>NC_091075.1:89445000-90695000 GCF_032405125.1 Capricornis sumatraensis
GACAGGGTTTCACTGGGCACATACCACGTGCTAGGCAATATTCTAGGTGTTTAAGATACATAGTGACAAAACAGACAGATTCCAGACAGAGGGTAGCTTATATCATAGCAGAATTCCTTCAGTGAAGTATTTTGAAGAATAAAAGCTTGTGTCAGCTGTGTTTTGGAGAAAGGAAGATAGTGTCTAGTTTTGAATGAGGTTAAACAGAGATAAGTTTGCCAGCATGGGGAGTAATTATGAGATGGTGGAATGGACAAAAATGGTGGGGAAGCCTGGCATAGCCAATACCAGGAGAACATAAATTCTCTGAAACTTCTCAGGACTTGAAAGGGTGTTGGACTTTGTGTAGCCACACATAGTGGAGATTCAGACTGTAAATAATTAGAGGAGGGAGAATCCAAGTAGCTAGTGGGCTTCTGTGTTATACCTATTATCACACGGATTTAATTCTCAAATTGTCAACTATATTACCTGGAGTAGGAGAAAAAGAGGTGGCATCAGAAATGTTATACAGGATATTAAACTTAAATCTCATATATGTGCATCACATTAATGAATGCCATTATCTCTTGAGAATGCCCACTGTGGAAGAAAGGTTGAGAATCATTTGTGCATCTGTCACCAGGAACACACCTATTAACACGGAGCAAAAGTGACTTGTGAATATGGTTTATTAAAAGTAACATAGACATCCTCTGTTTAAAAGAATCCTAGATTAAGTTTCTCATTTGCTATTGCCAGATCAACACAAGGATATTGTCCTTGTAAATATTTCTTCCACTTACTCTATAAGGTCATAGAACAATTTTAGTTAACCTGGAAAATGGCTGAGTAGAAGGATGTGTGCTCATCTTCTCCTGTGAGAACTCAAAAAACAACTCTCTGCTGAATAACCATGGACTGGAAATGTTGGGACCCACCAAAAAAAGACACCCCACATCCAAGGGCAAAGGAGAAGCCCCCGCAGACAGTAGGAGGGGAGAAATTGCATTTAGAATCAAACCCCTTACCTGCCAGAGACGCTCAGAGGGCTCAGACAAACCCTGTGCACACCAGGACCCAGAGACCCCACGGAGACTGAGCCAGAACTGTGTTTGAGTGTCTCCTGACCAGCGCACATAGCCCGGGCGGCTGTGACCGGCGCATAGCGTGGCCGAGAGGAGCTTCCCCACGTCCAAGGTCAGGGGCGGAAGCCAGGAGGACCCCATGCCTGAGAGGTGGCGGCCAAGAGGAGTTACCCCACTTCCGAGGTCAGGGGCAGTGGCCGAGAGTGCCAGGCTGCAACAGCGCAGGAGCAGTGGAGAGGAGCTACCCCACGTCCAAAGAGCGGTGGCTGCGGGGGCGGAGGAGGGCCTAGGGGAGCTATTCCACGTTCAAGGTCAGGAGGGGTGGCGGTGAGGAGATACGCCTCGTCCAAGGTAAAGAGCAGCAGCTGCGCTTTGCTGGAGCAGCCATGAAGAGATACCCCACCTCCAAGGTAAGAGAAACCCAAGTAAGATGGTAGGTGTTGCAAGAGAGCATCAGAGGGCAGACACACTGAAACCATACTCACAGAAAACTAGTCAATCTAATCATACTAGGACCACAGCCTTGTCCAACTCAATGAGACTAAACCATGCCCGAGGGGCCACCCAAGATGGGCGGGTCATGGTGGAGAGGTCTGACAGAATGTGGTCCACTGGAGAAGGGAATGGCAAACCACTTCAGTATTCTTGCCTTGAGAATCCCATAAACAGTATGAAAAGGCAAAATGATAGGATACTGAAAGAGGAACTCCTCAGGTCAGTAGGTGCCCAATATGCTACTGGAGATCAGTGGATAAATAACTCCAGAAAGAATGAAGGGATGGAGCCAAAGCAAAAACAATACCCAGCTGTGGATGTGACTGGTGATAGAAGCAAGGTCTGATGCTGTAAAGAAAAATATTGCATAGGAATCTGGAATGTCAGGTCCATGAATCAAGGCAAATTAGAAGTGGTCAAACAGGAGATGGCAAGAGTGAATGTCAGCATTCTAGGAATCAGTGAACTAAAATGGACTAGAATGGGTGAATTTAACTCAGATGACCATTATATCTACTACTGAGGACAGGAATCCCTTAGAAGAAATGGAGTAGCCATCATGGTCAACAAAAGAGTCTGAAATGCAGTACTTGGATGCAATCTCAAAAACAAAAGAATGATCTCTGTTTATTTGCAAGGCAAACCATTCAATATCACAGTAATCCAAGTCTATGCCCCAACCAGTAACACTGAAGAAGCTGAAGTTGAATGGTTCTGTGAAGACCTACAAGACCTTTTAGAACTGAAACCCAAAAGAGATGTCCTTTTCATTATAGAGGACTGGAATGCAAAAGTAGGAAGTCAAGAAACACCTGGAGTAACAGGCAAATTTGGCCTTGGAATACGAAATGAAGCAGGGCAAAGACTAATAGACTTTTGCCAAGAAAATGCACTGGTCATAGCAAACACCCTCTTTCAACAACACAAGAGAAGACTCTACACATGGACATCACCAGATGGTCAACACCAAAATCAAGTTGATTATATTCTTTGCAGCCAAAGATGGAGAAGCTCTATACAGTCAACAAAAACAAGACAAGGAGCTGACTGTGGCTCAGATCATGAACTTCTTATTGCCAAATTCAGACTTAAATTGAAGAAAGTAGGGAAAACCATTAGACCATTCAAGTATGATGTAAATCAAATCCCTTATGATTATACAGTGGAAGTGAAAAATAGATTTAAGGGTCTAGATCTGATAGATAGAGTGCCTGATGAACTATGGAATGAGGTTCGTGACATTGTACAGGAGACAGGGATCAAGACCATCCCCATGGAAAAGAAATGCAAAAAAGCAAAATGGCTGTCTGGGGAGCCTTACAAATAGCTGTGAAAAGAAGAGAGGCGAAAAGCAAAGGAGAAAAGGAAAGATATAAGCATCTGAATGCAGAGTTCCAAAGAATAGCAAGAAGAGATAAGAAAGCCTTCCTCAGCCATCAGTGCAAAGAAAGAGGAAAACAACAGAATGGGAAAGACTAGAGATCTCTTCAAGAAAACTAAAGATACCAAGGGAACATTTCATGCAAAGATGGGCTCGAGAAAGGACAGAAATGGTATGGACCTAATAGAAGCAGAAGATATTAAGAAGAGGTGGCAAGAATACACAGAAAAGAACTGTACAAAAAAGATCTTCACAACCAAGATAATCACAATGGTATGATCACTCACCTAGAGCCAGACATCCTGGAATGTGAAGTCAAGTGGGCCTTAGAAAGTATCACTACGAACAAAGCTAGTGGAGGTGATGGAATTCCAGTTGAGCTGTTTCAAATCCTAAGAGATGATGCTGTGAAAGTGCTGCACTCAATATGCCAGAAAATTTGGAAAACTCAGCAGTGGCCACAGGATTGGAAAAGGTCAGTTTTCATTCCAATCCCAAAGAAAGGCAATGCCAAAGAATGCTCAAACTACCGCACAGTTTCACTCATCTCACATGCTAGTAAAGTAATGCTCAAAATTCTCCAAGCCAGCCCTCAGCAATATGTGAACCATGAACTTCCAGATGTTCAAGCTGGTTTTAGAAAAGGCAGAGGAACCAGAGATAAAATTGCCAACATCTGCTGTATCATGGATAAAGCAAGAGAGTTCCAGAAAAACGTCTATTTCTGCTTTATTGACTATGCCAAAGTCTTTGTGTGGATCACAATAAACTGTGGAAAATTCTGAAAGAGATGAGAATACCAGACCATCTGACCTGGCTCTTGAAAAATCTGTATGCAGGTAAGGAAGCAACAGTTAGAACTGGACATGGAACAACAGACTGGTTCCAAATAGGAAAAGGAGTACATCAAGGCTGTATGTTGTCACCCTGCTTATTTAACTTCTATGCAGGGTACATCATGAGAAACGCTGGGCTGGAAGAAGGACAAGCCAGAATCAAGATTGCCGGGAGAAATATCAATAACCTCAGATATGCAGATGACACCACCCTTATGGCAGAAAGTGAAGAGGAACTAAAAAGCCTCTTGATGAAAGTGAAAGAGGAGAGTGAAAAAGTTGGCTTAAAGCTCAACATTCAGAAAACGAAGATCATGGGCATCTGGTCCCATCACTTCATGGGAAATAGATGGGGAAACAGTGGAAACAGTGTCAGACTTTATTTTGGGGGGCTCCAAAATCACTGCGGATGGTGACTGCAGCCATGAAATTAAAAGACGCTTACTCCTTGGAAGAAAAGTTATGACCAACCTAGATAGCATATTCAAAAGCAGAGACATTATTTTGCCAACTAAGTTCTGTCTAGTCAAGGCTATGGTTTTTCCAATGGTCATGTATGGATGTGAGAGTTGGACTGTGAAGAAAGCTGAGAGCCAAAGAATTGATGCTTTTGAAGTGTGGTGTTGGAGAAGACTCTTGAGAGTCCCTTGGACTGCAAGGAGATCTAATCAGTTCATCCTAAAGGAAATCAGTCCTGAATACTCATTGGAAAGACTGATGCTGAAGCTGAAAGTCCAATATTTAGCCACCTGATGTGAAGAACTGACTCACTGGAAAAGACCCTGATGCTGGGAAAGATTGAAGGTGGGAGAAGGGGACAACAGAGGATGAGATGGTTGGATGTCATCATCGACTCAATGAACATGAGTTTGAGTAAGCTCTGGGAGTTTGTGATGGACAGGGAGGCCTGGCGTGCTGCAGTCCTTGGGGTCACAAAGAGTCAGACACGACTGAACAACTGAACTGAACTAGATTTTGGTTATTATGGTGCTTTTCTATTCATCATTCCATTTTCTTTCTAAAGTTTTTTCTACTAATGAAATTATATTCATTTTATTGCAGGTACATCAGTAAGTAATGCCTTTTTGCATTTTCTGATTACATTTATCATGCTATAATGTGCTTCTAAATTCAGTTTAGGCTTATATTTTATAGTATGTGATGCACTTGTTTGGTTTCCTAACCATACAGAACACCAAATGGACTTTTTATTCAACTTCATGTTTATGGAGTTATTGACCTAAAACAGTTATTGACTTTCTGGGTAGAATTAATGAGATAAGGAGAACATATAAGAACAAAATAAAAACACTTCAACTTTAAGTCATATATAAATAAATTTTCATTGTTCCACGTGGAACTCCTCCTGAGCTTCAGCTTTGTCTTAAATATCTCACTATGTTTAAAAATTCCTCGTCAAATTCTTAAACTTAGTTGGTAAAGTCTGCTTTTCTAGGTACATTAATACCCCTCCCCAAATACATCCACCTCCTATATTCCAGAAGCTATGGTTACATTGTTACAAAACAAAGGGAAATTGTTTGCTTATTAGCTGAATTTAAAATAGAGAGATTATCTTGGATTGTCTGGATATGCCCAAAATGATCACAAGCGACCTTAAAAATGGAGGAAGGAAGCAGAGGAGCAGTCAGAGGGAAACGCATTTACAGACGAAAGGCAGAGGGAGGTGCAGTGTGGCCGGCTTTGATAATACGAGAAGAGAACCGTGAGCCAAGAAGTGCCGGTGGCCTCTAGCCTCTAAAAGCCGGAAAGAGCAAGGAAAGGGATTCTCCTCTAGGGTGTTCAGAAAGGAAGACAGTCCTGCCAATACCCTTGATTTTTGGCTTCTGACCTCCAAAATGATGAAATTACACATCCTCCACATGACGAAATATTTTAAATGATTAAGTTTATGCTATTTTGTTAGAGCAGCAATGGAAAGCCGATATACCTGCCATTTGCAAGGTTGTGATGTTCATATTTTGGTTGCCTCATCTTTCTCTTTGTACCTCTCTGCTTTAATAACATGAGAAGCATGGATAACACTGAGTCGATCAATTTGGGAGAACTGACATCTTTACTACATTCCTACATTTACTACATTAATTGAATCCTCCAGTTAATGAACATGGTATGTCTATCCAGTTTTTTTTTTAAGTTCTTTGCTTTCTTTAATCAACATTTGTAGTTTTCAGCATAGAGTCTGAATCTCTTTTGTTACACTCACACCCTGTATTTGTTTTTTTTTTAACTTATTATAAATCATAGTTTAAAAAAATTGTTTTCCACTTGTTCATTGTTAGTGTATATAAATATGAGTAATATTTGTTCACTGACTATACACTACAACTTTGCTAAAGTCACTTATCAGTACTAGAAGCTTTTTTCCCCCTTCTGTTAGATTACTAGAGATTTTCTAACTGGATAATCATGTTATCTGTAAATATAAAAATTTTATTTCTTCCTTTCCAATCTATATACATTCTGGTGTTTTTTTTCCTTGCCTTGTTGCATTGGCCAGGTCTTCCAGTGTGTTAATGAATACGAGTGGTAAGAGTCATATCTTTGCCTTGTTCCTATTTTAGGGAAGTCATTCGATCTTTTACAATTAAATATGGTACTAGTAGTATTACATTGAGGTAGTTGCCTTTGCATTTTAGTTTGCTGAGAAATGTTTTTAAAAAATCATGAATGAGTATTGAATTTTGTCAAATACTTTTTCAGCATCAGTTGATATAATTTTTGTATTTTCTTTTTCCTATAGATTGTTAAAATGGTGGTTTACATTGGTTGAATTTTTATACTGAATCAGCATTGGGTTCTTGGGGTAAACCCAACTTACTTGTGGTGCATTATCCTTTGACTATATTGCTGCATTCAAATTGCTAACATTTTATTGAGGATTTTTGCATCTATGTTATAAGGGTTATTAGTTTATAGTTTTCTTGTATTGTCTTTGTCTGATCTGGTATGGAAATAGTGCTGGCCTCAAAATCAGTTGGAAAGTGTTCCTTAATCTTCAAATTTTTGGAAGAGATTGTGTAGAAGTTTTGTTTTTCGTTCAGTGTTTTGGTGAAGTTCACCAGTGAAACAATCTGGCCCTATGGATTTCTTACTTGAAATGTTTTTATCTCTATGCTTAATTTCCTTAATACTTATGATACTATTCCAGTTTTCCATTTCATCTTGGATGAATTTAGATAGTTTGTGGTTTTGGAGCAGTGTATTTCACCTAGGCTGTCAAATTTATATGCATAGGTCTCTGGCTGGTATCCCCTAAATTTCCTTTCAGTGTTTGAAGAATCTGTCATGACATTTTCTCTTTCACTCCTATTTTCAAAATCCTTGCTTCCCTGTTTGGATCTGGCCTCTGTGTGTTTTATTCAGTGGCAAGTCTGATAAATAGAATCTGACTCTTAGTTCTTAGAGTCTTTTCTGGCTTACTAGGGTTAGGTCGATGCATATACGACTTGGGTGTGAGCCCAGGAGTTCATGGCCAACTTTATAGAGCTGCTTTCTGAACTCCTTCCTCCGTGATTTCCCTATTTCTCTCCAGTTCCTCAAGGCACACTTTTTCAGTCCTGCTGCCAGAAAGCTGGAAGTTGATTTACTCTGCTATGCCAGGTATTTTTCATGACTCCACCAGTGTTTGCGGGTTGGTGGTTGAAAGATAGAGAGCAAAACAGTGAAGGTTAACCCTACCCTCTTGGGTCCTAGGACCATAGCTCTTCCAAGTGGGGAGGAGTTTCTCCCCCACCTTCAGAGTTTCAGATCACAACTTACTCAGGTCTCAAGCCTAAAGAGTTTTTCCAGGTATTATTTCTGTTTTCACTGAGGCTTACTTCTGGGTTTTAGGCTGCTTGGAGTTGAGGCCAGGGGATACCCGTGGAAGAGGAAGGTAACTGCACTGTTGTATCAGTGGTATTTCAATTTTGTCCCCTTTCCTACCAGGTCTGAGTCTTCAGATAGCTGCCCATGCCATCTGTCTAGGTTCTTAGCTACATTCAGGGAGAGAGACAGGATAGAATGTGTTTGTTCTATCTTACTCCAAACAGGAACTAAATAGGATATTTTTATTAGATTGGAAGGTAATGCACTTGGAACTGATGATGAACCTTTGCAGTTGGTCACTAGCTCTCTATTTTGATGGTGGTGATGATGAGGGGTTCTATGAAAATCAAAGTCAAATAGCTTCTTCTTTATAATATCACCCAGAGTTGCCTCAGCTGTCAAACTCGTTTTCCTCTTCCCCTATTCTCTCTCCTGCCTCCCTATACTGGCCTCCTTTGAAGTTACATATTAAAGGATTGGCGTCCTTTTCAACTCAGGGACACAGTTTACCATAAGCCTCTGTGTCACATTAGTGGCCTGTGATCATCATAGAATTCTACCTCCATTGCCCTATTTTTCCAGTCACTGATGGCTTCATTGGTCACATTTGCTAATTTTGTCATCATTTTCATGTGACCTCTGTAGTAAAGTTGAAAACCATTGCTTATAAGATTTCTTGGATAAAGTGTGAGAATCCTTATATATTTATAGCTTCACTTTAAGGTGTTAAAATTTTTGTTTTAGGTTTTTAGCTAACTGACGTAGGAGCATATGGAAATGGTTAGAGTTCGTACTGCTCTAAAGCACACAGAAAGATGATTACATGTAATTTGCTGGAATCCTCCTTGTGTTTGTCACCAGTAAATCTCCTGTAAGCAGTTTAGTTGTTCACACACTGAAAAGTATGTGGATTAGGGAGAGTGAAAGACTGTGTGGGAATTTATAAAGATCAGGAGCATTGGCTGGCCCAGTTGAATCTAATTTTCTCTTCTTCACGATCAGCTTAGAATCAGACTATTATTGCTGAAATGGATGATTATTGCTGAAATTAGACTGTTAGTTTAATGTATGAAAAACTCCAATTAAATCGCTTGCTCCAGGTCACACAGCTGGTAGATGCCAAGACCAGGCATAGGGTATAGGTCTTCTGACTTTCAGCCAACTGTGGCATGTTTATAAAGTCATTCTACAGAACTCACCATTGGTAGGGATGGTGTTCAGGGGGTCAGAGGCACACAGATGTAAGAGGCATGTAGGAAGTTGATGTCATTTTGAATCCTACATCCCAACTTTAGTTCTTGTTTGAAGTGATTGAATTCCTTTGTCCGCTCCGTATATATTCAGGTTAAAGGTCTGGAGAGGGCTAAAGATCAGTGTGTTTGTGACTCTGCACTTTTGCCCCGTAGCAGGACACTATCACAGGCTTTTGCTTTGGGTATGTACTTGGTTGTATTATCCACAACAACAGTAACAAACATTCGCTGAGAGCAGGTGTGCCAAGCACCAGATTGAGCACTGATAATAAAAGAGGTAAGCCAGGTTCATTCTCTGCCCTCAGTGAGTTCAGTGTAGTGTGGGCTGTGTCTGCAGAACTTCTCCTGAGCTAAAAAGTATGATTGGAGGCCAACTTTTTTTCTTTACATTTTTTATTCTATTTTGTATTCATTATTCTTTTTAAATAAGAGATATGCATTTAAGAACTGTTTAATCTTGCTTTTGCCTTTGAACTCTCTGATGCATCTATTGGAGAAGGAAATGGTAACCCACTCCAGTATTCTTGCCTGGAGAATTCCTTGGACAGAGGAGCCTGGTGGGCCACAGCCCATAGGGTCACAAAGAGTCGGACACGGCTGAAGCAACTTAGCACAAGGCATCTACGGTGAATAAAGAACCCAGAGCTATTACAGAATAGATTTCCCATACTGCCTCATTAAAGGGATGAGCACAGTTTTATTATTATTTTTTCTGGTTTCTTCGACATCCCTGGCAGCCTCAGACCTTGGAGTGCCACTGCCTCATGTTCTTGTCCTCAACCCTGCCAGAATCTAAAGGGTGCTAGGTATTTCTAGACCCAGCTCATCTCTGGTCTTGTTTTTCTCATCACCTGCTCTGACCTTGAGTGGCTGGGCTATATCCTCCTTGGCATTTGCCCTGTTCTGGGCCATGTCCTCTGGCTCACCATTCTTTGTCAGCACTGATATCTTGATGCACTCACCCTGTTATATCATAGAACAAGTTAACAGCATACACCTACATTCTTGCTAAATAAACTATGTGCTAAACACTGTATTATTTTAAAAAAGAAAGAAAAACAGAGAAATTTGTTGCAATGTAGGCTTCTTTGGAAAAAGAGAGGGAGTGGGTAAAGGCATAGTTCATACTAGGAACTCAAGCTAGTTCTTGCTCTGCTTTGCACTTCAATTACATCCAATATTGCATCCAATATTTTCAAAGTGGTGATGGCTAATGAGGGCAAAGAAACACAGTGGCTCCTAGGGATTTTATTTGTTTTCATGACCTGACGTCTTTGGCCTTTTCATGCATTTTATGTCTTCAAGAATTTAAATGAATACCTAAGAGAAAATGGCAGCTCTTGTCACACAATATGTAAAATAGTATTTTTATTTAGAAGTAATGTAATTGATGATTGTGCTAAATAATTATCAGAGCCAGTTCAAGGACAAACCACTTACATTGGTTTCTGCAATCTAGGTTAGGCATCTTTCAGAGTTACTAGTCTTTGTAGTGCTTTGCTGAGACTGGAAGTCCATGTTTACCAGGAAACCTTCAGATTGACTTTCCGTTCTTTAAGGGGGAATCCAAAAGTCTACAGGCCACAGCTTCAGACCTGAGAGCTCTTTCAAGGAGTTTTGGTGAGGAGCGATTAAAGCAAAATGCCTAGACTTTTTTAGGACTTACAGATCCAAGACCTGGGACTTTTTGCAGCCACTCGGACTAAAGAGGATTTCGAGAGGTATTTCTGGACATACATACTGTTCTATGTAGACTCTGAACACATAAATGAGAGTCAGCCTAAAGTCACTGGCTTCAAATATCCGGGGAAAGGTATGGTAAGAATAATGGTCTGAGGGAGTCCAAATGCCAAACAACACAATCAGAATAATTAGAAAAAATAATTAATAAACAATTCTAAAAATGACTGATTTTATTAGCTACTTTAATCGCCGTATCTATTTACTCATTATAATATCCCTTGGAGGTACTCTTATTTTCTCCATTTTACAGGTGAGCAATTACAAATATTGTTAATTGCCCAAGATATCATGGATAGAAAATAGAATTTTTATTTCTGTCAAATGCAAACTGTTTGAACAGTTCAAGGTAGAAAAAGAGGACACTACTATTTAAAATTATCTTGCTCTTGTTAAGGTAATGATATTCAATCATAGTTTTAGATCTAGAAGATGACCTCTGATTTTATGGTAGGTAATCAGAAACCCCAAAAGGCCCATTTTTCCAAGATCATGGAAGTAATAAGAGGCAGAGCTGAATAAAACTCAGTCTTTCGATGACCAAGGCCAAGTTCTTCCATGAACCTTTTGATACTAGAATTCACAATTATAAAGGTTGACTTGGCTGCCTGCAATCACATAGTAACCAGGGATCTGCTACCATCTAGTGGTCAACTGAGTAATTAACGGTTTTCAAAAAGTTTCAGGGACTTCCCTGGTGGTGCAGTGACTTAAGACTCTGATCCCAGTGTAGGGGCCCTGGATTCGATCCCTGATCAGGGAACTAAATTCCACATGGCAAAACTAAGAGTTCACAGGTTCCAACTAAAGATCTCCTGTGCTGCAGTAAAGACTGAAGATTCCACATGCCGCAACTAAGACTTGGCACAGCCAAATAAATAAAAATAAATATTAAAAAAAGTTTCAGATACTGGGCATAGAATAGCATCAAACTCATATGATGTATACTGTTGTCAGAGAGTGTGGAGTGAATAACGAATTGTAGAGGTTATACAGTCCATTGTTAGCATTTTACGGATGCGAGTTTGAGAAGATTGAATGAAATCTCCAAGGTCATGCAGTATGATTGGTGGCAAAACTGGGATAAAACTCCAGTCTCTTCCCTTTCAGTTTAGTGTTCTTTTTCTCTGGCATTCCAACAGTGGGGAAAAAGGAGTCTTTTCAATTTACAGAATACAGAATAAAGTACTTGCCTGAAGTATTGTGAGGTTTTCAGTATATGTAATGGATTCAACTTCCCATTCTGGCAGTCATTTCTTAGTTATGTTAATAGAAGGGCAAAGTGGTATATTGTAATATGGATATTCATCTATATCTCCATAACTGTATATTTGATGGCTATGTCTGTAACTCCTTCTATATAATCTTGTTTTTTTCTCTAATGCTTGCACTAGAATAAGTTTCCATTTCTTGGGCCCTTGATAACTTATAATAGCCTGGAAATATGCTGGTTAGAAGTAGACTGCTGGTTGGATTTTTGAAAGTTTCTAGGATAAAATAAGGTTAATTGAGTACATGTAATAGAGTACACAGCATACATTATACAAAATACAACTTAGGCTGTTATAGTCAGAGCAGTAGAGGAGTTATGTGACCAGTTTCAATGATGCTTGTTTCAAAACAGATTATTCTTTCTACTTTTGATAAATTAATTTTGCCTATTAGATAGCATTTAAAATCTACCATGATAAACTTTTAAATATTTAAGAACTGGCTTGGAGAGGGCAATGGCAACCCACTCCAGTACTCTTGCCTGGAAAATCCCATGGATGGAAGACCCTACAGTCCATGGGGTCGCAAAGAGTAGAACATGACTGAGCGACTTCACTTTCACTTTCTTTTTCACTTGTTGAATCTATGGTTGAACTGGGCAATAACTTATAATAGTGGATTCTTCTCTCTTTGTCACACTTGCTGGTTTGTTTCTTCAGTTCTTTTGCCTCAGACAATGTATTGAATGTCTGGAGGAGTTTAGAACTGTTTATTTGGTGTTGTTTTCTGAAAACATAGTGGAGTTAGGAGAAAAACACAGGCTTCTACCAGGAAAAACCATTTCTAGGATTTTGGGGAATTTTCTTGGCTATATGTGCCATTTGAGAGACTTAATAAAAATTTTGCGTCTCCTAACTTCTTCAAGCCATTCTCATAGGTGGAAGCCATTACCAAGTGTCTTCTTTGTTATCACCTTCAATTCTGCAGTATGCTGGACACATTGAAAAAATTCCACCACATTTTCATCAATTTTATAACAATAGCAGTAGGGGAGAGAGAAAGGTGGAAGGGAAACAGGACAGGAGGGAGTGAGGAAGGGAAGGAAGGAAAACAAAAGCTTTGGATCCAGATAAAACATATTAAATGAGCCTGGCTGTTAGAATATATAGGTAGCTGATGCCTTTCTGGCCAAACCATGAATAATTTTTTTCTATCATAACCCAGGGCATCACTTAGAGAATTTACTCTTCCTTAAGTACCATGCCCAGTGGGCAGAGACAGTGGTACACAAGTTGAGTACAAGGGCTCTGAGTCAGATTGCCCAGCTGTGAGTCCCAGCTCCATTTTGCTATGGCCAAGGCATTTGGGTTACTTAGTGAAGCTGTGAGCCATGCTGTGCAGAGCTACCCGAGATGGATGAGTCATAGTGAAGAGTTCTGACAAATGTAGTCCACTGGAGGAGGAAATGGCAAACCACTCCAGTGTTATTGCGAGGAGAACCCCATGAACAAGAAAAGGCAAAAAGATAAGACACCAGAAGATGATCCCCCCAGGTCAGAAGGTGCTCAGTATGCTACTAGGGAGGAGCAGAGGGCAAGTACTAACAGCTCCAGAAAGAATGAAGCTGCTGAACCAAAGCGGAAACAACACCTGGTTGTGAATGTGTCTGGTGGTGAAAGTACACTCTGATGCTGTAAAGAACAATATTGCATAGACACCTGGAATGTTAGGCCCATTAATCAAGGTAAACTGGATGCGTTCAAGTAGGAGATGGCAAGGGTGAATACCGACATCTTAGGAATCAGTGAACTAAAATGGATGGGAATGGGCAAATTTAATTCAGATGACATTGCATCTACTGTGGACAAGAATCCCTTAGAAGGAATGGAGTAGTCCTCATAGTCAACAAAACAGTCCAAAATGCAGTACTTGGGTGTAATCTCAAAAATGACAGAATTATCTATGCTTATTTGCAAGGCAAACCATTCAACATCATAGTAATCCAAGTATGCCTCAACCACTAATGCTGAAGAAGCTGAAGTTGAATGGTTCTAGGAAGACATACAAGACCTTTTAGAACTAACACCAAAAACAGATGTCTTTTTCATCACAGGGGATTGGAATGCAGAAGTAAGAAGCTGAGAGGTACCTGGAAAAAGGGGTAAGTTAGGCCTTGAAATACAACATGAAGCAGTGAAAAGGCTAACAGAGTTTTGTCAAGAGAACACATTGGTCATAGCAAACACCCTTTTCCAACAACCTGAGAGATGACTTTACATATGGACATCACCAGATGGTCAGTACTGAAATTAAATTGATTATGGTCAATACCGAAATCAGATTGATTATGTTTTTTGCAGCCGAAGATGGAGAAGCTCTACACAGACAGCAAAAACAAGACCTGAGGCTGACTATGGCTCAGATGGTGAGTTCTTTATTGCAAAATTCAGGCTTAAATTAAAGAAAGTAGGGAAAACCACTAGGCCATTTAGATATATCATAAATTAAATCCTTATGATTATACAGTGGAAGTGATGAATAGATTCAGGGATTAGATATGGTAGACAGAGTGCCTGAAGAACTATGGACAGATTTGTAACATTATACAGGAGGTGATGACCAAATCCATCCTAAACAAAAAGAAATGCAAAAGTGGTTGTCCAAAGAGTCTTTACCAACAGCTGTGAAAAGAAAAGAAGCAAAAGACAAAGGAGAAAGGGAAAGATATACCCAATTGAATGGAGAGTTCCAGAGAATAGCAAGGAGGGATAAGAAAGCCTCCCTCAGTGTTCAATGCAAAGACATAGAGGAAAACAATAGAATGAGAAAGACTAGAGATCTCTACAAGAAAACTGGAAATATCAAGGGAATATTTGATGCAAGGATGGGCATGGTAAAGGACAGAAATGGTAAAGATCTAACAGAAGCAAAAGAGATTAAGAAGTGGCAAGAATACACAGAAGAATATACAAAAAGGTCTTAATGATCCAGATAACCATGATGGTGTGGTCACTCACCTAGAGCCAGACATCCTGGAGTGTGAAGTCAAGTGGGCCTTAGGAAGCAACACTACCAACAAAACTAGTGGAGGTGATGGAATTCCAGCTGAGCTATTTTAAATCCTGAAATATGGTGCTGTTAAAGTGCTGAACTCAATATGTCAGCAAATATGGAAAACTCAGCAGTGGCCACAGGACTGGAAAAGGTCAGCTTTCATTCCAGTCCCAAAGAAAGGCAATGCCAAAGAATGTTCAAACTACCATACAATTGCACTTACTTCACATACTAGCAAGGTTAAAATCCTTCAAGCTAGGCTTCAGTTGTATGTGAACTGAGAAATTCCAGATGTACAAGCTGGGTTTTGAAGAGGAAAAAGAATAAGAAATCAAATTGCCAACATTCATTGGATCATGGAGAAAGCAAGGGAATTTCAGCAAAATATTTACTTCTGCTTCATTGACTATTCAAAAGCCTCTGACTGTGTGGATCATAACAAACTATGGAAAATTCTTAAATAGGTGGGAAAACCAGACCACCTTACCTGCCTCCTGAGAAACCTATATACAAGTCAAGAAGCAACAGTTAGAACTGGACATACAACTGACTTGTTCAAAAAATTTGGAACGGAATACAACAAAGCTGTATATTGTCATCCTGCTTATTTAACTTATATGCAGAGTATATCATGTGAAATGCCAGACTGGATGAATCCCAAGCTGGAATCAAGGTTGCCAGGAAATATATCAACAACCTCAGATATGTAGATGGTACCACTTTAATGGCAGAAAGTGAGGAGGACAAAAGAGTCTCTTGATGAGGGTGAAAGAGGAGAGTGATAAGACCAGCTTGAAACTCAACACTGAAAAACTAAGATCATGGCATCCAGTCCCATTACTTCTTGCAGTGACATCTCATCTGTCTCCTCAGCAGTCTGTATGCAGGTCAGGAAGCAACAGTTAGAACTGGACATGGAACAACAGACTGCTTCCAAATTGGGAAAGGAGAATGTCAAGGCTGTGTATTGTCACCCTGCTTATTTAACTTATATGCAGAGTACGTCTTGCAAAATGCTGAGCTGGATGAAGCACAAGCTGGAATCAAGATTCCTGGCAAAAATATCAATAACCTCAGACATGCAGATGACACCACCCTTATGGCAGAAAGTGAAGAAGTAAAGAGCCTCTTGATGAAAGTGAAGAAGAAGAGTGAAAAAGTTGTCTTAAAACTCAACATTGAGAAAACTAAGATCATGGCATCTGGTTTCATCGCTTCATGGCAAATAAGGGGGAAAACAATGGAAACAGTGAGAAAGACTTTATTTTCTTGGGCTCCAAAATCACTGTAGATGGTGACTGCAGCCATGAAATTAAAAGATGCTTGCTTCATAGAAGAAAAGCTATGACCAATCTAGACAGCATATTAAAAAACAGAGACATTACTTTGCCATCAAATTTCCATCTAGTCAAAGCTATGTTTTTTCCAGTAGTCATGTATGGGTGTGAGAGTTGGACCATAAAGAAAGCTGAGCGCTGAAGAATTGATGCTTTTGAACTGTGGTGTTGGAGAAGATTCTTGAGAGTCCCTTGGACTGCAAGGAGATCCAACCAGTCCATCCTGAAGGAAATCAGTCCTGAATATTCATTGGAAGGACTGATGCTGAAGCTGTTGCTCCAATACTTTGGCTACGTGATGTGAAGAACTGACTCATTGGAAAAGCCCCTGATGCTGGGAAAGATTGAAAGTGGGAGGAGAAGGGGACGATGGAGGATGAAATGGTTGGATGGCATCACCGACTCGATGGACATGAATTTGGGTAAGTTCTGAGAGCTGGTGATGGACAGGGAGGCCTGGCATGATGTGGTCCATGGCGTCACAAAGAGTTGGACATGAATGAGTGACTGAACTGAACTGAGTGACAGATTTTCTTTTCTTTGGCTCCAGAATCACTGTGGACAGTGACTGCAGCCATGAAATTAAAAGACACTTGTTCCTTGAAAGGGAAGCTATGATAAACCTAGACAGCATATTAAAAAGCACAGATATCTCTTTGCCAACAAAGGTCCATATAGTCTAAGCTATGGTTTTTCCAGTAGTCATGTACTGATGTCGGAGAAGGCAATGGCAACGCACTCCAGTACTCTTGCCTGGAAAATCCCATGGACAGGGGAGCCTGGTGGGTGGCAGTCCATAGGGTCTCAAAGAGTCTGACACAACTGAGCGACTTTACTTCACTCACTTAATACTTTATCACTAGAGAAGGGAATGGCAACCCACTCCAGTATTCTTGCCTGGGGAATCTCATGGTCCATGGGGTCGCAGAGGGTTGGACATGACTGAAGTGACTGAGTACGCACTCATGTACTGATGTGGGAATTGGACCATAAAGAAGGCTGAGTGCTGAAGAATTGATAGTTTCAATTTGTGGTGCTGGAGGAGACTCTTGAGAGCCCCTTGGAGAACAAAGAGATCAAACCAGTCGATCTTAAGGAAATCAACCCTGAATATTCATTGGAAGGACTGATGTTGAAGCTCCAATACTTTGGCCACTTGATGTGAAGAGTCAACTAGCTGGAAAAGATACCTGATGCTGGGGAAGATTGAGGGTAGTAGGAGAAGGGAGTGGCAGAGAATGAGATCATTAGATAGCATCACTGACTCAGTGGATACGAATCTGAGCAAACTCCAAGAGACAGTGGAGGACAGAGGAACCTGGTGTGCTGCAGTCCATGGGGCTGCAGAGAGTCAGACTCGACTTAGTGACTGAACAACAACCGCCTTCACCCAGGTGGTGCAGTGGTCAAGAATCCTGTCAATGCAGGAAATGCAGGAGATGTGGTTTTGATCCCTGGATTGGGAAGACCCCTGGAGTAAGAAATGGCAGTCTGCTCCAGTGTTCTTGCCTGGAACATCCCATAGATAGGGGACCCTGGTGGGCTCCAGTCCAAGGCGCAAAGAGTTGGACACAACTGAATGATTGAGCATGCACACACACACACACAGCCTTTACCCAGTCACTTAATTTCTCTGTGTGTCAGTTTTCTTATTTATAAAATTTGCATGATTACTGAACCTATCTCATAGAGGTATCTATGTGTTTGTGTGTGTGTAATTTTGGGATAGTGCTGATAAAGTGTTGTGAACAATGCCTGGCACATAGTAAACATAATTTCCATCTATGGAAATAATCCTTGCTAATGGACCCTAGTTAGAGATCTTAAGTAACCTAAGCCCAGGCTTAGCTCAATGGGATCATGAATCAGATAACATTTCTCTTGAACCAATCCCCATCCTAACCATTTAGAACTAATTCTGTTTCTTGGAGAAGAGTTCTTCAAGGCTTTGTAAAGAACAGGGTTTTCTCTGAATGTTTGGATCTGACTCTGCTCTGTACTATGTAGGGGCCATGCTACCACAGCAGGACCCAAATTAGTCTAATGCTGGGGGAAACATTATCTTTTTTCTTACTATACTTGTTAGAATTTTGCTGCCATCACAAGAGTAAGTGACAATGTAGGTTACTTTTCAACAGCATACAGACAATGCTAAGTTCTGGCTTAGTCCTTGGCTAACTGATTCCTGGGCAAGAGACCATAGGCACTACTGGTCCCTGGAAATGAGCTCTTAATGACAGGTTGGGCATCTGCCATGAAGACCTGAGTACTGGAGCCCTGGATGACTTACACTGTAGAATTCCTTAGGAAGCCACGTAGTATCCTTCTCTCCCTCAACTGTTATCACAGACCGTGGGAGAGGTCTTGGGAAAAGCCACAGACAGCGTGGACCTGAACAATATCTAGTGAGTGAACTCATCTGAGATTTCAGAACTCATTTCCATATCTGAGTTAGAATATATTTTCCTTTCTGTTGGGCCTCAAGGGCAGAAATTGAGTTAATAATGTTACTCACATGCAGTTAATACATGTTATCTTCTATGGTTCATGGAAGGCTCATCTCTTATCCAATTTATCCCCATTCCTCATATCCCACTTCCCTTTGGCTGTAAGTAACCATTCCATGTACTTTCTACAGATAATTTCATTGTGTCTGTTTTTATTAAATACAAAATTTTATTTTGCATGTATGCATTTTAAATTTATGTAGATAATAATGTGTAAAAAAGTCATTGCGTTTCTTTTAATTTTTGGTCAGCACTGTGACTTTAAGGACCACTCATATCTCCAAATGTATATGTTCTGATGTTTTAACATCTGCATAATGTTCTGTGGTGTGCATCCCTCATGTTCTACCTGTTTATTCCTCTAGGCTAGGGATGGATATGCAGTTTTTGTTTGATTCTCTGTTTCCACAAAAGCATCCTTCTGCATGTCCTCCTATGCACCTATGTGAGATCTATTTCTTTTGATCTGTCTATCCATCATCTATATATGTATCTATCTATCCACCTACCTATCATCCATCTCCTAGTGTGGAATGTGGAGTCAGAATTTGTACCTGTATTTAAGTGACTAAAGGCTTCTTAGAACATGTACACCAGACTGCGCTCCAGCCAGCAGAACACCGAGGGTTTTTTTATCTACTAATAAAAATCTCCAAAGCCGGCATTATCCAGATTTCCAAGTTCATTGAGCTTCACAGAGGCAAAGCAATATCTCACTAATGTTTTAATTAGCATTTCTCTGATAACACATAAGTGTGATTATCTCTTTATATGCTCACAAGTTTTCTGGGTTTCCTCACTGATAAGCTGAACTTTTATTAATAGCCTTTATATTTTAGAAGGGTTTTAGATTTAGAGAAAATTGACCCAATAATACAGAGTGCCGATATTCCGTCCCCACCTCAATAGTTTCCCCTAACAATATTTTACATTAGTGTGTTACATTTGTTACAATTAACAAACCACAGTATATTCAGATTTCCTTAGTTTTTACCTAATATAATTTTCCTTATCCAGGATCCCATTCAGGGCACCACATTACACTCAGTCTTCGTGTCTCCTTAGGCTCCTCTTGGCTGTGATAGTTTCTCAGACTTTTCTAGTTTTTGATGACCTTGACAGTTTTGAGGATTACTCGTCCAAGATATTTTGTAAATGTTCCTTTGTTGGGACTTATGTGATATTTTTCTCATTAACTGTGGATTTTTAGGAGGAAGACACCAGAAGTAGAATTTCGTTTTCATTCCATCACATCAAGTGTGCATACTATCTACATGATTTATGACTGTTGATGTTGACTTTGATCATCTGGCTAAAGAGTATTTTTCAGGCTTCTCTACTGTGAAGTTTATTTTTCCCCCTTCCTTTTCCACATTGTGCTTTTTGGAAGGAAGTCACTAGGCAAAGTCTACACTTAAAGAATGGAGAGTTATGCTCCCTCTTCCTTTAAGGAGGAATAGCTTCATAATTTATCTGAAATGCTTTTGCAGGGGAGTTTTATTTCTTCTCTCTCATGTGTTAGTTTATGTAATCATTTATTTATATTAGAATAAACTAATTTATGGACATTTAGTTTATACTTTGGGTTATAATCCAATAACAGTGTATCTATTTTGTTCCAGATATAACCACTGGAAACTCTACATTGGTTCTTATGTCCCTTTGACTTTACCCCAGTCTTTGTGGGTCTTTTCCTTTTTTTTTTTTTTAAGCACTTTCATTCTTCCTGGCATTACAAGGGTCTCTAAGTTCATTCTCAATACTTCCTCCCCTAGTCCTAGAACAGCCATTTCTCCAAAACATTGTTAGATCGCTTTGTTGGAGAATGGTATTAGAAACCAAAATCTGAGTGTTAGGTGTGTTCATTGCTCCTGGACTATTGTTTTCTTTAGGCCTTCTCAGACAGAGCAAACAAATACAGGAGTTTATACCACCCCCTGTATAGACACACATGTATAAATATTTGTATGTGTAACCATCTGTTGTTGCTTAGTTGCTAAATCATATCTGACTCTTTGCAACCCCTAGACTGTAGTCCTACAGGCTCCCCTGTCCATGAGATTTCCCAGGCAAGAATACTGGAGTGGGTAGACATTTCTTTCTCCAGGTGATCTTCCCAACTCAGGGATCAAACTTGCATCTCCTGCATTGGCAGGTAGATTCTCTACTGCTGAGTCACGTGTGTGTTAGCTTAGTCGCTCAGTTATGTCCAATTCTTTGTGATCCCATGGACTGTAGCCCACCAGGCTTCTCTATCTGTGGGATTCTCCAGGCCAGAATACCGGAGTGGGTAGCCTTCCCCTTCTCCAGCAGATCTTCCCAACCCAGGGATCGAACCCAGGTCTCCTACATTGCAGATGGATTCTTTACAATCTGAGCCACCAGGGAAGACCTTAAATTAAACATGTGTCCTACTGGTATCTTCAACTCTAATCCAACACTCATCATTTCAGCCTCCTCCTCATTTGCTTGTAAACTTCCACTCCAGTAGTGAGAAACCTCATTCCTACTAACCTCCATCTACTTATTTAATTGTTCACTTTCAGAACACATGTATTGAAGTATCAGAATTGTTAACTCATTGGTATATCCCCATGGGAAATAACTTTATCAATGCAAGTACAGTGCTTATGTGAAATTCCTTTTACCTTTAGTCCTAAAGACTTCATTAATTCTATGGCATTCTATCAAGTATACTATCATGTAAGAATTGAATCAACAGTCTATGTCTGACGCAGGATACAGCATGCTTGGGGCTGGTGCATGGGGATGACCCACAGAGATGTTATGCGGAGGGAGGTGGGAGGGGGGTTCATGTTTGGGAACACATGTAAGAATTAAAGATTTTAAAATTAAAAAAATAAATAAATAAAACTTGATGAAAAAAAACCAAAAAAACAAAAAATAAAAAAAGATAAAAAATAAAAATTCAAAAAAAAAAATAAAGTTATGTAGGTTAGTATCTTTTCTCCATATCCCTTCAGTGGAGTTGTTTCATACATGTGTAATACAGACAGATTCTCTTGTCACAGTCCTTATTCTTTCTCATGATCCTCGACCTCCTAAGTGATGACTTTAGGATTGTATATGTTATGGTTCATTATTTGTATTTTACAGTTTTATGCATTTTGAAAAATGTATTAATATATCATTTATTCACCACCACAGTATCACACAGTAAAACACTTTCACCACCCTAAAATTTCCCTGTGCTTCAACTATTCAATTGATGTATTTTTATTCTCTGTGGATTTTGTCATATTTTCTAGATTTTAATGCCTTTTTGGTTATAACTTAATATTTTAAAGATTTTTTTGATGGTAGATCATTTTTAAAGTCTTTATTGAATCTGTTAAAATATTACTTCTCTTTTATGTTTTGGTTTTTTGACCATTAGGATCTTACCTCCCTGACCAGGGATTGAACCTGCAACTCCTGCACTGGAAGGCGAAGTCTTAACCACTGAATCACTGGGGAAATCCCCACCTTGTTGGTTTCAGATTTGCAAATATATTATTCATCTGCATATGTCTGTGAAATTTACCCTTTGTTGAACAGAACTCCTTAACACTAATGTAATAAAATACATCAGTATTTTGCCTATGATTTGTTTTTTTGAATCTTTATTAGGTAGTTCCTGACCTGCCTCTTGAGAAATCTGTATGCAGGTCAGGAAGCAACAGTTAGAACTGGACATGGAACAACAGACTGGTTCCAAATAGGAAAAGGAGTACGTCAAGGCTGTATATTGTAACCCTGCTTATTTAACTTATATGCAGAGTACATCATGAGAAACGCTGGGCTGGAAGAAACACAAGCTGGAATCAAGACTGCTGGGAGAAATATCAATAACCTCAGATATGCAGATGACACCACCCTTATGGCAGAATGTGAAGAGGAGCTAAAAAGCCTCTTGATGAAAGTGAAAGAGGAGAGTGAAAAAGTTGGCTTAAAGCTCAACATTCAGAAAACGAAGATCATGGCATCTGGTCCCATCACTTCATGGGAAATAGATGGGGAAACAGTGGAAACAGTGTCAGACTATTTTTTTTGGGGAGCTTGAAAATCACTGCAGATGGTGACTGCAGCCATGAAATTAAAAGACGCTTACTCCTTGGAAGAAAATTTATGACCAACTTAGATAGCATATTCAAAAGCAGAGACATTACTTTGCCGACTAAGGTTCGTCTAGTCAAGGCTATTTTTTCCCAGTAGTCATGTACGAATATGAGAGTTGGACTGTGAAGAAGGCTGAGCACCAAAGAACTGATGTTTTTGAACTGTGGTATTGGAGAAGAGTCTTGAGAGTCCCTTGGTCTCCAGGGAGATCCAATCAGTCCATTCTGAAGGAGGTCAGCCCTGGGATTTCTTTGGAAGGAATGATGCTAAAGCTGAAACTCCAGTATTTTGGCCACCTCATGCAAAGAGTTGACTCATTGGAAAAGACTCTGATGCTGGGAGGGATTGGGGGCAGGAGGAGAAGGGGACGACCCAGGATGAGATGGCTGGATGGCATCACTGACTTGATGGATGTGAGTCTGAGTGAACTCCGGGAGTTGGTGATGGACAGGGAGGCCTGGCATGCTGCGATTCATGGGGTCGCAAAGAGTCGGACATGACTGAGCGACTGAAGTGAACTGAACTGACCCCATTTTACAAATATATTTCCATACATTTTTATTGACTCCAGAGAATTATCTTTTACTTTAAAGCCTTTAGACCATGCATGCAGTCTATCTTTGCATATCTATTTGGTAGGGTTTCAATTTAATTTTCCTACACAATTTAAAAATTCTAAGCCAATTACAAAACAATCCAACTTTTTCACATGGATTTCTGGTGCCATTACCATCATGTTTTAGGTTTCCATATATACCTGGATTCCTATTTTATTCTTTTTAACTCTTTGTATGTTATTATACTGTTAATTATTTGTATGGTTTTGTACCATGTCTTTGGAGAAGGCAATGGCAACCCACTCCAGTACTCTTGCCTGGACAATCCCATGGATGGAGGAGCCCCGTGGGCTGCAGTGCATGGGGTTGCTGAGGGTTGGACACGACTGAGCAACTTCACTTTCACTTTTCACTTGCATTCATTGGAGAAGGAAATGGCAACCCACTTCAGTGTTCTTGCCTGGAGAATCCCAGGGACAGAGGAGCCTCACGGGCTGCTGTCTATGGGGTCGCACAGAGTCGGACACGACTGAAGAGACTTAGCAGCAGCAGCAGCAGCAGTACTATGTCTTAACATCTGGTTATGCACATTCCTGTACGCTACGCTTTCTTTTTTAGACTTCTTTGTTGTAGACTTTATATTTCTACATCCATTTTCTTTTTTTAATATCATTTTCTCTATTATTTATTTTTGGCTGCACTGGGCCTTCATTGCTGTGTGGAGGCTTTCTGTCATTGCGGCCAATATGGGCTCATCTCGTTGCGGCACCTGGACTTCTCATTGCGGCGCCTGGACTTTTCGTTGTGGTGGCTTCTCTTGCTGCAGAACATGGGCTCTAGATCCATGGTCTTCAGTGGTTGCAGCATGCGGGCCCTAGCATGCATGGCTTCAGTAGTTATTGTGCTCAGGCTTAGTTGCTTCGGGATCTTCCCAGACCAGGGATTGAACCCATATCCCCTGCTTTGGCATGTGGATTCTTTACCACTGGGCCGTCAGGGAAGTCCACCATTTTCAAATAAGGATTTGGAATGACTGATAAAAAATTCATTGGGAATTTTAATGGTGATTGCATTTAATTTATAGATAAATTTGAAGAGAATTGATATTTTTATAATAGCAAGTCATTGACTCTGGGAGCATAGACTGTCTTTTCATTCATTCAGGCTTTCTTTTATGATATTCTTAGAGTTTTAAACTTTTCTGAGTGCATGAGCTGAGTTTAGAAGCTTTCCTCTGGCTTTCTCTGCCCAGCGTTGAAACCACTACAATTCAGCCTCCCTCTCCTCTCTGTCCCTAAGTTCAAGATAGCCTTTAGGGGATCCTGCAGCCTTCAGACTCTCCAGGATTCTCATAATAATTATCATTATGGTTGTTAGTCCCTCAAATCATTTTCATTTTCTTTCACAATTTCCAGGCTGGATTCTGGAGGAGAGAGAGCCAGTAGCTTGCTTTAAGTCACCATCCTGATAAGCCTGGGTGTAACTTGCTGTTGTTAAACCTGTTTGGGTGAGACAGCTGAGAACTGCTTTTATGTGGTGGGGGAGAAAGAGAAGAAATCATTTAAATGACTCATTTTAGTACCTGCAAAATACAGAGTGGACCCAAAACTGCAAGCCCAGGTGTAAGAATCCAAATGGAGGCCCACCATAGCATATGTCTAAATATTTAAAAGTTTGAAATCAAGCTAACAAACTGTTAAATAAATAAAATATATTCTGTCCTCCTAGTTTGGCAAATATGTCTTCACAACAACCTGAATATCCGGGTTTAAGTTTAAAATCCTTAGAGTCCTCTGAACTCTGTGATTGAACTTGGCAGAAGGGAGAAAGCCAGCCTTCAGCCCATGACCTGTCAGTTTCCTTGCCAGGTCCAATCTGTCCAGGTCTCTGATGATCTCATTGACACGCATGTTCAGTCCTCAGCCCACGTGTCTGAACCCTGTCCACATCTTCTGCAAACAACTCCCTCTTGGCCTGCTGAGAGTGCGGTCAGCCTGCAGAAGATGCCTGTGTAGGTGCTGGAATTTTGCAAGTCATTCTGCACCCTGTGTCCTAGAGCAAGGTCTGGAAGGAGGAAAAATGGATTCTTGGGTGTGCATGTCCCTTTGGCCCTGTGAATGCCTGGCCGCATGGGGAGGGTCCAGGCTAGACAAAGGACAGATGCATTGAAAAGTGTCAAACATATATAAACATAAAGTATTATTATCACTGTTATTAGAACACTGGAAACCCTGTGGAGAGTTTGAGTAAAAAGGAGGATTAAGTAACAAGTGCAAAAGAAAATCCAGAGCTGGTTAATGATGACCTTGGAAGACATATTCTGTCTCATTTCTGTTTATCCAGAGCCTGATTGTAGATGTGGCAGCATGACTTATTTTAATTACTATTTTTGATGTGTCATCTTCCCACCTATCACTAAGGTAAACAAACTAACAAAACCAAACGAAACAATTAATGGTGATTTTTCAACTAAAGGCTGATGATTGATATATCATCCTCATTGTCCTTCTGAACTTCAATTGCCAGCTGGAATTTTCAGGAAAGTTGACTTGGCTGGTGAGATGCAAGAGAAGAAAAGACAGATGGCATGCTTCTTGCATGGGCAAGGGGCATTACAAGGTAACCTGCCCCTGAGCTGACTTAATTGTAGAGAGCAGCATACCGTCAAGAAACTGAAAAGAAAGAGAAAGTGTTAGTTGCTCAGTCATGTCAACTCTTTGCGACCCCATGGACTGTAAACCGCCAGGCTCCTCTGTCCATGGGATTCTCCAGGCAAGAACACTGGAGTGGGTTGCCATTTCTTTCTCAGGGGATCTTCCTGACCCAGGCATTGAACCCAGGTTTCCTGCATTACAGGCAGATTCGTTACCATCTGAGCCACCAGGGGAGCCTTCAAGAACCTGTGCTGATAGTCAGATGTGGAGACTTGCCACTGACCAACCCTTACCTCTGCGATTTGCTTTCTTTTGGGGATGTCATTTACTCCCTAGTTTATGGGTATAGATGCTGGTCTTTCCTCTAGAGTGGAAATTCCTCTGACAGTGGGAATGTCCTTTGTAAATGCTGGCCAGATGCTCAATAAATGTTTATTTAAAAGGTAATATATTCTGCAAAATGCAGCCTGGGTAGATCTGATTTCCTTGTGGAAATGGGATAAAGAGAAGCATAAATACAGCCTTTTCCACTTTTTAATTTGATAATTATGGTTGAGAGTGAAATACCCTTTGGAATTGTCAGTGTATATCTAACTACCACTTTCAGTGTCAATAAAATATGTATATAGGTTAAGAGTATAGAGTCTGGAGTCAAACTATGCGGCTTCAAATCCTAACACTGTAAACTAGTCGCCGACCTTGAGAGCGGTATTTAACCACTCTGTGCCTCAATTTCTCCATCTGTGAAATGTGGATAATAGTGGTTCCTAGCTCATGGAAGTCAATGAAACTAACACTGGTTTTAAATATCTACAAATTATGTGGTGCTCCATTCATTTAAAAAAAAAATGCTATTTCACCTTCCCTGGTAACTGAATGAGTCTCTTCACTGACTGTAGAATAGAACGTGGTAGGAAGGATGCTGCCTGATTCCTGAGGATTGATTACATGTGCCATCATATCTTGGGAAATTCACTATGAGAACTTTCAGCCCCCTGGTCCAAAGTCTGGCTCCCCTGAGGCTGCCAGGTGGTTCTGTGCTCAGCCGCTCAGTTGTGTCCGACTCTTTGCAACCCTATGGACCATAGCCTGCCAGGCTCCTCTGTTCATGGGGTTTTCCAGGCAAGAATGCTGGAGTGGGTTGCCATTTCCTCCTCCAGGGGAGCTTCCCCACCCAGGGATCAAGCCCGCATCTCCAGTGTCGTCTGCATTGGCAGGCAGATTCTTTACCATTAGCGCCACCGTGTGGAAAATACCTGAATAGACCACTTAGAGAGAGCGGCGCAAGGAGTTCCACTATTCAGATTCCAGCTGTTGGATTCCTTTCAGCCCAGGCTAGTTTATATGAATGAAAAACTTGCAAGATGGCCCCAGCCCCCACCACTGCCTGACTGTCACTGTCTGAGAAACTCTGGGTCCAGTCAAACCCCAGATTTGTAAGCATATATAATGATTGCTATTGTTTTAAGCTGCTTTTTCAGGGTGGCATGTTACTAAGCTATAGAGAAGCGGCACAATTACAAAACAATATGTGCCCTAACAGGTTTAAGGAATGTGCTAAGTAAACTTTGTTACTGTTAGATCAGTGTTCGTGATCAGTGTTAGATCACCATGGTTAGCCTGATAGTAGTGCATTTATTATCTGTAAATTGGATGTATTAGGACCTGGATTATCTGCTTCATGTGACTGTGATGAAGATTGGGTGAGATAATATAGGAAAGTCCTTTGAAAAGCAATACAGTATGTAAAAAGTGAAGTGTTTTTTTTTTTTTTTTAAACTATTTTTTAACATCTTTTAACCAATCTTGGTGGGAGTTTACTATTGAGAAGATATACTTTATCACTAATGCGATCTTGTAAGAGACAAAATGGGTCAATTTTTTCCCTAAAATTTAAAAAATTCAAAGGAACAAAATGAAAAATTTAGATGAATCATTTGGTGTGTGTGCACAAAGTGGCCAAATTAACACAGTTAAAATCTCTGAGACTAAAAGTTGAAAGTTCTGCACGTCTTTAACTTGCCTCCTAGTTTTCATGTTGGTCTATAAAGAGCTGTAGCACAAAGTAAGCTTATTCCAGGTGATTGTTGTTAAGTTGCTAAGTCCCACTGACTCTCTGTGACCCCACGGACTTCAGCACGCCAGGCCTCTCTGTCCTCCACTGTCTCTAGGAGTTTGCTTAAATTCATGTCCATTGAGTCAGTGATGTTATCTAACTATCTCATCCTCGACCACCCTCTTCTCTTTTTGCCTTCAGTCTTTCCCAGCCTCAGAGTCTTTTCCAACGAGTCAGTTCTTTGCATTAGGTGGCCAAAGTATTGCAGCTTCAACTTCAGCATCAGTCCTTCCGATGAATATTTAGGGTTGATTTTATGTACTGTTAATATCAATTTTATTAGTATCTGATTTTAGGAGAGATTTCAGCACAGTCATCTGAATTTATATCTGTCGTCCACACGGTGGCAGTAAATATTTTGATTTGAAATGGACAAGCCCTCCTGAGGCTTTTCAGGGTGCAGTATACAAGGGATATGCAGATCCATGCTTTTGATATTAAAAGGGGCTTCCCAGGTAGTGCAGTGGTAAAGAATCCACCTTCCAATGCAGGAGATGAAAGAGACACAGTTTCGATCCCTGTATCGGGAAGACTCCCCTGGAGGAGGAAATGGCAGCCCACTCCAGTATTCTTGCCTGGAAAGTGAGGACACAGAAACATGATTGACTGCTAGAAACTTTCTTACTGGGGTAGAAGCAATAAAGGAATCCCAACCCCCTGACCTATGGAGGAGTAAGTAGGTCCTATCCCTAATTGTAAACCAGAACTTGCCAAAAAAACCTAAAGTCGTGAAACTAAGAGCTTTGTGACGATGGGTGTCATGGAAAGAACAATTAAGTATTCTTTTGGCCTAATGAGAAAAAGGTCCTGGAAAAAATGGGCAAGATAGAAATCGCCTCTGGGAGAGGTCATCTTTTTTTTTTTTTTTGGTTGTTCTGGGTCTTCTTTTCCACTCTCAGGCTTTTTCTGCTTATGGGGAATGGCTTTCTCATTGTGGTGGGTTCTCTTGTTGCAGAGCACAGCCTCTAGGTGTGAGACCCTTAGCAGTTGCAGCACATGGGCTTAGGTGCTTTACAGTATGTGGAATCTTCCCAGACCAGGGATCAATCCCGTGTCCCCTGCATTGGCAGGCAGATTCCTATCCACTGTACTACCAGTGAAGTCCTGAGAGGTCATCTTTTGACTTGACTATCTATGACTGGGTTTTCTACAATGGGAGACAAAAATTTCATTCCATACTCAACAGAATTTTTGAAATGGAGTGGCAGATTGAGATAAAGCAGCATTGGAAAATTTCCCTTCTCCAGTACAATCACTTAGCCAAGAGAGGCCTAACAGTTTGATCTCTGAGGCTTTCCTTTTTCTAACGGGGAAGGTGCCATGCTGCTGGAACAGGACTTGGAAGCTTGGTAGCACTATGGCTTCTATCAAGACTGATTAAATCTGAATCTCTGAGAGGGGGCCCTGGGCACTGTTCTGTTTCATTATTTTTCCCCTTCGAAATGCTTCAGATGATTCTAATGTGTAGCTATGCTTGAGAATCACTTGGTCTATAGGATGGGTGGGGGTGAGACTTCTGTGGTGGGATTGTTGTGAAGTCACTCAGGCATGTCCAGCTCTTTGCCACTCCATAGACTACAGCATGCCAGGCTTCCCTGTCCTTCACTATCTGGTGAGAAGAGGTACGTAAAAGAGAACTCAGAGACCTAAAACTGAAACTCCAGTACTTTGCTGAGACTACAATATTTTGGCCACCTGATGCGAAGAACTGACTCATTGGAAAAGACCCTGATGCTGGGAAAGATTGAAGGTGGGAGGAGGAGGGGATGACAGAGGATGAGATGGTTGGATGGCATCATCGACTCAATGGACATGAGTTTGAGCAAGCTCTGGGAGTTGGTGATGGACAGGGAAGCCTAATGTGCTGCAGTCCATGGGGTCGCAAAGAGTCAGACATGACTGAATGATTGAACTGAACTGAGAGGCCTGAAAGAACAACCTTCTAAGCCTTCTTGTTTATTGTTAGCTGCCTGTTGGTGCGTGCTCAGTCATGTGCAACTCTTTACAACCCCATGGACTGTAGCCCACCTGGCTCCTCTGTCCATGGCATTTCCCAGGCGAGAATACTGCAGTGGGTTGCCATTTCCTCCTCCAGGGGGATCTTCCCGACCCAGGGATTGAACCTGAGTCTACTGCATTTGCCAGCAAATTCTTTACCACTTGAGCTACTTGGGAAGTCTTTATTGTTAGCTATTTATCGCCAAATGGAAATAAACAGTTAAGTTGATTTAATTCTTGTTTCATTAGAGTGTATGACTGTTGAATTAAGTGACATAATTGGATAGCTTTTTCCTTGTTATGTTTTTATATTCTGATTTCCACATAAAGCACCTCGGGCTTCCCTGATAGCTCAGTTGGTAAAGAATCTGCCTGCAATGCAGGAGACCCTCGTTTAATTCCTGTGCTGGGAAGATCCCTGGAGAAGGGATAGGCTAAACTCACCAGTGCTCTTGGGCTTCCCTTGTGGCTCAGCTGATAAAGAATCTACCTGCAATGCTGGAGATCTGGGTTTGATCCCTGGGTTGGGAAAGTCCCCTGGAGAAGGTGAAAGGCTACCCACTCCAGTATTGTGGCCTGGAGAAGCCCATGGACTGATAGTCCATGGGGTCGAAAAGAGTAGGACACGACTAAGAGACTCTCACTCACTTACTGATTGCATGAGGCCCACGCACATTATCAAGGGTAATCTTTTTTACTTCAAGTCAGCTGGTGGGAGAGTTCATCACATCTACAAAATACCTCTAGAAACATCTAGACTAATGTTTGACTAAACAAATAGGCACCATAGCCTAGACAAGTTGACACCTAAAATTTAACCATCACACAAGCCTTTTGTTATTGCTGTTGCTCTTTACAAAGTTTAAAGTCTTTCTTTTTTTTTTATTATTTTTATTTTATTTTTTTTATTAAATTTTAAAATCTTTAATTCTTACATGTGTTCCCAAACATGAAACCCCCTCCCACCTCCCTCCCCATAACATCTCTGTGGGTGATCCCCATGCACCAGCACCAAGCATGCTGTATCCTGCGTCAGACATAGACTGGCGATTCAATTCCTACATGATAGTATACATGATAGAATGCCATTCTCCCAAATCATCCCGCCCTCTCCCTCTCTCTCTGAGTCCAAAAGTCCGTTATACACAGCTGTGTCTTTTTTCCTGTCTTGCATACAGGGTCGTCATTGCCATCTTTCTAAATTCCATATATATGTGTTAGTATACTGTATTGGTGTTTTTCTTTCTGGCTTACTTCACTCTGTATAATCGGCTCCAGTTTCATCCATCTCATCAGAACTGATTCAAATGAATTCTTTTTAACGGCTGAGTAATACTCCATTGTGTACATGTACCAAAGCTTTCTTATCCATTCATCTGCTGATGGACATCTAGGTTGTTTCCATGTCCTGGCTATTATAAACAGTGCTGCGATGAACATTGGGGTACATGTGTCTCTTTCAATTCTGGTTTCCTCGGTGTGTATACCCAGCAGTGGGATTGCTGGGTCATAAGGTAGTTCTATTTGCAATTTTTTAAGGAATCTCCACACTGTTCTCCATAGTGGCTGTACTAGTTTGCATTCCCACCAACAGTGTAGGAGGGTTCCCTTTTCTCCACACCCTCTCCAGCATTTATTGCTTGCAGATTTTTGGATCGCAGCCATTCTGACTGGTGTGAAGTGGTACCTCATTGTGGTTTTGATTTGCATTTCTCTGATAATGAGTGATGTTGAGCATCTTTTCATGTGTTTGTTAGCCATCCGTATGTCTTCTTTGGAGAAATGTCTATTTAGTTCTTTGGCCCATTTTTTGATTGGGTCGTTTATTTTTCTGGAATTGAGCTGCATAAGTTGCTTGTATATTTTTGAGATTAGTTGTTTGTCAGTTGCTTCATTTGCTATTATTTTCTCCCATTCAGAAGGCTGTCTTTTCACCTTGCGTATATTTTCCTTTGTTGTGCAGAAGCTTTTAATTTTAATTAGATCCCATTTGTTTATTTTTGCTTTTATTTCCAGAATTCTGGGAGGTGGATCATAGAGGATCCTGCTGTGATTTATGTCTGAGAGTGTTTTGCCTATATTCTCCTCTAGGAGTTTTATAGTTTCTGGTCTTACATTTAGATCTTTAATCCATTTTGAGTTTATTTTTGTGTGCGGTGTTAGAAAGTGATCTAGTTTCATTCTTTTACAAGTGGTTGACCAGTTTTCCCAGCACCACTTGTTAAAGAGATTGTCTTTACTCCATTGTATATTCTTGCCTCCTTTGTCAAAGATAAGGTGTCCATATGTGTGTGGATTTATCTCTGGGCTTTCTATTTTGTTCCATTGATTTATATGTCTGTCTTTGTGCCAGTACCATACTGTTTTGATGACTGTGGCTTTGTAGTAGAGCCTGAAGTCAGGCAAGTTGATTCCTCCAGTTCCATTCTTCTTTCTCAAGATTGCTTTGGCTATTCGAGGTTTTTTGTATTTCCATACAAATCTTGAAATTATTTGTTCTAGTTCTGTGAAAAATATGGCTGGTAGCTTGATAGGGATTGCGTTGAATTTGTAAATTGCTTTGGGTAGTATACTCATTTTCACTATATTGATTCTTCCACTCCATGAACATGGTATATTTCTCCATCTATTAGTGTCCTCTTTGATTTCTTTCATCAGTGTTTTATAGTTTTCTATATATAGGTCTTTAGTTTCTTTGGGTAGATATATTCCTAGGTATTTTATTCTTTTTGTTGCAATGGTGAAGCAGGAATAGAAGGAACATACCTCAACATAATAAAAGCTATATATGACAAACCCACAGCAAACATTATCCTTAATGGTGAAAAATTGAAAGCATTTCCCCTAAAGTCAGGAACAAGACAAGGGTGTCCACTTTCACCGCTACTATTCAACATAGTTCTGGAAGTTTTGGCCATAGCAATCAGAGCAGAAAAAGAAATAAAAGGAATCCAAATTGGAAAAGAAGAAGTAAAACTCTCACTGTTTGCAGATGACATGATCCTCTACATGGAAAACCCTAAAGACTCCACCAGAAAATTACTAGAGCTCATCAATGAATATAGTAAAGTTGCAGGATATAAAATCAACACACAGAAATCCCTTGCATTCCTATACACTAATAATGAGAAAGTAGGAAAAGAAATTAAGGAAACAATTCCATTCACCATTGCAACAAAAAGTTTAAAGTCTTTCAAACTGCAGGATTAATATTCTGTGTTTTCCTGCTTAAGGTATCCCACAGGCAATTCTTAAACCCTTACCTGAGAACCATTACCTCTAATGGTCTGCACAGGATTCCTGTGTTAACACATTATTGACTGGGGTGGAGGGTGATTTTTGTAGAAACTAATGCTTGTGGTATTAATACATCTCAGGTCAAGAAGGTGTGAATACCTCACCTGGAAATTCTTGAGAAACAACTGTTTTAGTGAAAGTTGCTCAGTCGTGTCGGACTCTTTGCAACCCCATGGACTATCAATCAACCGAAGGTCTTAAAAGCAAAGACAGATTTCTCAGGGGAGAATTCCACCTTAAGAGGGCAACACACGTGAGTTTCCAGACTGTTGGCTTGCCTCACGGACTTCGGACTTGCCAGCTCCATGACTGTGTGAGTCAGTTTTAATCATAAATCAGTCTATCTCCTATTAGTTTTATTTCCTTGGAGAATGCCCAGCTGATACAGTTTGTGAACTTCATTCTCAGAAACAAAGCAGTGTTTGGTTTGTTTCTCTCATGACGATCAGTGTTTTTGAAGGAAGGTGATTTAGAAGGCATAAAAAGTTGAGGACTACTTATATTATAGACATTAACCAGTAAAATCAGCCATGGTTAATAGTAGGTGGAAATTCAGAAGGGTCTCTAATATTGGAAAGCACTTGGGATGTAAGCATAAATGATGGCAATGGCTTCCCAAAGGCCTGTTTTTCCTACCAAATGGAACAAACACAGGCATAATTATACCCATAAAGTCTAAACTTTGAAACTCTTATACAAAATGATGGACTATCTGGGTCCGTGATTCTTAATATTAAAAAATGGGGAAAGGTGTTGAGAGTTTGCTAGAAAATATATCCAGGGGGAACCATAAAAATACTACTTCAACCAATCATGTAATATTTACTTGAATACTTAGTGGTAAAAAGACGCCCATTTCTACCTGATCAGGCCTAAAAATACTTCACCAAAAGCGACCAGTTTGTAAGCAGTTCATGAATAATTTGTAAATGCAACCTCTCAAATAAGAGCAGAGCAGTATCTTTCAAAATTATTTTCAGATTTTTGAATTTTTGAATAAGTGTGGGTCATATTTGAAGGAAAGGAGGTCAGTGGTTGAATGTAGACAGCAATAAATTTTATACTGTAAATTGTGGTTCTTCATGGGACAAATATTGTATTGTAATTCCAAAACTAATTGGATCAGGGAGTGTATTCTTCAGGTAGACCCATGAATTTTGCATGGCATGTTGGAAATGGAATTTAGGTTTTATTCTTTTTTTATACTAACTCTGCTACCTTGGGCCCCTCACCCACCTTTATGGAGTCTCATTTCTCTCAATTTGTTTGTTGTTGAACTCATTTATGGAGTCTCACTCTTCTCATACTTTATATCAATGCTATTTTCTTCTCAGAGTTTGTTTTGAAGCTACAAGCTGATTTTAGATGTGAAAGAAGAACTTTAAAAAGTAAAAAATACTGCCTATGTATGTAGTGGGTAGCTTTTTTTTTTTAAATTTCATGGCATCATCTAAACGACTTCCCTGTTTGAGGTTAATTTCTCCTTTTGGAATCTGTGTGAGGTAGAACTCCACATTCTACTGTAGAAGCCACAGGGGCAGGCATTTGCTGTCTCAGTTTGTAGGCACCTGATCTTCCTCTAGTTAATGCAGTGCAGCCTGCTGGGACTTGGCATCTCGAGAGGGGACCAGAGATGATTTTGGTTACTATGACTCCAGTCATATTTGCTATAAAATATGCTTCATCTGTACCATAAAACTCTACATCCACCATGAGATGAATCCCAATTCCTTGAAGCAGTTAACTATAAATATAGACTTTCCTTGGCTTGTATTGGTTTCCAAGGAGTCTTTATTCTGAAAATATGATCTTTTTTTCAAAGCAAAATCTGTTAGAACACTTTCAGTTTCCCTGGGCAAAGTAAGCATGTAGAAAGAATATCATATAGTGTGTATATGGTAAATGGAATTAAGCAGAAATCATTATTTTTAGAACTTTGACTTAATCAATTGCTCCAAGGAGTTTTCTTTAGCAACAATAAACTTGTTTAGGTCACAAAGTGGTTTTTTTTTTTTTTTTAAGGTGGATGCTACGTAACTAAAGCTGTATAACTTATGGCTAGAAGCAAGAAAGTATCCACAGGAGGTTATATTTTCTTTGACTAAAAACACATTTGTTTTTTCTTTAAGAAGTGAGCTATTCTAGGCTCTTTACAGTAGAAGGCTATTAACTTTTTCTTAATGGTACATATTAAGCCTGAGTTGCAATCAAGCCATGGAGCTCAGTGTGCTGGGAACTGTAAGGTGGATGCTTCTGCTGTGAATCTTTTAGAAGGCCACTGTAGATCTAGGAGAAAGCAAGGGCTGGTGGGCTGGAGTTGCCTTCTATAGTGTCTTTGTGGAGGTCATAGAAACGGTGCTGGAGACTGACACTGTATAATCAGGTGAAGTAGCATTTATGGTTTGCATTATATTTCAATTCATTTTGGTAACAAATTATCACGCTTAACATCAGACGAGGATATCGAAGCCAAAAACAAGCAGGGAGTATCCTAGCTGTCTTCTCAGGAGCTCTGGTATTGCTGAGTTTAGGCCAGCAGTTGTCATTCCCAGAGTGCTTCCAGCTTGAGGTCTGTGAGAACCGTGGAAATACATGTTAGGAAAACAGAGCTAATGGACACCAATCATCCTGCAGTTCAACAGATGCACATAAAGTCAGGTTATTATGCATATATGTAAACCTGTCTAGTGTGACCTGTATATCCTCTATGGCCCACTTGATGGGTCTTGAGTAAATGTAAGAAATTCCCAATACCTCAAAATAAAGCCATGACTGTTTGGCTAAGTACATCATACAGTGTTTTTTTTTTTTTTTTTAAATTTGAACTAATTTGTGTATGTAACTTTCTGATGTATGAGTATGAATAATCACTGTCAGAGGGAAAAGTAGCGGCAGCCAATGGCACATGAGGCCCCTCAGTCATGGGGCTGAGATAAAAGTTCAGTAGTTATTTTAATGATGCACTGAGTGTGATGTTTAGTTAATAAATTGTGTCCAACTCTGTGACCCCATGAACTATAGCCTGCTAGACTCCTCTGTCCATGGGATTTCCCAGGCAAGAATACTGGAGTGGGATGTCATTTCCTTCTCCAGGGGATCTTCCCCACCCAGGGATTGAACCTGCATCTCCTGCATTTCAGGCGAATTCTTTACTACTGAGTCACCACTAAGTATGAGTTTTTATCCAATCACCTTCTACTTTGTAATTAGGCAAGAGTGTCTCCCCCTTGTCTATTTTCTTTTCCTAGACACTACAGCAGAGTTGTATCATAACTCTCTTTGCATGGTGCAAGAAATACCATCTTTCACTGTCCTCAGTGAGTGTGTGCCTTGGAAGGAGGATGAGAAGGGCGACCCCTCTATGTTTCTTCCTCATGTTTTTCTCATTGTGTCAGCACTGGATGTTGTTGACTGTCATTCTAGCAGTAGTTTCTCTCCCACCTGATTTTGCAGCATGAGCTGACTCCATTATCAGTTGGCAACCCAAGGGACACTAATTGTTCCCAAAACTGGATGAAAAAGATAACTGGCTTTTGGGGACTTAATAAAAGACAGCAATTCATGGGGTCGCAGAGTCGGACACGACTGAGCGACTGAACTGAACTGAAAAAGACAGCAAATCCCTCTCCAATGGGGCATGCAAATGTGATCACAATCCATTTGGAGGCTTGAAGAAACTGACTAAGGGGACCAATAACTGTCAGGATGATGAGTCAGGTTTATAAAGACTTTAGTTACGATAAAATAGCATCAAACTATTGAGTGGAAGACATGAATTGTACATGTACCTAAGGAGAGGAACACCTTGAGACAAAAGCTTCAGCTTCTACATGTTTTTCTGGCCTCTAGAGATGGATAGGTTCTTACTGAAAAATACGTAGCCAGCCAAAGTTAAACAGTTTTAGGAACTGCTTTGCACTAAATAATATGCTACTGCTGTCACCTAGAGCATACTTGTTTTAGTGAGAAAAACCAAAGAAGGAAATGGATGTGTCCTAGAAGAAATTGACTAAGGGGACCAATAGCTGTCAAGATGACAAGTCGGGTTTAAAACATGAAGAAAAAGCTGGTCTATGGGGAGGGAGAGAGGTCTGACAAGTGCTCACTACTTAGTTTGGAATCAAAGTCAAGTGCTGGATTCAGAGCAGCTCACAATGGGAACTGTTGTTTCTGCGCAATGCTGCTGATAGTTGAATGTTCCCCGGTGGCTCAGTGGTAAACAATTTGCCTGCACTGCAAGAGACATGGGCTTGATTCTTGGGTGGGGAAGATCCCCTGGAGAAGCAAATGGCAACCCACTCCAGTATCCTTATCCTGGAATTCCCAAGGACAGAGGAGCCTGGCAGGCTACAGCCTGTGGGGTTGCAAAGAGTTGGATTTAGCAACTAACAACTATTGTCCTACAGGGTTACAGAATTCTCCCTGAAACCCAAGAACCACAATCTGCTGGCTGTGTTCTGGAAACCTAATAGAACTTTTAGAGTGTGGCATCATTATTTCTAGACATCAAGTGCCCTAGTCTCACAACCTTATGAGCAAGTTATAATTTGCTCTTTCAAAGCCACATAATTGCTCCTAATATAACCCTTTATAATTGTGGATTGTGATTATAATAAACAGGCATGAAATTAAAAGATGCTTACTCTTTGGAAGAAAAGTTATGATCAACCTAGATAGTATATTCAAAAGCAGAGACATTACTTTGCCAAATAAGGTCCGTCTAGTCAATGCTATGGTTTTCCTGTGGTCATGTATGGATGTGAGAGTTGGACTGTGAAGAAGGCTCAGCACCGAAGAATTGATGCTTTTGAACTGTGGTGTTGGAGAAGACTCTTGAGAGTCCCTTGGACTGCAAGGAGATTCAACCAGTCCATTCTGAAGGAGATCAGCCCTGGGATTTCTTTGGAAGGAATGATGCTAAAGCTGAAGCTCCAGTACTTTGGACACCTCATGTGAAGAGTTGACTCATTGGAAAAGACTCTGATGTTGGGAGGGATTGGGGGCAGGAGGAGAAGGGGACGACCCAGGATGAGATGGGTGGATGGCATCACGGACTCGATGGACATAAGTCTGGGTGAGCTCCAGGAGATGGTGATGGACAGGGAGGCCTGGCGTGCTGCGATTCATGGGGTCACAAAGAGTCGGACAGTAGTGAGAGACTGAACTGAACTGAAATAGAGCCCCAAAGAATCAATACACATTGTGGAAGCATATGAAGGAACATGTGAGTGATTTTTCTTTTTTTTTTAGGGCTTCCTTCTAGATGATCAAATGGTAGCTGGGTGGCCAGTTGGGTGATACAGAAATTGTAGGACTAATTAAAGGCAATAATAGAAAATATACTAATATGAGAGAAAGGATTGAAACATTTTTTATAGAAGATCGAGTTAATGACTAGACCCAGAGTAATCAGTATACTAGAACCTTCATCAATCTGTCACTGAAAAAAACTTACCCTGTTGATTTAGCTAGCATTAAGAGTATTTTGGAAAGTTGTCAGGTTAAAAAAAAAAAAAAACTCTTAATTCTTCAAATTAGTGTTCCCTCTCTTTTTCTTAGAATACCCTCTTTTTCAATTTGTGCTCCCGGAGACTGAAAGAATGTGAATATACATGAGACACCAAGAAAATGCACTGTGTTCCTAGAGAAAAATAATTCAGTTAAAACAAACTCAAAGGCAAAGCTTTCATATACAATAGCTAGAGGTACCTTGAAGGGTGGGAGGTGAGGTGGCTGTTGTGTACTGAAATTTTTAACTCTATTGAGATTACAATGGGTTGAAATAAAGGGATACTGGATTAATTTAAATGAGGGAAAAGGATTAGTTTAGCAGCAATAGAGACCATATACTATTTTTAACTCTAGACTGTTTACACTCAAGTAACCTGGATTTTTCATTTTTTTCATTGAAGTATAAGTGGAATTGAGTTGATTGAGTCACTGGACATGAATTTGAGCAAACTCCAGGAGATAGTGAGGGATAGTGAAGAATGGTATGCTGCGGTCCATGGACTGCAAAGAGTTGGACATGACTGAGCGACTGAACAATGTGACATAACACATTAGTTTCAGGTGTGGCTTTTAGCCTTTTTCTCCAGAAATTATTCAGTGAACTTACTTTCCCTTTAGGACATAATATTCACATGCTAGAGCACAAAGAATATATACAGAAGGGAACTTGTTTTAATTTCGATTCATATTTTAGACAAACAATGTTGCCTGCTATTTCAGGAAACAATAAATGTTGCCCACCATCAGACACTTTAGCTGTGCTAATGGTGTGGCCTGAAAAAGATTTAGAATGGAGAATAACTGAAAACTTTCAGTGTTCTGGATTCTGGCCATTGGTCATAGACAGTTAAGATGTGTATCTAAAGGGAAAACTTCAGTGATCCCAGATTGTTGCATCTTCTCATACAATAGAGAGAACTAAAGTCATGAACTTGAGATGTCTATTCTTTGTAAGTAGCAGGCATCTTTGATGTTCTACTGTATGATTGCTTTTTCAGGAAAAACAAAAAAGGCCTCAAGCCTCCGCCTATATATTCTGGTTCCTTCCTTACCTCTTCAGAGAAGTTCCTTTTAGCTATCTGAGAGGCTATCTTCCTGGACTATAGTCCTTAGTAAAGGCCCCAAATAAAACATAACTCACAACTTTGTCAGGTTGTGTGTTTTTCTTTAGTCAACAGTTTTATCAGCAGTAGAAGCAACAGCAGTAAAAATTTTGCTAGTATTTCTGCTACTATTCGCTAGGACTTTTACATAATACATCATCATTTCAGTTAATCATTACAACAATGCCGAAAGGTAGATATTACACTTTTCTTCTTCTGGAAAATGGAACTTAGCTTTAGGAATTGTGTTTACAAAATTTACAGAGACAGAGAATTCTAAACCAGATTGGATGAGTTCAAAAATGAGTTCCTTGATTGATCCCATTGCACTGCCTCTCAGAATGTTAATTTTCTTTTTGCTTTTTCAAATTGTTGAGAGTTGGAAGCTTGGATTTCATTAGTTGATGGCTTTTCCTTCCAAAAGCATTTTAGGAAACATTGTCAGGAAATCAGAAAAATTAAAATTTTATATAATTGAAAAGCCTCAGTTTAATTAAGATCTGAGATAAACCATTGTTTTTAGTCATTTTTAAAAAGTCTGAGAAGCAATATCTTTAACATGAATACAATTAAATTTGAAGAGAAAATGTCTTTTGTAAAAATACAGAGTTAAGGTCACCTCAGTTTAAGGTATTGGGTTCCATCTAAATTATTTTATACTCAATATCTTCATCAGACATTTTTTTAATGGATGAGAGTGTACTATCTGAAAAAAGCAGGTGGCAATATTTCAACAGTGTTGCTTTAGCTTGAGGAATGTCATTTTCCTCCTGAGAATACTGCCATGTTAACTTGAAGACTTGATGGATCCTGTCTTCAAACTCAGCTTTTTCTGCTGATGCATCAAGACCCCTGATCTCTATGAGGTCATTATCTTAGCTGTGGGGTTATAATGGATAAAGTACTGGGCTGGGGACTAGGACTCTAGTCCTAAATATGTCAGAAGTTGGTTGTATATTCTTATTTAAGTTCCCTAACTTCTCCATATGCTTAATATTCTCATCTATAAGATGAATTTGACTAGATAATTGTTAGAAGAAATAATCTGAACAAATAATCTCCTTCCTATTATGATTTAAAAAAAATACATAGAACAAAGCTAGATTCTTTGCTGCCTTTAAAAACTATACTTACTTAAGACAGTTCACATGCATCAGGACTGTAGGGTATTAATTTCAGCATCAATCTGAAATGAAAAATATTATTTAAATCATGGGGTATTTTGTTGTAAGATAACATCATTCAGAAGGAATAAAAATTTTTTGAACCTTGCATATATGAAATGATTCTTGTCAAAATACAGTTTTATATTGCATTTTTAATTGACCATCCTTCATATTTATTTAGTTTTATATTATAGTGTTCCAGGAAAAAAGACAAGAAACAATGACATGAGTTAATAGGTGCTAATTATTGGGTGTGCACAGAATATTAAGTCATAGCAGATGAGCTTGGGTGCCGGGGAAGGATTCCCAGGGGAGCTGATGTTTAATTTGAATCCTGAAGCTTGTGGAAAGATTGAGCCAGTTATAGTGTGTGAATAGGGCAATCTGGGTTGAGTTAGTAGGTGCAAAAGCTTTGAGGTAAGAGCAAGCTTAATGTACTTAGGAAACTGCAAGTAGTTTAGGAGAGCCAAAGCAATAAGAATAAGTCATGACCAGTTTGGAGAAGAAACCAATTGTCCAAATTCTTTTGATTAGAAAAAAAAAAATTGGATGTAATTTAGAAGTGATGGAGAGCAATTAAAAATGTATTTACCATTTTGTGCATCACCAAGGTTATTTTGACCTAACTATAGAGATGGGATTGGGTGTGAGGCACTGGAGGAAGACTAGAGATGAGAGACCAATGGGCAGCTTGTAATCTAGGTAAAATGTTGCCTAAATTGTGCTGTGCTTAGTTGCTCAGTTGCGTCTGACTCTTTGTGACCCTATGGACTATAGCCCACTAGGCTCCTCTGTCCATAGGGATTCTCCAGGCAAGAATACTGGAGTGGGTTGGCATGCCCTCCTCCAGGGGATCTTCCCAACCCAGGGATCAAACCTAGGTCTTCCGCCTTGCAGGCAGATTCTTTACCCTCTGAGCCATCTGGGAAGCCACTGAGTATGAGTTTTTATCCAGTCATCTTCTACTTTATAATTAGGCAAGTGTGTTTCCCCCTTGTCTGTTTTTCTTTTCCGAGACACGACAGCAGAGTTGTATCATAATTCTCTTTGCATGGTGCAAGAAATGCTATCTTTCATTGTCCTCACTAAGTGCTGATAATATAGAAGAAGGTATTTACTGAGAGATATTGAAGAGTTAGAATTCATAGGATTTGGAACTGAGTTGAATGTAGGTAGAAATCAAAGATTACTGTTTCTATTTTAGACAATGGGTGAATGGTGATGGTATTTATAAATGTAGGGAAATAAGAGCTTTTTAGGGGAAGACTTTGGGCATGTTGAGTTTGAATTTCTTGTGGGATAAGAGCCCCCATGGGCCCTTGGATGAAAATCTTAGTACTGAGGGGAGAGATTCTGCCTGGAGGTGGAGGTTTGAAGATTAAACACATGTCCATGGACAAGAACGCTCAGGGAAAATGTAATGCCATGAAAATTGAAGATCAAGGAAAAAACTCTGGAAGAAAAGAAGTTTAAATTGTAGGTAGAAGAAGAACACAATCCTAAAGAGAATGAGAAGGGAAGGACCATAGGAGAAAAAGGTAGAATATGATAAGATGACAATTGTTGCAAGAAGAAAGAAATCATTGTGGGTATCAAGTGTTTTATAGAGAAGGCTGATAAGGACTGAAAAACTGTTAGACTTACCAAGAAATTTTCAGTGTGACTTTGTCAGTGGTATAGTAGCATCAGATGCCATACTGCAAAGGGTAGAGGAATTCATAGGAGGTGTGATGAATGAGAGTGTATACCATTCTTTCAAGGATCTTGGCTTTAAGGGGAGGAGCAAGAAAAGTAGCTAGGGAGTAGTGTCTGAATTACCTTATTTAAGATCAGGAGATAAAAAACTTTAAATTAGAATCATTCAAAAGGTATTGTTGGAACAGAAAAGTATAATGAAAAAAGAGTCCAAGGAACTGGGATGAATGGAATTCAGAGTGATACTACTAACCTGGTATCAATTTTACTATTTTAACAATCAAATAGGACAAGGAGATTTGATGATAAACTATAATCCAAATTATAGGGTGAGTGGGACAAAAACTTACATTAAGCATTGAAAATTAAAGTCTGTTCTAACAGATTTTGCCTTAACTTGAAGTCAGAGGTAAGCTCACTTACCTAGCTATGATATTAACATTAATGTAGAGACCATCAAAAGGCTAACAGAAATACCAGAGAGTCTCAGGGCTCTAAATAATCATTAATCTGGTGAGTAGCTCAGCTCCATTCATCTCACTGTCCTTTAGCAATTTCTGAAAGTTTGGCTACTCAGCAGCAGCACTGCTATAAATTTACTGGTTATAAAGCAAGAAAATAGAACATCACAAAACTGTTTTCTCACCATGGTTGTTGAAAATATGAAAATAAAGTCTTAAAATGGCAATGTATTATAATGAAGTATACTGAAAAGCAAGTTAAAGAAATGAAAAGGAACAGGCTTGAAGGAACTATGTGCTTCATGCATACAGCTCTATTTGCTTGTACAAGGTCAAAAAGGAAAGTGGGTGTGGATGAACAGGTAAAGGGACTGGGGACTGGTTAGCAAAGTGGTATTTTTGATAGAATGTTAAAAAAAAAAAAAAAGGAGTTAGGCTTTTTTCTTTTTTCTTAATGACTGAATGAGACCCTCATAGCAAATTCTCCTGGTAGAAAATAGCTTCTAGGTAAGGTGACTTTTTAAAATTTCTGGTAAAGGCAACCTAAATTCAGTTGTCATATTACCCAAAGCCAGATGTTAGTAAAGGAAGAAAAACTGTTGGATTTAGTTGCTTTATGATAGATGTTTTAATGCCAGTAATGATAAAAATTTCTTAATAATCCACATTTTTTAGAACCTTGTTTTGAACTTTAATGAAAGATGAACATGATATGTTTCTCAGCAGAATTTTAAGAATAGGCTTCTGTTTATTTTATTGTACCCTTTTCATTCCAGAATTCTGGCTTTACAAATTATTACTCGGAAGATTGACAGATAGTTTTGGGATTTGAAGGGTATGCATTGAAACTGGAGGAGAAATTATAGTTTCCAAGGGTATAGAGCACAAAAATAAGTAATGTGATGTAGCTCAGCTTGTTAAATGGATAAGGTCAAAAGGCTCAGATGGTGACAAATCTGCCTGCATTGAAGGAGACCCAGTTAGATCCCTAGGTGGGAAAGATCCCCCTGGGGGCGGAAATGGCAACTCACTCTGGTGTTCTTGTCTGGAAGATTCCATGGACAGAGGAGCCTAGCAGGCTACAGTCCACAGGGTCGCACAGAGTTGGACACAGCTGAGCAACTAACACACACACACACCACACACACACACACACACAGAATGATAAAAAATAAAACCACCAAAATATGTAAAAGAATTAGAATGTGTAACCAAGGCTTAAATACAAACAAAACTTTTGACAGCCCTAAGTTTCAGAAAACCAGTTGAAATATAAAAGAACCTCTATCAGAGAACCAAGAAAATACATTTTCTAGTTGGTAGAGAAAGCCAGACCAGACTCAGCAGAAATTATGAGGGGAATATCGTGTTTCAGAGAAAAAATATGTTATCATAAATCAAGCTACTGGGCAGTGAAATAGGCTGCCTCTAGGAGAAAACAAATTTCAGATATTTAAATGGAGGCCGAATGACCTCTGGCAGGGATGAACTGAGTGAAAAATTACACTAAATGACCTTTATAGTTTTCTTCATATAAACATTTTATTTCTTATTAAGTTCTTAGGTATCTTCAGATGTGCTCTACCAGAATAATAATAGAAAAATGAAGTGAAAGTGTTAGTCAGTTGTATCTGACTCTGCCACCCCATGGACTGTAACTTGCCAGGTTCCTCTGTCCATGGAATTCTCCAGGCAAGAATATTGGAGTGAGTAGCCATTCCCTTCTCCAGGGGATCTTCTTGATCCATAGAATTAAATCAGGCTTGTTGTTTTCATGGTTTAATTGCATAAAAATTCACATAGATTCTTAAAAAAATCCTTTAATTTATAGAAAAGGACTTCTAATTGACCTGAAATCCCTGGCATAAGTAGTATTAACTTTAACACCATAGTAAAATTATTTTTATGTATAGATACAAAAATGATGGGTCCAAAATGGACCATAAGTATTTCCTTCCCAATAGACTACAAAATAAACAATAGTATAATCCAATCAAAAGGAATACATGAACTTTAGAAAGGTGAGCCAAGGAAGAATCTGGTTTAGCATGGCATAGAGCTGTTCTTAACCCTGCCTCTATATTCCAGAAATATAACAGATGAAACATCAAAATCCTTGGAATTGTCATTACTACTTCTGAATTAGCCATAAAGTGAAATGGCTCCTTATCTTTTTTGACTTGTAATATAGCATTCTGAAATGACTGCTGGAAAATAAAGTCGAATGGAGAATATGAACAAATAGGATCCCTGTGTCTGAAAAGACCAACAAGACATTTCCCATGAGTAGGACAGACAATCAATAACAAATGAGCAATTCTGACCATACCAGTTCTTCATACTATGCAGGGATAAGTAGAACATTAAATTTTCTTACCTCTGAACTGCAGTAGAGAGGAGGTGAGTTTATAGAACAGCACTTGGAGGCAAAATCTGAGAGCTTGGCAACCAGCTCTTGGAGATCCGTCTCCGTGGCATCAGGAAATTTTCCTCTTAGTCGCTCTGCCAATCTGAAAGGCCAATTTTATGTAAAGTTCTAATAGATGTATTCTATAAACATGTCCAGTGCAATTGGTAGCCACTTCTGATCTTTTGCAACAGCAACAACAAAAAAGGAAAATAGTGACCCTTAAGAAAACTTAGTATCTGTGGAATGATTTTTGATGTCTCAGTTGAAGATTAGGAAGTGAAATCTATGTCTTTTTAGATCATAAAAGTAAACATACAACCTGCTGCTGAATTTGAATTCCTATTATTTCCCTTTCATTCACTCAGTTATATCAGTCACATGGATGACTTCCTCCTCTCTTCTCCCTAATCTTTCATCTTCTCTCCATTTCTAGATTTCAAACTCCTCAAAAAGTACTTCCCATATAGGACTTTGTCACCTTAATGTACTTTCTCTCATATATAATCTCTTCTGTTTGCCTACTACTCAACTAGCTATGCTGGAAGGCACAGCAAGGTCTTTGTGTTTTTTAAGCCCTGCTTTTTATGAACTCTCCATCTCCACTTAAGATGGTGCTAGGATCTGACTTTCTTGATTCCCTCCCATTTTGAATGGTCCCTCCCAGCTTAAATTAACTCTCTCTTCTCATAATGGATAACTCAGCCTGGTTTATGACTTTTCCAAGAAATATTGATACTTGCCAGCCCAGTAGTGGGCATTGGGACATAATGGAGACCCAAATTTATCTAGAGTTGGGATTAGCATAATGGATGCTGGGAAAGGACAGAAGGGTGAGGGGGATTAGCTTGCTTATTAAAAAGTTATTGAAAATAGTAGGTCCCAAGGAAGTCAGACTAGATGCAACTCGGAGGATAGGGAGAAAAAGAGGGTGTGTGGGATTTTAAATACCTAGACTCAATAGTTTCAATCTTTTCTACTTCAAAATCCCAAATAGCAATTCTACTGCATTAACACTTTTAACGTACTGAGATTATATAAATTATCACGGAATTGTCCCATGTAACCCTAGAGTTCAAAACAAAACTGTTGGCAGGGGACTCAATTTTGTATTATCCGTAATATTCTATACCACCTCCACAATTTATTAATTATATAATCTCCTGATAAATGAGAAACAACCATTTTGAACTTAAGGCTTTCACATTTATTTTTGTTTTAGACTTTGTTATGGTCTTCATAGGGGTCACTGAAGGTTTTCTCCTTTTGGGATTCTTTAAAAGGTTTTTTTATGAGGTTGTATTTGTGCTTGTTTGAGGGTTGTGTTGTTGATGGTTTGAAATGGATCTAAGAAATTTGCTTAATGAAATTGAGAATGGCATGATCTTACAGAGAGATTTTCTAGGAAGCCAGTAAAACTTTTGTTATGACCTGTTATTTTAGTATTAACACCTATTTATAAAGACATGCTTCCTCCTTTGACTTGAGAAAAATGGCTATTGTACCTTATTGACTAACATTTCTATTTCCAGTTTTTAGAGAATATATACTGATAATGGATGACACTGTACTTGATTGAAAGTTTGGGTTGTCTTATCAGACAACATGCCATGAAGTTAGATAATATTTTTCTGCAGTTTTAGTTTCTCTGTTATGTATAGCAACAACTACAGATAACTTTATGGTAAGAGTGTTGATATGAATTAATTATATATTCTTTAAATCATGTCCCTGCGGATCTTGGAATTTATGTTTCTGTGACTGTGTTCTAACTGACCTCTCATCTGATATACATAACATCCCCCCAGAAAAGAACTGTTTTTTCTTATATAGGTATTAGATTGACTATTCTTTACAACTCTTAAATTGCATCTCCTCTTTTCACTGCTCACTTAACACATCTTAAGTCTTCAGCCCTGCTTCAAATCACAATACCAGGCTATTATTATTTATAAATTTGAAGGAATCAGCCAGAATAAGACCCTTACTTTTTCTTGTACTCAGTAAATGTGTTTTCTGAATAATCAGCACATAGTTCTTGTCCTTTTTGAATGAAAGATGATAATTCCCTTGTCAATTGAGGGCCCTGTAAGAAAATAATGATTATATAACAATTACTTGTCTTGAAACATTCTTCAGAGAGATGTTAAATTAGAATTCTGGGCAATGTATCAATATTAGTGTCTAACCTATGGACACCTTATCTTTGACAAAGGAGGCAAGAATATAGAATGGAGAAGAGACAATCTCTTTAACAAGTGGTGCTGGAAAAACTGGTCAACCACTTGTAAAAGAATGAAACTAGAATACTTCCTAACACCGTACACAAAAATAAACTCAAAATGGATTAAAGATCTAAACGTTGAAGACCAGAAACTATAAAACTCCTAGAGGAAAACACAGGCAAAACACTCTCTGACATAAATCATAGCAGGATCCTCTATGACCCACCTCCCAGAATATTGGAAATAAAGGCAAAAATAAACAAATGGCACCTAATTAAAATTAAAAGCTTCTGCACAACAAAGGAAACTATAAGCAAGGTGAAAAGACAGCCTTCAGAATGGGAGAAAATAAAAGCAAGTTAAGCAACTGACAAAGAACTAATCTCAAAAATATACAAGCAACTCCTGCAGCTCAATTCCAGAAAAATAAATGACCCAATCAGAAAATGGGCCAAAGAACTAAACAGACATTTCTCCAAAGAAGGCATACAGATGGCTAACAAACACATGAAAAGATGCTCAACATCATTCATTATCAGAAATGCAAATCAAGACCACAATGAGGTACCATTTCACACCAGTCAGAATGGCTGCTATCAAAAAGTCTACAAACAATAAATGCTGGAGAGGGTGTGGAGAAAAAGGAACCTTCTTACACTGTTGGTGGGAATGCAAACTAGTACAGCCACTATGGAGAACAGTGTGGAGATTCTTTCAAAAATTGGAAATAGAACTGCCATATGACCCAGTAATCCCACTGCTGGGCATACACACTGAGGAAACCAGAATTGAAAGAGACACGTGTACCCCAGTGTTCATCGCAGCACTGTTTACAATAGCCAAGACATGGAAGTAACCTAGATGTCCATTGGCACATGAATGGATAAAAAAGCTGTGGTACATATACACACACAATGGAGTATTACTCAGCCATTAAAAAGAATGCATTTGAATCAGTTCTAATGAGGTAGATGAAACTGGAGCCTATTATACAGAATGAAGTAAGTCAGAAAGAAAAACACCAGTATAGTATATTGACACATATATATGGAATTTAGAAAGACGGTAACGATGACCCTATATGCGAGACAGCAAGAGACACAGATATAAAGAACAGTCTTTTGGACTCTGTGGGAGAAGGTGAGGGTGGGATGATTTGAGAGGGTAGTGTTGAAACGTGTATATTATCATATGTGAAGTGGATCGCCAGTCCAGGTTCGATGCATGAGACAGGGTGCTCAGGGCTGGTACACTGGGATGACCCTGAAGGATGGGATGGGGAGGGAGGTGGGAGGGGGGTTCTGGATGGGGAACACATGTGCGCCCATGACTGATTCATGTTGATGTATGGCAAAAACCACTACAATATTGTAAAGTAATTAGCCTCCAATTAAAATAAATAAATTAAAAAAATTATGAATGTCTATTATCTACATTGGATATTAGATAACATTTTCTACATAAGGCCAGATTGTAAACATTTCAAGCTGTGTAAATGTCATACAGTCTCTGCTATAACTAATTGACTGCCAACATGGCACAAAAGCAACTGTAAACAATGAGCAGGGCTGTGTTACAATGAAACCTTATGAACACTGAAGTTGGAGTTTTATGTAATTTTCATGTATAATGAAATACTATTTTTAAACCATTTAAAAGTGTAAGACCATTCTTAGATCACAGGCACCAGGCCAGACTTGGTTTGTTAACCATTGAGCTATACTAACGTAAATATAGAAAATTGTACCTTCGCATTTAAACAGGCAGTAGAAGATTCAGAGTGGCAGCATTCATCAAGGCTTTTCAGGGTTGGCTCAAGTATTTTACTGAGGAATACTTCTGGAATCTGAGTCTTCCTGCTTAGTTCAAATATATACCTGGCAGAAGAGAGAAAGGAGATAACACTCTTTAACATGGGTAGATTTGTGAATGCACGTCATGTTCTGAAATTTAATATCTATTACCTGGCTTAGTTAAAAATAAAAGATTGAACTAAAAATGACTCCAGCATGTTTTAAGTTAAAATTCTCATTGAAATACAAGTTATTGATAGTTGCTTTGAAGCTATTGTGACTAGTTAAATTAAAATTCTACATGTACCAAATATACATTTGTTTATAAATTTATGCATTAACAGATCTATCAATACTTCAGATATATATGGAACTGCATTTGTGCAAACATAATACAATAAATCCAATATAATGCATCAAGTGGGTACCTTAAGTAGCTTTTCTGTGAAAGTAATTTGTGTAAACGCTTCCATTGTCTCATCCCAATATTTATGCATTCATAAAAACGATGAGTATTTAGACAAATGTAGATGAGAGTTTCAGTCCAAGTTCAGTCTAAATTCTAGTCTCTAATACCAGTAATTGATTTTTTGGACCTGTTAATTCAAACTGAGATATTTTGAGGCCTTAAGTATGCACATACTTGAAGTATATGCAAATCAGTGTATGTAGCTCGTGGTGTATCTCAGTTCTTAGATGGAGGAAAACAGATGAAGGCTTACCATCTCTTTCAATTTTAATTTCCTTTGTCACTTAATGCTAGTTAATGTCAATACTGTCAAGTTAAATCGACCCTACTTACTGATCCAGGACGTTGGTGTTTCCTTTATCACACACATCTTTGTTCGTGGGCAACTGGACATCTGGCAATTTAGGGTTTGGGGAAGCTGGCATGAAGTAAGTGCACACAAATATGTCCATGGGTGTTTTTTCTTGACAACAGTCCTTAAATTTCGAATTTTTAGTGGATAAGTTGTCACAGAGTTTTACTGTGTATTCAGGAAGCTACAAGAGAAATTGTGAGTTTGTGCATTTTTAGTTTCCTAGTTAGTCTCATTAAAAATAAGGAAAGCTTAAAAAAGTCAGCATAAATGCTCTTACAAGGTACAGTGGTAGACTATTCATGGAGTGCAATTTGTCAATATGTTATTGTTGTTCAATAGCTGTGTCTGGCTCTTTTGTGACCCTATGGACTGTAGCCTGCTAGGTTCTTCTGTCCATGGGATTTTTCAGTGAAGAAGACTGGAGTAGGTTGCCATTTTCTCCTCCAGGGGATCTTCCCAACCAGAGATTGAACCCACACCTCCTGCACTGGCAGGCAGATTCTTTACCACTGAGCCAGTAGGGAAGTCATTGTCAGTATGTACTAAAAGCCTTGAAGTATAACAGTATGATTTCCAAGAATTTACTCTCAGAACATAATTATGAATGAAGGGAAGATTTAGCTAAGAATGATTAAGGGCGGCACTGCTTACCATGTTAAACCAAAACAACCTAAATCCAATAAAAGGGAACTGGTTTAAAACATAGTATATCTAGGTAGGTAAATGTTGCTGAAGAAGGAAATGGCAAGCCACTTCAGTATTCTTGCCTGGAAAATCCCATGGACAGAGGAAGCCTGGAGGGCTACAATCCATGGGGTCTCAAGAGTCGAACATGACTTAGCGACTAAACCACCACCACCAGGCAGCTAAATGCAGTATATGCAGTAGATATATACAGTAAAGTCCCACTTAGCCATTATAAGTCAGGCTATAGAGAAACACCTATCACCGAGATGTATCCTTAAAGAAAGACCAGATGTCAAAGTATCTGTTTCTAAAGAGGTCCACAGACATGGAGTGACTTCTATCTAAAGTAACAGTACAAATTTGTATATACTTGAATGGATGATATAAATGAAAAATGGTGAAAAAGTTGGACGACTATCAAATTTTAACAAGTAATAAAAAACATTAGAAGCTTTTAATAATGAGTTCAGTGTTGTCTAATAGAACAGATGATGAATGAAATAACAGGTGATGATGAAATATTCTCTATCTGTATTGTCCAATACTGAGCACTTGAAATGAGGCCAGTGTTTTCAAAGAACTGAAGTTTAATTTAAATGTAACCATCTATGGCTAGTGGATATGCTCTGGGCTCTGTAGGTAGAGTAAGGTCTTTGGAATCAGAATCTTGACTTTTGTGTGGACTTTGCCACTTACTAGTTGTAGGACTTCAGTTTATTAATCCTTGATAATCTTCTGTTTCCTCATCTGTAAAATTGAGTTAACAGTGTATTTAAATTTCATAGGATACATAGTAGGATTCACTGAGATGATGCATCTATAAAGCAGCTTAGGAGAGTGCCTGCCATTCAGTAAGTGGTCCACGATGATGAAGATTTTCTTACCTCCTTGGGCATGCAGTCCTCAGAGGCAGACTCACAACACTTGGAGAGGATTGTTGTAATATCTTCAGTAAGTGGCAAAACATCTTCCAGATGTGCAGTAGGCACTTTCTGGGCAAATTTGATGAGATGGCTGAACAGTTAGAAATGAATGATTAGTTTACCTATATTCTCAGTTTTCTTGGTTGCATTATGAACATAGTCTGGAGGAGTAAATACCCAAGTTTTACTTCTTTGTCCTCAACATATGCATAGAGCATATCTGTCATGTAGCAGATCCTTTGTGCAAAAGTCACTATTGAAGATTCAGTCATTCCCAATGAATCTCTTCATGTTTTCAGTACTGATAAAGAGCTTCTCTTCTGGCCAGATTTGTGTAGCTGAAGCAAGCCTTTAAAATGTTAGATCTAGGGACATCCCTCGTGGTCCAGTGGCTAAGACTCTGTGCTCCCAGTGGTTCTGGGTTCAATCTGTGGTCAAGGAGCTTCATGCCACAATGAAAAGATGCTGCACACCACAACTAAGAGCTGGCACAGCCAAATACATACATTTAAAAAAATTAAAATGTTAGACCTAAAATGGTAATAAGAAATCTCTAACATCTATTCATAAGGCCAATGTTGTGTTTTGTGGCCCCTCCTAGTCTTTAGAATTATTCATAAATTTATTTAGAAACTACGGATGAAAGAAATAATGAAGACTTGTAGCCCTAGACCACAAGTTAATGTTGATGTTTTGGTGTATTACCCTGAAGTATATTACAAGGTTTACAAGGTGTATTATAAGGGATTTTACTCTGCTATACTATTTACCTATTTGCCTTATTCACTTTCTATATCAGGAATAGGTTCTATATCTTTCTTTTAAAAATTTGGCAAAAAACCAAAAAATTAAATTGGCTATCTTAGCCATTTTTAACTGTATAATTCAGTAATGTTAAGTATATTTGCTTTTATGTAACAGTACCATAGTATTTTTTATTACTGTTACTTTGTAATATCTTTGAAGTCCTTTGATATTCCATAAGAATTTTAGGGTGTATTTTTATTTCAGCAAAAAAAAAAAAAAAAAACAAAGCCAATGGGTATTGACAGAAATTGCATTGAATCTGTAGATTGCTTTGGATATTGTGGCTGTTTTTACAGTTAAATCTTCTAATCCATAAGAATGGAATTTTTTCTATTGTAGCTTTGATTTCTTTTAGTGATGTTTTGTTTTCATTAAATATTCTTTTGAAATATAATTCTAACTATGGCATTCTCTCATATGGATACATTATAATTGATTTAAACATGCTCTATTCTAGGCATATTAGGAAAGTTTTTCCTATTTAAAAAAATGTGACAGCAATATTTTTAGCTAAACTTTTGTTCACACTCAGCTCTTCAGAGTAAATTTCTACACACTAATGCATGTATAAGTTTATGATATATAAATTATATCTTATATATTATTTATGTTATATATTTAAGATCTATAAAGCCATTTATATATGTACATCTTTATAGAATGTTTTATACTATGAATTACTGTGCTCTACATGCCTAATACTCTAAATGCAAAAGAAAAACTAAAGGGAATTTCAAGAGAAAACATAGTTTAGTTTTTTAGTAGTTCTAATGGAAGATTATCTTTAAAGGACTCATGAAAGTAGCTTCTATGCCCTTTGGAGGAACCTTAAGATCTGGTGCCAGCATGAATTATTTCATTATCATTAGAGGAAAGAATTTGTGAATCAGAGTAAGAAGAATTAAAGAGACTGTAAATACTAAAGATATAAAGCTGACAAATATAGATGTCTGATGAGCTATGAGAGAATTGTAAACATAGAAACTGTCAAAATTAAAGTGTGACATTAACAAAGCCATACAAAAACCAAAGAAAGGTTAGAACAAAGTAAATAATTAAAATAAATTCATGGAGCTTAAGAGATATATAAAAGGAATTCAGGAAGTTTTCTTCCCAAGGAAAAAATGGGCAAAGCAAGTAATGGTGGTGAATAAGAAAATGATTGTTTTTGCTTGGGTGTTTGCAATATACAGCATTATGAATATTGAGGAAATAATTTCTAGTGGTCTACCAGTCTTATGATGAGTATATGGAAAAGGCTGATTAAAAGCAAATTAGGTTTTATAATAGTCTTGTTCCTTTGGTTCATGTTCTGTGTAGAGAAAATAAAAAGTAGCTGAGCACTATTTTCGAGCATTGTAGGAAGATAACACTATGATTTGTATTTTCTATTGCAAACATTTTCTTAGAGAATCCTAATATGGATTGATAGTACAGAAATAGCTACACATACTGATTGTGCTTAATTTTTACCTGAGCCTTGACTTCTCCTTCCCATAAGCAGCGTATTGTGAGCAGATTCTGTTTGACATAATGGTGAGAAGTGATAAATGTTTAAGCTGAAGTCTCTAGAAAATAAATGAGAAATATTTCATTAGACAGTCAGGATACATTGAAAGCAGTGTGCAGAAATAGCAGAAAAAAGGGACATTCTGACTCCTTTTAATGACTAGAAAATGGAATTCTGATCAAAGGAACATTTCCCCCAGAGTTGCTTATGTGTGTTTTTCCAATTAACAAAATAAAAAAGAGGCATTTAAAAAATATTTTCAGATTCCAGAATCTGAATCTTTCTAACATTATTTAAAAAGAATGGCATTAATAGAAGAAAAAAGTACATTAGCTATGTGATAAAATGACACCTACCTCTTTCAAAAAGCATGCTGTTGGGTTTGGTGAAGTACAGCAGGACCCTACCATAGAGAGATAACTCTTGGTGTAACCGACTAAAAGTGTCAGAGGAGCTTGTCCATAATTAATGGAATATTCATACATAAATCTGTAGGGGAAACATAGTAGGATTAATGAAACTATTTGTGGGAAACAACTCACTTTTTCAGAAGTATTTTGATGGAAAAAAAGGATGTATGTTACTTTATAGTTTTAATATCTAAAAAGCACCTGGGATATAGAGCAGAGGTTATAATACCAGTCACTTTTTTTTTCCAATTGTATGATTTTATTAAGTGATATTTTATAGACTGATTGGAATTCAAGTCTGCAAATCAAGAAAAATTAAGTAAATGAAAAAAGAATGTGGCAAAAAATGTGCTCCAGGTACAACAAACCAATTTTTTTTCTTCGAGAAAGAAAATGTGGTCACAGTACACTACTTGAATTTTAAAAAGGAAACAAAACACATAAACTGAAAGTTACTGTACATGAAATGAGACAAAGTCTAATTTTTTACCTTCTATCACATATGTTCCTATAAAATAAGGGATGAGGCTAAATTCCTTCTGGATAGACAGTTGAGAACACCAACAGATTAACTATCCAGAAAGGCCAAGTCTCGAGTATTTCTCCCTGGCTGCCCATTCTGATCCATTCTGAAGGGTTTTAAGTCCATGAGAAACTGGCTACATGATTAGGTTATAAATGGATTTTAAGGCAATTTACTTATCACCATCTTAAAACATTTGGGATTGTCTTGAATAAGTGGTTCAGCTTGTACTGTTTAACTTACATTCTTTGATATAAGAGGAAACCTGACTTTAACAAGGATGTCAGCCATAAAAGTTTGGCGGTTAGGTTCATCATATTTCAACCACCTGACTGCAGCATATAAACCTGATCATCTGCTCTGACAGAGGGTCCTGGTTGAGGAGATGTGTAACGTGCTTGACATCAAGTTGTAGAAATTCATCAGTTCTAGAAACATCAGTAAAATGCGGATGAATAAAGTCATCTGCAGCTGCTTTCAATTCAAGACAGTCTAGACACTCTGCCAAGACAGTTTGAAGCATCAATTTGTTCTTTCAAAAAATCAACACACATTTTCTTCACAGGTTCAATCTGTGTGCTGGTTTGCTGCATCTAACAAGGACTGAACCTTGTTGCTATTCACAGAAATTCTAGCGGTATAAGCGAATTCCACAAGTTCTTCAATAATGTCAGGTTCAGCATCTTTGAGTTCCACTTCAAAGGACTTTGATTCAAGCATGTTAGTTGTGAACTTTAGGTTAAAAAAATGACTGGCTGCATGCGGCAAGACAACACGATGAGCAGGTATCTTCTTTCCTGGACCCTAAGGATCACATCGCACAGTAGTTTCTGTTTCCGCATGTTATTCATGACACCCGTGAAACCTGCCAACAATTTGGCTTCCTCTCCAGCAGCAAGTTTCTTCTTGGTCTTCTTGCTGCTCTTCTCCACCCCAGAGGCTGCCACTCTCCCTCCGTCAGTGCGGTTCATGCCCGGGACTTGCTGGCTCGGCGAGAAGTTGCACACTCCAGGCACGCTGGGGCTTGTGTTCACTAAACACCAAGGCTGGGGTGGTGGCTGCAGCGCTCTGCTTTGGAACGGGCGGGCGGCACCACTGCAGTAAGACTGGGTGGACAACCCGCTCAGAAGCTCGCTGTAAGGCAGTGTAGTCTCTGGGCTGCGTCTCCAGCAGAACTAGAGCTGGAAGGAGGTGCCTGCGGCATTATATACTAGTCACTTTTAATCAATGTTTTCATTTAAAAAATCTTTCCTAAATTTCCATGTAGATTACTTGAGAGAGGTCATTTGTCCCTTTATTCATTTAGCGTCTACCATATGCATGGCCTGGGGTGGCTGCTTATTAACGTTAATGAAACAAACTAAAATGAATGTAATGCAATTACTTTTCATTATCTGTTTAGTTTAGACAATTGTTATGTGTTGGCTTGTTTATTTGTTGAAATTCATTTTTAGGAATATAAGCCCCTAAGGGTCTAAGGAGACTCTGAAATCCTGGGCAAAATCCTCTCTGAAAATTTACAGGCATGGGCGAACCAACCAATTTTTATAAAATTATTACCTTGACTTATTTCTAAAGCCAGTTTTAATGACATTTCTTTTGATTTCTCTCTGTGTGTGTGTGTATATTCTATTATCACAAATAAATATTTTCAATTTTTCATTTTTATGGTCTTCTAAGTCTAAAGAATCAACATATAATCTCCTCAAGAATATTAAACAATGAGAAGAGAAATGCAATATGTTTGTTTATGGGGTACAATATGTGTCTTGTTCACAGCTGTTTCTGGGGATGTACTGTAGGAATGAGAAAAAGCTATTTATTTCTTATGCTCTGAAAATGAAAGTGAAAGTGAAGTTGCTCAGCCATGTCTGACTCTTTGTGACCCCGTGGACTGTAGCCCACCAGGCTCCTCCATCCATGGGATTCTCCAGTCAAGAGTACTGGAGTGGGTTGCCATTTCCTTCTCCAGGGGATCTTCCCAACCTAGGGATTGAACCCAGAGTCTCCTGTGCTGCAGGCAGAAGCTTTACCCTCTGAGACACCAGGGAAGTCTTATGTTCTACCTGTAGTTAAATACTTGTGCACAGCAATAAAATCCTATCGGATGGAGTATGCAAAGATCCCTAACATAAGAGCAATCACAATAGCTGCTGTTAAATATTTGAAAATGTCACAAGGATGGAGGCATTCCAGGTGATTCTGCTTCAGATACTAGAACTAGGATGACAGAAGGTGGGTTTGGGAAAGTTGCTTTCATCTTCATCTGAGAAAAAGGCATTTATAATAATCAGCACGGACAAAGATGGGCTGTCTTGGGTAACAGCCAATTTTCTGTTATTGGAAATTGCCTGGGTTGTGGTATGGTATAAAAGGTGTCTGTACAGAGTAGGGGGTTAGTTTAAACATGTTTGTTATTTTTTACCCTGAAGTTTTACATGTGATGAAAGCTGCTTACTGATCAGCAAATCCCTTGGGATCGTTCCTGAATGCCTCACAGATCTCGTCATTTGTTGGCTCTACGTAAGTTGGAAATTCTTGTGGCTGGTGCTTCAGGGCAGCCATGCAGAGCTTCTTTTCAAGGCCCTCGTGGGTGCAGCACTCAGGAGTCCCAGGGTGCACTGGGAATGGCGAGTTGCTTTCACAGGACTTGTCAGACAATGCTGAAGTCTAGGATGAGAAAGGAAAAACAAGTAAACTCACATACATACAATTTCTAGGCTTGTAGTTCTCCACCTGGTATAGCACCTTAGCTCTAAATTTGAAAACTCTCATTGGAAACAAAGTTGTCTATGATAAGTTGCATAATTCTAGTTACAGGCAAGTACAGAGTCTTATGTTAAGACTCAGGGTAGGACCTAAAGAAAACCTTCATTAATGAGTGGGCGATGTGTGACTACAGCCTTTAGAGGTTGGATTCTCTAGTTTAGTGTTTCTCCTTGGGGATATTGACATCTCTGAAGATGAGGAAGTTCCTTTTAAAAAGCTCCATTGATTCTGATATGATCTGCCATCTGCATTCTGTTCTAAATACTATGCTGAGAATGGTGACCTCTCTCTGCCCTCCTCCCTTCTCTTTGTTACTTGAACAGACTCTTAATCCTTGACTGCCTTGATCTTCAACGTTGATCTGAGTTCTTGAACACAGTGGTTCTTGAACCTACTTTTGCATCATATCACAGACTGTATAAAAATTGGAACTGCCTGGGCTGTATAACACAGAAATTCAGATTCAGTAGGTCAAAGATGAGGCCTGAGGTTCTGTTTTTTCCCAAAGCCCCAAAGTTTATTTTCCTGTGTATCATAGTTGAAGCAATGCTACAACTTAATTTACTGCCTCAACAATGGTAGACTGATTCATGTGGGCAGATTAAGCCCATGGTAATACCACCAAACAATTGGAGCAACAAACTGTTCTTTCTGGGAAGAATTTGATGTCTGGAATAATTTGATGCATGGAATAGAAATAGACATCACGGAAAAAATTATTTGAGGATTTACATGGGAAAAAGACTTTGACATCTTTACACTTACTTTATAAGTTATCTCTTTAGGACAAAACTTCTAAAGATCTTTCCTGTCAGTGAAGGAAACCAATGTGATACTAGTTTTGTAAACCAGAACAGTGAAACTTTCACCATTTCTTTGTCTGGCAACTTCCCTATTTTTCCTTTATTACTTTCTTCCAAATAAGAAAAGTTTACAAAGAAAGTAACATATTTATAGAAGAAAATTGCTTTAAACAACAGGAGAAGGAAGATGTAATCCAGAAAACATCAATGCCATTTCTGTTCTTATGATCTGTCTCTAACAATCTTGGAGCCCATCTTTGGTCAATGGATGGGTTAGCAAAAATATAAATTAGAAATAAAAATGTGCTCTGTTTTGATTACAATTGGTATCTTGCTTGTTTGTTTTAACATAGTGCAGAAAGTAGGGTTGAAATACTGTGCTTTTGTGGTTTATGGGAGAAAATGTTAAAATTCTTGGAAAGTAGATAAGGGCCAGATAAAGCAATTAATGGGTAACAGTCACTGTGTAGAATATATTCTAATCAGATCTTTGGAACATTGTTTCTGTTGGCTAACTGCAGCTTTGATCAGGGAGATATTTGCCTATAGAGGCATTTATCAAGATGTAGTTAGATGCCATTTTTATTTGGCCTGATGACAGTATCAGTAAATTGCTAGAAACACATGTAGTCTCATCTTTTTTAGCTCTTGTCTATATTTTGAAAACTGTCATTTCAGCATTTTAAATTTCTGCAGATATACTCTAATGGAGAAAATGCAGAACTTAGTGTGTGTGTTTATATAGGGCAATTTTTGAACCCCAAAATAGTTTGAAACCAATGCTAAGTTTTTCCAGGGCAGTTGGTATCAGTCTTGGCATGATACAGGTATGCGTATTGGTAGGCTTCTAAGAGATACAGAATATGAGAATTATTTCAGGAGGTTCATGAACTACACTCCAGTTTTCTCTTTGAAACTTGTAGGACCAACGGGCAAAACTGATTCGCTATACTAGAATAAATTTTAGTTCTGAGATAATAGGTTTCGTATTTCCCCTAAACTTGGAGTAGGTGGGTTGGTGTCTGAGATTTCCCCAAGATATGATGTTAAGGCCTATCTCGACTCTGTTCTATGGGCCACAACAGACGAGGCCAACCACATATCCCTACCCTGTTGTCATAGCAGTCAGGATCAGCCCCTTCAGCACAGCAGGTTATTGTTAAGGAGACAACTTCGTTCACAAGATGGCTGATCTGTTCAAAGGTGCTGCTGGGAAATTTTCTGCTGTATAGAACCATTGACCTGAGGAGAAAAATGAACATACTCAGAATTTTTAAAAGTCTTCATGTTTGTGCATATTTTAATATGAATTCTCTTCCATTGTTTTTTTTAGTGGAATTTTGCACACATGTTCTTGACCAATAAAAATAGGACATTGACTTTGAAAAAAGGTTCACTTGGAACAAAACCTCATCTTGTAAAGCAGTAGAAGATGGAGTTGAGTGGTTCCATCAAACCAGCCTCATGTTCTTTCCTCTCTCAAGCTTCTCTGAATGAACCTGTTCTTGACCTTGTTATGCTGTTTGCCATAGTCCTAGCATGTACTGCTGCCTTTTAATTCACCTTAGAAAACTATGCTTGTTCTCAACTCATTGGTAAACTTACAACAAATTCTCAGACCATGGTAGTGGTAGTTCAGCTTGAATCTTTGGATGGCCTCCATATGCCTAACGTCTCTGCCCACTTTGACCCTGGGACTCTATCCTCTTAATCTTAATGGAGCTCAGTTTAGCCACTGAAGCTGAATTGAAGTTAGCTCACACTGAGCTTCACTCAAGGTCAGGTAACCAGGAAGTGAATGAGTACATCATACTTACAAAGATGTGAAGTCTTCTTTTCCCAGGCTGGCAAGTTCCTTGCAGACTTTATCTTTCTCATAATCTCGACCTAACAATCAGAAATAGAAAAATGGAATCTTTCCTCTTTAAATGAATGTTCCATTAAATGTGCATATACAAAGGGGAGACATTTATCTAGAAGGCAGTAGGCTACCAACAGTAGGATGCCTTTGTGCAGATGCAGACAATTTGAAAATCAAAGTGCCAATCTTAAGTTGCCAGATGATGGAGTGATCACCAGGGATGATGGGGAAAGAGATATCCAAAGAACCCACAAAAAGAATGTGTTAACTCTGAACATCTGTAACCAGAGAAAGGAATGCTACCTCACCAATCCCACTGAATGAGATTTGCTGCTGCTTACCTTTTCTGATGGCTTCTTTTTCCCCTGTGTTAACCCTGGAGGAACTAAAAGCAGCCTACAGAGTAGGATGAAGAAGAGAACAGGCAGAGGAGTGAATATCATCCCCTTTGCCACTAAAGGCAACAAGATTGAATTACAAATCACCTGGGGGAATCAAATGTCCCACTTTAAATGAATTTACAATTTTTTAAAAATTTATTTTTAATTGAAGGATAAGTGCTTTACAATATTGGTTTGGTTTCTGCCATATGTCAACATGAATTAGCCATAGGTATACATATGTCCTCTCCCTCTTGAACCTCCCTCCCATCTTTCACCCTTTCCTACTCCTTGACAGATGAATGAATAAAGCTGTGGTACATATATACAGCAGAATACTACTCATCCATAAAAAGGAACACATTTCAATTTACAAATTTTTGATGATTAAACTAACCAGAAATTTCCATGACTGTTATAAGGTGGTTATTTTGAGGTTCAAAAGGACCATGAGACCTAAATTGTGTGATCAGAAAAATAAAAGTCCTACTTTCAAGTCCCTCCAAGTGGTTGGGAAGAGATAGTTCCCACAGGGAATGAGTACTTTGTTGACGGTGAGACCCATGTTTCCAACGTACCTATTACATATACAGTAGGAGAACACAGGGAAGGCAGTCAATATTTGTCCCTGATTCACCATTCATTCAAGTAAGTCTAGGAAATTTCCCAATATTTTGAAAAATAAGTATATTAAAAAAATAAGTTCATAAATGGCCCAGTTCCTATTCTAAACTGTTCTGATGTTTAATAACTCATCCTCCTGGATTTAAATATTGGAAAATCCATCTTGGGTGATATGATGGCAACTACTGGTGCGCCTTTTACCACCTAGATGTCCTTGCCTCAACTCCATGGAAGAATAAATATATATAACACAGGGTAGAAATTCTTATTTTTAAATTGGAATATAGTTGATTTACAATGATGTGTTAGTTTCAGGTGTACAGCAAAGTAAATCAGTTATACATATATTTACTCTATTTTTAGATCATTTTCCCATATAAGTCATTACAGAGTATTGAGTTCTCTGTGCTATACAGTAAGTTCTTATTAGTTATCTATTTTATACTATATATTGCTTATATGTAGAAATTCTTGTTTTATGATTTGGAGTGGAGGTGGTAGTGGTTGGATACTGACCGGGGAAGACTGTTTTTTTCCCTTTAAAAAAGACTCTCTTTAGGGTTTGTTTGAATTACTGGTGAAAATGCCTGATTTCCGTGAAAAATGCTCATAGAGGAAGCTGTTGCACCCTGTCTTTCAGGTGAACTGTTTAAAGTATATATCTAAGGTGAGAAGTCAGAATTGAGGGACAAAAGCTTTCTTAAGTGTCATTTTGTAATAAGGGATTAACTCAAATACCATCAAAATCACAAAGTGGATAAAACCCTGCATAATCAAATATCACATTATCTTGGAAACTAGGATAAAACACTAGGACTGACAGCAGCTTTTTCTACTCTATTGACTATCTGAAAACCTCCACGTCTAGTACATTTCCTGTAATTTAGTAACTCATTTACAAGGTTGGGTATTGTCAGTTTCAAAAGGTCAAAATAAAGCAGGAATTTTCTGTTAATCATTAATGGTATCTGGTGGGACTGAAGATTAGGGCACAGAGGGAAAGATTTTAGGATACAGCTGTCCTCCTATAAGGACAGAAGAGGTAGTATGAGGATGTCAACAACATTTGTTATTCCTGGGTAGAGCTGAGAGAAATGGCTGACAGTAGACTTTAGTTCAGTGTAAGAGAATTTAATAGCTGTGGCTAATTAATAACTGAAATGATGAACAGCTCTTTGAAGCGAGTTTGTTTTGTCCTAGAAATATTGAAATGGAGTTTAAATAACAGTATACTAGGGGCTTCCCCGATAACTTTGTGGGTAAATAATCCATCTGCAACGCAGGAAACACAGGAGACTCAGGTTCAATCCCTGGATTGCGAAGATCCCCTGGAGGAGGAAATGGCAACCCACTCCAGTATTCTTGCCTGAAAAATCCCATGGATAGAGGAGCCAGGTGGGCTACAGTTCATGGGGGTCACAAAGAGTCGGACACAAACAAGTGACTTAGATTCCTGGATTTAGTACACAATTGTATCCTCATGATCTTCCAGGTCACTTCTAAAAATTACAAAGTCACCCCTTCTTGAAATAGTAAGAGTAAGAAATTATATAGAATCTTTTTTCCAAAGCTTATCGTTTCAAGCTACACCAAAACATAGCTGGAATAAGAACTCATTTATTCTCAATGCTAACAGGCTAACTTTGTTTAATAAACTCTCCCTATAAAACTTCAGAGGTCATTTTTGTTTTATTGTGACCAGTCAATAAAATGCAAAATGAGAGCCTGCATTAAGTGGGGACGCCTCTGAACGTTTAAGGAGCTATTTTATTTCTGGCTTTCCTGGTTTCTCACTTCACTAAGGGAGCAGAGTTTCACTCAGTGTGTTGAGAAGGTGAGCGCATGTGAATGTAGTGCAAGCTGACACTACTGTTTAAACAAACAGTAGTTTAAACAGCTTTAATTAAGTCAACTGTGTCTGTACAGAAGCACATTGGAATCCATGTGTATTTTTAGTTAGAATGATAACTATTATTAGTTAGAATGACAGAAAACTGAGAAGCTAGATCAACTACACAAGACTTAAAATGGTTTTGGAACCATGTTTGCCTGGAATATTCAGCCTTGGGCAAGACAGAAGCAAGGGAAAAAGCCCAAAAGAGGCACTGAAGAAATTTAAAATATAAGATAAAACTGCTCTTTCAAAAGTAACCCGTAGAGGAAGCTGTTACACTGTGTATCTTTTAGGTGGATTACTTTAAATATTTCTGACCAAAAAAAAAATTCATTTATTCAAAGAGAAATCTGGAGCTTAACTGGCTAAGTGAGTATGCTAATCACTTTTTCATCTTCTAAAAAGTAACAAATAGTGAAGTTAATTTGAAATGCAATTTATTATGAATTGATTCCTTATTCCATGGAATACTGCATAATGTTTTCACAGCAGTTGAGCTCACTTTGATTCATATGATTAAACCCTATATCAAATGAATTTCAAATTACATTCTCTGTTCTTTCATGTGTCATGTGGCTAGGTAGAGGACAGTCTGGACTTTGAGGCAGCTCTGGTAAATATTGGCATAATCCTGGTGACACTGGAAAATCATTTTCCCATCCTGATTCCTCAGCACTCAATGTTTACAAATGTCCTTAACAGAATTGCTTTTTGCAGGACCACGCCCCTTTTCTATCTGTATTGCAAAACATTCTGGTAACTTGTGCCTCATTCTGGGATTCTGAAACATTTGGTTTACTTTTGGGAAATCTTTCTTGCTTCATGCATCTCTCACCTTTCTCAACACAGCTGACAATACTTGTTCATACATGGGACAGACATGTCTTGAGGACTTACTCTGTGCCAGGCATTGGGTTCAGTACTAAATATACAATAAAGAGCAAAATAGACATGCCCTTGCCCTTGTGGAACTTTTACTCTAGTGGGGATAGATGACATGATACTCACTGTGGTGATACAAACTTTAGGTATTTTGACCGTTTTAACTATTGTTATAATCTTTCTCTAAAACCATACTGATCCTCTAGAAAAGCTGTATAGCAGTAGCTATGGTTAGAGCCTAAATAATACCGAATTGAATTAAAAAAAAAAAAAGCAGGATGCTAAGAACTGTCTTAAGTTGCTATTTTCCTGTTATGTTCTGGAGAATCATGGGCTTCCAGAGCTGTTGGGCATTTACATTTTTGCAGTTTTATTCCTTTGACATTTTTATTTCCATTCTGCACTGACAGACTCATCTATGTCAGAAAAGGTCAGTATACTCATGCTTTTATTTTATTCTTTTAGACTTAAAGGATAAGGTTTGTACTATTCATTTGGACTAGTTGGGCTAGATATTCACAGTAGTGGTTTTAGTTGAGAAATTAAACATTGTTGGGTAATTTAGGAAGTTGCCCTGTTTATCGAAATTAAAGGAAAAAAATCACAAGAAACTGAGATGTCACTAAAAACACTGTCAATGGAGAAGTGGTAATCAAATTAGTACTTTTATTTCATTTTATCCCCAGTTTTCTTGGGAGGGGGGCTCATTTCCATTGACATTTTAAATCATTATTATTTAACCCATTGATCTGGTTTCATACTGATATTTGCTGGCAGGTATGTCGTTTCGAGTTTAAGTCAATTGGCAGAAATTAAATTCTTTTTAACACTGAACCTAGAGTTCTACATGACTTCTACTGACTAACCTAGAAGAAATTAACTGTAACTCTTATGCTGCCATCAATGGAACAATTCAGATGTTGAAAATTCACAAATAGTAGAAGATAGCATAGCAATGGGTCAGCTGCCCAGATACTACAATTGTAGTAGAGGATGGCCTCATAGACTCACTCAAATGTGTTATCTTTGGGTTCAACATGGGTGGTAGCCCATAGAGATGCTACGTTCACCAAAGTCCCAAAGGAGGCATTCTTCCTCCATGCACCTCATTTCACCTCTCCTTCACTTCACGAATTGAGCACCTTGTCATCTACAAAGGCTTTTGCAGAGGTGAAGATAAAGGAGCAAGTTTCCTTTTCCCACCTTTGGCATGAGTGACAGTGTTGTCTTTGGTATCCTGACTTGGAAACTTAGAATGCATTACAGGTCTTGGTTTTTAAAACAGCATAAGAATAAATAACATGGTAAAGCACCCTATAAGAAATTTGAAAGCCACCAATACTTAAGGAATCGAGGTCTGATAGATAAGAATAAGACCACAATACCAGTAGCAGCAATGGTGATCGTTGCCATAGAAGACATTGAAACAAAGCATATGAACTCCTGGAATGGAAGAGAGCCTTTAGAAAGACTTGGGGAAGGAACTATCACTTGAAGTGGACCATGAATGATGGGCAAGATGTTAACAGGGATAAATGAATTGGGAGAGGAATTTTAAGTAGAGAGAACAACATGAAAAAAAATCTGAAGTTTAGAAAATCAAGCATATCTGGAGAATGAATAATCCAATAAAACTGAAGTGAGGGACTTAAATACTAGAAAAGGTGATCACCAAAGTTTTACTTATTTTTTGAAGGTAATGGGGTATTTACTGAAATACATTCATGTACAGGCATGAACAACTTGGAGTTGTATTCAAGGAAGAGTAATCTTAGGATCTAAGTGAAATAGTACCTTGTTATTAAGGCTGTTCTATGAAATATGTTAATTTATGTAAAAATATATAGCGCATCTCCTGCCTAATATGGACTGCAAGGGGATCAAGCCAGTCAATCCTAAAGGAAATCAACCCTGAATATTCATTCGAAGGACTGATGCTGATGTTGAAGCTGAAGCTACAATACTTTGTCCACCTAGTGCGAAGAGCCAAATCATTGGAAAAGATCCTGATGCTGGGAAAGATCGAAGGCAGGAAGAGAAGGGGGCAACAGAGAAGGAGATAGTTGGATGGCATCACCAACTCAATAGACATGAGTTTGAGCGAACTCTGGGAGATAGTGAAGGGCAAGGGAGGCTTGGGATGCTGCAGTCCATGGGGTTGCGAGGAGTCTGACATAACTAAGCAACTGAACCACAACAAAGCATGGTTGAAACTCAATGAATGTTAGCAGTTCTTCTCATGGTAAAAATCTACTGACAGTTCATAATATGAAATACAATTTATATGCCTTGTGATCAGGGTCCCATATAACTTGCTGCAGTCCTTCTCTCAGGTGGTAGGCTAAATTACTTTCTAGCCAGAGGAAAATGGTAGAGAAGGTAAAAACCAAACTCCTAGGAATCAGGGAATAGAGGTAACATGTATCCCAGTTACCTCCTGGACAACTCCCCCCGGATCTGGTCAATAAAACTGTAATCTATCAAAAGTGAGATGCTTTCATTCATTGACTCTTTCCTTTGGGAAGTCACAGGGCCTGGAAACCTACAGTGCTGTATTTCATTTGCTATGGTAATAAATTACCACACATTTAATGGCTTACACTTACTACCTAATATTTTGGTTGGGTAGTCTGACACAGATCTCAAGGGGCTAAAATCAAGGTGTCAGCAGGGCTCTGTTCTTCTGGAGGCTCTAGTTTAGTTCAGTTGCTCAGTTGTGTCTGACTCTTTGAGACCCCATGGACTGAAGCATTCCAGGCTTCCCTGTCCATCACTGACTCCTAGAGCTTGGTCAAACTCATGTCCTTCGAGTCAGTGATGTCATTCAACCATCTCACTCTCTGTCGTCCCCTTCTCCTCCTGTGTTCAATCTTTCCCAGTATCAGTGTCTTTTCAAATGAGTCAGTTCTTCACATCAAGTGGCCAAAGTATTGTAGTTTCAGCTTCAGCATCAGTCCTTCCAGTGAATATTTAGGGTTGATTTCCTTTAGGATGGACTGGTTGGATCTCCTTGCAGTCAAAGGGACTCTCAAGAGTCTTCTCCAACACTTCAAAAGCATCAATTCTTTGGTGCTCAGCTTTCTTTATGGTCCAATTCTCACATCCATACATGACTACTAGAAAAACCATAGGTCTGACTAGATGAACCTTTGTTAGGAAAGTAATGTCTCTGCTTTTTAATATGTAATCTAGGTTGGTCATAGCTTTTCTTCCAAGGAGCAAGCATCTTTTAATTTCATGGCTGCAGTCACCATCTACAAATGATTTTGGAGCACTCCCCCCCAAAATAAAGTCTCTCACTGTTTCCATTTTTTCCTCATCTATCTGCCATGAAATGATGGGACTGGATGTCATGATCTTAGTTTTCTGAATGTTGAGCTTTAAGCCAACTTTTTCACTCTCCTCTTTCACTTTCATCAAGAGGCTCTTTAGTTCTTCGCTTTCTGCCATAAAGGTGGTGTCATCTGCATATCTGAAGTTATTGATATTTCTCCCAGCAATCTTGATTCCAGCTTGTGCTTCATCTATTGTGGCATTTCATACGATGTACTCTGCATATAAGTTAAATAAGCAGGGTGACAATATACAGTCTTGACATACTCCTTTCCTGATTTGGAACCAGTCTGTTGTTCCATGTCCAGTTCTAACTGTCACTTCTTGACCTTCCTACAGATTTCTCAGGAGGCAGGTCAGGTGGTCTGGCATTCCCACCTCTTTAAGAATTCCTTTTGCTTTGGAGGCTCTAGGAGAGAATCAATTTCCTTTCCTGCTCCAGCCTCTAGACACCCATGCTTCTGGGCTCAAGAGCCCCTTCCTCCATTTTCAAAACTGGCGACTTTGTACCTCTCTGCGCCTTTTCTCCTTAGCATGTCTTCCTCTGACTGATTCTCTTCTGTTTTTCTCTTGTGATTGCATTGGCCCTACTCAGATAATACTTTCTGTATTTTTCTGTTTTAAGAACAGCTGATTGGCAACCTTTATCCTACCTGCAACCTTAATTCCCCTTTGTGATGTAAGCTAGAGTTTTTGCAGGTTCCAGGCATTTTGACATTGACATTTTTGGAGGATGCTCTTTCTGCCTACCATACAGCCTATTTAAGCCTGAGATTGTACCCACCATTAGGTGACTCCAAACAGATACCAGAATTGTTTGTGGATTTGTATAAGACAGTCTGATTCCTAGAATCGCACTAGCTGCGGCTGTGCATGTTCATCCCTATTGTTTCATTGTTGTTTTTCAGGTGGTAAGTTGTGTCCAACTCTTTGTGACCCCCATGGACTATAGCACTTCAGGCTCCTCTGTCCTCAACTATCTCCTGGAGTTTGCTCAAATTTATGTCTATTCCATCAGTATCATTTCATTAGCCCCTCAGTAGTGATTTTACTTTGGAAATAATTCAGTTTTGATTTCTACTTACCACATTATGCCAAATTTTGCATTGTTTTTTAATTTGAATTGTTTGGGGAAGTGATGGGAGGTAGGGTTTTTGTTAGGGAAGCCATTACAATAGCTAGATGAAGGGGAGCAAGAACCTGCACAAGGAGAATATAAGGAAATGGAACTGTACTGATAAAGAAGCTGTCTGCCAATACAGGAGATGTACAAGATGTGGGTTTGATCCCTGGGTTGGGAAGATTCCCTGGAGGAGGGCATGGCAACCCACTCCGGTATTCTTGCCTGGAGAATCCCATGGACAGAGGAACCTGGTGGGCTACAGTCCATAGAGTCACAAAGAGTTGGACATGACTGGGAAGCAACTTAGCATGCAGATAAGAGTGTTCCCAGGTGTTAAGAACTAGAGATATGCAGAAGGCAAGGGTGACAGACAAAAGGGAACACTGAAGAGGCTCTGTGTAAGGCTGATATATTTCAGGGCTAAAATATTTAAAATATAGAAGTGATTGAGTATGGATTAACAAATGGATAGAATAAAATCCAACAATGCTCTACAAGACTGAACATAGTTGGCTTAGAGGTGATAGTGCCCTAAAAATAGGGAAGTTTAGAAGACAGAGCCGGTTTCATGGTATAGGGATGAACTGAGGTTTGGATCAATTGTGGATGACCTTGGTGGACAGAATGAATTCCATTCACTTTCCCCTAAATCAGTGTTAATGACTGGTTCTCTCGTATGCTTGTCCTAAGATTAGTTAAAGACTGTTTCAGCTACATGTCTCATGAGAGGCAGCGAAGCAATGATTGTGAGCATTTGTAAACCCAATGAACTAATGTAAAATTCAGATTCTGCCAATTACTAGCTCAGTTATTTTGGATAAGTTACTTAACCCATATTTTCCTCAATTTTCCCATTTATAAAATGGGTATAACAGTGCTGAGCTCATTATGGTATTGAAAGGATGAAGCTAATGTATCTAAAAGATTTTATTTTATTTTTAATTTAAATTTATTTATTTTAATTGGAGGCTAATTACTTTACAATATTATATTGGTTTTGCCATACATCAGCATAAATCCACCACAGGTGTACACGTGTTCCCCATCCTGAACCCCCCTCCCACCTCCCTCCCTGTTCCATCCCTCTGGGTCATCCCAGTGCACCAGCCCCCAGCATCCTGTATCCTGCATCAAACCTGGACTGGTGATTCATTTCTTACATGATATTATACATGTTTCAATGCCATTTTCCCAAATCATCCTACCCTCTCCCTCTCCCACAGAGCCCAAAAGACTGTTCTATATATCTGTGTCTCTTTTGGTATCTCGCACACAGGGTTATCATTACCATCTTTCTAAATTCCATATATATGTGTCAATATACTATAGTGGTGTTTTTCTTTCTAGCTTACTTCACTCTGTATAATCGGCTCCAGTTTCATCCACCTCATTAGAACTGATTCAAATGTATTCTTTTTAATGGCTGAGAATACTCCATTGTGTATATGTACCACAGCTTTTTTATCCTTTCATCTGCTGATGGACATCTAGATTGCTTCCATGTCCTGGCTATTATAAACAGTGCTGTGATGAACATTGGGCTACATGTGTCTCTTTCATTTCTGGTTTCCTCGGTGTGTATGCCCAGCAGTGGGATTGCTGGGTCATAAGGCAGTTCTATTTCCAGTTTTTAAAGGAATCTCTACACTGTTCTCCATAGTGGCTGTACTAGTTTGCATTCCCACCAACAGTGTAAGAGGGTTCCCTTTTCTCCACAACCTCTCCAGCATTTATTGCTTGTAGACTTTTTGATAGCAGCCAATCTGACTGGCGTGAGATGCTACATCATTGTGGTCTTGATTTGCATTTCTCTGATAATGAGTGATGTTGAGCATCTTTTCATGTGCTTGTTAGCCATCTGTATGTCTTCTTTGGAGAAATGTCTGTTTAGTTCTTTGGCCCATTTTTTGATTGGGTCATTTATTTTTCTGGAATTGAGCTGCAGGAGTTGCTTGTATATTTTTGAGAATAGTTGTTTGTCAGTTGCTTCATTTGCTATTATTGTCTCCCATTCAGAAGGTTGTCTTTTCACCTTGCTTATAGTTTCCTTTGTTGTGCAGAAGCTTTTAATTTTAATTAGGTGCCATTTGTTTATTTTTGCCTTTATTTCCAATATTCTGGGAGGTGGGTCATAGAGGATCCTGCTATGATTTATGTCAGAGAGTGTTTTGCCTGTGTTTTCCTCTACAAGTTTTATAGTTTCTGATCTTACATTTAGATCTTTTATCCATTTTGAGTGTATTTTTGTGTATGGTGTTAGAAAGTGTTCTAGTTTCATTCTTTTACATGTGGTTGACCAGTTTTCCAAGCACTACTTGTTAAAGGGATTGTCTCTTCTCCATTGTATATTCTTGCCTCCTTTGACAAAGATAAGGTGTCCATCAAATCAGTTCAGTACTCAGTAGTGTCCAACTCTTTGCGACCCCAAGAATCACAGCATGCCAGGCCTCCCTGTCCATCACCAACTCCCGGAGTTCACTCAGACTCACGTCCATCGAGTCAGTGATTCCATCTAGCCATCTCATCTTCTGTCGTCCCCTTCTTCGCCTGCCCCCAATCCCTCCCAACATCAAACTCTTTTCCAATGAGTCAGCTCTTCGCATGAGGTGGCCAAAGTACTGGAGTTTCAGCTTTAGCATCATTCCTTCCAAAGAAATCCCAGGGCTGATCTCCTTCAGAATGGACTGGTTGGATCTCCTTGCAGTCCAAGGGACTCTCAAGAGTCTTCTCCAATACCACAGTTCAAAAGCATCAATTCTTCAGCGCTCAGCCTTCTTCACAGTCCAACTCTCATATTCGTACATGACCACTGGGAAAACCATAGCCTTGACTAGACAGACCTTAGTTGGCAAAATAATGTCTCTGCTTTTGAATATGCTATCTAGGTTGGTCGTAACTTTTCTTCCAAGGAGTAAGCATCTTTTAATTTCATGGCTGCAGTCACCGTGAAGTGATGGGACCAGATGCCATGATCTTCGTTTTCTGAATGTTGAGCTTTAAGCCAACTTTTTCACTCTCCTCTTTCACTTTCATCAAGAAGCTTTTAGTTCCTCTTCACTTTCTGCCATAAGGGTGGTGTCATCTGCTTATCTGAGGTTATTGATATTTCTCCTGGCAAACTTGATTCCAGCTTGTGTCTCTTCCAGCCCAGTGTTTCTCATGATGTACTCTGCATATAAGTTACATAAGCAGGGTGATGATATACAGCCTTGACGTACTCCTTTTCCTATTTGGAACCAGTCTGTTGTTCCATGTCCAGTTCTAACTGTTGCTTCCTGACCTGCATACAGATTACTCAAGAGGCAGGTCAGGTGGTCTGGTATTCCCATCTCTTTCAGAATTTTCCACAGTTTATTGTGATCCACACAGTCAAAGGCTTTGGAATAGTCAATAAAGCAGAAATAGATGTTTTTCTGGAACTCCCTTGTTTTTTCTATGATTCAGCGAATGTTGGCAATTTGATCTCTGGTTCCTCTGCCTTTTCTAAAACCAGCTTGAACATCTGGAAGTTCACGGTTCACAGATTGCTGAAGCCTGGCTTGGAGAATTTTGAGCATTACTTTACTAGCATGTGAGATGAGTGCAATTGTGTGGTAGTTTGAGCATTCTTTGGCATTGCCTTTCTTTGGGATCAGAATGAAAACTGACCTTTTCCAGTCTTGTGGCCACTGCTGAGTTTTCCAAATTTGCTGGCATATTGAGTGCAGCACTTTCACAGCATCATCTTTCAGGATTTGAAATAGCTCAACTGGAATTCCATCACCTCCACCAGCTTTGTTCATAGTGATGCTTTCTAAGGCCCACTTGACTTCACATTCCAGGATGTCTGGCTCTAGATGAGTGATCACACCATCGTGATTATCCGGGTCATGAATATCTTTTTTGTGCAGTTCTTTTGTGTATTCTTGCCACCTCTGTTTAATATTTTCTGCTTCTGTTAGGTCCATACCATTTCTGTCCTTTATCAAGCCCATCTTTGCATGAAATATTCCCTTGATATCTCTAATTTTCTTGAAGAGATCTCTAGTCTTTCCCATTCTGTTCTTTTCCTCTACTTCTTTGCATTGATCACTGAAGAAGGCTTTCTTATCTCTTCTTGCTATTCTCTGGAACTCTGCATTCAGATGCTTATATTTTTCCTTTTCTCCTTTTCTTTTCACTTCTCTTCTTTTCTCAGCTATTAGTAAGGCCTCCCCAGACAGCCATTTTGCTTCTTTGCATTTCTTTTCCATGGGGATGGTCTTGATCCCTGTCTCCTGTACAATGTCACGAACCTCACTCCATAGTTCATCAGGCACTCTCTGTATCAGATCTACGCCCTTAAATCTATTTCTCAATTCCACTCTATAATCATAGGTGGGTGGATTTATCTCTGGGCTTTCTATTTTGTTCCATTGATCTATATTTCTGTCTTTGTGCCAGTACCATACTGTCTTGATGACTGTGGTTTTGTAGTAGAGCCTGAAGTCAGGCAGGTTGATTCCTCCAGTTCCATTCTTCTTTCCCAAGATTGCTTTGGCTATTCGAGGTTTTTTGTATTTCCATAAAAATTGTGAAATTATTTGTTCTAGCTGTGTGAAAAATACCATTGGTAGCTTGATAGGGATTGCATTGAATCTATAGATTGCTTTGGGTAGTTTACTCCTTTTTACTATATTGATTCTTCTGATCCATGAACATGGTATATTTCTCCATCTGTTAGTGTCCTCTTTGATTTCTTTCACCAGTGTTTTATAGTTTTATAGTCTTTAGTTTCTTTAGGTTGATATATTCCAAAGTATTTTATTCTTTTCATTACAATAGAGAATGGAGTTGTTTCTTTAATTTCTCTTTCTATTTTCTCATTATTAGTGTATAGGAATGCAAGGGATTTCTGTGTGTTGATTTTATATCCTGCAACTTTACTATATTCATTGATTAGCTCTAGTAATTTTAAAAGAATGTATCTACAAGATTTAATCTGGCACATTATAAGTTATTAGCTATTTTATTCAGTGCATAAAATCTAGTGTCAGTGCTTTATAATGAAAATAAAAAAAGACTTAAAATTTACTCCTTCTAGGATATCTGTGATGTGTCTTAGTTGACATTTCTTGTTGTTGCTGTTTAGTCTCTAAATCATGTCTGACTCTTTTACTATCCCATGGACTGCAGCCCACAGGCTCCTTTGTCCATGGAGTTCTCCAGGCAAGAATACTGGGTTGGGTTGCCATTTCCTTCTCCAGGGGATCTTCCTGGCCCAGAGATTAAGCCTACATCTCCTGCACTGGCAGGTGGATTCTTTACCACTGAGCCACCAGGAAAGCCCCATAATTTCCCTTAAATACTCAAAACTATTTTATGAGGTAGATACTCTAGTAACCTTAATTTTGCAATTTTACACACACAAAAGTCTACTGAATGTACTATATGGCAAGTAGTGTTTAAAACTGAGAATTCCAACTGGGAACAAAAAATGTTCTTGATTTCATGGAATTTACATTTTACATCTTATTTTCATTACAGAAAAACAAATGAACAGCGGGTGATAAGATGATGAGTGCTAAAGACAAAAGCAAAATGAGACTAAGACAGGGTAAGGGAATAGAGAAAAATGTAGTAGGTGCTACTGGTAGGTAGGTTGGTCAGGGAGGCCTTCTCTATATGTGAACTTGGAGCAGACAGAGTGGGGGATCCATGCGAAGTGACCATAGATACTAGAGGGCGGCCAAGCAGTTCCTTTTTAATGATTTCAACTTCTTCCTATAGAGATCAAGCTTGTGACCTTTTAAAGTGTGTGTACACACCCCCACAGCCCAGCTGTGATGGTGAGTGCATACCTGACATTGCACTTGACAGCAGTGAAGCATAACTTTGCTATTGATTTCCAAGGAGGTCAGCATTGCTTTCGATGATCGAGTTTAGATTCTTCTCTGACTTCGGTTCTTCCTCCTTTCCCTTATCATCTAAGCCTCCTTAAGCTTTTCCTTGGGCTTCTTTGTGAACTTAGATCAGGTCCTATTTGTTCCTAGCCTAGGACATTTGCACCTGGCTTCCTTCTGCTTGAAACATGCTTCTGGATATTTACATAGCTGTCTTCTCTTTGTCATGTAGATCTCAAATCCTGTGTCACCCCCTCAGTCACCATTATGTTTGCTTTGCAGAGATAATATATAGACATATCTGGGAAATTAGAATATCTACTTGCTTTAAATTACTTCTCTTTAGCATTCTGTATAGCTATGTTCCTTAATAAAACTTAGGACAACTTTGTTTTTCACATGGCTACTGAAGAAGTGGTGTCAACTTGTAGAAAAGAGAAACAGAATAATTCAGTGGTGGATAAGAAGACTGGATTAAACCATATTGTCTTGGGATTGTTTTGACAGGTAACTGGGAGAAAAATACAGCTTACCTGCAACCTGAGGGAAATTTACTTTCTTCTTGCTGTTTGATATCATGTTTAATAAAATTGACTTCCCTGGTGGCTCAGACGGTAAAGCGTCTGCCTACAGTGTGGGAGACCTGGGTTCAATTCCTGGGTCAGGAAGCTCTCCTAAGAGAAGGGAATGGCAACCCACTTCATTATTCTTTGGATTTCCCTGGCGGTTCAGATGGTAAAGTGTCTGTCTACAATGTAAGAGACCCAGGTTCGAGTCCTGGGTTGGGAAGATCCCTTGGAGAAGGAAATGGCAATCCACTCCGTTATTATTGCCTGGAAAATCCCAAGGACAGAGGAGCTTGGTAGGCTACAGTCTATGGGGTCACAAAGAGTCAGACATGACTGAGCAACTTTACTTTCACTTTAATAAAACTATGCTGAGAATGAAATGCTTAAAGCAAAAGGAAAATGTTCTTGCCAATAGCTCTTATAAACAGCAGTGGTTTATTTCTTGTAGCATTATTTCTGTGGTGATTGTGAAGCTGTGTATAGTAGCCTTCTTGCTTGTTTCTTAGAAGAGGGAAAGATACAATTTGGATTAGTGCTTTATCCAGTTTTGAATACAGAAGCCAAGTGGAGGCAATTGGTGGACATAATTTTCTTGTCACTCACTGAGTAGCTACAGTGGATATTATATCATTTATATTTAGCATATTTGGTAAGCCCTTCTCTCACAAGATGTATACAAGGGCTTATGAACTGAATCCTCCGTGCCATTTGATATTCGAGTATGGGCCTGACTGGAGCTAATGTTCATACTGTATACATTTTAGAACTGATGTTTTCCAGAGACTATTTCTACAGGATATAGGCATTTTAGGAAAGAGCCCATATGTCTGGGAAACTCTGGCTTAAATCTTCTTGTTTTGTTGTCTTATGAGTTCTGAGAAATCAAAAACATTGATCATAAACCAGCCAAGAAGGACTAATGTATGGCTTATTTCTTAAATATATTTGGATATAGAAACTTCTTTATCAAATGAGTGTTGAGGGACATACACTTTGGAAAAGGTTTTTTTTTTTTTGGGTGGGTGATCAGTCAACTCTCAAGAACTAGGCAGAGAGAACTGTAACCCTAACCAATCCTCCAGTATCCAAAATTCCTTTCAATTACTTTAATACATACACTTTCTGCCAGGAGTGAACACACCTAGCTTTCAGGTAAACCATCGACTTGGTATTTGGGTCATGCTCAGGTGAACCGAGGACTGATGGCTCAGGACTACAGTCACCAAATATTGGACATTTATTAGGTAATTGTATTTTATGTCTCAGGCATCATCATCTGAACTATGGCACATAGTTAACCAAGTTCATTGTGAAGTTCAGTTCAAGGGAGCTGGGTTGAAGTTTTTAGCATCTGTGAGAATACTAAAGGATGTCGAAAAAGAGGTTGCAGAATACTGGTATTCTCCAAAGCACTATAACTGTTTGAAGTTAATCCAGTGTACATTCACTGAGTCAGTAGAACAAAGTGGCACATTCTGGCATTCACATGTAGTCCCAGAACTTAACCATTACTGGACTTTCTGTGTTGTGAAGATCCAGATCTGAAACTAGTTCAGGAGGACTTTCCAGGCTCAGATCTGCCCCAGGGAAACCCTCGGAAAAGGAATAGGCTTTCAGGGTTCATTGGTACCTGGGCTATTCAGAGGTCTTGTAACAGACATGAATAAGACAAAATTTAAAAATAATTTGAATGAGAAAAGAAGATTATTTTCTTAAAAAGTGAATGTAAAAGAATAAGAAAGGCAGGAGTAAGATTATTCTTGCCACAGTTAATAACTGATTCCTGGGGTACACACCTTTTATTCCACTGGTTAAATGTTGTTCATATGAATTCAAACACATGACTTGGGTAAAGCTGTTAACTGGCAGCACTACATGAAAATTTTAACTTTTCAAAGCAGGATGAATGCAGATTCCTTTTATAAGCATTAAAGAATCACCCAGAAAGTAAATTAAGACAGATTATGAATTTTGCAGCTTGGGAACTTGCCACAAAGTTGTATATTGCTCAAAGATGAAGACACTAGTTGATAAATGAACTTAATGAGAAATATAGCTCAAAGATCTTAATAGTCATAGTTCATAGCTGTTAAGTTCTTTTATGTGAGATATTTTAGAAACCATAATGTGGTTTCAAATATTACACATAGAGGATTCCTTGAAGAAGTTAAAAAAAAATCTCAGTTGACTTCATGCATCATTGATATGGTACATTGTGCTCTCAATGCCAATGAAAAACGAAGCTTAGTGATGGATCACAGTCTCCCTCTGCATTCTCTTTTAACAAATAAAAACATTCTAATTTTGAACCATTTTCTTAGATCTTGGTTATTAAGAAAGTAGGGAAAGATAAATGACAAATCATATAGCTTTTCTTTCTTTCATGAGATTCTTCTTGGCTATTCTATTAGAAAACTATAAGTCACATCTGAATTGAAGGTTAACCCACTTTTATTCTTCCCTCTCTCCCTCTTTTAAATGGTAACAAAATTAAACTAGTGAAAGTTGTTGCAAATGGCCACAGCACTGGAAATCTTACCTCTCTCTAGAGCATGCACAAAGGCTACAGCAAGGAGGAAGACCAGGATCCTCTTCATTTTTCTGCCACCACGTCCTGTATCACCTCCTTCTCCTGTAGGTTACCTAGTTTAAAAAAATGGCAGCCCAAAGTAACCAATTCCCTTTTACTAAAATTCCCGGCTATGCACTAATCAATTATTAATCTCTACACAGAAGCAAGGGTAGTCATCCTTGGGCCACAAGAGATAAAGTATCATCAATCAAAGCAAATAGACAAGCTGGAGAAAATGTAGTGGAAAATCTAGGAAATTTCAATCATTAACTTTGTCAAACTGCAAAAGAATCAGGATATATAGAGATACCCCCACCCCCACCATTGCTGCTTTTCACTGAAGCTTATCTAGTGTATTTATGGGTATGTTTTCCCTCCCTCCTTTATGTGTTGTCTTTGAACATTCCCTCCTCTTCTCATGTGTACAAATGGAAACTTGAGGTCTCTCTTTGTTTAAACCTACTTCAAGTAAACAGTATCTTAAAATAGTGCTGACTAGATGTTTAAGTAATAAGGGGGAAAAGTGAGAACCCAATTTATCACAATTGCTCAAATCCATAATCTTAATGCTATAAATTTTATTGAGGATGATAGGATGGTGCTTTATGTGCTACATTACACATATATTTTGAAAGCGCTGAGATACTTATTGAAATAACCCTTGAAGTGAGGTAGATAATAACTGAGGAGGTTAAATGGTTTGCCCCAAATCACGGTGGCAAAGCTTGGATTCCTTAGAGCTAATTTAAAGTTCTTGTTACTAATGCTATACAACTAGTATATTTTAGGATAATGTAACTTTGAGAGTTCATGATTGGCCTTGTAGAATGCAGAATCCACTATCTTCATTTTGCAGATAACAGAGCTAAACCTCCAGTTCTGTGACTTGCCCAGAGAGGCACAGGCAGTTACTGTTCATTCCATCATTGGAATCAGGTCAGCATTTGGTTCTTGCAGTAGTCCTCTTTTCAGGAAATGGGGTCAGATAAGGTTTGGGTGGACTTCCCTGGTGGCTCAGACTGTAAAAGCATCTGCCTACAATGCGGAAGACCCGGGTTCAATCCCTGGGTTGGGAAGATCCCCTGGAGAAGGCAATGGCAATCCACTCGCGTATTCTTGCCTGGAAAATCCCATGGACAGAGGAGCCTGGCAGGCTGCAGTCCACGGGGTCGCAAAGAGTAGGACACAACTGAGTGATTTCACTTCACTTCACTTCAAGGTTTGGGCACACCAGCTCTGGAGTAAAATCCCTACTCAGCTCTCATTTGGCTGTATAACCTTGGGAAATAATTTTATTCCTCTAAGCCTTACCTCTCACCTATGTAAGCAGTGATAACTCTTAGCACTTTTGTTACAAGAGTGTTGTAGTGAAATAAAATGATGTGCAGGATTAACCATAACAACAAACACAAGGTAGCATGCATTAATGCACTCAGTCATGTCCAACTCTTTGCACCCCATGGACTGCAGCCTTCCAGGCTCCTCTGTCCATGGGATTTTCCAGGCAAGAATACTGGAGTAGGGTGCCATTGCCTTCTCCAGGGGATCTTCCCCACCCAGGGATCGAACCCGGGTCTCCCGTATTGTAGGCAGATGCTTTTACCATCTGAGCCATCAGGGAAGTCCGTTAACCACTTAGAATTAATGTTAACCACTGCTATTATTCTAGCTATTCTCTTCACTGGCTCTCAAAATTTGTAACTGAGAAGGTTGATGAAACTAATGTGGCCTGGAACTCAGTAGAAAATCTTAAAGCCAGCCTATATCCTGGACTTAGGACTATCACAGATGAGTGGTAGAGAATATTGATACCAACTTAGTAACTGAGGATAAACTGCCTGGATATATTTCACAAAATTCTCAAACTGCATAACTAGTTACATTTTTAGTCAGCTTCTCCATCTATATTGAAAGTTGTGGAGTGTTAAGTTCAGAAAAGGGAGTCTAGAAAGTTCAGAAAATGGAAAAGATAACAAAGCAAGATTAAAGCAGAGATATCTCAATAAAGCCAGTGGAAATCCATGTTCTAGAGGAGACTGAAAGATACTTATTAAATATTTCTAGAGGCCAGATGGGAAGATTGTCTTACTGGTCAATGACCAATTATATGCTTTTCAAAGATCAACTGCCTGCCTACCACAAGTCTTCAAAACTTTTCCCTTGGCTAAACTCTTCATTTCATGGCATCCAGTCCCATAACTTTATGGCAAATAGAAGGGAAAATAGTGAAAACAGTGACAGATTTTATTTTCTTGGGCTTCAAAATCATTGCAGATGGTAATTGCAGCTGTGAAATTAAAAGACACTGGCTCCTTGGAAGGAAAACTATTACAAACATAGACAACATATTAAAAAGCAGAGATATCCCTTTGCCAACAGAAGTCCATATAGTCAAAGCTATGGTTTGACTAGTTATGTATGGATATGACCATAGTTATGTATGGATGTGACAGTTGAACCATAAAAAAGGCTGAGCACTGAAGAACTGATGCTTTAGAATATTGGAGATGGAGAAAACTCTTGAGAGTCTTTTGGACCACAAGGAGATCAAACCAGTCTATCCTAAAGGAAATCAGTCCTGAATATTCATTGGAAGGACTGATAGTGAAGCTGAAGTTCCAATACTTTGACCACCTGATGCAAAGAGCTGGCTCACTGGATAAAATCCTGATCCTGGGGAAGATTGAGGGCAGGAGGAGAAGGGGTTGACAGAGGATGAGATGGTTGGATAGCATCACTGACTCAGTGGACTTGAATTTGAGCAAAATCGGGGAGACAAGGAATTCTGGCCTGCTGTAGTCTATGGGATTGCAAAGAGTCAGATACAACTAGTGACTAAACAGCAACAAACTCTTAGTTTATTTTGCAAGTTAATTTACAAGTGTGTTTTTGTCTTACTATTGATTATTTGGAAACAGAAAATAAACAAGTCCTGAAGCACTTAAAAGTAATTAAGAGGGACTTCCTCTCTAGTCCAGTGGCTGGGATGCTGTGCTCCCAATGGAGGAAGTCTGGGTTTAATCCCTGGTCAAGGAACTATGTCCCACATGCCAAGAACTGGTGCAGCCAAAATAAATAAATATTTTAAAAGAAAAAATTACTAAGAATCCTAGAACTCAGAATGACTTTTAACATATTATAGTTTACATTTTTAGAATAATATCCATGTCAAGCATCACTGGTTCAGTGGTAAAGAATCTGCCTGTCAATGCAGGAGACACAGATTTGATCCCTGGATTGGGAAGATCCCACGTGGAGCAAAGCAGTTAAGCCCATGCGCCACATTTATTGAACCAGTACTCTGCAACAAGAGAAGCCAGTGCAATGAAAAACCCAGGCACCACTAGGAGTACCCCATGCTCTCTGCAACTAGAGAAAAGACGGAGCAGCAATGAAGATCCAGCATGTCCAGTAGATAAATAAATTATTTTTAAAAAGATAATACACATATCTACTTTTCTAGAGTTTTTTATTTAACAGTATTTCATCTGATCAGTTTACTTAAAGGTACATTAGGTTGCTCCCATTTATTTTGTTACAATATAAGATCAGCCTCTTCTTTCATTTAAAAATTTATACCTTTATCTCTGCTTTTGCAATAACATCTACCACTTTTGTCTAATGATAAACTACATGGAGCAAGAGTTGCAAAACGTCATTTAGGTGTCCTCTTGAGAAATCTCTATGCAAGCTGCCAAGTGCATTCTCTTGTCCAAGTTTGTTTTTCCAACTGAAAATTGGCACTCATGTGCTAATAGAAAAATACATGAAACTTTCCTCAGTCTTATTTATATAACACTCCTTGATTCTTTTAAATGGTGTTGGCTTATAGTGATTCTACTGGGAAGAAATAATTGGCTTCAATGAGACACTTCAAGTTGCTATGACTACTCTATTAATTGAGGGTTCAGTTCAGTTCAGTTGCTCAGTTGGGGGAGGATAAAAAAGACCAAGTGAAATCTTCTGCCACTGTTGCAGCAACTCAAAATCATAATAACAAGTTATTTTTAAAGAATCACTTATTAACTATTTAAGCAGTAGAATTTCAGAGGATTTTTTTGCCCATAAAGAATAGAATAGAATATACAAGAGTCGAAATAGATTGTTGTATGCATGACATTGATATAATATTATAACCAGTTAAAAAGCCTATTTGAAAAAATCTCCTGCCTCTTTATCTTAACACTGGCTTAAGAAGAAATGTAAATTTTTCCCTAAACAGAGCTAGTTCTAGGCAAAATTGCGAGTTAAAGCCCATCTTTAGTTCTTTTGCTATCACATTTTTCTTTTTTTAGTGAATTCTTAGATCTTATGCACTTAACTAAAGAGAATTTTTAACATTTTATGCTGTGACAGGCTGCTTAAAACTCTCCCATTATACTATTCCAGTAGAAATGAACTTCTTCAAATTTATTTCATTTGCAAGAAAGTTTTCACGTGGATTCTCTTAATACTGTTGAAGTGCATTGTCACTGTCTTTCCCTGATAAATGACCCGATGAAATGGATGTTGGTCAAGTGATGTCCTTAAAGTTAATGTGCAGAGTTGGCACAGAGCACAGTCCTGATTGCAGGGTACTCTTAAAACCCCACCACCTTGCTTTTCTCAGCTCCCATGAGAAATTCCAATATCCTGATAAGTCCCTTCTTTACATAAGCTTACTCAAGCAGCATTTATTTGCAATTAAAAGCATCTTAACTAACATACTTTTAGACCAGTCTTTCCTCTGTTGTTGTCATTATCTGAAATGCAAAACGATCCATGCTATTGCTTCCCTACTTAAAACCCTTCAGCTAAATGCCTGTGTTTAAAGTTTGTGACTTCATCCTACTTACCTCTGTAGGGTACTTTTTGCATATTAAAATTTAATACAGCTGACCTGCTTGTGGTTTATGGAACACATTGTGCTGCTGGGCTCCCAAAGGTCTTGTTCACAGCCTTTTCCATGGACGACTCCCCTATGGCATTTGTGTGTTTGCTTTTAATAGAAGAAGGTTTTCACTTATTTATTTAACATATATTTAATTGACACCACTCTGCACCGGCTGTCATGCAAATAGTTGGTGTTACAGTGGCATACATACCTACCTGGTCCTCGTGAACCTTCCAACCCAGCAATAAAAATAACAAATGGTGAGTGTGTGAAGGATGGAAAGGGGCTGCAGAGAGGCCAGTTTGAAGGCAGCTTTGAAGTTCAGTAGAGGAATGACAGTGGCTCAGCCTATAGTACTAGCAATGGATGAAGAGACTCTACGTAGAAGACAGAATTAGGAGGTGATAGCTGGAAGTTGAGAAGGCTATGGCACCCCACTCCAGTACTCTTGCCTGGAAAATCCCATGGATGGAGGAGCCTGCTAGGCTGCAGTCCATGGGGTCGCAAAGAGTCGGACACGACTGAGCGACTTCACTTTCACTTTTCACTTTCATGCATTGGAGCAGGAAATGGCAACCCACTCCAGTGTTCTTGCCTGGAGAATCCCAGGGACGGGGGAGCCTGGTGGGCTGCCATCTATGGGGTCGCACAGAGTCGGACACGACTGAAGCAACTTAGCAGCAGCAGCAGCAGCTAGAAGTTGGGAGGGAGGAGTCAGAGGTGATTTCCCAGGTTTCTGGCTTAAGCAGGTGGGTGAGTAATCATGCCATTTTCTGGGCTAGAACACACTGGAGGAGACACATAGTTTGGGGGAAGGTGTATTAGGGAGAATTTTAATTAGATATATGAATATTACAATTGGTTCTCTATTCCTGCAGGTTCCATATCCTCAGATTCAACCAACCTTGAGTTGAAAATATTAGAATAAATTCCAAGAAACAAAACTTGAATTTGCTGTGTGTGGCAACTATTTACATAGCATTTACGCTGTATTTACAACTCTTGACATAGCATTACACAATGTTTACTGCTATTTAAATAACATTTACACTTCATTAAAAGATTTGAAGTATACCAGAGGATGTGTGTATTTCATATGCAAGTACTGTACCATCTTATATAAGGGACTTGAGCATCCTTGGATTTTAGTTTCTGTGGGGAATGTGGAACCAATGCCCTCAGGATATTGAGAGATGACTACTACCCTTGAGTGCAGAAGAGACCTGAATTTTCAGGCTACACTGAGGCTTCCTTTTCTGAATCGTGTTTTTTTTTTTTTTTTCAAAGTATTTTATGTTTTCTTGAGTTTTTAAAATAACTTTACTTATATTTTATTTTTGGCTGTGCTGTGTTTTTGTTGCTCTGTGGGCTCTTTTCTAATTGTGATGTGTGAGTGTCTCATTGTGGTGACTTCCCTTGTTGCAGAGTACAGCCTCTAGAGCGTGGGGCTTCAGTAGTTGCATCTCTTGGGCTTCAGAGCATAGGCTCAGTAGTTATGGCTCACGGGTTTAGTTGCTCAACAGCATATGGGATCTTCCTGAACCAGGAATTGAAGCTTTAACCCCTGCATTGGCAGGCTGATTCTTTACCACCTGAGAACCCCCTGAGCTGAACTCTTATTCTAGCTAAACCTTGTTCATCTAGGTATTCCCAACAATAGCACAAAAACTCAACATGATAAATCCTGAGTAATAATCAGTTTAATGAAGGAATTTAAATATCTAGTGAGTTGGTCAATCCTGTTTTAAAAATTTAAGACTGTGACAGAAGTCTCTCTCTCTATATATGCATATTTGCTTGTTGAAATCCAGGTAAAATTTGAACAAATCACTGTTTTGATGAAAAAGCTAATTCATTTATAATTTTACTTTGGTTTTATGCAAATCTGTGAATGCCTTTTATACTTAAAACAAAGAGGCTGTTACATAAATATTTTCAACAGAGTGCAGAAGTTAGAAAGTGTCTCAATCATAAATGGTTTATTAAGCAAGATGGATTCATTTATTTTAAGAGGAAAATTTGAGCTGACATTAGAGAAAATTGTGCTTTACTATGGCTCCATCTACCAAGACAGCAGTAGTTTAAGAGGTCTTATATGATAAACTGGCAAATCATCAGTTTCCCAAGAACATTTTCATGAAGAAATACACATCACTAAAAAGAGCCATAGATATTTAAGAGAAATGCTTGTTCAGACTAAAAGAAAATTATTTTATATTCAGCCTAGAAAGACACAGAAAAAACAAAAAAAGAAAATAAAGGAATTTGGGAACAAGGTATATCTGAGCTTTCGTCAATAACCTTAGACAAACAACTCCATCTTTCTGTCTCTGTTGTTTGATGGAATGAAATGCTCCATAATCACCCTTGTTATAACTAATAAACTGTCAGCTAAGTATTCTCAGTACTGTTGGGGAAAAAATGTCTAGTTTCAGTTAAAAAGAAATTACTTTATAGCAATTGTTTGTTCAACTATTTTTTGACTCTGAAACCAAGTAATCTGTGAAAACAGGACTGGATAGTAAAATTGCAGTTACTTTCTAGATGATTGCCAATGGTGGTATATTTTTTGTATCACTTATAGAGAAAAAGGCAGAGGTTGGTAAAGACAAAATAAGACAATGGGGAAAATAAACTATGAAAGAAAATGAGAAAATGACAATGAGTCTACTTATAGTAAAATATCTGCTATGAGTAGTAACAGATGGTTGTGCCCCAAATGCACACATTTCTCTTCCACATTTTAAAATACTTTCTCAGAATAGAATAGGAACCACAAAGATAGAATGTGTTACTATTCATAGCCTATGTGAAACTTCATTAAGAGTTTCTCATAATGCTGTTTCCTATGTATTCTCTAATAAGCAGGACTCTAAAGAAGGAAGATGATGTTTGCAGCCATGAAATTAAAAAACGCTTACTCCTTGGAAGGAAAGTTACAACCAGCATAGCATATTCAAAAGCAGAGACATTACTTTGCCAACAAAGGTCCGCCTAGTCAAGGCTATGGTTTTTCCAGTAGTCATGTATGGATGTGAGAGTTGGACTGTGAAGAAAGCTGAGCACCGAAGAATTGATGCTTTAGAACTGTGGTGTTGGAGAAGATTCTTGAGAGTCCCTTGGACTGCAAGGAGATGCAACAGTCCATTCTAAAGGAGATCAGTCCTGGGTGTTCTTTGGAAGGAATGATGCTAAAGCTGAAACTCCAGTACTTTGGCCACCTCATGCAAAGAGTTGACTCATTGGAAAAGACTCTGATGCTGGGAGGGATTGTGGGCAGGAGGAGAAGGGGATGATAGAGGATGAGATGGCTGGATGGCATCACTGACTCGATGGAGGTGAGTCTGAGTGAACTCCTGGAGTTGGTGATGGACAGGGAAGCCTGGCATGCTGCAATTCATGGGGTCGCAAAGAGTCGGACATGACTGAGCAACTGAACTGAACTGAAAGAAGGAAGATTGGCAATTTAAATAAAAAGTGATATTTAAATCAGATTATATGGGTTTGAAGTTATATGGGATATACTATGACACTAGTTAATATTAGATTATCAAATAGAATCTACCTGGGAGGAAGTGTACTATCTTGGTTTTCACAAATTTCTATTTAAGTGAGTCGAGAAAGTCAAGAATTAGTGAAACTAATTGTGGTAGGCAGAACAATTCCCCGCCGGCCTCTCTGAGCCCCTGTACCCCAGCCTCCAAATGCCTATATCATAATCCCTGAAATTTGTGAACATTATGCTCTGTAGCAAGGGGAAATTAAATTGCTAATTGGATTTCTATAAAATATGAAACTTTCCCTGTATTATCCTGGTAGGCCCAGTATAATCACAAGGCTCTCTTAAATGTCAAAGAATAAGGCAGAAAATTGGAATCAGAGAAAGATATGAGGTGGAAAGCAGAGATGGGCATGATGTGATTACTGGCTTTGAAGATAGAAAGGGGCCAAGAGATGCAGGCAGCCTCTAGAAGCTTGAAAGTGCAAGAAAACAGGGGTGTTAAGATTTTCAGATTTTGAGGATTTTTCCATTTTTTCTTATATTCCTGTACTGTAGTTTTTTGAATTTTTAAGCTATGGTATTATATTCATATAGAGTTTTATCTTTCTAATACACTTCCTCTTTTATTCCCCTTTATGTAATACTTTGTCTTGAAGTCTCTTTTGTCTAATATTAATGTAGCCAAGACAGCTTTGTTATACTTTTTACATAGTATATCTTTTTCCATGTTTTTATTTCGAAACTATTTGTGTCTTTGTAAAGTAAATCTCTTGATAAAGGCCTATATAGGTGCATCTTTCCAACTAAGACTTATCTCTTCCTTTTGATTGGAGTATTTAGTTCATTTATTAATGTTATTAATGAAATAATTGAATATATCATCTTGTTTTATGTGATTGAATGTTTTCCACTCTTCTTTTCTGTATTTTGTTCCTGTGTTCTTTTCTTGCCTCCTTTGTATCATCTTATTAATATTATTAATAATCTTCTTAGTTTTTGGCAACTTCTTAGCTTTTATTTTTCAATAATTCCTCTAGGACTAACAATACTCATCTTTAATCAAAGTTTACTGGTTTTATATCTGACACTTTCCACTTTCTATTTCACCCTTATCACTTTACATCGGATAGTTTTCATGTCCTACTTTCCACCTCGTGTTTTTGTTCCCATTTCACGCATTTTAGAAACGTACACAGTATAAAACCATTTATCCACCTCATCCTTTGTACATTGTCATACTTTGTATTTCTTTGTTTAATAAGCCTTTCTTTCAAAGCTATTCTTTTTGCCTTATATGTAAGTCTCTGGTATTTTTTTTTTTTCCCTCCAATTGCTTTCAAGATTAGCACTTCACTTTTTGTTTTCAATATTTATCCTCTGATGTGCATGGTGTGGTTTTTTCCCTATGTATCTTGATAAGGATTTATAGACCTTCTTGTTTCTGTAATTCAGTATTTTTCACCAAATTTGTGAAAGCTTCACATATTATTTTTGAAGGACATTTCTGCTTCATTCTCATCCTCTCTAGCACTATAGTTATATGTGCTCCCAGTGGTGTTTTAGACTATTTGATATTATCTCCCATTCCTGAGCTTCTACTCTGCTTCTCCAACCTTTGTTATCTCTGCTAATCAGTTTGGAAAAGTACTGTATATTAGTCTCAAGTTCATGACTCTTGTATCTCCAATCTCATTCAATAAATTTAGCATTTTTCAGTTTTAGAATTTCTCTTTGGTTTTCTTGTTCCTATTTTGTTGCTGAGTTTGTTTACTCAAGACCATATTTGCTTTCAATTCTTTAAACATATTATCCTTTAAATCTTTCTCCATATTAATAAAAGCTGCTTTGTTTGTAGACTTTGTCTACTAAATTATGTTTGATCCGTAATGTTTACCTGTTTATAGTATAAAATTGAGTGACTTTGGCTATATTTAAACAACCAACACCCTGTCTAATCTTAGAACATTTTCATTACCCCAAGGAGAAGCCCTATAGTTTTCCTTTTGGTATGATAGTATGAGGAGCTCTATGGACTTACTCCCCAGAGAGACTGGTAGAAGTCCCTGGAAATGGTTTTAAGGGCACAGAATAAAACTTAATCAAGAAAATCGACTAAAGTTAGTAAGAAAAGGGACAATCTGTGGTATTTAAGACCTACTAACTCCTAGCTCCAGCTCAGCAAGACAAGTATAACTCAGTACTTAGGGCTCCCTCTCACCCCAACTTCCAGTTAGAGGTCTGTCTTCTTGAGAGGGGTAGGATGCCAGCATTTCTCCTCCTATCTTTACCTACATGGGAGCTTAATTCCAGGCAAGTGCAGCCCCAAAGTAGATGCTCTTTTTCCTTTCATACCCGACTTGTGGGATGTAGATTCCACCGTGGACCTGGCATTACTGACTGCTCTTGGTTCAGCTTATGGACAGGAGCTCTAAGACAAGAGAGGCAAGCCAAGGAGGAACTGGGATTGATGCCTACTCCCTCCACTGGGTGCTCAACTCAGCTGACACTTTTCCAAGAAAAAAGTATGAGGATAATTTTCATGATCGTAAATTTGGCAGTGGATTCTTATATATGACACCAGAAGGATGAAGAACAAAAGAAAACATAGATAAATGGACTTTGTAAAAATTAGTATCCTTCTGAAGTGTGATTTTCTTTTCTTTTTTATCAAGAAAGTGAAAAGACAACCCACAGAGTAGGAGAAAATATTTACAAGTCATATCAGGTGAGTGTCTGGTATCCAGGGAATTCCATGGTGGTCCAGTGGTTAGGACTTGGTGCTTTCACTGCTGAGGACCTGGGTTCAATCCCTGATCAGGGAACTAAGATCCCACAAGCCACACGGCAAGGCTAAAAAACAAAAAGTCTTTGTATCCAAAATACATACAGAACTCTTACAACTCAACAACAATGAAATCTACAAATAGTAAAGGATCTGATTAGACATCTCTCCAAGGAAGGTATATACATGGCTACTAAGTGCATGAAAGTGCTTAACCTAACTAGCCATCAGGGAAATGTATATCAAAACAGCGATAAGGCAGCACTTCGTACCCACAAAAATGACTATATTCTCAGTCAGATAATAATGTGTTCTTGAGGATGTAGAGAAATCTTCACCTTCATAAACTGCTTGTTGGGGTGTGAAATGATGCAGCCACTTTGAAAAATCATCTGTAAGTTCCTTAAATGGGTAAGCTTAGTTATTGTATGAGCCAGCAATTCTTCTCCTAGATTTCTACCCGAGAGAAACAAAGCCATATGTCCACATGAAAATATAAATGAATGTTAGTAGTACCATACATAATAGCCAAATAGTGGGAAAACTCCAGTCCATCAGCATATGAATGGGTAAACAAAATGTGGTGTATCCTTACAGAATACTAAGTGTAGATACATGCTTAACATGGACAAACCTGAAAACCATTATGCTAAGTGAAAGAAGAAAGTCATGAAAGATCACATGTGATGTGATTCTGTTTATATGAAATATTCAGAATAGGCAAGTCTATAGAAACATAATAGATTAGTGGTTATCTAGGTTTGGGGGAATAGGGGATTGGCGTGGTGATAGCTAAAGGCTATAGCATTTCTTTTTGAGGTGATTGAGGTGATGAAAATGTTTTAAAATTAATTGTGTGATGATTGTGTGTATCTGTGAACATAGTAACACTTTAAATGAGTGAATTATATAGTATGTGAATTATTTCAATAAAGCAGATATTACTTAAAAAAAAAAAGCATAACTTATTAGCAAACCTCATGTATCTTTGCCCTGTGAATGCATAGCCCAGTCTTCGGTGTACATCCTATGGGGAAACTGTGTCCCCTGAGTATATTTTCTCCCCCTGCACAGGTTCTTCTCCTCTGGTATCCTACCTTGAAAATTCCACTTGTTTAAGCTGCCCTAAATTCTAGTCTCTGCCTCCCCAAGTCCTTGTGCTCTGCTTTTGGATTTCAACTTCATACACTGAAGTCAGGACCTTTTCCACAGACAGGATCAAGGTTACCTTGGGGCTCACCTTTGTAAGGTTCCTTACTTAAAGGGATCTCAAACTAACCTATTGTCCAATGTCTGAAAGCAGGTACTTCAGTGATATTTTCTTACAGCATGAACTCTAGTGTAGTACTTGACTTTCCTGTTATTGCTTTATACCCATAAGAGAAAATACTCTAAATGTGTAGATACAATTCAGTTCAGTTGCTCAGTCGTGTCCGACTCTTTGCGACCCCATGAATCACAGCACACCAGGCCTCCCTGTCCATCACCAACTCCCGGAGTTCACTCGGATTCACGTCCATCGAGTCAGAGATGCCATCCAGCCATCTCATCCTCTGTCGTCCCCTTCTCCTCCTGCCCCCAATCCCTCCCAGCATCAGAGTCTTTTCCAATGAGTCAACTCTTCGCATGAGGTGGCCAAAGTACTGGAGTTTCAGCTTTAGCATCATTCCTTCCAAAGAAATCCCAGGGCTGATCTCCTTCAGAATGGACTGGTTGGATCTCCTTGTTGTCCAAGGGACTCTCAAGAGTCTTCTCCAACACCACAATTCAAAAGCATCAAATCTTCGGCGCTCAGCTTTCTTCACAGTCCAACTCTCACATCCATACATGACCACAGGAAAAACCATAGCCTTGACAAGATGGACCTTTGTTGGCAAAGTAATGTCTCTGCTTTTGAATATTTTGTCTAGGTTGGTCATAAATTTTCTTCCAAGGAGTAAGTGTATTTTAATTTCATGGGTGCAATCACCATCTGCAGTGATACAATTACGTTCACCTAAAATATAAAATGTAAATGTTAACAATAATGAATAATTATTTAAGTACTTTACTATCAGATTCTAAGAATTTTAAATTACTAGAGTTTAATTTTTAAACTTTCTGTAACTTCTCAACTTTTCTGTAACTTCATGTAATTTTCCTTTTTATCTATTCTGAAAGTCTATTTTAATTCTAAGATGGAAATTAGTCTTAGTTCTGGAAATATCAAGTGTTTGAAAAAAACCAATCTAAATTTTCTGTAATATTGTAGAAGTGAACAAAATAACTTTGTGAACTAACTGACTTTAGTATAGTTTTAAATAATGTCTTTCTTTGCTTTGCTTGAACAGCTGTCTTGACTCTAAGTATTGGATATAAGGCTTTAGTCTAATACCTTCATATATTCACCATCTTAAATATTTTTTTATTAACTATTCCAATGAACATTTCATTAATAGTCTTAGTTTCTCCAGTGTTTATTTGAAGTTTAAGCTTAATATTTTGTTTTTACACACACATATATATGTGTGTATGCATATATATAAATAATATATGTATAAATATGTATAAATAATAATACATATATAAATAATATGGCTTTCCAGGTGGCTCAATGGTAAAGAATCTGCCTGCCAAGTAGGAGACCTGGGTTTTATCCGTGGGTGGGAAAAATCCCCTGGAGTAGGAAATGGCTACTCACTCCAATATTCTTGCCTGGAAAATCCCATGGATAGAGGAACCTCGAGGGCTACAGTTTTGGGGTCACAAAGGATCAGACATGACTTAGCAACTACACAGGCACACATGTATTTTATATATATATATTTGATTGACATTTACCTTCCAGGAGTATTCACATGCAAAGTCATTAGGTGAAGTCAAGATGATCTTTCACAAGAAAACAAGACCCTTAGGATGGAGAAACTAGTACTTGTAGTTTTTGTGATGTAAATAGATTAGTATTTGTTGAATTTTAAACTCAACATTCAAAAAACTAAGATCAGTGCATCTAGTCCAGTTCCATCACTCATGCAAATAGATGGGGAAACAATAGAATCAGTGAGAGACTATTTTCTTGGGCTCCAAAATCACTGCAGATCATGAATGCAGCCATGAAATTAAAAGATACTTGCTCCTTAGAAGAAAAGCTATGACCAACCTAGACAACATATTAAAAAGCAGAGACATTACTTTACCGACAAAGGTTTGTCTATTTAAAGGTATGGTTTTTCCAGTAGTCATGTATGGATGTGAGAGTTGGACCATAAAGCTGAGTGCCAAAGAATTGATGTTTTGAACTGTGTTGGAGAAGACTCTTGAGAGTCCCTTGGCCTGCAAGGAGATCCAACCAGTGCACCCTAAAGGAAATCAGTCCTGAATATTCATTGGAAGTACTGATGCTGAAGCAGAAACTCCAATACTTTGGCCACCTGATGCAAAGAACTGACTCATTGGAAAAGACCCTGATGCTGGGAAAAATTGAAGGCTAGAGGAGAAGGGGATGACAAGATGAGATGTTTCGATGGAATCACCAACTTGATTGACATGAGTTTGAGCAAGTTCAGGGAGATGGTGGTGGACAAAGAAGTCTGGTGTGCTACAGTCCAATGAGGGTCACAAAGAGTCAGACATGACTTGAGAGACTGAACTGATGTTAATAGGAAATTAAAAAAAATAATTAAACCATACAAAATTGTCAAATTGTTTTCACATTGCCCTTCCCATTCTCGATATCTCAGAGTTTAATTAGTTCTATTCAGATGTCATTTTGATTGAATTAATAGGATTGAATAACAGTCAAATTGCTACTTGATTCAGTCAAATTGCTATTTGAAACACTCAAATGTGTAACTAGGACAGAAAGGGGTCTGATGAACTCAGTTTCATATCATACTCAAACTCTAACTGGGATGGAGATAAAAAGTACTAGCAAAGAAAAGTTGTTTTCTGGTAACAGAAAAAATTTTATTCTCATTCTGTATCTAATCCAGTGTCTTTGTATAAAATGGAGTCTCTGACTACCTACTAGAAATTTTACTCTAGATGTGGAAACTTTAAACAGGAGCTTACTGTATAATGAAAATTTTACCTATTTCTCTATTTCCTGTTTTAAAATACTGCCATGTGAATTCTGTATGAAGATTCACTCTGAAAAATGAGTCCAGTTAAATGTAATAGGGTGCAGTACAGTCTAAACACTGGCTATTTCTGTTATTCTATTTATTTGTTGTCCTCTTGCTTCAGATATCTGTGATTCTCTTGAATTCTCACAAAGAAAATTTGGTGTAAAATCACAGCTTTTAAGAAGCCTTTTTGAAAACAGAAATGAATATAGATATATGCTATGTGAGCAATATCACAGGCACTTCAGTACTGCTTTACAATTCACAAGCATTAGATAAAACAACTCTCTTTTTGTTGAGGAGTGTTGCTAAAAGGAAAAAAAAAGCGATAACCAATGCTTACCACTTTCTTTTATTATATTTTCTTCTCATCTCTTGTGCTGCCTTCATGATATATCACTTAACATGTATACAAACACTTAAGGATTTAAATTAGGCTTTCCAAGGTTATTTGAAAGAAGGGTGGTGGTTGTTCTTACATATGTATTGGTATACAGAATATTATAAATTTTATAAATAAGAAACCGGAAATTCTAATTAAGAAGATTAACATTTTATAGTATGATTGGAGACACGGTAAAGATTATTTTCAAGGAAAAATTTCCTTTTCATTATCAACTCATGTTTTGGGTCATTCTTAAATTTACACCAAGGTCTATTTATAGAATTTATTGAATTACTCCAAATTCAATAAAATCTATTGGTATTCAAATAAAATTCTCAGTGAACTACTAAAAACTTCCCAATGCTCTCTGGACACTTGATAGTAATATCTCTCTTTCTGTCCTGTAGCTCTTGCGGCCTGTATGTGCTCTGTAACCTGGACTGACTAGATTAATTAATACAAGTGGTTTTCCCAGTCTCTTTGGTGGGAGAGGATCAATGTTATAACAAATAGTCAGTAGGTCCCTATGTATTCTATTAAACATTACCATGGAGTGAGCTTAACATTTGCTATGCACCATGCTGAAAGCTTTACATGGATTTCCTCATTTAGTCTTTATGATAACACATAAAATGCATATCATCACCTATTTATAGATGAGAAATCTGAACCTTGGAGATTTCTAGAAGGTAACTTAGAATCTGAATTTAAATCAAGCATTTTGATTCGGAGCTACCCCTAAACCAGCACTCTGCTATCAGCAGGAACATATATTTTCCATGCTATTCTTTTTCAGTTATATTCAGTACTCTTCAGGCTATTGAAATGCAATTTTATTTAAAAGAACTAAATTAAGAATAGTATTTGGGTAAAATATGTAGACAAACGTTTTGTTAGTAAAAAGGGTCTTTTTTCCATCGCTAAGCTGTGTCTGACTTTGCAACCCCATAGACTGCAGCACGCTAGATTTCCCTGTCCTTCACTCTCTCCCAGAGTTTGCTCAAACTCATGTCCATTGAGTTGGTGATGCTATCTAACTGTCTCACCTTTCAACATCCCCTTCTCCTCCTGCCCTCAATCTTTCCCATCATCAGGGTGTTTTACAGTGAGTTGGCTATTCTCATCAGGTAGCCAAAGTATTAGAGCTTTAGCTTCAGCATCAGTCCTTCCAATGAATTTTCAGGAGTGATTTCCTTTAGGATTGACAGGTTTGATCTCCTTGCAGTCCAAGGGACTCTCAAGAGTCTTCTCCAAGACCACAGTTTGAAAGCATCAGTTTTTCAGAGCTCAGTCTTCTTTCTGGTCCAGCTGTCACATCTGTACATGACTACTGGAAAAAACCCTAGCTTTGACTATACAGACCTTTGTTGGCAAAGGATTGGGAGGCTTTTGTCCTTTTTTTTTTTTTTTTTCTTTTGAGGGGGGAGTCTTTGGTACATTTTGAGTTAACTTTTGCACATGATGTTAGATAAAGCTCTGACTTAGTTCTGTTGCACGTGGATATCCAGTTTTCCTAGTACCATTTGTTGAAAAGGCTGTCTTTTTCCCACAGAATGGTCTCAGCACTCTTGTTGGAAATCTTTTGACCAAACTTGTAAGGGTTTATTTCAGGGCTGTCTTTTCTGTTGCATTGGTCCATATGTTTGTCTGTAAGCCAGCACCACTGTTTTGATCACTGTAGCTTTGTAGTAGGTTTTGAAATCAGAGTGTGTGTTCTTCATCTTTGTTCTTTTTCAAGATTTTTTTGGCTATTCTGGATCCCTTACAATTCCATGTGAATTTTACAGTGTTTTTCTGCAAAAAGAATCAGTGGAATTTTGGTAGGGTGTACACTGATTCTTTAGATCACTATGGGTAGTGTTGGGGTTTCCCTGGTGTCTCAGATAGTAAAAAATCCACTTGCAATGCAGAAGACCCAGGTTTGATTCCTGGGTGGGGAAGATCCCCTGGAAAAGGGAATGGCTACCCACTCTATTACTCTTGACTAGAGAATCCCATGGACGAAGGAGACTGGTGGACTACAGTCCATGGGGTCACAAACAGTCAGACACGACTGAGGGACTAACACACTTTATACTTGAAAAAGTTTGGAGCCATAAAATTAGAAGCTTGCAATATTGATTTTTGGGTCCTTGGCTTAGGACTTGAGCCTATTAAGCACTAGTTTGTAAAAATTCTTAATGGCTGTAGTTTCACCATCGTCATAGACACTTAGTCATATCTGACACTTTGCAACTCTGTGAACTGCAGTTTGACTATAACTGGCCATTTTTTTCTGCCTTAGGGTTTCTGCTACATTTGCATGGGACACTTGCAAAACCTCTCCTGTCATTCTGATGAATGTTCAAAGCTGGCAGTATGAGAGTTATCACTGTATGCAGAAAGATTTATGGTCTGCTGAAAGACTTTTGATTTTAGGTTCAGAGGATTCATTGACAAAACCACTCTACACTTAGTAAGGAAGAAATAAGGAAGTTTATTATGTTAATAGTAAGTTACAGTATGAGGACAAGTAATATACATGCTGCTGCTGCTAAGTCGCTTCAGTCGTGTCTGACTCTGTGTGACCCCATAGATGGCAGCCCACCAGTCTCCGCTGTCCCTGGGATTCTCCAGGCAAGAACACTGGAATGGATTGCCATTTCTTTCTCCAATGCATGATAGAGAAAAGTGAAAATGAAGTCGCTCAGTCATGTCCAACTCTTCATGTCCCCATGGATTGCAGCCTACCAGGCTCCTCCATCCATGGAATTTCCCAGGCAAAAGTGCATAGTTATCACCAAATTGGGAAAACAGTTCCCAATACCCAAGTAGTTATGTGTTATTGTTTAGTTACTAAAGTTGTGTCCAACTCTTTTGTAACCCCATGGACTGGGACCCACCAGCCTCCTCTGTCCAGGAGACTTCCCAGGCAAGGACACTGAAGTGGGTTGTCATTTCCTTTTCCAGGGGATCTTACCAACCCAGGGATCAAACCTGCATATCCTACATTGGCACACAGATTCTTTACCACTGAACCATCTGGGAAGCATGCACGTGGTACAGCAAGAAGCAAATGCATACATCACCAAACTGGAGAAGCACATCCAGATTCAACCAATGCTCGGAGATACCTTGATAGCAATCTGGAGTTCCCATTTGGAAGACCCCAGCTGTGTATCTGTCCCACGGGTGAGACCTCAGAATGCCTTCCAAAGGAGTACTGCTTTTATTGCCAACTCTAAGCCAATAATCATCAGCTTATGTGCAAAGAAGCAGCTGTGGCTAGTATTATAAATGCTTATGTCTCTAATCATAAATCTCAGAATGTTCTCTGATCCCTGGGAACTGGCCAGATTCTCAAGGCTCAGGAAGCTTCTCAACTTACTACTTTCCTTACCTGTTGGTTCCCAAGACCTACTTTAGCTGTTTCTGCTAGTCACTGCGTATCTGGCATATGACTCCCTTCAGGGTCTCTGTTCAGTCAAAGGCCTACTGTTGCTTCTGAAACCTAAACAAGACTATGTCTATTAATATTAATTTCCCCAACAACCACCCTATGAGATAAGCCTAGACAATGGAGGTAGGAGTTCATAGATAAATGCTACTCTTTTTAATCCACAGGCAGAGAATTTTGAGGTTCAAAATGGTTCCTTTGAGGGAGCCGTTCTAGAGTGTAAGCACATCCCTAAATAAAATGCACATACACAAACTTTGTTTTCGTCTTTGCTCATGGGGAAACTCGGGCAAACATATCTGGTAATATTATAGCTCTAGTCGTACTTTTCCAGCAGACCTTAAGATGGGATTCTGAAAGTGATTATTATTTGTTGGTCATGGTGATCAGACCCCATTGCTGGTTGTTGTTGTTCAGTCACCAGGTCGTGTCTGACTCTCTGCGACCCCATGAACTGCAGCACACCAGGCTTCCTTGTCCTTCATTATAACATTCCTGAGTTTGCTCAGACTCATGTCCATTGAGTCAGTGATACCATCCAACCATCTCATCCTCTGCCTGGCGGTAGTATGACCCTTGGCATGTAGTAGTATCAGTATGATGAGGACTTCTGTGATTAAGAAGTACAGCAGATAGTAAATCATTGATTTATACAGTAACAGTATGGACTAATATTGGGCCAATAACTGTGGGGTTGCCTGGGTTCTGTTAACTGGTTGAAAAACTTTGAAAAATAAATCAGACTGTTTGGCTCCTTATCAATTCAAACCGTGCTCTGAAATTGAGAGAGCCTCCATGGCAGTGTTTAGAGCTGTGACTCCTGCAGTCATTGTACAATCACTATCTTGCCCCAGGGTTATGTTAACTTTCTTGTTCTTTATAACATTATAGTCTGAAGACCATGAATTTCTTGACCTGCAGAATGTCATACTAGTTCACTGTATTATTGCCGTCAAAATAATTGGACACATTCAATAGGAATCAGGTTGTACTCTGATATCTCAGTAGGACACGTGAGTTGTAGAAGATGAGAGAAATTCCAAGAAGGTTCAAGGGTCTTTAATACAGGTAAAATGTTTAGATGTCCTATGAAAATGAGACTCTACACTGGGTAATCTTCTTTTGGATTTTGGAACAGGCACATAAAGCACTTTGGGAATACTTCTCTCACCCATTTAGGAGTGACTTGAAAGTTGACTATATTTGAATGGGGCCAGAGCATGAATTGAGTCTGAAAAGAGCAGCTTACCAGCACATCACTAGTTTGGGCTTGTGCTTCAGAACGCATCATGTGCACTTGACTAAAAAAGATGAACAAAGTGAGTTGAGAATTAAGTTTTATTTGGGGGCAAAAGAAGAACTGCAGCCTGGGAGACAGCACCTCAGATAGCTTTCAGAGACTGCTTCAAAGAGGCAGGGGGAAAAGTAAGATATATAAGATTTTGGTGAAGGGGGATTTCAATGCAATCAAGTGCTTACTTTACAAAAGGCTTTCTGCTAGTCACGAGGAGTTGATGTCACCAAGAAGGGATTTATTGCTTTTCTAGATATGAGGAGATGCAAGGATTGACATCATGAAATCAGCTCCTGAAAGTATCTGACTATCAATGAAACCATGAGCCATGCTGTGTAGGACACTGGTGATGGAAGTAAAGGCCAATGCTGTAAGAGCAATATTGCATAGGAAAATGGCATGTTAGGTCCATGAATCAAGGCAAATTGGAAGTGGTCAAACAAGAGATGGCAAGAGTGAGCATCGACATTTTAGGTATCAGCAGACTAAAATGGACTGGAATGGGTAAATTTAACTCAGATGACCATTATATTTACTACTCTGGGCAAGAATCCCTTAAAGAAATGGAGTAGCCCTCATGGTAACAATAGAGTCTGAAATGCAGTACTTGGGTGCAATCTCAAAAATGACAGAATGATCTCTGTTCATTTCCAAGGCAAACCATTCAGTATCACAGTAATCCAAGTCTATGCCCCAAACAGTGATGCTGAAGAAGCTTGAACAGTTCTATGAAGACCTCCAAGACCTTCTAGAACTAACACCCAAAAAAGATGTCCTTTTCATTATAGGGGACTGGAATGCATAAGTAGGAAGTCAAGAAGCACTTGGAGTAACAGGCAAATTTGGCGCTGGAGTACAGAATGAAGCAGGGCAAAGGCTAACAGTTTTGCCTTTGAGAGAAAGGCACTGGTCATAGCAAACACGCTCTTCCAACAACACAAGAGAAGACTCTACACATGGACATCACCAGATGGTCAATCCTGAAATCAGATTGATTATATTCTTTGCAATCGAAGAAGGAGAAGCTCTATACAGTCAGCAAAAACAAGACCAGGAGCTGACTGTGGCTCAGATCATGAACTCCTTATTGCCAAATTCAGACTTAAATTGAAGAAAGTAGGGAAAACCACTAGACCATTCAGATATGACCTAAATCAAATAACTTACCATTATATAGTGGAAGTGAGACATAGATTCAAGGGGTTAGACAGAGTGCCTGAAGAAATTTGGATGGAGGTTCATGACATTGTACAGGAGGCAGTGATCAAGACCATCCCCAAGAAAAAGAAATACAAAAGGGCAAAATGGTAGTCTGAGGAGGCCTTGCAAAAAGCTGTGATAAGAAGAGAAGCAAAAGGCAAAGGAGAAAAGGGAAGATATACCCATTTAAACGCAAAGTTCCAAAGAATAGCAAAAAAAAAAAAAAAAAAAAAAGCCTTCCTCAGTGATCAATGCAAAGAAATAGAGGAAAACAACAGAATGGGAAAGACTGGAGATCTCTTCAGGAAAATTAGAGATACCAAGGGATTATTTAATGCAAAAGTGGGCATAATAAAGGACAGAAATGGTCTGGACCTAACAGAAGCAGAACATATTAAGAACAGGTGGCAAGAATATACAAAAGAACTATACAAAAAAGATCTTCATGACCCAGATAACCATGATGGTGTGATCACTCATCTAGAGCCAGATATCCTGGAATGTGAAGGCAAGTGGGCCTTAAGAAGCATCACTATGAACAAAATTGATGGAGGAGATGGAATTCCAGTTGAGCTATTTCAAATCCTGAAAGATGATGCTGTGAAAGTGCTGCATTCAATATGTCAGCAAATTTGGAAAACTCAGCAGTGACCACAGGACTGGAAAAGGTCAGTTTTCATTCCAATCCCAAAGAAAGGCAATGCCAAAGAATCTTCAAACTACTGCACGATTGCACTCATCTCATATGCTTGCAAGTTCAGTTCAGTTCAGTCACTCAGTCGTGTCCGACTCTTTGCCACCCCTTGAATCACAGCACACCAGGCCTCCCTGTCCATCAACAACACCTGGAGTTTACCCAAATTCATGTCCATCAAGTCAGTGATGCCATCCAGCCATCTCATCCTCTGTCATCCCCTTCTCCTCCTGCCCCCAGTCTCTGCCAGCATCAGAGTCTTTTCCAATGAGTCAGCTCTTCACGTTGGTGAAGAAGTGGCCAAAGTATTGGAGTTTCAGCTTCAGCATCAGTCCTTCCAATCAACACCCAGGACTGATTTTCTTTAGGATGGACAGGTTGGATCTCCTTGCAGTCCAAGGGACTCTCAAGAGTCTTCTCCAACACCACAGTTCAAAAGCATCAATTCTTTAGTACTCAGCTTTCTTTACAGTCCAACTCTCACATCCATACATGAACACTGAAAAAACCATAGCCTTGACTAGATGGACCTTTGTTGGCAAAGTAATGTCTCTGTTTCTGAATATGCTATTTAGGTTGGTCATAACTTTTCTTCCAAGGAGTAAGCGTCTTAATTTCATGGCTGCAATCACCATCTGCAGTGATTTTGGAGCCAAAAAGAATAAAGTCTGACACTTTTTCCACTGTTTCCCCATCTATTTGCTATGAAGTGATGGGACTAAATGCCATGATCTTTGTTTTCTGAATGTTGAGCTTTAAGCAAACTTTTTCACTCTCCTCTTTCACTTTCATCAAGAGGCTTTTTAGTTCCTCTTCACTTTCTGCCATAAGGGTGGTGTCATCTGCATATCTGAGCTTATTGATATTTCTCCCGGCAATCTTGATTCCAGCTTGTGCTTCTTCCAGCCCAGCATTTCTCATGATGTACTCTGCATATAAGTTAAATAAGCAGGGTGACAATATACAGCCTTGAAGTACTCCTTTTCCTATTTGGAACCAGTCTGTTGTTCCATGTCCAGTTCTAACTGTTGCTTCCTGACCTGCATATAAGTTTCTCAAGAGTAATGCTCAAAATTCTCTAGGCCAGGCTTCAAGAGTATGTGATCTTCCAGATGTTTAAGCTGGATTTAGAAAAGGCAGAGGTACCAGAGATCAAATTGCCAAATTTCGTTGGATCGTCGAAAAAGCAAGAGAGTTCCAGAGAAACATCTGCTGTCCTGTGGTCACCAAGGAGATCAAACCAGTTCATCCTAAAGGAAATCAGTCCTGAATATTCATTGGAAGGACTGATGCTGAAGCTGAAGCTCCATGCTTTGGATACCTGGTGCAAAAACCTGACTCATTGGAAAAGACCCTGATACTGGGAAAGAGTGAAGATGGGAGGAGAAGGGAACAACAGGGGAAGAGCTGGTTGGATGGCATCATCAACTCAATGGACACGGGTTTAAGTAAGCTCCAGGAGTTGGTATGCATTGACAGATGGCCAATGCCCTTGTTGTTGTTCAGTCACTGGCAAATGCTCTTCACAAGTGCCAAATTGTAGTTGACACACTGAAACACTGGTTTACCTAGTGTGAGACATGGTGCTGTTTCCTCAGTAACTAGAACGCACGGACATGCATGTCCTACTCTTTGCGACCCTATGGTTCATAGCCTGCCAGGCTCCTCTGTCCATGGGATTCTCCAGGCAAGAACACTGGAGTGGGTTGCCTTGCCCTCCTCCAGGGGATCTTCCTGACCCAGAACACATGGGAGTAGGAACCTATGTTTACAGAGAGGATCCCTGTCACCTCTTCAAGTGACCTTCTTTAGGAATTTGTGCTTCCCCTATTCCTGGAATTTGCTGAAATAGAGGGTAAGTATTTCTTATCATGGGATTACTTCTGCCAGAGATAAGAATTCAGATGGCTTGAAGCTCCATTACTATCCATCATTTAACTCCTAATTCTGTTAGAAAAATATGAGTTGCTATGCAGCTGGGGATAATTGCCCTTGATTACCTGTGATGGTGCTGTTAACAGTGGGCACAAGGAGTACATTGGAATCCAGGAAACTATCCTGGTGCTTCTATGCCCAGCATGACTATAGATGGGTAATTGCAGCAACCATGGTTAAACCACAGAAAAGTTACTCAAGGCTCTGACTTCTCACGGAGATCTGTAATATCCCAGTAAGCAAGAACTGAGTAACTGTCCACGAATTACAGAAATCTAGAGTGCAAGGTGGAGGAGAGAAATCATAAATACTTGGGATAGTCTTGGGATGAGTGGCAGCAGTGGGAACTTTGGTGTGTTCCTCTGTGACATATTGGATTAAATATGAACAAAAGTATAGAGCAGAGTTAGACTGCATGAGATGGTCCTTGTGCTCTGCTCTCACTGCCTCAGTCTACCTTCCTAGTCCAGACAGTGCAATGGGAGTCCACTGCTTGACAGCAACCTGTCTCAGCTGGATAGTGTATCTCTTGCTTTTTGCCCTGGTGTTTTTCTACATACAAGTATCCCACAGACAGAGGAGCCTGGTGGGCTACAGTCCACAGGGTCGCAAGGAGTCGGACATGACTGAGTGACTTCACACACAGTATAGAACATTGGTAAGAAACAGCTCAACTATTCCATAGCATACACCAACCAGGGAGAGTAAGAGAGTGATTACTCGGGGGTGATTCTTGGCTAATGAAATTGGAAGAAGGAGTATATGTGTGCTTAGTCACTGTTGTGTCCAACTCTTTGTGACCCCATGGACTGTAGCCTGCCAGGCCCCTCTGTCCATGAGGATTCTCCAGGCAAGAATGCTAGAGTGGGGTGCCATTCCCTCCTCCAGGGGATCTTCCCAACCCAGGGATCGAACCCAGGTGTCCCACATTGCAGGCGGATTCTTTACCAACTGAGCCACAGTAAACACTCTGCTGGGCAATTGGGGTCCATTCTATAAGGCTCCTGTGAGGCGTCCCAGTATGACAGAGAATCAGCTTGCTAACACATCTCAGAACTGCCTTTCTTTCGTTCACTGTATTCTTCCTAGTCTCATCCTGTTTCTTGGATTACTTTACAAACTAAATGATTTACAGGCATGCACTTTACTTAGGTTCTTTTTTTTTTTTTTTGCTGGAGATGGGGGTAGGAAGGATAATACAGCCTGAGACATACTTCGCTCCTTGAAGTAAGGAATGGTTATGTGATGTCATTGGCCATGCTTGGAAGCACTTGGATCCTTTATGCAATTAATCATCCCTGCTCTTTCTTAGCTGTGGTAATTGTATCAACTTGTGTTTACATGAAATCATCTGAAATGTGGAGCCACTGTAAGAAAGCCACTCTGCAAGAGTGAAAATTGAATGTTTGTTTAGTTATGCCATAAATCTTTTGGAGTTTATTAGTGAAGCATAACCTAGCTGATGCTGGCTAGTTAGGGTTTAAATAACAGGGAACAAAAACATGAATATCTCCTTTCCTCACCCTTTGCTCACCCCTAAGAAAGAGGGATCTAACTTTTAATTCTTCCATTATGAGTTAGTCCAAACATGTTGAGAGGTACAGAGAATTACATAGTTAAAATCCATATACATGTCACATAAAAAGTTATAATCAGGGAGAAGTGTTTTGTTCTCCTACCTTTGAGGTAACTAGCATTTTTTTTTGCATTTTTTTTACTCCTGCGAATATTAATATTTTTATTCTGAATGATTCACTGAGTAATATTGTTTTGCATGCTTCTGTACTTAAATACTATCAATACTGCAGGCTACTTTGTGCAACATGACTTTTGTTCCTGCAAAAACAATGCTTTTGGAATTCCTGAGTCGATATTAGTAACTCTACTTCATTTTTGTAGCTATATAACAGTTAAAAGGATATGCCGGATTTTATTTACTCATTCTTCTGTCAAGAGATATTTAGGTTGTTTACAGAATTGAGTGGAAGTTTAAGCTATTCTTATATATATATTTTTTCTTTTTCTCCCCAGAGAAAGTAAAGAGCTTTGTAGTTTATGTCCGTTAAGGAGGGTTAAACTATTAATAATTACCTCTGTAAGAGCTGGTCACATGACCTACTGGGGCAGAGGCCAAACCACTGTTGAAGGCTGGGTTGTCAGGAGGTGAGGGAGAGAAAATGGTCTGATAAGGACCATTAAAAGTCTTTCAGAGTTAACTGGTTTGTGGGGTTTGAAAATGGATGTATGTTTTAGGACAACCTTAGGCTGAATATCAAGGGAAGCTCTTTTCTGCTTATTTTCATAATGTACAAGCTATATATTTAGAAGGTTCAGAACTCTAAGAGCCATCTGTCAAATGGGTTTGTAACAGTGTTTTTATTTTCCATTTAAGATAGATTAAATAACCGTCCAGCATTATTTCCACTGAATTCTCATGGCTCTGTTTTAAGCTCTCTTTGAACTGTATTAATGATTTCAGCATAAATGGAAATTTCTAACCCCCTTTGCCAGTCTTAGAACCATAGAATAGAAATAAATTTGTATTTCATCAAACTTTGCAGACATGGCCTGGCCAGTACTCCTCAAGACATGACCAGTTTTATGTCCACTTTGCCTGAAATGATTTCTGTGACATCCTTTTTTTTTTCCCACTTATCTAGGACACTTAAGGTGGACTTCATTTGCTTAATAATGTATCTGATAAGGGAGAAAGCATAGAGATAGTCCCATGATACAGTGCAAAATATAAAGACTGGAGACTACCTCATGTACTTTCTACCTCTCTTTGGTAAATCTACATAAATGATCTCCTGGGAGTAAAAAGTAAGGCTTATTAGAATCAGCACACTTGTTACCAAATCTGTAAGTTCATAGATGGAGCTATTTGTCACATGGTGCCCCATAGTATTTTCCTGAATTCCTGGACACTGAGGAATTACTTGTTTTATTTATTTATTTTTTTACATACAAGGTAAATGTAAGTAAACAGAATAGTAGTATCTTTTGTACAGTAAGGAAAGAGAGAAGGTGATTATAATCATCGTGGTGATTATAACAGAGGAGGTAGAAAGGGCGAGAAAATATCAGTGAATATTTTCCCTCAGAAACTGAGAAAAGTTCTCAGATTATATGGGAAATTAAATTGTGCTTCCCTGAATATTTGGTTATTAAAACTGTAATGAAGAAACTTTTCAAGAGACTGTACAGAGGACAGCTTTCATATTAATTGTTTGGCTAAGAGAAAGACAACCATTTAGGCGTTAACAGAAAGTCCTTTTTATTTTTCCTATTATAAATTTATTTATTTTAATTGGAGGCTAATTACTTTACAATATTGTATTGGTTTTGTCATACATCAACATGAATCTGCCACAGGTATACACATGTTCCCCATCCTGAACCCCCCTCCCACCTCTCTCCCTGTACCATCCCTCTGGGTCATCCCAGTGCACCAGCCCCAAGCATCCAGTATCATGCATTGAACCTGGACTGGTGATTCATTTCATATATGATATTATACATGTTTCAGTGCCATTCTCCCAAATCATCCCACCCTCTCCCTCTCCCACAGAATCCAAAAGACTGTTCTATACATCTCTGTCTCTTTTGCTGTCTCACATACAGGGTTATCATTACCATCTTTCTAAATTCCATATATATGCGTTAGTACACTGTATTGGTGTTTTTCTTTCTGGCTTACTTCACTCTGAATAATAGGCTCCAGTTTCATCCTCCTCATTAGAACTGACTCAAATGCATTCTTTTTAATGGCTGAGTAATACTGCATTGTGTATATGTTTTTTTTAAAAGAGAAGAAAATGTGTGTTTAATTTGATCACATTTATTTTGCACATTTCATGAAGACTTGTTTACCCTCTGTCTCTAAAGAGGCATTACAAATAATTGAAGAGAGTGATTCAACAAATGGAGTTATTAAAAATTTTATCATATATCCCACATTTTGTCATTTAAACTATTCAGGTGAAATATTTTTAGTTTTACTTCTTATTCTGGAGTACTAAGGGTTGATTGAAATTCAACAAAACCCAAAAGAGTTAAAGTCTCAGCTTCAGATGGAAGGTTCAGGTATCAAGAGAAAGGAATAAAGCTCTAAACTTTCTTAGATCTATCACTGCCTAACTGCAGATTTCCTTCCATTTTCTGTATGTGTGTATGTGTTAGTCACTCAATCATGTCTGACTCTTTGCGACCCCATGGACTGTAGCCCACCAGGCTCTTCTGTGCATGGAATTCTCCAGGCAACAATACTGGAATGGGTTGCCATTCCCTTCTCCAGGGAATATTTCCAATTCAGGGATTGAACCAAGGTCTCCTGCATTGCACATGGATTCTTTGCCATCTGAGCCACCAGGGAAACCCCAACCTTCCCAAATCTATACCTACAATTTTATATAAAAACACTTCTTTCCAGAATCATGGAAGTCATGAAAGACAAACATGCTAGTTATGGAGGTAGTTTTATTCAAATTATTTCAATAAAGTGTATGTTTGTTAATGAGTAATGTTCAAGAGAAATTACATCAGGTGGAATTAAACAGGCAGAAAATACTTTTAGACTATTGTGATAAGGAATAGAGATTGAACACAAGTCCACTGAGACAAGAAATGGGAGGTTTTTTTTAATTGTGATAAAAGTCACATAATATAAAAAATACTATTTAAATCACATTTAACTCTACAGTTCACTTAGTTTACAGGCACTAAGTATATTCACATTGTGATATAACTCTCATCATCACCCATCTCCCAATTTCTCACTTTTCTAAACTGAAACTCTGTCCCGATTAAACACTAAGTCCCTGTTCCCCTTCCCCATCACTTCCCACTGTGCCCCCCACCCCCACTCCAGCCCTGGAAGCCACAAACATACTTTCTGACTGTATGCATAATTTGACTATTCTAGGTACCTCATGTAACTGGAATCAAACAGTACTTGTCCACAAAAAGGTGGGTTTTTTTTTTTTTTTAACACTGGAGTGACATTAGTAGAAAAGGACTGTGAAAGAGCTTAGAAGGAGGTTGATGAGTAAGATCAGACCAACTCTTTACAAACTGGCACTTACCAAAGTTAGGCTCCTACTTCCCACAGAGACTGGGAGATAGAGGCACTGTCTTTCTTGATGGTTACATTCCAAGGGGATGACTGACCACCAAGTCATTGAAAAAGACTTTCTAGGTCATAAAGTTAGCAAGAGGCTGCAGGAAAGTTTATAGTTCAGATGAGCACAGGAAGGTCTTACAATTGAAAGTTTTCTAACATAAATGCCCTAAGAAAAAGGAAATCAGAGGCCTATAATTGGGAAGAAAAATGTCTAAACTTAGTCAATTTGAGGGTCACCTTGACCAGAAAAGTCTCAAAGATGAGGGATAAAACTTGGGGGTTTATATAACAACAAACTCACAGAGGAAGAGTAGAGGTGGGTTTAATTGAGGAAAGGAATCAATACATCTAAGAACCATTTCTCGGGACACACAAAGATGAGGGAATTTTTAACCATCACTTTCTAAACCATCCTATTGAGAGAGCACAGGGGTCAGGTCATATTCAACATTGTCAAGATCCTCTTTCATCAAAAGTGGGTGGTTCTCTTTATAATACTGCTTTCTAGGCCAGAGACTTTTTAGCAGGATTTCAATCATAGTGGTAACCTTATTGATTAATATGTTACAGAGTCAATCTAATCTAGGCAAAATATTTTGTTCTCAAATTATTTTATTAATTACAATACCAGCAATTTTACTGCAAGGCACAAAAAGTTCTTCTGTTTATGATGTTTTCTCTGCTTTTTAACTGTTTAGTCATTTTCATTATTGGCTCTTTTCTGTTTGTTACAATTCTCTGCTTATTCCTCAGAATACTAATCTTTTGAATTTGTGCTCTATAGATTGCAAAGCTTTTTGTTTATGTTATCTCATTTGATAATTACATCAATACCCTGTGAAATAGTCGACAGCAGAAATCTGCAAATTTTTTCTGAAAATAACCAGATAATGTATATTGTAGGATTTACACACCATAATGTCTCTGAGACAGCTATTCAACTCTGCTTTTGTGGCATGAAAATAGCCAAAGACAAAATGTAAATGAATGAACACAATTGTGTTTCAATACAATGTTGTTCATGGACATTGACATTTGAATTTCATATATCTTTTCCTGTGTCATGATATTGTTTTTGTGGTAGTTTTCAATTATCCTTAACCTGTGGGCCATGTAAAAACAGATGACAGGCTAGATTGAGCCTCAGGACTGTAGTCTGCTGACCAGTGGCTCAGAGGGTAATATATTATGAAGGCTTGAAAATCATCTCTACTACTTACTAACACAGGGCTTCCCAGCTGGTGCGGTGGTAAAGAATCTGCCTGCCAATGTAGGAGACACAAGAGATGCTGGCTTGATCCTTGGGGTTGGGAATATTCCCTGGAGAAGGAAATGCAACCCACTTCAGTATTCTTGGCTGGAAAATTCCATGGACAAAGGAATCTGGAGGAGACATGGTGACACAAAGAGTCAGACATGACTGAGTACTTATTAATACTGAAGTCTTGGGTAATTTTTATTTTGAGCTGTCATTATTAGAATAACTTCATAGTTTTACTCTGAGAGTGAAGTTAAATGAGATGTAAAATTTCTGTTATCCGTAGGTTCTCGAGTGGTTTTTCTCTTTATGATATCAGATAAGGAATTTACAAGGACTTCCCTAATAGCTCAGTTGGTAAAGAATCCACCTGCAATTCAGGAGACCCTAGTTCTATTCCTGGGTTGGGAAGATTCACTGGAGAAGGGATAGGATACCCACTCTAGTATTCTTGAGCTTCCCTTGTGGCTCAACTGGTAAAGAATCCACCTGCAATGTGGGAGACCTGGGTTCAATTCCTGGGTTGGGAAGATCCCCTGGGAAAGGGAAAGGCTATCCACTCCAGTATTCTGGCATGGAGAATTCCACGGACTGTATAGTCTATGGAGTCTCAAAGAGTTGGACATGACTAAGTGACTTTCACTTTCAAGGAATCTGCGTCTCAGAAGTTGTGATCTGCCTAGGATCATAGTGGTGAAGCTGAGACTTTCAAGTCTTTCAAAATTCTAAACAAGGGGACTTCCCTGGTGGTTCAGGGCTGTGCTCCCCCTGCAGGGGGTGCAGCTTTGATCCCTGGTAGAGAAACTAAGATCCACATGCTGTGAGGCATGCCCCCCAAAACAAACAAACAAAAAACTCTGACCAAGCTGCCTTCCTTTCACATGGCAATTGTGTACAATAGACCTCTTTCCTACCCTTGGGTCTTTTCAGACGTGACCTATATAGCTTGCTTTCTTCCATGCCATCTATTTTCTTCAGTACTCTGCTGCTGCTGCTAAGTCGCTTCAGTCATGTCCGACTCTGTGTGACCCCATAGATGGCAGCCCACCAGGCTCCCCCGTCTCTGGGATTCTCCAGGCAAGAACACTGGAGTGGGTTGTCATTTCCTCCTCCAATGCATGAAAATGAAAAGTGAAATTGAAGTCTCTCAGTCGTGTCCGACTCTTTGTGACCCCATGGACTGCAGCCTACCAGGCTCCTCTGTCCATGGGACTTTCCAGGCAAGAGTACTTACTCAGTTCTTAGTAAATATTCTAAATGAAAAGATTAAAAAAAAAATCTAAGCAAATACCACAAAACTTAGAAATAGGGCTTGCAAATTCAACCACTGTTCCCTTAGACTTCTACTCCCTAGAGACCACCAGGTTGCTTGGAGTAAAAAGACTCATTTGTATCACTTCACATTGTGCTTTTTGTTTTATAATATGTGAGGATTCTCCTCTGGGTTTTACAATGGACAGCTGGCAGTGGAAAATTTGAAAGGATTCAGGCAAATATCATAGTGGAGTGTGAAATGACACATTGTATTTAAAAATACTAGCTCAGGACATGGAAACAACCTAGATGTCCATCAGCAGATGAATGGATAAGAAAGCTGTGGTACATATACGCAATGGAGTATTACTCAGCCATTAAAAAGAACAGATTTGAATCAGTTCTAATGAGATGGGTGAAACTGGAGCCAATTATACAGAGTGAAGTAAGCCAGAAAGAAAAACACCAATACAGTATACTGACACATATATACAGAATTTAGAAAGATGGTAATGATGACCCTGTATGCGAGATAGCAAAAGAGACACAGATGTATAGAAAGGACTTTTGGACTCTGAGGGAGAGGGAGAGGGTGGGATGATTAGGGAGAATGGAATTGAAACATGTATACTATCATGTAAGAAACGAAGTGCCAGTCTATGTTCGATACAGGATACAGGATGCTTGGGGCTGGTGCATGGGGATGATCCAGAGAGATGATATGGGGTGGGAAGTGGGAGGGGGATTCAGGATTGGGAGCTTGTATACACCCGTGGTGGATTCATGTCAATGTATGGCAAAACCAATACAGTATTGTAAAGTAAAATAAAGTAAAAAAAAAAAAATACTAGCTCAGTTTCTTTTAGCAAACTTTTCACTAGAATATGAAAAAGCAGTTGGTTACATCCACACTGCAACTCAGTGCAGTGTCAAACAAGGCTAGATGTATAGTCTAGTGTTGAATATATTATCACTTTACTTGCTCAAGTCCAGATGATTTAATTGGTTTTATTGCTGAAATATCTGATGAGTAAATATTCAGAACTGAATAGCAATATTTGGTGTTTATAGAAAGAAATTGAAACTGAGTATGGTTTTGTTTGGTACCCTTATAGCTTAGTCGTAAAGAAAAAGAATGCCTGCAATGCAGGAAACCTGAGTTCGATTCCTGGGTCAATAAGATCCCCTGTAGAAGGAAATGGCAGACCATACCAGTATCATTGCCTGGAGAATCCCATGGACAGAGGAGCCTGGTGGGTTACATTCTGTAGAGTCCCAAGAGGTGGACATGACTTAACAATTAAATCACCACCACCACCATTGCTGAATTAGTCGTGTGAATGAAATGTTAGCACGAATGTTGATAGCTTATTTCCCATACTTTCCTCCCTTTCCCCTCTCTTTGGTCCAGATTGAACTCCCATAAATGGCAGGAGAATATGGGCTGAGGTACTACAGATACAGATTAGCTGAGTCTAGCTTCTTTATAGTAGTAAAAAAGATCATTTCTATTTACAACCAATCCAGATTTGGATGGCAATTCTAAAACTGGTTCCCCAGTCCTACGAATACTAATTTAGCCAAAGATTATTAGGCGTTATATGAACAATGTGCTCTGAGGTCACTTGTATGAGAAATCATGGTTTAAATAAGTTAAATACATATGCTCTTAAAACTTCTAATATGCATTTGTGACTCTCTAGGACAAAAGCATTACAGGTAATATTTTCCGCTTTATAGGAATTGATATTTGGAAGGGCCATCAGGATGGTGCTATGCTCAAGACAATTTTTAGAAGGTGATTAAGAGCATGTACATCTCATTTTCTGGTATTTTATTATAGACAAAATTAAACTTGTATTTATTGAAGTACATATGCATGCTCTGTGTGTGTGCGTGCGTGTGCGTGTGTGTGTGTGTGTGTGTGTGTGTGTGTGTGTGTGTGTGTAATTGGAGAGGCAGCCCTACCAACTCTCAGGTTTTGAGGTGTTTGGGGCCCTTTGTAATACTTGTTGAGCAGTACCATAGTGTCTTGTCTTTGCTTTGAATTATGGTTTTTCTACTTTTAATAACACAGACTCTTTTTGAAGTCCTTGTGCTAAGAGTAATCTTTCAGATTCAGTGTATCCTAAGATGGTGGAATCCAAATATCAACCCAAATGCATGTCATTTTTTCCCCAGTTATATTCTGTTCTGAATTTTAATTTGTAGTTAAGATGTAGTCAGTATTTCAAATATTTTAAATCTATCAAAACCTTTAATGCAAAAGAAGTGTCTCACAGATGTTTCATGTGTGTCTTGAAAAAATGTATGTTCTCTATAGATTGCTATGTTCCATGTATGACCGTTGCGTGTATGACCGTTCCGTGAAAATGTTAGTTCAAATCTTTTATATCTTTACTGTTTTCATCTTCTGTCAATGAAATCAATTGGTTAAAATTCTTCCTAGCTTTGCTTTATAGAATTTGAATCTCTATTATAAATTTATAACCATATATTTCTGATAATACTTCTTTGAAACACACTGAACTTTTTACTTATAAGAAAGTTTTGGTTAAAATATTTCACCTGACATTGGTATATATCTCTCTATTAACCTACTTAAAAAATTTCTTTATTCTTATGTCACATTTAAACAATATATTGCTGGACTTTTTGACTAGTATTACTTTTAACAGCCAAGTTTAATCCATATTCAAGTAACTGTGGTTTTTTATAATTAAAATGTAATTTTAGTTTTACTTGTTTTTTATTTGGCTTATCATTTTTTCTGTTTATATTCTATTTTTAGAACAACTTATTGAGGTATATTTACCATACAATAAGCTGAACATATTTGAACTGGTGTAATTAGGTAAGTATTAACTTCTGTATGTGTACTTAATATCAAAACTATAAACTTTTTTTTCCAAAAGTCTTTGCCAGCTCTTTTGTAATCCTCTCCTCCAGCTCCTTCCTCCACACTCTTTCCCCATGCAACCAACTGATATAATTTCTGTAACCATAGGTTAATAGGGACTTTCTAGATTTTATATAAATGGAATTACTCAGTATGTCCTTTCTTTGTCTAACTTCTTTCACTGAGCACAATTAATTTGAGATACATCCATATTGTATTAGTTTATTGCATTTTAATGCTGATCAGTATTTCATTGTGTGGATATACCACAGCTTTTTCATTCCTTTATCTTTTGATAGACATTCAGGTTTGTCTTAAGTTTTGAACTACTGCAAATGAAGTGGTTATGAATATTCATGTACAAATCTTGGTATGAATATAGATTTACATTTTTCTTTGGGAAATACCTAAAAGTGTAATGGGTGCAACATACAGTGCCTGTATGTTTATCTTTTGAACAAACTGCCAAACTGCCTTTCAATGGTTGTACCATTTTCTATTTCCATCAGCACTGTGTGAGTTGCTGCTGGTCTACATTAGCACCAGTATTTGTATAGCTAGTCTTTTAAGTTTTACATTCTAAGAGTCATATGTGATATCTCATTGTGGATTTATATTGGATTCCCCTAAAGATTGAGATTGCCTGTATTTTCATGGGCTTATTTGATACCTGTATCTTTTCTTTGAAATGTCTGCTCAAATATTTACCTTATTCAAGACGACAAAGGTTTTAGATTAAGTGACATAGTTTTAGGTTTTACATTTAATTATATGATTAGGGTTAACTTTTACATCACATAGATTGAAGTTGTTTTTACACATTACTTATCAAATTGTTCAGAACAATATGTAACACTATTTGTTTCCCGTTCAGTTGCCTTTGCACTTTCTATGTTGATGGCAAAAGCTATCTTGATTTCTAGTTCTCAAACTTTGAAAGAAAACAAAGTTGATTTGGCTATTTTTGTTCCTTTGCATTTCTATTTTAATTTTATAGTTAATTTCTTTAAAAAATTCTCAGATTGCTATTGAGGTCGCATATAACCTATAGCTATAGGAGGACTTGATAGTCTTAACTGTATTGTGTCTTCCACTCCATAAACATGAAATATCTTTTATTTTTTGGAATTTTCCAATTATTCTAATGTTTTATGTTTTTCAGTATATAGGTCTTATATTTTATTAGGTTTATCTTTATTTCATATTTTAATTCAACTGTTAATGGCATTGCCATTAATTTCAATACCTGATCATTATAGCAAGTTAAAATGGATTTAAAAAATTGACTTTAGCCTACGAAGTTGCTAAACTCACTAGTTCTAGTAGCATTTTCAATTTTCTATGAGTTTTTCTATATAGATAATCATGCTGTCTGCAAATATGATCTTACTTCTTCCTTACCAGGTCTGAAAGCCTTTTATTTATTGCCTTGTAATTTACAGGATCTATAAAATTTTCTCTAAAATTTTCATCTTTATCAAGATCTTCAACTGATTCTTGGGTGTACCCATGTTAGAGAATCTTTGCCTCATCCTGCCAGTCATTCTGAACTGTTGCTGTGCACTGAAATCCTCTGGAGGTTTTAAAAATGTACTAGTGCCTAAGCACTCTCTTTCATACTGTTTCTTGAGTTCTCACATTTTCATACTGTTTGGTTTCATAGTGTTCATGGGGAAAGATTAAAGGCAGGAGGAGAAGGGGACAATAGAGGAAGAGATGATTGGCTGGCATAACCGACTTGATGGACATGAGTTTGAGCAAGCTTTGGGAGTTGGTGATGGACAGGGAAGCCTGGTGTGCTGCAGTCTATGGAGGTCTCAAAGAATCAGACATGACTAAGTGACTGGACTGAACTGAAACCCCCTATAGAGAAATTTTGATTTAAACAAGTGGGTTTGGGACCTGGGCATCTTTATTTTAGGTCTTTCAAATAATTCTAATGTGTAGCTAGAAATAAGAACCATCATGTTGGGTGCAGTCTGAAGACATGAAGCTGAGGCTGGAATACGCTGTCATGGTCTCAAAGGATTTGTACACGGGTGCCAAATCTGGAATGTCATAGTATCCTAGTGAATAAGTAAAATCTTACTGCTGATTTTAAGGTAGGGTTTTTCTTTTAATCCTATAATATTTGCTGTGTGAATGGCTCAGAACTCAGAGATCTATCTTTGTACCAGGGAATGTCAAAGCTCTTACTCAGTCTAAGACAGAAATAAATGTACATGGGTTTATGTCAGTGAACATAATTCCCAAATGTTTGAAGTTTCCTTTTCTCTCTTCTTAATATTTTTCTTCACGGAATATAATCCCTTTATGTACTGAATTTTTAAAGCTGTATTCATGAAAAGATTTGATCCTGAAAAAGGCTTATTTCTTTGATGTTATTTTTACTTTTTATCAAATAAACATCTCAAAAAGCAGGAAGATCAGGAACTTATAAAGTATTAGGTATTTTCTTGGTGTCTGTGATATCATATTATACAGCATCTGTAGACAGTGTCTGAAGTGAAGTGAAGTCGCTCAGTCATGTCTGACTCTTAGCGACCCCATGGACTGTAGCCTACCAGGCTTCTCCGTCCATGGGATTTTCCAGGCAAGGGTACTGGAGTAGGTTGCCATTTCCTTCTCCAGAGGATCTTTCTGACCCAGGAATTGAACCTGGGTCTCTTGCATTTCAGGCAGACGCTTTACCTTCTGAGCCACCAGGGAAGTCTCCCCAAATTCACGTTGAAATTTTAAATCCTAATATGATGGTCATAAGGAGTGGAGCCTTTGGGAGACAATAAGGGCAATAGCGTTACGCCCTTGTAAAACTCACCAGAGAGCTTGTTTTTCCTCTCTCCATGTGAAGACACGATGAGAAACTTGCAGTCTATAACCCAGAAGAGGGCTATCACCAGAACGTGATTTTCAGCTTTCAACCTCCAGAACTGAGAGAAGTCTGTTGTTTATAAACCATCTAATCCATCGTAATTTGTTATAGTACCCAAACAGGTTAAGACAGCATCCATCCACTTTAATTATATGTATGGCCATCTCTTCATTCACATACTGTATCTATACACACTGCATATTTAGCCTTGAAGGATTATTAACTAGATACATGAACCTCAGTTTCTTCTGGCCACTGTGGTAGCCTGATTATTTAGCTCTGAGCTTCATGGTCTGTGGTGTAGCTTACTTCAGTACAGAGCTCTCACATCTGGCAGCTTTAGCTGTCATCAACCTGTGCTTTGATTATGTCTCACATTCTGAAATGTCTTTTGCAGTGTTCTTGTTTAAGAGATAAGCAGAAAAAAAAAGTTCAATTTTGTTTTTCATCTTGAAGATGCCAACTGCGATGCATAAACCAGCCCAGCTGAGTTAAATGTTTCTTGTGCAGTGACTCCATTGTCTTTGAAACAACTGTACTTTAGAAACAATTGGATTCCAGATCATCCAAGTCTGCTAGTTGGAGGAATGTTGACAAGTAGGCAACATTGTAGGCAACATTGATGAAATGGTTTCACAAAGTAAATGCAGTGTATAAAGCTGAAAGCATTCCATGTAGGACTTCATTTACGCAACAGCAATTTGAAAAAGATGCCCATTGGCAAAAGGTCACTCTGTTTTCAGAAAATAAAATATAGCAAAATCTCAGATAAGGATTGTAATGACAGAACTGTAAATGATCAATGTGAGTTTCAAAGGAGAATCTGGCACTGTGATATTCAATGATCTTGCAGGACAAAATTATATTTTTACTTGACTGCTTCAAAGAGATAGGGGTAAGCTTTTTTTTTATTTTCTAAAGACTTAATTTTATTGTTCTACTTCCTTTTGGAATTTGTATCTTATGCAATCTTCAAAGTTTGATTCCATTAGCCAATTTGAAAAAAGAATAAAAGATGTTACCATTTATGGTTTAGTTCATGTTTCATTTATTCTCCTATGATTCTTTTTCAATTCAGACTTGTTTCTTTTTCAGTTCAGTTCAGTTCAGTTCAGTCATTCAGCCTTACCCCATGAACTGTAGTGCACCAGGCCTCCCTGTCCATCACCAACTCCTGGAGTCTACCCAAAGCAATGTCTGTAGAGTCGGTGATGCCATCCAATCATCTCATCCTCTGTCATCCCCTTCTCCTCCTGCCCTCAATCTTTCCCAGCATCAGGGTCTTTTCAAATTAGTCAGCTCTTCACATCAGGTGGCCAAAGTATTGGAGTTTCAGCTTCAACATCAGTCCTACCAATGAACACCCAGGACTGATCTCCTTTAGGATGGACTGGTTGGATCTCCTTGCAGTCCAAGGGACTCTCAAGAGTCTTCTCCAATACCACAGTTCAAAAGCATCAATTCTTTGGTGCTCACCTTTCTTCACAGTCCAACTCTCTCATCCATACATAACCACTGGAAAAACCATAGCCTTGACTAGACAGACCTTTGTTGGCAAAATAATGTCTCTACTTTTTAATATGCTGTCTAGGTTGGTCATAACTTTCCTTCCAAGGAGTAAGCATCTTTTAATTTCATGGCTTCAATCACATCTGCAGTGATTTTGGAGCCCAGAAAAATAGTCAGCCACCATTTCCACTGTTTCCCCTTCTATTTGCCATGAAGTGATGGGACTAGATGCCATGATCTTAGTTTTTTGAATGTTGAGTTTTAAGTCAACTTTTTCACTCTCCTTTTTTACTTTCATCAAGAGGCTCTTAAGTTCTTCACTTTCTGCCATAAGGGTGGTGTCATCTGCCTATCTGAGGTTATTGATATTTCTCCTGGCAATCTTGATTCCAGCTTGTGCTTCTTCCAGCTCAGCGTTTCTCATGATATATTCTGCATATAAGTTAAATAAGCAGGGTGACAATATACAGCCTTGACATATTCCTTGTCCTATTTGGAACCAGTCTGTTGTTTCATGTCCAGTTCTAACTGTTACTTCCTGATCTGCATACAGGTTTCTCAAGAGGCATGTCAGCTGATCTGGTATTCCCATCTCTTTCAGAATTTTCCACAGTTTATTGTGATCCTCAGAGTCAATGGCTTTGGTATAGTCAATAAAGGAGAAATAGATGTTTTTCTGGAACTCTCTTGCTTGATATTTCTCCCAGCAATCTTGATTCCAGTTTGTGCTTCATCCAGTCCGGCATTTAGCATGGTGCGCTCTGCATATAAGTTTAATAAGCAGGGTGACAATATTAGCCTTGACATAATATTTCCCAATTTGGAGCCTGTCTGTTGTTCCATGTCCAGTTCTAACTGTTGCTTTTTGACCTGCATACAGATTTCTCAGGAGGCAGGTAAGGTGGTCTGGTATTCCCATCTTTCGAAGAATTTTCCACAGTTTGCTGTGATACACACAGTCAAAGGCTTTAGTGTAGTAATTGAAGCAGAAATAGATATTTTTCTGGAATTCTCTTATTTTTCAATGATCCAATGGATATTGGCAATTTGATCTCTGGTTTCTCTGCCTTTTCTAAATCCAGCTTGAACATCTGGAAGTTCTTGGTTCATGTGCTGTTGAAGCCTGGCTAGGAGGATTTTGAGCATTACTTTGCTAGTGTGTGAGATGAGTGCAATTGTGCAGTAGTTTGAACATTCTTTGGCATTGCCTTTTGGGATTGGAATGAAAACTGACCTTTTCCAGTCCTCTAGCCACTGCTGAGTTTTCTAAATTTTCTGGCATATTGAGTGCAGCACTTTCACAGCATCATCTTTTAATATTTGAAATAGCTTAACTGGAATTCCATCACCTCCATCAGTTTTGTTGATAGAGATGTTTCTTAAGGCCCACTTGACTTCACATTCCAGGATGTCTGGCTCTAGGTGAGTGATCACCATCATGATTATCTTGGTCATGAAGATCTTTTTTGTATAGTTCTTCTGTATTCTTGCCACCTCTTCTTAATATCTTCTACTTCTGTTAGGTCCATACCATTTCTGTCCTTTATTATGCCCATCTTTACATGAAATAATCCTTTGGCATCTCTAATTTTCTTGCAGAGTTCTCTAGTCTTTCCCATTCTATTGTTTTCCTCTATTTCTTTGCATTGATCACTAAGGAAGGGTTTCTTATCTCTTCTTGCTATTCTTTCGAACTCTGCATTCAGATAGGTATATCTTTCCTTTTCCCCTTTGCCCTTTGCATCTCTTCTCTTCTCAGCTTTTTGTAAGGCCTCCTCAGATAACGATTTTACCCCTTTGCAGTTATTTTTTTTGAGGGTTGTGTTGATCATTGCCTCCTGTTCAATGTCACAGACCTCTGTCCATAGTTATTTAGGCACTCTATCAGATCTTATCCCTTGAATCTATTTGTCACTTTCATCGTATAATCATTAAAGGATTTGCTTTAGGTCATACCTGAATGGTCTAGTGGTTTTCCCTAGTCTTCCCTACTTTCTTCAGTTTACATCTGAATTTTGCAATAAGAAGTTCATGATCTGAGCCATAGTCCCCCCTGGTTCTGTTTTTGCTGACTGTATAGAGCTTCTCCATCTTTGGCTGCAAAGAATATAATCAATCTGATTTTGGTATTGACTATCTGGTGATGTCCATGTGTAGAGTCTTCTCTTGTTTTGTTGGAAGTGGGTGTTTGCTGTGACCAGTGTGTTCTCTTGGCAAAACTCTTTTAGCCTTTGCCATGCTTCGTTTTGCACTATCTTGACTCCCTTCTTTTTCATTCCAGTTTCCGTGAAAAAGACATCTTTTTTTTTTTTTGGTGTTAATTCTAGAAAGTCACATAGGTCATCACAGAACCATTTAAATTCAGCTTCTTTGGGATTGGTTGTTGGGGCCTAGACTTGGATTACTGTGATATTGAATGATTTGCCTTGAAAACAGAGATTATTGTGTCATCTTTGATATTGCATCCAAATACTGCACTTAAGACTCTTTTGTTGACTATGAAGGTTACTGAGGGGGACACCGGTCTGTTATTATCATCTGGATAAGTCACCTTCCAAGTACCATCAGAGTTGCTTTCTCCTCCCACCAAAAGAAGTTTTCTCCCCAAAGTGTGAAAAACATGAATTCCAAAACTTCACTTTTTATCTCCTGTATTTTGAAATAACAGCAGGTTCACATGCAGTTGTAAGACATAATAGAGAGAAAGCAGGCCATTGAAATCCCTACTAAGAACTGTTCTAGTGAAAATTTAGGGATAGAAAGTGACTTCAGTGAGTTCAAGAAAGACTGAAAAGAGAGGAATTAGAGAGAGTAAATATAGTGATTCTTCTCAGGAACTTTGCTATAAGAGAACCTAGATATGGGGCAGTAGTTGAAGCAGTAATGGAGACATGATAACATATTGATGCAAATAAGTAGAGAATGGATGGCAGAGAGGTGAGGAAGAATGCTGGCCTTTTTCTCCAGTGAGAGAAAATAGGATGCAGCGTCAAAATAGAGCCTTGGCGTGGACACTATCCATAGCAATGGGCAGGGGGGGCTGGGGATCAGAAATTTTCTGCATTCTGTTTCTTTGCTCTTTCTTGAAGTCCTATTAAATACACTGGATCTCTCTTTTTGATCTTCTGACTTCTTTTTCTCCTGCAATTCTCTTGTTCTTTGCTCTGTGAGATTTCCTTAACTTCATCTCACCTTTTTTGATTTTTAAAAATCTCATATCCTGTTTTTTTTTAAATTTCTAAAATCTCTTTAGTTTTCAATAGCATTTTATATTTATAGATTTTTCACTCTCATCCAGTTCTATTGTCCTGTGTACAAATCTTCCAGTTTCTTTGTGACTATGATAGCGTTTGTGATGATTTAACTTGACTAGGCTAAGGGATGGATGCCCAGAGAGATGGTGAAACATTTGTGGGTGGCCTCCAAGGGGCTTTCTGGAAGACATTAGCATTTGGTTCAGTGGACTGAAGAGAAATATACCCCACCAGTGTGGCTGAGCTTCAACCAGTCTGTTGAAGGTCTGACTAGAACAAAAAGACAAAAGAAGGGCAAATTATCTTTTTTCTTAGGCTCAGACATCAAACTTTCCTGTCTTTAAATAGCATAGCTCTTGGTTCTTGGACCTTCTGACCCAGACTGAATTATACCATCCCTAGTTCTCCAGCTCACAGGTGGGAGATTATGGGACTTCTCAGCCTCCATAGATATGTAAGCCAATTTCTTGTGTGTATGTATTTGTATCTCCTATAAATTCTGTTTCTGTGGAGAATCATTACTTATACATTTTTAATAATTTACTTTTTTTAATTGAAGGATAATTGCTTTACAGAATTTTGTTGTTTTCTGTCAAACCGCAACATGAATCAGCCACAGGTATACATATGTCCTCTCCCTTTTGAACTTCCCTCCCATCTCCCTCCCCATCCCACCCCTCTAGGTTGATACAGAGCCCCTGTTCGAGTTTCCTTAGTGACACAGCAAATTCCTGTTGGTTATGTATTTTACATATGGGAATGTAAGTTTCCATGTTACTCTCTCCATACATCTCACCTCTCCTCCCCTCCCCCATGTCCATACGTCTGTTCTCTATGTCTGTTTCTCCACTGCTCCCCTCTAAGTAAATTTTTCAGTACCATTTTTCTACATTCTGTATATATGTGTTAGAATATGATATTAATCTTTCTCTTTCTGACTTACTACTCTCTGTATAATAGGTTCCGCCTCATTAGAATGGACTCAAGGGCATTCACTTTTTATGGCTGAGTAATATTCCATTGTGTATATTTACCACAATTTCTTTATCCATTCATTATCCAACATCTAGGTTGCTTCCATGTTCTAGCTATTGTAAATAGTGCTGCAATGAACAATGGGATACATGTGTATTTTTCAATTTTGGTTTCCCTTAGGGTATATGCCTAGGAGTGGGATTGCTGGGTAATATGGTGGTTTTATTCCTAGTTTTTAAAGGAATCTCCATACTGTCTGCCATAGTGGCTGTATCAGTTTACATTCCCACCAACAGTGCAAGAGCATTCCCTTTTCTCCACATCCTCTCCAGCATTTATTGTTTGTAAACTTTTTGATGATGACCATTCTGACTGGTATGAGGTGATATCTCATTGTAATTTTGATTTGCATTTCTCTAATAATGAGTGATGTTGAGCACCATTTCATGTGTTTGTTAGCCATCTGTATGTCTTCTTTGGAGAAATATCTGTTTAGGTCTTTTCCCCACTTTTTGATTGGGTTGTTTGTTTTTCTGGTATTGAGTTGTATGAGCTGCTTGTATATTTTAGAAATTAATCCTTTGTCAGTTGTTTCATATGCTATTATTTTCTCCCATTCTGAGGGTTGTCTTTTCACCTTGCTTATAGTTTCCTTTGCTGTGCAAAAGCTTTTAAGTTTAATCAGGTCCCACTTGTTTAACTTTATTTTTGTTTCCATTACTCTAGGAGGAGGGTCATAGAGGATCTTGCTTTGATGTATGTTATCGAGTATTCTGCCTATGTTTTCTTCTAAGAGTTTTATAGTTTCTGGTCTTACATTTTGGTCTTTAATCCATTTTGAGTTTATCTTTGTGTATGGTGTTAACAAAGTGTTCTAATTTCATTCTTTTACATGTAGCTGTCCACTTTTCCCAGCACCATTTATTGAAGAGGCTGTCTTTGCCCCATTGTATATTCTTGCCTCCTTTGTCAAAAATAAGTTACCCATAGGTGCATGGGTTTATTTCTGGGCTTTGTAACTTGTTCCATTGGCCTATATTTCTGCTTTTGTGCCAGTACCATACTGTCTTGATGACTGTAGCTTTGTAGTATAACCTGAAGTCAGGAAGCTTGATTTATCCGGCTCCATTCTTCTTTCTCAAGACTGCTTTGACTACCCAGGGTCTTTTGTGTTTCCATATGAGTTGTGAAATTTTTTGTTCTAGTTCTGTGAAAAATGTCATTGGGAATTTGGTAGGGATCACACTGAACCTGTACATTGCATTTCGTTGTATAGTCATTTTCACAATATTGATTCTTCCTACCCAGACACATGGAATATCTCTCCATCTGTTTGTGTTCATCTTTGATTTCTTTCATTAGTGTCTTATAATTTTCTGTGTACAGATCTTTTGTCTCCTTAGGTAAGTTTATTCCTAGATATTTTATTCTTTTTGTTTCAATGCTGAATGGGATTGATTCCTTAATTGCTCTTTCTGATTTTTCATTGTTAGTATATAGAAATGCAAGTGATTTCTGGGTATTGATATTGTATCCTGAAACTTTGTTAAATTCACTGATTAGCTTTTAGTAATTTTCTGATACATCTTTAGGGTTTTCTATGTACAGTATCATGTCATCTGCAAACAGTGAGAGCTTTACTCCTTCTTTTCTGATCTGGATTGCTTTCATTTCTTTTTCTTCTCTGATTGCTGTAACTAGGACTTTAGAGCTATGATGAACAATAGTGGTGAAAGTGGACACCCTTGTCTTCCTCCTGATCTTAGGGTGAATGCTTTCAGTTTTTCACCATTGAGAATAATATTTGCTGTAGGCTTATCATATATGGCCTTTACTATGTTGAGATAAGTTCTTTCTATGCCCCCCCCTTTTTTAAAGAGTTTTAATCATAAATGGGTGCTGAATTTTGTCAAAGGGTTTCTCTGCATCTATTGAGATTATCATATGGTTTCTATCTTTCAATTTGTAAATATGGCATATTACATGGTTGTTTTGCATATATTGAAGTATCCTTGCATCCCTGGAATAAACCCAACTTGATCATGGTGTATGAGCTCTTTGATGTGTTGCTGAATTCTGTTTGCTAAAATTTTGTTGAGGATTTTTGCATCTGTGTTCATTAGTGATCAGTTTAGTTCAGTCGCTCAGTCGTGTCCGAATCTGCGACCCCATGAACCACAGCATGCCAGGCCTCCCTGTCCATCACCAGCTCCAGGAGTTTACCCAAACTCATGTCCAGTTAGTCGATGATGCCGTCTAACAATCTCATCCTCTGTCTTCCCCTTCTCCTGCCTTCAATCTTTCCCAACATCAGGGTCTTTTCAAATGAGTCAGCTCTTCACATCAGGTGCCCAAAATATTGGAGTTTCAGCTTCAACATCAGTCCTTCCAATGAACAGCCAGGACTGATTTCCTTTAAGATGGACTGGTTGGATCTCCTTGTAGTCCAAGGGGCTCTCAAGAGTCCTCTCCAACACCACAGTTCAAAAGTATCAATTCTTCAGTGCTCATCTTTCTTCACAGTCCAACTCTCACATCCATACATGACCACTGGAAAAACCATAGCCTTGACTAGACAGACCTTTGTTGACAAAGTGATATCTCTGCTTTTTAATATGCTATCTAGTTTGGTCATAACTTTCCTTCCAAGGAATAAGCATCTTTTAATTTCATGGCTGCAATCACCATCTGCAGTGATTCTGGAGCCCCCCAAATAAAGTCAGCCACTGTTTCCACTGTTTCCCCATCTATTTCCCGTGAAGTGATGGGACTGGATACCACGATCTTAGTTTTCTGAATGTTGAGCTTTAAGCCAACTTTTCGCTCTCCTCTTTCACTTCCATCAAGAGTCTTTTTAGTTCCTCTTCACTTCCTGCCATAAGGGTGGTGTCATCTGCTTATCTGAGGTTATTGATATTTCTTCCGGCAAATCTTGATTCCAGCTTGTGCTTTTTCCAGCCCAGCATTTCTCATGATGTACTCTGCATATAAGTTAAATAAGCAGGGTGATAATATACAGCCTTGAGGTACTCCTTTTCCTATTTGGAACCAGTCTGTTGTACCATGTCCACTTCTAACTGTTGCTTCCTGACCTGCATACAGATTTCTCAAGAGACAGGTCACGTGGTCTAGTAGTCCTATCTCCTTCAGAATTTTTCACAGTTTATCGTGATCCACACAGTCAAAGGCTTTGGCATAGTCAATAAAGCAGATGCAGATGTTTTTCTGTAAATTTCTTGCTTTTTCGATGATCTGTTGGCAATTAGATATCTGTTTCTTCTGCTTTTCTAAAACCAGCTTGAACATCTGGAAGTTCATGGTTCACATATTGCTGCAGCCTGACTTGGAGAGTTTTTCTTTTTTGTCTGTTATCTTTGTCTGGTTTTGGTATCAGGGTGATGGTGGCCTTGTAGAAGGAGTTTGGAAGTGTTCCTTCCTCTGCAGTTTTCTGAGAGTTTTAGAATGATAGGCATTAGCTGTTCTCTAAATGTTTGATAGAATTCTCCTGTGAAGCCATCGAGTCCTGGGCTTTTGTTTTCTGGGAGATTTTTGATCACAGCTTCAATTTCAGTGCTTGTAATTGGGTTGTTTATAATTTTTATTTCTTCCTGGTTCAGTCTTGGGAGATTGAACTTTTCTAAGAATCTGTCCATTTCTTCCAGGTTATCCATTTTACTGCTATGTCATTGTTCATAATAGTCTCTTAGAGTCCTTTGTATTTCTGCATCATCTGTTGCAGCCTCTCCTTTTTCATTTCTAATTTTGTTGATTTGTACTTCTCTCTTCTTTTCTCGATGACTCTGGCTAAAAGTTTGTCAATTTTGTTTATCTGCTCCAAGAAGCAGCTTTTAGTTTTATTAATCTTTACTATTGTATCTTTCATTTCTTTTTCATTTACTTCTGCTCAGATCTTTATGATTTCTTTCATTCTGCTAAATTTTTGTTTGTTTGTTCTTTTTCCAGTTGTTTTAGGTGTAAAGCCAGGTTGTCTATTTGATGTTTTTCTTGTTCCTTGAGGTAGGATTGCATTGCTATAAACCTCCTTCCCAGAACTGCCCCTGCTGCATCCCACAGGTTTTGAGTTTTCATTGCCATTTGTTTCTAGAAATATTTTTATTTCCCTTTTAATTTCTTCTGGACCCTGTTGGTTATTTAGAAACATATTGCTTAATGTCCTTGTGTTTGTGTTTCTTACAGTTTTCTCTTGTAATTGAACCTAGTCTCATAGCAGTGTAGTCAGAGAAGATGCTTGATACAATTTCAATTTTCTTAAATTTACTGAGGTTTGATTTGTTACTCAAGATATGGTCTATCCTGGGGAATGTTCCATGTGCACTTGAGAAGAAGGTATATTCTTCTGCAACTGGATGGAATGTCCTGAAGATATCAATGAGATCCATCTCATCTAAAGTATTATTTAAGACTTTTGTCTCCTTATTAATTTTCTGTTTTGATGATCTGTCTGTTGTTATGAATGGGATGTTAAAGTCTCCTACTGTTACTGTGTTACTGTCAATTTCTCCTTTTTTGTCTGTTAGTATTTGTCTTATGTATTGAGGTGCTTCTATGTTGGGTGCATAGATATTTACAGTTGCTATGTCTTCCTCTTGGATTGATCCCTTGATCATTATGTAGTGTTCCTTTCTTATCTCTTGTAATCTTTTTTATTTTAAGATCTATTTTGTCTGATATGAGGATTGCTACTCCAGCTTTCTTTTGCTTTGCATTAGCATCAAATATATTTTTCCATTCTCTCACTTTCAGTCTATATATGTCTTTAGTCTGAAGTGCGTTTCCTGTTTAGTCCAGTTCAGTTCAGCCACTCAGTCATGTCCGACTCTTTGCGACCCCAAGGACTGCAGCATCAGATGCCATGATCTTCATTTTCTGAATGATGAGTTTTAAACCAGCTTTTTCACTCTCCTCTTTCACTTTTATCAAGAGGCTCTTTAGTTCTTCTTCACTTTCTGCCATAAAGGTGGTGTCATCTGCATATCTGAAGTTATTAATATTTCTCTCAGGAATCTTGATTCCAGCTTGTGCTTCTGCTAGCCCAGCATTTCTCATGATGTATCCTGCATAGAAGTTAAACAAGCAGGGTGACAATATACAGCCTTGAGCCACTCCTTTTCCTATTTGGAACCAGTCTGTTGTTTCATGTCCGGTTATAACTGTTGCGTCCTGACCTGCATACACATTTCTCAAGAGGCAGGTCAGGTGGTCTGGTATTTCTATCTCCTTCAGAATTTTCCAGTTTATTGTGATCCACATAGTCAAAGGCTTTGGCATAGTCAAGAAAGCAGAAATAGATGTTTTTCTGGAACTCTCTTGCTTTTTCGATGATCCAGCAGACGTTGGCAATTTGATCTCTTGTTCCTCTTCCTTTTCTAAATTCAGCTTGAACATCTGGAAGTTCACCATTCATGTATTGCTGAAACCTGGGTTGGAGAATTTTGAGCATTACTTTACTAGCGTGTGAGATGAGTGAAATTGTGTGGTAGTTTGAGCATTCTTTGGCATTGCCTGTCTTTGGGATTGGGTTTCTTGTAGGCAGCATATATATGCATTTTCTTCTTGTATCCATTCAGCCAGTCTGTGTCTTTTGGTTGGAGCATTTAATCCATTTACATTTAAAGTAATTATTGATATACATGTTCCTATTGCCATTTTTCTTAATTGTTTAGGGTTGATTTTGTAGATCTTTTTTTTTCATTTCTTGCATTTCTTGATTATGTAAGTCCCTTTAACATTTGTTGTAAAACTGGTTTGGTGGTACTGAATTCTCTTAACTTTTGCTTGTCTGAAAAGCTTTTGATTTCTCCACCAATTTTGAATGAGATCTTTGCCAGGTACAATAATCTCAGTTGTAGATTTTTCCCTTTCAGTACTTTAAATATATCCTGCCATATATATACTGGAGTCGGTTGCCACTTCCTTTTCCAGAGGACATTCCCAACCCAGGGATGAAACTGCATCTGTTAAGATCTCTGCATTGCATAGTAAAATGCTTTACCACCAGTACCACCTGGATTGCATGAGGAGTCAAGTAGGGCTGCCATAACAAAATACAAAATATCACAGACTGAATATTAAACAACAGAAATTTACTTTTTCACAGTTCTGGGGGTTGAAAGTAACAAAGTAAGACTCTTTGGCTGATTTTCAGTTGGCCTTCTCACTGTCCTCACATGGCCTTTCCTCTCCTCATATGTAGGGAGGGAAATCTGTCTCTTCTTCTTTTATAAAGATACCAGTCGTATGGGGTTAGGATCCTGTCTTTGAGTTCCACTAATCTCAATTGCCTCCCTAATGGCCCAGTTTCCACATACAGACCCTATGGGGTTAGGATTTCAATATGTAAATTTTAAGGGGAAACAATTTAGTCCATGTAGTTGAAGCAAAGAGGGCAATTCCACAGAGGTAGAGGGCCATTGGTTCAGAGTTCAAATATTAGGCTGTTCCTTTCCATTCAGTCGCTCAGTCGTGTCCGATTCTTTGCGACCCCATGAATCGCGGCACACCAGGCCTCCCTGTTCATCACCAACTCCCGGAGTTCACCCGGACTCACATCCATTGAGTCGGTGATGCCATCCAGCCATCTCATCCTCTGTCATCCCCTTCTCCTCCTGCCCCTAATCCCTCCCAGCATCAAAGTCTTTTCCAATGAGTCAACTCTTCACATGAGGTGGCCAAAGTACTGGAGTTTCAGCTTTAGCATCATTCCCTCCAAAGAAATCCCAGGGTTGATCTCCTTCAGAATGGACTGGTTAGATCTCCTTGAAGTCCAAGAGACTCTCAAGAGTCTTCTCCAACACCACACTTCAAAAGCATCAATTCTTCAGTGCTCAGCCTTCTTCACAGTCCAACTCTCACATCCATACTTGACTACTGGAAAAACCATAGCCTTGACTAGATGGACCTTAGTCAGCAAAGTAATGTCTCTGCTTTTGAATATGCTATCTAGGTTGGTCATAACTTTTCTTCCAAGGAGTAAGAGTCTTTTAATTTCATGCCTTCAGTCACCATCTGCAGTGATTTTGAAGGTGAAGGTGAAGTCACTCAGTCGTGTCTGACTCTTTGCGACCCCATGGACTGTAACCTACTAGGCTTCTCCATCCATGGGATTCTCCAGGCAAGAATACTGGAGTGGATTGCCATTTCCTTCTCCAAGGGATCTTCCCGAGCCAGGGATCGAACCCGGGTCTCCCACATTGGAGGCAGATTCTTTAACCTCTGAGCCACCAGGGAAGCAGTGATTTTGGAGCCCCCCAAAATAAAGTCTGACACTGTTTCCACTGTTTCTCCATCTATTTCCCATGGAGTGATGGGACTGGATGCCATGATCTTCATTTTCTGAATGTTGAGCTTTAAGCCAACTTTTTCACTCTCCTCTTTTATTTTCATCAAGAGGCTTTTTAGTTCCTCTTCACTTTCTGCCATAAGGGCGGTGTCATTTGCATATCTGAGGTTATTGATGTTTCTCCCGGCAATCTTGATTCCAGCTTGTGTTTCTTCCAGTCCAGTGTTTCTCATGATGTACTCTGCATATAAGTTAAATAAGCAGGGTGACAATATACAGCCTTGATGTACTCCTTTTCCTATTTGGAACCAGTCTGTTGTTCCATGTCCAGTTCTAACTGTTGCTTCCTGACCTGCATACAGATTTCTCAAGAGGCAGGTCAGGTGGTCTGGTATTCCCATCACTTGAAGAATTTTCCACAGTTTATTGTGATCCACACAGTCAAAGGCTTTGGCATAGTCAATAAAACAGAAATAGATGTTTTTCTGGAACTCTCTTGCTTTTTCCATGATCCAGCAGTTGTTGGCAATTTGATGTCTGGTTCCTCTGCCTTTTTTAAAACCAGCTTGAACATCAGGAAGTTCACGGTTCATGTATTGCTAAAGTCTAGCTTGGAGAATTTTGAGCATTACTTTACTAGCGTGTGAGATGAGTGGCCTTCATAAAGACTTGATTGGTCAATTATTTTTTCAGCCCCCTTTTTTGAAGTGTCTTTTTAAAAAAAATTATTTATTTATTTATTTATTTTTTAATTTTATTGAGGGATGATTGAATTACTACCAATGGTGTTTTCCTATCTCAGTGTGCAGGCTATGGAGGAAGTTTCTTACTAACCATCCCTGCAATTTCCTCCTTTGCTTTGTAAAAGTAGAGCACATCTAAGGTCTTTTATCATAATGATGTGAAAATGTTGAGTTTTGGCAACAAGCGGTATTAAGCAGAAGGGCTCAGGCATAAAAAAAAATATTTTTTGTGTTTTATATATCTGTTGGGAAATTGAGTACCTGACTGGATTAATTACATAATACTGTTTAATATTTTAGGAGAATAGGAGAATATTTTTACTTCCCTTCTAGTATTATGAATTGCTTAAAGGACTGCTTATGCTGGAAAGAGGAATGTTCAAATTGAATCTTTTAAAATAAAATTACCATTTTTTGGAATAGGTTATATGTCCATGGTGGAAAAAAAACCCCAAAAGATATAAAAAGATATAGACTGAAAAACAAAATTACATCTGATCCCCATTCCCCAATTAGTATGTTTTCTTCTCCAGAAGCAATCGGGGTTATAGTTTCTTATTAATTGCTCTAATTTTTAATTGGATAATTTGTCAAGCTGTTATGTCATGGTCCTAACTTAAAAAATATGAATTTAGTCAAATGGAATGCAAAACAAAGAACATGATCACTCTGTCTCTATTAGGAAGTGCTTGGTATAAGAAATAATGATCATGAAACTAAAAGTGAATAAACCCTTAGAGCTAGGGGATGTGTAATCAATACATGATTGATTATAGCTGTTAGTCATGCTTCCTTGATAAGATTATCTTCTGAGCTATATATTTTCCTAGTTAATGTGTTAGAATACATACCTTTTAATATATAAAAAGACAAGAGCTTAAGTCTTGTTACTTTCACAAGGAATTATTTAAATGTTTTTAATAAAAAAAGGGTGACTTTATTTCCTTGATTCTTAGAGAATGGAATAGAGAAACATCACTAAGCCATTTTTGTTCATATGGTTCTGTTTTGTTCAGCAATCTTTGGAAAATAAAGGAAACTTCAATCAAAACATTTATGCAAGTAAGTAACTGGAAAGTCTTAAAAAAAAGTGTGTTTGTCAGGTAAAGTCTTCACAGTGTGGCTCAACAAGGTCTCCAAAGATTTGTCAGTCCTTCAAAAGCCTCTACAGTGTTGTGACTGTGATTTAAGGGGGGATCATTGCTGGGTATTAAACAATGCTTATAACAGGTTCATATAGGATATTGCTGTTTTCCTGTTTAGTGTTGAGTGAGCTGCTGCTGCTGCTGCTGAGTCGCTTCAGTCATGTCCGACTCTGTGCGACCCCATAGATGGCAGCCCACCAAGCTCCCCCATCCCTGGGATTCTCCAGACAAGAACACTGGAGTGGGTTGCCATTTCCTTCTCCAATACATGAAAGTGAAAAGTGAAAGTGAAGTCGCTCAGTTATGTCTGACTCTTTGCGACCCCATGGACTGTAGCCCACAAGGCTCCTCCATCCATGGGATTTTCCAGGCAAGAATATTGGAGTGGGGTGCCATTGCTTTCTCTGGTTGAGTGAGGTAAATTGAGTCTAATACAGAAACACTTTGAATAGATGTGTGGGTTCAATGCTACTAAGATTCTCAGCTTTTGCCCCATTTATTAGAAATGATCTGGGTCCAGAATTTAGTAACTATTGTCAAAATGTTTGTAAGAACAAAATGAATTTTAACACTATTTCCTACTGTTCATGTGATATTAAATGAGATACTGGATATAAAGTGCTTAACACAGAATATGAATCATATTAAACCCTCAGCAACTATGACTAACACTGTCATCTGTACAGTTCTTTCACTTTCATGGTGGCCCCGGAGTCCTATCCTTTAAACTCTTCTTTTTTTGTCATGTACGCCTTCTCTGCTTAATGAAGTCCAAGTTTATATCTGTAACTTTCTCTCAGGTCAAAACCTTTTCAATTTTTCTTGACTTGACTTTATTAAATGCCACTTTAATCCATCAGCAAATATTGTTGGTTCTACCTTCAAGATACATCCAGAATCAAAACTGATTCTCCTCCCTTCATGGCCGTCACCATGGACAAGCCAGCATTATATTGACTAGATTGTTGGCACAGAGCCACGGACTTCTACTCCTCATGTCTCCCTGTAGATGATTCTCTGCCCCTCTGCTTCAAACCTTCTGATAGCTTTCCATCTCCAAGTCCCTATTGTGGTTTTACCAGCCCACCAGCATTCCTGAGAGCTCCTTCTACTCTGATTCTTCATTCTATTCCAACCACACCAGTCTCCTCACTGTTATCAAGCCCAGAAAGCACGTTTTCACTTCAGAGTTTCTGTACTTCCTCTTATTTTATTTTACTAAAGTATAGTTGGTTTATAATGTGCCAATTTCTGCGGTAGAGCAAAGTGACTCAGTTATATGTGTGTATACATTCTTTTCTATATTCTTTTCCATTATGGTTTGTCACAGGATATTCAATATAGCTCCCTGTGCTAAACATTAGGGCCTTCTTGTTTATCCATTGTGAGTGTAGTTGTTTGCATCTACCAACCTCAAACTCCCGGTCCATTTGTTTCTTTCCCTCTACACTGGCAGCCACAAGTCTGTTGTCTATGTCTGTGTGTCTGTTTCTGTTTTGTAGATAGTTTTATTTGTGCTGTGTTTTAGATTCCACATGTAAATGATTCAGTGATTCAATGGACATGAATTTGGGCAAACTCTGGGAGATTGTGAGGGACAGGGAGGCCTGGTGTGCTGCAGTCCATGGGATCACAAAGAGTTGGACATGACTTAGTGACTGAACAACAACAACATAGGTGATATTGTATGATATGCCTTTCTGACCTACTTCACTTAGTATAATATTCTCTAGTTGCATCCATGTTGCTGCAAATGGCATTATTATGGTTGTGTAGTGTTTCATTCTTTTTATGGTCGAATAGTATTCCATTCAGAGAAGGCAATCGCAACCCACTCCAGTACTCTTGCCTGGAAAGTCCCATGGATGGAGGAGCCTGGTGGGCTGCAGTCCACGGGGTCATGAAGAATCGGGCATGACTGAGCGACTTCCCTTTCACTTTTCACTTTCGTGCATTGGAGAAGGAAATGGCAACCCACTCCAGTGTTCTTGCCTGGAGAATCCCAGGGACTGTGGACCTGGTGGGCTGCTGTCTGTGGGGTCGCACAGAGTCGGACATGACTGAAGCGACTTAGCGGCAGTATTCCATTATAAATATGTAGCACATCTTCTTTATCTGTTCATCTGTGAGGAACATTTAAGTTCTTTCCATGTTTTCGCTATTGTGAACAGTGCTGCTATGAACATAGGGGTGCATGCATCTTTGTGAGTTACAGTATTATCTGGGTATATTCCCAGGAGTGGGCTTGTGGATCATATAGTAATTCTGCTTTTAGTTTTCTGATGAAACTCCATACTCTTCCATAGTTGCTGTATCAACTTACATTCCCACCAACAGTGTAGGAAGGTTCTCTTTTCTCCACATCCTCTCCAGCATTTATTATTTGTGTACTTACTCTTCTTTTTGCATGGGATGCTACATTTTGGGTTTACTTTCCAATTTCTTATAGTTTTCTCCTAAACTGTCACCATGACAGAGTGTCTTCCATGTCCCCCTACCTAAATTATCTGTCCTTTATACATTACCATCTATGATCTTGCTTTTTATCTGTTTTCTTAATACCACTATGTCATAATTTATATATTCATTTTTTTTTTTTAGCCCCTCTTTTGGGTGGAGGCAGGTGGGGAGGCAAGAATACTGGAGTGGATTGCCATTCTCTTCTCCAGTAGATCTTCCTGACCCAGGGATTGAACCCAAGTGGTTTTTTTTTTTTTTTTTTAATAATCTATTTTCTCTACTAAAAACAAGCTGTGTGAAAGAAAGGACTTTCTGTTTATTGAGGTTTAACAAATACTTAGAAATGGGCCCTCTACATAGTATATGCTCACAAAATGAGTGCATGTGAATATTTGGGGCCCAAGTGCATCTCTGGCCTTTGACCTGTAGAGAGAGCTCAATAGGCTGTGTTAGGTTAGTCAAGTCTATCCATTCCCACACATAATTATTTGATTATAACTAGAATTTAGCATTCTATCCGAAGATACTAGTGTAAAAACATGGAAACTGAAGAGATGTGATCAGAACTCTGAGCCCTGCCCCACCTACAAAAGGGAGGTGGAAAGGATAATAAGTTTTTTCATATCACAGAAAGAATAAAGCTGAAGAAAGATGATTTCCTGGAATTGTATCTCAATCTATGTTCAGAATCCTTTGTTGTCAGTTTTTAACTCTTTCTTGGGAATCCTAAGACAACATCAGCTTTAAAAGCTCTTTTAAATTTTATATAGGACAGGGTTGCACAGAAATGGCTCAACTATTTTATGAGCTGCTTACAGTAAGAACATCTTATTTTTATTTCCCCTAATCACATACATCAGAAAATGCATGTAAGAGTATTGCTATGGTTGGAATGTTTCTGTTCCCTACCCCCAAAATTCATGTTGAAATCGTAACTCCATTGTGATGGTATTAGGGAAGGGTCTTTTGGGAGGTGTTCAGGTCATCAGGATGGGGCCCTCATGAATAGGATTAATAACTTGTAAAAGAGACCCCATGGAGGTCCCTAGCCCTTTGTACTAGGTGAGGATAAAATCTGAAACCCAAGAGTGCCCTCTCTTGACCATGCTGGCAATCAGATCTCATATGTCCAGCCTTCAAACTGTGAGCGATGACTGTGTTTATAATTGGGAAGTCCCTTAGTCTGTGGTATTTTGTTACAGAAGCCAGAACAGACTAACACAAATGTCTAAGGTTCTGATGTATTTCACAGAAACACCTGAAACCACATAAAAGTGACATAGTAGTATGGTCTTACAGTTCATAATTTTTTCTAAGAAACCATTAATTTCAAGCTATTTTTTGAGTCTTATTTCATCCTGCTCTCAGTTATTTTTACTATTAATATTGCTACATGGTCTTTCCATTTTTTTCTTTGCTCTTCAGAGTTTGAAGGCATTCTCTTTCAAGAACAGCCTTGAAGTTTCCCTGAAGTGAAAGTAAAAATGTAAGTCATATCCAACTCTTTGCAACCCCATGGACTGTAGCCTGCCAGGCTCCTCTGTCCATGGAATTCTCCAGGCAATTGTACTGAAGTGGGTTGCCATTCCCTTCTCCAGGGGTTCTTCCCCAACCAGGGATTGAACCCAGGTCACCTGCATGACAGGCAGATTTTTTTTTTTTTTTCCATCTGAGCCACCAGGAAGTTACCCTGCTGCTACTGCTCCTGCTGCTAAGTTGCTTCAGTCGTGTCCAACTCTGTGTGACCCCATAGATGGCAGCCCATACCCTCCTTCAGCCTAAACACTGCTTCAGAAGGTGTTTGGGACCCTCCCACTCCAAGGTGGTCTAATTTCAATGTTCCCTAGCACCTGTGAGCAGGCCTATGTATTCAAGTTCCCTTTACTTAGAGCACAGTACTGAATGCAGTTTTTCATACACTACCTACTTACTCGTGAGATATTTCCCCCAGCTTTTACAGTGTCTACATTCCAGCTACTTTTTAATAGCTTCTAGATAGTTCTAAGTGGTAGATGTCCTTTGTTTTGAATTGCTCTTTTTGAAAAGTGATCTATTTAGTTTTGGCTGTGCTGGGTCTTTGCTGCTGTATGGCTTTTCTCTAGTTGTGGAGAGTGCGGGCTAGTCTAGTTGTGGTGTGTGAGCTTCCTCATTGCTGTGACTCTCTAGTTGTGGAGCTCAGGCTCTAGGGTGCAAGGTCTGCAGTAGTTGGAACTTGCTACCTCTACAGTGCGGGCTCAATGTGGTGTGGATCTTCCCAGACCAGGGACTGAAGCCATGTCTGCATTGACAGGCAGATTCTTTACTCCTGAGCCACCAGGGAAGTCCCTGAATTGCCCTTTTATTAGAAGGTGTTACCAGTCATTTTTACCTACTGAGCCCTAGAGCCGGGGCTTTTCTGGTGGTTCAGATGGTAAAGAATCTGCCTCCAACACAGTAGGCCCATGATTGATCCCTGGGTAGGGAAGATACCCTGGAGAAGGAAATGGCAACCCACTCCAGTATTCTTGTCTGAGAAATCTCATGGACAGAGGAGCCTGGTACGTTACAGTCTGTGGAGTCCAAAGAATCAGACATGCCTGAGCAGCTAACAGCCAGCCCTAGAACCAGTAGTGACTGACCGACCATTTTATCATCATTCAGAATATCATGAGTTTCTGGATCTTTATTTCTGTGGCACTCAAAACACTCTACTCCTGCCCTCAACACTCCTCATCTCCCCGACCCCAAATCTCCCAACCAGTTTACAAAATAGCTTCATGCTAAATACAGTGATAGAGTTTATTCTTGATGCCAAGGCCAGAATGGTTACCTTCTATCTTAGTCTGTTCAGACTGCTATAGTAAAAACACAATATGCTGGATTGCTTACACAGCAAATATTTATTTCTCAGTTCTGAAGCCTGGGGAATCGAAGATTAAGATCCCAGCAGATTTGGTTTCTTGTGTGTGTCCATTTCCTGGTGTGTAGAAGGCTATCATCTCACTATATCTTTACATGGAGGAAGGGACTTCTACCCTCATGAACTTGTCACCTTCCAGAAGCCCCACCTCCTAATACCATCACACTAGGGTTAGGATTTCAGTGTAAGACTTTTTAGGTAACAGAAATATTCAACCCATAATACTAATTTTTAAAATCCCTGACCAGTACTATCAATATAATGAGAGACAGAATAGAATAGTGATTCAGGGTGCATGTCCCCAGAACCAGACTACCCAGTTCAAATACTGGCCACTGTCTAGTTCTTTGACCTTGGTTTAGTTACTCAGCACTTCTATATGTTGGTTTCTTCATTTTAAATTTATAAGATCTACTGCAAACAGTTTTTAAGGATTAAATGAATTAATACATACAGAACACATTGAAAAACATTTGGACACTCAATAACTTAGTTATTTGTATTGCTTAAAATTGATTATATTCAAATAAATTTTTTGAAATAGTCTAGAATTAAAAAAAATTATGTTAATAGTTCTTTTGTACTCAGCAATTTGATAATCGGCATCTGATTACAATTTGCTTTTTTGATGCTACTCGAGACTTCTTAACCAACCAGTATGTAACAGTTTTCAGGGTTAAACCAGACTTTGCTAGGTAATAAAAAAAATATAATATTCTACATAATGGTTGCAGAATTCAACACTTGCATAATTAAGGAATTTCCCTGGCAATCCAGTGGTTAAGAGCCTGTACTTCCATTTTCATAGGGGGCACAGGTTTCATCCTTGGTAGGGAAACTGAGATTCCTTATACCATGTGGCATGGCAAAAAAAAATTTCATAATTGAAATTGCATAAGATTTAAGATTAATCATAAGGAAGAATAATCAGTATTTGTGTTTTTCAGTTAAGTTGGCACTGCCATATGTTGAACATAATCACAGCTGGGAATTAAAATTCATAATATCATTTGAGGGAATTTGCATGATCTCAAATATTGTGTATAAAACAAAATTGTATTAATATTTTCATAGCTTGTTGTTACTGCTTAGTCACTCAATTGTGTCCAACTCTTGTGACTCCATGGAATGTAGCCTACTAGACTCCTCTGTCCCTAGGATTTTCCAGGCAGAAATACTGGAGTGGATTGCCATTTTCTTCTTCATGGGATCTTCCTAACCCAGGGATTGAACCCACATCTCCTGAATTGCAAGTAGAATCTTTTTATTGCTAAACCACCAGGGAAGTCACCTATATCAAATTTTAAAAATTAAATAAATATAAAATGCAATTTTGTTTTAAATTGTATTGTCACCTAAGTTATTTTTCTTCTGTTCTTTTGCTAATCCTTAAAAACTACCAAAACAATTTCTAGTTGTTCTTGTTTACCTGTGCAATGATTCTAAGAAGGAGAATATTTGACTGGAACCTACATATTCCTTTATATTGAAGTTCTTTTGGTAGGTGTGTCAGAAATTCAACTTGAAATTGGTAAAAAGGAAAATTTATTGCATGTGTATGAGAGTATCTCACTAATAGAAATCACTGAAGCTGGTGGGTTCCAAGGACAACTAGAAATGAGCACTTGAACATACTCTAAGACCCTCTGTCTCTTTGGCATTGATTCATAAAAATATTCTGTGTGCACTTTGTTCTTTTGCATTCTAGACTTTTTATTTTAGTAGGATAGTAGGAAATAGAATCACACATAGCTCCCAAGTCTTCTATTTCATGAACATAAAAATTTGATTGGCATTGACTCTTATCATTGGGCTTCCCTGGTAGCTCAGACAGTAAAGTGTCTGCCTACAATGCGGGAGACCCAGGTTTGACCCCTGGGTTGGGAAGATCCCCTGGAGAAGGAAATGGCAACCCACTCCAGTATTCTTGCCTGGAAAATCCCATGGACTGAGGATCCTGGTAGGCTACAGTCCATGGGATAGTTGTAATTGGATTGGCTTTCATCAGATCCTTACCTTTGTATCACTTTGCTTGGTCAAGAGAGGAGAATCTTATAAATATACCATGCCCCTGGATTATAGAGAGAAAAGAGAAGTGGCTGTTTTTTAGGGTCTTCTGTGTGTCAGTTATTATATAAAAATTATTTTCTTAATCCTCAAGACAATCTTTTGGATATGTCACAAGATATTGAGATATATTGTAGTTGGTTAGCCCAAGGAATGGTGACTTTACCATATTTTGATGACACTGATGGCCCCAAATATAGGCTGTCTTGTGCCCATGTCTGTTGCCCTGTAATTTTGTAGTTCCCACCTTCTCTGACTCTGGAACGGTCTTGTAACTCACATTGTCCAACGGAATATGGTAGAAGTGGCATATGTTCATTTTGAGCCTTTGTGTACTTCTGTTTGCTCTCTGACTCTGATAGGCTTGCTTGCTGGTTGTACCTCAACTTTGCCATAACAGCAGCCTTATCTAGCTTGCTTGAGTGCTGTGAGGGACAAAAGGAGTCCAGTTTAAGGCTTGGACCCAACTGTGCCCCAATTGTCTCAATTGCAATTTAAGTTGTGATTAATCTGGGGCTCAGGGAACATCCCTGTTACCACTGGTCATGGGTCTTAACCAGGAACTAAGTCTCCATTCTGTACAGTGTTCAAGGAAAGAGTGACACTCTGTGTATCATTCAGGCTCTTTGGTTGGTCCCTCATATGGAGGAGAGTGGTTACTCTGTGTCACACTGAGGCCCACACACCTAAGCAGATGGCTCACTAGGACCCTACAGAATACTTCTCCTGCTGCTACTGCCTGTGCCCCTGTTGCCAAAAAAGATTTTAATCTTCAAAGTTACAGGGGAAAATGCCCAAATACTCATGATACACCCATGACTCAGCCAAGAGGTTAATTTTAATCTGATTTAAGACTGAGATCTTTGAAACTACCAGAGCCACTATTGCCATGGGAGACACCTGATAAGGATGATACTGATTTGAGGTTCTCTGTAAAAATAAACTTATAAATATGAGCAGAGTGGAGAGTACCTCCTTCCTCACCTCAGGTCTAACCAGTAACTACCAAATAAGTGAAGTGAAGTTGTTCAGTCATGTCCAACTCTTTGTGACCCCATGGACTGTAGCCTACCAGGCTCCTCCATCCATGGAATTTTCCAAGCAAGAGTACTGGAGTGGGTTGCTATTCCCTCCTCCAGGGGATCTTCCCAACCCAGGTATTGAACCTGAGTCTCCTGCATTGCAGGCAGATACTTTACTGTCTGAGCCACCAGGGAAGCCTACTACCAAATAAACAAACAAGCAATAAAACAAAACCCAAACAATTAAACCCAACCTGATATTGAGAGAGGAAACAAAAACTGAAACAGGGGTTTAAAACTTGACCCAATTGGAAAGCAAAAATTTGCTAAATGAATTTGTATGACAAAAATATAATGGGTGCAAAATGTTCTTTACACCTGTAGCCCATTTATTCTGCATGAACTTTATTATCTGCTTAAATATATCAGTTAGCAAACTTTCATTGATACTCGTACCCAAATTATGATTATAACTTGGGATCCCACTGAACTTAAGCTATTCTGTATGGTTTACAGGCAGATTCTTTACCATCTCAGCCACCAGGGAAGCCCCTTTGGGGTAGTTAACAAAGATAAAATAGTTAAGGTGAACTAAACCTATTCATGGGGTCGCAAAGAGTCGGACATGACTGAGTGACTGAACTGAACTGAACTGAAACCTATATATTTTCCATCAGAATTATTTCTTTGCCCAATTGACCCTGGTAGTTCAGCTGGTAAAGAATCTGCCTGCAGTGCAGGAGACCCTAGTTTGACCCTAGTTTGATTCTTGGGTTGGGAAGAAGGGAAGGGATAGGCTACCCACTCCAGTATTCTTGGGCTTCCCTTCTATCTCAGCTGGTAAAGAATCCTGCTGTAATGCAGGAGACCTGGGTGCAATCCCTAGGTTGGGAAGATTCCCTGGAAGAGGGAATGGCAACCCACTCCAGTATTCTTGCCTGGAGAATCTCCATGGACAGAGGAGCCTGGCAGGCTACAGTCAACGGGGTCTCACGGAGATGGACATGACTGAGTGATTAACATGCTGCAAACCTATCTGTCCTCCATCAGAACTCTTGCTTGACCTGATTTACCCACATTCATAGCATCTGTTGCCCTAAAATATACCATAGTAGACATTGAGTCTCTGCCAGGGTCCAGCCCTGGTGGATCCAGGGTGATTCGAAGGTGGGGACGGCATCGGCATCCTTGGAAAAATACATATTTAATCACAGATATATAGAGAGATTAGAAACGGATAGTGTAGTAGGAAGATTAGTGGAGAAAAGGGGCTGAATAACTTGGATTACATGGAATAGCATCCATGCTCCAGATGGGAATTCAGCCAGAAAAACAGGGAGCAAGAAAGAATGACATGGGGGAATCAGTCTTTCTGGAAACTGATCCCGTTTCTTTATTTTTGGGTTTGCTTATATACCTTTTGTTACACATAGGGATGAATACTGAGTCACGCAGGGGTCAGGAGTCCTGACCTTTATCAAAATCAGGTGCTTCACATAAATGTATAAAAAAAGGGTCTTAGGGATATTACATCATCTTCTGGCCGTGAGTGAGACCTGCTGACATTTTATGATCCTTTCTTTCTGATAACCAAAAAACTTATTTCTTCCAAGGGTGTTTTTCCTTAAACCAGGCACCACCCTCCAAATAAAGTTACATTCCTATAGGGTGAGGATGTAGTGAGTTACAATCAAGAAAGGAATTTATTTAACCCAAGGTTAACATGATTAATCTTAAAGGTTAATACTTATTTCTCCTATATGCTTAAAGGTTAATACTTATTTCTCCTATATGTTAGTTATATTCATTATAAGGGCAGGGAATATGGAGATTTAGCAGCAAACATCAGCCCAACAAATGAAAATCCTTTCATCAATGCTCCCCTTAAGATCTATTTAGTCTTAAGATAGTGATAAAGTTACATTTTTACATAGCAAGGACCCAGTGATTTATAACAAAGCACAGTGATCTATTACAAAAGAGAAAATTCATTAACTCAAAAAGTCTAGTATTGCTAACCTTAAAGACTACTATATTTCCTTTTCTATATTCCAAATACATTGATTAATATATTCCCAGGTGCCTAAGGATATGGAGGCCTGGCGGCAATCATTGACTCAACAAGAAGAAAAAGCCCTATGCTAATTAAGACTCTCAAAATACTCCAAAACTCTCTGTGCTGTTTATGGTTGAGAGGTAGTACACAATCATGTGTGTAGTGGCAGGAGTATGGATAATCTTGTCACACAAGCTAGTCTGTCAGCAGAGAGGTTTGACCTGAGACATCCTTGTCCCACCCAGAGCAGGGAATTAGCAGCAATTATTGACACAACAAATGAAAAACCCTTCACCAATATAATTCCTAACCAACCCACTATACTAATAATTTCTAACTCCCCAAAAGAATTTGCCTTTGGTAAGTCTAAAACATCTCATGCCTCTCAGATTGGGAGACTGTAAACAATCACATGTGGCCGGACGAACCTATACAGATGGGCTAGATAACCTTCACAGGAGTCTGTAAGCTGAAACACTCTTGTCACGCCCAGGAATTTTTATTGCCTTGGAGCTGCACGTTTACTCCTTCTCTGAGAAAGATGGTTATGGCGGAGAGCATAAAACAGACTCTGGTTTTGGGGTAGATGCTCGGGAACAGGGGGTTTCCTGAGGCTAGATCACGCCTTTGCGTATGCCAAGCCTCCTTCCTCATGACCCTTGCCATGGGCGGAGTTCCTCACGTTGGCCCCCGGCGAGTCTCTGAACCAATAGAGTAAATATCACTTTAGATATTTGTGCCTAAAACTGGCTCAACAAACAGGACTCCATGGATATTCCTTAACAGTTAACAGAGATGAATAGAAATTAAAACAAAACTTCAGAGATTAAAGTCCATTAGAACTTATAGAGAGAAGAAATGACTATTCCCAGTGCTGTATATAACAACCCAATTTGGCCTGCTAGTAACCTAAAATCCAGTGAATGGTACCTCACAGTGTATTACCACAATCTTTATGATGTGGTCCCACCTATTAAGGACCCCATATCTAATATTACTGAAATTACTGATTCTGCACAACCTGCAACCAGTAAATACCCTGCATCATATGTTTTAACTAATATGATTCACTGTCTATTTCAACAGCCTCTCACTTGCAGTTAACTTTGACCTTAGAAGGAAGACAATACATCTTTACCTGGCTATTCATGGTGTATCTCAATAGCCAAAACATCATACACAATATTTGCAGCATTTTAACCTGTCCAACTTTCTCTAGGAGCACAGTTATAGCATAACACAGTTAAATATCCTCTTCTAAGAACACCCATTTGACACACTCATTAAGATATAAACATTTACAAAGGAGCTGACAAAAAGGATTGGACCATTGCCACACAGAACGAGATCATTGTTACCTTAGTTAAATTTCTTGGCATTATTTGATTAGTCAAGGGTGTCTTCATTCCTAATGCTGTCAAAAAAAATAATAAAATGTTGACTTCAGCACCAACAATGTTAGAATAATCTCAACATCTTTTAGTTGTTTTGGATTCTGGAGGCAACCTAGTTCTCATTTATAAATTGTGCTCAAACCCTTTGTTTTTTTCTTGCAAACTGGTCAATCCTGAGTGGGGTCCCTACAACAGAAGCCTCAAGTGTCTGACTAAATTGCAATCTGACAACAGTACCTTCCAGAGACTCCTGCATTGTAGAGGTTTTAGCAACACTCTATGCCTCCTGGAGTTTCTGGAACACCTGTGACAGCCAAAAGCTGTCCCCGAGCTTGCAGGGCAAGAAACTATCCTTCTTGGCTTGGATGCTGTAAGCCAGTAGAGTTGAAGTTGCTGTTGGCATACTGAGCTTTTCTGGGAACAACTCTCACAGTTTCTGAGTCCATGACCTGCTCACTGTACCAGGTTGCTCATTAGTCCTTGGCTCATAGACCTAGCACCTTGCAAGCTAAGAATAGCTGCTGAGGCCCCTAAGCTAAAGCAGAAGTGTTACTTGTAGGTCAGAACTAAGCGTGGGTCCTTGGCCTTATCTCACCTGCAGAAGAGTTGGATTCCTGAGTCAACTCTGTTGAGAGGTGTCATGATTTTTGAGGCCCCTCCTCTTCCACATCACTCTAGCCACATGGGAAGCCTCTTGAGATCAATTGAGTAAAAGTGTTTATACATTTTATGAGTAACATAGCCTCTATCATGTGAAGAAACTAGATGGAGCATGCCTGCTTTTCATCCCCAATAATGGATGGGCCCCCAAGGGTTAACAAGGTTAACTAAACTTCATGCAGTCACCTTATTACCTGATGCCTTGGCTCACAAGTAGCCCCTTCTGTACAGTTCTACAAACTCTTGAGCCACTACCTATGGTCTCCCTAGGCAGATGGCCTGGCCAATGGTAGCAATGATTCCTTGTCCAAGGTTGGCTCCTTTTGGGGAGAGAACTCAGAATTTCTTGCTTCACAGATACCCAATATATAAATCAAAGTCATACATATCTTTAAACCACCAAAGCTACAATGTAAGACCTTACCAAAGCACTCCTTATACCTCTTATTTCCAGACGTTATTAATAGTGACCAGGGCATTCATTTCAGTTCTGAAAATATATCATTCTGGGCTCCTGGAGTCAGTCATCCAAAAACTCTTACCACCTTTAATGGTCTCAGGCTACAGACCTCATTAAGTGTCATAATGGTTTACTTAAGTTCAAATCAGTGAAGTTGAACATGGCACATTTTGGTTATTATTAATCAAGGGTGAATTATAATACAGAGTCCAACTCCATTTTTGATGATTGTCTGCTGACAGTTTTAAAGCCTCATTACTCTCCCTTTTTTTGACCCATAGCTGAGCAAGCTGATAAGAAATCTGGAGTATTGCCTCATCTGATGTTGCCAGCAAGTTCAAACCGTATTTGTAGTAACCTAAACTTGTGTCGCACCTTCTGACCATCACAAAAATCCAAGCCCAAGCCAGTGTCCTCTCACTGATCTTTTAAGTCATTTTTGCATAGTCTTGGGAGGCTACTCTGTCCTCCTCAGAAAGTGTAATTATATGAGTAATACGCTTTTCATACTCTCGTATCGGTATAGTGTTACTAGTCACATTATCCAAACTAAATTTGGGTATGTGAAAATATCCATATTCTGCTTTTTGACAACATATACTTATTTAAGTAATTTCTGCCTAGGATATTCTGTGGTTTCTTGGTTATTTTAAAAATAAAACAAATATTTTCATCCTTTAACTGAGGTATCTAATAAAGTATGGGGCCTAAGTATTAGCACAATTTGCTGAACTTTGTATATAGTCATTTGAGCACTGAGTGCCCTGACAGTTGTTTAAATTTTATATCATAGGGTATTTCATTTATAGAGGAATATACTGGCTGATTCTTATCTATTTCTTTTTGGAAGAGTCAGATTTTGTCTTAAACCAAGCAGCTGTTTACTTCATCTTTTATGGATAAAGCATGTTCTCATCCAAATAAGGCAATCACAGGTATTATTGCAAATGCTAAACAAATGCTAATATCATTCATGACAGATGAAATATAGTAGGTTAGGTGAAAATTGTATGAAGAAATGTGACCTTTTTTTTTTTCAAATTACCATAGTTTAAAAAAATCAATCCATGTCATTGTTAATTTTATGTGGGAAAATAAGTGATTTTGTATAATGAAAATTAGATTAAGAGTACACATTAGTTTTGCTTAGGTGATTTTCCTTGAGTACATTGTTATCGAAAAATTACCATCCTCTAAAATTTAGGCATCCAATGAGCACAGAAGAGTGAACATGAAAACCTTTCTGCCTGTTAGTATATTTTAGTATTTGTCAAACTAAAATAATTGCCAAACTACAATGTGAAAATGAGTGCTTTACTACAAAGTTTTGCTTTAAAAGCACAATATACTATAAGAAAACATTGTTTGGTGCTCCTACTTTAGACTCTAATGGAAGCTTGGATGGAGATGTTGGTAAAAGGAAATCTGAGTGAGTTTTCTGAACTATCACTATTTCTGGCTAAAGGTATTTTGGTTACTGCAATGTCAGACTTTAGGGAAGATATCCACAGTGCTATGTAGGCCTTGAACAGAAAAAGCCTGTTTCATAGTAATGGAACTTTTGCTCTAGTACACAGGAAACTGGAAAACACATGGAATTCATTGCTTTATGCATTTTTGGAGAGCTTACAAAGGAAAATGGAACAGAAATCTTTCATCTCTACCACACACAAAATAATTTCTTTTACATTTAAATAGTTTTTCTTATAATTTCTATCAAGTCTTCCATATTGATTTGTCTGGTTTTTCTATCAGACTTATCTGTTCAACTTAAAATTATTTCTAGTTGCCTCAGGTCCCATTTTTTGTGGCAGTTCTCATTTTATGTCTGACTGTAGCCATTCCCGTATGAGTCATCTTTCATAGATTTATGTACCTGTATGATTCTTTGAAGAGCTTCAGAAGCTTCCACATACTATTGATTATCTCATGGCTGATAAACTATTGTAAATTCCTAGAATAGGTAGACAAGTCATCTTTCTGTTCAGGACTTATGAACATCATAGAATTCTTTTTCTCAAACAACTCTTTTTTTTTTTTTTAGCTTGAGGCTTATACAATTTTGGTAGGATATTTTCATATATCTTTTTCTTAACTAAATTGATTTCCTGTGGTGATCTTGTAAGAAGCTTATATTATACAATTTTGAAGTGAGGTTTGAGTGAAAAAAGAAAATTACTGTATTTTAGGCATCATTGATTTCTAGTCTCTTAAGCAATGATAATTTTCAAACAAGAAGATCTCATAAAATACTTTTTTAACTTTAAAATAAGTTGTTTTGGATATAGATTATTAGAAAACATTTAGATATAATGTGATATAGATCCTTGGAATAAACAAAAATATAATCCTGAACTTAAAATCAATTTCATGATCTTTCAAAGATATATTCAACTTCATATTTTGAAATCTCTTATTTTCATGGGTTAGATTATGATTTGAGAATTTGTCTGAAAGCTTATTTCATTTGAAAATTTCCCTACCATATTCCAATAATTAAATAACATGTCTGTCAAGCGAATATACTTATCCATAAAAACAATTTCCGTGTCAATGTTATATGCTCAGTAAATAAAATGTATGAAATCTTTGGTTATAAAGAATATTTTACAGCTTTCAGGTATAAAGTTAGCAGTATAAAGACTTCCTAGATACATGTTCCAATAAATCATAGAATAAGGCTAGAAAATCTCTAGAAATGCAGCCTTTCTGACCTGTATACTATCTGTGATGGTCAGTGATATGAAGCCAACTCTGTTTCCAGAGCACATTCACTGATAAACTCATGTGAATATAGAAGGAACTATGGATTAAAGGACTATAATCTCTGAAGTGTTTCCTGTGCTGGTTTGAGAGTTTTCAAGTCTGAGGGTCTGCACTAATCTGTGGTGCCCTCTTCCTCTCTGCAATTTAAACCATAGTGTCTCACAAGGATTACAATTTATTTGTTACCTTTGGGAATTTTCCTATATAAGTAGAAGAAACCTACATTATGGGCTACTGTCAATAGGCACAATATGGGAGTTGATTATGGGAGTAGAATTTAATCTAGTTTTTAAAGGGAAGATCTCTTCTTTGGAAGACTTCCTATTGCAGAATATATTTCCTAAGTGCTCTATTCTCTCTCTGGGCTTTTGTATCTATAATTTTATTAATTCATATATCTGAATGATGATTATGACTTTCTAGACTTTGTTTTTGTTCAGGCGCTCAGTCATGTCCAACTCTTTGCGATCTCATGGACTGCAACACACCAGGCTTCCCTGTCCTTCACCATCTCCCAGAGCTCGCTCAAACTCACGTCCATTGAGTCAGTGATGCCATACAACCATCTTGTCCTCTGTCATCCCCCTTCTCCTACTTCCTGCCTTCAGTCTTTCCCAGCATCAGGTTTTTTCCTAATGAGTCAGCTTTGCATCAGGTGGCCCAAGTGTTGTAGATTCAGCCCCAATTCTAGACTTAATTAAATTCTAGACTTTAATTCTAGAGTTTAATACACACACACAAGTATACACACACACACACACACACATCCAGGAGACTGGGTATTAATAGACCAAATCTACCTATTTTTACCAAATCAAATTCAGATTTTTTTTTTAAATAACTGATTGGAATTTTTTCCTGAGAAACTCATTTTCATAATATTATTTTGTTGGCTCTATAGAGAGTCAAGGCTATGGTTTTCCCAGTGGTCATGTATGGATGTGAGAGTTGAACTGTGAAGAAAGCTGAGTGTTGAAGAATCGATGCTTTTGAACTGTGGTGTTGGAGAAGACTTGAGAGTCCCTTGGACTGCAAGGAGATCCAACCAGTCCATTCTAAAGGAGATCAGCCCTGGGATTTCTTTGGAAGGAATAATGCTAAAGCTGAAGCTCCAGTACTTTGGCCACCTCATGCGAAGAGTTGACTCATTGGAAGAGACTCTGATGCTGTGAGGGATTGGGGGCAGGAGGAGAAGGGAATGACAGAGGATGAGATGGCTGGATGGAATCATCGACTTGATGGACGTTAAGTCTGAGTGAACTCCGGGAGATGGTGATGGACAGGGAGGCCTGGCGTGCTGCAATTCATGGGGTCGCAAAGAGTTGGACACGACTGAGCAACAGAACTGAACTGAACTGATAGAGAGTCATACATATCAATTTTATTTAAAGTAACAATTACCAAACATCAATCACTTTGAAATCACAGATGGTACTTGTTGCTACATGCAGTACTGAACTCCCATCCAGAGATATCAGTTGAGAAAATCTGAAGTTATGGAGGGTGTTAGGTGTTCAGTTGTGTCTGACTCTTTCTGAGCTGGTAAGTGGCCAGGCTTTGAGAACATACTAGCTTCTCAAGACTTAATGTGAATACTCATTACCTAAATTGCAGTTTTGGATTGAGTGGATCTGGAGAGGAGCCTGAAATTCTGCATTTCCAATCACATCCAGGCATTTTGGGTAGCAAACCTTTTAAGAAACAGATTCAAAGGGTCATTTGTTTTGACTGACAGCTGAAGTTTCCTTTATAAACTGTGTTCCTTATGAGGTAATTAAGGAAATTGATTTTATATAGAGTTCTGTCTTTTGTATAATCTTTTTGTATTTCACATATATTCACTTTTTAAGCATTTTCATTCATATACTAAGTATTTATTAAGTGTGTACTGTGGGGGAGGCAGCTAATATGTGGGGTGAAGGATATGCCCTTCCCCTGTGATAGTAAAGAGTAAAACAGACCATTTTTGTTCTGCAGTCACTATGTCCAACTCTTTGTGACCCCCTGGACTGCAGCATGCCAGGCTTCCCTGTCCCTCACTGTCTCCTGGAATTTGCCCAAGTTCATGTCCATTGAGTTGATGATGCTATCCAACCATCTCATCCTCTGCTGCCCTCTTCTCCTTTTGCCTTCCATCTTTCCCAGTATCAGGGTCTTCTCCAATGAGTTAGCTGTTGTTGTTGTTGTACTAATTTTATTTTTCATTTCTGAGATAAATCTTTGGTGCCTTGAAGAGAGGTAAAACATGTTGAAAAATGCTAAGTACTCTGTAGATCTGGGTCATATTGAGGACCTGGTGAGAAGAAAGGTCAGGCTCTCAAATGGTTCAGATAAGCTAAGGAAACAGTCTGATTAGAGCCTGAGGCAGTTGCATTTATGTGCTTGGTGGGCATGCTGCATTGCACACATTGACTCAAATGGTTTTTTCAACACTGCGTGCAGGCATGCTCAGTTGCTTCTGACTGTTTGCAAACCTATGGACTGTAGCCTGCCAGACAACACTAGTCTTCTACAGATGCCTTAAAAATCAGAAAAGATTCTCACTTTGCATTCTTTTTGATTCCCTTGCTGTTATCCCAAGTTCTTTTGTTTTACTAATTTTTGCTTTAGGCATTTCTGACAGATCACTTAGCTGTATAGTAATAAGTTCATTGTGAAATCATTTCCTTGTTATATTTTATTTTCAGCTTAAATCTCTGCAATGTAAATATCCATAGGCTGTCCTCTCAACATTGAAGAGTGATGGTGGCCTGATTCTCAGAGAGGAAATTTGGAAAGGAAAGGTTTGTCTTTGAGTCCCACTGTTCAGTTTTCACAAGCATTCCATTCTCTTCTTCTCTGGGGAGCTGGCTGTGATCCGGATCCTTTGCAGTAGGCCCTCTGGCTTGAGGGAAATGCCAGATTAGCTTTAGCTCGCTGCCCACTGGCCAGGTAGCACTGGGCAAACTCCTTTCAACCCTGAAGCTCCTTGTATCTTAGACTTTGAATTCAGAAGTCCAATTCCTGGATCCATGTCTTAATTATTGGTGATCATGGACAGTTTTCTTGTTATGATTCAGATTCCTCATCCACAAAAAAAGGTGAGAAATGACTATCCTATTTAAGAATATGTAATTATTAATAAATAACATCTGAAAATTAAATGTTTATAAAGGGACTTGACTTTACCTGGCACGTAAAATATGCTTAGTAAATGATAGGAGTCCAGATAGTGTGGTAGTGGTGATGATTGTTATATTATTTTTATTATAAATATGAGACAATGCTTGTAAAATGCCTAGCTTATAGAGGTAAGTTTATAGTTTTCTATATTGGATGGGGCTTTTCAACTCTTGCAAATTTGGAAAACTCAGCAGTGGCCATAGGACTGGAAAAGGTCAGTTTTCATTCCAATCCTGAAGAAAGGCAATGCCAAAGAATGCACAAACTACCGCACAATTGCACTCATCTCACATGTTAGTAAAGTAATGCTCAAAATTCTCCAAGCCAGGCTTCAGCAATACATGAACCGTGAACTCCCTGACATTCAAGCTGGTTTTAGAAAAGGCAGAGGAACCAGAGATCAAATTGACAACATCTGCTAGATCATCGAAAAAGCAAGAGAGTTCCAGGAAAACATCTATTTCTGCTTTTTGATTATGCCAAAGCCTTTGACTATGTGGATCACAATAAACTGGAAAATTCTTCAAGAGATGTGAATACCAGACCACCTAACCTGCCTCTTGAGAAATCTGTATGCAGGTCAGGAAGCAACAGTTAGAACTGGACATGGAACAACAGACTGGTTCCAAGTAGGAAAAGGAGTATGTCAAGGCTGTGTATTGTCACCCTGCTTATTTAACTTCTATGCAGAGTACATCATGAGAAATGCGAGACTGGAAGAAACACAAGCTGGAATCAAGATTGCTGGGAGAAATATCAATAACCTCAGATATGCAGATGATACCACCATTATAGCAGAAAGTGAAGAGGAACTCAAAAGCCTCTTGATGAAAGTGAAAGATGAGAGTGAAAATGTTGGCCCAAAGCTCAACATTCAGAAAACGAAGATCATGGCATCCGGTCCCATCACTTCATGGCAAATAGATGGGGAAACAGTGGAAACGGTGTTAGACTTTATTTTTTTGGGCTCCAAAATCACTGCAGATGGTGACTGCAGCCATGAAATTAAAAGACGCTTACTCCTTGGAAGAAAAGTTATGACCAACCTAGATAGCATATTCAAAAGCAGAGACATTACTTTGCTGACTAAGGTCCATCTAGTCAAGGCTATGGTTTTTCCTGTGGTCATATATGGATGTGAGAGTTGGACTGTGAAGAAGGCTGAGCACTGAAGAATTGATGCTTTTGAACTGTGGTGTTGGAGAAGACTCTTGAGAGTCCCTTGGAGTGCAAGGAGATCCAACCAGTCCATTCTGAAGGAGATCAGCCCTGGGATTTCTTTGGAAGGAATGATGCTAAAGCTGAAACTCCAGTACTTTGGCCACCTCATGAGAAGAGTTGACTCATAGGAAAAGACTCTGATGCTGGGAGGGACTGGGGGCAGGAGGAGAAGGGGACGACAGAGGATGAGATGGCTGGATGGCATCACAGACTCGATGGACGTGAGTCTGAGTGAACTCCAGGAGATGGTGATGAACAGGGAGGCCTGGCGTGCTGCGATTCATGGGGTCACAAAGAATCGGACACGACTGATCTACTGAACTGAACTGAACTGAACTTTCAACTCTTACATTTCTTTCCTAAATATCTGGTTGCATGCTCAGTTGCTCAGTCATATCTGATTCTTTGCAACCACAGGGACCGTAATCCTCAAGGACCCTCTGTCCATGGGCTTTCCCAGGCAAGAATAAGTAAGTAAGTGTTAGTTGCTCAGTCGTGCCCAACTCTTTGCGACCCCATGGACTGCAGCCCACTGGGCTCCTCTGTCCATGAGATTTTCCAGGCAAGGATACTGGAGTGGGTTCCCATTTCCTTCTCCAGGAGGTCTTCCCAACCCAGGGATCAAACCTGGGTCTCCTGCACGGCAGGCAGATTCTTTACCAGTTGAACTTCAAGGGAAGCCCAATTCCAGGCAAGAATACTGGAGTAGATTACCATTTCCTTCTCCAGGTGATCTTCGTGACCCAGAAGATGAACCCACATCTTCTGCATTGGCAGGCGGATTCTTTACCACTAAGTTACGCGAAACCCAATTTCATAATAACTCTTAAAGGGAATTTAAAAAGTCCCATTTAAATAGAAAATTTTTTTATGGATACTTTTAAATTCTAGTGTGTTTAAATATAATTAGTGAGTGGATATCTATAAAGTAATAATACAGATTTCTACTTGATTATATTATTATGTTTCTATTCAAATTTGTACAAACATAAAACTAGGCATAAATCCCTTATATTTATATGACTCTAAAGTCTCGTTAATTAACAAAATAAAAATTTAAAGCACATATAAATGTAAAGCTAATAAAATTAAAAGCGATATTGGTTTAATTTGATGGATAATACTGGTTTGTTGAAACAAAATATTTAATGGGAGATTGCAAGGCAAATATTCTAACTAGTATTGCATAGGTTCTTTTGAATTTGGCTTGTTTCTATCCTTACATGATGTTTGTTGATTTTAGTTGACTTTCTTACGTATATTTTTCTAACTATTGTTTACCTTTATTTGTGATGACAATTGATATTTTCTCTTGGCATGAATAATTATTTGCTAATTAAACTTAAAAGAATTGATCTTGAAGGGTAGGAAATTTTATAAAAGGCTATAGTAAGAAAAACTGGACCCTGACATATTATGAGCATAATTATATTGCTCCCTGAATAACTGATTATATGTATATGTATATGTATATGTATATGTATATGTATATGTATATGTATGTGGGCATATTGTGTCAACTAAAAAGATGCACAGACATGAGATTTAAATTTTATCTGGGACAAAATGAAGACTGTAGTCTGGGAGATGGCCCCTCAGATAGCTCTGAGAGACTTCTCCAAAAAGGTAGTGGGGAAGGTCAATAGGTAAGATTTTGGTGAGGGGGGAGGTCAATGCAATCAAGCGCTTACTCTCCAAAAGTTTGCCTGGTAGTCACAGGGAGCTGATGTCACCATGAAGGCATTTAGTGATTTTTCAGGTATGAAGAGATGCAAGGGTGGGATCATGAAATCAGTTCCTGAAAATATCTAACTATCTAAAGACCTGTTCCATCAGTTTTCCTGGAGCAGAATGCCTCTGTCTCCACTTTGAATTCCCCTCAGGGGGTGTTGAAGGTCAGCAGCTGCAACAGTAGAGGGTTCAGTCTCCGCAGAGGCAGATGGCAAATGCCCTTGTTGTTGTTCAGTCGCTGGCAAATGCTCTTGGCAAGTGTCAATTTGTAGTTAACATGTGTGTATATATTTACATGTGTATTCATTGATACAGTCCATACCTGCTTCTACTATCTACTTCCCCTCTCCCTACATCCCTGTTTGCGCTGAGATAGAAGTGAGGGTAAATACACATACCATGAATTTATGATATTTCCTTTGTCCCAAAGTGGCACTTGGATATTTAACTAATGAATACTTACCAAGGTGTTGCCTGGTCTGATTTTAAATTCCTGATCACAGATTTCAATTAGGTCTTGAGGGAAGCTAGCAGTACTATTACTTTCCTCTAGTCAGCATATTTTCTCTACATTCCAATCTCTTCTCTCCTGGCAAACTTGAAAGACTTCCTTTACTTGATATCTGCTGATGAACGTATTTCTCTTTTCACTGAGAAAATAGGAGAAACACAAAAAGAATGTTCATAGGTTTTTACCAAAAAGCCTCTGCACTTAATCTTTGTTATCTTCCTGTTACATTGGATGAAGCTGCAATCCTGTCTAAGGCCAGCTACTCTCCTTATGCTCTGTTCTGACCCTTTCCAGCCTCCTCAAGGTCATTGTCCCTGCAATTTTCCACCCTTATTTCCTACTTTTTTAAACTTTGCTCTACTGTATTGTTCCCATTGTCTACAAGATGATATAATTATTTCCACCTTAAAATGTCTCTTTTTACCCACCTCCTCTTTCAGATAATGTCCCATTTCTTTGCTCCCTCTTGTAGCAAAATGCCTTGAATGAGTTGCCTTGACTTACTTTCTGAATCCTTTTCTTCTATTCTCTTGTGTATCTGCTCCAATCAGGCTTTTGTCTCCTACACTCCACCTAAAGGCTTTGATCAGAAACATTACTAATTTAAGTGAGACAAAGACTCTCTTTGTTTGAAGGACTTTAGCAGAGTCCTGAGATGTGTTTTTTTCTTTAGCAATAAAGGGAGGATAAGGAAATTTTATAGTTCTTTGGCTTAAGAGAAAGAACCCCAATTTTGTGTAAGATTTTAGAAAATAGATATGATATTTTTAATGTTATTACTATGGCAGAAAATTAGCAGAATAATGAAAAAAGGGCTGTGGAGCTTAGGTTTTTAAAGATATTTCTCAGAATATTAGAAATCATCTCTTCAATATATTTGTATACTTCTTATTTAGTTTTATAAATAATACTTCAAGGGCAATTTTATAACATCAGGAAAAAACACAGTTATTCATACAAGACTCCACTTCGGACAGAAAAGTACAATGAATCCTTTTGTGAATATTTTCAAGTAACTACCTTAGTTTTATGATGCAGAATACTGTTTGCTTTCCTGCTCTTCTAGGGAAAGAGAACATTCTCTCATCATCTTTGATATTGTTTTCACCATCATTTGAGAGGACTCAGTTTCAAGGGTAAACACTAAAATTAACATAATTTGAACTAAAGGAAAAGGCAGGCCTAAGGATATTTAAATGTATACTATTAAAGAATAAGGAGTAAAAGAGAATTTTATTACAGTCATTGAAGATGTGAAGTGTTAGTCACTCAGTCGAGTCTGACTCTTTTTGACTCCATGGACTGTAGCCTGCTAGGTTCCTCTGTTGATGGAATTTTCCAGGCAAGAATACTGGAGTGGGTTGCATTTCCTTCTCCAGGGGATCTTCCCAACCCAGGGATTGAACCTAGGTCTCCTGCACTGGAGGCAGATTTTTTTTACCATCTGAGCCGCTAGGGAAGCTCTGCTGATATAGTCACTCATAAGCTTTAAATGTCAGTCTAAGGTCAGTTACTAGTCCTTTCCTGATCCATCAACAGCATCCTGGGTAGGAAAGATCCCCTGGAGAAGAAAATGGCAACCCACTCCGGTATTTTCGCCTGGGAAATCCCATGGACAGAGGACCTGGTGGACAATACCCCATGGAATCTTAAAAGATATACAACTTAATGACTAAACAACTTTAATTTTCTTCCTTTTTGTAGTTCTTATTTTAGTATATGGCAACTTCACTTTTCATTTTTGTTCTTCCCCTGTCTTCCTCTCATAAGCTGAATCCAACCCATGAAGAAATTCTTTCATGTATACTATCTACATATGTCCAGAATCATGTCTGGACACATAATCTCACCACTTCCATTACAAACTACCCTAGTCAAAGACACCTTATTTCCAGTTTTATTGAGATATAATACATAAGTTTAAGACATATGGCATGATGGGTTGACTACATATATTATGTTGCTCATTATGTTGTACCTTATATCATAATTATTTATGGTACTTATTTATCTTATAATTGGAAATTTATACCTTTTGGCCATCTTCCTCCAAATATCCCTCGTCCTTCCTTTGTTAACCACAAGTCTGATCTCTTTTTATATGAGTTTTTTGTTTTTTTGTTTTTTAGATTCCACATATAAGGGAGATTATATAGTCTTTGTCTATTTGGCTTATTTCACTTACATTAATGCCTTCAAGGTCCATCTGTGTTGATGCAAATGGTGGGAGTTTCCTCATGTTTTATGGCTGAATAATGCTCCATTTTGTTTGTATGTGTGTATACATATATGTGTATACACATATATGTTTGTGTACATACATACATACATACATACATCTCTTCACAACTTCTTTACTCATTCATCCATTGGTGGACACTTACATCATTTCCATGTCTTGGCTGTTATAAATAATGCTGCTATTGTTACTGAGTCCAAGCTTGCTCTGCTTGCTGCATGAGAGGCCAATAAATCCAGGAGATGAGGTGTAGAGGCAAGGAATATGACTTTATTTACTCACCTCCCCCATATCTGATTCATAAAAGAACCTGGCATCCAGGCCCTGACAAGATGGTCTTTTTGAGACATTAGTCTTCCATCTTCCAGGTCAGCCAGCTTTCCAAATAAAGTAAAAAGACCATTTAATTCTTGCAAATGTCTCCTAGAATGGCAAGCCTCAGGCAGGGCAATGTGTTACTTTCTTTCTTCCTACAATCTACAGGTGCAAAAGAGTTATGAACAAATGCACTTTAGCTTAACTGGCAGAGAGGGACAGAGTTACCTAAGGTGAGCAATTATGTATGCTCATGATAACAAAAGGGGCTTCCCTGGTGGCTCAGATGGTTAAGAATCTGCCTGCAATGCAGAGGACAACAACAGCAGCAAAAGCAATGGTTAAAGCAAGAGGAACAGATTCAGCATGGCATCAAAGTTGACCCTTCCTGGTTACACTAGGAACATGAGGATGAAGATATCTTTTCAAGTTAGCGGTTTTGTTTCTTTTGGATATATTCCCAGAAATCGAGTTGCTAGATCGTATAATAGTTCTAATTTAGTTTAATTCTTTGCGGACCCTCCATAGAGTTGTTGCACAGTGTTGCACAGTGGCTGTACCGTCAACAGTGCATAAGAGTTCTCTTTTCCCCACGTTCATGCCAGCATTTGTTAGCTCTGGTATTTTCTTGATGATGGCCATTCTAACATGTGTGAAATGCTGACTAAAAAGATGTACTATGTGAGAGTTGTGAGTTAAGTTTTATTTGGGGCAAAATGAGGACTGCAGCCCAAAAAACAGCAACTCAGATAGCTCTGAGAGACTACTCCAAACAGGCAGTTGGAGAAAGTCAATATATGAGATTTTGGTAAGGGGGAGTTCAACACAATAAAGCACTTACTACTAGTCAGGAGGAGCTGATGTTACCATGAAGGAATTTAGTGCTGTTCTAGATATGAGGAGATGCAAGGATTGGGATCAGGAAATCAGTTCCTGAAAATATCTAACTATCTAAAGACCTATTCCACCACCAGTTTCCTTGGAGCACAGAGTGCCTCACTCTCAACCCTGAATTGCCTTCAGGGAGTGTTAAAGGCAAGCAGCTGTAGCAGCACAGGCAGATGGCAAAAGCCTTTGTTGTTGTTCAAATGCTTTTGGCAAGTGCCAGTTTGTACTTGACAGAGGTGATAACTCGTTGTGGTTTTAATTTGCATTTCCCTAATAAGTAGTGATGATGAACATCTTTTCATGTACCTGTTGGCCTTTTATGTATCTTCATTAAAGAAATGTCTATTTGAGTCTTTTGCTTATTTTTAAATTGGGTTATTACTGTTTTTGTTATTGAATTGTATGAATTCTTTATATATTTTGGATATTAATCTCTTATCAGATATCTGGTTTGCAAACATTTTCCCCATTCTGCAAGTTGTCTTTTTACTTTGATAGTTTCTTTTGATATGCAGAAGTTTTTTAGTTTGCTGTGGCCTCACATTTATTTTTGATTTTGTTGTTTGTGCTTTGTGTTATATCTACATCTTCATTACCAGATCCATGTCAAGGAACTTTATTACTAAGTTTTTCTAGGATTTTCAGGCTTTCAGGTTTTATATTTAAGTATTTAATACATTTCGAGTTAATTTTTGTGATTGGTGTAAGATGTGGACCTAGTTTCCACTCTTCATGTGTTATTATCCAATTATCCAGTGCCATCTATTGAAGAGATCCTCTTTTCTCCATTGAGTATTCTTGGCTCCCTTGCCAAATATTAATTGATTATATATGCTTGAGTGTATTTATGGCTCTCAAATCTGTTCCACTGGTCTATTTGTTTGGTTTTCTGCTGGTATCATACTGTTTTGATGACTATAGTTTTACAGTATAGCTTGAAATCAGGAAGTGTGATGCCTCATGCTTGTTTTTTCTTAAAATTTCTTTGGATATTCCTTCATGTGTGCTGAGTCCCTTCAGTCATGTCCAGCTCTTTACAACTGTATGGACCATAGACTGCCAGGCTCCTCTGTCCATGGGATTCTCCAGGCAAGAATAGTAGAGTTGGTTGCCATGTCCTCCTCCAGGGGATCTTCCTGACCCAGGGTCAAACCTGAATCTCTTCTGTCTCCTGCATTAGGAAGCAGGTTCTTTACCATTTAGTACCACCACAGGCTTCCCTCGTGGCTCAGAGGTTAAAGCATCTGGCTGCAATGTGGGAGACCTGGGTTTGATCCCTGGGTCAGGAAGATCCCCTCGAGAAGGAAATGGTGACCCTCTCCAGTGTTCTTGCCTGGAGAATCTCATGGACTGGGATCCTGGTGGGCTACAGTCCACGGGGTTGCAAAGAGTCAGATATGACTGAGCAACTTCACTTCACTTCACTTCTTCACTACCTGGGAAGCCCATTCCTTCACGGTTCCATATAAATTCTAGTAGTGTATTTTCAACTTCATTTTAAAAAACTCCATTGGAATCTTGATATAAATTTCATTGCCTCTATAGGTGGCTTTTGTTAGTATTGACATTTTAACAATATAAATTTTTCCAGTCTATGGATGCAGATACCTTTCCATTTATTTGTATCTTCAATACAGGGCAGAGATCTTTTACTTCCTTAGTTAAATTTATTCCAAAGTATTTTATTGCTTTTGGTACTATTATAAATAGGATCAATATCTTTATTTCTTTTTTAGAAAATTGGTTGTATGTAGAAATGCTACTGATTTTTGTATCAACCTTCCTGAACTCACTGATTAAAGCTAACCTATATATATATATATATTTTTTTTTTAATGAGTCTTTAGGATTTTCTATATACAAAATCATGTCTTCAAATAAAGACTATTTTGCTTCTTCCTTTCTAATTCTGTTTGATTTCTCTAGTTAGGACTTCCAGTACTATGTTAACAGGCATAGAGACAAGGGCCTTTGACGTGCAGATAAGTGCACCCTTGTTTTATTCCTTTTCATTTCTCTGTCAAGCTTTTCCTTGATAGAGGAAAAGCCTTTCACCTGTCTTTACTGACTATGATGTTAGCTGAAGATTTGTCATTAATAGCCTCCATTATGTTCAGATGTATTTCTTCTATGCCAAATTTAAGGGTTTTTTAAAAAATCATGAATAGATGCAGAAATTAGTCAAATGCTTTTTCTGTACCTATTGAGGTGATCATATGATTTTTTTCTTTCATTTTATTAATGTATCACATTGATTTGTGTACATTAAACCATCCTTGCATCCCAGGGATAACTGGATCTTGATTATGAAGAATGATATGTGTTACTGAATTCAGTTTTTTAGTATTTCATTGAGAACTTTTACACCAGGGATACTGGAATTTAGTTTTCTTTGCTAGTAGTGTCCTTTTCTGTTTTTTTGCATCAGGATAATGCTGGTCTTGTAAAATGGATTTAGTAGTGTTCCTTCATGTTCAATTGTTTGGAAGACTAAGAAAAATTGATATTAATTCTTTTTCAAATGTTTGTTAAAATTCACTACTGAAACCATCTATCTTTTCCTGGACTTTTCCTCTTGGGAAATTTTTGATTACAGGTTTCACACTTTCTACTTCTTCCTTATTTAGTCTTGTTGCTGCTAAGTCACTTCAGTCGTGTCCGACACTGTGCGACCCCATGGATTGCAGCCCACCAGGCTCCCCTGTCCCTGGGATTCTCCAGGCAAGAACACTGGAGTGGGTTACCATTTCCTTCTCCAATGCATGAAAGTGAAAAGTGAAAGGGAAGTCACTCAGTCGTGTCTGACTCTTTGCAACCCCATGGACTGTAGCCTTCCAGGCTCCTCCATCCATGGGATTTTCCAGGCAAGAGTACTGGAGTGGGGTGCCATCACCTTCTCCAATTTAGTCTTGTTAAGTTTTACATGTCTGATAATATTAAAATTTCTTCTAGATTGTCCAGTTGGTTAGCATATAGTTTTTCATCATAGTCTGTTATGATTCTTTCAATTTCTGTGGTATCAGTTTTAATGTCTCTATTTTTTAAAACTTGTTTGCTGATGTAAGACCTTTCTTTTTTACCCTTTGGTTAGTCTAGCTAAGGGTTTGCCAATCTTGTTTATCTTTTTGGAGAATCAGCTCTTAGTTTGGCTAATATTTTCTATTATTTTTCTGTTCTGTTGCATTTATTTCTGCCCCAATTTTTATTTCTTCTGCTAGCTTTGGACTCAGTTTGGTCATTTTCTAGTTCCTTAAAGCAAAGTTAGGTTGCTTAGTTGCTAGCTTCTTAATGTAGGTATTTATTATTATGAGCTTTCCTCTAATAATTGCTTTTGATGTAGCCACATGTTCTGGTATGTTGTATTTTCATTTTCATGTCTCGAGAAACTTTTGAATTTCCCCTTTATTTTCTTCTTTTATACTTTGATTGTTCAGGAGAGTGTTATTTAATTTACATGTGTTCATAGATTTTCAAGTTTTCCTGTTACTGATTTATAGTTTCATACCACTGTGGTCAGAGAAGATCCTTGTTATTATTTCAACTTTTTGAGTTTGCTAAGACTTGTTTCATGGCCTAACATATGGTCTATTTTAGAAAACATTCCCTGTGTGCTTGAGAAGAATGTATATTCAGCTGTTACTGGGTAGAACGTCTTTTATGTGTCTGTTGGGACCATTTTGTTTATAGTAGTGCTCAAATCCACTGTTTCCTTATTGATTCTCTGCCTGGATGATGCATCCATTGTTGAGAGTAGGGTATTAAAGTCCCCACTTATTTCTGTATTACTATTTATTTCTCCTTTTAGCTCTGTTATTTTTTGCTTTCTGCATTTAAGTGCTCCAATGTTGGGTGTATAAATACATGAAAGTTGTATCTTCTTGATGTATTGATACTTTACTGTACAATGTATCTTTGCACAGTACTTTACTGTATCTTTTTACCATTTTTATTTGTCTGGTACAAGTATGTTCACCCCTACTTTTTTGGTTAACATTGCTTGAAATGTCTTTGAAATCTCCATCTTTTCACTTGCAGGCTGTGTATGTTTTTCAGGCTAAAGTGAGTATCTTTTAGGCAGCATATTATTGGATCTTATTCTTTAATTCACTCAGGCATTCTGTGTCTTTAATTTGTTTGTTTAAAGTAATTATTGATTGGTAAGAACTTACTGTTGCCATTTTGTTCATTGTTTTCTGGTTGCTTTATAGTTTTGCTTATTATTTCATATCCTGTTATATTTTTGTGTGTTTTTATATCTTTTGATAGCAGTATGTTTTACTTCCTTATCACGTTCTTTTGTGTAAGTACTACAGAATTTTCCCTTGTGGTTACTGTGAGGATTACATAAAATATATGAAACTTATAACATTCTACTTAAAACTGACAACGTGAACAGAATTTTAAAATTTTATACATCTACTTCTCCTCCACCTCACAGTTTAGATTATTGCAGGTACAATTTATATGACATAAAATATGTAATTAATAGCAGGTTATTATAGTTATGGTTATTTTTACTGTTCTTTTTTTACTTTTAAACTAGAGTTGTAAGTGAATTATGCACCACTATTAGCATATTGCGGTATCTAACTATGATTGTTTTTACCATTACAAGTAATATTTACACTAATTTTTTTTTATTTTTATAATACTAATTAGCATCCTTTTACTTCCACTCAGAAATTCCTTTAACATTTCTTATAAGTTATGCCTGGTGGTAATGAACTTCATCAGCTTTTGTTTGTTTGGGAAAGTCTTCATTCCTCCCTTGTTTCTGAAGGAGAGCTTCAGTGGGTTTGGAATTCTTTGGGTTTGGAATTCTTTGGGTTTGAATTCTTTGGAATTCAGTGGGTTTGGTGGCTATTATTGTCTTTCAATATTCTGAATATGTCAGAATTTCATCCCATTCTCTCCTGGCCTGAAAACTTTCTGTTGAAAAATCTGTTGTAGTCTTATGGAAGTTCTCTTGTATGTGAAGTGAAATGAAGTGAAGAGAAATCACTCAGTCGTGTCTGACTTTTTGCAACCCCAAGGACTGTAGCTCACCAGGCTCCTCGGTCCATGGGATTTTCCAGGCATGAATGGAGTGGGTTGCCATTTCCTTCTCTAGGGGATCTTCCTGACCCAGGGATTGAACCCAGGTCTCCAGCATTGTAGGCAGACGCTTTACCGTCCAAGCTACCAGGGAACCCTTCTCTTGTATGTAGCTTCTCTCTTTTCTCTTGTTTCTCTTAACAGTCTAGGTATCTTTGACTTATGACAATTTAATTGTAATGTGTCTCAGTGTAACCCTACTCAGGTTCAACCTATTTGGGGTCCTCTGGGCCTCATGGATCTAGATGTCTATGAAAATTACAGCCATTATTGCTTTAAACAGGCCTTCTGACCCTTTCTCTTTTGCTTCTTCTCTTGAAATTCTTATTATGCCAAAACTGCTTTTCATTTTGTCTTATAATCCCCAAAGACTTTCTATACTCTTTTTTATTCTTTGTCCTTTTGGTTCTTTGACTAGGTAATTTCCAATATCCTGGCTTAGTTATGACAGATTCTTTCTTCTGCATGGCCAAGTCTCCTTTTGAAGCTCTTTACTGACTTCTTCAACTCCTTTATTGTATTTTTCATGTCTAGATTTTTAGATTTTACTTTTTTATGGTTGCTATTTACTTGTCAAACTTCTCATTTTGTTTATGCATTTTTCCCCTTAATTTGTTGTTTGTGTTTTCTTATTGTTCACAAAACTTAAGAGAATTATTCTGACTTCTTTGTCTGATAATACATATCTCTATTTCTTCAGGGTCAGTTATTGGAGCTTTATTAGCATCCTATGGTGGTATCATATGTCCCTGAATTTTTTGTGATCCTTGAGTCTTTATATTGGTATCTATGCACTTCAGTAATTGGGTTTCTTTTCCATACTTGACAGGTTTGCTTTAGCAGAGACAGTTCTTCACCAGTCAGCTCAGTTTGGATTTCTGGATGTGTCCACTGGAAATGTCTTTGGCATGTGAAGTCACTATTATGGTCTATTTTGGGGCAAAGCAATGGTTTGAACTCTGAAAATGGGCATAAGGATGCTTGCCACTGGCTGAGAATGGTTGGATAGGATTGCTGACCTACTACGCAAATGATGCTGAGAGTCTGTGATAGCCTGGGTCCTCTGGTCAGGCTTACTGTATGTTCTGAATTGGGAACTACATTCAGTAGTAAATGGAGCTATGAATTTACTCTCCTTCCTTGACAGGGCAACAACACAGGACCCAGGGACTATATAGCTCATTATTTGGGCATCTGGATCAGGCTAGAATGTGCACTGAATTCCCTGGTCAAATGAGATCACCAGTTTTATTCTGTGGATGGGAAAAGCCATGGACTGTGCTCAAGTTTTATGACACATAGAGCTGTTCAATGGGCTATGCAGTTTTTGTGTTTCCTGGTTAAGTTCCCTGGCCAGAAAGGCTTAAGCAATGTTTTTTTCAGCAATGAGTGAGATTTTCTCTTTAAGTGTAGCAAGATAAGCAGTTCTAAAGCTGAGAAAGCTTTCTTGTCTTACTCTAGCTGGCTATTGGCTCTGCCTGCCCACCTCTCAGCTCAAGTACTGCTGACTGTGTGACAACCAGGAGTTTATTTCCAGTTATTCTGGTTAGAAGACATTCTCCGTAGCCTGTGGGGAAGTGACTCAGTCCCTTGACTGGCATGGGCAATTGAGGCTCTTGTGCCAGCAAATTTCCATACTTGAGGATTTGAATCAGGTAGACTTCCCTGGTGAGAGTATACCCCAACTTGGTTCTACAGAAGAACTAAGCTACTCACTGAGGCTACCACTTGGGCCCTGATGGTATAAACTCAGTCTACCAAGATCCATGTGCTGATCATTGCAAGCCCTTCTCTCTTTCCCATCACAGTTGGATTCTAAATGGTTAATTCCCTCATATTCCTCCACAATCTCTGGTGTGAGATCAGAATAGGGACTCTCACAAAGTGACCCACAGTGTTGGGTGGTGGGGGTGTTCCTGTTTGTCCCTTCAGATTCTCTTCCCATTGGAACCTCAAGGGAGACATCTCCCTGTGGTGCTACGCTGGCATTGTGGGAAGGGCAAGGCTATTGACACATACCCGTGTTTCTTACTAGACCAGTCTGTCTGCGCTCTATGATGCAAGGAGTGCTTCAACCTTACCTTTGTGTTTTAGGATTCTTTCAGTGGTGTTGTGTTCTTGAGTAGTTGTTAGCATCTGTTCTTGTGAGGAAGTGTGAAGTCAAGAACAACTTATATTGCCACCTTGGTGATGTCACTCTCTGCCAGCTTTATTTTTGACTAGACTTTCTGTATAAAGAGACTGGACTTGTCTCACATCACTACCTCCTAGAGTCTATTATCAAAACTGTCTCCTTTTTGTGTATTACCAAGAAACAGGTTGATCCTTTTAAAATAAGTCAAATCCCATTAGTCCTATACTCAAAGAATTTCAATGTCATCTCATATTACTCAGGAGAAAATCGGAATTTCTAACCATAGTATATAAGCCCTACATAAACTTCTCCTCTACTCCATCCTTCCACATACCCCCCATCTCTCTGATCTCATTTTCTATCTAATTTGTGCTTTTCTCTAGATACACTGATTCCTTTCCCCTCCCCCACCACCACACATTCTTTTTTGTAACAGGCCGCATACACATATACACACTCACCTGAAAGCCTTCCCCGCCTGGAATGCTGTTGACCCAGATATACTCCCTCACTTCATTCAGGTTCCTTCTGACATGTGACCATATCAGAGATTCCCATCAACAGCGTCTAAATTGGAACTTCTACCCTTACTCTGCATTATTTTTCTTAGACTTTTTCACCACCTTACATATTACCGATGTATGTGTTATTTCTGTATAGAGTAGAGATGTATACTTCATCAGACTGAAGATTTTGTTTTATTCACTACCATATTGCCAGCATCTTGAACAATGGTCCACATCAAATGCTCAAAAGCTTGTTGAATGAATGGATTTTAAATAATACAAAGGCCCTGTATTTTGGTTTCAATTTGGAACATTTTTGGGCTTCTCAGGTGGTGCAGTGGTAAAGAATCCACCTGGCAAGAGATGAAGGTTTGACTGAGCAACTGAGAACACATTGATATTTTTGTACATAGATCAAAATTGACTTTTACATTAAGCACTTACATCATCAGCATCTAGATTTTTCTGTTAACACTTTGCTGTGCTTGTTTTCGTCACAAATCTATGTACCCATTTTCTCTGTTGTTGTTGTTGAGTTGCTAAGTTGTGTCTGACTCTTGAGATCCCATTGACTATAGCCCACTAGGCTCCTCTGTCCATGGGATTTCCCAAGCAAGAATACTAGAGTGGATTACCATTTCCTTCTCCAGGGTATTTTTCCAACCCAGGAATGGAACCCAAGCCTCCTACATTGCAGGCAGATTCTTTACCACTCAGCCACCAGGAAAGCCCATTTTTCTCTTTGGCCATCTATTGATCCATCTTATTTTTATACATCTTTCAGTGCAAACTAAAAACCTCTATACAATTCCCCTTAAATAATTCAGAATGCAATTTATTACCTGAAGTCCTATATTTGCTTAGTTTTTATTTTGATGTAAAACTTATACATAATTAAATGTATAAATCTGAAGTGCACATCAACTAAATTTTGACCTATGTAACTCAAACTGCTATTAGGATATAGAATATTACCATCATTCCAGAAAATTCTTTTATACTCTTCCCAGCCAATTCTCTATTTTCTATCCTGAGGCTACTAATGTTATGATTATGCTTTCCACTGTAGATTATTTTTAGAATTTCAAGTAAAAGGAACTGCAGATGTACTGTTTTCTGTAAGACCTCTTTCAGTTATATTTTGAGACTCATCTATATTATTATATGTATCAATAATGCTTTACTTTTTTATTGCCAGTAGTATGAATACTTGAGTGTTTACTCATTCTGATTCTGTTGAACACCTGGGTCTTTTTTCCTTCAGATCTTGACTATTATGAATAAGTTTTCTATGCATATTAGAGTGAGTCTTTTTGTAAATATGTCTCTATTTTTCTTCAATAGATACCGAATAATGGAATTGCTAGGTCCTATGATATGTGTTTTATTTTTATAAAAAAATTACAAATAATTTTCCAACATGATTGTGTCATGTACACTTCCATAAACAATATATGAGAGTTCCATTTTTCTATATCCTTGTCATTATCTGTTATTTTCACTCTTTAAAATTTTAGCCATTTTGTTGAGGTTGTAATGGTGTATCATGGTTTCAGTTTTTATTTTCCTGCTGAGTAAGCACCGAAGAATTGATGCATTTGAACTGTGGTGTTGGAGAAGACTCTTGAGACTCCCTTGGACTGCAAGGAGATCCAACCAGTCCATTCTGAAGGAGATCAACCCTGAGATTTCTTTGGAAGGAATAATGCTAAAGATGAAGCTCCAGTACTTTGGACACCTCATGCGAAGAGTTGACTCATTGGAAAAGACTGTGATGCTGGGAGAGACTGGGGGCAGGAGGAGAAGGGGACGACCCAGGATGAGATGGCTGGATGGCATCATGGACTCAATGGACGTGAGTCTGAGTGAACTCCGGGAGATGGTGATGGACAGGGAGGCCTGGCATGCTGCGATTCATGGGGTGGCAAAGAGTTGGACACGACTGAGCGACTGAACTAAACTGAACTGAATGATGTTGAATCCTCTTTTCATGTGCACATTGGATATTCATATTTTTTGTCAGGTGTCTATTTCAGATCTTTTGCCTATTTTGTAAGGTTTGTCTTTTTATTATTCTAATCCATATATTCGGAGAAGGCAATGGCACCCCACTCGGGTACTCTTGCGTGGAAAATCCCATGGACGGAGGATCCTGGTAGGTTGCAGTCCATGGGGTCGCTAAGAGTCGGACACGACTGAGCGACTTCACTTTCACTTTTCACTTTAATTCATTGGAGAAGGAAATGGCAACCCACTCCAGTGTTCTTGCCTGGAGAATCCCAGGGACAGGGGAGCCTGGTGGGCTGCCGTCTATGGGGTCGCACAGGGTCAGACACGACTAAGGCGACTTAGCAGCAATCCATATATTAGCCATTAAATCTCTCTCTTCCAACAAAGGAAAACTTGATGTTTTTCTTTTTTTAGGAAGTACATGAAAATATAGTTTTCTCCTTTATTTCCAGGGACATATTTATACTTGCTCTTAAAATAGAGGCATCTTCTTTTCTTTTGTATTTATTTGTATAAATATAAAATAAGATGATTATTAAAAGGTTATACATATTGTGATAACCTACTTCCTGAGAATATATCTACCACTGTTATAAAATCATATGAAATAAAAGGAAAGCATGTTACTAAGAGCTAAAGATCTTTGAGAACGATGCAGGACTACATTGGAGAAATACACGTATGTGAGATTTTAGGCTAGTGTGAGTGTAGTCAGATAGTGCTTCCTGTAGCTGGGTTATGTATGTTAATGGCCTGAAGTGTGAGGCCATAGCCACATTCCTCCACTCCACAGTGTTAAAAAAAATAGTAAAAAATCATATATAACATTGAATCAAAACACTTGTCAACTATTTTAAGCTTTCTGAAAAATGGCAAATGTTAACTTCTCTGAAAATTGTTATTTGGAGGGAACTTCTTGCTTTGTAGGCAACTTAAGCATATGCTTAGTTTACCTAATGGTATTTAATACTGATACTGCCTGATTCCAGAATAATTAAAAGAAACGGGAGAGAAACCTAATAAGGGATGTTTTAGAATTTATTTAAAAAATATTTCAGCCTTGATATATGCATAAATTCTTATACCTTAGAAGATGTCACCCTCTCTATTAAGGGCTACATACTTAACAGGTAGTCAGCTAGCATTAGAACTAAGACCTCTTGAGGCTACTACAAGGGTTTTAGCTATTTCCATCCATGATATTCACCAAAGAGTTTATTGTTAGCTTAGCAGATTGTAGACAAGGCTTTTGATAGGTGAAATTCACAGATTTATGATAGGTAGATTCTCCAGAACTCATGTAAAGACACTCTAGCCCTTGAAGCAGTGAAATATGAGGATGTTGTAAACTCAGTCATTTATCCTCAAATAACTTTGGGTTCAACACCAATTCGGCATTTTCTTGGACTTCTGCCCTTGACTAGGAGACTGTGTTTAGAGTGTATTATCAAAGTCTGTGTCTAGAGTATTGTCACAATTATTGTGCATGTACCATTCATGCAAAATGCTGCTCTTGCAGTAAAAGAACAAAGGGCTGGGCTACATTGTGTGGTTGCTTTGTTCTTATTGATAATAAATGTCCATTTATGTGACATAATTTTGTCAGACTTGCCTTGAATGTAACCTGGTAGGGAGACTGTGAGGAAGTGATCTGTAGTTATTACTTACCTTTAAATAGTAACATTTACCAAAAAGAACCTATGATATACATATGACTAAACTGACTTTGTCAGTTTTGCAGCACTTATTCTCCGACACTGATATTCAAAATATGATCCTTGGTGTCTCTATCAAACACAGAATATTTTAGTGCAGAGCTTAAGAGTATAGAAGGACTGGGTTCCCAGCTTCATCATTTACTAAATGTTTACTCAAGCAAGTTATTTGACTCACATTTCTTTCATTTTTCCCTCAACTGTAAAGACAGTGGTGGTACCTACCAGAGTTGATGTGGAAATTAAATGAATGATTCTTTAAAATCACTTTTAAAAGAATTTGTTAAAATGCAAGTATATATGACATTGGAGAGGTGAAGTGAGAAGCTATTACTCTCTCCAATGTATTGTGAGTTTTCATTTGAGTTCAGCTGCTCAGTCGTGTCTGACTCTGTGACCCCGTGGACTGCAGCACGCCTGGCTTCCCTGTCCGTCACCAACTCCTGGAGCTTGTCAAACTCATGTCCATCAAGTCGGTGATGCCATCTAACCATCTCATCCTCTGTTGTACCCTTTTCTTCCTGCCTTCAATCTTTCCCAGTGAGTCAGTTCTTTGCATCAGGTGGCCAAAGTATTGGAGTGTCAGCTACAGAATCAGTCCTTCCAATGAATATTCAGGACTGATTTCCTTTAGGATTGACTGGTTTGATCTCCTTGCTCTCCAAAGGACTCTCAAGGATCTTCTCTAACACCACAGTTCAAAAGCATCAATTCTTTGCTGCTCAGCTTTCTTTATAGTCAAACTCTCACATCCATACACGACTACTGGAAAAACAATAACTTTGACTAGATGGACCTTTGTTGGCAAAGTAATGTCTCTGTTTTTTAATATGCTGTCTAGGTTGGTCATAACTTTTCTTCCAAAAAGCAGGCATCTCTTAATTTCATGGCTGCAGTCACCATCTCTAGTGATTTTGGAGGCCAAGGAAATAGTTTCTCGCTGTTTCCATTGTTTCTCCACCTATTTGCGATGAAATGATGGGACTGGATGCCATGATATTAGTTTTCTGAATGTTGAGCTTTAAGTCAACTTTTTCACTCTCCTCTTTCACTTTCATCAAGAGGCTTTTTAGTTCTTCGTTTTCTGCCATAAGAGTGGTGTAATCTGTGTATCTGAGGTTATTGATATTTCCCCCAGCAATCTTGATTAAAGCTTGTTTCATTCAGCCTGGCATTTTGCATGATGTACTCTGCATATAAGTTAAATTAGCAGGGTGACAATATACAGCCTTGATGTAGTCCTTTCCTGATTTGGAACCAGTCTGTCATTCCATGTCCAGTTCTATCTGAGCCGCATACAGATTTCTCAGGAAGCAGGTAAGATGGTCTGGTATTTCCATCTCTTGAAGAATTTTCCACAGTTTGTTTTGATCCACACAGTCAAAGGCTTTGGCATAGTCAATAAAGCAGAAGTAGATGTCTTTCTGGAACTCTCTTGCTGTTTCAATGATGCAACAGATGTAGGCAATTTGATCTCTTGTTCCTCCTTTTCTAAATCCAGCTTGAACATCTGGAAGTTCATGGTTCACCTACTGCTGAAGCCTGGCTTGGAGAATTTTGAGCATTACTTTGCTAGCATGTGAGATGAATTCAATTGTGCAGTAGTTTGAAAATTCTTTGGCATTGTCTTTCTTTGGGATTGGAATGAAAACTGACCTTTTCCAGTCCTGTGGCCAATGCTAAGTTTTCAAATTTGCTAGCATATTGAGTGCAGCACTTTCACAGCATCATCTTTGAGGATTTGAAATAGCTCAACTGGAATTCCATCACCTCTGCAAACTTTGTTCATAGTGATGCTTCCTAGGCCCACTTGACTTTGCATACAGGATGTCTGGCTCTAGGTGAGTGATCATATCATTGTGGTTATCTGGGTCATGAAGATCTTTATGGTATAATTCTTCTGTTTAAACTTGCCACCTCTTCTTAATATTTTCTCCTTCTGTTAGGTCCATACCATTTCTATCCTTTATTGAGCCCATCTTTGCATGAAATGTTCCCTTATTATCTCTAATTTTCTTGAAGAGATCTCTAGTCTTTCCCATTTTGCTGTTTTCCTCTATTTCTTGGCATTGATCAACGAGGAAGGCTTTTTTATCTCTCCTTGCTATTCTTTGGAACCTCGCATTGTGATGGGTACATCTTTGCTTTCCTCCTTTGCCTTTTGCTTCTCTTCTTTTCTCAGCTATTTGTAAAGCCTCCTCAGACAGCCATTTTGCCTTTTTTTTTTTTAAATTTCTTTTTCTTGGGGTTGTCTTGATCACTACCTCCTGTACAATGTCATGGACCTTCATCCATAGTTCTTCAGGCACTGTCAATCAGTTCTAATCCCTTGAATCCATTTGTTACTTCCACTGTGTAATCGTAAAGGATTTGATTCAGGTCATGCCTGAATGGTCTAGTGGTTTTCCCTACTTTCTTTAAGTCAAGTCTGTATTTTGCAATGAGGAGTTCATGATCTGAGCCACGGTCAATCCCTGGTCTTGTTTTTGCTGACTGTATAGAGCTTCTCCATCTCTGCAAAGAATATAATCAATCTGATTTCAGTATTTATCATTTGGTGATGTCCAGGTGTAGAGTCTTCTCTTGTGTTGTTGGAAGAAGGTGTTTGCTATGACCATTGTGTTCTCTTGGCAAAATTCTATTCGCCTTTGCCCTGCTTCATTCTGTACTCCAAGGCCAGATTTGCCTGTTACTCCAGGTATCTCTTGATTTCCTATTTTTCATTCCAGTCCTCTATAATGAAAAAGACATCTTTTTTGAGTGTTAGTTCTAGAAGGTCTTGTAGGTCTTCATGGAATCATTCAACTTCAGCCTCTTCAGCATTACTAGTCAGGATGTAGACTTAGATTACTGTGATATTGAATGGTTTGCCTTGGAAACGAACAGAGATCATTGTGTCATTTTTTTATATTCCATCCAAGTACTTCATTTCAGACTCTTTTGATGACAGTGATGGCTACTCCATTTCTTCTAAGGGATTCTTGCCCATTGTAGTAGATATAGTGGTCATCTGAGTTAAATTCACCCATTCCAGTCCATTTTAGTTCTCTGATACCTAAAATGTCTATGCTCACTCTTGCCATCTCCTGTTTGACCACTTCCAGTTTACCTTGATTCATGGACCTAATATTCCAGGTGCCTATGTAATATTGTTCTTCACAGCAGTGGGCTTTTCTTCCATCACCAGTCACATCCATAACTGGGCATTGTTTCCACTTTGGCTCTGTCTCTTCATTCTTTCTGGAGTTATTTTTCCACTCTTCTCCAGTAGTATATTGGGCACCTACTGACCTGGGGAAGTCATCTTTCAGTGTTATAACTTTTTGCCTTTTCATACTGTTCCTGGGGTTCTCAAGGCAATACTGAATTGGTTTGCCATTCCCTTCTCCAGTGGACTACATTTTGTCAGAACTCTCTACCATGACCCATCCATCTTTGTAGGATACTTGTTGAACAGGTCTCAACACATCTTGGGTGGCCTTAGATGGCATGGCTCCTGGTTTCATTGAGTTAGACAAGGCTGTGGTCCATGTGATCAGTTTGATTAGTTTCCTGTGATTGTGGTTTTCAGTCTCTGCCCTCTGATGGATAAGGATAAGGGGCTTATGGAAGCTTCCTGATGGGAGAGACTGCCTGGAGGGGAAACTGGGTCTTGTTCAGATGGACAGGGCCATGCTCAGTAAATCTTTAATCCAATTTTCTGTTGATGGGCAGGGCTATGTTCCCTCCATGTTGTTTGACGTGAGACCAAACTATGGTGGAGGTAATAGAGATAATAGCAACCTTCTTCAAAAGGTCCCATGCACACACTGCCACATTCAGTGTCCCTGACCCTGGAGCAGGGCACCTCCAACTCATGTCTCTGCCAGAGACTCCTGGACACTCACAGGCAAGTCTGGGAAACATAAATAGACTATATGGGATTTCTTTCTTAAAGCTTTCATAGAATGAAATAGAAACATATTTCTTGACCTTAACAAATGGTAAATGATGTCTGTATTTGAAATCATTGAAAGTGCTCAGTATGCTGTATATCTGAAACTAATACAGTATTGTTTAATTTAAAAAAGTGCTTGAGATTCTATGGCCCACAAGCTAGAGAGCAAAACAAAAATGAATGATAGAGAAACATAGTTTCCCCTCCCTGACATTTAAAAGTTATTTTCATCTCTGCTTATAAGCAGAGTCAACAAAAGGGGGAGTTGAATGGAAATATTTCTAGCTGGTTATTAATTGTATTAGTTGAAGGAAATGTATTGAATTTGAAAATAATACGAATCCAAAATGTTAACGCTATGTCAAACTGCCTGCTTAGATTGTATATATCTATTTGTTAGCACTTCATCTCATATCCAAGAGAATTTTCAATCATACACACAGCTATTAAGGGACTAGGTTGAATAATTTTGTGGTTAAGATAGCTAATAGCTTTGTAGAATTTTCATATAACATTTTGGGAGACATATCAAAAGGATGTGTTCATTCCCTTTTTTTTTTTTTCTTTTTTTAGTATTTATTTATTTGGCTGTTCCTGGTCTTAGTTGTGGCGTGCGAACTCTTACTTGTGGCATGTTGGGATATAGTTCCCTGACAAGAGATCAACTTTGAGCCCCCTGCATTGGGAGCACAGAGTCTTAGCCACTGGGCCACCAGGGAAGTCCTTTTTCTTTCCTTCTTGAGACTTAAATATGCACTTTTTTTGGGGAAATTACAGTGCATAACCCTTAGTCTGATTTATATTGGCGGAAGTTCATACATTCCTGGGGCTTCCTAGGTGATGCAGTGGTAAACAATACATCTGCCAGTGCAGGAGATGTGGGTTTGATCCCTGGGCAGGGAAGATCCCCTAGTGTAGGAAATGGCAACCTACTCTAGTATTCTTGCTTTAAAAATTCCATGGACAGAGGAGCCTGGTGAGCTACAGTCCATGGGGTCGCAAAGAGTCAGACACAGCTGAGCAACTGAGCGCAGACATTCCTAGACTTAGAACTTTACAAATATTTTAGTGTTCAGAGCTGAACCTGGAATATGAGGCTGTGATGCAATGAAGACGTAAACAGCTGTGTAAATCCTTTAATTTCCCATAGCACACAGTTTTATCGTCTTCTTCTAATTCACTTGGGTAATAACTTTTGCAGGTTTTATGCTTCATTTTATAGATGGGGAAAATAAGGTTCATGGACATTTTATAGCTTATGCGGCATCTTAGGACTCGCTTGTAGTGGAGTAAGTTGTATGCATTTGTTATTGGAGATATAACCTGAGCTTTCAGTGATATTTCTGTGGTGCTGAGAGAATATGAAGAACATTTAGTCTCTTTCAGGGTCAATCATTTGAAGGCTTGCTCTCTGGCAGGAATTTGTTACAGTTTAGGAAATGAGTTAAGCAGATAGCTGCATAAAGGGTGAGTCCATGTTCTTTAGTGAGAGGACAAAATACACCACTATGAAAGCAACCAGGTTGTGGCCCTGCTGGAAATGCTCCAAAGACTTTCTATCACACTTACAAATATATATACAAACCATGTGATATCCTATGAGAGCTCGGATGACTTGGCCCTGCTTATTTGTAACCCCATTCATACTACGCTTCCCCTGATTCATTTCCCTTTAGCCATATGAGCCTCTAATAATTTCAAAGGGGCCAGGTCTGTTCCTGCCTTAGATCCACTGCAGTAGTTGTTCCTTTGCTAGGACTGTTTTTTCCTGAGGCATTTGCATGGCAGATTCCCTTTTGTCACTCAGGATTCATCCTGAATGTGAAGTCGCTCAGTTGTGTCCGACTCTTTGCGACCCCATGGACTGTAGCCTACCAGGCTCCTCTGGCCATGGGATTTTCCAGGCAATAGTGCTGGAGTGGATTGCCATTTCCTTCTCCAAGGGATCTTCCCAACCCAGGGATAGAACCTGGGTCTCCCGCATCGTAGACAGATGCTTGAACATAACCCCTTTAAAGAGGCCTTAGTTTCCCAACTTTAGAAAGTGACACAACCCTTTCCTACTTCCTCCTCTAGTCACTCCACATCACATCCTCCCATTTCATTTGCTATGTAGTACTTTCTATCAAACCCTTGGTTTATTTGATTGCTTGAAGTTTTCTTTACCTTTCTCTTCCTCTAGAAGGTAGAAGTATAAGGGCAGAGAACTTGACTTTCTTATTCACTACTTTATGTCTCAAATTTAGAATAGCACATGGCACATAATAGGTACCCCCAAAATAGTTTTGATTGAATAAAATTAATATAGAAAACTATGGCCATAGGGAGAAGGGACGTATGCTATCGGTTTTTTTTGTAGTTCAGCTCTGTTAGTTGAATTTTGAACTCCAAGACAGTGCACTTCAAAAGAAATTTGTAATGATATAGGTGATCTAAAATACATGCTGTTCCCCAAACCTGGAAGAGGCCAAGATACTTTCAGTAGTGAAAGAATAAAAAACAACTGTGGTACATACAGACATAGGAATATTAATCATCAGTGCTAAAAAGAAATATGCTATCAGGACATGAAGACATGAAGGAAAAAATGCATGTCACTAAGTGAAAGAAGCCAATCTAAAAAGGCTACATACTATAAAATTCCAAGTATATGAAAATCTAGAAAAGGCAGGTTGCCAGAGGTTGGGAGTGGTGATAAAGTTGAAGTGATAAATAGGCAGGAACAGAAGATTTATAGGGTAGTGAAAATACTCTGTATGGTGGATTCATGTTATACATTTGTCCAAACTCATCACACAGACAGCATCAAGAGTGAATCCTATATTAAGCTATGGATTATACATGATTATGATATTTCAGTGTAGGTCCATCAGCTCTAACAACCATCCCATTCTGTTGGGGGGATGTTGAGAATGGGGAAGGTTGCGCATGTATGAGGTCAAGGGATATATGGGAAATCTCTGTACCTTTCTCTCAATTTTGCTATGAACATAAAACTGCTCTAAACAATGAAGCATTTAAACAAACAAAATCCTCAAAAATTGGGGGAAAAAAAGACAATACTTGCTATCTCGCACTGTAGCCGATAACCACATGTGGTTTGTTGTTCTGTTGCAAGTTGTGTCCGATTCATCACGACCCCGTGGGCTGCAGCACGCCAAGCTTCCCTGTCCTTCACTAGCTCCCAGAGCTTGCTCAAATACATGTCCATTGAGTTGGTGATGCTATGTCACCATCTCATCCTCTGCCACCCACTTCCCCTTTTGCCTTCTATCTTTCCTAGCATCCAGGTCTTTCCCAATGAATCGGGTCTTTGCATCAGATGACCAAAGTTTTAGAGCTTCAGTTTCAGCACCAGTCCTACTTGGATTCCAAGTAAATTAAATAAAGTAACACTACTCTAAACTTTCCTATTAGTATATTTTGTCTGTTTATTTTAAAATTTATTTTGAAACAATCTCTTTTAGATACTTTTGCCTATTTTTTTTTTTTTTTTAGTAAATTCTGAATCTTTCAGATTTTTTTTTCTACTTCTCCCAAGATGTCAGAATGTTTATGTGACATTGTGGCAATGAGAAAGCTTTCTTAGATTTCAGAATGCACTCTTCTTAGTGTATGTTCTAGGAAGGCCAGTATATTGCAATACCTGGCTGGTGTTTGATATTCCTGTAATGGTGGCCTTCACTTTTCAGTTTGTACTTTTTTCAGTTTAAAATTTTATTGAACAGCAGCATCATTGTGTTATCTTTTTGTTTTGGGGGAATAAATACTCCTTCACTGAATCCCAAACATAATATTTAAGTAAATCAAATTCTGTACTTTATTTTATATATTATAATTTCTTCAAATCTCATTACCTACCGAAATATTTATGGCATAGAAATGAAATCATGCAGGAGAAATGAGTATTTTTTTTCACAGTTTATTGAGAAACCTTTTAAACAGTGACACTGATAAGGAATCAAGTAGATAAAAAATGAGTAAGGCTTTTAGAAATGCATACTGATGGAAAAATATGCTTTGTAGATAAATTATGAATAAAATAGTTGATGAATCAGTGTCATAAGTAAAAATTTAAAAATAAAAAGATTTACTCCCTATTCTCATTATTAAATTCTGCAGTCATTGAAAGTAGTAGGACCTGATAAACCATTTAAAATGAAGGGCTTATTAGTGGTTTTAGGGACTTGGGTAGGGGATAATGTTGATTTTCTAGTCTATTTTCTGTGAAGTTTCTCAGAACATTTCCAAAGAGACTGATTCTAAAGCAGGTGGGCAGGAAGAAGATATTATATGGACCAGCAAGCATCAATATTATTTGATAAGACATGTAATAATCAGTAGTGAGTATTGCACTCCAAAAGAGATCTATAGTTAGCAAGTGGACATGGCCTAAAATTTGATTTGATTTGACTCCAAGATTATACTGTTTCTATCTTTTGCCTCAAAGGATACTTCAAATTGTTATAATAATAATAATAATAACAAAATATGTAATTATGGTAAGTAATGCAACTTTTTATTTAGTGCTCAATATACAACATCTAACATGCTAGACTCTTGCATTAATTACCTCACTTAATTTTAACAATTGTCTAATGAAGTTGGTAAAATTTTTAGTGACCAACTTATCAAAGAAGAAATTTAAGATTAAGATAACAGTAGAATTTAGAACCAGGATTTGTCTCCTGTGATCTGACTCCATTGTTCATGCTCTTAATCATTACCACATTTTTGTAGCTGAAATTTTATTGAGATCATTGTAGACTGACATACAGCTTTAAGAAATTATTAATATTCACCCACTTATACTCACTTGTGTGTGTTTGTGTGTGTGTGTGTGTGTGTGTGTGTGTGTGTTATGTAATACCACAAGTGTCTTTGTCAGTTTGGGCTGCTATAATGAAAATACTCCAGGATGAATGGGTTAAAGAACAAATATTTCTCAGATTTTGGGGCTGAGAAGTGGGAGATTTTGTGTCTGCTGAGAACCTGTGTTTTAATTTATAGATGGCCATCTTCTGTTTCATCTTCACATGGCAGAGAGATGAACACTGGGCTTTTTAATCCTCTTGGAAGGGCACCAGGGGCTTCCCTGGTAGCTCAGTGGTAAAAAATTTTCCTGCAATGCAGAACATGTGGGTTTGATCCTTGGGTGGGGAATATCCCCTGGAGGAGGACTTGGCAACCCTTGCCAGTATTCCTGCTGGAGAATCCCATGGGTAGAGGAGCCTGGTGGGCTATAGTCCCTGAGGTTACAAAGAGTCAGACATGACTCAAGCAACTGAGCACAGAAGGGCAGCAATCCCATATGAAGGCTCCTCCCCCATGATCTCATTGAAACATAATTAGTTCCTAAAAGCCCCATCACTGAATACTATGAATACTGAGGATTAAGCATCAACTGTGGATTTGGGTTAAGAACACAAACAAATGTATTCTTTTTAATGACTGAGTAATACTCCATTGTGTATATGTACCACAGTTTTCTTTTCCATTCATCTGCTGATGGACATCTAGGTTGCTTCCAGAGGGATGGTATGGGGAGGGAGGAGAGAGGGGGGTTCAGGATGGGGAACATTTGTATACCTATGGTGGGTTCATGTTGATGTATGGCAAAACCAACACAATATTGTAAAGTAATTAACCTCCAATTAAAATAAATAAATTTATTAAAAAAATAAAAAAAATTAAAAAAAGAACACAAACATTCAGTCAATACCAATAAAGATCTTGATATATGTATAGTGATATCTCACTGTGGTTTTACTCTGCATCTTTTTATTGGATAATGATATGGAATAATCTTTTGATATGCTACTTGCTTTCTATATATCCTTTTTAGTAAAATGTCTGTTCATGTCTTTTCCCAGTTTTCTAGTTGGATTAACATTGAATTTTGGGAGATTTTATATTTTTAAATATTAATCATTTATGGTTTATAAATATATTCTCTCAGTCTGTAGCTTTTCTTTCATCATCTTCATGTGAATTTTTAGAGTCAAATTTTTCAGTTTTGAAAAGATTTGTTAGTTTTTCCTTTCATGGATTGTCCTTTTGGAATAAAAAACCATGAGCTATTTGCCTAGCACAACATGCTTAAGATTTTCTCCTGTGTTTTTTTCCTTATAGTTTAGTTTTTGCATTTAAGTCTATGTTCATCTTGTGTTAATTATTGTGAGTTGTGACATTTAGGTCAAAAGTCCATTTTTTGCCTGGGGAAATCCAGTAATTACAGCACTGTTTGGTAAAATAGATAACTACATTTTAAAATAATTGTGTTATAAATTTAACTGTACTAAGCTAGCCTCAATAAATGAAATACTTATTCTCTTTGAATGTTGGAAAGCCTTTCTTTCTTTCTTTTTTTAAAATTCTCTTTATTTACTTATTTATGGTCATACCATGTGGCATGTGGAATCTTAATTCCCCAACCAGGGATCGAACCAGAATCACCCACACTGGAAGGTGTACCCACTGTACCACTGGGGATATTCACAGAGGGCCTTCCTTTGATGCTACCTTTAGAATGACTGCTGAGTGTGGGGCCTGCATGACACAGGGACAAATCACTCTTGGAGTTACTGAACCCTGACCCGTGCTGTTCATGTCACTACATCTTTTGTTTCTGGTCCAAAGTAACCAAGATTCATCTTCCCCTCATTTCTCTAGTGTTTTCCCCACTCCTTTGGTAAACCTGCTTAGATCAAACACCTGCTTAAATCATGTGATTTATCTGTGCTTTTAGACTGGAGAACATATATACAGCAGCCATTTTACTTTATTTGCTTTAAGTTTACAGCATGTAGTCTTGTCTGTTTTTAAGTATAGTACTTGTCTTTAAACAGAAGAAGTTATTTTGAATATCTTTGCCATGATCATAAAGTTTCATGGTATCAGAATATAAAGAGAAGGATCTGTTTTACAAGCTTTGAGTAAGAGAGATAAATAATCCCCTATATCTTATTTATATTCCCTGTATAGCCGCACGGCTAACAAGAGCCTTCACCCGTAACTGTATTGGTTAAGCTTTGGTGGATGAGCTCTGTTGGTGAGTGAATCAGTTAATTTTGATTCTCATTTGAAAGCGTAAATAATTCATGCGAGTGAAAATGTGAAATTCTTCTGGCAACCTGACAAAAAGCAGATTATAATAAACTGTTACTCTTTGTTATAACTCCCTAAACACGGGAGTTCTTTGCCTGTGGAACTATCAATATCATAGCTAAATTGCCAACATCTTTGTGAACTTGCCTCTGTTAGGATTTTTGGCCATGGGCCTAAATTAAAAGCAGATTTGTTCTCACTTATTTCCCATGCTCAGATTACTTACGATCTGATTCACTTCATAATTTTCCTTTTCACCCTTGACTTGTCTGGGTAAAACAATCTCTGAAGAGAAAACAAATAGCCAAAAATTAAAAGCTGAACTTCAGAATTGGTAACTTGTCTTTTAGACTTGGGAAAGGCCTGGGCAAGGCACTTCAAGTCATGGTGTCATTATCTCTGCATCTAATCTGCCTTGATTATCACACATTATCCCTCCACCTGCAGAATGGGGTTCTTTGTCTACAAAGACTAGCCTGCATGTGGTTGTGCAGCATTCTTCTTGGTTATCTTCTCTGTAGTGACACTTTCTACAAAACTCTTTGATATTCTCAATCAAAAAGAAAGTTCTTATTTTCAGGAAACATGGAAGTTTCAGTGACAAGAAGATCCCTGCTTATCACAGATGCCTGGGATAGAATTTCTCTATGTTTTATGAATAAATCAACCAAGTATATTTGTCTAACAGAGTCTGGTCAAGGTAGTCTCAACTTTCACTCACTACTGAACTCTTTTTGGTCTCCTCTTACTTTTCTCTCTGCCTTAAGAAAATGAATTTATAGATTCAGTCCTGTATAGGGACATCTTGACAAGGAAGTTTTGAGATGATTTTCCCATTATAACATAAATTTCTGATTCCACTTTTTACCCTTCTCAGCTTCAGTGTAATTGACAGATGAAAACATCTAATTATATCCTATCTAGTTTCTAATGGGCAACTTTAAACTTGTAATCATGTTTAATAGAATATGGTGTCAGGTATAATAAAATGCAGTAGGATCTTCTATTAGAAACTGAGTTTGGCAGTTTTTCAAATGACACACAATCCAAAACAAATTAAAAGAAAATATAGTCTTTAAAGGAAACCAAGTAAACCTAACTTTAATCAGACATTGTGATTGTAAGTCTACTTTGTTTTAAATAGAATTTAGCAATGAACAGAATTAGAAGAAATAGTTGGATATGGGTCGTATTTCAACAACCAGTATAGTGAAAAGGGCACACAGTATTCAACTAAAAAGAACAGACCACTATCCTTTTATAGAGGAGGGAATAAGGTTAAGAGAATACAGAAGGGGAGATTTAAATTCAGAATCACATTCCTGGTTTTCTGGCTCCAGATCAGTTGCTCTTTTGTACTACATAATTTATTTAACTGAATTTTAATTTTATCCAACTTTATAGTTGTTCTACTGGTTGACTGAATATTGGAAGTGTCTATGGATGTCCTAATCATTTTTATGCTCATTGTCTCTAAATCCACTGTGGTTTTCAGGCTAAGAAAAGGGAGAGGAAGGGAGGGGAGGAAAAGAAAATGAGGATCTTTGTTCCATTTGTTTTAATACTGAGTTTTAGAAGAAAATTTCCCATGTTATAAAGGCATAAGAACATTAGAGACAATATAAGTATAGAGCTTCTGAGAATGAGAGAAATAGGTGGAATTTATCCTGTATAAAAAGATTGTCATGTTTAATTAATAGCTAAATGCATTAGGAAAAAACATTTCAGTGTTAAAAATTAAAACAGATTAAAAACAGGCCCGAAGAGTTGGAAACAGTTTCCTTATGTTGTATTTGCTTCTTCCATTAAAAAAATACAGAGCACAGAGCAAATGTCAAGAAAAACTTTGTGGATAAGCTCCTGGATTTGAATTTGCACATAACCAGCAAACTAAGCAGTAAACCGTCTTGTTGACTTGTAAAAGTCCTTAACACGATAATAAATCCACCACAAAATATGAAGGCCTATAAAGTGAAAGCGAAGTCGCTGTCATGTCCGACTCTTTGCGACCCGGTGGACTGTAGCCCACCAGTCTCCTCCGTCCATGGGATTCTCCAGGCAAGAATACTGGAGTGGGTTGCTATTTCCTTCTCCAGGGGATCTTTCCGACCCAGGGATCAAACCAAGGTCTCCCACATTGCAGGCAGACGCTTTAACCTTTGAGCCACCAGGGAAGCCCAAAGGTCTATAGGAAAATAAGAAAAACAGAAGTCTCTTTCTATTTAGGGTTTGTGCTGATTTCTTTTCTTGTGTTTTGATTTTAGGGTTTTTTTTAAACCTTTCTGCTTGTGTTTAGAGATGTTTTAGTCCCAGAATATTTTGTAAGATTTCTATCTCAGTAAAATTAAAATAACTTCCCAGTTAAAATGGTCAATTTATCACCAGTTTAGTACCAAAAAGACATAAATATCGCAGAGCCGCATTTGAACATGAATCACAACTGACTCATTAAAACTCCTGAGCTACTTGAGGATAGTCACATAAACTAAGGTATCTTTTTTTTTTTTTCCAAAACAATTGTGAAAAAACAACAACTTTTCTGTGTTTTTTGGTATTTATCTCAAGGAAAGTAAGTTCTGTAAGAAAACTTGGAAAACCTAAGCTTTAGTCCAGCTCCTCTCCTTAGGAAATAAATATGTGACCTTAGCAAGTAGTTGAGCATAGCTGAGCCCTAGATTATTTTTTTCAGCTTCGAATCAAAGTAATGGTATAAAGTTTATAGTTAGGAATAACATGTGTTGAAAGACATTTACAAATTACACTAGATAGAGAGAGCATGGGGGTTGAAATTAGAATGCCTGGGATCAGGCCCTGAATTCTCCATATACTGGTTGAAAAATCACACAACTTGAACTTAAGTATTTTTTAATTTTACTTAGGATAAATTGTGTAGGATTGCTGAGAGGAAGATATATAGATATATATATACACATATATATGTTAAGTGTCATGTGAATATAAATTTCTTTTATTATGAAGTGCTGAGACTTTATGAACACTGCTCACACACACACACAAACAGATCTCATAAATGTTATATAATATGCTCACCAGGAATTCTTACATTCTTAGCACTTATTGTTCCTCAAGCTACCCTTGATGTTCCTTGAATTGAATTTACAGTCACTGTGCAGGGCAAGCAAGAAAATTAATCTTATTGCTTTATAGTTACACTTTATATCACAGTGAAAACTGACAAACTAAGTCCAAAATATTAGATTCTTCCCATATAAGTTTTCCAAGCTCATCCTTGGAAGTGAAGCCATAAAAAATATGATTATTCATGATTTGTGGTGGTACATTGAAAATCATTTACCCGCAAAGCTGAGTCCATTAAGGAAGGAACATATTTAATTTTAATAAAGTATATTTCTGATAGAGGCAGGGAAGGAAGGAAGGGCGATGAAGAGTAATTTACAAATGAATTAGTGTACCAGACATGACCAAGGTAGAGACAAAAGACTAATACATAAAGGGACAAAATTTGTACTCATTAATGTCTTTGGCACTAACTCTAGAATAAAAATTTTGTTTGAGAGTTAATTCAGGTTATGCCAGGCATGCTGTGATTGCTACGTTGTATTTTATCAATTGTGAAACTTTTGCTCAGAGAGTTCAAGACAATTACTGTGAATTTCACAGTCAAGACGTAGTTAGACTAGGATTCAAATGAACACTTTCTGACCTCAAATTCTCTGCTATAGACACATATGCCTGCTGGTTTAGTAGATACATTGAGTGGATCTATGTAAAAATAAAGTGGACTGTGAATAGAAAATATTGTTGAGTTGACCTTTCTTCTAGTTTGGAAAGACATCCAGCAATGCCCTTACAGAGAGGTAAAAGGAAACAAGCCTCCCACTTACATGCCAGTTTTCAGGCATGTCTACCATCATATCTTGACATGACAAGAGAAGTAACCAGTGTGTCAGGCTATGGCATGTTACCAAAATCATACTTGTGTACACAGTATTGTCAGGGGAGTGTGTAATTTCCTCAGTTCTGCATCACCACAGTAAAAATTTAAAGGGATGGATGGACCAGTGTTACAGCTTGGTTACAGCTCAGTTTAAATGGCAGACCCATGTTACAACTCAGTTATAGCTCATTTTAAACTGTGGGCCAGTATTACATCTCAGTTTTATTTGGTAAGCAAAAGAGAATACTTTGAGGCATGAGGGCGGGGTGACCCAAAAGACGCAAAGAGAAGAGAAAAAGGATCAATTTTGGCTCCTCTTTTTATATGTTTTTTTTCCTTCCCCCTGTGCCTGCCCTATGCAAACTGGGCTAGCCAGGAGGGCTGTTTGTTTCACCTGATGTTCTCATTCTGGTCCTCAGGCTTTCCTTTGTTCTATTTTCACAGGTTTTGCCTTTATTTGTCTTTTCATTTCATTGCTCAGTTTTGTCCGACTCTGCGACCCCATGAATTACAGCACGCCAGGCCTCCCTGTCCATCACCAACTCCCGAAGATCACTCACACTCATGTCCATCGAGTCGGTGATGCCATCCAGCCGTCTCATCCTCTGTCGTCCCCTTCTCCTCCTGCCCCCAATCCCTCCCAGCATCAGACTCTTTTCCAATGAGTAAACTCTTTGCATGAGGTGGCCAAAGTATTGGAGCTTCAGCTTCAGCATCAGTACTTCCAAAGAACATCCAGGACTGATCTCCTTCAGAATGGACTGGCTGGATCTCCTTGCAATCCAAGGGACTCTCAAGAGTCTTCTCCAACAACACAGTTCAAAAGCATCAATTCTTCAGTGCTCAGCTTTCTTCACAGTCCAACTCTCACATCCATACGTAACCACTGGAAAAACCATAGCCTTGCCTAGACGGACCTTTGTTGGCAAAGTGATATCTCTGCTTTTCAATATGCTATCTAGGTTGGTCTTAACTTTCCTTCCAAGGAGTAAGTGTCTTTTAATTTCATGGCTGCAATCACCATCTGCAGTGATTTTGGAGCCCCCCAAAATAAAGTCTGACACTGATTCCACTGTTTCCCCATCTATTTGCCATGAAGTGATGGGACCAGATGCCATGATCTTAGTTTTCTGAATGTTGAGCTTTAAGCCAACTTTTTCACTCTCCTCTTTCACTTTCATCAGGAGGCTTTTTCCTTCCTCTTCACTTTCTGCCATAAGGGTGGTGTCATCTGCATATCGGAGGTTATTGATATTTCTCCTGGCAATCTTGATTCCAGCTTGTGTTTCTTCCAGCCTAGCGTTTCTCATGATGTACTCTGCATATAAGTTAAATAAGCAGGGTGACAGTATACAGCCTTGATGTACTTCTTTTCCTCTTTGGAACCAGTCTGTTGTTCCATGTCCAGTTCTAACTGTTGCTTCCTGACCTGCATATAGGTTTCTCAAGAGGCAGGTCAGGTGGTCTGGTATTCCCATCTCTTGAAGAATTTTCCACAGTTTATTGTGATCCACACAGTCAAAGGCTTTGGCATAGTCAATAACGCAGAAATAGATGTTTTTCTGGAACTCTCTTGCTGTTTCCATGATCCAGCAGATGTTGCTAATTTGATTTCTGGTTCCTCTGCCTTTCCTAAAACCAGCTTGAACATCTGGAAGTTCACGGTTCATGTACTGCTGAGGCCTGTCTTGGAGAATTTTGAGCATTTCTTTACTAGCATGTGAGATGAGTGCAATTGTGAAGTAGTTTGAGCATTTTTTGGCATTGCCTTTCTTTGGGATTGGAATGAAAACTGACCTTTTCCAGTCCTGTGGCACTGCTGAGTTTTCCAAATTTGCTGGCATATTGAGTGCAGCACTTTCACAGCATCATCTTTTAGGATTTGAAATAGCTCAACTGGAATTCTATCACCTGCACTAGCCTTATTCATAGTGATGTTTTCTAAGGCCCACTTGACTTCACATTCCAAGTTGTCTGGCTCTAGGTGAGTGATCACATCATCCTGATTATCTGGATCATGAAGCTCTTTTTTGTACAGTTCTGTGTATTCTTGCCACCTTCTTAATATCTTCTGTTTCTGTTAGGTCCATACCATTTCTGTCCTTTATCGAGCCCATCTTTGCATGAAATGTTCTCTTGGTATCTCTAATTTTCTTGAAGAGATCTCTAGTCTTTCCCATTCTGTTGTTTTCCTCTATATCTTTGCATTGATCACTGAGGAAGGCTTTCTTATCTCTTCTTGCTATTCTTTGGAACTCTGCATTCAGATGCTTATATCTTTCCTTTTCTCCTTTGCTTTTCACTTCTCTTCTATTCACAGCTATTTGCAAGCCCTCCTCAGACAGCCATTTTGGTTTTTTGCATTTCTTTTCCATGGGGATGGTCTTGATCCCTGTCTCCTGTAAAATGTCATGAACCTCCATCCACAGTTCATCACACACTCTGTCTATTGGATCCAGTCCCTTAAATCTATTTCTCATTGCCACTGTATAATCAGAAGAGATTTGATTTAAGTCATACCTGAATGGTCTAGCAGTTTTCCCTACTTTCTTCAATTTAAGTCTGAATTTGGCAATAAGGAATTCATGATCTGAGCCACAGTCAGGTCCTGGTCTTGTTTTTGCTGACTGTATAGAGCTTCTCTATCTTTGGCTGCAAGGAATATAATCAATCTGATTTCGGTGTTGACTATCTGGTGATGTCCATGTGTAGAGTCTTCTCTTATGTTGTTGGAAGAGGGTGTTTGCTATGACCAGTGCGTTCTCTTGGCAAAAGTCTATTAGTCTTTGCTCTGCTTCATTCCGCATTCCCAGGCCAAATTTGCCTGTTACTCCAGGTGTTTCTTGACTTCCTACTTTTGCATTCCAGTCCCCTATAATGAAAAGGACATCTTTTTTGGGTGTTAGTTCTAAAAGGTCTTGTAGGTCTTCATAGAACCGTTCAAATCAGCTTCTTCAGTGTTACTGGTTGGGGCATAGACTTGGATTACTGTGATATTGAATGGTTTGCCTTGGAGACGAACAGAGATCATTCTGTCGTTTTTGAGGTTGCATCCAAGTACTGCATTTCGGACTCTTTTGTTGACCATGATGGCTACTCCATTTCTTCTAAGGGATTCCTGCCCACAGTAGTAGATATAATGGTCATCTGAGTTAAATTCACCCATTCCAGTCCATTTTAGTTCACTGATTCCTAGAATGTCGATGTTCACTCTTGCTATGTCCTGTTTGACCACTTCCAATTTGCCTTGATTCATGGATCTGACAGTCCAGGTTCCTATGCAGTATTGCTCTTTACAGCATCAGACCTTGCTTCTGTCACTAGTCTCTTCCACAACTAGGTGGTGTTTTTGCTTTGGCTCCATCCCTTCATTCTTTCTGGAGTTATTTCTCCACTGATCTCCAGTAGCATATTGGGCATCTACCGTCCTGGGGAGTTCATCTTTCAGTGTCCTACCTTTTTGCTTTTTCATACAGTTCATGGGGTTCTCAAGGAAAGAATACTGAAGTGGTTTGCCATTCCCTTCTCCAGTGGACCACATTCTGTCAGACCTCTCCACCATGACCCACCTGTCTTGGGTGACCCCACACGACCTGGCTTAGTTTCATTGAGGTAGACAAGGCTGTAGTCCGTGTGATTAGATGGACTAGTCGGTGATTATGGTTTCAGTGTGTCTGTCCTCTGATGCTCTCTAGCAACACCTACTGTCTTACTTGGGTTTCTCTTACGTTGGACTTGGGGTATCTATTCACAGCTGCTCCAGCAAAGCGCAGCTGCTGCTCCTTACCTTGGATGAGGTGTATCTCCTCACGGCTGCCCCTCCTGACCTTGGACGTGTGGTTGCTCCTCTCGGCCGCCTCCCCTGACTATTTTGGACTCCTTTTTCTAATCTAACTACCTAACCGTATGAAGAACCAGTCAAAACTCCAATCATGATCCTGTAGGAGTCAATGAGCTAACTCTCTAATAAGCCCAAGAAAGACCCTGACAAGATTTTAGTTTCCTGTCTTGCACCTAGTTCTTTATGATCACATGCATTTTTGAGTGGCAATTTCATGATAAAGGGCTAAACACATGAAGGAAGATATGCTTTCTTCAGTCTGGATATGAATTGTTTTGTTAGAGCAACATTTCATTTTCTGAATGAATAGAAATGTTTGCACATTAAAGTAACTGACTGTTATATATATTCTCTTTTTCTACCCACAGTTAAACATTTTTACATATATCTAATCTCCTATATAAAGTATTACTCAGTTTTGGAAATTAAAGTATAAAAAAGCAGTCTCTCATATAGGTGTAGTATATTAGAGTAACCATAAATGGTATATCTGAACAATTCATTTCAGTTCTTCCAGAAGCTGTGGCAAAAGAGGAAATATAGCACATTTAAAAAACTTTTATCATAAAGAAGAAATACCAACTCATTCTTTGTTTTGAAATGAAACGCTTATTACAGAGTGCTGATCATTCTTTAAATCTAAGATGGATATGACTTTCCTACACTCCATCAACACTAATATTCCACAAAATCCCACACTGCGTTTTCTTCCTCAACATTCTTCTTTTTGATATTCTTTATCCAAATGAATGAAACTATCATCTCTGGTTGTTTAAAACAGAAACTTTGACATAATCCTTAACTCCTTTTCTGCCACTTTTTCATCTTTTCTACATTCAGCTGGTCAATAGTGAAGACAGAAAGAGAAAATTCAATAAATATCAGATAGAAACTGTAGAGTCAGAAAACAGAGCAATACAATACAGTATTGGAAATTATAAAATTTGAAAATATTTAAAAATCTAGGAAAGTTACTAATTACATTTATATTTAGGAAGTATGTAATAGCTGCATATTAAACCTCTGTGAAGACTACTTCTCTCTTGTGTTTAGTCACTCAGTTGTGACTGACTCTTGTGACCTCATAGACTGAAACCTACATGTTCCACTGTCCATGGGATTCTCTAGGCAAGAATACTGGAGTGGGTTGCCATTTCCTTCTCTGCTTCTCTTTTAGAAGTCCTTTTAAATGCATGCATTCAGTTAAAACTGCCTTTGCCTAGCTAGTTCAATTGTGTCTGATTCTTTGCAACTATAAGGACTGTACCATTCCAGGCCTCCCTGTCCATCGCCAAATCCCAGAGGTTACTCAAACCCATGTGCATTGAGTCAGTGATGCCATCCAACCATCTCATTCTCTGTCCTCCCCTTCTTCTCCCACCTTCAATCTTTCCCAGCATTAGGGTCTTTTCCAGTGAGTCAGTTCTTCACATCAGGTGGCCAAAGTATTGGAGTTTCAGCTTCAGAATCAGTCCTTCAAATGAATATTTAAGACTGATTTCCTTTAGTTTGGACTGGTTTGATCTCCTTGCAGTCCAAGGGAATCTCAAGGGTCTTCTCCAACAGCACAGTTCAAAAGCATCAATTCTTCAGTGCTCAGCTTTCTTTTTATAGTTCAACTCTCACATCTGTACATGACTACTGGAAAAGCCATAGCTTTGAGTAGATGGACCTTTGTTGGCAAAGTAAGTCTCTGATTTTTAATACTCTATCTAAGTTGGTCATAACTTTCCTTCGAAGGAGCAAGCGTCTTTTAATTTCATGGCTGCAGTCACCATCTGCAGTGATTTTGGAGCCCCTCAAAATAAAGTCTGTCACTGTTTCCACTGTTTCCCCATCTTTTTCCCATGAAGTGATGGGACCAGATGCCATGATCTTCATTTTCTGAATGTTGAGCTTTAAGCCAACTTTTTCATTCTCCTCTTTCACCTTCATCAAGAGGCTCTTTAGTTCTTCACTTTCTGCCATAAGGGTGGTGTCATCTGCATATCTGAGGTTATCACTATTTCTCCTGGCCATCTTGATTTCAGCTTGTGCTTCATCCAGACCCGCGTTTCTCATGATGTGCTCTGCATATAAGTTACATAAACAGGGTGACAATATATAGCCTTGATGTACTCCTTTTCCTATTTGGAAGAAGTCTGTTGTTCCATGTCCAGGTCTAACTGTTGCTTCCTGACCTACATACAGATTTCTCAAGAGGCAGGTTAGGTGGTCAGGTATTCCCATCTCTTTAAGAATTTTCCAGATTGTGTTGTGGTCCACACAGTCAAAGGCATTGGCATAGTCAATAAAACAGAAGTAGATGTTTTTCTGGAATGCTCTTGCTTTTTCTATGATCCAGCGGATGTTGGCAATTTGACTTCTGGTTCCTCTGCCTTTTCTAAATCCAGCTTGAACATCTGGAAGTTTACAGTTTCTGTACTGTTGAAGCCAGACTTGGAGAATTTTGAGCATTACTTTGGTAGTGTGTGAGATGAGTGTAATTGTGCAGTAGCTTGAGCATTCTTTGGCATTGCCTTTCTTTAGGATTGGAATGAAAACTGACCTTTTCCAGTCCTTTTGCCACTGCTGAGCTTTCCAAATTTGCTGGCATATTGAGTGCAGCACTTTCACAGCATTATCTTTTAGGATTTGAAATAGCTCAACTGGAATTCCATCACCTCCACTAGCTTTGTTCCCTAGCTAATTGCTACATATATGCCTCAGAAATCAGTTTACGTGGCAACTTTTATGGAGAGTCTTTAATCCATTACATTTGAGTAGGAGCCACTTGTATATGAGTGTCTATGATCACCTTCATCTTAGATACGCTGAGCATAGCATTTCTGGTTACTGTGATCTTAGCAGTTTGCAGCAGATTCTCATACATGTAATGCTTTCATGTGTGTCCTTTTTAACATGTGTGTTCTCTAGAGGATATCTTTTTACTATTGAATTTTCACTGACTAGCACATACCAAGCATTCAGGTAATATTTTTGAATTAAATTGGTTTCACACAATGTGCTGCTACTCTCAAATACATCATTGTATAGAACCTCAAAATGAAGGCCAAGGCCAGGCTTCCTTTACCATTTTGATGTATTGTAAAGTCACTGCCACCCATTAACTTACAGCTGAATGTTATAGCAAAATTTATGCATCATGGTTTTAGAGAAGAAAATTCATCTTAGATTCATAGCTGTAAGAAAAAGACCAAAATACTCTGTTCTGCATGAGAGGATATCCACCTATTATGGTGTTTCATTATTCAAAAGCTTGAGTAATGAATTCTTTAAAGAAAACTGTTCATGAATCTGAACAACTGATTTTATTCACCTACTAAATTATTAAGACCTCGGAAGACACAGCAAGGATGTATTTTTGATGTAATTTACTTATAAATGTGTGCAAATATAGAATTGAAATCACTTTTTATAAATCTGAGAAAACCATAAGATCAAAGAAAATTTTAAAATTGAATATAAACAAAGTCTATAAAACCAAAAAGGACAATAATATAAACTTGATGTAATACTCGAGACTGCTCTGCTAAAATTAAATGTTTGCTATTATGTCTTTTTTTAAATTTTAAAATGTTTAATTGAAGTACTGTTGATTTACAATGTTGTGTTTCAGATGTACAGTAAAGCGACTCAATTATACACATACATATATTCACTCTTTTTTAGGTTCTTTTCCAATATAGGCCATTACAGAGTATTGAGTAGAGTTCCCTGTAGGTCTGTATTAGTTATGCATTTTATATATAGCACTGTGTATATATCAACCCAGTCTCACAATTATCCATCCCCTATGACCCCATGGTAACCACAAGTAGCTATTATGTCTTAATTTTAGCATGCCTCTTCTGATACATGCCTTGTGATATCTCAATTCTTCCACTATTCCCTATTTTAAACTACCATGAAGTCAGTTAGCTTTCACTTGGGAGATGGGGCAGGGTTATATTATTATGTGTTAAATCTCTTTTGCTCTTTTCTCAGTGGCTTGGAAAATTAAGAAGCATTAATTGGCACTACCTCAATTATAAAAACAAATTCAAACCTAGACACTGCAATCTTTAGTAATCTGTAGGTCACCTAATTGTTTCAGAATGTTTAATTTCTGGATTATATCAGGAATTTAAGTACTTTAAACGTCTCCAGAGAAAACGGCGGAGAAGGCAATGGCAGCCCACTCCAGTACTCTTGCCTGAAAAATCCCACGGATGGAGGAGCCTGGTAGGCTGCAGTCCATGGGGTCGCTAAGGATCGGACACGACTGAGCGACTTCCCTTTCACTTTTCACTTTCATGCATTGGAGAAGGAAATGGCAACCCGCTCCAGTGTTCTAGCCTGGAGAATCCCAGGACGGGGGAGCCTGGTGGGCTTCTGTCTATGGGGTCACACAGAGTTGGACACGACTGAAGCGACTTAGCAGCAGCAGCAGCAGCAGAGAAAACGGATTATTAAAATTATGCTTTTATACCTCAAAGTATTCCTGGACCCCTGTTGGAGAGACTATCTGAGTGCTACCTTGATGTGTGTGTGCTTAGTCATATCCAACTCTTTGCGACCCCATAGACTATAGTTTGCCAGGCTACTCTTTCCATGGAATTTTCCAGGCAAGAATACTGGAGTGAGTTGCCATTTCCTATTCCATTGAATCTTCTCGACCCAGGGATCGAACCCTATGTCTCTTGTGTCTCCTGCTTTGGCAGGCAGATTCTTTACCTCTGTGCCATGGGATAAGAGTTAGTTATGAGTCCTGGAACTAATAGGGGATATTATGAAAATTTATAGATAAATGCAGAATATATAAAATAAGAATTCTTTTGAATTTAGAGTATTTGAAACTGAGACAGTACTTTCCCTTTGCTTCTAAGTTCATAAGCCTGATTCATCTAGACATGTTTTCAGTTTATTTTGCTTTTTATTCTTTTCAATTACAGATTTTCTTGGAAAATATCTTTCCTCACTATCTGTGGTAATTGTGTGATCAATTTAGGCTGTATACTTTTTAAAGGTCATTTCCTCCTCTTTTCTTCATTTCCAGTGTAAGTTTTGTTGTATATCAGTTAATTCTAAGGATAAAAGCATTAAAATTTAATTAGATTTTTTTAAATGAAGGCACATTCTTATTCCAAGATACTGAATAATTTCTTGCAGGGTGGACCATATGACATGAAAGTTATCCATTTCAACCTTCTTCAGAGGGGAAAAAAAGATGATAGATTGAATCAACCATGGCATGACTTGTTTTTTGAGTAGTAATTCTGAAAATTCTCACTATAAAACCTTATTAAGTTAAATGAGGCATTAATCGTCATACTATGTTAAGAAAGTGATAAAATAAAATGCCTACTAGTTATGGTTTTGTGTTGGTTTTTATTTCCCTAAGGTAATGGCTCAGTTGGTCAAGAAACTGCCTGCAATGCAGGAGACCCAGTTTGAATCCAGGGTCAAGAAGATTCTCCTGGAGAAGGAAATGGCAACCCACTCCAGTATTCTTTGCCTGGAGAATTCCATGGACCAAGGAGCCAGGCAGGCTACAGTCCATGGGATCTGAAAGAGTCAGGCATGACTGTGACTAACTTTCACTTTCAAGGTATATTTTGGAAAATCAACAAGTATATAAGGAAAGTATCATTGGTTCTGCATTAAACCTATTTATAAATATCTTAGACATAAATATTATGAGGAAATACACCATAATATTTGTCTTCCCCTGAAACCTAGCTTTACTTGGCAACTTGGACCAAATATACAATTCCTTGATGGCTTAATTCCAGGATACCTATTGTCTAAAACCATGGCTTCAACATTTTCTTCAGCTATTCTCTCTTTGGCCATAGTCTTTAATGAAAACTTGATATATACAGAAGAGTGGCACTTTTTTTGGCTCAATATAGAATGAAGAGCATAAAAATCCCCTACTGTATTTTCTTTTTTGCTCTTCCTGAGAAACCTCCAGGAAACACTTTCAATACCTTGAAAACACTAAAATATTGAAAACTACTCATCTAAATCATCTCAGGACATGAGATACATTCTGTGGCCAATTCAGAGACTTTCTGTGGGAGGTAAGTGGGTTCAAAATGAAAACAAGTTGAGGACTCTCATTGGTGAGATGAACTACACAAAGAAGCGAAGGGGACAAGGACAAGTTTATTACTATTATTACTGTTACTATTTTATCTTTGAAATATGCCAAGTATCATGGGAATTCTCCAGGGAATAATTTAAGAATTAATAACTTAAATGCAACTTTGGGAAATTTATCAACTTTTGGCCTTTGGAGGAATTAAGCAGAAAGACCCCCTTCAACTTGAAATCTTAGAATGGCAGTTGGATTCAGTGTGTTGAGTTGATTGGAAAGGCCTCTTGGCTACTAAATTAAGGGATTATGATACAACTGAATGTAATGGCTCCATGGAAGACCCTGTTGCACTGTTGGATGCTTGAGAAAGATGTAAACTTGTGATGTTTTGAACTTGGGCTCAGAAAATGGCTGGTTTAGAAGTAAACATATATATCTGGTCTGAAGGGAGGTGCATTGTCTTATGGGTATTGACGTCAGAGGGTGAGGTCTTCTCTGCTTAAGGACGTGAACTAAAATAAGACTTTGGATGAATAACATGACTTGCCATATTTCATCAAGGATGTAGATGACCCTATGAATTCTTTGAACTGGGGCAATACTCTTAGGTCCCTCCTATCTGAGCCTTTGACAAGTGGGTAAATTTCTTTTCTGTCTTATTTAACAACATCCAAAGCCTTAAAGCTCAACATTCAGAAAACTAAGATCATGGCATCTGGTCCCATCACTTGATGGGAAATAGATGGGGAAACAGTGGAAACAGTGTCAGACTTTATTTTGTTGGGTTCCAAAATCATTGCAGATGGTGACTGCAGCCATGAAATTAAAAGATGCTTACTCCTTGGAAGAAAAGTTATGACCAACGTAGATAGCATATTGAAAAGCAGAGACATTACTCTGCCAACAATGTTCCATCTAGTCAAGGCTATGGTTTTTCCAGTAGTCATGTATGGATGTGAGAGTTGGAGTGTGAAGAAAGCTGAGCACTGAAGAATTGATGCTTTTGAACTGTGGTGTTGAAGAAGACTCTTGAGAGTCCCTTGGACTGCAAGGAGATCCAACCAGTCCATTCTAAAGGAGATCAGTCCTGAGTGTTCTTTGGAAGGAATGATGCTAAAGCTGAAACTCCAGTACGTTGACCACCTCATGTGAAGAGCTGACTCATTGGAAAAGACTCTGATGCTATGAGGGATTGGGGGCAGGAGGAGAAGGGAACGACAGAGGATGAGATGGCTGGATGGCATCACCGACTTGATGGACGTGAGTCTGAGTGAACTCTGGCAGTTGATAATGGACAGGGAGGCCTGGCATGCTGTAATTTATGAGGTTGCAAAGAGTCAGACATGACTGAGTGACTGAACTGAACTGAACTGAAAGCTTTAATATGCAAATAAACACAAAATTATTGATAAGGTATCTGAACAATGGTGTATATTTTTTGCACCTTTATTCCCCATTAAATTAAAATTTGATTTATACTCAGATCATTTTAAGCAGTTTAAGAAAGTTCTAAGAAATTGTTGCAGATGACTTCTTACATGCTCACTGAACTTGTTAACAAGCAATACTTTTGTATCATAAGACTGCATCTGTTAAACACAAAGTTTATCCAATTGCTTTATTTGAAATTTCATCTTCTATTGTTGTGCATCTTTGGAAGATTAAGAAAATAAAGAGTGTGCATATATGAAAGGATGGTAAACAGAGCTGGCACTGGAACATGTTTATGAGTATGTAGCTAATTTGTAGATATTTACATGTCTAGGATTAAAGTTTAAGACATTTTCATTATATGTCTATTCTGTTTCCTTTGAAAGTAAAATGATTTACAGAACTTTAGTACTTTAAAGAGGAATTCAAGATATATTCTCTAATCTACAAAGCAATGAAGTCAGTTTGGGTTTGGGTCAAAAATTGACCTGCTAATCATATCCAGGTAAATTCTAAACTCATGTAGAAGTTATCCATTGCTGCTGAAGAGGTTTGTCCATATTTCCAGATATTTGTATATCAATTTTTTATTCCTTTTATTTTGTTCCATATCATGTTGTGTACTTTCTAGGTTTGCTAATCCATAGACTGTGGTGCAATTGATGTTTACTCATAACGTTATTGAAAGGGCAACACAGCAGTGTGGTTAAGCATATTAGTTCTGAGTAAGGTAGCCCTGAATATAAATGTCTTCTCCACTTATTAGCCATATAAACTTAGTAATGGGACTATTATAATAATATTTACTATGGGGCTGTTGTGAAGATAGAATGAGATAGTTCTTAGTGTCTAGGCTGTGGAAATCCTCAATAAATATTAGCAGCTGATGATATGATTGTTACTACTGTTCTTATTCTGAGAGTTCCCATAGATGCGAGAGAGAAAATAATACTTATGCCATAAGGCTAATGTCTTTAAAAAGAGCTTCTGGGAGTAAGTTGGTGAGCAAATAGTGAATTGACTATATATTGTAAGAAATGGCATGGCCTCAAATATCTCCATTCTGCTGCCCGTATATGGTCTAGAATGCACACAGCATTGTATGGTATTCTGTTTATTAAAAGGTGGAGAAAAAAACTTGTGTTGAATTTAAAAAATACTTTTCCAAACTACTAACAGAATAAATGATCTTTTAAATAAAATTAGCTCAAAGTTTTAAAAATCAAATATACATAAAATTTGTGATTTCACTAAATTTGCAAATGTTTTTCTTTAAGAATGAGTGATATATTACTACATGACTACTTATTTGGTATGAGGAAATAAGTATGTTTATTCCTCCTAGCCCTCCAATAGTTTTCACCTAAATTATTTGAGAGCCTTGATGTATAGTAATCATAGAGATTTACAATAAAGAATACTCCCCTCTCAAATTTTTTCATCTCTTGCTTTAAAATTTTTACTTTCATAAAATTTTAAGATTACTTTTTAAATGTCTGTCTAAATATAGTTTGAGCAACTCTGATGTTAGGGGCGTGGACCCTCTGCACAGTCAAAAGTCCAAGTATACTTCATCTTGCCCTCCAGTTTCATAATCTGTGGAATCAGTCAACCTCAGGTGGCGTAGTACTGTAGCACATATTCATTTTCAAATGGACCCATGCAGTTCAAACCCATGCTGTTCGAGTTGACTGCATATTATGTCACAGTATAATTCTGTTACTCTTCTTAAAATTTCAGTGGAAATATAGAGCAGCTGATCATTTCCCACAATGTAATTATCTTTAATATTTTAGAATACAATCAACCTTGTCTGTCTGGAAGGAAAGGAAACTAGGGTTATTCCTTTATTCATTTCAAACCCAAAGGGGTGCCACGAGGATACTCAGATTAAAATGTTCAGCAATCTGTTAAAATACAAAATTGGAGAATAGTGTAGGTTTAAAATGATACAATGACAAAAACACATTAAGAAAAAAAAATAATGACTTTGAGCAGAAGTATAAATGCAAAAAAACAAAACCATGTTTATAATATGCAATTCTCTAAGGATCCTTTTTCCCACCTGTGTTAGCTCAGCCAGCAGCCTAAACAACAAAAATGCATTTTTTCATAGTTCTAGAGGCTGTAAAGTCCAAGATCAAGGTCCAGTAGGGTTCAAATTCTGGTGAAAGCCGTCTTTCTGGCTTGCAGATGGCTAATTATTTAGTATATACTCACATGACAGAGAGGGTTGTGTGCATGTATTCTAGTACCCTCTTTGTATAAGGACACCAATCCCATCAGTTTAGTTCAGTTCAGTTGCTCAGTCATGTCCGACTCTTTGTGATCCCATGAACTGAAGCTCGCCAGGCTTCCCTGTCCATCACCAACTCCCGGAGTTTACTTAAACTCATGTCCATTGAGTCGGTTATGCCATCCAACCATCTCATCCTCTGTCATCCCCTTCTCCTCCCACCTACAATCTTTCCCAGCATCAGGGTCTTTTCAAATGAGTCAGTTCTTCGCATCAGGTGGCCAAAGTATTGGAGTTTCAGCTTCAGCATCAGTCCTTCCAACGAATATTCAAGATTTATTTCCTTCAGGATGGACTGGTTGGATCTTCCTGCAGTCCAAGGGACTCTCAAGGGCCTTCTCCAACACCACAGTTTAAAAGCATCAATTCTTCAGTGCTCAGCTTTCTTTATAGTCCAACTCTCATATCCATACATGACTACTGGAAAAACCATAGCTTTGACTAGACAGACCTTTGTTAGCAAAGTAAAGTCTCTGCTTTTTAATATGCTGTCTAGGTCAGTCATAGCTTTTCTTCCAAGGAGCAAGCATCTTTTAATTTCATGGCTGCAATCACCATCTGCAGTGATTTTTGGAACCCCCCCCCCAAATAAAGTCTGTCACTGTTTCCACTGTTTCCCCATCTATTTGCCATGAAGTGATGGGACCAGAAGCCATGATCTTAGTTTTCTGAATGTTGAGTTTTAAGACAACCCAATCCCATCATGGGGACCCAACCCTTCTGACTTCGTTTAAACCTAATCACCTCCCAGAAGCTCCACCTCCAAATACTATCACCTGTGGTGGTGTAGTTGATACGTTGTGTCCAACTCTTGTGACTCCATGGACTGTAGCTTGTTAGGCTCCTCTGTCCATGGGATTCTCCAGGCAGGAATACTGGAGTGGGTTGCCATTTCCTTCTCCAGGGCATCTTCCAGATCCAGCAATTGAACCCAGGTATCCTGCACTGCAGACAGATTCTTTACCAGATCTGGAGGTTCCAAAATATGAATTTTGGAAAGCAACAAAAACATTCAGTCCATAACCCCATCTTCTCTTCCCCTAGTCTTTTGGAAAGAAACTATTCAACAAAGAGATGAAAATAGCTTTTCTTTTAATAGATTTACTAAACGAAAGAAATCAAACACTCCCAGGCAGGTTTAGTGGACCAGAAGTGGAACTTTGAGGGCTTTCACAATGACTCATATGGTGAAGAATCCTCTTGCAATTCAGGAGACCTGGGTTTGACCACGGGTTTGGGAAGCTTCTCTGGAAAAGGGAATGGCTACCCACTCCAATATTCTGCCCTGGAGAATTCCATGGACAGAGGAGCCTGGCAGGCTACAGTCCAATGTCTGGAGGTTCCAAAATGTGAATTTTGGAAAGTGACACAAACATTCAATCCATAAAACCATCTTCCCTTCCTCTAGTCTTTTGGAAAGGAACTATTTAACAAGGAGATGAAAACAGCCTTTCTTCTAAAAGTTTTTACTAAATGAAAGAAAACAAGCACCACCAGGCAGGTTTAGTGGACCAGAGGTGGAACTGTGATCTGTTATGAAATGAATAATAGCTCTATTATTAAATTAATTTTCTGTTCTAATTTATAAGATCATTCAAAATTTTAACCCATGTTAGAATATTGTAGCTACAATTATGTTTTACCAAATTGGAAGGAATTAGAAAACATGTGCTCTCAATTGCATTTTTCAAATGCCACTAGCAAGACCACACTGTCAAGTGGAAATAGGTCAACCAATGTTAAGCTCTAAGTTTTAATAGGTTTGCCGCATTCTAGCCTCAAAATTGCTGGTAAGTGATTTAAATTGAATAGCTCCTATGTCTTAATCTGTAAAATGTGGGCAGTAAATCTGCTCTGATGTTAAATATATTATGAACTTTGTACTTCAGTCAACTAGCATTTAAGAAGGACCCAGTAAATGTCAGGCACTATGACTGAAATTGGGATATGGTATCTTAATGAAGCAGATATGCCTCCATTGATAATCTTACTCTTTTTTTGAAAAGATACTCCAATTAAAATAAATAAACTAATTTAACAAAAAAAGACACACTGGACAAATCTTCATAAATACCCATACATGTCCAAAGTGATTTCCTATTCATCTACTTGCATATATAAACTTGTAGTGATTTAAACGAGTTAGTCAGAAATCTAGTAATGATACTTAGATTTATTTCATGTATTTAAAGTAATAAACTATAAAATTAAATTTGACATGGGAATTATTTTCTCATGTAAAAATTTTATTCAATCCATTTCTTACAACTATAAAACTGTTTTTTTCTCTTCACCACTAGAACTCACTTTTGAGTTATCTAACATACTTTTCCAGACTTAATTACAATTTCTGTTCAAATAATTTGATATCTATACTCTTTTAAACCATGTATAATGCTGTCACTGGAAATTTTATATACTATTATAAAAATATATAGAATAAGTATACTATTATAAGTTTATGCATAATATAAAACACATATAAATTTAAATAACATTATACATTTATATAAGCCATTATGTAAAATTAGTTTTTAAATATTTACTGACATACTATAAGGCATATATTTTTAATTTCCTATATTGCTGTCTAGTAAGCTTGAAGATGTTGACTTACAGAAACATTACAATTATTTAAATTATTCTTTCACTAATAATTTTTTGATTTAAATTAAATGTCTTTCCCTTAGATGTTGTAGTAGGTATCTAAACTTACTAGTGACAGAAGTAATTTCAGGCAACAGTTATTGAACAGTTTTATTTAAAACAGGTAATTGAGTGTCTATACCTCCTTTCTTATTTCTTGTGTCAAGCCTGTTACTGCCTTAGAATTTTGAAAAAGAATTAGTTTTATTTATTACTTTATTTTGACTTTCCTGGTGGCTCGTTGGTAAAGAATGTGCAATGCGGCAGGTGCAGGAGACACAGGTTCAATCCCTGAGTTGAGAGATCTCCTGGAGGAGGGCATGGCAACCCACTCCAATATTCCTGCCTGGAGAATCCCATAGACAGAGAAGCCAGGCAGACTACATCCATAGGGTCGCAATGAGTCAGGCATGACTGGGCGACAGAACACAACATACACAAAACATATTAGATATTACAAAGTTTCAAATATACAATCTGATACTTTTCTGAAGGGTACATTTTATGGGTACAATAGCTACTTTTATTTGTAGGCATGTGCTATAATTAGTGACTGAGTGTGTGGAAGTATAAATTATGAAACATCTTGCACACATTAAACATTATTACTGAACAAATCCAGTAAAAACTTGGGTAATATTACAGGTATAGAATGGGCAGGCTTTGGCAGGTTTGAGAGAAATTTTTGCCATGAGCACTAAAGCACTTTTTTAAAACAAAATCCTTACCATAGTCTAGACAATGGACAGATCCATTATCCACAAAGTTCAGTTCAGTTCAGTTCAGTCACTCAGTCGTGTCTGACTCTTTGCGACCCCGTGAACCGCAGCATGCCAGGCCTCCCTGTCCATCACCAACTCCCAGAGTCCACCCAAATCCATGTCCATTGAGTCGGTGATGCCATCCAACCATCTCATCCTCTGTCGTCGCCTTCTCCTCCTGCCTTCAATCTTTCCCAGCATCAGGGGCTTTTCAAATGAGTCAGCTCTTTGGATCAGGTGGCCAAAATATGGAGTTTCCGCTTCAGCATCAGTCCTTCTGATGAAACCCAGGACTTATCTGCTTTAGGATGGACTGGTTGGATCTCCTTGCAGTCCAAGGGACTCTCAAGAGTCTTTTCCAACACCACAGTTCAAAAGCATCAATACTTCGGTGCTCAGCTTTCTTTATAGTCCAACTCTCACACCCATACATGACCACTGAAAAAACCATAGCTTTGACTAGACAGACCTTTGTTGAAAAAAGTAATGTCTCTGCTTTTTAATAAGCTGTCTAGGTTGCTCATAACTTTCCTTCCAAGGAGTAAGCATCTTTCCCTCCACAATGGGATAAAATATTTTTTAAAAGAGATCAATTGCTAATTGCAATTTAAAAAAATGCTTGTTTAGCATTGATAATATCTCTTGAGTTATACCAGTTGCTCAAAGACCAATTTTGGTATTAAACAGAAGTACAGTTATTGAACTACAACTGACTTACAGTTATTTGAAGTGTTAGTTTGGAATTCTGAGTTTTCTAGTTGATAAAATTTTGGCTTAAGTCGTTAATTGTGTTAGGCTGCATAGTAAGTGTACCAGAGAAAAGAGTGCTTAGTTATCACAGCATCCCCTCAAATATAAGTCAGAAAAAACCCACTAAATAATGCCTGCATCCAGTCATTGAACAGTGGAAATAGTGTCAGACTTTATTTTTCTGGGCTCCAAAATCACTGCAGATGGTGATTGCAGCCATGAAATTAAAAGACGCTTACTCCTTGGAAGAAAAGTTATGACCAACTTAGCATATTCAAAAGCAAAGACATTACTTTGGCAACTAAGGTCCGTCTAGTCAAGGCTATGGTTTTTACACTAGTCATGTATGGATGTGAGAGTTGGGCTGTAAAGAAGGCTGAGTGCTGAAGAATTGATGCTTTTGAACTGTGGTGTTGGAGAAGACTCTTGAGAGTCCCTTGGACTGCAAGGAGATCTAACCAGTCCATTCTGAAGGAAATCAGCCCTGAGATTTCTTTGGAAGGAATGATGCTAAAGCTGAAACTCCAGTTCTTTGGCCTCCTCATGCGAAGAGTTGACTCATTGGAAAAGACTCTGATGCTGGGAGGGACTGGGGGCAGGAGGAGAAGGGGACGACAGAGGATGAGATGGCTGGATGGCATCACCGACTTGATGGACATGAGTCTGAGTGAACTCCGGGAGTTAGCGATGGACAGGAAGGCCTGGCATGCGGCGATTCATGGGGTCGCAAAGAGTCGGACACCACTGAGCTACTGAACTGAACTGAACTGACTGAGTCATCATCTCCAGGGGTTCTTTCTAATTACTTGGTGCTATCATAAGTACTAGTTTGAGCACCCCTTATCACTGTCTTATTTCTCGTAAAGATTAATTATTGCCTCTGATTTGTTTTCCACAAGCACAGTGTCACTCTGGTAACAGAGCAGACTTGCAATATCTGGAACAAAGAGGGCCAAAATTAAGGCTGTTAATAGGGCTAACTTGTAGATGTTTTGTTCTAAATCTGAAAGCAATAGCTTAGCCGAGGTCTGAGCTTTTCTTCCCTGGTGATCTTTTTTGGGGTTACTTATTTAAAGTGGGAGGAGCATCTCAGCGCGTTGGACCAAGTGGTAATGAAGGGAAATGGCCTATGTATTGATTATGTCAGTTTTAACTATTCACCAAAGAAAAATATCTTAAATTCCCAGAATAAATCAAGATGTAAACTTATTTTTCTTAACATTTAGTTCCAATTAACTTAGTACCTTCATAACAGAAAAAAATGACATACAACTATCACTATGAACCTAGTAGTAGTAGCAAAAAATAAATTTTACTGATTACCAACTCTGTAAAAGATATGATGTACTATATTTTTCTATTTATCCTTTTATGTCCATTTCTATAAGATATCCCTTTAGTGACCACCTATGTCAGAATTAGCTGCATCAGGAATCACATTATTACAATTAAGTGGAAAAGTTTATAACATATAATTGTAGGTTGAGAGATAGAATACTCAGTAGGCCGAATAACTCTGGCACGTGATGTGATACATAAGCTTAGCTACTTGGTAATTCAGAATCAACATAACCTGGAATGATAAACCACCCTCTGTTGTCTGGGACTATGCTTCCTCAAATCAGACATATCTTATGCACACTGATGTTCAAATAGGTTTTTCAAAAGGCATTTAAGGCAGTTGATAGTTATACTAATCATTGACTCTTAGCTCTGTTTCCATCCAACTTTCAGACTTGTTTTTACCCTCATTTTACTAGATATTTCTAATTGTCCTTCTTCTTATTTGTATACATGAAATTTCACAAAACAAATACTTGCAGTTAGAAGGTCAGATACATTAAGATCCCAGTGCACACTGTCAGATTGGGGAATTAGGAGAACACTGATATGCCACGTGATACTGCAGGAGAAGGGATTGTACATGTACTTTTATTCTTTATTTCTAACAAAAGCTGTAAGTCTGGACATAGGGAAAAGGCTGAACAGATGACTGAGTCTTGAAAGTTTGAAGGGACCTGCCAGATAAGGCTCTTCACACAGAAAAGTCATAAACAATACCAGGAACTTTTTGAATGAGAGGCATAATGGATATAAGGTGGGGGAGAGAGGACTGGAGTGAGATCACTAAACCCCCTTAGAGATGCTAAAGCATCTACCTTACCAGAGGAGGCCCCTTCTCCCCTCTTTTCTCTTTCCAGATTCTAAGTATTGTATTGTGTTGCTACAGGGACCTTTGATATTTTCTGGTCCAAATATTTCATTTGGAAAATCAAGGTCAAAAGTCCTTATTTGGTCTTTTTCTTTCACAATCTAATAAAATAACCCTTTATCAGTTTTTTTATCTATTGCTTTTTCGTTACTGCAAGCTGAGCTTGTAACCAAGCAGGACCCTATGAGGCTTTCCCAGGGTTGGCCCTTCTCCCATATCTTCTGCTTAAACTCCTCTCTAAAATACCTGTATTACAGGGTCTGATGCACACAATTTCTGAGTTGTTTCACAGACGTGAAATGACACCTCCCCCCTCCCTAGTGCCGAATGAAAGAACTACTCGGTGACCATTAGCCATGAGCACATAAATCCCAGGCCTCCTAAAGCCTAAGGATGGATAACACTAACCGCTGTGACACCACCCTGTTACTTCACCACTAAGCAACCAGAGATTTGTGTACCAGGTGATCAAATACCCTGTGACCCCCTCCCTCAGCTGGCCTTTAAAAATGCTTTGCTGAAAGCCCTTGGGGAGTTTGGCATTTTTTGGCATGAGATCCCCAACTTCTTGCATGGCCATGCAGTAAACCTTTCTCTGTGCCATGCTCTGATTTTTTGGTGTGTTTGACCTCACTGTGTGGGGCACATGAATTTGCATTTAGTAACAAGCTCTGTCCTAAAGCACAGTTGTTATATGTCACCATTCTCATCAAAACCAACTCACTGTTCTCATACAGTAAAAAATTTAAACTACGTAAGATATTAAGTGATTTCTAGTATTTGATTCCACCATCTTCCCACGTGTCTCATTTTCTTGATGGGAGGCTAAAGAGTAATGCCCCAAACATAGTTAGGAGTTAAAGAAGTATTTGTTATTACCAACTCCCCTCTCTCAACATTACTCCTTCCTCTCTCCATTTGCTTTTTTGATTGCATGGGTCCTTCTTCCTGTAATTTTTGTTTGGGGATGTTCTACTGAGTATTCAAAACCTTTCCTCACTCTTATCATCCACATATGTGTCCCTTTTGATCCTCCCACTCTTTGCTTATTCTGTTGTTATTAGAAATCTACCCACATTCTACTTGTATTTTGGCTAGTTGGGTATATATTTAGGTGGGTGGAGAAAGAAAGTTTTACACTGTCACCTCTGTGCTGGGGAAATCATACCTTGTTTCATCTAAAATACAGTATAGAACAAATGCTCAATATATGTTAGGTGAATTGCAAAGATCATATTGCTAAGGCATAAAGTAACATGTAAGGGGTGATCTGGGGCAATTTTCTTCATTTTCTCAATTAGGATTATGGACCAAAGTGGCAATACACACTTGAAAGGATTTGTTGCCACTTATTTGAAAGAGTTAAAGTGTGTTTTGTATAAAATAATGTTTTACTTGTCTCATTCACTTCATACAGATGTGTGGAAGTAACATATGAAAACCAGTGTCAAGAAATTTTTAATTCACTAAAAGCCACTCAGATAGTGACAATGCAAATATCAGAAGTTTGAGGTCCTGACTCCTAGGTCAGCTCTACTTCCATTTCTCTTCCTGCCAAATCCAGAGGCAAGCTGACTCAGGAGGGAGATAAGCAGTTTTGGGGGCCAATAGTTTAGATTCCAGAGCAGAATACCATAAACATAACATTCTTGTGCTTCTTTTTTTTTTTTTAATCCCCCACAGAACGATTCCTAGATTATTATTCAACAAGTTTAGCTCCTGAATTCAGCTTCTTATTCATACCCAGATTTACACATCCTTTTGTGGAAGTGACTGACTTTATGTCCTTCTGCTTTATTTCTATCAGACCTTCCCACAGAGGTGCTAGTAAGCAGTGCATTGAAGTGAGAGTTACAGTTTGATGACTAAAGAAAAGAATCAACAATCACGTGCATTTCTCTTTTGGATTAAGGAAACTGATTCCATCTAATTATTTCAAACTTGGCATACTGAGTCTGTAGTGGCAATACAAAAGTTCAGGTTTTTTTTTTTTTTTTTGATAGTAAAGAATTGTTATTTTGTTATGCTTGGTATCAATATATTTATAATCAGTACTTAAAAGTGATGCTGGGACATCACCAAACAGTATGCTATTTCTTTCTAAATTCATGTAGTGAATGAGATTTGATTTTGTACTTTTCAAGTGATGTATCTGAAAATATTGCCTTTTATTACTGACTGTGTACTCAAAGCACTTCAATTTTTTCAGTATAGTTCATTCCTCAAGCACAAGAAAATAATAAGAAAAAGCATGAAGAGTTATTAAGAAAAATGTCTGTAGGCATTTAGATAGTGATTTTACGTAAAGAGTGGCACTTCTGCCTACCCCTCTGAGTTGGGGCCCAGATCTCTTGACCGAAGGAGGAGTCAGTATTCTTCATCTTCCCAGCTGCTTCTAGGTTATTCCAATCTCCTGTCTCATTTCAGTTAAGATCTCAGTATTACTGGGACAATATTTTTCTTAATCATAGTTACCTTCATTTTTCATATAATTTTGTTTATGTTATTAAAAAATGTACCACTCACCTCCAAACCCAAGCACATCCCACATCATCATTCTTAATGACTGATCTTGAAACCCTCTTCAAGAAAAATAAACATTCTCTGGTAGAGCTCTCTTAGTATCCACAACATCTGCCTCAGGATGTACCCGTAACGTCCTTCAGCACTGTTTTTTCCTCTGTGGAGAAAATATTTTTCAAAGCCAACTGAGTTTTTTTTTTCCCTTGCACCCATCTTCTCCTGCTTTTTCTGGCAAGTGGTTTCATCAATTTCCTATCTGTACTTTGGATTTCCCTACTTTTTACAAATGCTTAACCTTTCTCATTCTAAATTGACACCTTTCTTTACCCTGATTTTAGCTCCAGTTATTATCTAATCTTACTTTGCTTAACTACACACTCTATAAAAAAAGTAGCTTCCAGTCCAAGTCTCTGTGCAACACCTATTCATTCACCACTCGAACACAGTATAACTTCTCTTCTCACCATTGTTAAAAAGACCCTCTTGAAGTTAATTTCCTTCTCAGTTTGGTCTCAATTTCTCAAACTTTACAATCTGAGTAAACATTGACTTCTTTTAGAATATCTCTTCTGTTGGTTTTCTTTCTCTATTCCTTGGAGGGTTCTTTTACCGGAGCCCTTGATTCTTCCCTCTTCGTCTTTCACATCTAGTTATCAAGTCCAGTTGTTTTCCCCCCTGCAGGAATTCACCTTTTGATGACCAGTATTATTCTCCTGGTTGAGATTATTATCTCTTGTCTAGATGGCTAGCTTCCTAACTGGTCTCCCTGAATTTTGCTTGTCTTCTACAAATATGTTCTTCTCAACAGTCACACGGTTGTTTTAATTTTTAAAGTTTTATTATCTTAGTAAAAAGAACACATGATAATACATTTTATTATAAAAGTAATCAAACAGCGCTGAATATTAATAACACCAAAAAAAGAAAAAGAAAACACCACGGGAAATATACCACTAACGTTGGCACCAGTTGTTTATTGGATACTTATTAGGATGATTCCTGTAAAGATTCCGGTGATTAGATGCTCAGTTAACAGGTATGTGTATATCTATACATACACACACACACATTTAACACGAATGTTAATATACCCATATTAGTTTTTAAAGCACACAAAAAAGCAACCTCACTTATTTACCATCATTGAAAGACAAATTGAAAATCTCAGGAAATCTGGTACTCTTCAGAATCTAATCCAATCCTAGTTTACCTGTCAAAGTTTGCCACTTCCATCTCGACTGCCCATCTTTTGGCTGGACAGTCTTTGTGCTACCATGTCTTTGAGTATTTTGTTTCCCGTTTCCATGGAATAACCTCTTTCTTTCTCCATTTGTTGAAATTTTACTTTTCTTTTTCTCAGATGCCAGTTTGGGTTGAATCTTCTCTTATAAATCACAAAGGATGGAATAATGCAAACTGGGGATATAACAGTATATCAACATTTCTGTATAGCTGTTAATATATTTTTTGTGTATTTATTACTTGTCTATTTCTTATTCTAAAATATAAGTATCTAGAGGGTAAAAGTCTTATTTATCCTTAATTCATTAGACACTAATGATTTTCACTTAGATATCAACAAATATTTGCTGAATTGAATTTCACAAATTTAAAAATTTATGGCATTTTGTCTGCTTGGTATAATTGAATCAATTAGGTGAGTTTGTACTTAATGTAGTAATACCGAATGGGTTTGGCTACATTATTTCACGTTCTCCAGAACTTTTGTTTTCCCAAATATATTTCTAGTATCTCTAGGAGTGCTTGTATTCCTATCCCAAATGTCTCCCGGGATGGACCAATTTGTAGATCCTCACTGAGGATACTTTATTAACTGGCTAATGGAGCCAATGAAAGAAAAAAATTTCCCTTGACAACTGGAAGAATCTTAATTCTATTCTAAAAGTACCCCAATGTTCATCGCAGCACTGTTTATAATAGCCAGGAAATGGAAGCAACCTAGATGTCCATCAGCAGATGAATGGATAAGAAAGCTGTGGAACATATACACAATGGAGTATTATTCAGCCATTAAAAAGAATACATTTGAATCAGTTCTAATGAGGTGGATGAAACTGGAACTGATTATACAGAGTGAAGTAAGCCAGAAAGAAAAACACCAATATAGTATACTAACACATATATATGTAATTTAGAAAGATGGTAAGGATAACCCTGTATGCGAGACAGCAAAAGAGACACAGATGTGTAGAACACTCTTTTGGACTCTGTGGGAGAGGGAGAGGGTGGGATGGTTTGGGAGAATGACATTGAAAAGTGTAATATCATATATGAAATGAGTCGCCAGTTCAGGTTCGATGCATGATACTGGATGCTTGGGACTGGTGCACTGAGACGACCCAGAGGGATGGTACAGGGAGGGAGGTGGGAGGGGGTTTCAGGATGGGGAACACGTGTATACCTTCGGCAGATTCCTGTTGATGTAAGGCAAAACCAATACAATATTGTAAAGTAATTAGCCTCCAATTAAAATAAATAAATTTATATTAAAAAATACAATAGAGAATAAATAAATAAATAAATAAATAAATAAATAAAAGTTCCCTAGTGTATGGAAGGTGGTGACACACAGCATCTGAGCCTCTGTCCAGAGTTTTACACAAATCTTTTGATTCACTTAGGTATGCTGACATCCTCGCTGCTGTCTTGCTGTTATCCTTGACCCCTTTTACTCTCAGATACACTTATTTGTGTCTGGTCCTGCTACCTAGAGTTTCCTTCCAACTTCTGTTTATATTTAGGGTTCATCTTCTCCTTAAGCTGTACCAGGATCCCCTTTTCTTTGTTAGCCTTTTGTTGCTGGGGAAGTTACAGTAGAGACAGATCTCCTAGTGATATTTTTTCCCCACTAAGTGCTTTTAGAGGGGTGAGAGTCTTCAATACAATGCCCCAACTGGGTCTCTCTGCAACTGAGCTCCTAATCACATACCCTTTAAAGAGTTCTTAAGTCATGTCTGTACATATCTGAAACCAATTTGTTGACAAGATTCAAGTTCTTTTGCATCGAGCTTTTGATTTCTGATGGAATGATGACTGAGGGCTCAGATCAGTTCACTCAGTCATGACTGACTCTCTGTGAACCCATGAACTACAGCACACAGGCTTCTCTGTCCACCACCAACTCTCAGAACTTGCTCAAACTCATGTCCATCAAGTTGGTGATGTCATCCAACCATCTCATCCTCTGTTGTCCCCTTTTCCTCCTGCCTTCAATCTTTCCCAGTATCAGGTTCTTTTCCAATGTGTCAGTTCTTTGCATCAGGTGGTCAAAGCATTGGAGTTTCAGCATCAGGCATTATAATGATTATTCAGGGTTGATTATCTTTGGGATTGACTGGTTGGGTCTCCTTGAAGTCCAAGGGACTCACAAGAGTCTTCTCCAACAGCACAGTTCAAAAGCATCAATTCTTCAGTGCTCAGCTTTCTTTATAAGGTCCAACTCTCATATTCATACATGACTACTGGAAAAACCATAGCTTTGATTATATGGATGTTTGTCACAAAAGTAATGTCTCTGCTTTTTAATATGCTGGCTAGGTTTGTCATAGCTTTTCTTCCAAGGAGCAAGCATCTTTTAATTTCATAGTTGCAGTCACCATCTGCAGTGGAGCCCCTCAAAATAAAGTCTGTCACTGTTTCCACTGTTTCCCCATCTATTTGCAAAGAAGTGATGGGACCGGAAGCCATGATCGTAGTTTTTGAATGCTGAGTTTTAAGCCAAGCTTTTTCACTCCCCTCTTTCTCTTTCATCAAGAGGCTCTTTAGTTTCTCTTTACTTTCTGCCATAAGCATGGTGTCAACTGCATAAGTGAGGATATTGATATTTCTCCCTGCAATCTTGATTCAAGCTTGTGCTTCATCCAGTCCGACATTACATATGATGTCCTCTGCATATAAGTTAAATAAGCAGGGTGACAACATATAGTCTTGACATAATCCTCTCCCAATTTGGAACCAATCCTTTTTTCCATGTCTGGCTCTAACTGTTGCTTCTTGACCTACATACAGATTTCTCAGGGGGCAGGAAAGGTGGTCTGGTATTTCCATAGCTTTAAAAATTTTCCACCATTTGGTGTGATCTACACAGTCAAAGGCTTTGGCATAGTCAATAAGCAGAAGTAGATGTTTTCCTGGAACTCCCTTGTGTTTGCTATGATCCAACAGATGTTGGCAATTTGATCTCTGGTTCCTCTGCCTTTTATAAATCCAGACTGAACATTTGGAAGTTCATGATTCATATATTTTTGAAACCCATTTTGGAGAATTTTGAGCATTACTTTGCTAGTGTGTGAGATGAGTGCAATCGTGTGGTAGTTTGAATATTCTTTGGCATTGCCTTTCTTTGGGATAGGAATGAAAATGACCTCCAGTCCTGTGGCCACTGCTGTGTTTTCCAAATTTGCTGGCATATTGAGTGCAACACTTTAACAGCATAATTTTTAGCTATTTCACCTTAGGATTTGAAATAGCTCAGCTGTAATTCCATCACTTCCACTAGCTTTTTTCATAGTGATGCTTCCTAAGGCCCACTTGACTTCTCATTCCAGGATGTCTGGCCCTAGGTGAGTGATCACACCATCTGGGTCATTAAGACCTTTTTTGTATTGTTCTTCTTTGTATTCTTGCCACCTCTTGTTAGTATCTTCTGCATCTGTTACATCCATATAGTTTCTGTACTTTATTGTGCCCATCTCTGCATGAAATTTTCCCTTGGTATCTCTAATTTTCTTGAAGAGATCTCTAGCTTTCCCCATCTATTGTTTTCCTCTATTTCTTTGCATTGATCACTGAGGAAGGCTTTCTTATCTCTCTTAGCTATTCTTTGGAACTCTGGATTAAGATTTGTATATATTTCCTTTTCTTCTTTGCCTTTAGTTTCTCTTCTTTTCTCAGTGATTTGTAAATCCTCCTCAGACAGCCATTTTGCCTTTTTGTATTTCTTTTTCTTGGGGATGGTCTTGATCACTGCCTCCTGTACAATGTCATGAACCTTCATCCATAGTTCTTCAGGCACTCTATCAGTTCTAATCCCTTGAATCTGTTGTCACTTCCTCTGTATAATTGTAAGGGATTTGGTTTAGGTTATACCTGAGTGGTCTAGTGGTTTTCCCTACTTTCTTCAATTTAAGTCTGAATTTTATAATAAGGTATTCATGATCTGAGAGGGCTAGACACATATATCCAGGTATCTTGTGACAGTTTGGAGGCTTCACCTAGAGAAACTCTTATGAGGTGTTGTCTACTTCTACATGTCATTGCATCAAAGACTCAGTACTGTTCCAGCTAAAATACTTCATCATATATAAATTCAGAGTTATAAAGCATCCATTAGGTCAACCAAATATGTTTTCTTAGAATTGCCTATATAAGTGATTATGCTGTGTTAAACCTATAAACCTTTACTTAAAACACAGTACTTTTGGATAGCTTCTTCTTGTCTTTCATGTAATAGCTTTTATTTTTTATTATGTTACTTTCTATATACTTAACTTGGAAAAAATAAAATCCTAGTTGATAATAAAACATAATGAGAAAGAATAAGAAGACATATATATATATTAATTTATATAGACACACACATATATATGTTTGAATTATTTTATACCAGAAAGGAATACAACTTGTAAATCAACTATACTTCAAAAAAAATTTGTTTTTAAAGTAAACCCTATTTGAATGGAGTTTCCACATGAGTAAATCTTCTAAATATGTCACCTTTATGGGTTTTTGGAGAGAGCTAAGTTATGTCTGTACACAGTAGGAGCTCTCAAAACAATGATAACTACTATACTGTTGTGATGATTTGGAGAGTTCTGGTTTTTCAGAAAAGCCTGTTTCAAATATTCTATTTTTTAAAAGTCTCTTAAATTGTTGTTCTCTCATTTCCTACACTCGAATATCAGTTTGATATCTTAGAATAATTCTTTCCCACATGCTGCTACCCTTTCCCACAGGCTTTAACGTTCAATTTTCCCTCAGAGATTACTAAAAAAAATCATGTCTGAAAATTTTAATGGTAAGATTAAATTTATATGCCACTTATTTCTTAAGCACTATATAAAAGTTTTTATCTACTCAGATAAATTTAGCTTTTTGGCAGGAAAATTCCTCTTGATAAGAAAATGTCACTTGTAATCTTAAGATTTTGATGAAATATCACTTGAGATTGCCTCTTCTTATAAAAATATTTTCCTTTATTATGCTAAGAACAATTTGTATATTAAATACCAGAAATATCTTCTGACTACAGAAATTTAAAAAACACTGGTATTACCTAGGACAACAGTGGAAAAATGGAGTGCTTTTATGAGCATAGACAAGTTTGTTTGAAGCTTTTTCTTCTTGTGTTTACATGAAGTCTGGTGATGTGATGGTAGAAATCCTTTGTAGTCACCTCAAGGATATGATCTTTTGGAAGCTACAGTTCATTCACTCTTCCTCACTCCTGTCTTGTTCTCATTTCTTTATTTTTAACCTCAAATTCTATGGCCAAACATTAAAGTCCCTCTTTTAAACTAATCTTCCAATCTTCTGATTCTTATCTAAGCTTGTTCTACCTCACTGTATTAATGTTTTTTTCCCCTTAACTCTGATAGCTAATAGCAGATAGTCAATCAACAATTCATCACTTCATGAACTATGTATACATACTAGGAATGTGCGCTGTGTGCCATATAATCTAATTATTTGACATAGAAAAGTAGATGTTACTATAACTCTTATTTTTGAAAAGGAATAAACAATTTCAGAAAACTTAGCTAGTTCAAAGTCACTGTAATTACTAGGTGAACTATTTGCAATAAAGGAAATGGGGCAAATGGATTGGTATCTGGTTCTTCATGTATCTTTTAAATTGCTCCCGGGTAGAATTAAAAAAGTAATTTTCTTCTTCACTTACTCTGCAGTAGAGCAACCTCATTCCATCTGCAGTGGTCCAGTTTCAGCAGTGCTGTGCTGTAAACTGTGCTGGCAGAAATGAGTGGCTTATCAGTGACCCTCCCTTTCTTTATCCTACACAACTGAGCGACTTCACTTTCACTTTTCACTCTCATGCATTGGAGAAGGAAATGGCAACCCACTCCAGTGTTCTTGCCTGGAGAATCCCAGGGATGGGGGAGGCTGGTGGGCTGCCGTCTATGGGGTCGCACAGAGTCGGACACAACTGAAGCAACTTAGCAGCAGCAGCAGCAGCAGCAAGGAATAGCCCTCATTTACTTGCTTCTTACAACCTTTTGTATTCATTCTACGTGGAGAAGGAAATGGCACCCCACTGCAGTATTCTTGCCTGGGAAATCCCATGGACAGCGGAGCCTGGCGGGCTATGGTCCATGGGGTCTCAAAGAAAATCTGTGACACCCAGTCTTGGCAAAATCACCTCCTTTGAAAGAGTTTGTTGACTTTCTTCATACTCCAGTGTAGGAGGCTGTGAGTTCATTGCAATTAACTCCATAACAACCTTTTTTTTTTTTTTTTTGAGAGGACAATGTCTCTTTTGAATTAAGGCAAAGGGGATACATTTCAAATCGTGAGTTCCAGCTTCAGCAAGCTGCTTGAGATAGTAAATGGGAGAACTAGAAACTTTTCAATTAAGAGAAATCACCATATTTGTGGTCTTTATTGGATCTGTGGTTAACCTTGTTCAAATAAAATTATACTCCCAAAGATGTAACAACCTATAGAGACTCAAAGTTTGTCTGTTTCTCAGCTATTGACAAATGTAACATGCCTTCCTCAGTAACACTGCTCATTACACACAGTGGTTGTTAACTGGGGTCTCTACCTACCATAGGTTACTGTGGTTTAGAATTTTTAGGATACCTCTAGTTTAGAAAGTACTTAAAGATTTGATTTCCCCACCCTTTCCCCCCATCTCCTTTTACAATCACTGACAAGGCACAAATTCCCAAGAACATTTCATATCTGAAATTTTAATCTTTTGGGAGTTGTGTTTAAAAGTGCCAGTTTTCTTCTAACTACATTTGCAAAAAATGTCATTAGGATTCTGATAGAGATTTTATTGATTTTATAGATTACTTTGAGTAGTAGCAACATTTTAAAACTTTACAATATGTTATTGTAAGTGAAATTTTTAAAAAATTTCCTTTTCAGATTGTTTTGTTTTTTAGATTTTAGATATGGGATCTTACAGTATTTGTCTTTTTCTGATATTTCTCTTGATCTTACCAGACCCACTCCCATAATATACATTTTAAGATGACAGGATTAGTCAAAAGGTTCTTAAGTGAATTGTTCGGATACTTTCTCATGGACCTGGTAACTTTGTTCATTTTGTTTCTTATTCTCCATGCATTTCTTCTCTTAACTAAATGTATAATGATATATTCTTTAGAGAAGCATTTCCTGAAATCTCAAAACTCCTCTATCACTTTCACATGAGACTGTGATTTCTCATTTACTGATAGTTATGTGTGTCTACTAATAAACTGCAAATGCCACCATGGTCTACAGCTCTAGTGATGAGCACAGGGTCTGATATAGATCAGTGTATTGAATGAATTGATTTATGTTGCCACATCAGAATGTACAGTGTATATCTGAATACTCTAGAGAGAAGTCTTGCTTATTTGGTAAACTTACTTTGGGTTGTCAGTATGGGGTCTGATGTGGAAAGAAGAGCAAAAGAGATTGGCAGAGCAAAGTTTCATTTGTTAGCTGATGCCCCAGCAGAGTGCTTCTCCAAGGTGGCTTGGCAGAGCAAGCCTCTAAATCAGCACACATGTCCATTTCCAGGGCATCATGGCTGCTCCATCCCTGTGTAAATCAGAAGTATTGGGAGACACTGATAGCTGTGCTTCCATAGCTTTCTTTTGTTTATAAATTGATTCTGATTAAGGCTCAAAATGAGATGTAATTTATATTACTTATAAATAAAATGTTTATTGATATATGCTGTCCTGTGCTTCGCTGCTCAGTCTTGTCTGACTCTTTGCAACCCCATGGACTGTAGTCCACCAGGCTCCTACGTCAGTGGGATTTCTCTGGGCAAGAATACTGGAGTGGGTTGCCGTGCCCTTCTCTGGGGGATCTTCCTGACCCAGAGATGGAACCCAGGTCTCCTGCATTGCATTATTGATACATGCATAGGTTCAAAATGACCAGTAAAACTGATAAGAACATGCAGGACTATAATGAATTGTAGAGACATCTTCTTGTATTCCATGACTTTGTTTTAAAACCTATGGCTACAAGAACCTCTACCTAAAGATTTGAACCTGTTTTTATAATATAAGAAGTATTGGGGGAAAGTTGGAATGATAAAAATATACTCATTTGACTAATATAAATTCAAAGAGACTTTTAAAATGGTGAATTTTTGAAAGAATTTGTAACATAAATTATGTCTGCATGCAATACATATAAAATTAAACAAATGAACTTGATTCCTGTCATACTGCAGCAAGATATTTCACTTCCTTTTACTGGAGAATTCAGTACTTCTCTGCTGCATTTCGATTATGCATTTAAATACTATTGTAGAATAAAATCATGATCCAGAGATTGACTTTCTAAACTTGTCATTGACCACTTGAAGTGGTTGCTTTGAAATATCAGAAGACATTCCTTATATGAGATAAATGTGTAACTATTTGGAATATAACCATTCAGTAGCCATTAGCTGAGCAGAAATTCAAGGCAAAGAAACAAAAAATGGGCATGACATTCACTCATGATCTAGTGAAGAGAGAAACTAGAAGCTACAGTTCAGAAATCTTGGTACTTGACACAGAGGATGAGGTGACTAGTGTGCTTTGGGGGAATATGTTGGTGTTTATTTTCACTCCTCTTCTGTCCCCACACATGACTGCAGAACTTGTAACCTATTTTTTTTCTTCTCCCATTACTACACCATACCTGAAATTCAAATTCTTAATGTCCATTTACTAGGTTCATGATCTTGGACAAGCCACTTAATTCTGTCTTAGTTTCCTCACTTATTAAATAAGAAAACTTCTTTATTAAATAAGGATGATGATCTCTGTCAATGCTGCCATAGTTTTAACTGAAATACTGTATTTAAAATGCTTATCATAGCTCTTAGCATGGAGCATTTTTTTCAGTTTTTATTTTTTTCTGATCCTTTTAATCTTTTTCTCTGCTGGGATTCAGAAAGAAACTTTATTTATATTTTTACAATATGGTTTGCATTGGAAAAATACTATGATCACTTGCCTCTTGTTCAATCCGCTCTGTGAAGCTAAGAGTAACTTGAGGGCAAGGATTGAGGCTTTATTAATTTTTGCAGTTACAGAGCCTAGTACTATGTCAGTAAAGTGCTCAGTAATTTGTTTAGGGATTGGATAACACCTAAATTTTACTTACTTTTAAAATAGGAATAAAAGCTGAATAAAGCTGAGGTTGATCTCATAATGTAAGCAATATAAAATCTATTCAATTTCAATTTCTGATTCTTTCAAGAAGAGCTTACTGACAAAAATTATTACAGATAATTGCTATCAAGTCAGAATCAATGTCAGCACACAGTAACAAGACAATTTCTGATTTGATTTAATCAACAAACTTACCCAAGAGGCTCTGATCCTAGAAGCTTCGGTACAGTGGTACAAAGCTAACTCAATTTAATTTCCAGAAACTAGGTCAAGGAGAAGAAAAGCACATTTCTGGTGAGCAAATGCAATAAAAGAGACAATAATAATGGGTTTATGACCAAAATGAAAAACATAGCCTTTCTTCAGAAATTCTAAATCACTTTTGAACATTCTATTCTATTTAAGAACAAGATTTTTTTCTGGTCAGTAATGGAGGTTTTTTTTAGATCTTTCTCTGCATGCAATGGATACAGCAGCTATATTCATAAATTTGCTTGAGTGCCTTAAAAATGACTTTATAAGTCATTTGTGCAGTCACTTAATAAATATGATTTAAAAGACAGAAATGTTGTAGACATCCGTATTCACCAGAGATAAATTGGAAAAAAACAATTAAAACTTAATTTTATTACCTATCTACCTAAAAAAAAAAAGCTAATGCCGTATATTGGAAATCATTGTCTCTGAAAAAGAAACTTGAAACTTTTAAGTATTATTCTTTAATCAAGGTAAATATTAACAGATTGAAATGGTATATCTTCTTTGCATTGATAGAAGCCACCAAGAACATTTTACAGCCTATTAATAAAAAAATATTTTTGTTAGTAGTACATAGATAATATTTACTGTGAACTTAGTCTATTTTTGGTACCATGATAGCTATGTTATGTATTTTATGTTAATATTTTCAAATCAGTGAAACAGATTAACTATCTTTTCTCTTGTAGGACTTTAAGAAGTTAAGTAACTTTTTCTAGCTTGTAAGGTAAACAGCCAGAGGACTTGAATCCAAATCTGTTTGATGTCATCATGGAGACTGTATATAGGAAAGTCCATGCACTTCCAAACAGTATTAAAAATTCCATTCTCATAAATAAACTCAAATTCCCTCTCATTTCACACACACACACACACAAATACACAACACAATGATAATGGAAAGAACTTAACTGGCTAAAATCTATCTTACTCATTTAACTGGCTTTTGCTCCAGTTTCACCAAGAGTTTAGATGTGTCGATGATAAAAATTAATCAATAGTCAATCTGAGAATGAAATGGAAAGCTTTCTTTAAGCCAGACTAAGGATTACAGCCTGGCAGACAGTCTCTCAGAGAGTGCTGAGAACTGCTGTGCAGAGGTGAAGGGGGAGGCCCGTATTTTGATAAAGGGGGTGAGTGCAATCAAGCACACATTTCAGTGGAAGGTTGCTTCTAATCATGAGGAACAGGCACTTTAGCTGGTGTCTGTAGTGCTTTTCTAAGTATGGAAAGATGCAAGAATCCAGGTTCACAAAATATGTCTCCTGAAAATGTCTGTCTGAAGGCCTGCCCTGCCAGTTTTCCTCAGAGCACCGAGTGCCTCATCCTGACCTTCACTCTGAATTCTCTTCAAGTTACTGGAGGTCAGTGACTGCAGTGGCTAGTGACTTGATTCTTGTATAACTGGATGTGGGCGACATTGTTTATTTTATAATCTCTCACCTTTTGGTCTTAATTTTGATGAAGTTTTGCGAGGCCCTTCATGGCCAGTCTGTCCTACCAGGTCAGGTGAAAATTTCACTGATAGGCCACTCAGTGTTCTATTACTGGGCTAGGCCCTGTTAACAGCAGTCAAAAACCTTTAGACTGACTATATTTCTTGGAGAAGGAAATGGCAACCCACTCCAGTGTTCTTGCCTGGAGAATCCCAGGGAAGGGGGAGCCTGGTGGGCTGCCGTCTATGGGGTCGCACAGAGTCGACTTAGCAGCAGCAGCAGCATAGTCCAGGAAATAGTTCCCTCTTGTTGCTTCTTCCCATATCTAGAGTTGCACTGTTACAATCACTTATCTTACAGAATTATAAATTTGGGTAGTTTTTCAAATCATCATTAATTTTATCTGAGGCTCAATCACAGATAACGTGAGATTTAATGTGAGAATTTATGTGATTTAATGTGAGAAACAATAATCATAAAATAGGATATAAGAAATATACCTAGTAACATTAATAAAATCTCAGTATTGAAGCTAAGAACTTCCATTAGGTGTGGCCCAGCATCTCCCCAGGTCATCTGACTAACGTGTTGTGCACCAAACACTGTCTTTATGGGAAATGATATATTGGTATTTTGTACAAAGCTCACCAAAGACATTTATATGCAAAGGACTAGCAGTGAGTCATCATGACCTCTTAGAGGATTGAGAAAGGGATGTTCTCTTCTAAGGAGCTACATGGCTGTAGCCAGAAGAAAAAAAAAGTAATCTTTATGGTTGAGTAGGTATTTCTGCCATTGCAGAAGTCTGGTTAACTCATAATGCAGATACCCAATGCATGCTAGAGGGGAGAGAGATGGCCAGTGGGCAGAGAAAAAGTTTTCTGTTTAAATTTTTCTTGTTTTGCCTTAAAATGTAAATTTTTATTTAATTGGATGGATATTTGGAAATCTTTTCAGGGGTACAAAATTTAATGTTTAAGTTTGAAAGTTGAATAAAGCTAGCTGAGTGTGGAAACAACAAATTAATATTTTTCTTTTTTTTAACTCAGTGTATTTATTTATTTAATTTTTATTTTTACTTTATTTTACTTTACAATACTATATTGGTTTTGCCATACATTGACATGAATCCACCACGGGTGTACATGAGTTCCCAATCCTGAACCCCCCTCCTACCTCCCACCCCATATCATCTCTCTGGATCATCCCCGTTCACCAGCCCCAAGCATCCTGTATCCTGTATCGAACATAGACTGGCGATTCGTTTCTTACATGATAATATACATGTTTCAGTGCCATTCTTCCAAATCATCCCACCCTCGCCCTCTCCCTCAGAGTCCAAAAGTCCGTTCTATACATCTGTGTCTCTTTTGCTGTCTCGCATACAGGGTTATTGTTACCATCTTTCTAAATTCCATATATATGTGTTAGTATACTGTATTGGTGTTTTTCTTTCTGGCTTACTTCACTCTGTATAATCGGCTCCAGTTTCATCCATCTCATTAGAACTGATTCAAATGTATTCTTTTTAATGGCTGCATAATACTCCATTGTGTATATGTACCACAGCTTCTTATCCATTCATCTGCTGATGGACATCTAGGTTGCTTCCATGTCCTGGCTATTATAAACAGTGCTGTGATGAACATTGGGGTATATGTGTCTCTTTCAATTCTGGTTTCCTCGGTGTGTATGCCCAGCAGCGGGATTGCTGGGTCATAAGGCAGTTCTATTTGCAATTTTTTAAGGAATCTCCACACTGTTCTCCATAGTGGCTGTACTAGTTTGCATTCCCACCAACAGTGTAAGAGGGTTCCCTTTTCTCCATACCCTCTCCAGCATTTATTGCTTGTAGACTATTGGATTGCAGCCATTCTGACTGGTATGAAATGGTACCTCATTGTAGTCTTGATTTGCAAAATTAATATTTTTCTTAAATATTTAAGAAGGTACAGTTGACTTTTGAATAACATGGGTTTGAACTGCACAGGTCCACTTCTGTGCAGATTGCTTTCAACAAACAACTACTTCAGTACTACTTAATGCAAAGTTGCTTGAATCCATGGATGTGGACCATGAGATCCACATGGCCCACAGACTGGAACCACAGACTGGGAGGGCTGACAGTGAAGCTATACTTTGATTTTTCAACTGTGTGAAGGATGAGCACCCTCAACCCCCAGTTTGTTCAAGGGGTCAACTGTACATGATTTTCTAGGAAATTAGTGCATTATGTTTCTGTATATCAGAATAAGACTCTTTAGCAAGCTCATATGTTACATTGTTATATTACAAGCTCATATGTTACACACGATTTCCAAAGTCATCCTACAGAATGTGCATTTGAGTCAATGAAAAAAAAAAAAAAAGAAAATCCCTATTTATAGTTCAGTTAGTAATTAAAGGAAAAAATCTGTAAATCCAGATTTTAATAAACAGCAGTTGGTGGATAACATGCAATTTCCATTCAAATGTAAGACATTAGCTCGATTTCTTTTTAGTTGTTGTTCTCAATTTTTACTATAAATTAATTGTATTTATTAAGCTTAATGTTTCTCCTGAGCTCATATCAATTGAAATTTCAATTATAAATGCCTTCTGTATACTTGAAATAGAGGCAAATATTTTTCTTTCAAATATTCATGGTGTGTAATGGTGATTAATATTTAACTGGAAGTGAATTTTTTTATCTTTATTGATCACTTGATTGCTTTTGAGTTTATGTCTGAGGGGTTTCCTCTACTCCACATTCACCCCAGTAGTTAAATTATATTAAAGTCAGGATGAGAAGAAAAATGGAGACATATGTAGAAATACTTACCACTCAATTTCACTATGAATTTTGCTATTATTTTTGTGTTTTAACTTTATTAAAAAATAATATATTTATTATATATACACATGTATATAATATATACAATGGACTATTGCTCAGCCATAAAAAGAATGGAATGATATTCTGCTATTTATAACAATGTGGATGGACCTAGAGGATATTTTGCTTAGTGAAATAAGTCAGAGAGAGAAAGACAAATAGTAATGTTATCAATTACATGTGGAATCTAAAAAAACAATTGTTTGCAAATAACAAAACAAAAACTCACAGATACAGAGAACAAATTAATGATTAATACTGGGAAGAAAGTAGATAGAGAATATCAAGTAAGGGTATGGGATTATGAGATTAAAACTACCAGGTATAAAATAAGTAACCAGAATGTACTGTATGTTCAGGGAAATATAGATATTATTTTGTAATGTCTTTAAATGGTGTACAACCTATAAAACTGAATCATTATGTCACATACTGAAACTAATATAATACTCTAATCAACTATACTTCAATTTAAAAAAAATGGGAGTAGAGTGCTTTCTATCACCCTTTCTGTTAAAAAATTGCACTGAAGATCTAACCAATGCAATGTCAGAAAATTAAAAAGAATAATACACAAAAAGGACAAAGTAAAACTTAATATCCAAAGATATAACTTTGTAGTAGTAGTTTAGTAGCTCAGCTGTGTCTGACTGTTTGTGACCCTATTGACTGTAGCCCACCAGACTCCTCTGTCCATGGGATTCTCCAGGCAAGAATACTGGAGTGGATTGCTATTCCTTTCTCCAGGGGATCTTCCTGACCCAGGGATTGAACCCAGCCCTCCTGTACTGCAGGCAAATACCATCTGAGCTGCAGGGAGTTGTGGGTGTCCGTATTCAGTTGTGTCTGTATTCAGTTGCAACCCTATGGACTGTAGCCCACCAGGTTCTCTGTCCATGGGGTTTTCCAGGCAAGGATACCGGAGTGGTTGCCATCTCCTTCTCCAGGGGATCTTCCCAACCCAGGGATTGAACTTGTGTCTCTTGCATCTCCTGCATTTCCTGCATTGGCAGGCAGACTCTTTCACCACTGTGTCACCTGAAAGTGAAGTCGCTCAGTCCTGTCAGACTCTTTGCGACCCTGTGGACTGTAGCCTACCAGGCTTCTCCATCCATGGGATTCTCCAGGCAAGAATACTGGAGTGGGTTACCATCTCCTTCTCCAGGGGATCTTCCTGACCCAGGGATCGAACCTGGGTCTCCTGCATTGGAGGCAGATGCTTTAACCTCTGGAAATGGAGAAGGAAATGGCAACCCATCTAGTATTATTGCCTGGAGAATCCCATGGGTGGAGGAGCCTGGTGGGCTACAGTCTATCGGGTTGCAAAGAGTCTGACATGACTGAGCGACTTCATTTTTTTTTTTTTTTAAACCTCTGAGCCACCAGGGAAGCCCATGAAAGCAGGGAGCCAGAGCGAAGTCCCATAGAAACATGAGCATGTGAATTATTACATGTGCATTCTTAGAGTGAGTCTAACGAAGATACTTTGATACAGGTCAACATGCAAAAAATCTGTTGTACTTTATCAGCAACAAACATTTAGAAATCAACACTATTACAATGTCTTAAAAATATCAATATCCTATACTTGAGAGAAAGATGATCTATATAAATTAATGAATGCTTATGAATTAGAACATTCAAGAGTCTAAATATGTTTATGTCTGGAATTTAAGCAATAAATTCACTGTAGTCTCAATCAAAATGCTAGGAGAGGATATGGCAAAATCAGGAAAGGATGAAGCGCAAAAATATTTGGTAGAATTAGAGTATGTGAAGTTAGTGAGTTTAAGGAACATGGACAAATTAGGAAGACCTTATGGAAAAAAAAAATGAGACGATTGCAGAATATTTGCATTCTTACCACTCCAAGCGCAGAACTAACAGAAAACACAGTCTGAGTCTGATTAACCTGAGTAGAAGGTACAACTCAGTGGCCTTGACCATAGAACTAATTTTCATAATAAATGGAGAATGTAAAAAGCATGTGAAAATGAAAGCATTTGAGATTAGCGCAGATGTTCTATATTTCCCATGAAGTTCATGGGAATGGTATATGCGATAAAAGATGAGTTAATGAGGAGATTTTTAGTTAACGGTAAAAGAATTACACTGAGCCTAGGCTCTTATGAGTTTACTGATTACCAAACATGCAATAGTAAAGTTGTTTCGTCATTTGTGAACTTTAGACATTGATAATGTAGAAAAGAGATTAAATATTTACTTATGCACTTTGCCTCCTCTGTGCTGTCTAATGCATAGTTTCATAGAAGGAAACTTAAAGAGAGCAGATTTAAAATAAAATTTAACTTTGATTATATTAAGCAAGTAGTTTTCTTTTTTTCTTTCTTTTACTTTAAAATATTGTATTGGTTTTGCCTTACATCAACATGAATCCGCCGTGGGTATACACGTGTTCCCCATCCTGAACCCCCCTCCCACCTCCCTCCCTATACTATCCCTCTGGGTCGTCCCAGTGCACCAGCCCCAAGCATCCAGTATGATGCATCGAACCTGGACTGGTGATTTGTTTCATATATGATATTATACATGTTTCAGTGCCATTCTCCCAAATCATCCCACTCTCTCCCTCTCCCATAGAGTCCAAATTCTAAACTAATAAAACTTACTATTTTTTTTTCTTTTATGGGTCATGCTTTCGATGTTGTATCTAAGAAATTTTTTGCGCTCCAAAGTATAAAGTTTTCTCCTACGTTTTTTTTAAGACAATTTAAAAATATTTCATTTCTGCTTTTAGATCTATGATCCATTTGGGGTTACTATTTATATTTGGTGCTACTATTTGTATTTGGTGCTGAATATCAAAGTCCTTTTTTAATACATTGATATTTAATTTTTTAAAACCATTTATTAGAAAGAACATTATTCCTCCACAGAATTTACTTCTCACTTTTTGTCAAAAATCAGTTGATCATATATTTGTGGGTTTGTTTATCCTGTTTTCATTGATATACTTGTCTTTATATTAATATCACATAGATTCATAATGTTTTCAAATTAGATAGTATTAGTTTTCCAAATTTGTTCTTTGCTCAGTTGTTTTGGTTATATTAGGCTCTTTGCATTTCTATAGGAATTTTAGAATCAATTTATTGTCTACCCAAAATAGTGCTTGCTAGGATTTTTAATTAGGATTTAGTTGACTCTATAGATAAATTTAGGGACAATTGACATTTTCACATTATCCACTCATGAGCACAGCATATTTCTCCATTTCAGGACTTTTAAATTTCTTTTTAAATAATGTTTTATAGTTTTCAGTGTGCGTATATTATACATTTTAGTTGCTAAGTCATGTCCGACTCTTTTGCAACCCCATAGCAAAGTTCCTCAGTCCATGGGATTTCCTAGGCAAAAATACTGGAGTGGCTGCCATTAGTCTAGGCATCTAACCCATGTCTCCCTCATTGGCAAGCAGGTGCTTTATCGCTGAGCCACCAAGGAAGCCCTCATTAAATTTAGTAGCTTTTTTATAGATTCCATTGGATTTTGTATATATACAATCATGTTGTCTTTAAATAGTTTTTTTACTATTTTCTTTCCAAAACGAGTATCTTTTTTCCGTGTCCTTTGTCTTGACTAATTGCATTGGGGAGATCTTCCAGTACAATGTTGAATGGAACTTGCCTTATTCCTCATATTAGGGACAAATATTCAGTCAATGACATTAACTATTAACATTAAGTGATGGCAGTTTTTCATGTTGAGAAACTTCCTTTGCATTCCTAGTATGCTGAAGAGTTTTTAAATCCAAGAATGCGTAATGGATTTTGTCAAATGCTTTTTTTTCTTCTATTAAGATGATCATATGGTTTTCTTTTAAAATTTGTTTATATGGCAAACTGCATTGATTTTCAGTTAAACCATTCCTCAGATAAGACCCATATAGGCATTTGGATATATTACTCTTTATTATTAAATATTTCTGCATTTATAGTAGATACTGTTCTATAGTTTTCCTGTAATTACTTTGTCTAATCACTAAAGTGGCCTTGCAAAATGAGTTAGGAAGTGTTACCTCCTCTCAATTTTCTGGAAGAGTTTTTGTAGAATTGGTATCACTTTTTTCTTAAGTATTTTGTGTAATTCATGAGTGAAGTCATCTGAAGTTTTCTTTGTGGGGATGTTTCTAAGTAGAACTTTAATTCCTTTTAGAGATATAGAATTATTCAGGTTATCTGTATCTTCTTGTTTAAGCTTGGGTAGTTTATGTCTTTGAAGAGATTTTCCCATTACATCTAATTGTCAAAATTATTGGCATTAAGTTTTAAATAATCAGTTCAGTTCAGTTGCTCAGTCATGTCCGACTCTTTGTGACCTCATGAATTGCAGCTCGCCAGGCCTCCCTGTCCATCACCAACTCCCGGAGTTCACTCAGACCCACGTCCATCGAGTCAGTGATGCCATCCAGCCATCTCACCCTCTGTTGTCCCCTTCTCCTCCTGCCCCCAATCCCTCTCAGCATCCAGTCATCAAAGTTTTTCATGATAATTTCTTGTTAAATGTTTCATGCCTGTGGATATATAGTGTTGTCCCCTCTCTAACTGATATTGCTGATTTTTGTCTTCTCTTTTCCTTTATCCCTCTGATTAGCAATATATGAATTCTATTGATGTTTACAAGCCAGTATTTGATTTCATTGAGTTTCTCTTTTTTTACTGTCTTTTAAATGTAATCAGTTACTGCTCTTACTTCCTTTTTCTCCTTCCATTGGTTTAAATTTGTTTTCCTTTCTCAAAGTTTTAAAGATAGAAGTATTAATCATTGATTTTTTTCAGTCTTTCTTCTTTTCTAATAATAAAAGCACTAATGCCATCATTTTTCTCTCTGAACACTGATTTTGGAGCATCTGCCAACTTTTGTTAGAAATAAAATCTAGTCTACTTACTACCGATTTCCTCATGGACCTGTGGGTTATTTAGAAGTGTGTTTAATTGATAAATATTGGGGAATTTTCTTAACACCTTTTCTAAAATTTGGATTTCTAGTTTAATTCTGCTGTGTTTATGATTTCGATACTTAGAGATCTATTGAATTATTTTATGGCTTAGAATACATTTTATCATAGTAAATGTTTTGTGTATAGTTGAAAATAATGCATGTTCTGCTCTTGTTGGTTTGAGAGTTCTTTGATTGTTAATCAGATCCAGCTAGTTGATAGTATTGTTCATAAAAATAAGATGAGAAATTCCATTGTCATCCTTATATTTGTTTCTCTGTACCTGGATCATTGAAAAAGCAAAAGAGTTCCAGAAAAACATCTATTTCTGCTTTATTGACTATGCCAAAGCCTTTGACTGTGTGGATCACAATAAACTGTGGAAAATTCTGAAAGAGATAGGAATACAAGATCATCTGACTGGCGTCTTGAGAAACCTGTATGCAGGTCAGGAAGCAACAGTTAGAACTGGACATGGAACAACAGACTGCTTCCAAATAGGAACAGGAGTACGTCAAGGCTGTATATTGTCACCCTGCTTATTAACTTCTATGCAGAGTACATCATGAGAAACGCTGGGCTCAAGAAATACAAGCTGGAATCAAGATTGCCGGGAGAAATATCAATAACCTCAGATATGCAGATGACACCACTCTTATGGCAGAAAGTGAAGAGGAGCTAAAAAGCCTCCTGATGAAAGTGAAAGAGGAGAGTGAAAAAGTTCGCTTAAAGCTCAACATTCAGAAAACGAAGATCATGGCATCTGGTCCCATCACTTCATGGCAAATAGATGGGGAAATAGTGGAAATGGTGTCAGACTTTATTTTTGGGGGCTCCAAAATCACTGCAGATGGTGACTGCAGCCATGAAATTAAAAGATGCTTACTCATTGGAAGGAAAGTTATGACCAACCTAGATAGCATATTAAAAAGCAGAGACATTACATTGCCAACAAAGGTCTGTCTAGTCAAGGCTATGGTTTTTCCTGTGGTCATGTATGGATGTGAGAGTTGGACTATAAAGAAAGCTGAGCACTGAAGAATTGATGCTTTTGAACTGTTGTGTTGGAGACTTTTGAGAGTCCCTTGGACTGCAAGGAGATCCAACCAGTTCATCTTAAAAGAAATCAGTCCTAAGTGTTCATTAGAAAGACTGATGCTGAAGCTGAAACTCCAATACTTTGGCGACCTCATGCAAGGAGCTGACTCATTTGAAAACCGATGCTGGGAAAGATTGAGGGCTAGAGGAGAAGGGGATGACAGAGGATGAGATGGTTGGATGGCATCACCAACTCAATGGACATGGGTATGGGGTAGACTCTGGGAGCTGGTGATGGATAGGGAGGCCTGGCGTGCTGCGGTTCATGGGATTGCAGAGAGTCAGACATGCTGAGAGACTGAACTGAAAACTGAATATATTTGACTGCTTTTAGGATTTTGCATTTTTAATTTCTTGCAGCAATCTGTCATGTGCCCTAATATGATTTACATTTATCCTTTATGTAGTTTGACCAGTTTTTGGCCTGTGGGTTTATCCTTTTCATAAAGTTCAGAACTTTTTTGAAATTTTAAAAATATTTATCCCTTCCATCCACTGTCTGTCCTCCTGGGATCCCATTTATATGTACATTATTGTATTTAATATTGTCAAACATGTCACTAAACTCTGCTCATTTTTATTTTTCTCATTCTGCTACATTTTTGAGTGGTTTCTGTTATTACACATTCAAGTTTAGTGATTTTTCTTTTTCTTTTCTAGTATGTTGTTGTGTTCAGTTGCTCAGTTGTGTATGACTCTGCGGATCCACAGACTGTACGTAGCCTGCCAAGCTTCTCTGCCCATGGAATTTTCCAGGCAAGAATACTTGAGTAGGGTGACGTTTCCTACCCCAATATGTTGTTAACCCCATATATTTCTTATTTCAGATATTTTTTCTTTCTAGAAATTCTTTTTGTGTATTTACAATTTTTTTCATTTCTATATTATGCTCATAATTTCTTCATGTTCCTAAATATAAGAAGTATATTTTTCAAAGGATTTTTCAATGTTCTTCTTATCCTTTTTTCTTTATATTTGTTTATTGAGGATAAATATCAATTCAAAGATTAGCATAGAGATTTGAAGGTCAAAGTTTCTTCTTATCCCTCTATTCTGAGTCTTTTTTGTTTTCTTATAATAAGCATCCTTTATTAGTAGCAAATTCTGCTTTTAATAGTCATTTACTAACATGCTTCACTTTCAATCTCCTATTTACTCACGTAGGAACATACATTTTTCAGCCCCCACATCACACCCACGTGTCCTATATTGGTAAAACAATATTTCCTATACAGAACAGGAAAACTCCTACCTGTTTTCACTCTTAAAGATTATTAAACAGTATTTGAATAACAAAGAATAATTAAACATGTATATTCTGAGTCTTGTTTTGTATTATTGATATTGGTTTTATTTTTTAGAATGTGTTATAATGAATACTACGAGATACACCTGCCTAACAAATTTTTAAGTGCACAGTACAGTATTATCTATAAGCACCATGTAGTAAAGCAAATCTCTCTAGAACTTTTTCATCTTGCATAACTGAAATGCAAGTTATGCATTCTATATGCATTCAACAGCAACTCTTAACTTCCCCCTCTCCCAATTCTTGGCATCCAGCATTGTACTTTTTACTTCTATACATTTGACTACTTAATTACCTAATATAAGTGTATAAGTGGATTATGTCATATTTGTCTTTCTGGGACTGGCTTATTTCAAGTAACATAATGTTCTAAAGTTTCATCCACACTGTTGAATATGACACAATTTCCTTTCTTTATAAGGCTGAAAAATATTCTGTTTTATGTATATACCACATTTTCTCTATCCATTTATCTGTTAATGGACATTTAGTTGCTTCTATGTCTTGACTACTGTAAATAATGCTTCAATGAACACAGGAGGGCAAATATCTCTTTGAGAGCCTGATTTAAATTGTTGTGTAAATATCCAGAAGTAAGGTTGCTGACTCATATAATAATTCTTTAATTTTTGAGGAAACTTCATACTATTTTCCATAACAACTGCACCATTTGCATTCCCACCAACAATGCACAAGAGTCTCAATTTCTCCAAACATTTGCTATATTAAATTTACTTATTGAATTCTTTTGATTCTGGCTACCCAAATTTGTATGAGGTAATATCTCATTGTGGTTTTGATTTGCATCCCTCTGATGATTAGTGATAAATATCTTTTCTGATATATGTAGGCTATTTGCATGCCTTTTTTGTAGAAGTGTCCATCCAAGTCCTGTGCCCATTTTCAAAATTAGTTTATTAATTTTAACTATTGAAATGTTGAAGTTCCTTATTTATCTTGGCTACTAACCCTTTATTAGATATGTGGTTTGAAAATACTTTCATTTATTGGTTGCCTTTTTATTCTGTTGTTTGTGGTATAGCTTTTGGAGATGAAATAAACATACAGTTTACCTCACACATTCTCAAAGAATCATTACCAATTATATATTTTTATTTTCAAGAAACATAGAACACAAATATGACAATAATAACAAAAAATCTAGAAGAGTCATTAATGGTCTTTGGTCAATAACAGTAACAAACCAGAGCTCAGTGTTGCGGGTGGTGTCAACCCACTGATTGTTTGTTCTTAGTACATGGCAAGATAAGTGCAGAAATGAACATAGCATTTAAAAGCTTTCATAGAAACTTGACTTTGCTGTAATATAAAAGCTTGTGATCACTTTTTCTAGAAATCTGTTTTTGTGTTTTACCAAGGTGTTCTTGAGATAGATTAGAAATTAAAGAATTGATCTTTTTCAGCGTAGTTTCAGTTCAGTTCAGTCGCTCAGTCATGTCCGACTCTTTGTGACCCCATGAATCGCAGCACACCAGGCTTTCCTGTCCATCACCAACTCCCGGAGTTCACTCAGACTCACGTCCATCGAGTCCGTGATGCCATCCAGCCATCTCATCCTCGGTCGTCCCCTTCTCCTCCTGCCCCCAGCCCCTCCCAGCATGAAAGTCTTTTCCAATGAGTCAACTCTTCGCATGAGGTGGCCAAAGTATTGGAGCTTCAGCTTTAGCATCATTCCTTCCAAAGAAATCCTAGGGTTGATCTCCTTCAGAATGGACTGGCTGGATCTCCTTGCAGTCCAAGGGACTCTCAAGAGTCTTCTCCAACACCACAGTTCAAAAGCATCAATTCTTCGGCACTCAGCCTTCTTCACAGTTCAACTCTCACATCCATACATGACCACAGGAGAAACCATAGCCTTGACTAGACGGACCTTAGTCGGCAAAGTAATGCCTCTGCTTTTGAATATGCTATCTAGGTTGGTCATAACTTTTCTTCCAAGGAGTAAGCGTCTTTTAATTTCATGGCTGCAGCCACCATCTGCAGTGATTTTGGAGCCCCCCAAAATAAAGTCTGACACTGTTTCCACTGTTTCCCCATCTATTTCCCATGAAGTGATGGGACCGGATGCCATGATCTTCATATTCTGAATGTTGAGCATAGTTTAAGACATACTTATATCTATCAGTAATGTAGAGCTGATACTCTTATTTTTGAAATCAATTATAAATAATTATTTTCTTATTTGGGGAAAATTGTATGACTCTAGGATTACATCACATTCTTGAACTATTCTCAAATCCCATTTTGGGACAGCACTTTATCAGAGCAATCCTCCTTTTATCTACATAGATGTTCAGATTCTAGAAGTTCTGGGGTTATGGCCAATGTTTTATATTTACATATTCACATTTAACTTTACAACTATGATTGTAGTATAGACTTAAAGGACTATGATTAAACAAGGAAACTAAGAATCTAAAATCATGACATTTCCTTTATTCACTGAATTCTACGGGCAAAACTGTAAAAAAAACATATTGTGTCGGCTTTAGGACACATTTTCTTTTCCATTTTTAAGTTTCTAATATAAAGACACATCCTTTGTTTTATATTAAAGAAAAGTCCTCAGACACTTGGCAGAGGAGTTCATTGTGACATAGTTGTCATTGCTTATGTAATATGAACCATCATTTTTGATACTTGTATTAAATTTCTGTCATATTTTTCTTAAATGTGACACCTTAATTTATACTTGAAATACCTTTAAAATTATTCTCGGATGCAGAGAAATGAAAAGTTATTGTGTATACAGGGTTATGTGCCACAGAAATTGAAGTTAAGAGACAGTGAAACTTGTCAAATCTATCAGAAAAAAAATTCAGGATTTTCAATAGTAAATTGTTCATTATATCTTGAAATTATGCTACCAGCTTGAATAGTACTAGAAATGGAGCACAGATTACAAAAACAGTATTTAAAAATTTTATTCAGAGTAACTGGAACTGTGCTACTTTAAGTAGCCAGCCTGCTACTGGCTGTTACCAGTTTCAAAATTATAAGGAGCTTGTGATGAAATGTAAATCAAAACACTTGCTATGTATAAATGAAAACAGTGTGCTTAAGGACGCAGATACTTTACACTCTGACACAGCTTATTATTTTCTTGTAAGCTGAGCAGACTTTAAATAGGATGGGTTTAGATTCCTGTATCTGTTAGGAATGTTTTAAACTCTAACAGACTCTCTGATTAACAGATCTCCTCCGGCAAGGGAAACAAAAGCAAAAATAAACAAATGGGACTATATTGAACTAAAAAGCTTTTGCAAAGAGAAGGAAACTATCAATAAAATGAAGAGGCTGGCTGCTTCATAGGAGAAGATATTTTTAAATGATATATCCAGTAAGGGGCTAAAGTCCAAAATATATGAAGAATTCACATGACTCAGCATCTAAAAAACAAACAACCTGATTAAAAAATGGACAGAGAATGTGACAGACATTTCTCCAAAGAAGACATATATTTAGCCAACAGGCACATGAAAAGATGCTCAGTGGCACTAATCATCAGGGAAATTAAAGAACACACTCATATATCATCTCAAACCTGTCAGAACTGTTATAAAAAATGACAGCAAATAACAAGTGTTGATGCAGATGTGGAGAAAAGGGGACCCTCACACAGTGTTGGTGGGAATGTAATTTGGTACAACCACTATAGACAAGAGTATTCAGTTCAGTTCAGTTCAGTTCAGTCGCTCAGTCGTGTCCGACTCTTTGCAGCCCCAAGAACTGCAGCACATCAGGCCTCCCTGTCCATCCACCATATGACCCTGCAATTCCATTCCTGGATATTTACATAAAAAAACAAAAACACTAATTAGAAAAGATATATGTCTGTACCTCTATTCCTTCCCTGCAAATAGGTTCATCAGTACCATTTTTCTAGATTTCATCTATGTGTGTTAATATACGATACTTGTTTTCCTCTCTCTGACTTACTTCACTCTATATGACAAGCTCTAGGTTCATCCACCTCACTAGAACTGACTCACATTTGTTCCTTTTTAAGGCTGAGTAATACTCCATTGCATATATTCCATCTTCTTTATCCATTTATCTGTCAGTGGACATCTGGGCTGCTTCCATGTCCTCATTATTGTAATTAATGTTTCAGCAAACATCGGGGTACATGTGTCTTTTTGAGTTATGGTTTAGAGTTGTGGACACAGTGTAGGGGAGGAAAGTGGGGTATGGACTGAGAGATTAACACTGACATATATACAATACCATGTGCAAAACAGATAGCTAACAGGAGATTTGGATAGCACAGGAAGCTCAGCTTGGTGCACTGTCATGACCTAGATGGACGCAGTGGTGGTGAAGGTGGGAGGGAGACTCAAGAGGGAGCAGATATATGTATACATGTGGCTGAATTATGATGATGTACTACAGCAACTAATGTAACATTATAAACAATTATACTCCAATAAAAAAGAAAAGAGACATGTACCTCTGTTGATTGTAGCATTATTTACAGTAGCTAAGATATGGAAGCAACATATGTACCATCAATAGAGGAATGGATAAAGAAGACATGGCATGTATATTTATATATTATAGTATGTATTACTCAACTTTAACTTATCAAATAGTCTGCTAAAAAAATATCCTTTCTGCACATAACAAGAAATCCAGAAGTAGGTAGATAATTGCTTGCGATATTAGTATCAATGAAACTACTCAACAAATCCAGGCTATTTTTTCCTTCTTTATAATCCTTAGCATGTGGACCTTCCATCCTCATATTGTCATCTATGATCATAAGATGTTTACAGTCAAGTAAGTAAAATACAGAGTCAATTGCGTTTGTCCTTTTAATGAGGAAAGTGAATTTTTTTCTGTTACTCCTACAGATATCTTAACTCTCATTGGACAGAGCTTGAAACATGACAAAGTTAGCTGCCAGAGTAGATGAAAAATCTAAAATATGGCAGACTTAAGAGTTTTCAGGATTGGTGTAATAATTAGGTTATACTGAATTAGCATAGAACTCCAACCTCTCAATAGCTTGATATAACCTAAATTTACTTGGTGCCTACACAAAATGTGATAACTCAGTGTAGCTCTTTACCATGTAGTGACTTCATGATCTAGGCTGGTCTGATTTTAGAGCTAATGGCTAAAGGGTACTGCTCTAGCATCTCTTTGCTCTCCTGCTCTCCTAAGCTGCGTTGTGTGCTCACTAAAGTCAGTGTGTTTGTATGCACATCTGTTTATGTCACTTATATTTTTATTTATCTGGTAATTTAGTTAAAATTCTATGTAAAATAATATTTAAAAAGGGTTGTTTGTTGAAACTCAATTGAATGTTTTTGGAAGAAGTGATAAGGGGGAAATCACTAACAATTACTCTAAATTAGGTGTAAAAAGCCAAAGAAATTGAGAAGGATTCTGAACTCAGGTTTTTTCATGTCATCAATTTTTTGCTCCACTTAAAAAAATGAAATTTGAAAGTATAGACAATATATTGCAAAGTTAAATTATTCAATATAGATGCATCAACATGGATTGCCAGAGTTAAGCCTAAGGAAATGCTGCGGGCTTATATCTAAAGGAAAGACTTCTATTTTATTTACCAAATATTCATCACAATTCAATTCAAGATTCTTGACCTTTTCAATGGAAAAGTTTTTTTTTTCCTCTGTTTTTCAGTCTTTGCATTGATTCTGTGTGGTTTCATAATGGAGTGGAATAAAAATAGATTTTACCCACCACTGTTAACTGAATCCCTTGCTGCACTTTAAAGGAATTTTAAAAAAAGTCAAATTGATTGTGATACCTGATTTGCTTTCCCTTGAGAGGTAGAAAATTGGAATGAGAAATGAGATTTTATCAATTATTGCAGAAACCAAACAAAAAAATATAAATTGTGGCTACCATTTACTAATATTGTGATTTTTTCCCCTATTTATCTCTTTGCCCACTTAATTCAATATGTTAGTTGAATATCCAGATCTTGACTTTTTTACCAACAGTCTTCAATTCTTCTGGTCTCTGACTATTTTACAAATCATTTTGAGTTCTATGTACTGTACTCTGAATGCCTAGCTCAAGAAAGCTTGCCTTAGGGAATACATAATCAAAACACTGAGAGAAATATTAACTATAAGGATAAACACTACAAGCTCCTTACTTATTGCAGAGAATACTTTTCTAGGTCAAAGCCCTTATAATTGCTTTCTCCCTGCCTGTTTTGTTCACAGAGGTGTACTGTGTTTCTCTGATTCCTGCCCACTGCTGCATGTTCATATTTCTTCATATTTTTCAGCTTTTGGATGAGACTGCTTCCTTCAGACATCTCTCATACTAACATTTATCCTTACTCTATCAAAATTCAATTTGTCAGTTTTTTTTTTAGATGCTCCTGTTTTCCTTTAATCAGACTTTTATTTACTCACTCATTCTTTCCTATAGATATCTTAGTATACCAGGTGAGATCTGAGAATGCTTTAAGAATGGTTTTGAGATAGATGCTTTTGGTTCACATCATGTGTAGTTCTTTCCAGCTTGCAAACACTCTTACATCAACATTTCATTTACTCTTCACAAGGGTTATTATTATTCCTGTCCACCCCCTCCTCGCCCCATGGGAAACTGAAGGCATGAAAGTAGTTGTCATTTCCTCAACGGCATGAACAGTAAGCAGCATAATTGGGACTATAAGCTACTCTCCTGGCACCTCCACATTCTCACACCCAAACCCAAACACCAGGCTCATGAACACAAGTTGTTAAACCCCCAAAGATATTGGGGGAGGGGACAGTCATGCAAAAGAAAGATAAAGCAAAATTCATCCTGGTTATACAATTTGCGTCCTTCATGACCAACTGCTTGACCCAATATATTTTGGATAATTTACTTATTTTTCCCTTGGTGGACCATTTTCCTCTTATTAAAAGACTCTCCTCTTTTCATTAATATTGCACAATTTTTCTTGTATCTCTCTCTTTCTGTTCATTTTCTATTTTTCTTTATTTCCTTCTATGGCCATTCTTTTTAAGCTTTACCCTTGACATTATCTAGGGCTTTTATTAGTCTATCTTTAGAAATTCTAAGCTTTCACATATTAATCAATCTTTAATCCCAGATAACAGAAACCACTCTAATTTCTTCAGGTGGAAAGAATGTAATCCAGGGAATTAGCTGTTTACAAAATCACTGGATGGTCTAGAACTGTGCTGTCCAACATGATAGCCATTAACTGCATGTGGCTATTTGTTTAAATTTAAATTAGCTAAAATGAAATAAAATCAATAATTCAAATCCTTAGTTGCACTAACCATATTTCAAGTGATCAATAGTCACATGTGACTAGGAGCTACTCCAGGCCAGAATACTGGAGTGGGTAGCCTTTCCCTTCTCCAAGGGATCTTCCCAACCCAGGGATTGAACCTAGTTCTTCCTCATTGCAGGCAGATTCTTTACCGGCTGAGCCACAAGGGAAGCCCCATAGGGCCACATGGCCTCTGTATAATCTCTCCCAGCATAAGGCTGTTCCATGCCTAACTCTTGACACACATTAAGCTAAGGACTTCTGTTGGAACTGCAATGCAAAACCAAACATACCCCAAACTGGGCCTACCAACAGAAATAAAGTATATCTTTTCTTCATAAGGCTGAATTCTGCTTCCAGCCCAAGATACACTTCTTCAGTAGAATCTAGGTCATGTGTTGAAACTAAGTTGCAAAGGGATCCATGAAATGTCTTTATATTTCTAGTCTCTAGCTTAAAGTACACTTCCAGGGTGGTCAAATAATTTAAATTGAAAGAGCCAATACTTATCATCTGCCACCATTTCCAAGTCCTCTATCTGCTGATAGAGAATTTTTATTTTTAGCCTTTTCATGCTTATGGACAATAGATCCATGTATTTTATGGCCACCCGCATGTCTTCCCCCGAGATCCCACAAGCACCTCATACTCACATAACTCCTCTCTGACATCTCGGAGAATGATCAGCTACTCAAGCCTGATCCTAGACTTCAACTTTGCTTTCTCCCTGTCCCCCTCCCTCATACTCCTCACCTACTCTGTCAACAGGTCCTGGTGATTCTACCTCCCAATTTCCTATAGATCCTTTTTATATTCATCACCATTACCCCTACTCCAGCTGAGGATTCATCATCTCCGATCTGCCCTACTGATTACCTATAATGCACTTGGAATTATCTTTGGTTCTCATAATATATCTCCTCATTTGCTCCTCACTGGTAGATCAGTGCTGTTACTCCCCTTTTCAAATGGGGATTCTAATACTTAAAGAGAATAGTAAATTGTTGAAGGCCACACAACTAAAATTGTAAAACAGAATGTAAGCCTTAATCTCTTTGGTTTCTAGTCCTGTGCTCTTAAGCGATGATTCTCAGGTGGAAGAAGAGGGTCAATTCCTGCTGATCTGCTCCCTGAATCATCTGGAGCATTTTAAAAAATGCACATTTGTAGGTTTCACAGGAGACACAGGATCAGAATGTCAGGTTCCTTTCCCAGAGAGTAATCACAACAGGTGATTCATTGTGTAGAGTCCACACTCAGCCTAGGAGCAAAGAGTAGGTAAAGAAGATCTGGATAATCAAAGAGAAGGTTTAAGAGAGTGAACAAAGGCTATTGAAGAGAGTATCAAAATGGTTAATATGTTCTCACCTATAATACAAGAGGGTGAGTGGTAGGGAACTAAAACCAGAAAACTATAAAGAAGCCCTGGCCAAAGGCAGGTCAGAAAAGATAAAGACTTTTTTTTGCAGTGATATCATAATAGAACTGAGGAGCCTTTTATTTTATTGGCAAAATAATTGGGCCAGAATTAAAATTCTGCAAATCTATATATCTGCAATGCTGTTACCCAATTGCCTATGTTCTATGATTCAGATTTCACAGTCAGAAGGCTGCACAGTCTCATACACTTATTCCTTCTGTACTTTCAGTAAATTCTTGATGAAATTTGAATATTAAGTTAATGACAGCCTTGTAAAACATATACAACTAAAATCATCTAGGTCTCCACTGGCAATGAATATAAACATTTCTAATTAGATTTTGTATGTAAAGTAGAATGCTTGTAGAATTATGTTAAAATCTCCCATACATACCATTAGAAATAAATTGACTTCTCCAAACAGATCATGTTACCTGATGATTCAGACCTGACATTTCTCTGTTGCAATATAAAAACTCACACAATGAAGACCGATAATCTGGCCATACTTGCCAATAAGTTTCACATTTTCAATATTCTGTTATTAGTTGACTTAAGAAGCAGAGTGAATTCCTCTGGGTATTGTATTACAATTTCCTGAATAAGGATTCTTGTTGATTTTGTCCTGTTCTGGTCTTTTAATGGCTTATAAATTTCTCCACGTGCTGGCCTCAACTCTGAGTTTATGTTCTGTCATTCCTCGCCTCGCTCATTGCATTCAAGCTACGTTGGCCTATCTGTTCCTTCTCTGAGGTACTCACGCAGACCCAGAGCACTTGTTCCATTCCTCTGCCCCTGGCTGACTCTCTCTTGTCCTGCTGCTCGTTAATCATATGCAGCCATCTCAGCAAGGCTTTCCTTGACCCTTCAGTTCAGAACTGCAATCCCTTTCCAAACCCTCACTTTCTTTGCTTTTTCTTTCACCATAATACTTATCATAATCTAACATAGCATAGATATTTTGTTTATTGGTTTCTTGTCTATTTTCACAACTAGAATGTAAACTGTGAGAGCAAAGTTTTTTCACCTTTTTTTCCCCCTTTCATTATTTTGTTCACTCTTTTATCCCCAGAACTTGAAACCAGTTCCTGTAGAATAGTTGGCACTCAAAACAAACTGAAAAAGACAAATGCATTGTTGAATGCATTCAGTAAATATGAAAATACAATAAAGATGTACTTGTTTTATGGTATTATGGAATGTTTTAAGTAAGTGAAAAAATATTAAAAGCAAACACACATATAGGAATGATATGTCTTCTATATTTACCTTTCTTCCACTCATCTACCACCCACCTACCTACTTGAGGCCCATGATGTGATTGAAAGTAACAAACCATCCTCTGGGTTTACCGTATAGACCCTGTACTTCTTAGACCCTCTGAATCACTAGGCCATGCACAGGGATGCTAATTCAGCTTGGCAGAGTATTTATTGACTCTTTTTTAAATGTGCCCTGCACTTAACAGTGACTACAAAGAGACACTGACTGTCTCTCTTTGGGCTGTGATTAACTAGACCTTTTATGCATGTCAGTGCCTTTGGTAGATTAGATTAATCAAGTTCTTAACCTTTGATCTATTAAGTTCAGTTGCTTAGTCATGTCTGATCTTTGCGACCCCATGGACTGCAGCATGCCAGGCTTCCCTGTCCATCATCAACTCCTGGAGCTTGCTCAAACTCATGTCCATTGAGTTGGTGATAGTACTTGTATACATTTTATGCCTTATTAAATGTTGGATTTAATATAATCTTTGCTACCGTTTCATTGAATATTAAAATGTACATATTAAGGGTATGATTTCCCATAGCTTTACCATGTAAACTTTTCCTCTTATTTCTGTAGATTTTGTAACTGTAAATACAGTTTGGGATTTTTCTTGTCTTCTCTTCAAAATATAGTTAGAATTGAAGATTCACTTTTTTCTGAGGGCTTTCTGACTACTACCAGTTCTTATTCATATTATTTGTATCTTCGAAGCCACCAAAAATTTATGCATTTGTAACTTTGTTCTTTTAATTTCGTAGTACTCATAATTTGCTTATAAATTTATTAGTAAGTTTTCAATATCATGGAATTTTTATCCTAAACTTCTCTGAAACTCAATCTGATAGGAAAGATGTTCTAAATTTTCCTATTTTTTAAATTGGTGCTGATTTATCTCTTAGGTCTATGAGTATACTCTCCGTATCTGTCTAAACTTATTTTAGATCAGTTATTGAATTACAAAAAATTCTGAAGAGTGTAGAATTCCCATGTACCTCACACCCATTTTCTCCTATTATTACCATCTTCCATTAATTTCACCATTTTAAATATGTTGCTTTATCTTATGCCTGTTTATAGTTAAATTTTAGAAAAATTCCTTTTATAGTTAAAAAGGATGTTCTTTAGTTATTGAAATTCTCTGTATATGTTAATTCATATTTCAAAAATCTTAACTTATCATTAAAGCTTATTCTAACAACTATCAATAAATGAAAGGGTTTGTTAAAATTTCCCCAATTTAAACTAAGATTTATTTATTTCTCCTTGAATCTGTCAATTTTGATTTTTTGTCAGCTTTTATTAAATTTCTCATGACAGAAAAATTTTGTTAGGTGCATACAAATTTAAAATAGCTAAATATTCCTGGTCCATAACACAATTTATCTGTATTAATTAATTAATCTTTATAGTAACACCTTTTGCCTTTAAGACTGTTTTGTTCGATATTAATAGAAAATACTTGCATTCTCTCTTTGCCTGATTAATCGTTTGTGTTTTTCAAATTTTCTGTTCTATTTTTGATGTTTCTTATTCATAGCATACAATTTTTAAAAATACAGTTTGACAATATTTAACTTTTAACTGGAGTACACAAATAATTTACAATTACTATAATTATTGATACATTGGAATTTAAATATACTTTCAGATTTTGTTTTTTCTTCATACCCCCACATTTTCTGTTTCTTCTTTCCTCTTTATCTCTTTTGTATATATTACTCTTTATCAATTTTTTTCACTGTTACTATTTTGAACATTATGCACTCTTTCTGTTTATTATAGGCTAACCTAGAAATTCTAAGGTATATCATTTACTTCTTGTTGTTGTTCAGTCATTCAGCCATGTCTGACTCTTTGTGACCCCTTGGACTGCAGAATGCCAAGCTTTTCTGTCCTTCACTGTCTTCCAGAGTTTGCTCAAGCTCATGTCCATTAATTTGGTGATGCCTTCCAATCATCTCATCCTCTGTCATCCACTTCTCCTCCCACCTTCAATCTTTCCCAGCAGCAGGGTCTTTTCCAATGAGTTGGCTCTTTGCATCAGGTGACCAAAGATTGGAGCTTCAGTTTCAGCACCAGTCCTTCCAATGAATATTCAGGGTTGATTTCCTTTAGGATTGACTGGTTTAATCTCCTTGCTATCCAAGGGACTCTCAAGAGTGTTCTCCAGCACCACAGTTCAAAAACATCAATTCTTCAGCACTCAGCCTTCGTTATGGTCCAACTCTCACATCCATACACGACTACTGGAAAAGCCATAGCTTTGAGTATATGGACTTTTGTTTACAAAGTGATGTCTCTGCTTTTTAACACACTGTCTAGGTTTGTCATAGCTTTTCTTTCAAGAAGCAAGTGTCTTTTAATTTCATGGCTGCAGTCACCATCTGCAGTATTTTAGAGACTAAGAAAATAAAATCTGCCACTGTTTCCATTTTTTCCCCATCTATTTGCCATGAAGTGATGGGATTGGATGCTATGATCTTAGTTTACTGAATATTAAGTTTTAAGACAGCTTTTTTAAAAAAGCCACCTTTGCTTATTAAAATCTAATATTAATAATTTTACTCTCTTATTAAAGAATAAAAGGATCATAGCACATTAATTACATTTATTCCTCTACTGACTTGCATGATATTTTGGACCTGTATTTTATAAACCTCCAAATATGTCATCATTGCTGTTTAAGGTCCATGTCCTTTCAGTTTAGCCACATATACAACAATGTTGGTGGCTTTTTGTTTTTTCCTGAATCTCTGAATTTCCAGTTGATTTTTTTCCTTGCTTGTAGTATCCTTTATAAATTACTCTAGACTATGTTTGCTGATGGCAAATCCAAATTTTCTTATAATAAATTTTATTTTACTTAGTTATTAAAGGATATTTTTACAATGCATAAATGCAATAATTCTAGGTTGTTAGAATTTTATTTTGCTGCAGAAAATTTTATGATATAACATCACTATTTGCTGGTTTCTTTTGTTTCAGTTGAGAAGTCAACTGTCAATCTGCACAGTTTTTTAAAATTAGTTTTTCTGTTAGTCTTGCAGCATTTCCTTCTGCTTCATCTTTGATTTCTTTTAGTTTCACTGTGATGCTTCTATGCTTAAATTTCTTGTTATTTATGCTGCAAGTTCCAGAATTCTGTACTGACATTTTTCACCACTCTAAAATATTTTTCAAAATTTTTATTACCAAATATGCTCTATTTTTCTTTGTTAAAGTAGGATTTAAGTTAAAATATTATAGAACTTCTATTTAATTTTATGTCATTTTAGCTTATCTTTTTGCATTTTCTATTTTTGTAATTCTTAATTTCATGTTCACTAATTCTCTTCAGTTATTAAGCCTTGCATGAGTAATTAATTTCAATCATATTCTCAGTCTTACAATTTATATTATTTTTCTTAATATTTGTCACTTAAAATATTAAAGTATAGTTAATTTACAATATGTGTTAGTTTCAGCTATACAGCAAAGTGATCCAGTTATATATATATATATTTTTTTCAGATTATTTTCCATTATAGATAGTTAAGTGATATTGAATATAGCTCCCTGTGCTATACAGTAAATCCTTGTTGTTTATCTATTTTATGTGTAGTAGTTTGTATCTGTTATCCCACCTCCCCTCTTCTTCCCTTCAGTAACCACTAGTGTGTGTTCTGTCTATGAGTCTGTTTCTGTTTTGCATAGAGAGATTCATTTGTATTATTTTTTAGATGCCATATTTAAGTGATATCATGTAATATTTGTCTTTCTTTGACTTACTTGACTTAGTATGATATTCTCTGTGTCCATCCATGTTGCTGCAGATAGCAATATTTCATTCTTTTTTATGGCTGAGTAACATTCCATTATATTTAAATACTACATTTTCTTTCTTGGTCTGTTGATGGACACTTAGGTTGCTTCTTGTCTTGACTATTGTAAAATATTGCTGCTATGAACATTGGGGTGCATGCATCCTTTTGCATTACTGTTTTCATTTTTTCTGGATATATAGCCAGGAGTGGAATTGGTGGATCACACAGTAGTTCTATTTTTAGGTTTTTAAGGAACCTCCATTCTGTTCTTCATAGTAGGGGCACCAATTTACATTCCCACCAACAGTGTACAAGAGTTTCCTTTTTACACATCCTCTCCAGCATTTATTATTTACAAACTTTGATGATAGCCATCCTGACAGGTGTGAGGTGATACCTCATTGTAGTTTTGACTTGCATTTCTCTAATAATTAGTGATGCCAAGTGTTGTTTCATGTGCCCATTGGCTATCTGTAGGTCTTCTTTGGAGAAATGTCTGTTTAGTTCTTCTGCCTATTTTTTGATTGGGTTGTTTGTTTCTTTTTGATATTAAGTTATATGAGCCATATATATATTTTGGATATTACCATTTATCACTGCATCATTTGCGTATATTTTCTCCCATTCCTTAGGAGCTGTTTTCATTTTGGTGAGAGTTTCCTTTGCTGTGCAAAAGCTTTAAACTTGATTAGGTCCCATTTGCTTATTTTTGCTTTTATTTCTTTTACTTTGGAAGATTAAGAATATATTGCTATGATTTATGTCCAAGAATGTTTTATGTTATCTTCTAGAAGTTTTATGGTGTCACATCTTATATTTTTAAGTCTTTAAACTATCTTGAGTTTATTTTTGTATATGGTGTGAGGGAGTACTCTAATTTCATTGATTTACATGTGTCTATCGAGCTTTCCCAGTACCACTAGCTGAAGAGACTGTCTTTTATCCATTGCATATTTTTGCTTTATTTGTTAAAGATTAATTTGACAGTATGAGTGTAGGTTTATAATTTCTGTGCTGTCTATTATATTCCAATCATTGATCTATATATCTGTTTCTGTGCAAGTGCCAAAAATTGTCTTTAGTTGTTAAACCTTGCATTGAGTAATTAATTTCAATCACTGTATTCCTCAGTGTTATTATTTATATAATTTTTAAAAATATTTACGTCACTTTTTATACTTTCCTGCCAAACTTTTATGTCTCTAGTTCTTTTTTTGTTGTCTCTGGTTTCTTTTCTGATGTCTATGCTGTTATTTTCTTATCATGTCTTGTTTTCGGATTTCAATATATCTTTGTTTGTTAAACTTTGCAATTTTGGAAAAATCAGTAAAACTTAGGATTTTTATTGGCTATTGCCAGGTACTGGAGAGGCTGTATATTCATATCCATCATATCATCTTTTCTTTTTCCATCATATCATTTTAAATAACATTTTAGGCTTGAGGTTCCTTGTACCACTCAATAATTACAAGTGGACTGAAAGTCCTCAAGAGACTGTTTTACTTTCAGTTTATCATCACCCTCTGGTGTTCAGAGTCTTAGCTAAAATGGCTCATGGTTTATCAAAATCTCCCTTTTAACTTGATACTGGACTTTGATGGATTCCCCTATCCTCCTGAGACTGACTAAAATCTGGCTCAGTTGTATAGCAATTGCTTCTGGATATGCAAATACTGTCAGGACAAATGAAGTTTGGAGCCATGTTTATCTTTCTGAATCTATTCCCTTTTAAGATTTTAGCTTCTTGATTGCTTGCAATCTTGTTCACAATTGGAGAGGATGTATTTCTTATACTGTTTAACAGAAAAGGAATTTAAATTATTAATATCTTTTCTTTAATTCATTCATGTTAGAATCTTTTTCTTGGTTCTAACAACTCTAGCTATGTGTTATATCAATTAAAATATTTTTGATCAATTTTTTAATGTTTACCAATTTTATTGTTTTGATTTTTGTGTTTATTGAATCTTGACATTGAATCCATTGTATTGCTGAATGGTTGAATCCATTGCTTATTGAATCCATTGCATCTTTATTTTCTATTGCATCAATTTCTGCTGTTATCCATAGTTTCTTTATTTATATACTTTAGAGATTTATTTTCAAATTATTTAGCCTTTTCTAATTTATGAATTAAAAGTAATAATTTGTTGCTTTAGTTGCTTTAAAGCCATTAGTTTATAAGTGATTTATTTTTATCATTCAGTTCTAAAAAATTATAGTTCTCTTAAGATTTATTTAATGGCATGGTTTTATTTAGTAGTATCTTTGCAACATATTGCTATAGTCCATGAGGTCACAAAGTCAGACATGACTGAGTGACTAACACACATACTTGTAACATATATGAAATAGAATAGTATAATGAATCCCCATGGACCATCACCCAGATTCAATAATTATCAATTTTGTCAATCATGTTCAAATATCCCTTAATTTTTCACTTTCACTGGATTATTTTGAAGCAAACATAAGATTTGAACTCACTTCACTCTTAAATACTTCTTTCTGAAATTCAAAAGACACACTCTTTTTTTATAACAATCAGAATGTTATTATCACAGCTAAAAGTTTAACGAAAGTAACTTAAATTATCAAATAGTGCTGAATCTTCCTTATTGTCTCACATTTTCCCTTACAAATTACCTTGCTTAAGTCAAAATTCAAACATAGTTCACACGTTGTGTTTGGTTGATGAGACTCATATCTCACTCTATTTGTTCTCTCCCCTTTTTCTTCAACACATTTGTAAAAAGAAATAGGTATTTGTCCAGTGTAATTCCCCATGTTCTGTATTTTGCTAATTGCAAAGTCTGTGCCTGGTATTAATATTTCCAATAAACTGGTAATTAGTTCTGGAGGCTTTATAAGATTTTATCTACTTCAGAGTACATCAACTATGGTGTGTATTTCGTGTCTCATCACATCAGGAAGTACATAAAGCTTGATTATCTCTTGAAAACATTAAAAATGATCAAAGAATTCAGTCATTTTCATAAAGTCTTTCATCTGCTTTTCAATGGTTTTTAGCAGCCACTGACCATCATTATATAGGTCTCATATTCACTATCTTACAAAATGGCAGTTTTCTAATTATAACACTTCTTTTAGCACTTTCTAGCACTCCTTCTAGCCTTCTATCACTGTTTATATTCTAATTCTATCCATTATTTGGTGACCCTGTTACTTGTAGGATAGACAGCATAAATGCTTAATATTTTCCTTTTATGTATCAGTTTTAGAATAAAAATTTGATTTCTTATCGCCCCCAAAGGTGAATGATAAACTTTAAAACTGGATCATTTTGAACTTGGGAATTTTAATATATCTGATGTGCTACAGTTCACTGTAGCTATTCTTTTTTTCCCTAGCTGATTTTAGTGAAACGGCTGCTCTGTTGCAAGCTGCCTCATTTTTCCTAGCAGTGGAAGTTCTGATTCTTTTTTAATGTAAACTCTACTTTGAAAAATAACATATGCATGTAAGTCTACAGATCATAAGTATATAAATTAGTTATTTCAAGCAGCATTTCTCACATTTGGCAGTAGTATTTCCAGGGGAACTTGTCCTGCTTTCTAACACCATAGCTTACTTTTGAGGATTTCCTACACTAGTATAAATGGCTTCATATAGTATGTACCCTTTGTACTTCCTTTATTCTACATTAATTTTGTGAATTTCATCTGTTACTTTACATAAAAAGTTTGTTCATCCTTATTTTTGTATAATATTCCTTGTATGGATTAAGCTACTTTTTATTTACCCATTCTATCTTGCTGAGTTTTGGGTTATCCTCAGGTTTTGGTTATAAGAATAGTGTTTCTATGGACATTCTTGTACAAGTCTTAATGAGCATATGTACTCATTGGAGACACACCTATGAGTGGAATTTCTGATTTATAGAATATGTGTATATATATGTGTGTGTGTATAGTATAATAGATATGTATGCATATGTACATATATTTATATATATTTTAGTCATAGTACATATTGCAGTTTTCCAGAATAGTCATATCAGTTTTATTCTTTTTGATACTTAAATTGTCTCATCTTCGTCTAGGAGAAGCTCCTACGTTGGAACACACACACCCAATATTTTCAGGAAAATAGTACCAGTTTTGCTTTTAGCAATATGATTATTGAACACAATGTAAGATTTTCTTGAAGATTTCCTTGTCCACAAAATATATCACAGTGGAGATACACAGTTTTAAACTAACGAGATATTTTTCTCTGTCATTATGCTATCAACTAGGCACACTGATCCTTTTTTTTCATCTTTTTGTTTCAAATTCACTTCTTTCGTTTATGATTTAATTTTATTTTTAATTTTATAAGAATATTTTCAAAATTTCTGCAGCTATGGCTTTTAAAGTATTTTGTTAGTGCCTTCTAAAGTAAGTTGCACTTGAGCAGAAAATGAGTTGTGTGTAACATGTAAAAGATCGTCCATTTAGAAAACATTTCTCACATTTTAAAAAATACTGCATATATTCTGATTCTTTGGAGTAATATTTTACAGTTGTTCATTAGATCAAACTTATAAATGGTATTGTTCAAATTTTCTCTATCCCTTCTAAGAAGTGAGAGATTTTCCCAGACTGATTCCCTTTAGCTGACCAACTATAGAGGACTTTGCCTCTTGCAAATCTTCTCATAAACCAAGTAAAGCCAACTGCTTAAGGCAACAGATCCCGGCTAACCACAAAATATGGAGCCCAGCTCCCTGTTAATGCCAAGAAGGAGACTAGAACATACCTAACCATGAACACTAGTGTGGTGAATTCAGCAACTTGCTTCCATTACATAGAGCACTGTCTGCTAGTCTTGGATGCTAGCCTCTGATCATACCAAGGGTGGGCTGATTTTCCTCTCAACTGCTTATGTGGGATGTCAGGAGAGCAGCCGGATCCACATCTTCTCCCACTGTATCGCTGTTATATCCACCCCACATTTATACCAGAGGAATAATTCAGTTCAGTTCAGTTGCTCAGTCGTGTCCAACTCTTTGCGACCCCATGAATTGCAGCACACCAAGCCTCCCTGTCCATCACCAGCTCCTGGAGTTTACCCAAACTCATGTCCATCGAATCAGTGATGCCGTCTAACCATCTCATCCTCTGTTGTCCCCTTCTCCTCCTGCCCCCAATTCCTCCCAGCATCAGAATCTTTTCCGATGAGTCAACTCTTCTCATGAGGTGGCCAAAGTACTGGAGTTTCAGCTTTAGCATTATTCCTTCCAAAGAACACCCAGGGCTGATCTTTAGAATAGACTGGTTGGATTTCCTTGCAGTCCAAGGGACTCTCAAGAGTCTTCTCCAACATCACAGTAAAAAAGCATCAATTCTTTGGCGCTCAGCCTTCTTCACAGTCCAACTCTCACATCCATACATGACCACTGGAAAAACCATAGCCTTGACTAGATGGACCTTTGTTGGCAAAGTAATATCTCTGCTTTTGAATATACTATCTAGGTTGGTCATAACTTTCCTTCCAAGGAGTAAGCGTCTTTTAATTTCATGGCTGCAGTCACCATCTGCAGTGATTTTGGATCCCCCAAAAATAAAGTCTGACACTGTTTCCACTGTTTCCCCATCTATTTCCCATGAAGTGATAGCACCAGATGCCATGATCTTCGTTTTCTGAATGTTGAGCTTTAAGCCAACTTTATCACTCTCCTCTTTTACTTTCGTCAAGAGGCTCCTTAGTTCTTCACTTTCTGCCATAAGGATAGTGTCATCTGCATACCTAAGGTTATTGATATTTCTCCCGGCAATCTTGATTCCAGCTTGTGCTTCTTCCAGCCCAATGTTTCTCATAATATACTCTACATATAACTTAAATAAGCAGGGATTACAGCTTCTTTAATGACCTATCTTGAAGCCCCGTAGCCAAATCATCAGGATCCCTCTGCTGGAGTCTAACATGTGTCAGGTTGCTCTCCGCCATCATCGTGTGACAGGCAATGAGGGCCATGCAAGCCTGCTACTGCTCCTGTCTTCCTGAGTTTTCTCCCAGTGAATGCAACAGCAAACTTTATGTGTCTGCCATCTGGTCATTTGCCCTTATTTGTGTGACATTACTAATTTATTGTTACCTTATCAATCAATTAACTAAAAATGTTAAGTAAAATATCCTATTAAGACAATGGTTAATAAACTCACCTTTAGAGGACATAACCAGGCCGGACAATCATGTCTTAGAGTTCTGGCTCTAAGCCTCTGACAAAGGCAGTCATGGAGACAGCAGGTGGTTTGGCTCAGTTCCTAGAAGTGAGATTGTTTTTCTGCCCATCTATCCCCAGAGATTTGCAGAGGTTTTTCAATTGTCTCAGAAGTCTGGTAGCTTGATAGCTCCAGCTTCAAGTAGTGATCTTTCTCAGATCCACCATTTCCTGCGGGACCATTCTGTTCCCCTTTCCCCTCTAGGAATCAAATTCCTTACTGCCTGCTTCTGTATGAACACTCTAGGAGACATACAGACATTCTAAGAAACCCACGGATGAGCTCTTGCCAAGCAGTGCTGCTATGGTTTTCTTTTTTATCTCATTTAGCCAGCATTTTCATTTCTTTAGAACAGGTTTTGAAAGCAAAATCCCCACACTCCACATTGTTCTCTCTGAGGATCTTTGGAATACCTATTTTAAAGTTATTTTTACTTTTCTATTATTTTAAATGTATTAGCTCCAGTATATTTAAAGCCTTGTCATCGAATTTCTTTATATGATTTAGAATTGCAGTTTGGTCTTGAGCTGATTCTGACTGCCGGTGCAGGAGACACAAGAGATATGGGTTCAATTCCTGGGTCGGGAAGATTCTCCTGGAGTAGGAAATGGCAACCAACTCCAGTATTCTTGCCTGGAAAATTCCATAGACAGAGAAGCTGGGTGGGCTATAGTCCATGGGGTCGCAAAGAGTCGGACATGACTGAGCACGCACACACACTTTTGTGGGAAGTTGTCTGCTTACCTATTTGACTTTATGTTCACCCTTCCTTGTCTCGCAGTTCTGTGGCTATTTCCCCCAGGCCTCTGAGATTCTGGTCTAGAAGCAGGTCTTACAGTAGTGGCTGAACACGTCTATCCCACTGTTATCTTCTAGATCCAGAAACGGAGTCAGTGGACATTTACACCCAGCCCTAATTGACATTACCTTTGTTAGATGATATACAACTCAGCCTTGAGTAGGTACCAAACATTTTTCACTTATTATATGTATGAGTGGGGAAATTCTGCTACAATCCTTACACTCATGGAGTGACACCTAATTTAACTGCTGTGATAGTCTCTATTATGCTATACAAACTCATATCGCCCTCTACTGGTTTTCTGGTTCAAGTCCATCAAGGCTTTGACATCAGCCTTCATTTATTGCTCTGTATGTCTAGTCCAAAGAGGTGTTTCTCTTGATTTGAATGTAGAGATTAAAAAAAAAAATTAGGCATATCTGTCATTGTTATGCATTTGGGGTAGTTTGTGCTACGCAATAGGTGGGTGCTTAAAAATCGGAGACTTTTACATAGAACAGGGAAGACAGCTTAAAGACTCACACTGGCCAAAGCTGGAGCAATTTTAGCTTTGAAGTAAAGATTGATAGTACTGGATTCAAATCCATTGAGTGAAATAAAAGTTGTGAAATTATTCTTCTATCAGTAAGTGAACAAATGGTAGAATATCAGCTAGTATAGTGTAAAGGGAATAATGGAATTTTAAAATTACCATATTGGAAAGAGAGAAAGAAAATAAATACAGTAAATATTAACAAGTGTGGAATTTGGGTGATATTCTTTGTATTATTCTTGGACATTGAGTTTCTTTTAAAATGAGACTATAAAAACAGCAGCATGTTGAAATTCAAAAATTGTATGACATAGGGAATGAAAACACTTTCAAATTAGGAAATGTAAGCAAATAAGTATACATCAAAAAATATTGAAAAGAAGAAAATATATTTAAATATATTGGATCCAGTTAAGAATGTTAGACAATATTAAGCATCCATTTGTGTGTGTGTGTGTGTTTTTTAAACTTAGTTATCTGGAATAGAAGTTAGATACTTTATATGACAAAAGCACCATTTCAAAGTAAAATTTAGCCTTATGAATATATTAAAATAAAAAGATCTTCCCATTAAAGTTAATAAAAAACTTGAGTCTCTGCTTTTATCATGTTTTTATAGTTTAGAAATATTGTCTTTTCAATATTACAAGGAAAATAAGAGACTTTGAAAACTAGTTTTACAGCATATGACTATTCAGGGAAGCAGATACAGGCAATAGCAATAGAAGAAATTATTCAAGTTTTTAGGTAGTCATTTGTTAAATACCAGTATAAAAATCAGTCTTATTCTAAATATCCATGTAACCATTTTGAAAACACATTGAAAAATAAACCCAAAATGGGATAAGGCCTTTAAGTTTTTAAGGGATTTTAACCAAATTTTGAAAGGTGGAAAACATGAAAATTTATTTCACAAATTAGATAAACTGAGTTGAGGAAGCCACAGATATGCGTACATACAGAAGTGTAATGGAATTCATCTTCGGTCTGCCTGAAAGTACAGTTGAGACTAACAGCTCAGAGTGGGTAGAAAGAGAGTGAGAAAGAGTGCTGAAACTTGCAGAAATTAGAAGGTAATGTTACAGTGACTTCTCTCCTCGTAGAGAGGAGGGGTTTATCATGAATAAGGCCTGGGTATATTTTAAAATGATTACATTTCTTCTGCCCTTGCCAGACACATAAAATCAACGTTATCTATTCACTGTAAGAAGCTGTTGGGATTTCTGAAGGTAAAAATCACCAAAAAATGCATCCCTCCCAAGAATGTAGATTAGATGTAAGAGATGTGAGTTTGATCCCTGGGTCTGGAAGATCCCCTGGAGGAGGCCACAGCATCCCACTCCAGTATTCTTGCATATCCAACACTGTGTGATCCCATGGACAGAGGAACCTGGAGGGCTACAGTCCATGGGGTCACACAGTGTTGGACATCACTGAAGCAAGTTAGCATGCCTGCATGAATATGAAGGAAAAGCTATTTCAAATGATCATATTTTAAAACAATTTGAGTTTTCATTGTTTATAACTGAATCACATTTTGGCCTTAACAAAATTGCCTGTTGAAATTTTATTGAACATATTTCCTTTATTTTAAAATAAGAAAAATATTAAATGTAATCACAACAAATAGTTCTCCAAACCAAAAGCTTTTGAGAAAACCTACTCCTGAATTTATCTTTATATTAAATATTACTTTCACATTTCATATATGAAATTGATGTTTGTAAAGAAATTTATTTTTCAAATAACAGTACAGACAAGTTGTAATAAAAGATATATCTAAATTATTTGGGAATATTAACTGAAGCATAGTTTAATTCCACTGACAAAATAGCTTTTTCTTTTAAAAAAAATTTTATTTTTACTTTATTTTACTTTACAGTACTGTATTGGTTTTGCCATACATTGACATGAATCCACCACGGGTGTACATGCGTTTCCAAACATGAACCCCCCTCCCTCCTCCCTCCCCATAACATCTCTCTGGATCATCCCTATGCACCAGCCCCAAGCATGCTGTATCCTGCATCAGACATAGACTGGTGATTCATTCGTTACATGATAGTATACATGTTTCAATGCCATTCTTCCAAATCATCCCACCCTCTCCCTGTCCCTCAGAGTCCAAAAGTCCGCTCTACACATCTGTGTCTCTTTTGCTGTCTTGCATACAGGGTCATCATTGCCATCTTTCTAAATTCCATATATATGTGTTAGTATACTGTATGGGTGTTTTTCTTTCTGGCTTACTTCACTCTGAGATGAATGGATAAGAAAGCTGCGGTACATATACACAATGGAGTATTACTCAGCCATTAAAAAGAATACATTTGAATCAGTTCTAATGAGATGGATGAAACTGGAGCTGATTATACAGAGTGAAGTAAGCTTTTTCTTTTTAACATGTGTTTGATACTTGTTTCTTCCAAAGAAACAATGATTTAAAAATTATGATAAAATCACATTGTTACCTACTTGGTAACAATGTTTTGGTCAGGTAAAGAAAAATGGAATCATAGAGGTTGATAAAAATACAGAAAATTTAATATTAAACCCAAGAAACTTGTATATGGACTTCATAAACTTTGTTGTACAAACATATCACATCACTAGATCATTTGATCATCTTAGGTAATTTTTAACCCAGAATGGCTCAAGAGCTGTTTCAACAGTACTATATGGAAACAGGCTGAATAAATGAGTTCAGTGAACTGAGCTTTCTGTCCTCATCTATATCGACGGATCTAATCATGGCAAATATAAGAATGCTTTAAATATGAAATCAAATTCAAAATGAAATTTAGTTTACTGTAATCTAGATAGTGGACAGGAAAGCCTGACATGTTGCAGTTCATGGGGTTGCAAAGAGTCAGACATAGCTTAGTGACTGAACAACAACGTCAGAAGGTTCTAATGCCAATTTAAAAAATGAAGTTATCATTATTATTTGTGTAAAAGTGCCCTTTAATTGCAAGCTTTTTATTTGGATTCCTTCTATCCATACCTTGCAACAGCAAGATTATTCTTTTGTTCTTGTTGTTGTTTAGCCACTAAGACATGTCTGACTCTGGAATCCCATGGACTATAACCCACCATGGGTTTTTCTGTCCATGGGATTTCCCAGGAAAGAATATTGGAGTGGGTTGCCATTTCCTTCTCCAGAGGATCTTTCCAACCCAGGGACTGAACCCACATCTCCTGCCTTGGTAGGTGGATTCTTTACCACTGTGCCACCCAGGGAGGCAAGATTATCCCTTAGCTGGGCTTCTCTGGTAGCTCAGCTAGGACAGAATCCATGAGCAATGTGGGAGACCCAGCTTCAATCCCTGGGTTGGGAAGATTCCCTGGAGAAGGGACCAGTTACCCACTCCAGTATTCTGGACTAGAGAATTCCATGGACTGTATAGTCTATGGGATCGCAAAGAGTCAGACACAACTGAGCGACTTTCACTTCACTTCACTTCAACACTATGATACAGGTTTATCTTTAACGTCATATTTTCTGACATTTCCCCCAGAATTCAACTACATTCTCTTTGCTTATTACAATCCTGTTACTAGAAATAACACTTGGGTGTAAGGAGAAAGGGGAAGTTTAATGTCTTACCACTATGCTGAGACAATATTTGCTTTGAGATAAGTCATGAGAAACAGATGTCTTAAGTCACAATACTGGTCATAAGAACTATTGAGGAAAGAAGGGAATGTTTGTTATATATGACATTGGCTATTTATGTTTTTGGCAGCATAATAATTGTAGAAAGGGCACTAGACAAGGTTGGGTTACTAACTAGATTTGCCAAATTAGAAAAATCACTGGAAAGACTTTGGGATTTTGTTTGTTTAATTTTTATATTATTAGAGTTTTCATACAAAATTTGTCTAGTTATTAGCCCCATTAAATATTTACAGAGTTAAAACCAGAAAACCTCATAACATTGAAAAATAGTGATTAGATTGTTGATATTTAGATTTCTTTTGAAGCAATTTTTCTCATATAAATATTTAATGATCTAATGACATTGCAGTTTCCTAGGGCTGCATTTAACATTCGTTCCATTGTGATCCATCTAAAAAATTTCAGTGGCTGATATTTTGTTGACTTACATATCCATTTGACTAGGTTGTTTTCTTAAAAAGTCTAATATATATCTTAAAAAGGGATCAATATATATGTATGATTTTAGGCATATGTGTCTTTTAAGCCTGTGGATATTATCAGATACATTAACTAAATAACAGGATATACCCAAACAACTTTCAATAACAAAATGATTTGTGTGTCCTAATTTATTATAATGTTTATCTAATTCTTAGCTTATGGACAAGAAATGTTTTAGAATTTCTTTGCATTTTCCTTTGAATCAAAGCAACCAAAGTTAGACTTAATTGGGTATTTCACTCTGTACTGTAATTTGAGTGCATTAGGCATAAATGATTTCTGAGGAAGCATTAAATACATTATTCAAAGTTCGCTGGATTTCTGTTTCCAACCTGGTAGCAATAACTGGAATGGAAATTATTCCTCCATGTAAAACAACTGAAAAACTGAGCAAAATACATGAAAAAGCTATTTGCAGACACTGGTCGTCAAGTAATGCAAGACTGGAATCACTGAAAGAAGGGGAATGAGTGAAGGGAGTTTTATACTTACTGGCCAAAGGCAATCTGTGATCTGTAGCTGAGAGGATATGGAAGGTGCTACAGCTGGAGAATAACTATGCTCATCACAGAAAGTGCTGTCTTGAAAAGATGTGTGAATGGCATACCTCTATGGCTGGCATAGTCCATAACTTGTGCAGCATAATTCCACTTTCCAAATGGAGCGGATCTTCACGGAGCTTTCTTCTTGAGGGAAAATGTAGAAGAGTGAGTGAACTTAGAAGCCTTAGTGAGCTAACTGCAGATACAGTCATCGCAGTTAGTTTTGGACCTGATACTAGCTTTCCTTCCACTAGCATCTGATTCTATCTTCCTCTTCTTGCGCTTTTACCTTTGTATGTCTTGTTAACTTACCTAGTGGTGTGATCCAAACTGTCATTCCTGAAGCATCTGAGCCCTTTGAAGCCATACATTAAAAAATATATTATTTATTTATTATTGTTTTTTACTGCGCTGGGTCTTCATTGCTTTGCATGGGCTTTCTCTAATTGCAGCAAGTGGGGTTACTGTTTGTTGTGGTGCATGAATTTCTCATTGCAGTGGCTTGTCTTGTTGCAGAGCGTAGGCTCTAGTCATGTGGGCTGCAGTGGTTGCAGCGTGCAGGATCTCAGGTGCAGGGGCTTCAGTAGTTGCTGCCCACGGGCTCTATAGAGTGTGCGCTCAGGAGCTGCAGCGCATGTGGAATCTTCCAGGACCAGGAATGGAACTTGTATCCCCTGCAGTGGCAGGCACATTCTTATCCACTGTGCCACAAGGAAAGTCTGAAGCCATACATCTTTTAGGCTTGTGTTCATTCACAGTTATAATTGAGATAGGAAGTCATAAGAGAATCCCAACTGGAGCACCTGAATTATATTCTCCCACTTTGATAAAAGCAGTCCTATGACCTTTCAGTGATCAGAGTATATTATCCCTATCTAGATTCTGACTTCTCACTTACTGGTTTCCAGACAGCCTTACTTTATAGTTCCAAAAGACCCTCACTATATCTCCTGGCAAGAGTGCACCTCACTTTGGGATTAGGACCTCTAATCCTACAGAACCTAAAATTTCATGGATGATGAGCATAAATTTCCCAGTGAGTCACTGGAATGATGGGGATTGAGACTACTTACCTATATAAAACTCCTACACATATAACTATAGACAGGAGCTAAATGCAGGACTCTGGTGCAAGTCTAGGGAGCAAAGTAGAGTCTGGGCTGTCTGCTCAGGCAGTTAGCTCCTCTGCTGCTGCTGCTAAGTTGCTTCAGTCCTGTCTGACTCTGTGCGACCCCAGAGATGGCCCACCAGGCTCCCCCGTCCCTGGGATTCTCCAGGCAAGAACACTGGAGTGGGTTGCCATTTCCTTCTCCAATGCATGAAAGTGAAAAGTGAAAATGAAGTCACTCAGTCGTGTACGACTCTTAGCGACCCCATGGACTGCAGCCTACCAGGCTCTCCCATCCCTGGGACTCTCCAGGCAAGAACACCGGAGTGGGTTGTCATTTCCACTGCTTAAATTCACTCTCACATGTACACTTGACCTTAGAATGATATGATTTGAACTGCACAGTTCTACTTACAGATATTTTTCAGTAAATATACTGTCTTCCTTATTCATGAGTTTTGCATTAAGTGACCCTGAATTTTGGTAATCATGTGGCTAAACTGAACTGATGTGGCTAAAACAGCCTTACTTCCCAAGGCAATCTATAGGTTCAATACAAATTCCTATAAAGCAAATCAAGGTCACATTTGATAGAACTAGAATACATTTAAAATTGTTATGGAAACACAAAAGACCCAGAATGGCCAAAACAATCCTGAGAAGGAAGAACAGAGCAAGAGAAATCACCCTCCCTGGCCTCAGACTGTATTAGAAAGCTATAGTAATCAACACAGTGTGGTACTGGTAAAAAAACAAAAACAACAACAACAACAAAATAGACACATAGCAGCATTATTCACTGTAGCCAAGACAGAAGCAACCTAGGTGTCCATCAACAGATGAATGCATAAAGAAGTAGTGGTATGTATACACAATGGAATACTACTTGGTCATAAGAAATAAAACTTTGCTATTTGCAAGAGCATGGATGAACTTGGAGAGTGAAATCAGACAGAGAAAGACAAATACTGTATGGTATCACTTATATGTAGACTCTAAAAAGTAAAATGAATGAACATAGCAAAACAGAAACAGACTCACAGATATAGAGAACAAATTAGAGGTACCATTAGAGAGACTGTAGGGGGGTGGGCAATATATAAGGGATTAAGCCTATAGGTTTACAGAGAGGTGTAAACAACTATTTACTATATATAAAATAAATAAATATAATTTTTCATGAAATTTCAGACCCATGAGTAAATTCTTTTTAAATGAAGAAATGTATATAAAATTTGGAAATCCTAAGTATCTGTCAGCTTACTTCTATTGTGACCTAGTACCTGAATTGACCCATTGTATTTGAATTCCTAAATTCATTTGTTTTCCTTCATAGTGATGCTCTGTTCAAGTGCACGTTTATGCTTTGGTTTACTCTATATTTTCTCCTAGAATTCTATTCTCTACTTTTGTTCCAATAAAGATCAATGATGCTCTTTAATACTTTTTGCTAATACTTTCCAAGTGTTCAGCAGAGTAGGTATGCAATAAACACTTGCAAACGACTGCTTCTTACAACTGCATTCAGAAGTCTGTTAGCCATTTTTTGGATGACTCTTTTTTTAGGAGCAATTTCCCCCCTGGAATATCTGGAAAATTAGAAAAGCTATGTCATCAACTGTAATGTAAGCCCACTTATTACTGTAGAATGTAAAGATATTTTTGTTTTGTATGGATATACTGGTGGGTATTATGCGATACCATTCTTTCCAAATGACAATTTCAGTAAGCGTATTATTGAGTTTAATTAATGTATAAATTATCTGGTCTTCTCAGAAGCACATTTGAGATAATAGTTATCCTAAGCTTGAAAAATATATACTCTATTTCAAGATGACAGTGTTAATGTATTTGGTTGCACTCTAGTGGTTTCCTAAGGGCTGAGAACATGTTGAACATTTTAAACATTTTAACTTCCTAACCTGTGAACAAATAAAAAACGTTCAATTCCCTAGGGAGACATTTTGTCTGTGATGGTTCATGAACCTCCGTTTTCTCCTCCAGGCCAACAGCATTTAAGTGGCCAGTGTTATATAATGTATAATATGGGGAAATTACTAGATAAGGAAATTCAAAGTAATTATTCATTCAGTCATTGCACACTCACACAATTTCACACTCTGCTTGGTGTTGAAAGTACATACATTGAACTTGCTTTCTGGGAGCTAACAACTTGTAACAGATGAGAGACATTTCATTAATAAGATCAAAACTAGGGATTTAAATCATGTGGGACTGATACCAGGCCAGAATACTGGAGTGGGTAGCTTTTCCCTTCTGCAGGGGATCTTCCCAACCCAGGGATCGAACCCAGGTCTCACGCATTGCAGGCGGATTCTTTACCAGCTGAGGATGATGGTTGGATGGCATCACCGACTCAATGGACACGAGTTTGAGTAAAATCCAGGAGTTGGTGATGGACAGTGAGGCCTAGCATGCTGCAGTCCATGGGGTCACAAAGAGTTGGACATGACTGAGTGACTAAACTGAACTGAATTGACTGATATAAAAACTCCATAGAGGTTGTGATTATTTCTAGCTTTATTTATCACTGAAGACTTAATGACTGGCTGTTAGGAACTGGCTAAAATGTTTATAAGTGTAGAGAAAAAGAATACTTCTTTCAGAGCTTGAACTGTACAAAGGCATCACATGGTAAACAGACACTTCAATGGTATTCAGAAAGTGAAAGAAAGTGAAAGTGAAGTCCCTCATGTCCGACTCTGTGACCCCATGGACTGTAGCCTACCAGGTTCCTCTGTCCATAGGATTTTCCAGGCAAAAATACTGAAGCGGTTTGCCATTTCCTTCTCCAGGGGATCTTCCCGACCCAGGGATTGAACCTGGGTCTCCCACATTGTAGGGAGACACTTTACCGTCTGAGCCACCAGAGAAGTCTCTCAATGGTATTTAACTGGTACAAATTGTAGTAGCAAACACAACTGTTGTGTCAAATAAAGATAGTGGCAGCAGAAATAGAAATGAGGGACTGAGTTAGAATACAATTAGAATTTACAATTTAATGGGTAAAACTGTTGACAGAGAAGGTAGAGTTAAAGTAACAAATTGAATCTTGAGTATCTGGGAGTGTGGTTGTACTACCAATTAAAAAACATAATCAGGAAACATATAGTGGAAATAAGATGAATCCAAATATACCAAATACCAACAGGGAGAACATGTCAGAGACAGGAGTAAAGGAAAAGTGAAATTCTGACAGCTCAAAGAGGAGGAAATGCGATGGAGGTTAGATCAGATGAATTCAGTCTTACTGGTAAGATTATGACAAGATCATCTGACAGTGGGTGGAGAACAAAAAGGTTTAACTTTGAATCAGTATTACTGATTTTTTCATTTGTCCCAGGTCCCAGTATAGCTTGACATGGCACTTTTACTGATTCTGTCTGTATTTAAATTTTGATATTTTGTTCCTCATGGAATTTTGATTTTTAAAAATAATGCATTAAAATATTATTTATCTTGACAATTAAGTTTTTGGCACCTCCTTAAAATTTGCACCTGAGGTACTGCCCTTGCCCAGTCTGGATAAAAAGTATAAATTAAGTATTGGAAAACTGCATAGAATTTCGTGCATAGTAGAGTAGAATTTCATAATGAATACAAGTTTGAAATGAACTGAGAGAATAACAGTGAGTAAACTTTACCATCTTAGTCATTTGTAAGTGTCAGTTCAGAAGTGTAGGGTGTGCTCCTGTTGCTGTACAACCGATTTCCAGAGCTTTTCTTTCTCCTCTTGTAAACTGAAACTCTATACCCACTGAACAATGACTCCCCCTTTCCTCTCTCTTAATCTCTGGTAACTACCATTTAATTTTTTGTTTCTATGAATTTGAGTACTTTAGATACCTAATATAAGTAGAATCATACAAGATTTCTTTTTGTCACTGACTTATTTCACTTAGCATAATGCCCTTAAGTTCATTTATGCTGTAGCATGTGGAAAGATTTTTATTCTTTTTGATAGTAAATAATACTCCACCATAGATATATAGTACATTTTGTTTATTCATTTTGTAGTGGACATTTGGGTTGCTTGCACTTCTTGGCTATCATGAATAATGCTATGAGCATGCTACTGTCTTTTTCAGACTCTGCTTTCAATTCTTTTGGATGTATATATATAGAAGTGGGACTGTTGGATCATATGGCAGTTTTGATTTTTGAGGAACTTCTATACTGTTTCCATAGAAGCTTCATCATTTTACAGTCCCACTAAAAGTTCACAAGTGTTCCAAACTCTCCATGTCCTTAACACCAGAGTTTCTTATTTTCTGTTTTGACAGTAGTCACCCTAATGGGTATCTGGTGACATCTCATTGTTCTGATATGCATTTCTCTGCTTATTAGTGATGTTGAGCACCTTTTCGTGTGCTTGTTTGTCTTTCGTATATCATCTATGGAGAAATGTTTGTTCAAGTCCTTGGCCCACTTTTTACTCAATTTATTTTTGTTATTGTTGAAGTTGTAGTTCTTTTATATTCTGGATATTAACACCTTATCAGATATGTAATTTGCAAATATCTTCTCCCACTCCATATATTGCCTTTCACTCTGTTGATTGTGTCCTGTGATGCACAGAAAAACAGTTTGATGTATTCTGATTTATCTATTTTTTGCTTTGGTCTCCTGTGCTTTCACAGTCATATTCAAGAAATTGCCACATCCAGTGTTGTGAAGCTTTTCTCTTATATTTTCTTCTAGGAGTTTTATGTTTGGGGGTCTTTTATTTCAGTCTTTAATCCATTTTGAGATAATTTTGCACATATTATAAAATAAGAGTCCAACCTCATGCTTTGGCATGTGGATATACAGCTTTCCCAGCATCACTTGTTGAGGAGACACTCTTTCTCCCATTTAATGATCTTGGCACATTAGGCAGAGATCAATTGACATAAGGATTCATTTTCTTGGCTCTCTTTCCTATTCCATTAGTCTGTATGTCTGTTTTTATGCCAGTATCACACTGTTTTGTTACTGTAGTCTTGTAATATACTTGAAACCAAGAAATGTGAGACCTCTAACTTTGTTCTTTTTAGAGCTTATTTTGGTTACTCATGGCCCCTTGAAATTCCATATGAATTTTAGAATGGATTTTTCTATTTCTGGAAAAAATGCTATTGGGATTTTAATAGGGATAGATCACTTTGGGTATATTGGCATTTTAACAATACTAAGTTGTCCAAACAGTGATCACAGGATGACTGTTCAATTATTTTTGTCTTTAACGTTTTTTTTGTCAATGAATGTACAGGTCTTTCAGCTCCTTGGTTAGGTTTATTCATAAGTATTTCATTCTTTTTAATGATACTGTAAATGGTATTGTTTTCTTAATTTCCTTTTTGGTCTGTTTGTTACTACTGTAATAGAAACTCTACTGATTACTGTGTTGATTTTTTATCCTTTAATTTTGCTAAATTCATTTACTATTGTAGCAGAGGTTTCTAAAGTTTATATTTTGGCTCAAGGGATGATGAGAATAGTCCTGTTGAACTCTGCACTGTTGAGAATACACATGAAGAATTATATCCAGTTATGCTTGGGGCGGGAGGAGAAGGGGACGACAGAGGATGAGATGGCCGGATGGCATCACTGACTCGATGGACATGAGTCTGAGTGAACTTCGGGAGTTGGTGATGGACAGGGAGGCCTGGCATGCTGCAATTCATAGGGTCGCAAAGAGTCGGACACGACTGAGTGACTGAACTGAACTGAACTGAACTGATGCTTCCAATTTAAGAGGGACTCTGGGAAACCAAATGATATCTTGGAATGTTAGGATTAGATTATTTGCCTTTATTAAAAGGCAGCCTTTTCGTGATAGACAAAGGAGATTTAACACATCTGTTTCATAGATAACAGGTGTCAGGCCACTAAGTGGATGTTTACCAGAAACAGGTTCTACTTAAGGAATTTTTTTCATTATAAGAACTGTCAGAGAATGCAATGACTTGAGTGGAAAAACTAGCAAGCATCTCATTCCTATAAGCTTTCAAATAGTGGTCATAAAACCATATACTATGAGAATATCATGAAGATATTAATTTTTATCAATAATAATGGATATAAACATATCAGTTCAGTTCAGTTGCTCAGTCATGTCTGACTCTTTGCTACTCCATGTATCGCAGCACACCAGGCCTCCCTGCCCTTCACCATCTCCCGGAGTTCACTCAGACTCATGTCCATCGAGTTGGTGATGCCATCCAGCCATTTCATCCTCTCTCGTCCCCTTCTTCTCCTGCTCCCAATCCTTCCCATCATCAGAGTCTTTTCCAATCAGTCAACTCTTTGCATGGGGTGGCCAAAGTACTGGAGTTTCAGCTTTAGCATCATTCCTTCCAAAGAACACCCAGGGCTGATTTTTGGAATGGACTGATTGGATCTCCTTGCAGTCCAAGGGACTCTCAAGAGTCTTCTCCAACACCACAGTTCAAAAGCATCAATTCTTTGGCACTCAGCTTTCTTCACAGTCCAACTCTCGCATCCATACATGACCACTGGAAAAATCATAGCCTTGACTAGATGGACCTTTTTTGGGAAAGTAATTTCTCTGCTTTTCAATATGCTCTCTAGGTTGGTCATAACTTTCCTTGCAAGGAGTAAGCGTCTTTTAATTTCATGGCTGCAATCACCATCTGCAGTGATTTTGGAGCCCAAAAAAATAAAGTCAGCCATGGTTTCCACTGTTTCCCCATCTATTTGCCATGAAGTGATGAGACCAGATGCCATGATCTTTGTTTTCTGAATGTTGAGCTTTAAGCCAACTTTTTCATTCTCCTCTTTCACTTTCATCAAGAGGCTTTTTAGTTACTCTTCACTTTCTGCCATAATGGCAGTGTCATCTGCATATCTGAGGTTCAGTGTAACCTAAATTAGGTATCTATGTAACATACTATCACTATATTCAAATTAGTGCTTAAATAAGAATATGAAAATTCATAATCTCTTAATAACTGAAGTCCATAATATAAAGTTTTATTTATTTTCAGATTGATTAGAGAGCAGTTGGATTTTATTTTATTGTTACATAATTTTCAAAGTCAAAGTGTTAGTCACTCAGCTGTGTCTGATTCTTTGTGACTCCATGGACTGTAGCCCACCAGGCTCCTCTGTCCATGGGATTTCCCAGGCAAGAATACTAGAGTAGGTTGCCATTTCCTTCTCCAGGAGATCTTTCCCTCCCAAGGATCTAACCCAGGTCTTCTGCATTGCAGGAGGATTCTTAGACTTTCAAATTGTCAGCTAAAGTTAACATGTTCATTAAGGTAGTAATCTGTTCTGAATATGGTAAAACCACATGTTTAAAAGTCAAAGGCAAAAGCAAATAGCACTTGGCAATCGTGTGATATCACTCTGACAACAGACTGTGGATTTATTACAATCACAGTTCGGAGTTATTTAGCTTACAAAATACAGCTATTCCTTTCTGTATGGCAGATAAGTAATGATGTATAATGAGACTCTGAGCCACGACAATGTTTTCATTCCTTCCACTATTTCTGGTTAAAACAATATGTTATGGCTTACTGATTATGCCTTAAGAGTATTTACTCTTCCATCTAACTTCATCCTCTGTTCCTTGGCATCATGACAACAACTATGTTGCATTTTTAGCTGATGATTTTGAATATATGCCAGTGAGGGGAATTTTGGAATAAATGAGGAAATCTCTGTTCCACCTTGGTAAATGGACTCTGTGCCCAGTGAGTGTATACTTAGTCAAAGGGACATAGCTCATCAAGAAGCTAAGTTTGTATCACAAGTTTAATAGTTCCCAAGGAAAAAAACTCTACATACTCCTTTCTGTCAAAGGATAGCATCTGCTTTCTTGATGTTTAGACATTTCAGTGGTGGCTGCCCCAGTTACCAGATTTTCCTGCTTCTTTTCTACTTCCCCGTTGAGTTTCAGGCTTACAGCAGCCTGCTGGAATGCTGAGAATGGGCTCCACTGGTCACAGTGCACATTGTCTCCTGTGATCATTTTGTGTCCCCTGACCCAGGGGCACAGTGGGATCCTCTGCCGCAAGATAGCCTACCTGTGAAAACCACTCCCTTGAAAAGACTTCCTCCCCAGTCATGTATTTCTGTCAACTAGAGAGCTTCACAAGCCTCATAAGAATCCTCAACTGCATCTGCATTGAGAAGTATGAGGACAATAACTGCCATATTCTTCTCACAACACTGCTTCTGGATGTTTTTATAGTCCAGGTCTTCATTTTGTTGTGATCACACCTTTTCCCCCACTGATTTACTTGTGTTTTTGTTTTCTTCTGCTATTCCCCCATTACTTGTGAGGAGGCCCAATTCAGTTCTTAATATTTGACATGCTTCTTAATTTCATTACTTTTATTTTCTAATACTCAGTTCAGTTCAGCCGCTCAGTCGTGTCCAACTCTTTGCAACCCCATGAACCGCAGCACACCAGGCCTCTCTGTCCATCACCAACTCCCAGAATCCACCCAAACCCATGTCCATTGAGTCGGTGATGCCATCCAACCATCTCACCCTCTGTCGTCCTCTTCTCCTCCTGCCATCAATCTTTCCCAGCATCAGGGTCTTTTCTAATGAGTCAGCTCTTTGCATCAGGTGGCCAAAGTATTGGAGTTTCAGCTTCAGCATCAGTTCTCCCAATGAACACCCAGGACTGATCTCCTTTAGGATGGACTGGATGGATCTCCTTGCAGTCCAAGGGACTCTCAAGAGTCTTCTCCAACATCACAGTTCAAAAGTATCAATTTTTCTGGGCTCCAAAATCACTGCAGATGGTGATTGCAGACTTAAATTAAAAGACTCTTACTCCTTGGAAGGAAAGTTATGACCAATTTAGACAGCATATTAAAAAGCAGAGACATTACTTTGTCAACAAAGGTTCGGCGAGTCAAGGCTATGGTTTTTCCAGTGGTCATGTATGGATGTGAGAGTTGGACTATAAAGAAAGCTGAGTGCCAAAGAATTTTTTAATACTAGTATAGATGGATATTTGTGTCTTTTTCCTGTTTAGGGCTATTAGCGATGCTATGGATATTCTTACACATTTTTGTACACATTTTTGTTGTTGTTTGTTATACACCTAGAAGTGGAACAGTTGGGTCGAAGATGTTTTGTCTTTTGCAGATATTGCTAAACTCACACTTTCTCCTACATATGTACAAAAGTTACAGTACTAGTTGGAGGGTTTTGAGCACAGGATATTCTGTTTTGAAAGTTACATGCTGGCTACTCTATGAGGATGAATTATGTGGGTGTAAGGTAAAAAGAGCTATAGTCATCTAGGTGAGGAGTGATTAGATTCTGGACACATTTTTAAAGACATAGTTGATAGGTCCTGCTGTCAGATTGGATATGGGGTATAAAAGAGCTAAGTCTAAATTCATTTATTGTAAATTTATTGCTGCTGCTGAACTAACAGCAATGAAGACTGAGGATGAGATCATAGGTATGGCACGTATGATCAGATGTTCTATTTAGGGTGTGTTAAGTTTCGGGTGCCTATTTGATGTCAAAGGGAAATGTCAGCTGTTCCTTTGATAAGAATCCAGATTTCAAGGAAGAGATTCAGACTAAAAACATAAATTCTACTTACAGTGATTATATTACTTTGAAAACTTACCTAGTAATACTTTGAGAATGTTATGCTGGTTTTGTCTTCCACTCGCAAATTTGCCTGATGTTTTGTAACCACTTGTTATAACAGCCTCAGTTTTTAAAGGGTGGTTTCTCCAAAAACTATTACTGTGAGCTCTACTTGTAACTTGAAGAGCGCACTTTCCATTGCATTCTTGATTCTTACTGCACTGAGAGAGGTGTTCCAGGCTGCTGCTCTTAGAGACTTTGCTTCTTCTGTTAAGATTTATTTAGTCTTCAAACTCATTACTGATCTAGATGTAGGAAGAAATATTCTTCTTTTCTAAAAGCTTCTTTAACATCTGCGTCTTTCTAGTGTATTTCCTCTTCCCTGTTATATTTGCCTCAGGTTTACCCTGGCATTCCACAACGTCATTGCCTTTAGTCTTATTTGGCCCCTAAGATTTCAACCTTTCTCCTGAAGAGTTTTTTCCTTCTTTAATTTTTTTATTTCACTTTTCTTATTGTAATATTCTGATAGTAGAACAAAAGCATGTTTTTAAAAACGATCAAAGAGAAGTCATTTTAAGGAAAGGTTTTGTAAACTGCCTTCTTAGCTTCTCTATTTATAAGGAAATGACATGCTGTTTTCAAACCTCAAGAGGACTAGCAAGGAAGCATCTGAGTCACAATGAGCAGTAATTCTTCCAAAGTCACCAATGAAATTAACTGTATCCATTTTGGGGAAAGTGATTACCACAGTGTAACTCTTGAGTTCAGTGTTGACTTGGAATAATTCTTTTACATGGCAATCATAGGAGGGATAGATAGATTCTGTCTTCCACTGAAATGCATCCCCCACCCTGTGAAATGGGATGACTCACACAGGATTCAAATTTTAGAATTTTAGAGTGATCACTCTGAGGCCGCATGAAGAGTTGGCTACAGGCAGCAGCAGAAGTGTAAGGAGGCTATTTCCATGCTCCAGATTAAAGATGATGATGGTTTCCCCACATCTTGGGTAAAGAGAAAAGAGTAACTAGCAAACATGTCATACCTATGAGAAAGAATCCGCAGGATCAGATTGGATGTTGGTGGTAAGAAAATGAAGTAGAGGGTAAACACAGGTTGCTGGTTTAGACGTAATGTCCTTCATTCAGGAAACAGAGGAGTTTCTCTTCCTGGATGAAACTGATAAGCTCAAATTTGGACACACTAAATTTGGGATTCTACAGGACACCCAAAGAGTCATGAGGCTGCTAGAAATAAGAATAATATGATACATTAAGGAAAATGGTGATATACTCTGAAAATATATCTTTGAGATTCATTATAATTAAGGTGGAAATTGAAGCTTTAGGGATTGTTAAATCAGTCAGGAGGCTGTGTCTATTGACGAGAGCAGAAAAGAGGTGTCTGGAGAACAGGTAAATGAAAGAGGCAGGCAAGGTAGCAGACATCCAAGAAGGGATCCTAGAAGTGGAGGGCAAGCCAAGGGGATTAAGGGTGCCAAGGGAAGAGGTCTTTCAAGGAGAAGAATGCTTTTGGTACATCAAATGAAATGAGGCTGGTAACTGACACTGGCTGTAGTGACAGAGCAGGAGGGTTCTCATGACCTTCTCAAGAACCATGTCCCGTGTTGCACAGAATTTGGACAAGTGCGTAATGACATGTAACCCTCAATATAGTAACATATGGAATAATTTCACTGCCCCAAAAAATCCTCTATTCCCAATCAATTCTTCCTCTCTCACCACTAATGACTGGAAATCACTGATCTTTTTATTGTCTCCATGGTTTGCCTTATCCAGAATGTAACGTAGTTAGAATCAGGTATTACAGAGTCCTTTCCTATTGGCTTCTTTCACTTAATTATATGCATTTAACTTTCCTCCGAGGCTTCCCAGGTGGCCCAGTGGTTTTTAAAAAGAAATCTTTCTGCCAATGCAGGAGACACAAGAGACACACGTTCTATTTCTGGGCTGGGAAAATCCCCTGGAGGTGGGCATGGCAACTCACTCCTGTATTCTTGCCTGGAAAATTCTATAGAGAGAGAAACCTGGCACATTACATGTCATGGGGTCACAAAGAGTCAGACATGACTGAGCACACACATACACAACTTTCTCCCATGGCCTGATGGTTCATTTCTTTTTAGTGCTTAATAATATCCCATTGTCTGGATGTACTACAGTTTATTTATCCATTCGTCTACTGAAGGATATATTGATTGTTTCCAAGTTTTGGCAATTTGAATTAAGCTGCTATAAACACCGCCATACAGGTTTTTCTTCCAAGGAGAAAGCGTCTTTAAATTTCATGGCTGCAGTCACTATCTGCAGTGATTTTGGAGCCCCCCAAAATAAAGTCTGACACTGTTTCCACTGTTTCCCCATCTATTTCCCATGAAGTAATGGGACCGGATGCCATGATCTTTGTTTTCTGAATGTTGAGCTTTAAGCCAACTGTTTCACTCTCCTCTTTCACTTTCATCAAGAGGCTTTTGAGTTCCTCTTCACTTTCTGCCATAAGGGTGGTATCATCTGCATATCTGAGGTTATTGATATTTCTCCTGGCAATCTTGATTCCAGCTTGTGTTTCTTCCAGTCCAGCGTTTCTCATGATGTACTCTGCATAGAAGTTAAATAAGCAGGGTGACAATATACAGCCTTGACACACTCCTTTTCCTATTTGGAAGCAGTCTGTTGTTCCATGTCCAGTTCTAACTGTTGCTTCCTGACCTGCATACAGATTTCTCAAGAGGCAGGTCAGGTGGTCTGGTATTCCCATCTCTCTCAAAATTTCCCACAGTCAAAGGCTTTGGCATATTCAAAAGTAGAGACATTACTTTGCCAAATAAGGTCCGTCTAGTCAAGGCTATAGTTTTTCCAGTGGTCATATATGGATGTGAGAGTTGGACTGTGAAGAAGGCTGAGTGCCAAAGAATTGATGCTTTTGAACTGTGGTGTTGGAGAAGACTCTTGAGAGTCCCTTGGACTGCAAGGAGATCCAATCAGTCCATTCTTAAGGAGATCAGCCCTGGGATTACTTTGGAAGGAATGATGCTAAAGCTGAAACTCCAGTACTTTGGCCACCTCATGCGAAGAATTGACTCATTGGAAAAGACTCTGATGTTGGGAGGGATTGGGGGCAGGATGAGAGGGGGACGACTGAGGATGAGATGGCTGGTTGGCATCACCGGCTCAATGGACATGAGTCTGAGTGAACTGCGGGAGTTGGTGATGGACAGGGAGGCCTGGCTTGCTGCAATTCATGGGGTCGCAAAGAGTCAGACATGACTGAGCGACTGAACTGAACTGAAGCTTTTAATTCCATTGGATAAAATCCAAGGAGCATGATTGCTGGTTCATATAGTAAGACTGTATTTAGTTTTGTAAGAAAATATCAAGGCAGCTTGCAAAGTGTCTATATCATTTTGTCATTACCATGAGCAATGAATAAGTCTTCTGTTATGCCACATCCTCAAAGTATTTGATGTCAATGTTTTGAATTTTGCCCATTCTAATAGGTGTGTAGTGATATCTAATTATTGTTTTAACTTGCAATTCCTAATGATATATGATGTGGAACATCTTTTTACATGGTGATCTCTCATCTGTATATCTTCTTTGTTGAATTATCCTTAAGATTTTTGAGCCTTCAAAGAAAAATGAGTTGTTTTCTTATTGTTGAGTTTTGGAGAAGGAAATGTCAACCCACTCCAGTATTCTTGCCTGGAGAATCCCAGGGATGGGTGAGCCTGGTGGGCTGCCGTCTATGAGGTTGCGCAGAGTCAGACATGACTGAAGTGACTTAGCAGCAACAAGCATTCTTATATATTTTTGATAAGCCATTATCAGATTGGTCTTTTGGAAATATTTTCCCCCAGTACATGGCTTGTCTTATTATTCTCTTGACATTGTCTTTTGCAGAGTGACATGTATTTAATTTTAATGAAATATAGCATATTAACTCTTTTACAAATTGTGCCTTTGATATTTTATCTATAAAGTTATCACCATACTTAAGTTCTTCTAGACTTTTTCTTCTGTTATCTTCTAACAGCTTTATAATTTTGTGTTTATATATAGGTCTTTGCTCACTTTAAATTAATTTTTTGTGACAGCTTTAAGCTCGGTGTTTACCTTTTTTTTTTTTTTGCATGTGGATGTCCGGTTGTTCCAACAGCATTTGTTGAATGGACTGCTTTCCTCATTGTCTTGCCTTTCCTCCTTTATCAAAGGAGTGGGCTGTATTTATGTGGGTCTATTTCTGGGTTCTCTATTCTGTTTCACTGATATATTTGTCTATTCTTTCATCAAACTCTGCTGTTTTGATTACTGTAGCTTTGTAATAAATCTTTTTTAAAACAATTATTTCTAACTGGAGGATAATTGCTTTACAATATTGCGCTGGTTTCTGCCATACATCAACATGAATCAGCCATAGGTATAGGCATGTACCCTCCCTTGTGAACCTCCCTCCCACCTCCCACCCCATCCCACCCTTCTAGGTTGTCACAGAGCACCAGGTTGAACTCCCTGTGTCACAGAGCAAATCCCCACTGGCTACCTGTTTTGCATGTGGTAATGTATATGTTTCAATGCCACTCTCTTAATTCATCCCACCCTTTCCTTCCCGTGCTGTGTCCACGGATCTGTTCTCTTCGTCTCTGTTTCTATTGCTGCCCTGCAGATAGGTTCATCAGTAATGCAGTAAATCCTGAACTTGAGTAGTATCAAGTTGATACTGTGTTAGGAAAGAGTTTTTGATATGGGAAAAACTAGAGCATTCCTATATGAGGAGAAGTTATCAATATACAGCTTAAGTTGAGCAGAAAGGGGAAGACTTTAAATCCAACATCTTTTTGCCAAAATAAAATAGGCTCCAGTATATACTTCCAGATACTATCCCTCTTGCCATTAATATTAGACCTAGTTATTTGAGCTTTATATTAGAAACTTAATATTTTAACATTGAGTCTAAGAAATTTTTAATAATGGAGATAATATATGTTAAAATATATATTTGAAGTATAAATCTCTAATTGCTTTATATCAAAATTAATGTGAAATAGAACTAAAAATTTCTATCAAATTAAATTCTATTCTTGGTCATATTTTCATTATAACTCGTAGCCTTGTTGTTCTTTTCCTGTTATTATAAAAATTTTTCATGGTTTGGTTTATTATATATAGGGAGAATGGAGAAGGCAATGGCACCCCACTCCAGCACTCTTGCCTGGAAAATCCCATGGATGGAGGAGCCTGGTAGGCTGCAGTCCACAGGGTTGCGAAGAGTCGAACACGACTGAGCGACTTCCCTTTCACTTTTCACTTTCATGCATTGGAGAAGTCAATGGCAACCCACTCCAGTGTTCTTGCCTGGAGAATCCCAGGGACGGGGGAGCCTGGTGGGCTGCTGTCTTGGGGTCACACAGAGTCGGACACGACTGAAGCGACTTAGCAGCAGCAGCAGCATATAGGGAGAAATAAAGAGGCAATCCAACAATATTTTCCTCCTCCATTTTCCAGAGGAGTTGGAGAGAATGCAATAAACAGCACACAGTGGCAAAAACAATAGTTAACTCACAGTCTCACATATAAAGAAATCCTATAGTTTTTTTCTTTCTTTTCTGCAGAAAGAGTGAAAATAATTCATAGTTTTTTAAAAGGTAACATAATAAAAGAAAACACTTATGTAGGCTATATAAAACAAATATAAGTATGTATTTTATTGTTTGATTTGGATACCAAATTTCACTGTAAATAGAGTGAGATTTATTATAGGAGCCATGTAAACGTATTTAAAAATGAAGCTCCAGGAAATCCAGATTACATAATTCTGACTATGAAACATTTTGGTGCATTCTACCATGAACCTCAACATATAGACACACACACACAAATGAGGTGTATGATGCTTACCATATTCTGTGAGGTTGAGGAAACTGAAATTTTTATAGGTACTGTCAAAAGTGTAAGAGTCAGGAATAGCAAGATGCAGTTCATATCATAAACTTAATTGATTCAGTGACATGGCATATTTTGAGACAAAAAGAATCATTAATAGTTATCCCCTCGTACCTCTTCTCCCCAAAGATAATACAATTCTTAAAATATCAGTAATAATAAGCAAACATGTGCTAAGGGAATGTATTCTTTTTTTAAAAAGGGAAAAGGAAAAATTCAATTACACTGTTGACTGGTCTCATTAGTGATATTAGTTTTAGATGCTCCACATTGCTAGCCAGGAAATTTGCTAATTTCTACTGCTATTACTATGTCCTGCCAGAGCCATGAAAATCACTACTGCTGTGAAGTGATTACTAAGTTCCAAATCCAAGCAAGTTGCTAATATCATAAGTTGATAATATGCATGAAAGTAGAAAAAATTAATAAACCTTTGAAGAAATATGTGTGAGCACATGAACTGTTAGTGAGTGTTGACTATGAGACAAGCATCATGTTGAATATTCTTACACGGCACCAAGACTACCACATTTAATTCTTATACATTGTCTTTAACCTTATAATAACTCTCCCCCATTTTATAGATGAGTAAACTGAGATTCAGATCATTTAATAATCAATGTCATTCACCAGACATTTGAATCCAATTCTTCTGATTTAAAACATGTGCACCCGTGGTGGATTCATGTCAATGTATGGCAAAACCAATACAGTATTGTAAAGTAAAATAAAGAAAAAAAATAAAAATAAATAAAACATAGCCTATATATTCTTCATTTCCCTGTGACTAATTTAAGCTTAGTTAGCTATTTTGGCAGAAATAACCGGTTTACCTTCACACAGTAAAGGCAATGGAAAACAATTATTAGTGAGTTGATCACTTTCTTCTTGAAGTCTTTATACTAACAGTAATTCAGTTTCTATAAACAGTTTAGAAATTTTTTGGAAGCAGAAAATGTTACATCATTTTTTACCCAAGTAAAAATGTTGGCTTTATATGGCTTTCAGAAAAGGATTGATTGTGCTTGGGCCTGAAATACACTTAGGTTTTCCACTGTGCTTAATCTCCCCTGAAGTAGTATCAGGCTATATTGCTGCTAAAATAAACAATTTTGCTGCTGCAAGCAAAATTTGTAAAAAATTTCTGTAGCTCACAAACATTTTTTTTCCTGAACTACCAACAGAAAAAGGAGAAATAGATGAGAAATAGTCCCTGTGATAAGGACTCAAAGGCAACTTCAACAGAGAAGATATCTTTAAAGGTGCTACTCTCCTTTTTCACACAGTTAATGATTTAGAGAATTAAGAAGAAAAATAGGCACAGCATTTACTACAGTCGTTAAATTAATTAATCAGAGCTCTTTATGGCCAATTTAAATCAGTCTTAATTCAAACGGGTGCTCATGTTATATATTTCTTCTCATTTCCCCCTAAATATCTCTAAACTAGTGATTTTTTCAGAGACATTTGACAGACAATAAGCTGAGAAGAGAATCTTAGGAACAAAAGGAATTAGATAGCTCTCAGAGTTACCAAAATACACAATATCAACCCAAATGACTTCCTGGTGAGTTAGGACTGGGGCGTAAACTCATCAATGGTATCATAATTTTCCGGATGAAAGATGAAGTAACAGGAAGGGTTGGTCAGTGATGAAGAGTTAGAAAGTGGAAAAACAACTATATTTTGTGTAGCTGCAGAAGGAGGAAGTGTCAGCTGCTAATCAACTCAACACGAGGTAGGTTCCCTCTATGCCCACTTCCTGGAGAGTTATCATAAATGGGTGTTGAATATTGTCAAAAGCTTTTTCTGTATCTATGGAGATGATAATATGGTTCAATTTGTTAATGTGGTATATCACACTGATTTACAGATGCCGAAAAATCATTGCATCCCTGGGATAAATCCTTCTTGATCCTGGTAAATGATACTTTTAATTTATTATTAGATTGTTTGCTAGTATTTTGTTGAGAATTTCTGCATTTGGGTTCACTAGTAATATTGGCTTATAATTTTCTTTTTTTTTTGCAATATCTTTGCCTGATTTTGGTATCAAACTATTATGGCCTCATAGAATGAGTTTCTCTGCATTTTTTTCAGATAGTTTCAAAAGGATACTTGTTAACTCTTCTCTACATGTTTAATTTTTTTGTTGTTTTGTTGCTAAGTCAGTCTGATTCTGTGAACTCATGGACTATAGCCCACCAAACTCTTCAGTCCATGGGATTTTCCAGGCAAGAATACTGGAATGTGTTGCCATTTCCTTCTCCAGGGGATCTTCCCAACCTAGAGACTGAAACCTCATATCCTGCATTGGCAGGCAGATTCTTTACCACATTTAATAGGATGCTTATATGAAGCCATCTGGACCTGGACTTTTGTTTTGGGGTAGTTTTTCGATCACAGTTTCAATTTCAGTATTTGTGATACATTGTTCATAGTTTCTATTTCTTTCTGGTTCAGTCTGGGAAGATTATACTTTTCTAAGAATTTGTCCATTTCTTCTAGGCTGTCATCCAGGTTGACATATAGTTGCTTGCAGTTGTGTCTAATGATCCTTTGTATTCCTCTGCTGTCAGTTACAGAGAAGGCAGTGGCACCCCACTCCAGTGCTCTTGCCTGGGAAATCTCATGGATGGAGGAGCCTGGTGGGCTGCAGTCCATGGGGTCGCTAAGAGTCGGACACGACTGAAGCGACTTCACTTTGACTTTTCACTTTCATGCATTGGAGAAGGAAATGGCAACCCACTCCAGTGTTCTTGCCTGGAGAATCCCAGGGACAGGGAAGCCTGGCGGGCTGCCATCTGTGGGGTCGCACAGAGTCGGACACGACTGAAGGGACTTAGCAGCAGCAGCAGCAGCAGCTGTCAGTTATATTTCTCCTTTTTCATTTCTAGTTGTACTGTTTTTTGTGTGTTTGTTTTTCTATTCAAAGAACCAGGTTTAGTTTCATTGCTCTCTTTTATTGTTTACTTGATCTCTTGTTTGTTTATGATTTTGATCATAAACAATCTCGATTGTTTATGATTTTGTTCCTTCTGCTAGCTTTGGGTTTTGTTTTTCCTTCTTTCTCTAGTGGCTTTAGGCATAATGTTAAGTTTTTTGAGATTCTCCTTGTTTCCTGAGGTAAGATGATATTGCTTTAAACTTCCCTTTTAGCATTGCTTTTACTGAGTCCCATAGGTTTTGGATTGTCACTTTTTTGTTTTCATTTGTCTCTAGGTATTTTTTTATTCCTCTTTAATTTCATCAGTGATCCATTAGTTGTTTAGTAATATATTGTTTAGCCTCCATGCATTTGTACTTTTAACAGAATTTTTTTTTTGGAGTTGATTTCTAATCTCATAGCATTGTGGTCAGAGAAGATGCTTGATATGATTTCAATTTTCATATTTTACCAAGAGTTGCTCTGATGTCCAGCATAACCTCTCCTGGAGAATGTTCCATGTATACTTGAGAAGAAGGTGTATTCTGCTCTTTTCAGATGGATTGTTCTATAAATTGTCTATCTAATCCAATGGATCATTTAAGACATGTTTCCTTATTGATCTTCTATCTGGAAAATCTGTCTAATGATGAAAGTGGGGTGTTAAAGTCCCCAACTATTATTGTGATACTGTCGGGTTTCTTTTTTTGCCTTATATATTGAGGTACACCTTTATTGGGTACATATGTATTTACAATTGTGATACATTCTTCTTGGATTGATCTCTTGATCATTAGGTAGTGTTTGTCTCTGTCTCTTGTAACAGTCTTTATTTTAAAGTCTATTTTGTCTTCTATGAGAATTGCTACCCTAGATTTCTTTTGATTTCTATTTGCATGGTATACCTTTTCCCATCCTCTCACTTTCAGTCTGTCCCTAGATCTGAAGTGGGTCTCTTGAAGACAACATATCCAGGTCTTGTTTTGTATCCATTCAGCCAGTCTATGTCTTTTAGATTTAATCCATTCATATTTAAGGTAATTATCGATATGTATATTCTTATTGCCATCTTGTTAATTGTCTTTGATTTGTTTTTGTAGGTTGTTTTTCTTTCCTTCATATTTTATTCTCTTCTTGTGTGATTTGGTGAGTACCATTAGTGTAGTTGGATTGCTTTTTCCTTTTTGTGTATCTACTGTAGATTTTGTTTGCAGTTACCATTAGGTTTTGATATAGCAGTCTCTTTTATACAAGATTGTTTTAAATTGTTGGTCTCTTAATTTCAAATGTATTTCCAATATCCTGCTTTTGTACTCTCCTCTAATTGCTAGTTTTGATATCATACTTGTTTATAGATGATTTTCTACATTTACTGTGTGTTTGCCTTTACCAGTGAGCTTTCCCATTCATAATTTTCTCATTTCCAGTTATGGACTTTTTATTTATGTCTAGAGAAGTTCCTTTAGCATTAGTTGTAAAGCGGATTTGGTAATGCTGAATTCTCTTAGCTTTTGATTTTTTTTGTTGAATATGAATAAAAATCTTTTGTTTCTTTTGTTGAATATGAATAAGAGCCTTGCTGAGTAGAATATTCTTGGTTTCAGTTTTTCCCTTTCAGTACTTTAAATATATCGTGCCACTCCCTTCAGGCCTTTAGAGTTTGTGTTTAAAAATCCACTGATAACGTTATGGGGATTTCCTTGCATGCTATCTGTTACTTTTCCTCTGTTGCTTTCAATATTTTCTCTTTAATTTTTACCAGTTTAATATGTTTCTCTGTGTGTTCTTCTTGGTTTATCCTATATGAGACTCTCTATGCTTCCTGAACTTCAGTGAGTGTTTCCCATTTTACGGAAGCTTTTGTCTATTAGCTCTTGAAATTCTTTCTCAGGCTCTTTCTCCCTTCTTCTGGGATCTCTATAATGCAAATGTTGGTGCATTTAATGTTGTACCAGAAGTCTCTTAGACTCTCATCATTTCATTCTTTCTGTATTCTGTTCTGCAACAGTGCTTTCTACTACTCTGCCTTCTGGCTCACCTATTTATTCTTCTCCCTCATTTATTCTGCTACTGATACCTTCTAGTGTATTTTTCATTTCAGTTATTCTACAATTCATCTGTTTGTTCTTCAAAGATTCCAGTTCTTTATTAAACATTTCTTAGATTACCTTTACTATCATTTTGCTGATTTTTTTTTTCAGGTATCTCCTCTTCCCTTCGTTGTTCTTTTGGGGTTTTACCTTGTCCTGTCATCTGGCATATATTAATATTTCTCTGTCATCTCATGTTGTCTAACTTTCTAAGTCTGTGATCACCTTTCTCCAGTTTGCAGGACTGTAATTCTTCTTGGTTTTGGTGTCTATCCCTGGTGAGTGAGGTTGGTTCAGGGGACTGTGCAGGCTTCCTAGTGGGAGGGATGGGTGCCTGCCCACTGGTGGGTAGAACTGGATCTTTTCCCTCTGGTGGGCAGGGTCATGGCAAGGGGTGTGTTTATAGGAGGACTTTGCCTGTCTGCTGATAGCTTGTTCCCACCCTGTAGGTTGTTTAGCCTGAGGCATTTCAACATTGAAGACTGCAGGATGGAGCCAAGTCTTGGTGCCAAAATGGCAATCCCTGGAAGACCACATTCTGATGAATATTCCCTGGGGTGTCTGCTACTAATCTTCTTGCTCCAACTGTGAGCCACAGTGGACCTCCGCTTCCCCAGGAGATCTTCCAAGATCTGCAGGTAGGTCTGTTCCAGGTTTGAGTGGAGTGACTGCTTTGCTCTAGGTCCCAGTACACCTGAAAACTTGTGTGCACTCTTCAAAAGTGGCGTGTCTGTTTCTTCAATTTTCAGAAGAACATTCTCTATAGAGCTTCTTTAGGTACTTCTTTTAATCACATGCATAGGTAATCAGAATTACAAATTGTTCTGATTCAGTTGTCATATGAATTGGGTCAAACTAAAAAAGTTAAGACTATTGTTCTGTCTTTGGAAGAGAATGAAAAGGAGTCAAGGTAACTTTTATTTATTTTTTTATTTACAAGTTGTTTATTTATTTTTTAATATAAATTTATTTTAATTGGAGGCTAATTACTTTACAATATTCTATTGATTTTGCCATACGTCAGCATGAATCTGCCACAGGTGTACACGTGTTCCCCATCCTGAACCCCCCTCCCACCTCCCTCCCCACCACACCTTCCTCCCTATCCCATCCTCTGTCGAGGTAACTTTTAAAGAAAAAGATGTACTATACAGTAGGTGGGAGGATGTACAAAAATAAATATTTAAATGATAGCTTATTGCTCTCCAAAATTTTTTGTTAAATTTTTACATCTACAGAGAAACTGAAAGACTGATACGAAGAAAAGCTGCATATATTTCATGTAAATACACTCAGTTTACCAATTTTGCCACATTCTTGTGTGTCCTCTCTTTCTCTTTCCCCAACACACACCTCTTATCTTAGTTTTTGGTTGAATCCTTTGAACTTGAGCTTATGTTCATCATGACAATTCATTTTCAACAATATTAAATGCTATTATACCAGTGAGCCACCAGAGAATCCCAAGAATATAGTGTAGGTAGCCTATCCCTACTCCAGGGGATCTTCCCAACCCAGGAATTGAACTGGGATCTCGTGCATTGCAGGCAGATTCTTTACCGCTGAGCTACAAAGGAAACCCATCTAGTTCTATTGTGAGTCTACCTCTTCCTTGATTTTAATGCACATGAAAGAGGTAAATTTAAAGCAGATATTTCTACTTAAAAATATCAGATAGGAACAATTGCCTTTTTAAAAGTGGGGATAAAGAGAGAATGACTGAAATTGAAAGGATACTTTATCCTGGGTGACCAGGGAAGTCTTCTCTTCTAATGACATTTTAGTAGACACCAATGAAGTGAGAAAGTAACCAAGAATTGACTTGGGGGACAGCATTTAAGACAGATGGAAAAGCAAGCACAAAGGGAAAGAGAGATTGATGTAGAAGAGCAAGGAGGCCAGGGTGCCAAACCAGAACAAACAAAGGCAGAATGAAGGGACATGTAATCAAGGCAGGTTAGTAAAGAACTGACATTTTATCAGAATGTGAAGGAGTACGCTTAGCAGTGGTTTTCAATCAGAGACAATTTGGTAATGTCTGGAGTAAGTTATGGTATCACAACGGGTGTCCTGGTATTGGTGTTGGAGGATAGAAGCCAGGGATACTGCCAAATATCTTACAAGGTTTGGAATAGTAGCCAAGAATCATCCAGTTTGTAATGGCAATCGTGCTGAGATAGAGAAACTTTGAGGAACAGAAGACAGAGGTCTCTCAGGCTCTTCTGTGGTCCTGGCGCTGCAAGTGAAACTAAGGACAGGAAACAAAGGTGGGTGAATGGTTGGGAGGTTTGTAGGACAGTGGCTTGGACTTCAGGTGATAAGAATGAACATGAACATGGTGAAATTAAACATATTTTGAAGTTAGAAACTGCTGGTTTTACAAAAATTACCTGTAGGTATGAGGAGAAGCAGAGAAGACAATGGCACCCCACTCCAATACTCTTGCCTGGAAAATCCCATGGACGGAGGAGTCTGGTAGGCTGCAGTCCATGGGGTCACTAAGAGTCAGACATGACTGAACGACTTCACTTTCATTTTTCACTTTCATGCACTGGAGAAGGAAATGGCAACCCACTCCAGTGTTCTTGCCTGGAGATTCCCAGGGACAAGGGAGCCTGGTGGGCTGCCGTTTATGGGGTCACACAGAGTCGGGCACGACTGAAGTGACTTAGCAGCAGCAGCAGCATGAGGAGAAGAGAAAAATCAGACAAATATACAAACATGTAAGTAGAACCTTTCAAGTACTATTGGTATTGGTATTGGAATTGGTGAAAATCGGCTAAAAGACCTATGTAAATCTAATCAGTATGGAATTGGGTCAATCTATGTCAGCAAAATAAAATTTTACTCAATGTGGTGTATTTATGTGTAAAATTATACATATAGCTGTATACATGTGATTTCTTTTAATATTTGTAGATATAAATATATACATCTGTGCATTATATACTCAGCAAAATATTTATCAACAATGATTTTCTCTGAGGGATGGGAGTAAGGGGGTTTTATTTTAGTAAATTATAATCTTTTGTAACTGGTTTGAATTTCTTAAAATAATCATACTTTTGTAAAAGATCGTACATATAGTGGATAAAGTCACCTGCCATATCAGTAAACAATTGTGCACATAGTTAAGTTAGAGAAAGCTGACTTGATAAAACATCTTTTAAGAATTCTGACCTTAAACAAAAGTTGTTCTAGGAGGAACTTGCATTTCTCTCCCTGTGCCTTTGAGATGTAAATTCTCTACCTGAACTTTTTAATGTGTGTGTGTGTTGACAACTTGATCTCTGCCATTTGGAAAGTATACACATGGTGTACATTTCATTGTCAATCTAATAGATTGACAGTCTTAGCAGTCTTTTGTTTGTGCCAATTCTCAGGGGCTTTTTGCCATCTTAACCTTCATTGAGTTAACCTGTGCAACAGTGGCCTTTACTTTCTTAGACCATTTTTCAGAATAAACTTTCTGGATCCTGTTTAGGAGGCAGGTATTCTCACTCTCTTGTGAGAATACCTCTTGCATCTTATTGAGTCACTGTTTAGATATCTTATTAATGGCCAGATGACGAATCTTTTCAGTTAGAGAAACTTTTAAATTGGTAAAATTTTAGGGAGCTCTCATTATAAACAGCTGTCTTATTGGTACTTATAGCGGGGAACAAGGTGGAAAAAATATACACATAATGGTTAACCTAGGAACTCCTTTGTGTGTGCTTAGTTGCTTAGTTGCGTCCGGTTCTTCACAACCCCATGGACTGTAGCCCACCAGGCTCCTCTGTCCATGGCATTTTCCAGGCAAGAATACTGGAGCGGGCCATTTCCTCAATCCCGACCCAGGGATTGAACCCACATCTCCTGCATTGGCAGGCAGATTCTTTACCACTATGCCACCTGGGAAAATTTTAGGAACTCCCTTAGTTTAAAATGTGCTTCCCTGGTGGCTCAGATGTTAAAGCGTCTGCCTGCAATGCAGGAGACCTGGGTTCGATCCCTGGGTCGGGAAGATCCCCTGGAGAAGGAAATGGCAACCCAGTCCAGTACTCTTGCCTGGAGAATCCCATGGACAGAGGAGCTTGGTGGGCTACAGTCCACGGGGTCGAAAAGAGACAGGACTGAACAACTTCACTTTAGTTTAAAATAAGCAAGCAAACAAACAAACAAATGGTTTTGGAAGTCTTACTTGTGGTCTCTGTTTCCCCTCAATGGGCCTTACAAATGCTAATACATGTTTAAGGGTAATTAACATTACTTAGGTTGATTAACATGGAAATTAAAAAGAAAAAAAGCTGAAGAGAAAGTTAAGACTTCTTCCCTACATGGTAGAAATTTAAAGGGACTCATTCCCAAAAGACAAATCTATAGATGTTTATTAAAGAAATGGAAAGAGTGAGACAGACATTAATAGGATTAAAGCAACAGGTTTTGATACAGTGCTACCTAAGATTAGATGGGCCAACATGAAAGGGGCCCAAACAAATCTGCTCTACATTTATAGTACAGAACTAGGGTAAATATTTAAAAGGTTATAAAAAATTGCACTGAGATATTAGGCCAGCAACAGATCAATTAATCAAGTTAAAACATTATATAGGACATGTCTCTACCTCCAGTTAATGTTATCAAAATTAAATTTATAAAAAGAGTTTTATTTAGTTGACTTAAAATGAAGCACTTGCAAATTAAATATTTCTAAAAAGTAAACTGGTCAGAATGAATTTCAAGTTCATGTGGTGCAGAAGAGTCATATTAAAGAAAGAAATATTTCTGTTGGAGAGCTTGTCAGCAAGAAAAAGAGAATTAACTTGCTATAATTTTCATAAGTTATAAAATAAAGGTAAATGACATGAATTTTCAGGTGAACTCTTTAGGAAAAATTATGTTTTAGGTTCAGTTCAGTTCAGTTCAGTCTCTCAGTCGTGTCCAACTCTTTGCGACCCCATGAATCATAGCACGCCAGCCCTCCCTGTCCATCACCAACTCTCGGAGTTCACTCAAACTCATGTCCATCGAGTCGGTGATGCCATCCAGCCATCTCATCCTCTGTCATCCCCTTCTCCTCCTGCCTTCAATCCCTTCCAGCATCAGGGTGTTTTCCATTGTTTTGGGTATGCCTGTCTAAATGGTTTCTCCAGATTTTGGTTAACTTGAATTTTGCTGAATTAAGTTAAATGATGGAAATTCATTGAATATATAGGTAATTTCAAATAATATAAAATACTGAAACATTAACTGCTACATGGGTCTAATATTACCTACTTTTGTCTCCTTCCAAGAGAGAAATCAAGGACCCCCACTTGGTAGTCTGTCCCATTCCAGGGACTCTCCCTAGACCAGGGATATGACCCTCCTCTGGCACCCCACTCTTTCCTGCAACAATATAACTTCACCTTAGAATTCTTCTACATTTGCTTGGTGCTGCCTGGAACGCAGGAGGAGACCAGCAATTATAACTGAGCCAGTCAATCAATCTTTCTTCCTGGCTGGAACTTGAAACTCTTCCACAAGGATCACAGAGTTCTCACCTCCTGGGATAAGTCTACCTTCCTTCTCCTCAAAGACAGAGGTAACTCCTACCTGAAGACTCCAAATCTCTTCAGTCTTTTTTTTTAAATTTAAATTAGATGGTTACAGAAGGAATATAAACATAAGTAGCCCCAAGAGAATTTAGAGAATGTATGTGAATTGACATTAATCTTTTTATAATATCTGCTTTCTTCTTTCTCTACACATCTACCAGGAGAAGGTGAGTGCTACTAAGTTTTTAAAGTGTAAATGACATTATTTTAAAAATTGCTTTGTATTTCAAGTACTTTGGGTTTCCCAGGTGACTCAGAGTGTAAAGTATCTGCCTGCAAGGCAGGAGTTTCACATTCAATCCCTAGGTCAGGAAGATCCTCTGGAGAAGGCAATGGCCACCCACCTCAGTATTTTTGCCTGGAGAATTCCTTGGACAGAGGAGCTTGGCAGGCTACAATCCATGGACTGGCAAAGAGTCAGAGAGGACTGAGCGACTAACACACCAAGAGAGAAACCAAAGATACTGGATTAATTAGACACACATCTTGTACTATATTAAGGAAAGAAATTTTGCCATGAGGCAATGGTATGTTTCTAGTTCAGTTCAGTCGCTCAGTCATGTCCGACTATTTGCGACCCCTTGAACTACAGCACGCCAGGCCTCCCTGTCCATCACACTCCCGAAGTTCACACAAACCCATGTCCATTGAGTCAGTGATGCCATCCAACCATCTTATTCTCTGTCATCCCCTTCTCCTCCTGCCCTCAATCTTTCCCAGCATCAGGGTCTTTTCAAATGAGTCAGCTCTTTGCATCAGGTGGCCAAAGTATTGGAGCTTCAGCTTCAGCTTCAGCATCAGTCCTTCCATTGAACACCCAGGACTGATCTCCTTTAGGATGGACTGGTTGGATCTCCTTGCAGTCCAAGGGACTTTCAAGAGTCTTCGCCAACACCACAGTTCAAAAGCATCGATTCTTCGGTACTCAGCTTTCCTTATAGTCCAACTCTCACATCCATACATGACCACAGGAAAAACCATAGCCTTGACTAAATGACTAGATGACAAAGTAATGTCTCTGCTTTTTAATATGCTATATATGTGGGTCATAACTTTCCTTCCAAGTAGTAAGTGTCTTTTAATTTCATGGCTGCAGTCACTATCTGCAGTGATTTTGGAGCCCAGAAAAATAAAGTCAGCCACTGTTTCCACTGTCTCCCCATCTATTTGCCATGAAGTGATGGGACCAGATGCCATGATCTTCGTTTTCTGAATGTTGATCTTTAAGCCAACATTTTCACTCTCCAATTTCATTTTCATCAAGAGGACTTTTAGTTCGTCTTTACTTTCTGCCATAAGGGTGGTGTCATCTGCATATCTGAGGTAATTGATATTTCTCCTGGCAATCTTGATTCTAGCTCGTGCTTCCTCCAGCCCAGCGTTTCTCATGATGTACTCTGCATATAAGTTAAATAAACAGGGTGACAATATACAGCCTTGAAGTACTTCTTTTCCTATTTGGAACCAGTCTCTTGTTCCACATCCAGTTCTAACTGTTGCTTCCTGACCTGCATATAGGTTTCTCAAGAGGCAGGTCAGGTGGTCTAGTATTCCCACCTCTTTCAGAATTTTTCACAGTTTATTGTGATCCACACAGTCAAAAGCGTTGGCATAGTCAATAAAGCAGAAATAGATGTTTATCTGGAACTCTCTTGCTTTTTCTATGATCCAGCAGATGTTGGCAATTTGATCTCTGGTTCCTCTGCCTTTTCTAAAACCAGCTTGAACATCAGGGAGTTCATGGTTCACGTATTGCTGAAGCCTGGTTTGGAGAATTTTAAGCATCACTTTACTAGCATGTGAGATGAGAGCAATTGTGTGGCAGTTTGAGTGTTCTTTGGCATTGCCTTTCTTTGGGATTGGAATGAAAACTGACCTTTTCCAGTCCTCTGGCCATTGCTGAGTTTTCCAAACTTGCTGGCATATTGAGTGCAGCTCTTTCACATGTTTTCTAGAAGTTTCATGTTTCTAGACGTTATGGAATATTCTAATCAGAAAATGCTGGTATGACAAACAGTTCAAAATTGCTTGCTGCTTGTCAGTTTTCACTAGAGATTAAGATTTTTAAGGGTTAACACTATAATATTTTATAATACTAAATTGTTAATTTAATTGTTAAATATTTTAAACAATTTTAAATATTGTGACATACGTTACATACATACATATATTAAAAGGACCATACATCATGACCAAGTGGGATTTACCCCAGAGATGCAAGGATTTTCAATATCTGCAAATCAATCAGTTTGATGTACCATATTAACAAATTAAAGAATAAAAATCATATGATCATCCCAATAGATGTAGAAAAACTCTCTGGAAAGTAGACACAGAGGGAACCTACCTCAACATAATAAAGGTCATATATGAAAAACCAACAGTGAATGTCATTCCCAATGGTGAAAAGTTAAAAGCATTTCCTCTAAGGTCAGGAAAAAGATAAAGATATCGACTCTCACCACTTTTATTCAGCATAGTTTTGGAAGTCTTAGCCATGGCAATCAGATAAGAAAGAGAAATAAAAGGAATCCAAATCAGCAAAGAAAAAGTAAAATTGTCACTGTTTGCAGGTGACATAATAGTCTATATAAAGGTCCTAAAGATGCTATCAGAAGACTATTCGAGCTGATCAATGAATTTGCTAAATTACAGGATACAAAATTAATACACAGAAATCTCTTGCATTCTTATACACTAATAATGGAAGGTCAGAAAGAGAAATTAAGGAAATTCTCCCATTTACCATCACATCAAAAAATATAAAATACCTAGTAATAAACCTATTTAAGCAGGCAAAAGACCTGTTCTCTATAACCTAATGCTAATGAAAACAATTGAAGATGACACAAGAAGATTGACACAATTGAAGATGGAAAGATATACTAAGTTCTTGGATTGAAAGAATCAGTATTGTCACAATGAGTATGCTATCCGCAGAAATCTATAGATTCAATGCCATCCCTATTAAATGATGAATGGCAATTTTCACAGAACTAGAACAATTTTTTTTTAATTTTAATGTAAACACAAAAGACCCTAAATAGATTTGCAAAGCAATCCTGAGAAAGAAAAACAGAGCTAGAGGAATCAGGTTCTCTATCTTCAGACTATTCCACAAGGCTACAGCAAGTAAAATAGTATGGTACTGGCATAAAAACAGCCACATAGATTACTGGAAGAGAACAGAGCCTGGAAATGTTCCCACACTTATATGATCAATTAACCTATGACAAAGGAGGTAAGAATATACAATGGAGAAAAGACAGTCTCTTCAATAAGTGATGCTGGGAAAACCAGACAGCTATGTGTAAAAGAAGGAAACTAGAATGTTCTCTAATACCATACACAAAAATAAACTCAAAATGGATTAAAGACCTAAACATAAGACTGGATACTGTAAAACTCTAATAGGAAAATATAGGCAGAACACTCTTTGATATAAATTGCAGCAATATCTTTTCTGGATCTACCTCCTAGAGAAGTGAAAATAAAAACAAAGATAATCTGGACCTAATTAATAAACTTAAAAACTTTTTCCCAGCAAAGGAAATCAGAAACAAAATAAAAAGAAACGCCACATATGGAAGAAAATATTTGCAAACAAAGTGATTGACAAGGGATTAATATCCCAAGTATGCAAACAGCTCTTATAGCTCAATGTAAAAAAAAAACAAACAACCAAATCAAAAAATGTGCAGAATATCTAAATAGATAGTTCCTCAAAGAAGACATACAGATGGTCAAAAGCATATGAAAAGATGCTCAACATCACTAATTATTAGAGAAAAGCAAATCAAAATTATAATGAGGTATCACCTCATCTGGACAGAATGGTTATCATCGGAGCATCTACAAACAATAAATGCTAGAGAGGGCGTGGAGAAAAGGAACTGTCTTACACTGTTGGTGGGAATGTAAATTGATACAACCATTATGGAAAGCAGCATAGATGTTCTTTAAAAAAACTAACAGGAGAACTACTATATATGATCCAGCAATCACACTCCTTTGGCATATATCTGGGAGAAAACCATAATTTGAAAAGATACTGCACCTCAGTGTTCATTTCAGCACTATTTACAACAACCAAGACAGGGAGGCAACCTGAGTGTCCACTGACAGAAGATTGAATAAAGACGTGGCGCATATATACATTGCAATATTATTCAGTTATGAAAAAGAGTGACATTATGCCATTTTCAGGAACATGGATGGACCTAGAGATTATCATACAGAAGTCAGAGAAAGCCAAATATCATATCACTTATTTGTGGAGTCTAGAAAATGATACAGATGAACTAACTTATAATACAGAAACAGACTCACAGACTTAGAAAACAAACTTATCGTTATCAAAGGGGAAAGGTGGGAGGGAGGGATAAATTAGGAGTTGAGATTAACATATACATACTACTGTATATAAAATAGTCAACAAGGACCTATTGTAAAGCACGAGGACTAATGGGAAAAGAATCTGAAAAGAATGGTTATATGTATAACTTAATCTCTTTGGTTTACAACCGATACTAACATATTGCAAATCAGCTTTCTCTAATATATAATAAAAATTATATTTCAAAGAGTTAAAAATATAATAGGTAATTTAGACCACTAAAGATAAGAAAAACAATTCAGTATGCAAGAAAAATAAAAGAAAGTATAAGGAATGGAAATCCATTTTCTTAAGTGGAAAGAATTATTTTGTCCTAGAAATCCTTGTTTCTGGAAGGGAAAATAAGGGGCCAAACTAATGTGAATATTGAAAGCTGTGAAAGATTTGTGAAAAAGGAACCATTAAAAAGACTTTTGTAATACTCCATTGTATATATGTACCACAGCTTTCTTATCCATAAGTCTGCTGATGGACGTCTAGGTTGCTTCCATGTCCTGGCTATTATAAACAGTGCTGTGATGAACATTGGGGTACACGTGTCTCTTTCAATTCTGGTTTCCTCAGTGTGTATACCCAGTAACGGGACTGCTGGGTCATATGGCAGTTCTATTTCCAGTTTTTTAAGGAATCTCCATTAAAAAGAATACATTTGAATCAGTTCTAATGAGGTGGATGAAACTGGAGCCTATTATACAGAATGAAGTAAGCCAGAAAGAAAAACACTAATACAGTATACTAACATATATATATGGAATTTAGAAAGATGGTAACGATAACCCTGCATGCGAGACAGCAAAAGAGGCACAGATGTATAGAACAGTCTTTTGGACTCTGTGGGAGAGGGCGAGGGTGGGATGATTTGGGAGAATGACATTGAAACATGTATATTATCATATGTGAAACAAATTGCCAGTCCAGGTTCGATGTATGAAACAGGGTGCTCTGGGCTGGTGCACTGGGATGACCCAGAGGGATGGGATGGGGAGGGAGGTGGGAGGGGGGTTCAGAATGGGGAACACATGTACACCCATGGTGGATGCATGTCAATGTATGGCAAAACCACTACAATATTGTAAAGTAATTAGCCTCCAATTAAAATAAATAAATTTATATTAAAAAAAGACTTTTGTACATGGTCAGGCTTGAATTAGAATAAATTTAATTCGGTAAATGGATTTTTTTCATTAAAAGTAGGCTAGTACAAGACTGTGTATGTAACTTCTCTCTGTTAAGAGAACACAGTTTTCTTGAAATATTGCATTTTGATAATAGATGTGTGAGTTTCTTTGCCTTTAACTGATCTGTATTTGTTTTTGAAATCTTTTGTCATTTGGTTAAGTAAATAAATGTTGTTTCACAGTGATTAATGATCTTATTTGACCAAGTATTTAAAATTTTTTTAAATATTTTCTATAAACTTCCCAAATATCAAATTGTAACTTAAGTTCTTTTAACTTCCTGCTAACTCGGGGATACTTCAAACAAATCCCTAAAGGTCTCAGAGAAGAGATAGGCTTATTTGGTATGTGAAATTCCTTGAGAAGCATTGTCAAGTGATTAAAGATAAATCTTCTTAGGGTATAAGTAAATTTCACTGATACATATATTCTAAAATTTATATGGAATTCCTAAAAGTCTGGTATGCAGTGATATGTTGTCAGTCATAATTCTAGGTATTATCTTAAAATGTTATATATCACAGAAATATCAAGTTTCCAATTAATTGCATTGTAATTGGATCTTTAACCATGCCATTTTTAAGTCTTGTCATTTATAGACAATCATTACTTTGATGCTTTTATGAAATGAAGATTTTAAGAAGAGTCATAAAAAAAGGAATTTTTGCCAAATTAAACAATACTGATTGAGTAAGAAATTACAAAACTAATAAAAAACCTGATGACTACATTCATATCAATAAAGATTAATTACATAGAACTTAATAAACTATTAAATATGATTTATAATTTTATGACTTGAAAAGCCAATGTATGTATTTTTAAAACTTTATTTTCCAGAAAAATCTTTCCTCTTACGCTATGATCTACAACAACGGATAAAGTGAAACTTTGTAAACAAAGATGAAACATTTTTCTCTCTACCTGATCCTTCCATGATTTGACTTCTCCAGCTGGTTTATTGCAATCAGATTACAACTGTTTATATTAGTAATTGTTTTCATTTGTTCTTTGTTTTAAAATTATCAACGCTTTGTATCTGTCTGCTATACCATGACCTTAGTAATGTTACTAGCTATATTACTTACCCTGTCTATTTTGTAAGATTGCATCTAGTATTATCCAATGTATAACCAGACAAAATTAATAATGGCTAAAATCTTGAAGCAGTTGATCATATATATAACTCTACACAGAACAATTAGTGCGCGGGCGGCGCACTAAGTGCAGGCGGCGGCGGTGGCGGGCCGGCACACTAAGCGCAGCCGAGAGCTACCCCACATCCGAAGTCAGGGACAGCGGCCCAGAGTGCCAGGCTGCGATGGCGCAGGAACGGCTGGGAGGAGCCACCCCGCGTCTGAAGTCAGGGGTGGCGGTGGAGAGGAGCTACCCCGCGTCCGAGGTCAGTGGCGGCCGGGAGGAGACACCCCGCGTCTGAAGTCAGGGCGGCAGCCGGGAGGAGCTACCCAGCGTCTGAGGCCAGTGGTGGCCGCGAGGAGACACCCCACATCCGAGGTCAGGGGTGGCTGGGAGAAGCCACCTCGCGCCCGAGGCCAGGGGCGGCAGCTGGGAGGAGCCACCCATGCCCGAGGCCAGGGCCAGCGGCCGGGAGGAACAACCCGAGGAGCGGTGGCTGAGCAGGCACAGGAGGGCCTTGAGGAGCTATCCCAAGTTGAAGGTCAAGAACAGCGGTGATAAGGAGATAACTCTTCCTCCAAGGTAAGGAGCAGCGGCTGTGCTTTGCTGGAACAGCCGTGAAGAGATACCCCACGCCCAAGGTAAGAGAAACCCAAGTAAAATGGTAGGTGCTGCAAGAGGGCATCAGAGGGCAGACACACTGAAACCATATTCACATAAAACTAGTCAATCTAATCACACTAGGACCACAGCCTTGTCTAACTCAATGAAACCAAGCCATGCCTGCAGGGCAACCCAAGACGGGCGGGTCATGGTGGAGAGGTCTGACAGAGCCTGGTCCGCTGGAGAAGGGAATGGCAAGCCACTTCAGTACTCTTGCCTTGAGAACACCATGAACAGTAGGAAAAGGCAAAATGATAGGATACCAAAAGAGGAACTCCCCAGGTCATTAGGTGCCCAATATGCTACTGGAGATCAGTGGAGAAATAACTCCAGAGAGAATGAAGGGATGGAGCCAAAGCAAAACCAATATCCAGTTGTGGATGTGACTGGTGATAGAAGCACGATCCGATGCTGTAAAGAGCAATATTGCATAGGAACCTGGAATGTCAGGTCCATGAATTAAGGTAAATTGGAAGTGGTCAAACAAGAGATGGCAAGAGTGAACACTGACATTCTAGGAATCAGCGAACTAAAATGGACTGGAATGGGTGAATTTAACTCAGATGACCATTATATCTACTACTGCGGGCAGGAATCCCTCAGAAGAAATGGAGTAGCCATCATGGTCAACAAGAGTCCGAAATGCAGTGCTTGGATGCAATCTCAAAAACGACAGAATGATCTCTGCTTATCTCCAAGGCAAACCATTCAATATCACAGTTATCCAAGTCTATGCCCCAACCAGTAATGCTGAAGAAACTGAAGTTGAACGGTTTTATGAAGACCTACAATACCTTTTAGAACTAACACCCAAAAAAGATGTCCTTTTCATTATAGGGGACTGGAATGCAAAAGTAGGGAGTCAAGAAACACCTGGAGTAACAGGCAAATTTGGCCTTGGAGTGCAGAATGAAGCAGGGCGAAAACTAATAGAGTTTTGCCAAGAAAATGCACTGGTCATAGGAAACACCCTCTTCCAACAACACAAGGGAAGACTCTACACATGGACATCACCAGATGGTCAACACCGAAATCAGATTGATTATATTCTTTGCAGCCAAAGATGGAGAAGCTCTATACAGTCAGCAAAAACAAGACCAGGAGCTGACTGTGGCTCAGATCATGAACTCCTTATTACCAAATTCAGACTCAAATTGAAGAAAGTAGGGAAAACCGCTAGACCATTCAGGTATGACCTAAATCAAATCCCTTCTGATTATACAGTGGAAGTGAGAAATAGATTTAAGGGCCTAGATCTGATAGAGTGCCTAATGAACTATGGAATGAGGTTCGTGACATTGTATAGGAGACGGATCAAGACCATCCCCATGGAAAAGAAATGCAAAAAAGCAAAATGGCTGTCTGGGGAAGCCTTACAAATAGCTGTGAAAAGAAGAGAGGTGAAAAGCAAAGGAGAAAGGGAAAGATATAAGCATCTGAATGCAGAGTTCCAAAGAATAGCAAGAAGAGATAAGAAAGCCTTCTTCAGCGATCAATGCAAAGAAATAGAGGAAAACAACAGAATGGGAAAGACTAGAGATCTCTTCAAGAAAATTAGAGATACCAAGGGAACATTTCATGCAAAGATGGGCTCGATAAAGGACAGAAATGGTCTGGACCTAACAGAAGCAGAAGATATTAAGAAAAGGTGGCAAGAATACACGGAAGAACTGTATAAAAAAGAGCTTCACGACCCAGATAATCGTGATGATGTGATCGCTAATCTAGAACCAGACATCTTGGAATGTGAAGTCAAGTGGGCCTTAGAAAGCATCACTACGAACAAAGCTATTGGAGGTGATGGAATTCCAGTTGAGCTGTTTCAAATCCTGAAAGATGATGCTGTGAAAGTGCTGCACTCAATATGCCAGCAAGTTTGGAAAACTCAGCAGTGGCCACAGGACTGGAAAAGGTCAGTTTTCATTCCGATCCCAAAGAAAGGCAATGCCAAAGAATGCTCAAACTACCACACAATTGCACTCATCTCACATGCTAGTAAAGTAATGCTCAAAATTCTGCAAGCCAGGCTTCAGCAATACGTGAACCATGAACTCCCTGATGTTCAAGCTGGTTTTAGAAAAGGCAGAGGAACCAGAGATCAAATTGCCAACATCCATTGGATCATGGAAAAAGCAAGAGAGTTCCAGAAAAACATCTATTTCTGCTTTATTGACTATGCCAAAGCCTTTGACTGTGTGGATCACAATAAACTGTGGAAAATTCTGAAAGACATGAGAATACCAGACCACCTAACCTGCCTCTTGAGAAATCTGTATGCAGGTCAGGAAGCAACAGTTAGAACTGGACATGGAACAACAGACTGCTTCCAAATAGGAAATGGAGTATGTCAAGCCTGTATATTGTCACCCTGTTTATTTAACTTCTATGCAGAGTACATCATGAGAAACACTGGGCTGGAAGAAACACAAGCTAGAATCAAGATTGCCGGGAGAAATATCAATAACATCAGATATGCAGATGACACCACCCTTATGGCAGAAATTGAAGAGGAGCTAAAAAGCCTCTTGATGAAAGTGAAAGAGAGTGGAAAAGTTGGCTTAAAGCTCAACATTCAGAAAACGAAGATTATGGCATCTGGTCCCATCACTCATGGGAAATAGATGGGGAAACAGTGGAAACAGTATCAGACTTTATTTTGGGGGGCTCCAAAATCACTGCAGATGGTGGCTGCAGCCATGAAATTAAAAGACACTCCTTGGAAGAAAAGTTATGACCAACCTAGATAGCACATTGAAAAGCAGAGACATTACTTTGCCAACTAAGGTCTGTCTAGTCAAGGCTATGGTTTTTCCTGTGGTCATGTATGGCTGTGAGAGTTAGACTGTGAAGAAGGCTGAGTGCTGAAGAATTGATGCTTTTGACCTGTGGTGTTGAAGAAGACTCTTGAGAGTCCCTTGGACTGCAAGGAGATCCAACCAGTCCATTCTGAAGGAGATCAGCCCTGGGATTACTTTGGAAGGAATGATACTAAAGCTGAAGCTCCAATACTTTGCCACCTCATGCGAAGAGTTGACTCATTGGAAAAGACTCTGATGCTGGGAGGGATTGGGGGCAGGAGGAGAAGGGGATGACCGAGGATGAGATGGCTGGATGGCATCACGGACTCGATGGACATGAGTCTGAGTGAACTCCGGGAGATGGTGATGGACAGGGAGGCCTGGCATGCTGCTATTCATGGGATCGCAAAGAGTCGGACATGACTGAGTGACTGAACTGAGCTGAGAATAATTAGGACAACTCTAGATATGAAAAGAAGCAACAAGGAAAAACATTTCCTGCGTCATAACAGACTAAAACAGGTGATCCAGAGATTTTAGATTATTAGTTGGGTCAAAGCCAATATTTAACACATTGAGTGACCTTTCAACAGAATAGTCGCCTGATCTAGGAGTGAGCTTGCTTTGCATTGTGGGACATGAAATCCCTCCCAAAGACTGGTTAAATTTATGACCAAGAGGTGACACTGTAGAGGAAGAATGTCACTCACCATATCAGTAAACAAAGATGTTGCAGCCATCAGCTACTGCAGCCATCCCCAATTGTACACACTGAGGGGATTCACGATGGAAAAGGCAGGAAAATGGCTCTAGACAGTTAAGGTGCATACCAATGAGTCCAGACTCTTGCATCTTCCTGTATACAGGAAAGTGCTAAACTCATTAATTTGAGATGCTAGGTTCTTTGTATTGGAGAAGGAAATGGCAACCCACTCCAGTGTTCTTGCCTGGAGAATCCCAGGGATGGGGGAGCCTGGTGGGCTGCTGTCTCTGGGGTCCCACAGAGTCAGACATGACTGAAGCGACTTAGCAGCAGCAGCAGCAGCAGGTTCTTTGTAATTAAGTTATCTTTTAATGTTCTGAATACCTGGTCTTTGCTGCAAAAACTCCTATATATATCCTGGCTCCTCCCTTATCTCTTCAGGACAGTCCCTTAGGGTCATCGCAGAGCCTGTTTCCCGGGCTTAAGTCCTCAGCAGGTCTTCCAAATCAACTGTATTTCTCAGTTTTTAAGTTGTGCAGTTTTCAGTTTATGATATTAAATTTCAAACAGGAAATCATGTATCTTTTTATGTTCTACATTTTTATTTTTCAAATGTTATTTCAGTAGGCTCTAAAAACAAATTAGAATGTTAGAGAATAATTTTCTGTCTTCCAGCTGCTATGTTGTAATAGATTTTCTTAACATTAATTTTCACACATTATTGCCTCTCTCATTTCAAAACAATATTTTAAAGATGAAAAATAAAAGAAATACCAAAAACAAAAATGTTGTCTTTGAGTAAGCACTATTGCTAAAAGAATACAAAAAGTTGTATTATTAGCAATGTAACACTATGTGGGTATATATTCATTTCCTCACAATTACCTAAAATGAAGAAATGAATAAAAGTAATCTATGTGAAGACGGGCTAGAAAACCTGTTCACGGAGAAGTCACTCATAATGTCAATGCTAGAAAGAAAAACTGCCCATGACAGCCCGTAGCTGGCCTGGTACTCATAGCTAGGTCTTGGTATTCGTTTGTTGGACATGCACCATTCACCAGAGAACTGACATTAGTCATGGCAAAACCAAAGTTGTATAATGATATCTAAGCACAGGCAAAAACATAACTACTGTACAAACCACAAGAGAGAGAAAATATTCCAGCTGAGTGACTACTGCTTTTTTCAACTGAAGTCTTTAGCTCCATTTCATTCTTCTGACCTTCTGGGTAAGATTTATTAAGACATTCAGTCACATAATTATCCTCCACTTTCTGACAGCCTCCAAGCCAGAGAAAATCTTTCCTTTTTTAAACCCTCCCCAAAGCAGCTAACACAAAGCCCAGATCCTACTCTTAAGTATTTCTCACACCCTCTTACTAAGCTGCCCCAGGATTTGCCATGGGTAGCTTCTCACTCACAGCAAAAGCAATAAAACTGAGATTTGTGCCCCTGGTGATATTTGGCTGGAAGGAACTAACAAATGTCACTGGTTCTTTGAATGAGCAAATTTGCCTCATAAATTACATTCAGTTTTTTTCTGCAAAATATTTTTCTATGATTTAGCTGAGTGCATGGATTTAAAGTCTTGTGAATGTCTAAACTGCTAATTTTTGCTGTATAAGTCAATATTTTTTTAAAAACTGAGCTCCTATTTCAGTTATAACAATATGCTTTAAGTCTGCTAACTTTACCTTTTTGTCATATCATTTTAAATTATTTCAGTTTCTTTAATTTTTAAATTATGTACAACACAAATTTCAGTTTCTACATTTCCCTTTCATGTTCAGAATATAAAAATAAGCAGGACATTCCAGAAAAGAGGAAAACATCTACATTTACCTAAGATAACTGAGCTTGGCTACTAACTAGTCTACATGGTTGACTATTTTTCCTGTAGATCACTGTGACTTTTAAATATGTTCCTTCAGCAGCTTACGCTATAATATGAGTTATCCTTAGTTCCTTTCTTTCTCTTACGACTGATCATTTTCTTCTTCTACTTTCCACGTCCTTGGCCTGCACTACAGCCCAATTCCAATTTAACAGTAAGTCTTTTAAAATAGATGATGACCAGGTAATTTATCTTCATCTCCATGTAAACGAGCCTAGGTCAAATGATGTCCATCTCCAACCTGCATTATCACAAATGCCTCCTAACGTATTTTTCTGTTTCCAGTACTTTTCCTTCCCCAGTGTACATTTTCTACCCAGTAGCTGGTATGAATCTTTATTTTTATTTTGCAGCATGTCTTGTTGGATCTTAGTTGCCTGACCAAGAGTTGAAAACCTTGCCCCCCTGGCATTGGAAACACTGAGTTCTAACCCCTGGACTTCAAGGGAAGTCCCTTGGGTGAACTTTTAAAAACATAAGTCAAATCATGTCATTTCCCTTCTTAAAACTTTTCAGTGGTCTTTCAGTAAACTTTAAATTCATATTCCTTATAATGGTCTACAAAGTCTAGCCCTATCTGTCTCCTCTGACTCATTTCCCAATCTTTTCATTTTGTCACTATTGGCTCCTCTTCAGAGTTCTGTTAATATGTTTCCTCTTCAAAAACACTTTCCTACTACTTAGCTAAATGTCTGTCTCCTCCTAATCACTTTCAAATCTCTTATTCTGTTCTTTTCATAGCTGTCACTAACTGATTGTGTATCATTAATTTGTTTACTTGGCTATTTCATCTTCCCAACCCATCAAATCTGAGGATAATGGAAGCAAACACTTAAAGACAAAATCCTACACACAGAAGTGACTGGTTATTCATGCTAAAACTATCAGTTCTCCAAGGCAAACTCCAAGGCAATAATGCAAACTCCAAGGCAATTCTGTCAAATAGAACACAATTTATAAGAAACATTAGAAAACAGTCGGAACCAACACCTACACCTCTTCCCACAGGTCTATGTTGCTGCTGCAGAAAGTGAAGGTAGTTCGGATAAAGTTCACCGAGTTCCTTTCATCTAGAGAGACAAAGACAGAGGATGGGAGAATGACCTAATGGGTGCTTAGTTGCTCAGGTTGTGTCTGACTCTTCGCGACCTCATGGACTGTAGCCTGCCAGGCTCCTCTGTCCATGGGGATTCTCCAGGTAAGAAGACTGGATTGGGTTGCCATACCCTTCTCCAGGGGATCTTCCCGACCCAGAGATCAAACCCAGATCTCCCGCATTGCAGGCAGATTCTTTACTGTCTAAACCACCAGGGAATTTCAACCAGAAATTGAGGTGATTTTCCTCTCTTTAATGCAGCCAAAACAAGTTATTTAAAAATAAAATAGCAACAAACTCAGAATCAGTATGGTTTTTCAGTAAAGTGCCTTTACTTTCTAACTAATAATTGGATATTAATTTTCTTTTCTTTTGGTGAGGGCTGTTTCCTTAATGGTGATACTGTTTCAGATTTCTAGGAGAGATCTGAGACTATCTCTAAACTGCTTACCCTGTCCTAGTTTTATGAGGGGCATAAAATATGCTCCTGCATTTAAAGTGTCCTTGTCCAATCACTGCTTCTTCCTCCACAGACACCCTGCTTTCCTCTTTATATAAGGTGACTCATCATGATGAATTCCAAATTCAACTTGTCCTTTCTCCTGTTGAGCATAGAGTGGCCAGATTCATCTGTTCTCTAACAGAGCTCTTACAAAATAAAATGAAAAAGAATGATCACAATGTAAGCAATAAAACAAAAGAACACAGTATGCTTTTACTTTTTGCCCTTGTCAAACTTATCTAAGGGGAACAGAATAATACAGCATCGCTGAATCATGCTGTCCAAGTAGCCAGCTCATCAGATTCATATGTTTACCAAAAATCACGTTATCATCCAGAAATTGACCAAAAGAGCCCCACTAGTTTGCTAAGGCAGTGTTGTCTAAGATTCTTCAGAAAACTAGATCTTGGAAGTGAGGAGAACTGAAATATACTTAGAGTTCCTTTCCCTGACAACCTGCATTCATAAAAGGAGAATATTTTCCATTGTTTATTAACAAGGCCTGTTAATAGTGAAGTAGACTCCCTTCAAAGAGAAGGAGCCAGCCTTACACTGAGGGGAAAGTCTGGAGGCCACTCAAGCTAAAAGAAGAGGTAGGGATTGATGCCCTTGAAGGCAAGTTGCAAATATTGACCAATAGTCAAAGGTCTGTTGGTGTGCAGTACACATAAACACTCAAACGGAGTGTCATAGGTATTAGGACTTTTCTCTAATTTAGTTTCTCAGTTCCATTCCAAAGCAGCATACAACCTGATAATGAGTTTAATTCATCCATAAGGCAGATAGAAAATGGGGATGAAAAGATATGGTGGAGTGTATACTCGAAGAAGAAAAGCTAATAGAGGTAGGGTTGATTACCCAGGTAGTATTCTAACGTATGGAGAAAAGGTTAAAAATACATAAAATGACCTGTCTCTCTTCATGTCTTCAGGGTATTTGGATGACTGCAAATATTATGAAAACATTATTAATCAGGCCTTTAAATTCTATGACATTTTAACCCTGTTCAGTAAACTCAAATCTACCCTTGGACCATCCACCCAGAATGATTTAAGAAAATAAGGAAGGAAGGAAGGAAGAAACGAAGGAAATAAAGAACATGAACCTTTTGGACCTATGCAAAGTTTTTCCAAAAGGAAAAAAAGAAAGCGTAACGGAACTTTCCAAAGATTAGTTTAGAGAGCATTCTTTTGCAGTAAACCCCACATTCTTAATAGCATTTTTACCAACTGTAGTTCTAATTGAATTATTAATAATGAACTATATAATTAATATATAACTGCAATGTATTCTATAATTAATATTATAATAATTATCAAATAACTCAGAATTGAATTAATTCTGAAATATCATAGATGACAAATCATAAGGATGTTTTTAGTTTTCATATCATAATAACATTGTCATAACAAATATATATTCATATTTTTTGTTATTTCTTTCCACATTAAAAATGGGAAATTCACCAATGCACACATAACATTTAAAATCCTTTTATCTATATATATATACCTTGAAACTAAAACCGTGTAAACATTTTGTCAAAATTTTTATTTCAACCACCAGAACTAGAGTGCTGTTCCCAACTAAGATGATTGTGATATTACTTTAAACTTGAATGGTTATTTCTTGACATAGGTGGCATTTATATGGGTGGATTCATGTTAAGTTGTCTATTTATGATTTGTAAACTTTTCTATACAGATGTTATCCTTCTTTAGACATAATTTTTAAAAGTCTTGGATAGTTTTCTTTTGTATGGGTGCTTGACTCTTTGGGGAAGGGCTTTGAAAATTCACATAACTTGGGTAAGCAGCTAGTTTCATCAGGAGTTTTAAGGAACCATGGAAATAGAAAAGACAATTCAGGGCACTTCGGTATGGGAGGTGAAGTAAGTGTGTGTGTGTGTGTGTGTCTGAACAGCAACTTCTCTTTAAAGCAACTTCTCACCTGTCATTAGGAACCCAGGTAATAACTGAATATCAACAATATACACTTTTAGATTCTATGTAAATTGTAAAATTTCCAATCTAAATTCAGATCCATCCTCAGAAAAATTTATAAAAATGAATCATCTTCAGGGCAAATCTTGGCAAAAGTAGATAAACTGGAATAAACAAACGTGTTTATATACATTTTATACTGCATACATAAAATTTCATTTCTGTACAAAGATGAGAGTATTTTTGTCATTAAAATGATAAAATATCTAATAATAATAATATAATAACCAATGATATATGTTAAAGGAACTATTTATAAAAGTTTGTATTAAAAGAAGAATGGAATGAAGTAACATTAAAAATTTAAAAGATTCATTAGGTTTTGATGAAATGGTGATTCACATAAATGTTTCAGTTGCTTAATGAATAGATATCTAATTAAAATTGGATTACTTGCGTTCCATTAAATGTCAACTATTTCTACTCCAATTGAAACTGGAGCTCATTGCTTAGATGTTTACCATAAATATCATAAGTAAAAATTCTAGCTCACTGGGTAATACAGAATTTTCCATTCCTTTGATTTTATTATCTATGCCTTAGGTGCAAACAGGGCTATTTATTATCAAAGTGGGAAATCTGACAGGGTAATCAAATTGGGATTTCCCCCAAGTATTATTTATATCATCCACATGTATCTCTTCCAATATTTTTTGATTACTCTGTGCTTCCAAATTTGACTCATTTATTACTATATTCACACACTTTTTAATTTTTATAATTTTGTTATTCTGCCTTACAGTTCTTTCCAATTTTAGGCTCATTTCCAGGCAATATCTATTAAGTTTATGCAAAAATAAAAAGCAACTAAATATTCATAATCAATAGTTCTGAAGTATTTTGATAGCATTTCTTTCTTTCACTTATTAATAAATTTTATTTTTAAACCAGTTTTAGGGTCACAGAAATATTGAACAGAAAGCAGAGTTTCAATGTACTCCTTATGCTCACATACACAGCTACCCCTACTACCAACATTCTGCCTCACAATGATACGTTTGCTATATTCAGTGAACCTACATTGCCACATCATTATTATTGTATAATATTTTAAATTAAAATTTACTCAAGAATTTCAGTGTTAATCTGTTCCTTCAGGCAGTTTGAATGGTATTGTTTGTGAAGATATACATATGGTTTAGAATCTCTGAAAACACCTCTTATTCAGTGAGGCACAGTTTAGAAACCAGAGTTTTAAATAATACCAGCTGGAAATTTATAAACACTACTTACTGTATCACCTGGTCATCAGACAATAAGAACTCAAAACAATTTGTAAACTATTTTTTTCCTTATGCGTTCAATTTTTAAAGTGATTTTTAAGAAATTAAGTTTGACAGATGGCCAAAAGGCACATGAAAAGATGTTCATATCACTAATTATCATAGAAGTGCAAAACAGCTAAAATGAAGTATCACCTCACATCAGTCAGAATGGCCATCATTCAAAAGTCTACAAATAATAAATGCCAGAGAGGGTATGGACAAAAAGGAACCCTCCTACACTGCTGGAAAGAATGTAAATGGGTACAGTAACTATGGAAAACAGTATGGAGTTTCCTTGAAGAACTAAAAATAGAGCTACCATATGAGCCAGCAATATCACTCCTAGGCATATATCCAGAGAAACCCATAATTCCAAAAGATGGATGCATCCCAGTGTTCAGTGCAGCACTATTTACAATAGCCCTAGACATGGAAGCAACCTAAATGTCCAGTGACAGAGGAATGGATAAGGAAAATGTGGTACACATGTACAATGGAATATTACTCAGCCATGAAAGAGAAGGAGAGAATGCCATTCGCAGCAACACAGATGGGCCTAGAGATTATTATACTACATGAAGTAACTCAGACAAATATATATGATATCACTTACATGTGGGATCTAAAAATGATATAAATAAACATATTTGCAACACAGAAACAGATTCACAGACTTTCAAAACAAACATAATTACCAAAGGGAAAAGGAGGAAAGGAGTAATAAATTAGGAGTTAGGGATTAACATATACATACTACTATACAGAAAATAGATAACCAACAAGGACCTACTATATAGCACAGAGAGCTATATTCAATATTTTGTAATGACTTACAGGGCAAAAGAATCTGAAAAAAATATATATAAATGAATCACTGTGCTGTACATTTGAAACTAACACAATATTTTAAATCAACTATACTTTATAAAAAATAAAAATTTAAAATAAGTTTGCATTATTGCCATACACTGAGCATTTTTTATAAATTACACTCCTTTATCTGTATAAGTGGTGTTTCTATCCTATATTTGCATAGTACTGTATTGTTTTCAAAGCACAATGATAGTTCATCTGTTAAGCATGATGAGTACATTTATAGAAATGTAAAATGACCTTCTTTGTCACAGCTCTGAAACTCCTTGGCATCCTAAATAATCAAAGAATGCCCAATTATATATAATCAGTCTACTATACCTTCAAGTCCAGAAGAGTATAGTTGTGTTTTGTTTTGTTTTGTTTCTTAAGGATTAGGAAATGGTTTGGGGGAAAAAGAAAAATGAGAAGCATTAGGAAGTGATAGTTGACCTTGCTGACTGCTACTTCATCATGAGCCACACAGACACAACATATTTCTTGGGAGTCCATCTGCTTGGCCTGGAAGACTTTTCTCCATGACTGCAAAGAAGATCCATGCATCAGAGCATGATCTGCCTAGGTCCCTCCTGTCTCCTAGTTCCGATTGGTTAACCACCATCAACTTCCTGGTTTCATATCATCATTTTATCCCTTCTATGGTTGTCTGGGACAACCATACCCTCGTGGGGTAGTGTTCCATTCAGGCCCAGAAGTGGTGGCAACAATCAGAAACTCTCAGCACATGGCTAGTCAGCCTGACTGTCCTTGAGATTAGGGAAAGGGCCCAGGGTAAGTTGGTTATAGGCAACACGGTCCTGGCAGCAGGTTAACCAGAAGTGGATGCAACTGCAGCAGAGATAAGAAGCATCAGAGGGTTTAGAGAATTGGAGGAGGTGCTAAGTCTTACACAGAGTTCCAATAAATAACAGATGGAATACTTGAGTTTGGTTAATTTGTGGTGAGTTTATTGCCAAAGGTGCTATTTTTAAAGAGCTTATTTTGCAAAGGTGTGGGTGAGTTTTAGCAGAACCACAGGCAATCGTAAAGTTATTCAGAAATAGTAGCAATAAAGTTGACACCATTCCTAGGCTTAAGGGGACCAGGGGAGGGAGCTTCTGCTAGAATCAGGAAGAAGAGAATGTTGGAGAGAGAACACCTAGAGAAGAGAAACGACCTTGATCAAAAGGCACAGGCAGCCTGAGGCAACCCACAGAGAGAGGGAACCAGGGAAATAAACTGACCTCTGACCTCATCATCTTTTCTCTGTGCACTTTCATGCTGGGGCTCCCCATGGACTGAATCTAAGCAGAACCACAGAGACAGGGACCTTTTGATGCAGCCCCTATAAGTCAGCTTCCCCTGCCCAGGGCACAGAGCAGGTGGGCAAGGGTGAAGAGCAGATGGAAGGGACAAATATAAGCCACCAGGCACACCTGTCTAGTAAATCTGTGTGTGTGTGTGTATGTGTGTGTGTGTGTGTGTGTGTGTGTGTGTGCATACACATGCGCTCAGTCACGTCTGACTCTGTGACCCCATAGACTGTAGCCCACTAGGCTTCTCTGTGCATGGGATTTCCCAGGCGAAAATACTGAAGTGGGTTGCCATTCCCTTCCCCAGGGGATCTTCCCAACCCAGAGATCAAACCCACGTCTCCTGTGACTCGTCTCCCGAGTCTTGTCTCCTGCATTGGCAGGTGGATTCTTTACCACTGTGCCACCCGTTTAGCAAATAGAACTTGCTATTCTGTAATGTGGAACTAGTCAAATGAAATTCATGTTTTCTTAAAGGAGAAATTCCCAAGAAAGTCTCTCTTCCAGTTTTCCTATAGTTCACTCTATCTCCTATTTTTAAACTAGCCTTACCTGCTAGCTCAATGGTTCTCAATTTTTTTTTTTTCCTGTGAGCATCAGAACCACCTGCAGGGCTTGTTAAAACACAGACCACTGGGTCCCACAACCAGAGGCCCAGTTTTTGATTGAGTAGACCTGATGTGTGCCCTCCATCCTAAGGGAGACCAGTCCTGGGTGTTCATTGGAAGGAGTGATGTTGAGGCTGAAACTCCAATACTTTGGCCACCTCATGCGAAGAGTTGACTCATTGGAAAAGACCCCGATGCTGGGAGGGATTGGGGGCAGGAGGAGAAGGGGACGACAGAGGATGAGATGGCTGGATGGCATCACTGACTCGATGCACATGAGTTTGGGTGAACTCCAGGAGTTGGTGATGGACAAGGAGGCCTGGTGTGCTGCAGTTCATGGGGTCGCATAGATTCGGACACAACTGAGCAATTGAACTGAACTGAACTGAATTGATGTGTGCCTGAGAATTTACATGTCTCACAAGTCCCAGGAGATCCCATTGCTGCTGGTCTGAGAGAACCTCTCCACTGGCCATCATAAAAGCCAGCCTCCAGTACTTGTGTTTTCAGAGGAAATGACTGAGACTTCTCTTTGGCCCTTCACCACTGACTGCCTGTCCATCTGTTGCCCACCTTACCTGCTGCTCTCTCCACCTCATTCCCCAACATACACAGAATTTCGATCCTTTCTTTGTTTTTGCCTGAGATGGTTGTGAATTCATGGCTTTATATATATACATATATGTATGTATATATATACATATATGAATATATATATATACACATATATATGAATATATATGTATAAGGAATAGCAAACTTCAGATGTTTTTTTGTTTTTGTTTTTTTGTCACTTACTGTGTTGTGATGCTCTGGAGTTTTTACCTCAAGACAATTTTCTCTTGAGGGTATTATCAGCTAAGATGATTAAGAATACTTCAAGAGGTAGAAAGAAATATCTGGAGAGTGGATAGTGGGCCAAGCCAAGCACTGTCTTGTGCCATGGTTTGAGAAGGAGTTGGGGTTTGCCATCTCCAGACACTGAGCTCTTGGCACCTTCATCTAGGCTGGCTTGTTTCAGTAACAACCCGAAGGCTGCCTGCCAGGGAGTCAATCTCTCAATAACTCTGCATTGCACAATATATTTTCTTTACATAGTCTCGTTGATGAGTTATACTCATTAGAGAATATGGCCAGTACAATTTACTGAATTTATAGAGATTTACTTTGTGACTAAAATGTTATCAACTTTAGAAACATTTTCTGGATGATGGAAAAGAACTAGTTTTCTTTTTGCAAGACAGAAAGTTCAATATGAATTCATGGCTTTAATGAGCTCCCTGAATTTAATTCTTGCTTCCTGCTCTTTCTAGATTAGCCACTGACCACTGACCAGCCTCTTGACCATTTCCCTTCCTTTGGACCATCACCCCTCTATACCATTTCTGGTTTAACACCTTCAAGGCTCTGCATCTCCTATTCTTTCATTTAATAACCCCTTGCTCCTGGTTCTCAGGTGGATTTCAGTTCCCAGACTTTCAGAACCCTATTCTTGCTCATTCCCTCCCACAGGGTCCACTCAGGGCAACTTTCCACCTCTGGGATGCAGAGTCGAGGACAACTGAACAGTTTGGACCCCAGCCAACAAATATGGTCACAGTCCTAGTGCCCAGAAAGAGAAGATAAAAATGTATGCTACAAATAGTACAGATTTAAAGGACTTTCCCCCGCCTCAGAAAAACATCTGTTTTTGCTTTATTGACTATGCCAAAGCCTTTGATTGTGTGGATCACAATAAACTATGGAAAATTCTGAAAGAGATGGGAATACCAAGCCACCTGACCTGACTCTTGAGAAATCTGTATGCAGGTCAGGAAACAGCAGTTAGAACTGGACATGGAACAACAAGCTGGTTCCAAATAAGAAAAGGAGTACGTCAAGGCTGTATATTGTCACCCTGCTTATTTAACTTCTATGCAGAGTACATCACGAGAAATGCTGGGCTGGAAGAAGCCCAAGTTGGAATCAAGATTGCCGGGAGAAATATCAATAACCTCAGATATGCAGATGACACCACCCTTATGGCAGAAAGTGAAGAAGAACTTAAAGAGCCTCTTGATGAAAGTGAAAGAGGAGAGTGAAAAAGTTGGCTTAAACTCAACATTCAGAAAACTAAAATCATGGCATCCGGTCCCATTACTTCATGGCAAATAGATGGAGAAACAGTGGAAACAGTGGCTGACTTTATTTTTTGGGGCTCCAAAATCACTCCAGATGGTGACTGTAGCCATGAAACTGAAAAATGCTTACTCCTTGGAAGGAAAGTTATGACCAACAGAGACAGCATATTAAAAAGTAGAGACGTTACTTTGCCAACAAAGGTCCATCTAGTCAAGGCTATGGTTTTTCCAGTAGTCATGTGTGGCTGTGAGAGTTGGACTATAAAGAAAGCTGAGCCCCGAAGAATTGGTGCTTTTGAACTGTGGTGTTGGAGTAAACTCTTGGGAGTCCCTTAGACTGCAAGGAGATCCAACCAGTCCATCCTAAAGGAGATTAGTCCTTAATATTCATTAGAAGGATTGATGCTGAAGCTGAAACTCCAATACTTTGACCACCTGATATGAAGAACTAAGTCATTGGGAAAGACCCTGATGCTGGGAAAGGTTGAAGGCAGGAGAAGGGGATGACAGAGGATGAGATGGTTGGATGGCATCACTGGCTCAATGGACATGAGTTTGGGTAAGCTCCGGGATTTGGAGATGGACAGGGAGGCCTGGCGTGCTGCAGTCCATGGAGTCGCAAAGAGTCAGACATGACTGAGCAACTGAACAGAACTGAAGCACCCTGAATGCTTTACCCCATAGGCAGTTTTTATTTGCTTGCTTGCCTACGCTTTTAGGTAGATTAAGCTGGCATCAGTATGCAGGATGGATGAGAAAACTGAAGAGGCCAAAGGCTTATTAGAGTTTTAGAAAAAAGAAATATGTTCCAGCTATTCATAGAACATTTACTATACTACACTATTAGTTTGTGTGATGACATGCTTGTTGGAATTGGGGGAAGATAGAGTGGGAAGGTCATTATTTCATGTCCTAAGAAGATTAAGTTTCCATTGCATAGAGCGTTTAGGCTACGTATTTAGGCTACTTATCAATCTGGCGAATGGCTTGTGTTGGGGAGACGAAGGTCTCATAACGGTGAGCAGTTTTAAGGCATCTGTTTTGCTTTCCTTCTCATGGCTCTGCTCCTGTGTATACCCTTCCTCTTAATCTTACCCACACCAAGTTTGGCCATAGCTGTCCTGGACATGATGACAAAACCCATTTATTTTCTTTTAATTTTCTGATGTACACTATTCTGCTTAAATCATGCTGTTAAGCTTGCATATTTCAAAGTAATGAAGGCATCCCTGGTGGTGTGGAGATTAGTTCTGAAAATGGAGTGTGGGAGTCAGCATCTTTTCCTCATTGCCATAATTACAGCCTCCTGGAAGAGAAAACGTGCCCTGAAATTTCTGTTTTGGCTCATAGATATCTAACATAACAATTTCTGAAATTTTAACATATGGGGTTTCCCAAGTGATGCTTGTGGTAATCTGCCTGCAAATGCAGGAGATGCAAGAGTTGTGGGTTCAATCCTTGGGTCAGGAAGATTCCCTGGAGGAGGAGATGGAAACCCATTCCTGTATTCTGGCCTGAAAATTCCATGGGCAGGGGAGCCTGGTGGATTACAGTCCTGGAGCCATAAAGAATCAACACGGCTGAGCCCTGAGTGCCTGCATGCTCAGTTGGGTCTGACTCTTTGTGACACCCATGGATTAAAGCCTGCAATGATCCTCTGTCCATGAAGTTATCCGGGCAAGAAACCTGGAACGGGTTGCCATTTCCTCCTCCAGGAGATCTTCCTGACCCAGGGGTCACACTTGCATCTCCTGCATTGGCAGACAGATTCATTACCATGTGCCACCTGGGAAGGCATATCTGACATGTTAATATATAATTATATATCACATGAGGCTTCCGAGATAGCTCAGTGGCCGTGTGTCTATGCAGGGGATGCAGGTTCAATTCCTGGGTGGGGGAGATATCCTGGAGAAGGAAACAGCAACCCATGCTAGTATTCTTACCTGGGAAATCCCATGGACAAAGGAGCCTAGCAGACTACAGTCCTTGTGGTCATGAGTTGGGCACGGCATAGCGACTAAACCACCACCACTATATATCATATACAATATATAATCTTTGAATATGTAAATATATATTTACATATGTAATACATTAAGTGTATATACACAAACACCATATAGACAGTGCCATTCAAATCCCTATTAGATTGAAAGAGTGCCCAAGAGACTACACATGAACATTACCAGATGGTTAACACCGAAATCAGGTTGATTATATTCTTTGCAGCCAAAGACGGAAAAGCTATATACAGTCAGCAAGAACAAGACCTGGAGCTGACTGTGGCTCAGATTAGCAACTCCTTATTGCAAAATTCAGGCTCAAATTGAACAAAATAGGGAAAACCACTAGGTCATTCAGTTATGACTTAAACCCCTTTTGATCATATAGTGAAGGTGATGAATAGATTCAAGGGATTAGATCTGGTAGACAGAGTGTCTGAAGAACTATGGACAGAGGTTAGTAACATTGTACAGAAGGTGGTGACCAAGATCATTCCTGAGAAAAAGAAATGCAAGAAGGCAGAGTAGATGTCTGAGGAGGCCTAACAAATAGCTGAGGAAAGAAGAGAAGTGAAAGGCAGAGGAGAAAGGGAAAGATATACCTATCTGAATGCAGAAGTTCCAGAGAATAGCCAGGAGAGATAAAAACGTCTTAAGTGAACAGTACAAAGAAACAGAGGAAAACAATAGGATGGGAAAGACTAGAGATCTCTTCAAGAAAATTGGAGATACAAAGGGAACATTTCATGCAAAGATCGGCACAATGAAGAACAGAAATGGCAAGGACCTAACAGAAGCAGAAGAGATAAAGAAAAGGTGGCAAGAATACACAGAAGAACTGTACAAAAAGGTCTTAATGACCTGGATAACCAGAGTGGTGTGATCACTCACTCAGAGCCAGATATCCTGGAATATAAAGTCAATAGGGCCTTCAGAAGCATTACTATGAATAAAGCTAGTGGAAGTGATGGAATTCTAGCTGAGCTATTTAAAGTCCTAAAGGATGATGCTGTTAAAGTGCTGCATTCAATATGCCAGGAAATTTGAAAAACTCAATAGTGGGTATAGGACTGGAAAAAGTTAGTTTTTATTTCAATCCCAAAGAAAGCCAATGTCGAAGAATGCTCAAACTACCATACACGTGTACTCATTTTACACGATAGCAAGATTATACTCAAAATCCTTTAAGCTATGTTTCAGCAGTGTGTGAACCAAGAACTTCCAGACGTTTAAGCTGGATTTAGAAAAGACAGAGGAACAGGAGATCAAACTGCCAACATCTGCTGATCATAGAAAAAGCAAGGGAATTAAAAAAAAAAAACAACACATCTACTTCCACTTCATTGACTACACTAAAGCCTTTGACTGTGTGGATCACGACAAACGGGAAAATTCTTTAAGAGATGGGCATGCCAGACCACTTTACCTGTCTCCTGATAAACCTGTATAGAGGATAAGAAATAACAGAACCAGACATGGAGCAATGGACTGGTTCAAAATTGGGAAAGGAGTATGTCAAGGCTGTATATTGTCACTTTGCTTGTTTAACTTATATACAGAGTACATCATGAGAAATGCTGGGCTTAATGAATCACAAGTTGGAATCAAGATTGCCAGGAAATATATCAACAACCTCAGATATGCAGATGATACCACTTCAGTGGCAGAAAGCAGAGAGGAATTCAAGAGCTTCTTGATGAAGTTGAAAGAGGAGAGTGAAAAAGCTGGCTTAAAACTCAACATTCAAAAAACTAAGGTTATGGCATCCAGTCCCATCACTTTAGGACAAATAGATGGGGGAAAAGTGCAAATAGTGAGGGATTTATCTTTTGTGCTCCAAAATCACTATGGATGGGGGCATGATAAACCTATACAGCACATTAAAAAGCAGAGACATCAATTTGCCATCAAAGGCCTATATAGTCAAAGCTATGGCTTTTCCAGTAGTCACATATGGATGTCAGAGTTGGACCATAAAGAAGGCTGAATGCCAAAGAATTGATGCTTCTGAATTGTGGTGCTGGAGAACATTCTCAAGAGTACCTTGGACAGCAGTGAGATCAAACCAGTCAATCCTAAAGGAAACCCACTCTGAATATTCACTGGAGGGACTGAACCCAAGCTGAAGCTCCATCACTTTGGCCACCTGTTTCCCAGAGCTGACTCACTGGAAAAGACCCTGACGCTGGAAAGATTGAGGGCAGGAGGAGAAATGGGTGACAGAGGATGAGATGGTTGGATGGCATCACCAATTCAATGGACCTGAGTTTGAGCAAACTCTGGGGGATAGCAAAGGATAGAAATGTCTGGTGTCTTGCAGTTCATGTGGTTGCAAGAGTTGGACATGACTTAGAGACTGAACAGCCACAAAAACTTTAATTTGGTATCACTGTTGATTTTGCTTTTCTTTACCTTCCATATTCTTGGGCATAAGGCGTTCCTATTATTGAGAGAATTCCACCTGAGGGCTTCCAACAAGAATTGTGGAAAGGTGATGATGCCATCATAGACTGCAGGATGGGAGTTGTTCTATCCCATGTCTTGTCTTGGTTTAGATATGGCAGACCACAGCATGGCTTAGTCTCTCAGCTGGAAGTGTCAGCTAGAGAATTCATGGAGGGCAATGAAATTTCCTCACTCTTAATGAAAGTTAAAGACAGCAAAACCGGTATCAACCTTTATTTCACACAAACCTCAAAGAAAGGTTATGCATCGTGTTCTTCCTGATATTCCTCACCCACTGACACACTCGATCTCTTAGCAGTGCTTAATCTCAGATAATCAAATGTTTGGCCATACTGGAAAATTCATTATATTCAACTGATCTCTGGCTCATTACAAGTGCTTCTACTTCTCTCCATTTCAATGAAATAGCAAAAGAATAAACTTCTTTTAAGACTTCTCTTTCAGGGGCTCATAAATCGTTTGATGTTATCTTCCCCAATGAGATGACATGGCTGTTTTGAGTGAAACTCATTTGAAACTAATTTGAAGAAGTTTCACAGTTGATTTAAGAAGATATAGTGTTTGGAGTAAAACTGCTTGTGAAGATAAATGCTAATTCTGAATAATAAGAGGAGAAACATATTACAGTTTTAAAAATGAGAGATGAGAGTAAGAAGTGAGAAGAGAGAGTGAAAAATGACAGGAATTACTAAACACTAATAAAGTCATCTGGAAGTGCATAAACATGGTTTTCTTCTTTCCCTGTAGAAAACATTATAGATTATAGATTTCTTAAATAGTCAGTCTTCTCTTAGTGTTAACATATCAAGATGCTATTAAAAGAAAGACTGCAGCATTTTTTAGATGCCTCTTTGTTCTCAGATCCATATTTGTCCTTCTCCAACTCCTCTGTTGCCTCAAATAACCGCATTGCCCAGGCTCCCATGTCTTTCTGATATCTAGTTAGTGAAGTCAACGAGAGGTACTAGCAAAAGACTGCACCGTAGAAGAGATGAATCCAGAAAATGTCTTCTCCTTCTGTCACTGGTGGCATTTCCTGTACGATCTGCATCACCTTCAGGGTTCCAGCTTTCCACCAGGTCGTCCCTTCCTTGGTAGCCCCAGGTTCCTCCAGATTGCTCACTATCATTCTAGCTTCTTTGGGATGGTTACTCCTAAGCCTGCTAATGCCATCCCTTGATGCCACAAACACCTGGAGTGGCAGCAGATTCTAGCTCTTTCTTGTCTGGTTTCTTAGCTTTTCCCATCACGTGTGTAACCAATTCTTGATATTAAATTTTTCTACTTGAACGATCTCAAGAAATTTCAGTTATCCTGATTTCTATACTGATTTCTCTCCACTGATTTTTAAAATAATTTTTTTCTTTTAAAACAGTTGCAGAATTACAGAAAATTTGTGAAGCTAGTACAGAGAGACACCATATACTCTGTACCTAATTTCCCATATTATTAACATCTTATATTAGTATGGTACATTTGTGACAATTAATAAGCCAATAAACATATCATTATTGACAAAAGTCTACACTTTATCCAAATATCATTAATTTTTACTAGATATCTTTTCCTGCTACAGGATTCCATCCAGAAAACATTCACTAGTCTTCTGAGACTCCTCTTGGCTATGACAGTTTCTTAAACTTTGCTTGTTTTGGATAATCTTGACAGTTTTGGTAAATACTGGTTGGGTGTTTTGCAGAACTGTATTTCCATTGGGATTTAACTGTTTTTTTTTTTTTTTCCTCATGATTAGATTGAGTTTGGGAGAGGAAGACTGAAAAGGTAAAATGCCATTTTCATGATCTCATGTCAAAGGTCTATACTATCAACAGGGATAATCTCTATTGCTCTTGACCTTGGCCACCTGGTGGAGGTGTTCATTAGATTTCCCCATTGTAAAGTTCTCCTCCCCAGTTCTTTTTTCACATTGTATTTTTATGGAGGAATTTATTGCTATGTGTAGTTCACACTGAAGGAGTGTGGGTGCTCTGTTGATTTTGAAGCTTATAATTCTGCAGGTTAAAGGTTGTTGTTCAGTCATTAATTCTTGTCTGGCTCTTTATGACCCCATGGACTGCAGCCCACCAAGCTTCCCTGTCCTTCACTATCTCCCAGGGTTTGCTCAAACTCAAGTCTATTGAGTCAGTGATGCCATCCAACCATCTCATTCTCTGCCAGCTCCTCCTCCTCCTGCCCTCAATCTTTCTCAGCATCAGGGTCTTTTCCAATAAAGATAGTGCTACTTTATTGTGCCACAGAAAGGCTGTTCTCAGTCTACTCTAGAGACTTATTTTTCCCTATCTTGACAGGTAGTGATTTTTCTAATTTAATGTAAATAAATTGTAGTCTGTCTATGGATTAAACCACAATCCCTTTGCACTAAAAGGTATTATTGCTTTCTGTAATTCAAATTAAAAAATCCTGTATCAGACAAAGCTCTCTTATCCTATTCCTGTAAATTAGAAATAGGCATCATACTCCACAGTTTGAAGTGAGATTTCAGAGCCCTGCAATTTTTAAAGCCTCAAAGATTTCCTTTCCCTGGAGGAACCTGGAAGAACAATTAGGTATTCATTTGGTAGAACTGTTTCATTATCTTCAGATATGTAGGTGATTAAAAAAAAAAAACCTGAGCAGCATAAGAATAAGAGGCTCAGATGAAACTGTTGTGTCAGACTCATTGATCACACAATTAGCAATAAGGACTAAATTCTTAGCTGTTTTGCTGTTGAAAAAAAAAAAAGTGGAACTACAGCCTGATATTATGCAATTTAGTCCTCTATAATTAGGGGAAGTGGTGGCATGGTCTTTAGCTTCTTTAAACAAGACTGTCAGTTAAAGCAAGCATCCTCCTTACTTATCCCTAATGAGTAGCAAAAATTTCACAGATGGGCACTTGTCCATGGACCACACAGAAGGTGGTAGCACTGATTTAGGGGACAATACATCATGGTTTAGTAGTCATCCACACGTTAGTGTTGTCCGTGGAATGTTAACTGAGACAGAGCTGTATGACTTCAGTTATTCTAAAAATCTGCTAAAAACACTTCCTTGCTATTTTTCTACGCATTTTTTAAGATCTAAAATCAAGAAATATAATCTGAGAGAAGAGAAAAGGACAGAACAATTCTGGAAGCAAGCAAGGAATTAGATTCTGAAGTTAGGAAATCACACCTACCTAACCATGGAAAGTCTAGAATGGAAGAAAGGATTTCATTGGGAATGCAAAACATTTTTATTTTTGCAAAACAAAAATAAATTATGCAAATTCCTCTCTTTTCCTCATCTCTGATAGGCATTATATTCAGTTCCCTAAGTTGTTCTTTGTCTGGCTTCTCCATTCTCATTGCCTCTGATAAGTGAAAGACACTTGTTTCCCCTGTATAATCATTCATAGTCTCTTATTTTTTTCCTGCTCATATTTTGGGTACAGTTTATTTACTTGAACACTTCTAAGACATATTTCATATCAAGTCTCCAATAATTCCAATATCAGATGTGCTGGAGGATTGAAATATTTGAAAGTTGAATTTATATGTATATGGATAGACTGATGGATATTGCTGCAATAGTCTATTGAAATTCAGTATTGAGATGTAGATTATTGTCTGGTTTAGCATAATATTTTGCTGTCTCCAAAGAAAGTGATTTTTTTTTTTTCATAAGAGACAGGCCCCATGACTGGACGACTGTGTCTTTGATTTGGTAATGATAATACAATCATCCAATAGTAGAAACATCCATCTGAAAAGTCTAGTACTTTGAGATGTGATCAGTGGATCTCTTTCTTAGACAGAAATATTTAAACTTTGTTTCTTCTCCAAATAGAGATTATTTACAAATATCTAACCCTTTAGAACTTTTGAGAACTTATTTGTTATTGAGCATAAAAGAATATAAAGATTTATCAACTATTTTCCTGTTCTATGTAGTTGAGACAGCCCAGTATATTTCTCAATAATTTAGTACTTATATTTCACAGAAAATGTCAAAATAATGAGTACATTCAATAAGTGATAAAACCTTCAAATTTAAGATACAGAGTACAATATTTTTTATTTAAAAGGCATTAATGGATAATTTGGAATAGGACCAAGATTTTAATAAAATATTTGATTTTTTACCATATCAGGCAGGATTTTACTAAATGAATTTATTGTCAGGAGGCGCCCTCTACAGACTATATGGAAAAAACTTCTCTAAAGAACACATTAAATTAATGTGGTTGATTAATCTGTTTCAGTTCAGTTCAGTCACTCAGTCGTGTCCGACTCTTTGCTACCCTATGAACCGCAGCACGCCAGCCCTCCCTGTCCACTATAAATCCCAGAGTTTACCCAAACTCATGTCAGTTGAGTCGGTGATGCCATCAAAAACATCTCATCCTCTGTCGTCCCTTTGTCCTCCTGCCCTCAATCTTTCCCAGCATCAGGGTCTTTTCAAATGAGTCAGCTCTTCGTATCAGGTGGCCAAGATACTGGAGTTTCAGCCTCAGCATTAGTTCTTCCAGTGAACACCCAGGACTGATCTCCTTTAGGATGGGCTGGTTGGATCTCCTTGCAGTCCAAGGGACTCTCAAGAGTATTCTCCAGCACCACAGTTCAAAAGCACTAATTCTTTGGTGCTCAGCTTTCTTTATAGTTTAACTTTCACATCCATACATGACTACTGGAAAAACCATAGCCTTGACTAGATGGACCTTTGTTGACAAAGTAACGTCTCTGCTTTTTAATATGTTGTCTAGGTTGGTCATAACTTTCCTTCCAAGGGCCAAGTGTCTTTTGATTTCATGGCTGCAATCACCATCTGCAGTGATTTTGGAGCCCAGAAAAATAAAGTCAGCCACTGTTTCCACTGTTTCTCCATCTATTTCCCATGAAGTGATGAGACCAGATGCCATGATCTTCATTTTCTGAATGTTGATCTTTAAGACAACTTTTTCACTCTCCTCTTTCACTTTCACCAAGAGGCTCTTTAGGTTCTTCTTCACTTTCTGCCATAAGGGTGGTATCATCTGCATATCTGAGGTTATTGATATTTCTCCTGGCAATCTTGATTCCAGCTTATGCTTCCTCCAGCCTAGCATTTCTCATGATGCACTCTGCATATAAGTTAAATAAACAGGGTGACAATATATAGCATTGATGTACTCCTTTGCCTGTTTGGAACCAGTCTGTTGTTTCATGTCCAGTTCTAACTGTTGCTTCCTGACCTGCATACAAGTTTCTCAAGAGGAAGGTCAGGTGGTCTGGTATTCCTATCTCTTTCAGAATTTTCCACAGTTTATTGTGATCTACACAGTCAAAGACTTTGGCATAACCAATAAAGCAGAAATAGATGTTTTTATGGGACTCTCTTGCTTTTACAGTGATCTAGCGGATGTTGTCAATTTGATCTGTTTCCTCTGCTTTTCTAAAACCAGCTTGAACATCTGGAAGTTCATTGTTCATGTGTTGCTGAGGCCTGGCTTGGAGAATTTTGAGCATTACTTTATTTACTAGCGTGTGAGATGAGTGCAATTGTACGGTAGTTTGAGTATTCTTTGGCATTGCCTTTCTTTGGGTTTGGAATGAAAACTGACCTTTTCCAGTCCTCTGGCCATTGCTGAGTTTTCCAAATGTGCTGGCATATTGAGTGCAGCACTTTCACAGCATCATCTTTCAGGATTTGAAATAGCTCAACTGGAATTCCATCACCTCCACTAGCTTTGTTTTTAGTGATGCTTCCTAAGGCCCACTTGACTTCACATTCCAGGATGTCTGGTTCTAGGTGAGTGATCACACCATTGTGATTCAGTTCAGTAGCTCAGTGTGTCTGACTCTTTGCGACCCCATGAATCACAGCATGCCAGGCCTCCCTGTCCATCACCAAAATCCAGAGTTCACTCAGACTCATGTCCATCGAGTCAGTGATGCCATCCAACCATCTCATCCTCTGTCATCCCCTTCTCCTCCTGCCCCCAATCCCTCCCAGCATCAGAGTCTTTTCCAATGAGCAAATTTCATCTTCTTTAATTATAAAAATATTATCATAGCACATATAATCAAAGTCTTTTTAAATGATATAAACCTTAAGTCTGATGATGAATTTGATCTTTTGTGATTAGTAGGAAAATACTTCGGGAACGCAAAAGTTTAGAAATAAAACTTACTTTGAAAGAAACCCAGATCTGTTAACTATCTCATGTTTTTTTTCTATTATGTAATTGACTCAAATATCTCTAGTTTCAATATACTTTAAAAGAGGAAAATAGGGATATATTTATCAGCAGCTGTCTGATAGACTGCTATGAAGATGAAAGGAATGCTGTTTACACCGTAATGACAACCATTTCATCTAAATGAAAGTAGCCTAAATTCCACTTTTCTTAAAGCTGGTTAGTGAAGAGCATTACTCACTGTTAAGTGTAGAACTTTTTTCTCTTAGATCTTAAGAAAAGGGAGACTTACTCTTAGCAGGGAAAGAGAGAGAGAAAGTGAAACTTGTGGCTAATACCATATGATTAAAATCCATCATGATCAATCAGGAAATTAATAGCTAATGTTTGAATTCTCTAATGCATAAGACATTGTAACACTGTATATGTCCTAACTTATTTAATGGTCACAAATATCTTAAGAAAGGGAAGAAAAACCAGAAACAACACAAAAAGACAATCTACAGAATGGGGGGAAATATTCACAGATGATGCAACTGACAAAGGATTGGTCTCCAAAAATTTATAAACAGCTCATGTTGCTCAATATCCAAAAAACAACCCAATCAAAAAAGAGGCAGAAGACCTAAATAGATATTTCTCTCAAAGATGACATACAGATGGCCAAGATGCATATAAAAAGACACTCTACTTCACTAATTATTAGAAAAATGCGAATCAAAAGTACAGTGAGATATCACTTCACACCAGTCAGAGTGCACGCCAAAAAGTCTAAAAACAACAAGTGCCTAGAGGATATAGAGAGAAGGGAACCCTCTTACTCTGTTGGTGGGAATGTAAAATGGTACAGTCATTATGGAGAAGAGAATGAAGTTTTCTTTAAAAACTGAAAGCAGAGATACCATATGATCCAGCAGTTCCACTGCTGGGCATGTATCCAGAGAAAATCATGGTTTGAAAGTATACATGGACTTCAGTGTTCATTGCAGCACTGTTTACAATAGCCAAGACATTAAAGGAACTTAAATGTTCATTGATAGATTAATAGATAAAGAAGATAAGTAAAGTAAGTAAAGTCACTCAGTTGTGTCTGACTCTTTGTGACCCCGTGGATTGCAGCCCACCAGGCTCCTCAGTCCATGGGATTCTCCAGGCAAGAATACTGGAGTGGGTTGCCATTTCCTCCTCCAGGGGATCTTCCCGACCCAGGGATCGAACCCAGGTCTCCTGCATTGGAGGCAGACGCTTTAACCTCTGAGCCACCAGGGAAGCCCCATAAAGAAGATATACAATGGAATATTACTCAAGCATTAAAAGAATGAAATAATGACATTATACAGGAACATGGATGAAACTGGAGATTATCATACTAAGAGAAATAAGTCAGACAGAAAAAGACAAGTATCGCATGATATCATTTACAAGAGGAATCTAAAAAAATGATACAAACTTATTTATAAAACAGGAAGACTCACAGTCTTAGAGAATAAACTTATAGTTACCAGGGTGGAAGGGCAGTGGGAGAGGGATAGACTTTGAGTTTGGGATTGACATATACACACTGCTATATTTTAACTATCAAGGTTCTACTGTAAAAAATAAATTAGAAAATACCTTATGAGTAGATTGGAGAAGGAAGAAATAGCAACCCACTCCAATATTCTTGCTTGGAAAATCCCATGGATGGCGGAGCCTGGCAGGCTGCAGTCAGTGGGGTCGCCAAGAGTCAGACATGACTGAGTGGCTTCACTTCGCTATGAGTAGGTAATACTATTATCCCTATTTTGTAGGTAAGAAAACCAAATAGCAGAGAGAAGTAACATGTCCAATATTCACCAAGATGATAATTGTGGAACTAAGATTCTCTAAGCTATAATGCTCTAATTGCTTTTATAACAAATATTACTTTTATCAAAGAAACAGCATGCTGAAGACTTTGCATCCATCTCTCTAGTCCTGGCTTACTAAAGCATTAATTAGCTCAAACGACAGGCTCAGCACTTGCTACAGGACAATAAAAATTGTATTCCAAAGTGATTAAATTAAGACTCACTCAGTTGGGGCTTTACACTTAATGAAGGAAGCAGACATAATAGCAATGAGATGTGATAACTTTGAAGAGATGTATGTATGAAGTACTAAAAGCACACAGGAGAGGGGTATTCTTGTTAAGGGGAAGTCCAGGAGGATAGAGCAGCCTCTGTAAATACTCAGCATTGAAAGAGCAAGGCATGTTTAGAGAAGCAGAAGTATGGAGCTCAAAATGCCTGGAGCATGAAGGTCAAAGGAAGACCAACGGGAAACGGGAATGGAACAGAGGTGGGGGATAAGTCAGAAAGCAGATTGTATCCAGCTATCTCAAACTAGTGGTTACCAGTGAGAAGACTGTTAGGAGGAGGGGAATGACAGGGGTAGGGGATTAAGGGGGTACAAACTACTATAGTAAAACAAATAATATATAAGGATACATTGTACAGCACAGAAAATACAGCCAATATTTTATAATAACTTTAAATGGAATACAAAAATATTAAATCACTATGTTGTACACCCAAAAGCAATGTAATACTGTAACTCAGCTGTATGATAATAATCACAGAGCTTATTTTCTTCTGGTGAAACATGGTCCTTTTGTGGAGTTTCTCATTTTGGTTAACAGTACCCCAAACCACACAATTGACCAAAGCAGAAATATCTGAAGCATCTTCCAAGCTTTTTATTTAGTCACACTTTTCATCCAATGACTCTTCAAGTTCTACTGATACTACATCCCAAATCTCCAGAGAGTCTTCCATTCATCTCTCAATCTAGGCCAGTACCTCTTTAGTTAAGCTCTTATTGTCTGTCGGCATCTCTCAGGGTAATTCCTTATGCACACTATGTCATAGGAAGCAATTGTTCTAAAACACCAATCCAATCCTGTCACTGCTGTGCTTAAATCTTCAGGGGCGCCCTATTACCTTCAGGAAAAAGAAAAACAAAACAAAACCCTAAATCCTTAGCACACACAGCTCTCTACCATCTGCCCTAATCTATATTTCTGATATCTTCTTCTGTCCTACCTAATGTACACACACTGGATTTCAGCTCTGCTGAGCTACTTTCAGTTATTCTGGTTCAGATGTTGGGTAGCTTAGTTGTTAGGCACGTGGCCTGCCTGCTCAACCTGACTTGATTTCAAACCCTGTCCATTCAGTAGTTAGTTTTGTGGTTTTAAGAAAGCAATTTAATTTCTCTGGGACCAAATATTTTCAGCTACAAAAGAAGGAATACAGAAAATTATTGGTTGTGAGAAGCAAATGAGATACTGCATTTTGCAAAATGCCTGGCCTTTATTTACATTTAATAAATATTAACTTTGTGTCTTTTTTTAAAAAAAATATTTTGCACCTGCAAATATGTGGTTCAGTGCTCTTGGAATAATCTATTTCTACATAAGTGTTTGCCTGACAATTTCTTACTCACACTTGAATATTATTTGACATGGTAAATACTCTAATAACAAATAGCCAAAAGGTCATCTCTCCCAGGTAGTCTTGCCTGGACTCCTGAAGGAAGATTTAGAAAATCTTGTTAAATCCTCCAACAGTGCATCTACTATAGTAGCTATCACAAGAATGTAATTATTCATTTTTGTTTGCTTCTGAGCCCTGGAGGAAGGACATTGTTTCTGATTAAAATGTACAATAAATACTTACTGAATGAATGACATTGGATAGTTCAAGAAGATGGCTTGTTGGCTTGCCTGTTATCACCTTACTGATTTCTGTTATATGCTCAAGCAAATTTAAAGACTAGTAAAAATCAGCTATCTTTTAGAAAGTTCAGAGATAAACCCAGGCACATATGGACATCTTATCTTTGACAAAGGGGGGCAAGAATATACAATGGAGAAAAGACAGCCTCTTTAATAAGTGGTGCTGGGAAAACTGGACAGTTACATGTAAAAGAATAAAATTAGAACACTTCCCTAACACCATACACAAAAATAAACTCAAAATGGATTACAGACTTAAATGTAAGGCCAGGAACTCTAAATCTCTTAGAGGAAAACATAGGCAGAACAATCTTTGACATAAATCAATGCAATATTCTCTCTGACCTACCACCTTGAGTAAAGGAAATAAAAACAAAAAGAAGCAAATGGAACCTAATTAAACTTAAAAGCTTTTGCTCAACAAAGGAAACTATAGAAAAGATGAAAAGACAGCCCCCAGAAAGGGAGAAAATAATTCCAAATGAAGCAACTGACAAAGAATTAATCTTCAAAATGGATAAGCAGCTCATACAGTTCAATAACAGAAAAACAAACAATGCAACCAAAAAAAAAAAAAAAATGGGCAGAAGACCTAAAGCGACATTTTTCCAAAGAAGACATATAGATGGCCAAAAACAAATGGAAAGATGCTCCAAATCACTCATTATTAGAGAAATGCATATCAAAACTAAAATGAGATATCACTTCACATTATTCAGAATGGCATCATCAAAAAAATCTACAGTGAATGTTGGAGAGGATGAGGATAAAATGGAACCTCCTGCACTGTAGGTGGGAATGTATACTGGTACAGCCTTTATGGAGAACAGTATGGAGATTCCTTAAAAAAACTAGCAATCAATCTACCATATGACCCAGCAAAGAGATTAAGAAGTGACCAGAATACACAGAAAGTAAAAGTCATTCAATTGTGTCTAACTCTTTGCAACTGCATAAACTATACAGTTCATGGAATTTTCCAGGTCAGAATACTGGCATGGATAGCCATTCCCTTTTCCAGGACATCTTCCCAACCCAGGGATCAAATCTAGGTCTCCCCCATTGCAGGCAGATTCTTTACCAGCTGAGCCACACGAGAAGCCCAGAATACAGAGAAGAACTAGACAATAAAGGTTTCAACCACCCAGATAACCAAAATGGTGTGGTCATTCACCTAGAACAGGACATCCTGGAGTGTGAAGTCAGGTAGTTGTTAGGAAGCAATATTACGAATGAAGCTAGTGGAAGTGATGGAATTCCAGCTGAGCTATTTCAAATCCTAAAAGATGATGCTGTGGAAGTGCTGCACTCTATATGTCAGCAAATTTGGAAAACTCACCAGTGGTCACAGGACTGGAAAAGATCAGTTTTCATTCCAATCCCAAAGAAGGGCAATGCCAAAAATGTTCAGACTACCATACAATTGTGCTCATTTCACATGCTACCAAGGTTATGCACAAAATCCTTCAAGCTAGACTTCAGCAGTTTGTGAACTGAGAACTTCCAGGTGTACAAGTTGAGTTTAGAAAAGGCAGAGAAATCAAATTTCAAATTGCCAACATTCACTGGATCATGGAGAAAGCAAAGGAGTTCCAGAAAAGCATCTACTTCTGCTTCATTGACTATACTAAAGCCCTTGACTGTGTGGATCACAGCAAACTGTGGGAAATTCTTAAGGAGTTGGGATTTCCAGACCACATTATCTGTCTCCTGAGAAAGCTGAATGTGGGACAAGAAGCAACAATTAGAACCTGACATGGAACAATGGACTGGTTCAAATTTGGGAAAGGAGTATGACAAGGCTGTTTATTGTCACTCTGCTTATTTAACGTCTATGCAAAGTACATCATGCAAAATACTGAGCTGGATGAATCACAAGCTGGAATCAACTTTGCTGGGAGAAATATCAACTACCTCAGATATGCAGATGATATCAGTCTAATGGCAGAAAGTGAAAAGGAACTAATGAGCTTCTTGATTAGAGTGAAAGAGGAAAGTGAAAAAGCTGGCTTGAAATTAAACAGTCGAAAAACTAATATAACATCACTCAGTCCCATCATTTCATGGCAAATAAATTGGGAAAAAGTGGGAGCAGTGACAGATTTCACTTTCTTGGACTCCAAAATCACGGCAGACAGTAACTGCGGCCGTGAAACTACAAGATGTTTGCTCACTGGAAGGAAAGTGAGGACAAAACTAGACACAATATGAAAAAGCAGAGATATCATTTTGCTGACAAAGGTCCATATGGTCAAAGCTATGGTTTTTCCAGTAGTCATGTACGGATGTGAGAGTTGGATCATAAAGAAGGCTGAACATCCATCAGTGGATTCTTTTGAATAGTGGTGCTAGAGAAGAGTCTTGAGAGTCCCTTGGACTGCAAGGAGATCAAACCAGTCAGTCCTAAAGGAAATCAAATCTGAATATTCTTTGGAGGGACAACTGCTGAAGCTCCAAAACTTTGGCCACCTGATGCAAACAGCCAACTCATTGGAAAAGACCCTGATGTTGGGAAATATTGAGGACAGGAGGAGAAGGGGGTGACAGAGGATGAGATGGTTAGATAGCATAAATGACTCAACGGACATGAGTTTGAGCAAACTGTGGGAGATAGTGGAAGACAGAGGAGCCAGGTGTGCTACAGTCCATGGGGTTGCATAGTGGACATGACTTAGCGATTGAACAACAAATGACAAAATAATCCCACTACTGTGCATAAACCATGAGCAAACCACAATTGTAAAAGATACATGTACCCCAGCGTTCATTGTGGCACTATTTACAATATCCAGGACATAGAAGCAACCCAGATATCCATCAACAGATGAATGCATAAAGAAGTGGTACATATAGACAATGGAATATGACTCAGCTATTAAAAGAATGAATTTGAGTGAATGAACCTAGAACCTATTACACAGAGTGAAGTAAGCCAGGAACAGAAAAACAAATATTGTATATTAACTCAGAAATATGGAATATAAAAAAAAATGGTACTAATGAACCTATTTGCAGAGAAGGAATGGAGACTCAGATGTAGAAAACAGACTGGTGGACACAGCAGGGGAAGGAGACCATTGGATGAACTGAGAAAGTAACATTGACATATATACACTACCTTGTGTAAAACAGATAGCTTAGTGGGAAGTTGCTATATAACATGAGGAGCCCACCCTGGCACTCTATGATGACCTAGCGGGAGATGGGGGGAGGGGAGGGAGGCTCAAGTGGGAAGGAATATATATATATATATATTTATTTATTTAATTATGACTGATTTGTGTGGTTGTATGGCAGAAAGCAACATAACACTGTAAAACAATTTTCCTCCAATTAAAAAACACATTTAAAAATCAGTTATCTTTGTAAGTTTACTTATTTCGTTGTTAAATGTTCACTGGGATTCTATGCTATGGCATTTTGGTAGATTCAGGGATAAAAGCAACAATATATCAAAACAAATACTTAGTTCACACAATTGATGTTTAAAATCAAGATAGAATGTGCTCATAACCTCTTTTCTTCAAATAGTGCTAAAATCATCAGATAAAATAACAAGCCAACTGGTTAAGAACAACTTTATCAATTTTTTAAAAATGTATTAATCTGCCAAGCCCTGCACAATCACTGGTCTTTTTTCCCATAAACATGTGCTGGAAATACACATAGTATTGCTGGAATAGAGACTGAGTTTCCTGAGATAACACAGTAGATATCTTTTGCATGGGTTTATATATCAGATAGACCCAGGCTTAGCAAATAATTTTGGAAACTGGAAATACTTGATAAGAATAAGCCTGCATGTACATCCACAGGTTGAAGTGAGAACTTCCCAGGTATGGTTGTCGAGATGCACGCATATAGGTGAGAGTCTTAACCCTAGGTCATAGGATATTGATAGTAAAACACAAAGTCTTTCTCTCTTACTCCTCTCACCTACAAGAATTTGATCACTTAAGTCTATGATCCTCACAACCTACGTTTGCCTCATTTCACCCAGCTCTGACCCACAACTCCATCCCTCTACCCCTATCCCTTGTTACCTAGGTCCAATAGTGACTCTTGACTTCTCCAGGCCACTGGTGCTTGTACCTCCTTTTGGAAACCACTCCTGCTTCGATCGTCATGAAACACTTCACATTCTTTTCATACCTCCCTAATTTCTCCTCATTTATCTTTTAGGCCTTTCTTCCTTTCTCTACCTTTTAGGCATCTCTTAAAGCTCTTTACACGAGTTTCTTCACTTTCCAGTTTTTCACTTGCTGAGTCAACTCACACCTACAGCTCCAACTATCACTTGTATGTGGATGACTCTCCAAATCTAAGTTGGAAATGTAATCTCTCTGGCACCCTAGAGTTCCATATTTCAGCTGCTTACTTGGTATTACCCTCTGGCTCTTCTGAAATCACTTGAAATTCAACGTGTCTAAAACTGAGTCAGTATTTTCTCCAGGGTGGATATCTGTCTTTAGACTTCGTTGTTTTATACCAATGGTGTTAGCATCCTATGTACGTGTGTGTGTGTGTGTGAGAGAGAGAGTCATTCAGTTGTGTCCAACTCTTTGCGATCCCATAGACTGTAGCCTGCCAGGCTTCTCTGACCATGGAATTCTCCAGGCAAGAATACTGGAGTGGGTTGCCATTCCCTTCTCCAGGGGATCTTCCCAATCCAGGGATCGAACCCAGGTCTCCCTCATTATAGGCAGATTCTTTACCATCTGAGCCTCTGAGGAAGCCGATATTAGCAACCTCTAATCATGGAAATTCTAAAACTAGTACAGTCTCAGTTGCCACCTTGGCCTCAGTGGCCAATTCCTGCAGCATGTACCTATGTTAAGTATTCTATCCCATCCCTTTTTTTCCAGTTTTTTCTGCCTCTTCTTTAACACAGTTCTTTCACCAAGACTACAGAAAATTTCTTGCCCGCACTGTCTTCCCCATATAATTGGTCCTGCTTACTGCCTACTCTCAACTTGGCTCTCACTTTGTACACTAGTAAGGCAAAAACTCCTTATCCTCAGTTGGTTTAGACCATAGAGGCCCATTAATCCCCAATTAGCCTATCCTCTACCCCAGGTACCCAGCCCTAGTCCTCAAACCATGGGAGGAAAGATGACACAGATCATCTCAAATAATAGCCCAATGCATACTACACATCATAGAGATGCCAGGAGTAATTAATAAGCTATTGAAGGTATGATTCTTTTACAGAGGTTACTTTTTTTCCTACTCATTTTAGCACTACAAGAAATTTATCTCAAATCAACTGCAATCAAATCAAATACATACAAATAGCTACATATTGATAACTGAGAGAACCATTAATTACATGATTTTTTCCACTTCCCTATTTATACAGGTTTCTACTTCAGGAAATTTGTCAAAGGAATTGCTTAGTTTATTGTTGTATAGTTGCTAAGTCATGTCAAACTGCAACCACATGGACTGTAGCCTGCCAGGGTCCTCTGTCCATGGGATTCTCTAGGCAAGAGTACTGGAGTGGGTTGCATTTCCTTCTCCAAGGGATCTTCCCAACCCAGGGGCTGAACCCTCATCTCTTCCATCTCCTGCGCTGGCAGTCACGTTCTTTACTACCGATCCACCTAGAAAGCCCTGTTCTGGCCATTACCCTAAAGAAAACCTTGCCTTCCTGCAGAAGGCTGATAAATAGATTAATTCATTTTAGATGATTAGAGCATTTTTTTGTTCTAAATTGACAACATAAATCTACTCTTACATGCAAAGGATTAAGCTAAATTCTCAAAATTTATGGGTACTTAAAAAACTCAGAGACACAAATATTTTAAATGTAACAATGTATTGAATGAAAAAATACTTCTCACTCTAATCCTTTTTTGCAGTTCTGAAATATCGGCTTTCCGAGAACACACGGTTTTGACTTCCTAAGCATTCATCATAACATCGTGATACATTTTTCCAGAAGCAGCGGATTTAATCTTATCACATAACTGTTACTGGAGTTTGGGTAAACAATGATTATTTTAAGGCAGTAGCTTAAGTGTAAGAATGAGGGCCACTGAAATAGAAACCAAGCATACAATTAGAAATTATTTTGTAATTCTCTTCCAAGATTCAGACCAACACAAATGAGAGGTTAAGCAGGAAAGAAGTCTGATGAGATCATTCTTTGATTTATTATCCCATAGTATTCCGCAAAGCATTCATCACACTGTGGTGACCCCTAAAAAAGGTCAAATGTTTCTTATTTAGAAATTGCCTTGACTGACTCTTCCTTTGTAAAAGTAAAGAAACTAGAGAGTTTAAGTGCCAGTTTGCTCCAGGTGCTTAAACTCCACATTGTTTTGACAGGTTTCAACTCAAAGCACAGCCAGTCATTCATGATCACTGTGTTCAAAGCCCCACTCCCACCTTCATGTTTTACCTATGTGAATGAATTTCAATTTTCCTTAGGTAGGGTTAGCACAGAATAATGGATAATCACAACACCATGGAGCTCAGGTAGATTTGGGGTCTGACACTGTTTCTATCACATATTAAATACGTAACCTTGGCTTCCCTGGTGGCTCAGAGGGTAAAGTGTCTGCCTGCAATGCAGGAGATCCGGGTTCGATTCCTGGGTCAGGAAGATCCCCGGGAGAAAGAAATGGCAACCCATTCCAGGATTCTTGCCTGGAGAATTCCATGGACAGAGGAGCCTGGTGGGCTACAGTCCACGAGGTCGCAAAGAGTCGGACACGACTGAGCGACTTCACTTTCACTTTGGCTAACTACTGATTTCGGTAAGACCTTGCCATTCAAAGTGTGGTCTATGGACCAGCAGCATCTGCAACACCTGGGAACTTTTCAAAAATGCAAACTTGCAGCCCCATCTCGGAACTTTGGAGTCAGAATCTACACTTAAATGCTCCATTAAAGTTGTCATTGGGGGAGAAGGAGGGGAGGAGGATAAGGACAGTAGTTCTCACAGGGTGCTGTTTTATGAGATACAGAAAGTGACTCATAATTTAATGATTATTACATGACAAGTTTTGTATGTCTTTTAATTTGTAATAGAATTCTTGCAAGCTAGACATTACCTCACTGTCTCATTAAAAGCTTTGCTATTATTCCTAATTCACTTTGATGATCTGTTTTTCAAATGGTGGTAAGTAGAATGATACAGGGGTGTGTGTGCTCAGTTTCTGAGTCAGTGTCCGACTCTTTGCAAACCCATGAATGGTAGCCCACCAGGTTCTTCTGTCCATGGAATTTTCCAGCCAAGAAATACTGGAGTGGGTTGCCATTTCCTATTCTAGGGGATCTTCTGGACTCAGGGTTCTAACCCACATCTACTGTGTCTCCTGCATTGGCAGGCAGATTCTTTACCACTGAGCCACCTGGGAAACCCTATGATATAGAGTGATGGGTCATAATTTTTTTTTTTACTTTGATTTGAGAATATCTGATTAGATACAGAATGCCTTTCTCTTTTTAGCTTTATTTTTGATGAACTTTTACTTCTAAGTCCTGCCTCCTATTAGTATCTGTTTATCTGTTTAATGTCTTTTATCCTAAGACTTTCTCTGCCTTTAAATGTGGTTACAAACTCACAAAGTGTGACTAGCATCTCTGCCCTGAACTTTGTAAAGGTTTGGGAAAGATAGCCCTTTCAGGATCCTGAATACAGGATCCAGGTTTAAACACACACATGTCTGAACCTACAACCTTAATCCAAAACCAAAGAATCCTATTTAAAAAGATTTCTCCAAGCAACTTTTTCTTGTATCTCACAATCTGCAGTGATTTAGGCAGAGATATGTAATAGAGAGTTGAATTTTCAGCCTCTGGAGCCTACGGTCATTTAAAAACAACCTCTGTGATATTGGACAAGCCATTGAATTTCATGCCTTGGTATGGACTGGAAATAATTGTACACTATGACTTAGCAAGTTTGTTGTGCTTTCCCATAGCTGTCCTTGCTGTGCTATGAAGGTCCAATCTGGTAACTTATGCAAACAAACACCCTTCACAGGCTTTCCCCACACCTGACCCTCATCTCTGTTACTCTCCTAAATCACCTTTATCTCTTTCTCATAATTGTACGAACCTATAACTTAGTTACATATTAGGCACGATTTCTCTATTAGCCACTTCCAAAAAAGCACATTTTTCTTGTTAGAATCACTGAGTTTTTCTTTCAGGTTCGTTCCTTTTAGCTTCTAATTACAGCATGAATTCACATTTCCACAATTCCAGAGAGGATTTCTTGCAAGCTAAAAGGTCTTTGCAAGAACTCATGGATCAGGGTCCACTTTGGAGAAGGGGAGGGTTATCACAGTCTGCTTGCAGCCTGCAATGAACTCTTTAAGAGAATGTTACAACGATAAGGTTTACCGAATGCTTACTATGTACCAATCATCACCCCAGACATTTTGCACAGACACACTCATTCAGTTCTCAGATTACCCAGTGACTACTATCAGCCTCATCTGTAGTTTACAATGAAATCCCAGACACAGGGAAGCTCAATCACTTGCCCAAAGTATGGAGCCAGGCAATCAAAGACGCAGTGTTAGTCATAGTGATGCTTTCTTTCCTTTGCAGCACACGGATTCTGAATTTCACAAGAAGGTATCCGGATGCCCCTTATCAGGATGTGAATACTTTCTTTGGGCTCCCAGCAGCTGGCTGCTGCTCCCTGGAGAGTGACGTTACATCGGAGGGAGCCAGGAGGCAGAGAGCGAGCCAGCGAGCGAGCACACAGCCCTAAACGTGCAGCCTGCAGGCAAGCGCCGGCGGGGTCCGAAAAGCCAGGCGGTGGCAGGTGGAACCGGGACAGGATCATCGGAACCTGTTGCTGAAACCCAGCCAGAACGCTTCGACGCCGTTGGGGCTCTGCCCTGGCGTGGTCTGCAGGTAGGGGCGCGGGTCAGACTGGGCTGGGGACCCCAGTGCCCGCGGCTGGCTTGGATGATTCGCATTAGCGACTGGGGAGTGTTATCTTGGATTTTGTAACTTAATTCTTTCCACTTTTCCCAAATCCCTTCCTAATCCCACGGGGCACTGTCTGTGGACTCACAGTCCAGGAAGGCGACCCTTTGGTCACCAGCGTGACATTTTGGGGCTTCTGTGCCCAGGCTGTCCAGACCACTGATTCCTGTTCCCAGGCTCCTAGCGCTGGGATGGGGCTACGAATGGGGAGGAGGGAGCCACTTTCATAACCTTCAAGTTCTCCAAAAACCCTTCCATAGCAACCCCCCCCCCTCCTTTTTTTAAAATAACTTTCCTGTTGAGTTTCCTTGAAGTCCATGCCTGATACTAGCGAGTTTTCTAAACTTCTGTCTACATTTGTGATTATTTGAGCAATGATCTTTGGGTATGTGAATGAGGTTGCATCTTATATGCTTTTATTTGCCAGAAAGGCTAAAACATGGTTTTTTACCCAAGTCCAGCACAGAGCCATCAGTGAAGGTATTTGGAGAGATTTTTTTTTTTTTCTTTTAAAGCTCTTTCTAGGGTGTGAGAAAGGATTTCCAGACAATGTCAAGTTTAGCCTGTCTTTTACAAAACCCCAGGCATTTGCCAGAAGTTCAGCCCTTGGTCAAAGATAGCGTCTGGTGTGGGAAACAGGAGCAGTCTCTGCTCTGCGCTATGTTTGTTTTTTTTTTAATACAGAACTATAAACTAAGAAACAAAGATGAATTTGCTTATCCCTTCTTTTGCCCTCAGCTAGACTGTAGATATTTCAAAAAATTATTTATTTTAAAGAGTCAAATCTAAGATGGCATAAGTTATAAGAATATGATAGATTTCTTTTCTGATCAAAGTATTAAAAGTTATTTTAGCCATGTGTCTAAATTTCTCTTTCCATTATACATCCAAATCATTTTCAACTGATAATGACCAATGAGGGGAAAGATAGGCAAATTCTGGTTTGTAATGTGTGGACACATTTCTGTTTTCAGCTTCAACTCTAATTATGTAAACCAAAATAGCTTGTGTAAAATCATCTTAATATTTTAAGTTATGATTGAATTTGCAAAATTGCTTTGAAATGCTTAAGATTGAACCATTACCATGAACAGAGTTGAGTGGCAACTGTATGCAGAGTTTGGTTAGCATCTTTCATCTGTTAAAAGCTGCTATCATTTAAGAGAACAGGTCTTCACTGTATACTGCATTATCATCATTAAAAAGTAGTTATTATAATAACCTAAAATGTAATTTCAATATTGCTTGATGATGCATTAATGTGTTATTCATATGTTATCTTCTGCTCTTATTAGCATAAATATTTTTCTAAAATTCATATCATCCAAAAAGATCTTCCTAACAGCCATTTTTCTTGATGTCCATAGGCATCTTCAGGAAAGTTTGAATCTCAAACATTTTTTTCTTAGTCTGTCATCTATCTGTCTATTTTACCTGACATTTTTATTCCTGAGCATTTTGTGAATAAATTATGAAGTATTTAAAAGTCTGTATTAGAAATTTGTTGTTGTTTTATTTTTATGATTCTTTTAAGTCATAGCTCATTTTAAGCACACCAGTATTCTTTTTTTACAGATTCAAAAGCTGTAGAATGTATAGATATAAATTTACTATTAACCAGTGAATGATTTGCTCGTGCAAAAACTGTTTATTGTTCTTATATTTATTGTTTATTATTATTTATTTGTGTATGTGAGTGTTGATTTAAAAAATTCATGAAAATGACTCTCCGATAAATATTCATGAATGTTTTCACTGTAGTGCCCTAGAGTGGATCTCCAGCTGTGATACAGACGTAAGAATAACTGTTCCTCAAACATCATATATTAAAAAATAATCATTTTGTAAAATATTACTTTCCTCATTCTGGAGAGGGGAAGTTGATTTTAAGTGAAAACTTTAAAACTGTTGTACATATTGAAAGACGGATAAATAGAACCTCATGTTCCTAAAATAGATCTATATATTTTTATATTAATCTTACCAAGTAGTTCTCTTAAAGACATGAATTTTATGCCTGCAATTAGCCTGCTGTTGACAGCTGATTTTTCTTTCCTTCCTAATTACCTTTAGTTTTAAGTTCTAGCTCTGGGGCATAAACTGGCTCTTAAATGAATTTTCCAATTGCCTTGAAACTGAACATTGGGGGTCTAGAAGGTCCCTTACTCTAGCGAACCAAAGGCAGATGGAAAGATACTGCTCCAGCAATGAGTTACAATGGTCACCACAAGAGACACCTGTTTTGAATGAGTCTCATGTCCTTTAAGCACCTTGTGGAATTCTGAGATACCAGAGTTACACAAATGAAGAGATAAAGTTCTTTTCCCAGTCAGGCTTCTCATTGGCTCTGTGCCTAAGGCAAATCATTTAACTTGAGTCTAAATTTCTCAAATATAAATGGATAAGTTAGAATATGCTTTCTAAAATCTTTTCACCCCTCTGGGTTTCCCTGTTCCTATGATAAGAGGGCAGACGATCCAGGGTGAGAAGGCATAGATATCCTTGTTTTGCTACTTGAAACCAGCCACCCTTAGGCAAGGCCCTGAAAATTCTATAAATTCACTATCTCCTGTCTCAACTGGACTATTAGAAGGAATGAATGGAGTGGTATAGGTGACTGTGCTGGATGCAGCCTCTGGCACAGCAATGTTCTTTAGGACACCCATCTCTGACAGATCTAAAGTTTTCCCTGCCTCCAGTGGGGAGGAGATGAGAGAAGTGCAGAGAAATTCCTTCCACATGTTCAAGTGGCCATTACCAGTACATGCATGCATGCTAAGTTGCTTCAGTCATGTCTGACTTCACGACCCTATGGGCTGTAGCCTGTCAGGCTCCTCTGTCCATGGGATTTTACAAGCAAGAATACTAGAGTGGGTTGCCATTTCCTTCTCTGAGGGAACTTCCTGACCCAGGGATCAAACCCATATCTCTTATGTCTCCTGCACTGGCAGCAAGTTCTTTACCACCAGCACCACCAGGGAAGCCCTACCAGTGCAGCTTCTCCAGGATGTATCAGGGATCGGGACATAGGATGATCAGAGCCTCAAGCATGGAGTGAATGCCTCTTTGATATTTCACCAACTCTCCCCTCACACACAAAAAGTCAAAATGAGTCAGAACAGCATACAAATCATTCTCCATGCCACACAGACGGAGAAGACAAGCCCTGTTCCAGTTCCCTGTCAACCTGGGTGTAGTTGTGTTCCAGTTTAACATACCAGACACATTATATCAGAGGAATCATAACAGCTGCAGAAACCCAGTCACACCACTGCAGTAATTTCAAGAAAGAAAAAAACTACGAACAAAATAACACCTGAAATGCCAAGAAATTGGTTCTCCCTTACCTTTGTTGCTACTGAAAATTTAACATGTCTAAATACTACCAATATTTCTTACTTCATTTTCATTTGGGGCTGTTGAGAGGCCTTATTTAAGTGTCTGCATAAAATCTGGGTTCCACTGAGGCACCTACAGACTAAGGCATCTTCTGCTGGAACTAATGCATCTTTTTCGAGTCTCTCCCAGGAATCTCAATTGACCTTCATTTTCAAAACCCTGAAGGGTCTACCAAGCATATGAGAATATTTTAGTTCTGCTTGTTTTGGAAAACAGTTTCTGAAAGCCAAATGAGATAGTGAGAGCTAATCTTCAGTGAGTTTTGTCGATAAGGAAACAGAGGCTTGGAAATGATTTTGCCCAAAGAAAACATATTTGCTAGACTGAGGAATCGGGATAATGAATTCATGCAGCCTTCAAGTCCATGAGCTTAAATTCAATCCTGCAGGGCCCCCGAGTATATAGTAACAGCAGCTTACAATCAAAGTACTTATTTCTGCATATGCCAAGCCTTTCTAAACAAACAAAGCTGCATTCTTAGGAAGAAATAAATATTACAGGCTTAATGAAGTTTCTTATAAACCAAAATAGGAAACATTCATTACTTGTGAAACTTTTTCAAATGCCTGTACCTAAGTCCCACCACTGGACATAAATTGATCTGGAGTTGGCTCTGAGTATTTGTATTTTTTATTTCACTTAGAAATGAAAAGAATCTGCATGGTTACTCTTAAGTGAAAATAATGGGTCCCAACCCACATTGCTGTTTGCAGAAACAGAAGAAACTCAAGTATTATCTGGGAAAAGGGATATTTAAAGAAAACAGGGCAAGGGGACAAACATTTTGTGAATCCATTCTCCCCAGAACTCTAGCCAAATCAAATAGATGTCTATATTATGTTTACTTCCTGTGAACATAAAATTCAATAAGGGGAAATTTCAGATCAAGAAGTTGCTCATGACTTTTAAGATTCTCCTGTTCTTCGGGGAAGAAAGCAGCAGGGATCTGTAAATTTTGCAAATTACTTCTTCTTTCACCGAGCATCATCTCAAACATCCTATCTCCTTGCAAAACTGAGACATTTAGAGAGGTGTCACCTGAACTCTACTTTCATTTAAAGTAGGGTATCTTATTTAATGGATTTTCTTAAAGACTCAAAAAAACTGAATTGAACTGAAAGAACCTAAAGTTTCTAACTTTTCCTTTTTCATTTCACCCCTGTCCCTGCAATCTTACACAATGGTACTAAAGTGAAGGTGGGCTCGTTAGGGACTCAGCTTCCCACCCTATAAGCAGAGTGCATTGCATGATTAACAGGCACCCTCTAGTCAGGCACCCTCTAGTAGAGTTTGGCCCTCCCTGGTGGCTCAGATGGTAAACCATCTGCCTACAATGCAGGAGACCCAGGTTCAATCCCTGGGTTGGGAAGATCCTCCGGGGAAGGAAATGGCAACCCACTCCAGTACTCTTGCCTGGAAAGTCCCAAGGATGGAGGAGCGTGGTAGGCTACAGTCCATGGGGTCACAAAGAGTTGGACATGACTGAGCGACTTCACTTTCTTTCTTTCTCTAGTAGAGTTTATAGCCTCTCGCTTCCTTCGTCTTTTACTCATATCCCCTGGTCGCCTTTCTGGAATTCCCCATCCTCAACAGGTTTGCAAAGTCTTTTTGTCCTTGGATGGCTGCTGATGTCATTAATATCACAGTGCTCCTTCAGGCTTGAAAGTCTTTGGCTACAATCCTGAGGAGATTTGTTCTCTTTGTCACCACTTCTTTCACCTGGAAAATCTACTTTGAGTGGTTTCTGACCCAGAGCACTGTTTACACTTCTTTCACAACTAGCAGCCCTGAGGGTTCACTGAAGACTGTGCAGAGCTTACCCAAATACCCCATCTCGAGCATGCATTTCATGATATTTTGATTATCCAGGTTTTAGGAACTTTTTCTAATTCAAGTTTTTCTATAGAAGCAGGCCGTTGAAGTTTCTAAAGTTTGCAAGCCTGACGAATTCTGAGTTCATGCTTAGCACTCATTCCCCTTGTCCTCATGTGGTCCCTCCAGCCTGGAACATTCCAAGCTCAGACATCCTTACAGCTTTTGGACTTGCCTTCTCCCTACCTGAGAATTTCAAACGTCAGAGTTGCACAGGCAGGGATCAGGTCTAGTGTGCTCCTAAGGCTACTTGTCCTCACAGTGTCCTCTGGTCTGTGCCTTAGCTACTGAGACCACCTCTGTGTTACTTGAGACCATCTGTATGTCTGTGTTCACTTGCTTCTGAGCTTCCTCTCCCTAAGTGAAGTGAAGTGGCTCAATCGTGTCTGACTCTTTGTGACCCCAAAGAGGACTATAGCCAACCAGGCTCCTCCGTCCATGGGATTTTCCAGGAAAGAATACTGGAGTGGTTTGCCATTTTCTTCTCCAGAGGAACTTCCTGACCCAGGGATTGAAGCCAGGTCTCCTGCATTGTAGGCAGACGCTTTACTGTCTGAGCCACAAGGGAAGCCCCCTCCTCTCCCTAAGGAGAGTGTAAACTCCACAAGAGATCACCTTGATGCTTTTACATTAACTCCTAGCTTCGGTGTCTGGAACAATATGTTGCACAGTAGAAACTCAGCAAATATTTGCCTAGTGAAAATTTCATTTCCATTAACCCATCAGATTCTCCTGCATCCTTTTGCATGTCCAATCAAGATGCTAAAACTTTAGTCTTTAAATCCCATTCTTCCTTTATGCTTTTTTATCCTCCTTTCCACTCGTCCTAGCTTAACTAAAATGTCAATCTGTACATACTTTTCCATTTCATGTGGCAGAAAAAGTTTTGAAAAAGCCACTTAGTTGCCAATGACTGTGCTATTTTAATATATGTGGGTTCCATGGTATCTGTGTATGTGGATTTTTAAAAATAATCTGGGCCTAAACACTAAAAAAGACTAAAATATGGTAAAAAATACTACAACATTTACTTTTAAGTAAAGTTAAATCCACCCATTCTATTATTGTAATTAGCATATTATAATTTCATCTTTAAAATATTTTATTTTTAAACTGTATGCATATGTAATTTTATACAAGTGCCCAAATTATATCATATTCTGTAGCTACTAAATTCTTAATTCTTCAGTTTCCTTTCTTAATTGCCTCTGCCCACTCTTTTCTCCTCTGTTACTGAATCACAAGTAACCCATGTTGGCAACTGAGTTCTATTATTTTAGCTTTTCCTATACTTTTTATAACCATTTACATGTATACATATTAATACATGCTTGTGTATATACACATGCACAATCTTTTTATTTCCAGTTTTCAAAATTGTATAATTTTTCTTTTTTCATTAATACTTCATGAGAAGCCCTTCATTCCAACTGGTCAGTTCAGTCACTCAGTCATGTCCGACTCTTTGTAACCCCATGGACTGCAGCATGCCAGACTTCCCTGTCCATCACCAACTCTGAGAGCTTGCTCAAACTCATGTCCATTGAGTTGGTGATGCCATCCAACCATCTCATCCTTTGTCATCCCCTTCTAGTCCTGTCTTCAGTCTTTCCCAGCATCAGGGTTTTTTACGAGTCAGGTCTTTTCCAATGAGTCAGTTCTTTGCATCAGTTGGCTAAAGTATTGGAGCTTCAGTTTCAGCATCAGTCCTTCCAATGAATATTCCAATGAATATTCAGGACTGATTTCCTTTAGGATTGACTGGATGGATCTCCTTGCAATCCAAGGGACATTCAGGAGTCTTCTCCAAAACCACAGTTCAAAAGCTACAGTTCTTCAGTGCTCAACCTTCTTTATGGTCCAACTTTCTCATCCATACATGACTACTGGAAAAACCATAGCTTTGACTAGATGGACCTTTGTTGGCAAAGTCATGTCTCTGCTTTTTAATATGCTGTCTAGGTTTGTCATAGCTTTTCTTCCAAGGAGCAAGCATCTTTTAATTTCATGGCTGAAGTCATCATCTGCAGTAATTTTGGAGCCCAAAAAACTAAAGTCTCTCACTGTTTCCATTGTTTCCCCATCTATTTACCATGAAGTAAGTGATGGGACTAGATGCCATGATCTTGGGTTTTAGAATGTTGAGTTTTAAGCCAGCTTCTTCACTCTCCTCTTTCACTTTCATCAAGAGGCTCTTTAGTTCTTCTTCACTTTCTGCCATAAGGGTGGTATCATCTGCATATCTGAGGTTATTGATATTTCTTCTGGCAATCTTGATTCCAGCTTGTGCTTCATCCAGTCCAGCATTTCTCATGATGTACTCTGCATAGATATTAAAAAAGCAAGGTGACAAATACAGCCTTGACGTACTCCTTTCATAATTTAGAGCCTGTCTGTTGTTCCATGTCCAGTTCTAACTGTTGCTTCTTGACCTGCATACAGATTTCTCAGGAGGCAGGTAAGGTGGTATGGTATTTCCATCTTTTGAACAATTTAACAGTTTGCTGTGATCTACACAGTCAATGGCTTTGGTGTAGTTAATGAAGCAGAAATAGGTGTTTTTCTGGAACTCTCTTGCTTTTCCAAAATTCAACAGATATTGGCAATTTGATCTCTGGTTCCTCTGCCTTTTCTAAATCCAGCTTGAACATCTGGAAGTTCTCAGTATATGTACTATTGTAGCCTCATTTGGAGAATTTTGAGCATTACTTTACTAGCGTGTGAAATGAGTGCAATTGTGCGATAGTTTGAACATTCTTTGGCATTGCCTTTCTTTGGGATTGGAATGAAAACTGGCCTTTTCCAGTCCTGTGCCCACTGCTGAGTTTTCCAAATTTGCTGGCATATTGAGTGCAGTACTTTAACAGCATCTTCTTTTAGAACTTGAAATAGCTCAGCTGAAATTCCATCACCTCCACTAACTATGTTCATAGTGATGCTTCCTAACACCCACTTGACTTAGCCCTCTAGGATGTCTGGCTCTAGGTGAGTAAGCACACCATCATGGTTATCTGGGTCATGAAGGTTTTTTTGTGCAGTTCTTCTGTGTATTCTTGCCACCTCCTCTTAATATCTTCTACTTCTGTTAGGTCCATGCCATTTCTGTCCTTTATACTGCCCATCTTTGCATGAAATGTTCACTTGGTATCTGTAATTTTCTTGAAGAGATCTCTAGTCTTTCCCATTCTATTGTTTTTCTCTATTTCATTGTATTATTCACTTAAGCGGGCTTTCTTTTCTCTCCTTGTCATTCTCTGGAACTGTATTCAGTTGGGTGTATCTTTCCCTTTCTCCTTTGCCTTTTGCTTCTTTTATTTTCTCAACTATTTGTAAGGCCTCCTCATAAAACCACTTTGCCTCTTTGCATTTTTTCCTTGGGGATGGTTTTCGTCACTGCCTCCTATACCATGCTATGAACCTCCATTCATAGTTCTTTAGGAACTGTGTATACCAGATCTAGTCCCTTGAATCTATTCATCACCCCTACTGTATAATCATAAGGGATTTGATTTAGGTCATATCTGAATGATCTAGTGGTTTTCCTTACTTTCTTCAATTTAAGCCTGAATTTTGCAATAAGGAGCTGATGATCTGAGCCTCAGTCAGCTCGAGGTCTTGTTTATGATGAATGTATAGCTCCATGTATTTGCTCCATCTTTGGCTGCAAAAAATATAATCAATATGATTTCGGTGTTGACCATCTGGTGATGTCCACGCGTAGAGTCATTGCTTGTGTTGTTGGAGAAGGGTGTTTGCTATGACCATTGTGTTCTCTTTACAAAATTCTGTTAGCCTTTGCCCCGCTACATTTTGTACTCCAAGGCCAACTTGCCTGTTACTCCAGGTATCTCTTGACTTCCTACTTTTTCATTCCAATCCCCTATGATGAAAGGACATCTTTTTTTGGTGTTAGTTTTAGAAGGTCTTATAGGTCTTCACAGAACCATTCAACTTCATCTTCTTTAGCATTAGTATTTGGGACATAGACTTGGATTACTGTGATGTTGACTGGTTTGCCTTGGAAACAAACTGAGTTCATTTAGTCATTTTTTTAGATTGCACCTAGGTACTAAATTTAGGAATATTTTGTTGACTATGAGGGTTACTCAATTTCTTCTAAGGGATTCTTGCCCACAGTAGTAGATCTAATGGTCATCTGAATTAAATTTGCCCGTTTCCACCTATTTTAGTTCATTGATTGCTAAAATTTTGATATTCACTCTTACCATCTCCTGCTTGACCACTTCCAATTTACCTTGATTCATGGGCCTAACATTCTAGGTTCCTATAGAGTATTGTTCTTTATAGCATTGGAGTTTACTTTCACCACCAGACAGATTCACAGCTGAGCATTGTTTCTGCTTTGGCCTAGCCTCTTCATTCTTGCTAGAGCTACTTCTCCTCTCTTCCCCAGTAGCATATTGGATACCTACTGACCTAGGGGGCTCATCTTACAGTGTCATATCATTTTTGCCTTTTCATTCTGTTCATAGGGTTCTCAAGGCAAGAATACTGAAGTGGTTTGTCATTCCCTTCTCCAATGGACCACTGGAGTTTTATCAGAACTCTCCAACTTGACTATAGTTAACAACATTGTTTTGTATACTTAAAAGTTTTAAGAGAGTAAATCTTAGCTGTTCTCACCACCAAGAAAAATGGTAATTATGTGAGGTATTGATTACCACTAACCCTAATGTGGTAATAATTTTGCAATATATACACACATTGAATTTTTAAGACTTACGCAATGCTATATCTTATAAAGCCAGAAAAAAAATTTTTTTTTAATTAGCATGGAGACATTTGAACTCAGGCTTGAAGAGAGATTGAACTATATGGAATATTATACCGCTAATTTCCTCTTGAGCTCTTTGGTTTGTATTTCTTTAAAGCATTATTCTGAATTTTAGCAGAAAAATGTTTTCATTCTGGAGTACTGAGGGAGACCCAATGCTATACTTAAATGTACCTGAACCAGTATTAAGTGGAGGCTAAATTTGGGTGATTAATAAAAATATAAAAATTTATGTCAAACTGGAAAAAAAATGAATACAGCGTATCTTTTGCAATCATCAGATTGAAAAAATTTAGGAAGGCTATCAGAGCCAAGCATTAGAGCAATGGAAACTCTTATTTAGTTTGATCACTTTGGAAAGTGATGAAAGTGAAAGTGTTAGTCACTCAGTCATGTCTGACTCTTTGCTACCCCGTGGACTGTAGCCTGCTAGGCTCATCTGTCCATAGAAGTCTCCAGGCAAGAATACTAGAGTGGGTTGCCATTTCCTTCTCCAGAGGCTCTTCCTGACCCAGGGATCAAACCCAGGTCTCCCACATTCCAGACAGACCCATTACCATGTGAGCCACCAGGGAAGCCATCATATTTGGTAAAATTAAAAATGGACATGCTTGATATATATACATAAGGAGACATGTATAATCTCATTGTCATAGAGGGTTAATGAAAGCATTATCTGCAATTATAAAATGGAAACACGTCTCTAGAAAACGGATAAATGCTCATATGATGAATACTACCACTAAGGACAAAGAGAAGCTGTCATGCATTTGTTAAATGGAGAGACTTTGGGAAGATTTGAGCACTGCTCTGTTGTAACTTGGGACTTCCGTGTTGGCTCAAATGATAAAGAATCTGCCTGCAATATGGGAGACCTGGGTTTGATCCTGCAGTCCCCTGGGGAAGGGAATGGCAACTCTCTTTAGTGTTCTTGCCTGGAGAATTCAAGGGACTGAGAAGCCCGGTGGGCTACATTCCTTGGGGTCACAAAGAGTCAGACAGACTGAGCGACTAACACTGTCATAACTTTAGACAGCTATTTATCCTGTAGCTTTGTAAAATATGGATAATACCTGCCTCAAGTGTTAAGTATAAACAAGTTAATCCATGTAATGTATGTAGAACGTTGGCTGTTACACAGAGAAAATTCATTAAATGTTTTATTATTATTATTCAGAGAGTCAAAAGAATGAACTAGATCTATCTATATGCGCATGGAAGTATCTTGAAAAACACTATATTGAGTTAAAAAGAAAAAGTGTCAGAATTAAATGCTCACTATGATAACTAGAGATCCAGAGTAACCCAAATCCCCACAAATCAATACATTTTACTGCTTGCAAATATTTGTAGGGAAAATATAAAAATGATTGCCTGAAACCAAAAAGACAAAGCATGGGGAAGCTTTACTTCATCATATTTTATTTCACTTATAAAATAACAGTCTTGCAACAAATAAGATAGATATTAATATTTATCAATATGTAAGTCTTGTCTATAATATTATGACCTTTATATTGATACTTAAAATGTTTTAAAAAATAAAAAGATAAAAATAGAGTAAAAATTATAAGTTGAAAAGTCAGAAAAATGTAAAATTTTTCTAAAAATGTAAAAAAAATTAAAATATTATTTGATAAAGGTCTCATTTAAGTCAGTCAGAAAAACACTAAGAAGTCAGTAAGAAAAACACTAAGATTGATTTCATATATTAATGGACAAGTTTCATGCAAAAGCAATTACAAAATAGAAAAAATATACAAATAGCTTAAATATTTATAAAGATTCTGTCATTTTAACAACAACTTTAAAAATGTTGAAGCAAAAATATAGTTTTGTTGATCTCTAACAACTAATGTCACTGATTCAATGGACATGAGTTTGAGCAAACTCCAGGAGATAGAAAAGGACAGGAAAGACTGGCATGCTGCAGTCCATGGGGTCGCAGAGTCAGACATAACTGAGTGACTGAACAGCAATAGCTTATAACTAAATTTTTAAAAAATTATATTAGTGAAATGAGCACTGTATATGTTATGGTTGTGGCACTGTAAAGTTTTAGGTAATCTCAAAATAATGTAGTATAGATATAAAATAGTATTTAGTTATCAGAAACATTTTTGAAATGCAGCTTTAATATAAATTCATTTATTTCATTACTAGTAAATCAAAAATGCTGAATTAAAAACCCCATAAGCAATAATGTTTGGTTATGTCTAATATCCATTGCCCTTAGGATGCATGTGTGCTAAGCTGCTCCAGTCATGTCCGACTCTTCGCGACCCCATGGACTATAGCCCACCAGGCTCCTCTGTCCATGGGGATTTTCCAGGCAAGAATATTGGAGTGGGTTGCCGTGCCCTCCTCCAGGGAATCTTTCCATCCCAGTGATCAAACCTGTGTCTCTTAGGTTTCCTGCATTGGCAGGCAGGTTCTTTACCACTGGTGACACCTGGGAAACCCCTGCCCTTAGGGTAACCACCTAAGTTTTTGTTACAGCCTAAAAGGTGCTTTTTGATTCGATCCATATCTGTTTATTATGTGGAGCTTCCCTTGGATGATGCTATCTCTCCATCTCTAGGCTTTGGCCAAAGTGAACTTCTGCCAGGGTCTCTTCCTTCTCAGTTTTGGTGAATATTGAATTCTGTAATTCTCACTGACCTCCCCCCACCCAAGTGCCTATCCTCTGCCTCGATACGACTTATTCTTGACTTAATTTTTTCCCGCCCCCCACAGGAGGCCTGTCCAGTCCAGGTTAGAGAGGTCTCTCTGATATGCTTGCCTTAGAGCTCAGGGTCCACACTCATACTAGTCATCATCCTTGTATTATAGTTAATTGACTACTGTTTGTCTTTTATGCAAGACTATTAGTTTTCTGAAGGCTGGTAAGTCTGAGTATTGTGTTTAGTTAATAGAAGAATATACTGAATGAATGCACGAATTAATGTATGACTGAATGAGTAAAAATCATAGAAAAAATATGCTGACATGTTAATAGTTGGGGTTCTATAAGGTTTTGCACTTTATAATAATTTCTTTTCTGCCCATTTGAGTTTGGAGCCTTTTAGATACAGATGCAACAGTTTAAGTCATGGATGAAATGATAGCTTTATTACCCCTCTACACTGTTGGTGTGAGTGTAAATTGGTGAAGCCACGTGGAGAACAGTATGGAGGTTCCTTAAAAAGCTGAGAATAGAGCTACTACCATGTGACCTGGCAATCCCACTCTGGAGCACATATCTGGAAAAGATGAAAGCTCTAATTTGAAAAGATTCATATACCTCAGTGTTCATGGTGACACTATTTACAACAGTCAAGACAGGGGAGCAACCTAAGTGTTTATTAACAGACACCTGGTTCAAAAATATTTGGTGTGTGTATACAATAGAATACTATGTAGGCTTAGCAAAGTGAAATATTGCCATCTGCAGGAAAATGGATGGACCTAGAGGATATCATATTAAGGGAAGTAAGTCAGAGAGAGGTAAATATTATATGATATCACATATATGTGGAAACTAAAAATTGATACCGATGAACTTATTTATAAGATAGAAACAGAATCACAGACGGTGAAAACAATAATATGGTTACCAAAGGGGAAAGGGTGAGGGGAGGGATGAATTATTAATAGATACACACTGCTATATATAAAATAGATAACTAAGGGCCTACTGTATAACACAAGGAACTATATTCAACATCTTGCAATAGACTATGATGAAGAAGAATCTGAAAAAGAATATTTACATCTATCTATCTGAAGTTTATATATATGTATATATATATATATATTTTTAGCTGTGCCACATGGCTTGTGGGATCTTAGTTCCCTAAGCAGGATTGACACTTGCACCCTCGTCAGGGAAAGCAAGGAGTCCTAACCACTGGACTGCCAGGAAATTCCCTCCATCTATCTATTTGAATCACTTTTCATGTATACCTGAAACTAACACAATATTGTAAGTCAGCTATATTTCAATTAAAAAAAACAGCATTATTACTGATAAAACTGCTGTTTCAAAACGTGATGAGACTGTGGGCAAGGGAATTTCCTGTAAAAGTTATTCCTAAATTGGACAGTTTTTCACTTAATCCCTCAAATACAGGGAAACAACCCAGTTCATACAATTTTTATGAATACAGATCATATAATCCCTATAGGCAGCAAGTTCCTAAAGAGTAATAGAAAGGACAGATTAGTTTTTTTCTCCCAGACTCCTTAAGTCTTATCAGAGGAGTGAGTGACTGAAGCCTCAGAAGGCTCATCTGAGAAAATTTCTTTCAATATAGAAACATCTCAGGAGGAGGGGATTCTACCTCTAGTGGTAGTAATTTGGGTTTTCCATTTTTGTTTATATTTTCTGTATTTTCTAATTATCATGCACTCTTTTTAATTGGAAAAAAAATGTTTTGAAACATAAGTTGCAATAGTAATTTTCCTTTGCTACTTATTATCTCACAAGAGTTAGTTGAGGCAATCTGTAATACATTTATATTCATGTGAAAGATCTCATGTGAGAGAATGAAAGAAGTACCTAATGGAAAAAGTAAACAAATTTCTTGAGAATTAGCTAAAAGAAAAATATACATATTAATGATATACAACTGCACAAGGCCTTTTGTATGAGAAAATTATGTTTTAAATGAAGTGGTTGGTGGCAAGAGATATGAGTACTGAGGCTTTCTTTACAGTCTAGTAACGTGACCAAAATTTTTTCCCTTATCTCCTTTTCCAATATGTTCACACTATTTTTCCACTTGTGATTGGTAATCTTGAGTTTCAGTGAAGCTAATGTGAACTTTTAGAGCTAGAAAGAACATTAGACATAATTTTTATTTTCTTTTTAATTTTAAAAATTATCAAACTATAATGTATAAATATCAAACTAAAATGTATAAGTATCAAGCCATATAACTTAGGGACAGCCAAGATGAGGTGTCCCATTTCCTATCCTCCTACTTGATGTCTTTTCTGCCAGAGCATACTTCCGTCCACCACAATATCACAACTTTTGAGGATCTTGTAAAGAAAAATAGCAATACACCTTCCAACAAAGAAAAGGAAAACATTCCCACTCCTCTGAAAGCTTTGTGAGTAAAGCCTTAAGGAGTACTCCTTGGAAGAAAAGTTATGACCAACCTAGATAGCATATTGAAAAGCAGAGACATTACTTTGCCAACAAAGATCCATCTAGTCAAGGCTATGGTTTTTCCAGTGGTCATGTATGGATGTGAGAGTTGGACTGTGAAGAAAGCTGAGTGCCAAAGAACTGATGCTTTTGAGCTATGGTGTTGGCGAAGACTCTTTAGAGTCCCTTGGACAACAAGGAGATCCAACCAGTCCATTCTGAAGGAGATCAGTCCTGGGATTTCTTTGGAAGGAATGATGCTAAAGCTGAAACTCCAGCACTTTGGCCACCTCATGCAAAGAGCTGACTTATTGGAAAATACCCTGATACTGGGAGGGATTGGGGGCAGGAGGAGAAGGGGACGACAGAGGATGAGATGGCTGGATGGCATCACTGACCCGATGGACACGAGTCTGAGTGAACTCCAGGAGTTGGTGATGGACAGGGAGGCCTGGTGTGCTGTGATGCATGGGGTCGCAAAGAGTTGGACACAACTGAGTGACTGAATTGAACTGAACTAGGTCAATTAACCTGATCTCTGTGGAACATGTTAATAAAATTGAAAGTACTTATCTCATATTCAAATACTTTAAAACCTAGCTTTTCCGCTTGTGTTTAATAGTTTTAGTGCTCTGTTACACAACATGATTGGGTTGTTTTCTATATAAGTGAATAACAGGGATAACAGTGCAAAAGCAAAACTGTTTGAGTTCAGAGTTGTCTTCTTAAAGTTACTATTTGGAAACAAGAGCCAAGGTACATTTAATTAGATGGAATTTGATAGTTTCAAGACTGAGTTGTTTCTTAGATTGTCCTTTGTTGTACCTTTGTGCCTTCATAAAGGATATGTGTATGTTCCAATGCATTCAGTATGGACAAATTTTAATATAGCTTGCTAGGATATTGTGCAAGAAGACTTTTGAGAGTGGTTATTTTGGTAAACATGGGCAAAAGGACCTAGGAAGCTATCTTTTAACTAAAGCTGTAGAATATAGACAACCATGGATCTGCAGAACGTTATTTGCTGTTTATTTTAAAGAGATGGGAAATGTTTGATAGGAGAATTTTTTAAACTAAAACAATTGTAGCCTTGAACATGATAGTATTTGATAACTAAGATTTACCTTACAAAGTGTGATCCACAGGCTGGGTTCTCTTGGTTCATGTTTATATCAAGAATTCCAAATATCAGTTATTAGACCTTGCAGATTTTATATTAGCTAAAAAGAGTGCTAGCCTTTGAGGTGAGATAGACACAAGCTCAGTTTAGAATAAAGCTATAGACACACATTACTTAATGGCCTTTATCTGAATAGCAAAAAGTTGGGGGGAAGCTTTCCACATTTTTAGTTCATTTTTAGAAGTTTATTTTTATTTGGAGGATAATTACTTTACAGTATTGTGTTCATTTCTGTCATAGATCAACATGAATCAGCCACAGGTATACATATGTCCCCTCCTTCTTAAACCTTCCTCCCATCTTCCTCCTGCCTCCCACTCCATCCCACACCTCTAGGTTGTCAGAGAGCATCAGATTTGAGCTCTCTGAGCCATACAGCAAATTCCCACTGGTTATCTGCTTTACATATGGTAATGTATATGTTTTAATGCTACTTTCTCAGTTTCTCCCACCCTCTCCTTCACCCACTGTGTCCACAATTCTATTCTCAATAGCAGTATTTTATAGACATCTAATTAAAACTGTTCTCATATTAGCATCTCCTTAGCTGGAAAACCAGTACCATGGTGAATTTTCTTTGACTGTCTATGCCAGACATTTATGTAACCATAGAAGAGAGAACTGTTAATAGTAATATAAATAAAAGGAAAATCATATCAGTAAAGGTTGACCAAGTGTGAATACAGTAATTGCAGAAGAAACAATTTGATATCATCACTGATAAATCTCATGCCCACAGGTCAAGTTATAAGAAAAGGGATTTAAATAGAGCACTATTTCCAATTGAAATGCATCATTCACATGTACTAGAGTTATCTAAGATAAAATAACAAGTTTTTTTTCTTCCCACAACTTTCCCTTGTAGTGTGTTATTTTTGCACATAAAATATGAAATTTAACCCTAGGCTAGTGACGCAGTGGTAAAGAATCTGCCTGCCAATGCAAAAGATACAGGAGACACAGGTTTGATCCCTGGGTTGGGAAGATACCCAGAGATCCGGCATCTTTTTTTTTTTTTAAACAAAACAAAAACCACTACTGAGTCACACCCAGCTGTAAACATGTCACCATGAGGAAGCCCCATCCCAACCCCCAGGCCACAGAGTTGGAGGTGAAATGACAGGGCTTGGGAGGAGGGTCACAGGGGAGGTGTTAAGCAGGGCGGAACAGATGCAGCAGAAGACCCCTGGTAGGTGGGGGGTCAGGGCAGGAGAGGGGGCTGAGCTCCCAGGAGCCTCAGAGTGACAGTCCCAAAGGGCTGGGAGGCTTAAGAAGCCTCTTCCTGGGGGCTTCCTCAAGGCCCTCTGCCCTCCCGGCTGCAGCCCCTGAACTCCAGGGCCCCCACAGCAGGAAGGTGAGGGCCGCCCCCAATGCTATGCCCCCTACCCCCAGGCCTGCCCAGCCCAGTCCAGTTTCCTAGTCCCCTGTGAGCCTCCCTCCAGGTTAGGCTGGCCTCAGGGGACCGGGTGAGACACCCCCACCCCTCCACCCCCAGCTCCTTAGAGTCCAGCCCTAGGTCTGGGCAGCTCCTCAGGGAGCAGCACGTGGCCCCTTCCCTGGGGGCTCGGGTCCCTCTGTGGCCCTCTGACTGGAATGTGGCAGTGCGGTGGCCAGGAGGGGGCTGGCCAGCCTTCACACCGCCATCTCCTGGTCCTCCCGCTGGATCATCTGGTAATGCTGCAGGTTCTCCAGGTGTGCCGCCAGTTCCGTGTCCTGAGCCTTCTCAGCCCTCTGCCGGGGAGTGTCGCCCTGCTGGCCGGTCTTCATGAGTGAGGCCCCGGCTTCCACAATGTAGTGGCAGATGGTGCGCTGGTCCAGGGCTGCTGCCTGGTGCAGGCAGGTCTCCCCGTTTTCCTCCACGGCGTCAAGGATCTCAGTGGGCGTGGGCTCCAGCAGGTAGCCGACCACTTCCTTGCTGCCGGTGCTGAGCGCGGTGCAGGAGCATGCAGCTCCACTCTTAATGGTGAATGAAGTCGCCCCCAGCTCGGTGCAGCTCCTGGAGCTTACAGAAATCGGATCTGGAGAAGGAAATGAAAGCCACTCCAGTATTCTTGCCTGGAAAATTCCATGGACACAGAAACCTGGTGGACTGTAGTCCATGGGATCACAAAGGGTCATACACAACTGGGCGTGTATGCAATGCCAAACACATTCTTCCGTTTAGGAAGACTGGTTAAATTTAATTTTTTATTAGTTTTTATTGGAGTATAGTCACATTACAACGTTGTGTTACTTTTTGCTGTACAGCAAAGCTAATCAGATATGGATTCATATTTATCCTCTCTTTTCATATTTCCTTCCCATTTAGGTCACCACAGAGCACTGAGTAGAGTTGCCTGTGCTATACAGCAGGTTCTCATTAGTCATATATTTTATACATGATTGCAGCCATGAAATTAAAAGATGCTTGCATCTTAGAAGAAAAGCTATGGCAAACCTCAGTTCAGTTCAGTTCAGTTGCTCAGTCGTGTCCAACTCTTTGTGACCCCATGAATCGCATCATGCCAGGCCTCCCTGTCCATCACCAACTCCCAGAATTTACCCAAACTCATGTGCATTGAGTCAGTGTTGCAATCCAGCCATCTCATCCTCTGTCGTCCCCTTCTCCTCCTGCCTGCAATCCATTCCAGCATCAGGGTCTTTTCCAATGAGTCAACGCTTCGCATGAGGTGGCCAAAGTATAGGAGTTTCAGCTTTAACATCAGTCCTTCCAATGAACACCCAGGACTGTTCTCCTTTAGGATGGACTGGTTGGATCTCCTTGCAGTCCAATGGACTCTCAAGAGTCTTCTCCAACACCACAGTTCAAAACTATCAATTCTTCGGCACTCAGCTTTCTTCATAGTCCAACTCTCACATCCATACATGACCACTGGAAAAATGATAGCCTTGACTAGATGGACCTTTGTTGGCAAAGTAATATCTCTGCTTTTTAATACGCTATCTAGGTTGGTCATCCAATCCCAAAGAAAGGCAATGCCAAAGAATGCTCAAACCACCGCACAATTGCACTCATCTCACACGCTGGTAAAGTAATGCTCAAAATTCCCCAAGCCAGGCTTCAGCAACATGTGAACTGTGAACTTCCACATGTTCAAGCTGGTTTTAGGAAAGGCAGAAGAACTAGAGATCAAACTGCCAACATCTGCTGGATCATCAAAAAAGCAAGAGAGTTCCAGAAAAAACATCTATTTCTGCTTTATTGACTATGCCAAAGCATTTGTGTGAATCACAATTAACTGTGGAAAATTCTGAAAGAGATGGGAATACCAGACCACCTGACTTGCCTTTTGAGAAATCTGTATGCAGGTCAGCAACCAACAGTTAGAACTGGATATGGAACAACAGACTGGTTCCAAATAGGAAAAGGAAGACGTCAAGGCTGTATATTGTCACCCTGCTTATTTAACTTCTGTGCAGAGTACATCATGAGAAACGCTGGGCTGGAAGAAGCACAAGCTGGAATCAAGATTGCTGGGAGAAATATCAATAACCTCAGATATGCAGATGACACCACCCTTATGGAAGAAAGTAAGGAAGAACTAAAGAGCCTCTTGGTGAAAGTGAAAGAGGAGAGTGAAAAAGTTGGCTTAAAGCTCAACATGCAGAAAACTAAGAACCAAAATAGATGAGGAAACAGTGGAAACAGCATGACATTAAAGTGATGTAAATGCATAGCTGCCTATTCCTTATCTATAGGGACAATTTTCAGTAATTTTACCAAAACTATGATAGCAAGTGTATGGTTTGCATAGATGTTTGTTATCATGTAGAGGTAATTCTCTTATATTCCTAGCTTTAAAAATCATAAGTAGTGGTAAATACCATATTTATATATTGAATCTACATTCATGGATTTGAAAACTCAATTTTGAGATTTTTAACCCACTTCAAATTGATTTGCAGATACAATATAATCCAAACACGTCTCAGATACCTTTTTTAAAGAAAATGGTAAGATGTTAATCTCTAAGAAAAAGCAAAGAACCTAGAAGAGACAAACTCTTTTCAAATGAACAAATTTGGAGCATTTAGACTACTTAATTTAAAGATTTACTGTAAAGCTATAGAAATTAATACAGTGTTATTAGTTTAAGCATAGACATATAGATCAATAGAACAATAATAGAGAAATAGACCCACAGTTATTTGGTGAATTTATTTTAGAAAAATTATCCAATGTAATTCAATCAGAAAAGGACAATATTTTGAATAAATTACACTGAAACAACTGGATAGCTCCATGAAAAAAAATTTTCTTCTAGACCCTTACCTCGCATCACAATCAAAAGGCAAACCTAAATTGAGCACAAGCATAATATGAGGTAAAACTATATAATTTCCATTAAAAAATAGAAGAAAATCTTTTCAAACTTGTGTAGGTAAAGATTTTCTAAATATGGCAGAAGAACAACAAACCATTAAAAAAAAGATATCATTAACTATCAAAATCAAAGAAAAAAACTTATACTCTTTTAAGAGACCCAATCGGAAAAACAAAGACAATCCACAGACTAGGAGTGAATACTGTAACAGAACACATAACTTACAAAGGGCTTATATCCAGAATACATAAACAGTTTTTGCAAAGAATACAAGCGGGTTCTTTGGTGGTCCAGTGGGTTAAAAATCTGCCAGTCAATGCTGAGGATATAGTTTCGATCCCGGTCCAGGAGGATTCTACATGCCTCGGGGCAACTAAGCCCATGCGCCACGACTGCTAAGCCTGCTCGAGCCTGTGCTCAAGAGACTCTGCAGCAGTAAGGGCACACACCACAACTGGAGAGGAGCTCTCTCTCACCACAATTAGAGGAAGCCCCGGGATCGAACCCAGGTCTGCCACATTGCAGTTTTTGGGAAGCCGCAATTCAACCCACGACACTGAGAAATGGGATATTTACATTATCTCGGAGTGTTTCCCACCATATACTTTTAAGTGGACAGGGAAAAAGACTCCACATTGGAGAAACCTGGCAAATGAAGATCAGCATCCTCTGTGATAGCACAAATCCTAGTGTGTGCTTTCTTATATGGTGCCCTCCACAAAATTGCTTTTGTGGTACTTCTGCCAAAAATGCAGAATGTGAATCTATTCGTGAGGAAACACTAGACAATGGGGCGACATCCTATAATACTTTTCAGGAAGTCAAGGTTATGAAAGATAGGAAGGGGGGATGGAAAGACGTAACCAGAGAAAGATTTCTTTGGTTCTAAAGGACAGTGTCGGGAGGTGGTAATACTTGAGTAAGACCTATGAGATAGTGCTTTTATCAATGGTAATTTTCTGATTTTGATCATTGTTTTGCAGCTGTGAAAGAGACCAGAGTTTTTAGGGGCTTAAGGGGACTTATGTCAGTATCTTACTGCCACAGAGTTCAGAAAATACTACACATACATAGAAAAATAACGATAGAATAAATATGGCAAAATGTCAGCAGCTGGGGAATCTGAGTGAAAACTATATGGAAGTTATCTGTATTATTGTTGTAACTGTCCTTTAATTCTGGAATTGGTTACAAATAAAAAGTTTAAAATTTAAAAATTTTGAAAATGTAACTCTATACTTAAGAGGAGTCTGGTTCTGGAACGTCAGTCTGGCTGAAACACTGGTGTTACACGTGCCCTGTCTTCTGTAATCTGGCTTTTGGTGACAGTCTAGCAATCTGACTGGTTTTCTAAAGTATCCATGGTTAGTTAGAGAATAATCTGTTCTAAGAACTTCCCTGGTGGTCCAGGGGTTAAGAATTCGCCTTCCAATGCAGGTGACATGGTTCAATCCCTGGTCAGGGAACTAATGCCCACATGCCACTGGGAAACTAAGCCTGTGTGCCACAACCAAGACCTGATGCAGCTAAAAATAGACCCCCCCCCAAAAAAATAGTCACCTCTTTGTCAACCTGTGAACAAGCGTAGGGAAAATAAAATTTCTGGACTGTTAATGATTTATTTTGAACTATTTCACTAAGTTTTTTTTTTTTTAATTTAGAGTTTCATCTGTTTTTTTTTTTTTTTTTTTTTTGATAAAGATTAACTCTGCTATGGAATTAAACTAAATTGGAGTTCCAGGACCAGTTCATTAGAATATGTAGTTGTTTTCTTGCAATGTGGGTCAAATATTGCTGCCATGGGGTCTTGGTGTCCCAGTAGTAGGTTGTGTCTTTAGACATGTGGGTTTTCTTCTATCATCTTAATGGTTGTAAAAGCCAATTTGTGCTCTCTGGTCCTATGGTAGTGGTGCTATGTGCACTTAATGATTAGAAGAGACGATGGCTAGGTTGCTGACTGGTGAAAGAACTTGGTTACAATGGGAAATGTGTTTCTGTGTTCCTTATCTTGTTTTATGGCAGTGAGCAGTGTCATAAACTGCTAGTATTCTAGCGTGATCTAAGGTTTTTCTTAAGTATATTTGGTTAAAATGCAGTTGCTAGAATAATTTAGGGAAAATGTTGAGTGGAACTTCTGGGAAAGGAAAGTTGACTTATATATGATAAAAACTAAGAGGATGAGGTCTTGGCAGCATGCAATATTAATACTGGGTGTTGTACTACAAGGCATTAAGAGGTGTTCTGGGACAGAGATAGTTTCACTTACTTTAGAAGTTTAACATCTGTTTTTCCTATTTGTTGCAGCCCTCTCTACCTTTTAGGACAATAGGTTAAGTTTGCAAATCAATTTTAAAATGTGCCATCATAAAGCTAATTCTTTTGTTTAACTTTTAAAAATTCAATTTTATTTTTTCTTCCCACTGCTAGTGCCTTTTGCAGGTAGTAATAAAGTTAAATTGTTGCACAATAAAATTTCCCAGTTTATTTTCTTCTTAACCAGTGAAATACTTCTCTTTGTCACTGACAATGTAAAAAGATCAAGCTAATGTGGGAATGAAAGCTATCACTTTTTTAAAACTGTAATTGAGTCAGTTCTTCTGCAAAGACAGTCCTCCATCTTTTCACGTAATGAAGGTACAACTAGAAAACAGTAACTACCCACTTGCCTGGAAGTCAAATAAAATGCATTTTTAGGCTTAAGGAAGGAACCAAGGAATTAGTCTCACTGCCACAATTGATGAAAAGATTTCCCTATGTTGTAAGCTTGACATGATGTGAAGTGATAGCCCTAATATTTTTTGGTAAGATTATATGAAGGCAATATTTCTTAGCCTGAATTATCTTCCCTTCTTTGTTCGTATTAGACATAAAATATAAAAGTAGGATAGGGAAGAATATTTAGAGTCTATCAGATCCACAGCTTATCAGCATATGAAAAAACAAAAAACTTGTCTTTCTCCAGTTCTTTTTTCTGGGGCTGGATCTTGCAAAGTGGACATATTCCAAAGGATTTATTTCTTTTAAAATTGAAAATGAATTCACTTGAAAGAAAGAAAAAAAAGCATGAAAGGCTGATACCTAAACTTCCAAGAAAAGTTAATATGATCTCTTTCCACACCACATTAGTATTTTCATTTTTAGTCTTAATGTCTTGAATGAAGTATACTGCAATGGGTCTGAATATCTGGAATTACATACACTGTACACAAGTCCCTCTCACTATAAGCAAACAATATCTTATTACAAAAGAGAAAAAAATGCTTAATTTTTCTCAAAAGAATGATAGTAAATAGCAAAACATAGAAGACCTGTTAGATCAAATGTTATCTTAAATGCGGGCTTCCCTCATAACTCAGTACATAAATAATCTGCCTACAATGCTGGAGACCCAGGTTTGATTTCTGTGTCAGGAAGATCCTATGGAGAAGGAAATGGCAACCCACTCCAGGATTCTTGCCTGGAGAATCCCATGGACAGAGGAGCCAGGCGAGCTAGAGTCCATGGGGTAGCAAGAATCAGACGTGACTGAACGACTAAACCACCACCACCATTATTTTAAATGAAATTTACATAAAAATAGACAATAGCAGCGCAAATGAAGTGTTATCCTCTAATTTGAGTCCAACTCTTTACGACCTCATAGATTGTAGCCTGCCAGGCTCCCCTGTCTATGGAAAGAAAACTGGAATGGGTGAGAAAACTGGAGTGGGTAGGCATTCCCTTCTTCAGGGGAACTTCCCAACCCAGGGAGTGAACCCATCTTGCACTTCAGGTGAATTCTTTACTGTCTGAGCCACCAGGGAAGCCAAGTAGTCTAGCAGTGCAAAGACTAATACAGAACTCTGAATTGGTCATTTTCATGGTCACTAGTGTCATGATAAATAGCTTTAGTTTTAGCTTAAAAAAACATAGAAATACTGACTATTTTAAACATGATAATAGCTCAGCTATCATAAGTAAGTTCAATATTTGGAAATTAATATCAAAAAGCAACAGAGACATTAAAATATCACTCAAAAATTTAAGAGAAACAATTTTTGTAGGTCAACATTTTCAGGATTCCACAAGCACAAATTTTGACATATATTAGAACAGTTAAATTTTATTCATTTTGTTCTTATTGCAGTTATAAAATGTATTAAAATATCCACTAAAATATCTAAGAGTTTTTTAAATGTTTGGTTTATCTCTAGAAATTTTATATTTTTATGCAAATACAATTTAGTTAAGTTTGAATTGCATAACTGATCTCTCCAAATATCCAAACTTTTCTTTGAATTAAAATATGCCATGGTCCACATTTATCTTTCTGTAGCAACTAAATGATCAATATGGAAGAGGAATATAACTGATTTTGAAGGAGATTGCTGGGCACAAAAGTTTATATTGAAGAAGCAATGTAGCCTAAGGATATTGTATCAGTAAGGTTCCAGTTAGAAAACCAGAGACCTATTCTATTTTAAGCAAGAAGAAATTTGATACAGATTATTAGGTGTTGGCAAAATCGTTGGGAGAAATGGAACCATGAAAGTCAAGGAAAACTACCGCTAGATCTCATACTCACTCCAAACTTTCAGAGAACCAGGACACAAAAGAAACTGCCACCAGTGATCACAACTCCCCATCACAGGAGTGCATGACTTACAAGAATGCCCCGAGTCTGCCAAAGCCCTTGCTACTTCTTTTTTGCTGCCAGAGGAGATGTAGTATCACTTCTACCTCTTTTCCACCTTCCAAACAGCTTTTGAATAGCTCATATCAGTGACTAACATGAAACTCTGCTAGTAAGGTAAGATACAAAGAAGTGCATTGAAGGATCTGGGAATGCTGCTGAGTTGAAAACAGCCATATGGGGAAGTCTATCCCTTTAGCTATTCAGCATTTTTACACATCTTTCCATGCATATTGACCCTCCAGATTATAAGATGAACATAAGTCTGCTAAATTTGTGACATTCTCTCTCATGGAAATGAAAATGTGCTTAATCTCTTCCAAAATATAGGAAACCTGTGAATCACTATATGCATTACTGTGTGTCGTTCAATCCTCTTTGAACTGTCACAATTTCACTTAGATATCTAGTCAGTTCAGTTCAGTTCAGTCGCTCAGTCATGTCCGACTCTTTGCGACCCCATGAATCGCAGCACGCCAGGCCTCCCTGTCCATCACCAACACGTGGAGTTCACTCAGACTCACCTCCATCGAGTCCATGATGCCATCCAGCCATCTCACCCTCTGCTGTCCCCTTCTCCTCCTGCCCCCAATCCCTCCCAGCATCAGAGTCTTTTCCAATGAGTCAACTCTTCCATGAGGTGGCCAAAGTACTGGAGTTTCAGCTTCAGCATCATTCCTTCCAAAGTAATCCCAGGGCTGATCTCCTTCAGAATGGATTGGTTGGATCTCTTTGCAGTCCAAGGGACCCTCAAGAGTCTTATCCAACACCACAGTCCAAGAGCATTAATTCTTCAGTGATCAGCCTTCTTCACAGTCCAACTCTCACATCCATACATGACCACAGGAAAAACCATAGCCTTGACTAGACAGACCTTAGTCGGCAAAGTAATGTCTCTGCTTTTGAATATGCTATCTAGGTTGGTCATACCTTTTCTTCCAAGGAGCAAGCATCTTTTAATTTCATGGCTGAAGTCACCATCTGCAGGGATTTTGGAGCCCCCCAAAATAAAGTCTGACACTGTTTCCACTGTTTCCCCATCTATTTCCCATGAAGTGATGGGACTGGATGCCATGATCTTAGTTTTCTGAATGCTGACCTTTAAGCCAACTTTTTCACTCTCCACTTTCACTTTCATCAAGAGGCTTTTTAGTTCCTCTTCACTTTCTGCCATAAGGGTGGTGTCATCTGCATATCTGAGGTTATTGATATTTCTCCCGGCAATCTTGACTCCAGCTTGTGTTTCTTCCAGTCCAGCATTTCTCATGATGTACTCTGCATATAAGTTAAATAAGCAGGGTAATCTGAAGACTAATTCTAAATTTAAACAGCACCACACAGTATATAATATACTGATTGAAGAGGAGAATGTAAAAAGAAAAGAGTACATGTATATACACACTCATACACATACACAAATATATTACCTAAATAAAATTAAGAAGAAAGTGTTCATAGTTAATATAGTCTTCATTTATGTACTTTGTCATTAGACCAAAATTGATATTTATAACTTTGTTCAATACTTATTCATTGTTCATTTGATCTCAGTAGGGATGTTTACAGGCTGTGTTCTTTACTAAGTTGACTGACCCAAACCTCCATTCTTGATGTCCTACCTGTGCTGGCTTGTATAGATTCCATTCAGTTTTACTACTGAACATGGAAGTATTAAGAAAATCCTTTAGGATCTAGACATACTTTCATTGTATATAACAACCACCCTCCTCCCTCTTGATAATCTGTGAATTTACTTCAACTGGTACAGTAATCTCCTTCTTTGCCTCTTGGTTCAATGACACTGCGATTTCAAAGTAGTTAAGTGGGATCTCAACCACCTGTTCACGGGAGCCATTTTTGTGTCCCCTAGCAGTAGTATTTCTCTTTAAGAACTAAAAATTTAAACCGAAAGAGCCTAAAGGTGGCGGGCTGGAATGGAAAAGTTTTGCAATTGGATTATTACGAGTGCTACAGAACAGAGTTGCTGCTACTTTTACCCCCTGGTACAAGAACTTATGTATGCTGTTGTAGGGAAAAATAGCATTTTATTGTTGGTTCAGAGAAAATAAGAGTAATTTGTAGAACTGGTGTCATTCCAAAAGTTTTTGTTTCTCAAGGAGACAAGTCTACTGTTTTATAAAACCCATTATTTCTGAATGATAGATTCCATGGAAAGATTGATGAATCCATTAGGTACCATATGATTGCATCCTTCTTTTCCTATAAAATATTTCTTGAGCAGAAGCATAACGGGTAACACACGATGGAAATGAACAATGTATTCGGTAAGAATTTAGATAGTAGTGCTGAAAAAAGTGTTTCAAGGAGAAAAGGCACATTTATATCCATAGCAAGAGTCTTTTTTGCAAGAAAGGAACCTCACTGCAGTGGTGTTAGCTTAGTCAGTTTCAAAGAAAGAAGACATGTTATTGAACCCAGATGCAATATCCATGGATACATTGTTGATGAAAGAGTTAGATAACCACAGAGCAGCTTGGGAAAGAGGCTAAGTGACTATCTTGAATAGGTCGTATTATGTACCTGACTACTGAGAGCCTCTCTTTGGTGGGCATTTCCATGAGACACAAACTTACAACATGTGCTCATTTAAATTGCTTGATCTGTATACTTCTTCCCCAGACCCTGTACAACAGTATTGGTCCATTAATTATTGACAATTAATCATTGTATATCAATATCTTTGGCAATCACTCAAACTATACAACCAGATGCACTAATCAACTTGGGGTCTACCAAGATTTACCTGATGCCTCTCAGAGCCACTTCTGTTTCCTTTGGTCGGTGTCACCACATCCCATGGGACCAAATTCCAAATCAGGAATTTTTCAAGAGGCCTTAGGTGTGGATGGAGGGAGAGGTGGTGACACAGCAAGAACAGATGTGATAGGAGATGAACTTACTTATTTGTGTAACTTATAGTTTCTGGACCTACTCAAGTCTGATCATATATATTCCGGCCTGGTGTATCAGGTAATACCCAGAGTGCAACAGACAAATCAGGTCGCATGATCTTTTATTTTTCTACCATCAGCAGTTCTCTCAACCTAAGCACAATAGCAAGCTAGAAACTGTTTTTGAAAAGGCAATTTTCCATTTTCAAGGAAGAATACAGATTTTCTGTGAAACCCTTAGGATTAGATGTGTTTTTATCACTCTAAAGTTGGGAGGATTTCCATTTATTATTGCTGCCTGTCAAAATCTTTTAAGCACAACTGGATCTCTACAACCTTAAGACCAAAGTGGCAGAGTAGCTGAGGACCCACAGCCCAAATCTCCTGCAAAACCTCTTGCTCTGGGCTTCTCTAAAATTTAGCAATATTAGGGGTTAGTTAGCAAATACATCAGTTATCTACGAGTAAATATTTTTTATAAAATCCAGATGAGCCCATCAATTGTTGTGTTTCTTAGTTGCTGAAAGGTAAAATCACAGCAACTGGCTTTCTCTTTGCAGTGGAAAACCATTCATGCCTTGGACCATTATCTCCCTGGACACTTCATTAAGATGCCAGGTTCCTGAATTTTCATGCCTATTATCTTCTACCTGCTGGTATTCATGTGTTTTATCAAGGCATCAACTGTATTAGCTAATGTCTGTTCAACAGGTCTGATTAATATGATTTCTCATTTTAGTTGATCAGTAACAGGAAGGTGTGGAAAAGGCAATGGCACCCCACCCCAGTACTCTTGCCTGAAAATCCCATGGATCGAGGAGCCTGGTAGGCTGCAATCTATGGGGTCGCTAAGAGTCGGGCACGACTGAGCGACTTCACTTGGATGTTTCACGTTCATGTATTGGAGAAGGAAATGGCAACCCACTCCAGTATTCTTGCCTACAGAATCCCAGGGATGGGGGAACCTGGTGGGCTGCCGTCTATGGGGTCGCACAGAGTCAGACACGACTGAAGCGACTTAGCAGCAGTAGCAGCAGCAGCAACAGGAAGGTGAGTCAGATCCCTATGAGCTAGATTATAAAACAGGGCTGAAGAATTGACATAGTTTGACAAGGTTATGAGGTAAAGGAGTGAAGATATGCTGTCTTTACACAGTAAAAGTAAATGAGTTCTTGTAATCTTTGAGAGTTTCCATGGAGAGAAAGAAAGACTTTTTCAGACACAAAACTGCACCCCAGGTTCCAGGGACTCTGCTGATTTATTCCTGTAAAAAAGTACTTCTGGAATAGCAGAGGCAAGAGAATCAATACCTGATTTAAATTTACAATAATATTTTGCCAGGTTCTGAAGCTTACTTTATTTCATTTAAAATTTTTTCAAATTTATTTAATACTTTTATTGATTTATGTGTATTTGATTTTCAAAGAACTGCTTATATTCAATGTGTACAATTTAATGAGTTTGGACACATGAAAACATCTCTGATACTATCACTACAAGCAAGTTCAGTTCAGTTCAGTCACTCAGCCGTGTCCGACTCTTTGCGATCCCATGAATTGCAGCATGCCAGGCATTCCTGTCCATCACCAACACCTGGAGCTCACTCAGACTCACGTCCATCGAGTCAGTGATGCCATCCAGCCATCTCATCCTCTGTCGTCCCCTTCTCCTCCTGACCCCAATCCCTCCCAGCATCAGAGTCTTTTCCAATGAGTCAGCTCTTCGCATGAAGTGGCCAAAGTATTGGAGTTTCAGCTTTAGCATTATTCCTTTCAAAGAATATCCAGGACTGATCTCCTTTAGGATGGACTGATTGGATCTCCTTGCAGTCCAAGGGACTCTCAAGAGTCTTCTCCAACAACACAGTTCAAAAGCATCAATTCTTTGGCACTCAGCTTTCTTCACAGTCCAACTCTCACATTCATACGTGACTACTGGAAAAACCATAGCCTTGACTAGATGGACCTTTGTTGGCAAAGTAATGTCTCTGCTTTTGAATATGCTATCTAGGTTGGTCATAACTTTCCTTCCAAGGAGTAAGCATCTTTTAATTTCATGGCTGCAGTCACCATCTGCAGTGATTAATAGATAAATCCAACACTTCCTAGAGTTTCCTTGGGTCCCTTTGTTTTTGGTTTGCTTTGTAGTCATAACACAATATGAGATCTACCCCTTTAACGGTCTGAAGTGCACAATATCATAACGTTGACTGTCGGCACTCTGTTGTTCAGCAGATCTCTAGACTTTATTCATCTAGCATAACTGAAACTTTAAATCCATTAAATAACAACTCCCCATTTCCTCTACTCCCTAGTCCTGGGCAACCAGCATTTCATTCTCTGCTTCTAAGACTGACTATTCTAGATACCTTATGTGAGTGGAATCATGCAGTATTTATCTTCCTATAACTGGCTTATTTCACTTAGCCTAATAGCCTCTTGGTCCATGCACGTTGCCACAAATGATAGGATTTCCTTTTTGTAAGGTTGAACAACAGCCCATTGTGTGTGTATATATGTATGTATACAAATATAGGCTAGAGGTTAGTGAAAGACTTAATCTGCTGAAGCCTATATATCTGCCCACCATTGCTGGAGGAGCAGAGTATGTTTCCTTAGCTCTCTTTCACCTTCCAAATCTCATGTAATGGCCTTTCAGCACTGGTCTAACCTAGGGCAAAATAAGGTTTTTGGTTTTCAGCCCTTGTGACCTGGGAGCATGCAGACAAGGCTGAGAATGGTTCTCAGCTATTACCAGGCAATCTGACATGGTGTTATGGGTATGAGCCATCCTACTTGGGGTCAGATTCTGCTTCCACCACCTGCCAGTTGTGTGACCTTTGGTGAGCCACCTGACTTCTCTGTGACTTGGTTGTGCTAGCTATGAAATGTAGATAATTTCCCTAACTTGAAGAAATTTTGAGAGTTAATGCAGATAGATGGTGTGTAACAATGCTTGACATATAATAAACCTCAGTGCAGTAAAGAATTATTATTAAAATCTGGAGTATGGTTTTGCCAAAACCCAAATAAAAAGATTAGGCAAATAATCTATTTGTAACTGTGTAGTACGTGAGTTTTTTAAGTATTTTTTCCCATGGGTCATAATAATTTAACATGTCCAGGTGTACTTTATGTTTAAGGCAACATATTCCGATAGCTAGTTTAGGTCTAATTAGGTAAGGGAGGCATCACTATCTGAAGACTCAGAGTAATACACTTTAATCACTATTTTTTGAAGACTAAGGAAGAATTTAAATTTTTAGCACTTTTTTTCTGAGTAGGATCACAGATTGTATTTTGTTTTTTTCTAATGTTCATCTTGTTGTTCAGTCACTCAGTCACGTCCAACTCTTTGAGCCCTGATGGACTGCAGCATGCCAGGATTTCCTGTCCTTCACTATCTCCCATCTTCTACCAATTCAGCATCATAGTAATCTAAGTCTATACCTCAACTACTAATGCCAAAGAAGATGAAGTTGAATGGTTCTATGAGGACCTACAAGACCTTCTAGAACTAACACCACAAAAAAGATGTCCTTTTCATCATAAGGGACTGGAATCCAAAAGTACGAAGCCAAGAGATACCTGGAGTAACAGACAAGTTTGGCCTTGGAGTACAAAATGAAGCAGGGAAAAGGCTAACAGAGTTTGGCCAAGAGAAGACACTGGACATGCAAACACCCTCTTCCAACAACATAAGAGATGGTTCTACACATGGACATCACCAGATGGTCAAAATGTTCATCTTAGGAATCTTTAAAAAATTAAAATACCTTGAAAGAATTGCTCCCTACCCATAAAATAATAAAACAAAAACTAATGATCTTATAACCTAAATTCCTCTAGAATATTTTTCCAGAAACACTGATTGCAAGGTAGTCAATTAGATATTTTTCAAGCTGAATTTATAGTTTATGTTTTAAATTTTCAAAAGAAAACAAAATTATTATAGGCCTCTAAGTTTGTATGGCTGTTTGTTACACAGCATTTTTGTAACACTGGATAAGTGTGCATGACACAAAGATTAAAAAAAAGAAAAACCTACAGTGTGTATCAGTTCAGTTCAGTTCAGTTCAGTCACTCAGTCGTGTCTGACTCTTTGCAACCCCATGAATCACAGCATGCCAGGCCTCCCTGTCCATCACCAATTCCCGGAATTCACCCAAACTCATGTCTATCGAGTCGGTGATGCTACAGTGTGCATACTTATATTCAAAAATATTTTTGTTTAGGAAAGTCAGAAAAGCATCATTACCCTGTCTTTGATTCTTTTTATAAATATGAAAAGATTTCAAAAACATTTCAGGGGAAACCTGGAATATTTGTTTTTAAAACCAAAAGCAAGCTTGTATTTCTTATTCTCAAAGAATCTGTAGGCAACACAAACAAGTCAGAGGAACTTATTCATTCTTAACATTTTACTTTCTACACACACTTGCTGCCTCTGTTGAAATAAACAGGATAATTTGAAGAAACGAATGGTCTCTCTTTAGTGTTGCTGTGCAGCAGGAAGTCAGACTCTAAAGAAAAAAAAGTGTTGTTAAGTATTTTGGGGACATGGAAATAATCTGAAGAAAAGTAAAAGAAAAATGTTATAGTGTTGAGCAACACAGTTTCCAGCACTCAGCACAAAAGTTTAAGACAAAATATTAATTAACATAAATAAACAAAATCATCTACAGTATTGCTTGAGAAAGACAAGAGTAATTATTCTCAGTAACTCCACTTTAACTCAGAACCAAGTGAAATTTTCCACCTGGGGGAAACAGGACATGGAGAAAAAACTACCAGAGAGGGTTTAAGTTAGTGCAGGAAAAACCAGTCTTTCACCTATAATGTGCTAGTCACCCTACTAGGTGCTAAGGACATGGTCTTGGCCAAAAGAAATGACTGGTAATCTGTATGAAAAGCAGAATGAAAGCATATATAAGATGGGAGTCATAAAACTTGCCTACATAATCAGAGAATGAGTCACAGAGGAGAAAGTCGGTGCCTATGTCTCAATATATGTTTATAGTTTACCAGATGGGGGAAAAATGTGGCAGAAATAAAAAGAAGTTGTGTATACAAAGGCATGGAGATGTGTACAAGTAACTCATAATGGGAAAACTCCAGCTAATAGGAGAATAGGTGGTCTGAGACAGAAAATGATAGAGATAAAATATGATTATTGATGGGATGTTAATTTGTCTGCAGCAATAGGTAACTATCTCATAACTCAGTTGCTTAAAGGGCTTCCCAGGTGGTGCTAGTAGCAAAGGACATGGTTCGATCCTTGGGTCGGGAAGATTCCCTGGAGGAGGAAATGGCAACCCACTCCAGTATTCTTGCCTGGAGAATCCCATGGACAGAGGAGCCTGGTGGGCTACAGTCCATAGGGTCTCACAGAGTTGGACACGACTGAAGTGACTTAGCACACACTCACACACAGTGGTTTAAAAGAACATTTATCTTATAGTTTCTGTGGCTCAAGAAGCAATGAGGTATGTTTTAGCTGTATCTTCTGGCTCGCAATCTCTCATGTGACTGCAATGAAGTTCAATGCCAGAGTTGTGGGCATACACACCGAGGAAACAAGAATTGAAAGAGACACATGTAGCCCAATGTTCATCGCAGCACTGTTTATAATAGCCAGGACATGGAAGCAACCTAGATGTCCATCAGCAGATGAATGGACAAGAAAGCTGTGGTACATATATACAATGAAGTATTACTCAGCCATTAAAAAGAATGCATTTGAATCAGTTCTAATGAGGTGGATGAAACTGGAGCCTATTATACAGAGTGAAGTAAGCCAGAAAGAAAAACACCAATACAGTATACTAATGCATATATATGGAATTTAGAAAGATGGTAACGATAACCCTGTATGCGAGACAGCAAAAGAGACACAGATGTATAGAACAGTCTTTTGGGCTCTGTGGGAGAGGGAGAGGGTGGGATGATTTGGGAGAATGACATTGAAACATGTATAATATCATATATGAAACGAGTCACCAGCCCAGGTTCGATGCATGATACTGGATGCTTGGGGCTGGTGCACTGGGATAACCCAGAGGGATGGTACAGGGAGGGAGGAGGGAGGGGGGTTCAAGATGGGGAACACGTGTATACCTGTGGTGGATTCATGTTGATGTATGGCAAAACCAATACAATATTGTAAAGTAATTAACCTCTAGTTAAAATAAATAAATGTATAGTAAAAAATTTAAAAAAAACTAAAAAAAAAAGTGAAACTGATGATGTATGCAAGAGGCAAATTGGGCAGGGCATTTAGCCCTGGAATGACAGGAGAGTTTACAGGAGGGATATATTGATCCCTGAGCTTGAGACTAAGAAATACTAATGCTTATCACCAGAGATCTAGGAATAAAAGGGTTTCAAGTGCCTCAGCAAAGGTTTACAGCTTCCAGATGAGCACAGCATTAGCCCACAGTGGTGGGAACCCTTGTTCCCTACTCGTCCCTCACAGTTGTGCTGCTGCTAGGGTGATGCTTGCAGCATCACCTGCTTGTCAAACTTGAACCTGGACTTGAGTAGGCAAATGTCAATCCACCAGAGGAGCCCCATGGTCAGAGAGAGGAATCTGAAAGCAACCAGCACAGGCAGCTCAGGAAGAAACTACTGAACATGACAAAGGTAATTTGCATAAAAATGATATCAAGAACCTTTTACAAATTTTACACACAGAGCACTGAAAGACTGGTAATGAAAATCATTCCTTTGGAATCAAATCATTTTGTAGGCAAGTGGAAGGAGATAATGTTAAAAATTGAAGACTTAATTAGTGACCTGGAATATCAAGTTAAAGAAATGGTTCTTTGGAAAAAATTGAGATAAAATACAATGAGATGGAAATAATGGGTACCTACAATGCGAATAATATTAATTCTAGAAGAAGGAAAAGGAATGGAGAAATAATAAGCAATTGTTAAAGAAATGGGAGAAAAAGTTTGGTCTGAAGGAAGCTTTCTTTTTCAAGAAATTGAAAGAGAAAGAAAGATCCAATATTCATGTTTTTAAAGAAACTGCTAGTCATGTGTTTGCATAAATATTCAATTCTGATGAAAATGAATTTATTTTCCTACTATAATAGAAAGTAATAAAAATTTTCTGGTTTCCCTCTCATGCACGCTATTCCAGCCAAACGGTCCATTTGGTGGTCCATCCCTCCACAATTCCCAGTCTCATTTCCTCTGCTAGTGCACGTCCCCCAGTGACAGAGGGACTATTCACTTTTATTGGAAAACCAAAGGGAGTGCTTTCAAAGTTACATCAAGACAGCAGCCTATGAGATCTGCAGGTCTTGTCTCAGCCTATCAGCTTCCCTGTTGACCCCATATGAAATAGCAATCACCACTACCATTGCAATTCCTATCCCCCTTACCCTACTTAATATTCCACCTTGCATATTATGCATGTACTTGTTATTAGCTCTTTCCAACTCTGAGAGTAGGACCTCCTTTGTCTTGTGTTTACTGCTGTATCTCCAGTGCCTAGAACAGATAGGGGCACGTGGTAGGCATTCAACAAATATGTGTTGAATGAATCAATTAACAAGTGAGTAAATGAGCAAAGTAGAAAACTCAAATAGACCAATTTTTATAGAAAAAAATGGGAAGGGAGCAAGCAGATGGGTCTAGCTGACATGGCATAGAAGTGACCAAGTATAAGCTTCTGGTGTTTTCCTGAGGTTCATGTGTGTGACCTTCCCTTCATTAGCTGAATGTCTTTGGACACATTTATTTATTTCTAAGTTTCCTCAGTTTTGAAATAGAGATGATAATTACAGCTTGTAACTAATAATTCAATCATGAGGATTGACTGTCTTAATAAGAGTAAAGCACATAGATCAGTGAGTGGCATAAAAGTACCCTATTTTTAAAAAATCCTTTGGAGAATAACACCCATGCTATTTAAGAGGAAAAGCAGAAAATAATGAGGAAAGCAGAAAAATATAATGAGGAAAGCAGAAAAATATAATGCTATGCCTTGTGAAGAGCATCTAAATCTCACCTTTGACTAATTTCATTTATGACTACAGATTTCTTTTCTAACAATCTGAAAATTAGCTGTGTTCAAAGAGCAATGGAGTATGACCTACAAAAGAGTATCCTATGAACACAAAGATAATTAATTGTAGATTGTCAAAATGAGTCATTAGATCAACACAATTTTTAAAACTAATTTTATCATTGCATCCTAGGAGGCATTTCATAAAATTTGACAGTCTTTCCTAATTAATGCACTAAAATACAGAAATAAATGAAAACTAAGTATGACAGAGTCTTCAAAGTCCAGCTGGAAACATTCTAAGAAGTGGATTGCTTAAGCCGTTTTTATTAAAATAGAAATAAGATAAAGATGGCCCTGATCGCTGCAGGTGTTGTGTTTATTATTACTCAACATTAAAGTTCCAAAGCATCTGCAGTAAGACAAGAAAATAAACAATTCTGATGAAAGCTATAATACAGTCAAATAACCTTTCCACTGACTGAGAAAAAACCCCAACTTTCAGGGGGAAATATACAGAGAATTTCTACAAATTAGTAAAGAAATGACAACCAGCTCAATAGAGATGTTGCTTGAGATACACGGCAAGAATACTGGAGCGGGTAGCCATTCCTTTCCAGGGGATTTTCCTGACCCAGAGATCAAACCCAGGTCTCCCACATTGCAGGCAGATTCTTTACCATCTGAGCCACCAGGGAAGCCCAAATATACAGAGTCCAAATATACTAATTCTACAAATTAATAAAGAAATCACAGTCAACTCAATAGAGATGTTGCTTGAGATGGAGATAGGAAGTTCTCAGCAAAATAAGTCTAAATAGTAACCATATGGAAATACGTTTAACCTAGTAATAATGAACTATACATTATAGTAAAAATTAGATCACACTTTTCACATATGAAGTTGGTAGGGGTGATCATACCCACTTCCCTTATTAATTGATGACATTTATCAAGCACTGATGATGTACTAAGCATTATTTTCATGCTCCATATATATTAACTAACTAGTTCTTAATAACAAATACATGAATTAGGTACTATTATAATTATTCCCATTAGTAATTTGTTCAAAGTCATAGAATTAAAAAGTTGCAAAGCTAGAATTTGAACCCAAGCAGACTGGCTCCAGACTGTGGATTTAACCACTACTCCAAACTTCCTCATTGCTGTGAGCAATATAGGAAAAGAGCCCTCCTCGTATATTACTCACTGCAGTGAGAATTCTAGCCTCTTTAGAGAGTAACAGCACAATATCTATTGAGATTAAAATGTTGTGTATACTTTGGCCCCACATTTTACTCCAAGGAGTCCATTCCCTAGGGAAAAACAACTCAAGAATGTGAGGGTATGTGTATGAGACTATGGATTACAACACAGAATACTCAGGAATAGAGGTTAAGTGAATGCATAATTGTAGAATAACAATTAAAAGACTATTTCATTCTTATAATGAAACTTGTGATTGCTTCCTTAATATTCATTTCCATATTCCTAGAAACTTTATTTTTATATGGCAATTTTTTCTATATATACCCCCTTCAACTGATACCATAGTCCATGCTCTTTGAAAAATGGTGGCAGCTAATTCTGCCTTAGTTTTAAGGATGGCTACATAACTGAGGTCACATTAGCACTATAAAATAGAGCTTTCTGCAGTGATGGAAATGTTCAATATAGTAGCCAGCAATCAATAAGCGACTGAGTACTCAAAATGTGGCCAGTGTAACTAAGAAAACAATCTAACTTCAGTCACATGTGTCTAGTATTTACTATATTAGTGCAACCTCAACTAATCAGTGCAATATCATCACCTAAGCACAATAATTAGTACAAGGATGTTACTGATTGTCTTCTGGGAAAGAATTTTTCTGCCTCTTTTTAGAACATGCTTCTGACAAACTCTCTTTGGATGTGGATAAAGCATTATGTAGTCTGAGAAGTGATTGAGGGCCTTACTGAAAACATGAAAGAAAGCCATCTTTAGAATAAGTAGAAACAATGGAAGACAAGTATAGACAAACACAAACCAGTTTCTTTTTGATGCAAAACTATTGAATAAAACTAACTCTGTAGTTGATCCTACTTCTATTAATATATTTTCCAGTAACATAAGCCATGAATCACTCTTATTATTAAACACATCTTTTGTGGGTCTCCTCTTGGATTGGAGTATGTAATAGATTGTATTAATCAAAATAAGATTTAAAACTTTCAGTTGAACTGAAATTAGTTCTAAGAAATATTTTAAAGGCAAAAAGCAAGATGCACAAAGATTATGATGTTACATTTAAATAAATGATTCAAAAATACTTAGAAGTGAGAGATTATAGACAAAGGGAGAAGGCTAGAATGATGCATATGGTAAAGGATTAGAAGTGGAGGTATCAGTATGAACTCACATTTAGGTTAATATAGAGAAACAGGGTGGCATTTAAAAATAGGTGTGCATATATAGGTGCTGGTGTACATATTTATTTTTCCCTGCTCTGTCAGCTAAGAGGGCTTAGAAGCAATGTTTCTGTTCTTTCCCTCCAACAAGCACACCTAGACCTAGAGCTGGGTTTCTAAAATTATTCTCCAATAACCAAAGCTCCTTAGAGAAAAAGCTAATTATGAGATTGGGATAAGAAACTCACTAGGTGGACCTGAAACATCTCATAGTGCCAAAAAGTAAGCAAGTGTCCCCTGTCACTTTGAGAGAAAAAGATCAGGGAGTATGTTAAAGGAAACAAATATGAGAGCTCCCACTAACCAAAGCTGAAACAATCTGAGCAACAAAACAAACGAACTAGTATTAAATGACAACCCAAAGTATAAGGTATATCTCATGAGCCCATCTTGATAGAAAAATGAATAAAGAAATGGGGAAAAGGAGACAATTCTCTCATAAAGAATTCCTAATAATTTATATAGCTGTATACTTCATCTTCAAGATGCTGGAGGATACCGCTCAACTCCTTTAAGCGTGGGCTATGCATAGTTACTTCCTTCCAAAGAGTACAATATGGAGGGTGGGGGCACGAGTGACTCTATGGAAGAAAAATCTGACAAATACACCTCAGTCAGGAGATTAAAGTTAATGTCAAAAGTGATAGTCATACTAATAATAGATACCCTTGATGTATAATTAGAATGACACTGTTTCTGTGGTCTCTCTCCAAAATACACAACCTTCATGTAATCATGGGAAAGACAGGAGATAAATGTCATTTTGAGGGACTTTTTACAAAATACATGACCAACACTCTTTACAACTGTCAAGGTTATCAGAAACAATGAAAGTGTGAAACGTTGTCACATCCAAGTGGAACTTAAGGAGATGTGATGGCTAAATGCATTGTGGTATTGTGAATGGGGTTCTGGAACAGGAAAGGACAGTAGGTAAAAACAAAGGAAATATGAATTAGTTAGCAATAATGTACCAGTATTGATTCAGTAATTTAACAAGCATGCCATATTAATATAAAATATCAATACTAGGGGAAACTGAGTTTAGAATATATGGAAATTCTCTGTGCTATCCTCTAAGACAGTAGTCTAAGTATCATGTAATAAAGATTGAGGGAGTGAGGAATTAGAAGGGAGAATCAGAGGGAAAAAGACTAGCAACATGGAAAATACCCAGAGCATAAATCAATCAGAGCACAGAATGTAAAATATATCAATCATATTGTAGCTATATAATACTTAAATATGCTTGTGAACAATTCAAATATTCCAGAAATAAACAAGAATATTGATGAAATCTTAGGATCAAGCAGGGAGGTTTTTATTCTTTTATTTATGTTATTTTTTTATGCAGTACCAATAGTAAAATATTAGGACCAAATAATGTCGACACTCGATGAGGGAAAAAACGTAATTCTGGACATCATCCACAGAAATTATGATCAATTGATCTGGGGTTATTTATCTTGAAGAATTTGCTTTTCTTTTTTTTCAGCAACCCAATCCCTCAGGCCCCAGTGTTTCTAATACCCTAACATGTTTAATAAACAAACTGAAATGAACATCAGTACTTGTGGGTAATCTCACCCAGCAGAGCCATGGATTCATGGAGAAGAGTATAATTAAATATAAAGATCAGAAGGACATGAAGGAACTGATATTATATTGAATTTTGACAAGTGAGTAGGATTCTGGGCTGTAAGAAAAAGAATGTGGCCTAAAAACAAAATACAGATAGCACAGGCAAGGTAGGGAGGAGTGAATGACATACTTTATGTGTTTGGGAAAAAGCAAAAGGGCCCCTCAGGCCACAGGGCATAAGGGATGGGCAATAAGTCTAGGAAGACACTGTGTTAGTCACTCAGTTGTGTCCGACTCTTTGAGACCCCACAGACTGTAGCCTGCCAGGCTTCTCTGTCCATGGATTCTCCAGGCAAGAATACTGGAGTGGATTGCCATTCCCTTCTCCAGAGGAACTTCCCAGCCCAGGGATTGAACCCTGGTCTCCTGCCTCGCAGGCAGATTCTCTACCATTTGAGCTACAGGGAAGGAAGATAGGTAAATGCCAAATGCAGCAAATCATCACTTGCTACTTTTTGAAGCCTTTTGCTTATAGTTTATCACGAATCCATTTTTGTATTAAAGAATGAAATAACCTAATTTGGTCTATGTCATAGGAAAAATACTATGAAAGGACTGATTGCAAGAGAGTTGGGTGAGACATGTTTTGTATATTTGATATTTGGGGAAAACAATATTTTATCTTTCTTATAACTAAATAAAATTGATTTTACACATTTGTTTATATCTCACTTTTAGAAAACTGCATGTAAACTACTCCCCTAACAAGCATGTACCCCAAAAATGGATATTAAGCATCAAATGCATTAGAATAGACAAGAAGTCAAGAATAGACTGAAAAGAAGTCATTGGCTTTGACCATTAGGAAGTAGCCTTAAGAACAGATTCACTGAAGAGTGAAGGCAGGCACCACTATGGACTAAAGACAGAGAATATTATTTTTCTTCAGGAAAAATGATGAGTGAGTGCTATAGAGAGGCAAGTTTGAGAGTCATTTTAGCACAAATACGACCTAATGTATCCAAATCATGAGAGAGGAATAGTCCGTGTGATAATCATCCCCAGAGAAGAATCACTCATCACTCACTTATGTTGCACTCCTAAACTGGAGATCTGTGATGTAATCATAGAAGGGAGTTAAAGAAGCAGTGTACACCATCAGCAAAAAAATTTTAAATTCTTATTCAATGATGCTGCCTATAGCATATAGAATTTTTAATAGAGAGTAAAATATTTCCTTTTTAATTGCAAAGTAATAAATGATCTAAATGTAATCTTATATTTTCTTCAAAATGAGAAAATATCCCCCCGCCTCTGTGTGTCTAGTAATGACTTTCCAAGGTACATAGAAAAATAAAATGTTTTAAAATAACATCTTTTGTACATGTGTTCAGTCAGTCAGTTCAGTCACTCAGTTGTGTCCGACTCTTTGCGACCCCATGGACTGCAGCACGCCAGGCCTCCCTGTCCATCACCAACTCCCAGAGTTTACTCAGATGCCATCCATCCATCTCATCCTCTGTCGACCCCTTCTCTTCCTGCGTTCAATTTTTCCCAGCATCAGGGTCTAGGGTCTAGGTGCATGTGCTAGATTCCCATTAGCTACCCCTACATTTATCCTAATGTTCAAGGTATTTCAAAATTTGTCATTGTTATTTAGTTGCTAAGTCATGTCCCACTCTTTTGTGAATCCGTGGTCTGAGTCCGCCAGGCTCCTCTGTCCATGGGAATTTTCCAGGCAAGAATACTGGAGTGGGTTGCCATTTCTGCCTGCAGGGGATATTCCTGACCCAGGGATGGAACCTGAGTCTCTTGTGTTTTCTGCGTTGGCAGACAGATTCTTTACCCTTAGTGCCACCAGGGAAGCCACTACTTAAAAGCACTCCTTTCCTAAATCAACTATAGTCCAATGAAAGTTTTTTTAAAGGTAAAGTAAAAATACTCTTTCCTGACTTTCTTTCATCCAGACTTTCACCAATGTAACCTGTGTATGTGATACGATATATTTATTACATTTTTCTGTTTGCAGGCATAAACTACTATTAGAAAAACATTCTGTCCCTATAGAACACAGAGTGGGACCACTTTAAGTATTCCTACTACCTCTTCCAGGAGCTGGGGTGGGCTAGCAAATGGAAAAGTAATGGCAAATCTAATAAAAAGTAAAATTAAATATAAAGAGGAGGAATATTCAACCACTCTCTTATTCACCATCCTCTCACAGCTGAGGTCCCTTGCTTCTCTTCCCAGATGACCTTCAATGAAGAGAATACAAAATTTATTTGTATGAATTTGGTCCTGGGGTAAATAAAGCTCTTTTAAAAGGAGGTAGAATATTAATGCAGGGCTTTCCTGGTGGCTCATTGGTAAAGAATCTGCCTGCCAATGCAGGAGACATGGGTTAAATCCCTGGTCAGAAAGATCCCCTAGAGAAGGCAATGGCAACCCACTTCAGTATTCTTATCTGGTGAACCCCATGGACAGAGGAGCCTGGTGTGCTACAGGCCACAGGGTCACAAAAAGTGAGACACAACTTAGTGACTGAACAACAACAACAAAGAATATTTAGCATCCCAAAATGTTGTTTACTTTGCCAGTCTTTAACACTAAAATGAAAGTGCTACAGGCTTTGCCAGGCAGCCATGTAAAACCCTCACCTGAAGGAGCTCACAGCTCAGATAAGAGCTTCATCTGGAACCATCTAATCTCTTAGTAGAGATGTGTCTGATTTCTACAGCAAAGCTTCCATGAGGTTCTAATTTTCACTTCATTCCATTTGCCTGTTTAGATATGACAGTTATTTTTAGACATTTTAGCTCTAAGGAAGCCAGTATTTACTGACATATTCTTATAAAAATTTGATTTGCCTCAGAGGATATTTCACTCTAAAGTGAGTGTAAATTAGGTTGAGTTTTCCTTCTCATAGATTTTAAAGGTCATTTATATTGTTCGTATGTGTATTGGGATGGAATGGTGGTGGCATTTCCTCCTTTCTTTGATAGAACTATTCTTATTTTAAAAGTAAAAAGCACATATAAATTAGAAAAATAATGGTATCTGATCTCTTACAATGTATAGTTGATGTGTTATCTCAATGTTTGTTCGAAAAGGCATATAGTTTATCAGACAAACTTAACATGCTTTAGCATTTTGGAATTCCTCAGTAGTAGACTGTCTTATCCATCACTAAAACACAGTCTTAAAAAACCACATTTTTATTTCAATGTAGCAGCTAATTTGTAATAAAAGTTGATCATGTAGATTATTTAGCTATATGTTTTATTTTACAGTGAAGATTTGCATGTATAATACTACTAAAATTTTTAAAAGACAGTACTATTTGAAAGCATACAATATATTTTTTTTTTAACTAGGAACCAAAGAAACAAAGGCCAAATCATTTCTCTTCCATCTTTTTAAAAAGCATTTCAGTTTGAGATGATTGTCGATTCACATACAGTTGTAAAAATAAAACAGAGAGATTCTATGTCCATTGATCAAGCCTCCCAAAATGGTAATATCTTACACAACTATTGCATACTACGACAACCAGGAATTTGATACAATTCATTGACCTTACTCAGATTTTCCCCATTTTATATATTCTTCGGTGTGTTTCTCTTTAGTTCTATGCAGTTTTATACCATGTGTAGATTTGTTGGACCACCACGATAATCAAGATACAGAACAGCTGCATCTCAAGTGTCCCTCATGCTACCTATAGTAACAGCCACCTCCCATTCTCCAACCTCCTTAGGCCCTGGCAACCACTAATCTGTTCTCTATCTCTAGAATTTTTTGACCTCTAGAATGTTATATAAGTGAAATGACATGGTACAAAAAAGTTTGAGATTGATCTTTTCCACTCAGCATAGTTCTTCTGAATTGCTTTTGCACAATAGTCAAAAAACAGTTGGGCATGTTTATGTAAATCTACTTCTGGGTTCTCTATTCTGTTCTGTTGATCTGTGTGTCTATCCCAAGTTGATCTATACTTTTATTTCATTTCTATCAAAATCCACACAAGATATTTTGTGGACATAGGCAAGTTCTTTCTGAACTTTAGATGAAAAGGCACAGGGCCATGAAGAGCTTAAACAACTTTGGAAAGAAGAAAGTGAAAGGAATCTTTCTACTCGATACTAAGGCTTTCTATGTAGCTACATTCATAAAGGAAATGTGGTGGCGGTACAAACATTAACTCATAATGGGTCAGAGACCTAAATGTAAAACTTCAAGATAAAAAAAGAAAAGAAATCTAGGGACTTCCCTGGTGGTCCAGTGGCTAAGACTCCAGGTTCGCAATGTAAGGGGCCTCAGTTTGATCCCTGATTGAGGAACTAAGATCCCATATGCCACAGCTAAAGATCCTACATACCGTGACGGAAAAACAAACAAACTGAGTGCTGCAATGAAGACTGACGATCTCTCATGCTGCAACTACCACCCAACACAGCCAGACAGCCAAGTAAATAAATCAGTTGCTTAGTCGCATCCAACTCTTTGTGACCACATGGACTGCTGCATGCCAGGCTTCCCTGTCCGTCATAATAAATAAATAAATAAATGTTATTTTAAAAACCTAGAAGAAAATAGGAAGGAACATTTTGTGATCTTGGTTAGGAAAAATAAAATCCATAAATTAGACATCATAAAGATTATGAACTTCAACTCTTCAAAATTCTGATTGAACCTTTACCAATACACCGCCTGACCAGGACATGTAAAGGAGAAAGCTAATAACTGATTTCATAAATTTTAGTTGACCTCCCAATATCCACTTCGGAAAAAATTTAGAGAGGCCGAGTGCCGTGAACACTTGAAGAGAGTATTTTGTTGAACAAAACTGGTAAGGGATGATTAGGAGAAAATATTTGCAAATGAATGCATCTGATGAATGACATATCTAAATATATAAAACTCTCAAAATTCAGTATTAAGAAAATAAACAATCCAGTGAAAGCTTGGCAAAAAATTTAAGCAAACACATAAGATATATACATAATAAATAAACACATGGAAATGTGCTTCACCACCATTATCATTACGGAAATGGAAATTAAAACCATACTGATTAGATAAGGCCAGAAGACAATGGAGTTGAAAACCTTCAGCTCACCTCCTCTCTAAGAGCACACCAAAATCACAACTATGTGTAGAATAATCATTTATGAAAAAGACCAAAACCTACCAGAAAACAGCTACAACTAAAAATAAGATGAAGGAACCATAAGCCAGGCAGACTCATAATACAATCAAGTCCCCTATCCCCAGGTGGCTAACCCACAAACTGGAGAATTATATTACAGCAGTTCTCCTACAGGAGTGAGGATTCTGAGCCCCAGATTGGACTCCCTAGTCCAGGGGTACTGCACTAGGAAGACCAGCCCCCACCCCCCTACCTCCCACTCCCCACCCCGCCTCTAGCATTTGGCTTTGAAGGATACCAGTGTTTAATTTAAGGCATCCCACAGGACTAACAGAATAGACTCTGCCCTTAAAGGACTCACAAATAACCTCACTTGCCTCAAGACATCGAGCGAAAGTAGTAATTTGATAAGAGGCTGAACCAGTCTTACCTCTGGTCTTGAAGCATCTTCTGGAGAGGCTGGGTCAGCAGTGGTTCACCCTTCAGACATAGTCAGTCTGTCGTGTCTAACTCTTTGAGACCCCATGGACTGTAGCCCACCAAGTTTCTCTGTCCATGGGGTTTCTCTGGGCAAGAATAATGGAGTGGGTTGCCATGCCCTCCTCCAGGGGATCTTCCCAACCCAGGGATAGAATCCTGGTCTCTGGTATTGCAGGAAGATTCTTTACCATCTGGGGCTCCCCTGATGACTCAGATGGTAAAGCATCAATCAGCCTGCAATGCGGGATACCCGGGTTTCATCCCTGGGTCAGGAAGATCCCCTGGAGAAGGGAATGGTAAGCCACTGCAGTACTCTTGCCTGGAAAATCCCATGGACGGAGGAGCCTGGTAGGCTACAGTCCACATGGTTGCAAAGAGTCAGATATGATTGAGCAACTTCACTTTCTTTACCATCTGAGTAAAGAAAGCTCTGATTGCTAGGGGAGCCTAGCAATCAATATGGCTGGGGCCTAACCAGGCCTACCAGACTATGGCACAGTCAGCCTGCCATGACAGGGGGACCCAAGCAATTATCTTGGGGGATCCCTTAGAGCATATATTGGGTTGGCCCAAAAGTTTGTTAGGTTTTGGTGTAAGATGTTATGGAAAAACCTGAACGGACATTTTGGCCAACACGATAGTTGGGGTGAGGAGCTGGGAGTGTACTGCTGGGATGCACAGAATATTTCTTACAGAAGGCCACCTCTCCAAGGTTGAGAAACCTAACTAACCCACCAGAGACCTAAAAATATCAATAGCAACCTCGACCAAATGAGGCGGCAGAGGAACAAGTTCCAGGTGAAAGAACAAGACAAAACCCTCAAAGAAGAACAAAGTGAAGTGGATATAGGCAATCTACCTGAGAAAGACTTCAGAGTAATGATTGTTAGGATGATGAAAAACTCAGGAGACTGGATTCACAGTGCACAATGTTAGAAGTTTTTCTAAAAGAGTTGGAAATTATGAAGAATGACCAGAGATAAAGAATGCTGTCATTGTTCAGTCCCTAAGTCCTGTCTGACTCATTGCAACCTCATGGACTGCATCATGCCAGGCTTCCCTGTCCTTCGGTATCCCTCTGAGTTTGTTCAAACTCATGTCCTTTGAGTTGGTGATGCCATCAAACCATCTCCTCCTCTGCTGCCCCCTGCTCCTCCTGCCCTCAATCTTTCCCAGCATCAGGGTCTTTTGCAATGAGTCAGCTATTTACATCAGGCAGCTAGAGTATTAGAGCTTTAGCTTCAGCATCAGTTCTTCCAACAAATATTCAGGGTTGAGTTCCTTTGGGATTGACTGGTTTGAGCTCCTTGCTGTCCAAGGATTCTCAAGAGTCTTCTCAAGGATCCCAATTCAAAAGCATCAATTCTTCAGTGCTCAGCCTTCTTTATGGTCCAACTTTCACATCCATACATGACTACTGGAAAAACCATAGCTTTGACTATACAGACCTTTGTCAGCAAGGTGATGTCTCTACTTTTTAATACACTATCTAGGATTGTCAAGAATATAATCATTGAAGTGAAAAATACACTAGAAGAAATCAACAGGAGATGGCAGAGAAGGGCAAACTAACTACAGATCCACTGCCTCTGTGTGTGTGTGTGTGTGTGTGTGTGTGTGTGTGTGTTTTAATGAAGTTCTATTACAAAATAACTCTGCTTATTTGTTTAAAAATTGCCTACAGCTGTTTTGTACTGTACAACAGAGTTGAATAGTTTATTACAGAGAACTTTTGACCCACAAAGCCAAAAACATTTACAATCTGTTTTTGTTTGTTTTTTTTTTTACAAGAAACATTTGTTCACCTCTGTATATAGTTCCTATAAGAATTCCTTTTCCCACATGGTTCTTCCTTCCTGGCTGAACCCTTACTGATACAGCACCTGTATCAGTGGACATATAAAGAAGAAGGCTAATAATTGATTTAGTAATTCTTAGTTGGCTTCCCAGTAACCACCTCTGAAAAAAATTAGAGAAGCTAAGAGTACAGTGAACACTTGGAGAGGGTATTTTGTTGCAGAAAATTGAAGTTCTATCGCATTTTCCCTTGCCTATGGTTTCCCTAGCCACCTACAACTTTCACACACTTCATAAGCAGGAGACAGATATATTCCTACCAAATCCAGCCTAGTCACTGAGTGGGATGGAGATAAGAGGGAATTTAAGAAAACCACCTTGAGTTTGAGACTGAAGACTCATAACTGACTCAGAGGGCAACAGACTGCCTGACACTACCTATGGCAGCAAATAGATGGTTGTTTTTGGAAAATAACTGTACTCCCAGTCAACTTCTATAGCATGACTCTCAGGTAAACACAGAATTATTACTATTATTTACTCCTATCTTTATATCTTATGTCATGGGTATCTCAAACTTCTTTGTTGTTTAGTCACTAAGTGGTGTCCCACTCTTTTGCAACCCCGTGGACTGTGGTCCACCAGGCTTCCTCTGTACTGTAATCCACCAGGCTTCTTGCCTGGGAAATCCTATCCCTCTGTATGGGATTTCCTAGGCAAGAATACTGGACTGAGTTGCCACTTCCTTCTCCAGGAGATCTTCCCCAACCAGGGGAACGCCCAACTTCTGTACTGGCAAGCAGATTCTTTATGACTGAGCCCATCTGAAACTTTTAGAAAACTAAATAATCTTCAACTATGAAGGAGGAGGAAAGAGAGGCTACTGGGACAAAGGATCAACAGCTTGGATTTTTCATATATATATATTTTGCATTTCAACATTTAGTTATGAAGTTGTTTGGTTTTTTAATTCCCAGCATTTTTTTTCTTCCCTTTCCCTTACATGTTCTATGTTTTTTTCTTTTGTTCAACTAAATATACGTCATGCTGAGATTATCACAGAATAAAACACTTTTAATTTTAGACTTGTTTCTGCCTAATTGCCTGGGCAAATGATGTTCTTTTTTTTTCACTTTTTATTGACATAATTACTGATTAACAAGAGCAACTGAATAATGTCAGGTTCAATGAATTAGATCTGTGAGACAGTTTAGATGTAAAGAGTTGTTAATTGCTATCTAACTAAAAACAAAAGTTTCTGAACCCTCCTACAATGATTATACTCCCACCCCTCTCAGTGGTACACAATGCCTTAGTAGAGAAAACCAAAATTTTGAAATGAAGCGAATGTCAAGTGACATTTTTGTAATTCTTGGGACTACCAATTAAGACATGCATGCATATAGCCATAGCAAGCCAAAATCTAAGAAAGGAAAGAATGGGCTGAAAGTGTGGATTTCCTAATTTTATAAACTGAAAGAGGGCAGGAGCTGTGTATGACATTCGCATGATACACGCTAATAAGAGGCTCAGTAATGACTCCTGGTCAACAGTGTGCCCTACAGGGTCTTTATGGACATTCTTTATGTGAAATAATGCATCAGGAATTACTGAATACCAAGTACACAGTAAGGGCTTCCCAGGTGGCTCAGCGGTAAAGAATCTGCCTGCCAATGTAGGGGTTGCAGGTTCAATCCTGGGTTAGGAATATTCCCTAGAGAAAGAAATGGCAACCCACTGTAGTATTCTTCCCTGGAAAATCCCAAGGACAGAGGAGTCTGGCAGGCTATGGTCCATGGGGTTGCAAAGAATTGGACATGACTGAGCAACTGATGAGCACTGAGCACAAGTTCATAATAAATGTAAAATAAATGTCTTTTCCTTGGTATCACCTATTATGTTCTTGGTGATAAAATGTCAACCATTGCTCTCTACTGAAGGCAGAAAGTATTTTAAAAAATAGTCCATGAACTAGCTTAGACAAGATACAAATATTTAGGCACTCTTTGTTTTGCAATGTGGAGAAGGTTTTAGCTCTTTAAGGCCCTCAAAGTCTTCTAATAGTTCTGATGGTCTGGTGCATGGATGTCATTAACAGCTCTATTTTCTGTCAGTCTAACTGTAAGCAGGCTACATTACTTAAAGCTATTCTTGCTATCTGTAGTGTTCTACTGAGGCCTCTTAGCATGTGAGTTGATAAACTGACCACTGAAAAATAGATCTTAATTAGGTAAAAGCATTCTAGAAATTCAGATATAGAAAAATAAGCTACATATATCTACATAGTTTTTTTTCTGATTTTTCCCTGATTATAAGAAAATAACCTCATGTCTATTTATTTGAACATTTTAAACTCTATAACAAAGAAAAAAATTTAAATTGATGGTTGTATTAGTTCTGTTTAGTATTCAAAATACAATCACATTACTTAAATAGTATGCAATTCTTCAAAAATAGATCCTCTTAAAGATGTTTGACAGAAAACCACAAAATTCTGTAAAGCAATTATCCTTCAATTAAAAAAAATAGAGTGGCAAAAATAACCAAATAAAGAAAGATATTTTAGAAGAATATTAACAGCAAAATTATTGTTGGTAGAGACTGAGTTGAATATAAATAGTGTAAGATAACACAGGGTTTAAAAAAGTTATGTTTGGTATGAGAACACAAAAGTATATATTTTAAATGACTAAACTGTTGATGAACTTTGAAATGCATATTTAATGATAAGAAAGTTAGTAAGTATTTTTACAAGTCTATAATTTCCTTATAAATATTCTTAGAAATACTGGGAGAAAAAAGGAAACAAGTTTAAAACTATATGACATTAATAGACTGTTAGACACCATCAGAAACACCTGTAGCAGTTGAGAAGCTATTTCAGGCTAATATTTCAGTGGTGTCCATGAGTATTTTGATGTGTGGGTGTGATCTGAAGGTACATGACAGCTTGTAGTTCAATTTTTAACACTAACCTCCGAGCTTTGAAAAATATGAGTTGTGGTCCACACATCAGCTTGTTAGAAATATGTTTAAGACCCACTATAGTCTGTGAATTGCTTTGATAAATGCCTTGCTGTTTGCTGCTGTGGTTAATGCACTGGAAAGAAAAATTAAAATAACATTCAAAAATTTTCCATGGCCCTTGGTGTTTCTCCTGGAAAGATAGCTAATATGATTTCTACTGCTTTCAACTTACAGAGATTGTTTCAGAAGTAGACAGACTTGGCTAAAAATATAATTGAGGAAAAGTTAAACCAAAACTTGAAATTTTGCTGTTGTTTTTCTTTTTTAATTGCTAGGATTTAAGCATTAGTAAATTCTCTTATTTAGTTAATTTTTATTCAGTTATGACAAGTGAAAAGCCCTCTAAAGGATCTAAAAGAATCAGAAAAATACATTAACTTTCTGAATAACAAATTAACAAGAGTTTGAGATTTTCCCCTAAGCTGATGATAAAAGGGCATTTGTTTGCTCTCTGGAAGCAGGTGGCTAGGACTGGACAAGAGAAAATGAAGGGAATGAATAGGGAGTGTTAGAGCAGTTCCCATCAGTTGAGGTTAAAATAAATTTCCCAAACAAAACCTCTTATTATGCGATGTAGCGTTAAGTTTAAGGTTGTTTCCATCTCTAGCTCTATTGCAATTCCCCAACATCATCCCAGATTAAATACCCAACATAAGTGTACTTTGAAATTTAGGCCAAGAAGACTAAAGGAATAGAGAATTTAGTGAGAGCCAGAATCAGGGACAGGTCCCATTTCATCACTTTTCCCATATGTTTGCACACGTAAATAAATGTTAGTATTCTTAACACAGACCTAATGTCTGGATTTGTTCCTTCAGAAATACTAACATATTTTGATTCCTAGAATAATTTTAGGCTGTTTGTGCTTAAATTCTAATTTCATATTTGATATTGTCAAACTTTATAATAAACAGGTATATGGTTTAGCCAGCAAAATCAAGTTTATTCTGGGATAGCAGAGGAATGGGCTTCCTAGGTGGTGATAGCAGTAAAGAACCTGCCTGCCAGCGCAGAAGACCCAGGAGACATGAGTTCCATACCTTGGTCAGGAAGTTCTCCTGGAAGAGGGCATGGCAACCTACTCCAGTATTCTTTCCTAGAGAATCCCATGGACAGAGGAGCCTGGCGGGCTACAGTCCACAGCGTACAAAGAGTCAGACACAACTGAAGAGACTTTATACACACACACACAGCAGAGGAATCATAATTTGAGACAAACTCTGGTTCACCATAAGCAAGTCTGGAACACAAAAAGGGAGAACATTCTTTTGCAGAGGAAAGGAGGAAATTGGACTATTTTGAATGAAAGTTTACAGGAGAAGAGCAAGCCTTTGTGGGTGTGACAGCTTTTCATTGGCTGAGTTGCAGCAGTTTTTTCATAGGCTAGATTGTTGCTAAACAAGGAGAAAATCTTGCTTCCTCCCGCTGGGATCTGTAAAATAAGATTCTTCCTGCTGGGGTGTGTAAAATAAGCTGCCACAGGTGGTACAAGCGGTATATATGAGGTAAATGTTCCAGCGCTCTTGGAGGCTTTCTGACTCCATTTTGAATGGGGCTTTCCTTTATCCGTTTCATACAAATTTGATATTTAACTTAATATTTGATAATTCTACTGCAGTTCAGATACTGTATTTTCAACATTCAATACTCTGCTTCAAAAATTAATAGTTTTCCATTATCCATAAAAATCTATATTTTATTAATACAAATGGGAAAACTGCTTACTTCAGACTAAAATAAATCAATAACTCAAGAACTGAATCCATAACTTAAGAACTGATAAGAGACTGTATAGACTTTGCATTTAGACTTGAATTCAGATTTCACCTTTGTTGTTTAATTTCTGTATGATGATGAATAAGAATATTTTGAACTTTCAGTCTTTTTCATTTATAAAATAGGGATAATCATACATGAATTTCAGAGTTGCTGGGATCATTAAGTGAAATAATAAATGTAAACCAACTAACATGTAACTCAATAAATTTTTAACTGTTAGTAGAATATTCTGGTCTCTATAATAGGAATAATAATAACAACAATAATAATGTTAAATTACAATAATAATAATATTATTATAATTTTTACCAATTTGTTTGAGTCATCTTTAAGCTCAGATAGAACAGGAAGTTTTGCTTGTTTTTCTCATTGTGTATCATTAGTAGGAGATTGAATTTTAGGAAGGAGGTTTCCTGTTAATATAATTTCTTGAATTTGCTTGCACAGTGTAATAAAATGCCATCTGAACAAAAAGGTAGTTATGCTATAATTGACACATAAGGAGCAGCGAATTGAAAGTGATGAAGACTTCAGAAATTTCTTAAGTGTTTGTTAGATAACTACTGCCAAGAAGATGGTTTACTTTTGGGCTATTATCATTTTCAACCAGCTAGAGAGAACTCAGGGTCTTTTCATAGCTTCGTATTGAGATAAATGATTCTATTTTCTTGTCATGACCGTATCCAGTTGCCAAAATATAATTACTTGAAAACAGTTTTCAAGAGCTAATTTTCTATAGAGGAAGAAGAAATATCTGTGCTATTTCCACTCATTTACACATTAAGTAATGAAGTTCCATTAAGAAAAATAAAACAAATAGTTGGTCATAAAAATCTGTCTTTGTCTGGTACATTACTTCGTTTTAACAAATTTATTGGGATAATTCATATACCATTCAATTCACTGACTTCTGTACATTAATTCTTTTTTGAAGTCATTAATTTATTCATTCAATATTGTTTACCTACTAGTAATCCTTAATAAAGATATGCTTAGTCCCATGCAATCTAAGATTCCAAAAACAAGGTCAAAATAAGTATATTATATTGAATACCAAATCTGTAAAAAGAACTAAAGGAAATAGAGTAGGTCCTCAGATGAGACAGATACTTACAACATATTTTTTTCCTTGAGGCAATAACATTAAAATCAGCAGAACTGGACATAGGTACATATATATATATATATATATACATGACAGAATAGATACCATAAAATAGTCAAGGACTAGTAATCAAATACATGGCAAAAATTAAAATGATTTAGGGATTCAGAGGAAGAATATATATTTCACACTAGGTCAGTCAATGACAATTTCCAAGATGAAATAAGATTTATGTTGTGACTTCAAAGAAGACAGAGCAGAAGAGAAATAAATATCCTTGGATAAAGATGAAGGAAGGGGTGAAAACACAAACAAAAGCAAAGGAATGGAAAACCATAACATATCCACCAGGACTAATGTGTGAAAAAAGTCAGCTGGAGTGGAATGCCCCTCTTGAGGAGAACTGCACATATCCAACTGATATGCTCATGAGTAAGGCTGTTAGTCAGGAGTTTCACAAAGCCACAAGGTATGTAGCATACTTTTCAGAAATGTTATATTTTTACAGGAGAAATTAATTGAAAATATGATTTTTTTATTCTGAAAAATTCAGATATGCGGTGAAAATTTATAAGTCATTCTAAGTTCAGCTACTTCCCCAAATTTCATGGGTATGGGTCCATTCTCCTTAACCATGAGTCCCTTAGTGAAATAACCTGAGTACTGAGAATTGAAGATAAGGCTCATGAGGTCCATTGGGTACTGTTTGTCAAAGAAATTAAATGACAGATTAGTGAGTCTGGAGTTCAATTGGTAGGAATGAGAAGTCTTTGAAGAATGCTAAAGAGTGGGAAACCCCAAAATACACTATTTTAGGAAATTACTACCTATACTGCAATAATTACAACTTAATATACAGGATGAGAAAGAATTTACAGGATGGATGAATGAAGAGAAATTATAGGCTGAGACCAACTTAGAAAATGTAAACCCAAAGGATTTGTTAAGAGAATTGCCTTGTTTTGAGAATCAGTTCTATAATGTGATTCATAAGAACTGTCTAGGGTTCCTTATTGATTATTCTTAAAGATTAAAAAGATTATTTCATTGGGTCCCTCACTTACTAATCTAAAATCTGAGAATAGTTTATAGCGAAAGAGAAAACCTATGAAGTTTTGACTTTAAGGGAATACAAAGAGACAGTAAGTTATAGTGGCATGTCATTTCTAAACTGTACTAATGAAACAGAGCAAAACCCTATGGTCCTTCTCCACCATGTCCTCAGCCTGTCTTTAGTCTGTAGAAAAACTTTAGCCAAAGAGTAAGTTTAATCAAAGAAGTGAGAAAATGTAGAAGCAAAGAATAACAGGACAAAACTATAATAACTGAGTCAGTAAGAAAAATGAAAGACCTTTAGTTCCTTTTCAAGGGCTATAGATAATATTCTGAGCCTTTATCTGTGAGCTCTCTTATAGATACTGAAACCCTCACCAGGTGGAAGAAGTTAATTCCAAGAATTGGCCCCAAGGAAATAGGAACAAACCAACCCTGGGAGTGAAGATTAACTGTACTTAAAGCAATCAAGGTGGTGCAGGTCAGACCACCCCATAACCATTTTCAAGATGACTGTCAGAACTCACTGTGCTCTTTCTCCACGTAGATCCCTCCCTCTGTCTGTAAAAGCTCTTGACTTCTGATTGTCAGGGTTTTGGGGAATTGGCCTTTGGACAGGCATCTGCCTTCTCCCCCCACACCACCCTGATTGTTGGCATCCAAAGCTCAGATGGTAAAGTGTCTTCCTGCAATGTGGGAGACCCGGGTTCGATCTCTGGGTTGGGAATATCTCCTGGAGAAGGAAATGGCAACCCACTCCAGTATTCTTGCCTGGAAAATCCCACGGACGGAGGAGCCTGGTAGGCTACAGTCCATGGGGTCGCAAAGAGTCAGACACGACTGAGCAACTTCACTTCACTTCACTTCCTTTCCACTAATCTTGTCTCTTTATTGTCTTTTGAGGAGTGAGCAGCCAGACCCCACTTTCAGTTACACCCTTAGAAAATAATGACAAATTAGTAATCTGTGTTGATTTGTCTTCATCAGAAAGAAATACACTTTCCAAATAAATCTTATCAGAAGTTATTTTAAAAAATACATCTTATTTACCATAAGAAATTGAAATAGACACAATCAAAAGCTACTCTAAATAGCAAGCTTTCTTAGAAAAATAGCAGTGATCTCAAAGGTGATATTTTGGAGGACTGGCCTTGTTGGTAGAATATTTAATGAGCAGTTTAATTGTGGCTCCCTGGGGATAAAGAGGTCTTAGAATCATAGAAACTATGACAGAGTAACTAGCCAAGTCTCATTTCTGCCCAGCTGGATCTGTGCTTCAGCCACCTAAGCCTCCAGCTGTATTTAATTCTCTCCATTTCTGTAGATGGTAAAACATTCCTACACAGGAAGTAGAGAAGTGACCATAAGAGCAAAACTCGTGGTGTTCCCCATCAGTCCTAGGCTCCTCTTGAAGATAAGTCTGTTATTTTTGACCACAAAAGTAAGTGTCAGCTTCAAAGCTCTGTCCAAGCCAAGGAACAGCCCAATGGCAACCCTAGAAATAAAACTGAGACTTTTCCTGGTCCTTTCCATCTCCCTAACCTCTCCACCTACAACTCTGGCAAGGATGGAAACAGATTGATGAGATGAAAGTGGAGATATGCTACAGCAAGTCAGCAAAGAGAAAAGACAAGAGGCATCCTTAGTGGAGATTTAAAATTTTGTTTATTATACTTGTATGGCTATGTTAATAACTATGCTGCTTTTTATCATCAGAAAATGACTAGAAAATATTAAGATGTCTTCCAAATTTTACCCAGGGACAATGGGGAAATTAGCCTTAAATAATAAAATTAAATCGTCAGTAGTATACAGAAAATGAAGATCATGGCATCTGGTCCCATCACTTCATGGGAAATAGATGGGGAAACAGTGGAAACAGTGTCAGACTTTATTTTGGGGGGCTCCAAAATCACTGCAGATGGTGACTGCAGCCATGAAATTAAAAGACGCTTACTCCTTGGAAGGAAAGTTATGACCAACCTAGACAGCATATTCAAAAGCAGAGACATTACTTTGCCGACTAAGGTCCGTCTAGTCAAGGCTATGTTTTTCCTTTGGTCATGTATGGATGTGAGAGTTGGACTGTGAAGAAGGCTGATCACTGAAGAATTGATGCTTTTGAACTGTGGTGTTGGAGAAGACTCTTGAGAGTCCCTTGGACAACAAGGAGATCCAACCAGTCCATTCTGAAGGAGATCAGCCCTGGGATTTCTTTGGAGGGAATGATGCTAAAGCTGAAACTCCAGTACTTTGGCCACCTTATGTGAAGAATTGACTCATTGGAAAAGACTCTGATGCTGGGAGGGATTGGGGGCAGGAGGAGAAGGGGATGACAGAGGATGAGATGGCTGGATGGCATCATTGACTTGGACATGAGTTTGAGTGAACTCTGGGAGTTGGTCATGGACAGGGAGGCCTGGCGTGCTACGATTCATGGGGTCGCAAAGAGTTGGACACGACTGAGCAATTGAAATGAACTGAACTGAACTGAGTATACAGATATATAACAGTTTTTACATTGCATCTCCAAATCATGCTTGTTCAGTGTAGCTGCTGCTGCTGCTGCTGCTAAGTCGCTTCAGTCGTGTCTAACTCTGTGGGACCCCATAGACGGCAGCCCACTAGGCTCCTCTGTCCCTGGGATTCTCCACGCAAGAACACTGAAGTGGGTTGCCATTTCCTTCTCCAATGCATGAAAGTGAAAAGTGAAAGTGAAGTCGCTCAGTTGTGCCCGACTCTTAGCGACCCCATGGACTGCAGCCTGCCAGGCTCCTCCGTCCATGGGATTTTCCAGGCAAGAGTACTGGAGTGGGGTGCCATTGCCTTCTCCACTGTTACATTCAAATAAAATTGTCTCCCTCCCATGTGTTTTGGAGAATCCAGTATCCACATGTCTTCCCTACCACAGTGTCTCCAGGAATTCTCTGGATAAATATGAAGAATTCTGTTCCAATCTTTTCCGCTATAGCTGCTCTCTTCTCTCTGCCCTACACTAGCCCAAATATTAGAACATATCCCTTGATAATTGAAAAATACCTCACAAAGGCAGTTATATCTAACAGATTTGCTGACAGTTTGGGAATCTGAGCATGGAGTGATATAAGAGTGAGTTTAAAATTAAATATTAGGCATGATAGGTCTTATGGCTTCCCTGGTGGCTCAGATGGTAAAGAATCTGCTTGCAATGCAGGAGATCTGGGTTCTATCCCTGGGTTGGGAAGATCCTCTGGAGAAGGGAATGGCAACCCACTCCAGTATTCTTGCCTGGAGAATTCCACAGAGGAGCCTTGCAGGCTGCAATCCATGGGATCGCAAAGAGTTGGACATGACTGAGCAACTAACACTTTCACTTTCATAATGGAGTCTAGAACTTCCTCAGCCATATCCATCTCATTGAACTTGATTCTGGCCAGTTTCCAACTTTCAAGTTATCCACTCCCTCAGCTGTGCTGCTGACCCTCCACTCTTAGGAGACCCTTTCTCTGTTTCCCAACTTTTCCAGTTATTAGCTGTGGAGCCTGAGTCAGGTCGCTTAACATTTTTCTTACTTTCTTTATATATTAAATTGAGATACAGTTAATATCTACCTCATACTGAGATTAAATGACATACATAAAGCAATTACCACAGTTTCCAGCACAGAGGTGATATTAAAATACTCAAAGGTAATAAAGTTCTTAAGGTAATTTAAAAATGTAAGTATAATAAAGTATTTAACTGTATCTTTGGTTATCCTACTCAAAGTCTTTATGCCCTAGAGGGTAAGGTTGTATGAGGTTAGTCACTTTCTTATATGAAGAGAACTGTTCTAAGTATTTTTCTAAGTGAAACATTTTTCACTCCAGTAGAAGCCATAACCTCCTTGAAAATAATGTTACTATTCTTCAGAGGACATTTATGGAAAATATAAAGTAAAAATACTGGTAGGAGATAAACTGAAATATTAGACTGTGCCTTTCTGGATATAAGGATAGGAGAAGTTATTCAATTCTCTGTGCATACTATATTTTATAGCTAAAACCTGAATTACTTTCTTTGAAATCTTACTCATTTTCATGACTTAGTAATAATTTCAAGGAAATTAAGGGGCTTAATTGAAGAAGGTCTGGAATACTGAAGGTGACTCCTTAGGAACCCTCTTCTGGCATTCGATGCTTACTCTGTGGCCTAGAGTAATAGATGAGGTCTCCAAGTTAAGTTTTGTAGTTTCACCTATCCAGCAGAGTGAGTGTTCAATCCATGAAATATCTCCATTTTATATCTCAGCTTTCATGACATTTTCTAGGGAGGCATACCTTCTCAATCCATAGACTCTAGGTTTATTTATTATATGCAAGTCTTAGGAATATCCTATTAAAACCTTTAAATAGATAAGCCCATAATCTTAGATAATAACATTACTTTACCTGGAGGTCTAGTTATTATGTTCACTTAGTCTGAATCATCAGCCTTCTTTTCTTCTCTGAAGGCTTTCTCAGGATGTTTGGGGGAAAAGTGGGCTACCAACCAGCTGCTTCAACACCTCCAACCAGTTCACTCTCTAACCTCAGTTAAAATTTCTTTGCCACAAGTTTCTGAAATTATTATTATATCATCACACCCTTTAATATTTTAAACAAAGAATAGTGCTTCTCGTACCTTGGCGATCACCAATATTTGAAATACCCGACAAGGAGTAGAAATAAGCCATGTTCACAGTGAATGTAACTCTTTCAAGATCTTTTGATATGCTTTGGCAATCTCAATTACTGATATCTTCAATTGTGCATAGCTATTTGAAACTTCTCCCCTGGTTGGTTCAGTGGGTAAAGAGCATGCCTGCCAATGTAGGAGACACAAGAGACACAGGTTCAATCCCTGAGTTTGGAAGATCCCCTGGAGGAGGAAATGGCAACCCAGTCCAGTTCTTCCTGCCTGGAGAATTCCATGGACAGAGGAGCCTGGCAGGTTATGGTCCATGGAGTCATAAAGAGTCGGACATGACTAAAGCTACCTAGCACACATGCAAACTTCTTTATTCAGAGGAAAGAAGTCTAAGGGTTCTCTCCCAACACCAGCTATTAATCAGCACCAGATATGAGAGTGGTGTTAGTAAAGTTCCTCTTACCCTCTCTGAGGCTTTCGAACTTTTTTTGATCTAAGGGAGTGCTGGAATCTCTCCTCAACTGGAACTTCTACAGAGGCTCTCTCTTCTGTGGGTATCTTCCCTTATCAGCATCTTGCAGGTTTTCCCAGCTGTGGTTGAAGAGAGCTGGAACCAGTTCATGGGCTCCTACTGGTTCCAAAGCCCATATGAAGTTTGTCTGCCTATTAAGCAATGCCCAGGTGGGAGAGACTTCTCCGGAGTCCTTTGGTATTCAGCGCTGGACCCCACAGTGGCACTTTTGTTCATGAATGAATTCCAGATTTTAGTTATTAAATGGGGGTGGAAAAAGGAAGGACATTTTGTACTTACATGATACTGCTGTCCTTTGGTGATATATTTGAAATTGTTTTGAAAATTAAAATATTAGGCCATATTATTCTGTCTCTTGTGGTTTTTCACCCCCAGTTTAAGCATGTGCCTTTACAGCATTTCTGTTATTGCTGTTTTCCCTGTCTCAAGTCAATGATTTTAGCAATCTAAGTTGTCATAACTGCTTGTATTTAATTTAATCAGTTCATAATTATTATATTAGTTGCTTAATAACAGCAATACCTTTTAATGATAATCATTAGACTTTAGATAATCCAAAACAGATAGAAGTAAATGCCAACACCTTCCTGTCCTTAAGTCCTTGTACAAATACACAGAAATAAAAAGGAAAACATGAAGAATACAGTAAAATTAATAATAAGAACAATAATAATAGAGGCAATAGGGGAAAGGCCAAAGAGAGAAGGATGACAAAAATGTAGAGGGCTGGCCACGGTCAACTTTGGTGTGTCTCACAGTCTAAGTAAACAATGCTTGATGACAGTTGCCAACTTGGTCCATTTAATGAGTCTTTGATGTAAGAATGAAAAATATAGACTCTTCTTTCAGATGGATAATTCTTTCTATAGTATGTGTGAAACACCATATTATAGTATATTTAAACCTAATAAATTAGAGTCTCTATGGATTCTTTCCTAACTGAAATTTAGGAGATATAACTATTTTGGGTAAAGTATAGCCAGAAATGCAGGAGACTTACAGGAGACTTGGGTTTGATCCCTGGGTCAGGAAGATCCCCTGGCATAGGAAATGGCAAACCATCCTAGTATTCTTACCTAGAGAGAACCCATGGACAGAGGAGCCTGGCACGCTACAGTCCATGGGGCTGCAAAAGAGTCAAACGTGAGTGAGCAACTAAACAATAGCAACATATGACTTATTACTATTGTGAACTTATAAGAGGAACCTAAGCTATGTCAAGTGGTTTTATTCTGTACAAATGAATTCAGATAATAATATGGAAGCATTTTTTCCAGATTATAAAAAAATCTGGAAATAGGAAAAAATTTGAGAAATATAAATAAGTAAAAAAAAATGATATTATCCAACCATTCCATCTTCCAGAGTAATCTATCTGCTGTCAGTGTTTTGGCAAGTACAATTCCAGAAGAAAAACATTTTAAATCATTTCTTCTCCTGACTTCTCTTCCTGAAGACCTGCATACTCTTCCTATAGATGAGTCTGAATAAATTGTCAAAACAGGATTGTAAATGGAACTCCTGAAGTTTATCCTATTATTCTTATTTTTTCTTCCAAGAATGGAAGATGAATGAATGAACAAGAAAGCTCACAACCAAGTATTTTATTCATCAGGTATTTTCCCATGTAGATATAGAGAATATAAGACTAATTTTTGGTAAAATGGCTTATGTGTACAATTTATCTACTTAACATGTATGTTCTAACTTGTAACATTTAGACTTTCTGTTATTAAAAAGACATTACACATTTTCAGTGAAGCATTTTGAAACTACTGAATCATCAGTATGCGTAAATTTGCCTTCCTCAAACTGATATACTCAAGTTTCTTACTCCTTATGTTATTTCATCTAGAAATGAATATGATTCACAGAGTATACTTTAAATAATTTTAGTTTTAAAGGTGTTCGACCAGGGGTACATTTCATTTAAAGCTTTTTAATCAACTGTATGGAACTTTTAAGTGCCCAGTAAGAAAGATGCCCAATGCATGAATAGCAAAGAGCAGTTGTCCCTGATGTATTATTGAGATAAAACAGGATCTGACTTTTCTCCACTTCACTATAGTAATTCTATGAGTAATGATCTTGTTCCCAAAGTCACATTATTATAGGTTAATCTAATGGTCAAAGCTCTGACCTCATGTACAAAAATTTTATAATTGAATGTTAGGAGAAAATAACACTTAACATGACAGACTCTTTGTTTAACTCTCTGCATTGCATTTTGCATGCTATTTTGCAGTTCAGTTTAGTTCAGTCGACCGGTCGTGTCCAACTGTTTGCAACCCCATGAATCACAGCATGCCAGGCCTCCTTGTCTATCACCAGCTCCCAGAGTAAACTCAAACTCACGTCCATTGAGTCAGTGATACCATCCAGCCATCTCATCCTCTGCCGTCCCCTTTTCCTCCTGCCCCCAATCCCTCCCAGCATCAGGGTCTTTTCCAATGAGTCAACTCTTCGCATGAGGGGGCCAAAGTATTGGAGTTTCAGCTTTAACATCAGTTCTTCCAATGAACACCCAGGACTGTTCTCCTTTAGGATGTGCTGGTTGGATCTCCTTGCTGTCCAAGGGACTCTCAGGAGTCTTCTCCAACACCACAGTTCAAAAACATCAATTCTTCAGTGCTCAGCTTTCTTCACAGTCCAACTCTCACATCCATACATGACCACTGGAAAAACCATAGCCTTGACTAGATGGATCTTTGTTGGCAAAGTAATGTCTCTGCTTTTCAATATGCTGTCTACGTTGGTCATAACTTTCCTTCCAAGGAGTAAGTACTGCAGTAATTTCATGGCTGCAGTCACCATCTGCAGTGATTTTGGAGCCCCAAAAATAAAGTCTGACACTGTTTCCACTGTTTCCCCATCTATTTCCCACGGAGTGATGGGACCAGATACCATGATCTTCGTTTTCTGAATGTTGAACTTTAAGCCAACTTTTTCACTCTCTTCTTTCACTTTTATCAAGAGGCTCTTTAGTACCTCTTCATTTCTGCCATAAGGGTGGTATTATCTGCATATCTGAAGTTATTGATATTTCTCCCAGCAATCTTGATTCCAGCTTGTGCTTCTTCCAGCCCAGTGTTTCTCGTGATGTACTCTGCATAGAAGTTAAATAAGCAGGGTGACAATACACAGACTTGATGTACTCCTTTTCATATATGGAACCAGTCTGTTGTTCCATGTCCAGTTCTAACTGTTGCTTCCTGTCCTGCATATAGGTTTCTCAAGAGGCAGGTCAGGTGGTCTGGTATTCCCATCTCTTTCAGAATTTTCCACAGTTTATTGTGATCCACACAGTCAAAGGCTTTGGCATAGTCAATAAAGCAGAAATAGATGTTTTTCTGGAACTCTCTTGCTTTTTCGATGATCCAGAGGATGTTGGCAGTTTGATCTCTGGTTCCTCTGCCTTTTCTAAAACCAGCTTGAATATCTGGAAGTTCACGGTTCAGGTATTGCTGAAGCCTGGCTTGGAGAATTTTGAGCATTACTTTACTAGCATGTGAGATGAGTGCAATTGTGTGGTAGTCTGAGCATTCTTTGGCATTGCCTTTCTTTGGGATTGGAATGAAAACTGACCTTTTCTAGTCCTTTGGCCACTACTGAGTTTTCCAAATTTGCTGGCATATTGAGTGTGGCACTTTCACAGCATCATCTTTCAGGATTTAAAATAGCTCAACTGGAATTCCATTACCTCTGTTAGCTTTGTTCGTAGTGATGCTTTCTAAGGCCCACTTGACTTCATATTTCAGGAAGTCTGGCTCTAGGTGAGTGATCACACCATTGTAGCAAAACCAATAATAGGATTAGTGAAATCCATGTTGGCTCCCAAGACAAAATATGATTTTAGTTTATCAAAAATCTACTGGGGGACTTCCCTGGTTGAGAATATGCCTGGCAATGCTGGGGATGTGGGTTTGATCCCTGGTTTGTCGGGAACTAAGATCCCACAAGATTTAGAACAACTAAATTCACACATCACACTAGGGAGTCCATAAGCAGCAACTGAACATCCCTTGTGCCACAACTAAGACCAGAGGTAAAAAATTTTTAAAAATTAAATTTAAAATAATCTATTGGAATAAGAGGAAAAGAGACTCTTCTGTCTTAAATGAGTGACATGAAGTTTAATATAATACACTGGAAGATTCCATATTAATCCTCCTAACCCTTTAATCTCAACAGATACATCATGAATGCATGTCTGCTTTCCTTTCAACCTGGTTATAAGAAAAAGAATGTGTAAATATAAAGCATTACATCTTATGGTATATTCTACCCATATGTTTGCCAGCTGTAATTGAATCCACAGAAAAATGTTTTTTATTACTAACTCTTAGCTTCCTACATTTTTCTTATGTCTTTCTCATTTGTATTTAAAGTGCTTCCTTGCCTTAGGTACAAATATCTTTAAATATTTGTGTGAAAGCTTTTCTTTTGGAAACTTTAACTAAAATGATTTTTGTCAAGCTGGTAGGTTTTCTCACTGAGTCTCTGGACCCCAAAGACTTTCTCAGCTTGAATTTGTATAGCAGGCTACAGTTGGTTCTACTCAAATTCCTTTCATTTTCTCTTCTCCAGGCCCTCAAAGTGAGCCTTCTGATCCCATGCTCACTTTGCTTTTCACTTTGGTTTTTATCTAACTTTAGGAATATGAAGTACAGAAAAGCAAAGATGAATTTTAAAAATTTGAGGAAAGGGAAGAAATTAAATGGCAAAATAATGGGAGCTGTTGGAGAAAAATTATCCTCCTTGAGTTATTTTATATTAGTAAAACACTTGTTTACCCTTCCCTGTACCTGAAATACAAAAACTATCCAAAGTCAAGTATCAGAAGTAAGTAACACATATATTAATCCTATGTAGCACTGACAAAAATAGACATGCTCCCCTACTATGATGTAAATGTGTACCTGGTAAAAGACTAAAAAATGCTAAGTGATAATGAGGTCATGGTTCAGTCTTCTGCAAACTGGGCTGATTATCTACCTGTAAAGACATTTGGATTTATCCTCAACAATTCCTCTACTCCTAAAAACACAAATATGGGAGCTCCATCATACATGTCCACTGTCAAGCTGATTTTCATTTAAGGACACATATAACATTCTATCCAATTTACAAGGCATGCAGAAAAGAGTTAACAAGTAGGCCTGAGTCTGCTGTCTTTAGAAAGGTCCAGCTTGCAAGCTGGATTAGAGTCTGGGAATTTAAATAAATTTGAAACAGCTCCCTATCTTGATACAAGGTTTCCTTAAATGGTAGAGTGGGTCAATGGGCCTAATTTGTTTATACAATCACATGGTTCATGCTGCACATTTAATTATCATCTGGGAGCCTAGAATTTTGACACATACTAAAAAGAAGTTGCCCATATGATCGCTCTCTAAAAACCTTGGAATTGAGTAACAAGCTTTCCTCCTAGACGACTTTAACACTTGTTGTCAAACTTGTCACAGAAGGAATGAAGCATGTCCTGTGAGAGTCCACTGGGCTAGGACTCTTGGAACCTTGTGCCTGGTTTCCTGCAGATTTTACTCCATATGCCTTTCTATTTGTTGATTTTGCTTGGGATCCCTTTACTATAATAAAACTAGCTGTGAATACACTATATGCTGATCTTCCCACGTGGCCCAGTGGTAAAGAATCCACCTGCAATGCAGGAAATGTGGGTTTGATCCCTGGGTTTTGAAGATCCCCTGGTATAGGAAATGGCAGCCTCACTCTGGTATTCTTGCCTGGAAAATCCCATGGAAAGAGGGAGCCTGGCAGGCTACAGTCCATAGAGTTGCAAAAAGTCAGACACCATTGAGTGACTTAGCACACACACACAATATGCTGAGTCCTGTGAGTCTTTCTAATAAACCATCAAAATTTGGAGTGTTACCCGGGACCTCTGACACCCACTGATTTTTGTCTTTCTTAAGATATATAGATTTTAAATAAATATTTATTCAATAAATACTATGTGAATTGAATTATGCTATGTGAAACCAAGATAAGTAACCCAGACCTATTTTAAGAAATTCAGTTTTATTTTGCAGAGCACCAGGCTCCTCTGTCCATGAGATTTTCCAGGCAGGAGTACTGGGGTGGGGTGCCATTGCCTTCTCCTATGTCTACATACAGAAGTATATAAAAAGAACATCCAATTAACTGAGTCAAAGCAGAATAAGGAAAATACAGTAAGCTCTTTTCAATGCAACTTTTGAAGATGTATACATTTCATCTCATTCAAATATCAGGAAAGCTCAAGGCATGTTAGTTAGAACAAGTAGATTTTGACAGGCTATGATATTTGAAGGCAAGAGAAAGAGGAGTTTGGAGAAATTTCCCTTGAAATTTTGCAAGTGGATAGAAAGTATGGTAAAGAAATGAATAATATAGAATATACCAAGGAAATAGACATAATAATAATTTTTAGTTATATCACAAAGTAGAATTTTCAAATGCTCTTGATTAGAACCCTAATAATTTGAATGTCTGATTTGTACCTCATTTATATTACTGGAGTGGGTAACCATTCCCTTTCTGCAGGGGATCTTCCTGACTCAGAGATCAAACCTGGGTCTCTTGCACTGCAGGCAGATTCTTTACCATCTTAGCCACCAGGGAAGCCTTTTCAAGCAAAACTTATGTGTCACTGTGTGTGTGTGTGTGTCTGTGTGTGTGTGTGTTTGCTCAGTTGTGTCTGATTCCTTGCAGCCCCATGGACTGCAGCCCACCAGGCTAGAATACTAGAGTGGGTTGCTGTTTCCTTCTCCAGAAGATCTTCCTGACCCTAGGATCAAACCCACATCTCCTGAACCTTCCGTATTGGTAGGTGGATTCTTTACCACTGAGCCATCGGAGAAGCCCAGGGGTCCTTATAGAAAGTCCATCAAAATTCCTTGGACTTTTAAAAGCATATCTCTAAAGCTCTCTTAAGCTTATATTCTCTTGACTTTTAATCATGTTTTTCTTTTCTGCCTCTTCTTTGTTCAGGTCCGTCATGAGTGAGGAATGGGATTCAAACTCTACAGAAAGCTGGCATTACATTTGGAGTAATGACACAACACATGATCTGTACTCAGATCTCAATATCACCTATGTGAACTACTATCTTCACCAGCCTCAAGTGGCGGCGATTTTCATTATTTCCTACTTTTTGATCTTCTTCCTGTGCATGGTGGGAAACACAGTGGTTTGCTTCATTGTAATGTGGAACAAACATATGCACACAGTCACTAATCTCTTCATCTTGAACCTGGCCATAAGTGATCTACTAGTTGGTATATTCTGCATGCCTATCACACTCCTGGACAATATTATAGCAGGTATGTTGATCCACTCCAGTATTCTTGCCTGGAAAATCCCATGGACGGAGGAGCCTGGTGGGCTACAGTCTTTGCGGTCACAAACAGTTGGAAATGACTGAGTGACTTCACTTATGTTGATCTGTGTACAGCTTAAAGATAATATGAAAAAATATTTGTCCCATGTCCCTGCAGCCATGGTACGGTCATCCATTCATTTCAAACATTTACAGAGTTCCAAGAACTTCTGCAAGTAGCTGTCCTCATGAGGCTTACATTATAAAGGAGGATAAAAAAACAACAAACAAAAAGCCATATAAACAGTCAGAGAATAAAAAGAATTATGGGGAGAAGTAAAGCAAGTGACAGAGATGAGATGTGGAGACTGATTTTTATAGAGTTCACTGAAGGTCATCCATGAATGATGATACTTCTTACTGAAGACTCTGAATTTCCTCGGCAGTTCTGAGAACATATAGTATGGTAGGAATGTTATTGAGACTATTATGGATCCTAAAGCTCAAAGAACTGCTAAGTGTGGTTTCCATTAATACGATGTCTTTGATATAATGTCAATAGATATTTAGACCCGCTTGTGGTTAACTGGGCTTCCCTGGTGGTTGTGAGGTTTCCAACAGTTTTTGATGGAAGGCAAGCAGCAGGACCAACGATATGTCACAAAGTGATAGTTTCATTCATGGAGTAGTAATTTACATGTGCAACATAAACAATGGTTTGGGTGCTACCCTAGAGGACTTCTGGGTCCGTATTACCACTTCCTAACACAACTTTATGTCCCTCCCTTGTGGCTCAGCTGGTAAAGAATCCACCTGTAATCAATCCCTGGGTTGGGAAGATTCCCCTGGAGTAGGACATGGCAACCCACTCTAGTTTTCTTGTCTGGAAAATCCCCATGGACAGAAGAGCCTGGCGGGCTGCAGTCCATGAGGTCGCGAATAGTCAGACACAACTCAGCGACCAAGCACAAAACATCACATTATACACCCCAGAAGTATAGGAATCTATGTCTCCTGCTAGAGTTTTGGTACATAGTACCTGATTAATAAATATCTATTGTATTAACTAATGAATAGCACTCAAGATACTCATATTCCAAATCTGCATAAGAAAATATAAAAAGTATTTAGATCAAACAAGCCATATCATGGGGCTACTGTGGTGGCTCAGGAGTAAAGAATTTGCCTGCAATGCAGGAGATGCAGAGATGTGGGTTCAATCCCTGGGTCGGAAAGATTCCCTGAAGGAGAAAATGGCAACCCACTCCAGTAATCTTGCCCAGAAAGTAAACTGATGTTGAATGCCATAAAGGGAAAGAACTGCGGTGTGGTTTGTTGTTACTGCTGTTTAGTCAGACACCACTGAGTGACTAAACAATAACAAAGTCATATCACAGTTCTTTTCCATTATGGCATTCAACATAGGTTTACTGGAAAATAGGAGATTTCTCTTAAGAATTTATTTCTGTTTCTTTCCTTTCTCTGAAGTGGGAGTCAGGGAATGTTTACAGTGGCTATTCTATCATAATATACTCCATAAATTCTGTGCTTCCATGACACTTGTCATTTAAAAGCAATATTTATTAATGATGTACATTTTTAAGTTGTTCTAGACAAAAAGAATTGATAAAAATTGTTGTCTCAATAAACTTAAGAAATGATCTCAATATGTCCCCCATGAATATCTATAATTAAATTACTAGTTAAGTTTTTTTCATATACAGTACCCTTCCCTACCCCTGATTCCTATTCCCAGGAGGCAGCCACATTCAGCATTTTTGCATTTATTTTTGGTAATTACTATAATATTTCTGAATAACATGTTTTTATTCTAATATATTATTCAACTGCAGAAGATGCAATTTAGTTCTCATTATCCTCTTCTACCCCAAGAGATAGCTTCCCTCACCAAACTCCACTGAACTGACAGCACTAGGGCAAAAGAATATAAATCCATAGAAACTGTCTGAATGTGAAATTGGAAAAACAACATGACTGGTTGAAATTTGGCATAAATGCCAACAGACACATTTATACAGAGCCACAAATATACTTTCATTTTTTTACCTCCCTCATTCTCTCAATATGAGCATATCATTGTTTTTTGTTAAATCAAGATTTATGGTACACATTCCTTTTATTATATGTACCTTACCCCTGCTGAACCATGTAGAGTACTATGATAGCAGCCTTTTCTCTTATAAAATGTTGTCTGTTTTCCTGGGTTTAATAAGAGCACCATATTTTGATTTGTTCAATGTTTTGAGTATAGCTATCAATAATGTATTCTCAGATTTTCTTCCAGGAGAGTTAAGTTTCTTGCCAATACCTTCAAACATATAAAAGCACATCAAAAAGATGTAAATGAGGTGAATAATAAAGCTTCCAAGCTTGTTGTGGGGATTAGATATGTTAATAGATACAAAATATTTATTAGAGCATATAGAATGTTGAAACTACTGTATAAGCTTTGACATTATTAATATACTGAAAAACAAAGCTCTGAATATATTAATGAAAATAATGAGAAGCATTGATTGTTCCCTGGATCTTTTAGGAAACAGTTGCATCTAATTTCATGTCTTTCTCTTCGAAATTTCAGTGAAATTAAAACATACATGTATGATCTCTCCAAAGACTAACTGTTCTATTTCCCTTTCAGGGTGGCCTTTTGGAAGTACAATGTGCAAGATCAGTGGCTTGGTCCAGGGAATATCCGTTGCGGCTTCTGTCTTTACTTTAGTTGCAATAGCAGTGGATAGGTAGGTCAACCCCACACTCTGAATCCAAGAAATTGAGCATGTCTGCAACTATTCTACCTAACCAGTGAAAAATGTGTAATCTACTACATTTGGGCATATCTGTTTAAAATTGTATTCATAATATATCCCTTTATATATATATAGTATATAATACATATGCATAGTATATATATTTATGTATTGTATATACATAAATTGTATCCACAATATGTATCCCTTTATATATAGAGAGAGAGAGATAGAGAGAGAGAGTGTATGCATGTACACGCTCAGTCACTCAGTCATTTCTGATTCTTTGTGACAACATGGACTGGCCTGCCAGGTTCCTTTGTCCATGGAATTTTCTAGGCAAAAATACTGGAGTGGGTTGCCATTTCCTACTCCAGGGGATCTTCCTGAGCCAGGGATCCAACCCATGCTCCTGCATTTGCAGGAACATTCTGTACCACTGCACCACCTGAGAAACCACACACACACACACACACACACACAAAGAGTTTAGTAATAAAATGAAACTAGTAAAGTTTTCATATTTTAAAATTAAATAATTACAGATGATTCATGTCTTAGTTTGGCCTGCTATAACAAGGTATAATATGCTATTTGATGAATGAATGAATGAAAAACTAATACTTGAAGTTTCCATAATTGGTTTACAAAAGGAGCAAAAATACCTAGAACAGCACCTATGAAGTTATCTGTAATTTAAGGGTGAGTAAATGGGAGAATTCACTGATTAGAAGACTAGATGAAAACTTGGAGGTTAAGACAGAAGACCTATCACTTCATGGAAAATAGAGGGGGACAAAGTGGAAACAGTGGCAGATTTTATTTCCTTGGATTCCAAAATCACTGTGGCTGGTGACCACAGCCACAAAATGAAAAGATGCTTGCTTCTTGGAAGTTATGAAGGAAGCCTCATGACAAACCTAAACAGTGTATTAAAAAGCAGAGACATCACTTTGTGGACAAAACTCATAAGTCCAAGCTATGGTTTTTCCAGTAGTCCTCTAGGGATGTGAGAGTTGGACTATGAAGAAGGCTGAGAGCCAAAGAATTGACGCTTTCGAACTGTGCTGCTGGAGAAGAGTCTTGAGAGTTCCTTGGACTGCAAAGAGATCAAACCAGTCAATCCTAAAGGAAATCAACCATGAATATTCATTGGAAGGACTGATGCTGAAGCTGAAACTTCAATACTTTGGCCACCTAATGTGAAGAACTGACTCATTGGAAAACACTCTGATGCTGAGAAAGACTGAGGGCAGGAGGAGAAGGGGGCGACAGAGAATTAGTTGGCTGGAGAGCTTCACCGACTCAATGGAGATGAATTTGAGCAAACTCTGGGAGACAGTGGAGGACAGAGGAGCCTGGCATGGTGCAGTCCATGGGGTCGCAAAGAGCTGGACACAACTTAGCGACTGAGCAACAACAAAAACAAGACCTTACATATGCTTTGAAGGAGTTGTAAAGAAAGAAAACAGAGCAGTCAAAGCTCAAGCTAACTAGTCATTATATAAAGATATTAGATAAATTAGTTTGGGTGGCTTCTAAGCCATTTAAAAACTCTGTTTTATTACCTGCAGATCTGGAAAACAGTAAGTTTCATAACATTTTAGTTTTATAGAGTCATCACAAAAATTCAAGAAAATTTAATAGATGATAATACTTTGAAAAATATATTATGCAGTTGCATAATTGTATGGTTTTCTTATACTGGAGAAGGAAATGGCAACCCACTCCAGTATTCTTGCCTGAAAAATTCCATGGAAAGAGGAGCCTGGCAGGCTATAGTTCATGGGGTCACAAAGAGTCAGACATGACTGAATGACTGAGCACATGGTTATCTTATAATGAACATAATGAATATCAATAATAACATTAAGAATCACAATGACAAAAATCAACAGCATTAAAATGAACCAGTGTTACTCTTCATATGGATGTTGAATCTTCATGCTCCTTAGAAGATATAGAACACCAGGAAGGTGTATAAACAGAACTCATAATCAGAAACTCTCAGACTCTTGCAGCTTGGAAAAAAAACACCAAAACACTTGGTGGCTCAAAACAGTAGTGTTTAGTACTTCCCACAACTCTGTAGATTGGCTGGGTGTGGTTCTCCTACTCTATGTCTGAAATCACTCATGCTTCCACTTATACCATGCTTGCTAATGTTCAACTAACTGGCCAAAGCAAATTCCATGCCCAAGCACACAGATCATATGTGGGCATGAAGGGCATGAAGGAGAGTATAAGAATATGGTCTCTGGAGCCAAACCACATGTGTGACTATGGGCAAGAATTTTTACCTCTTCTAAGCCTTTTCCCCATAAAAGGCTTAAAGACACAATCCATGCAAACCAATGGAAAGGACCTTAGAATAGAACATTAAATGTTCAATATGGGCTGCTTAACACTAACATTTTTATTATATCTTTTAAATTTTTATTGGAGTAGAGTTGATTTACAACGTTGTGTTAATTTCTGCTATACAGAAAAGTGAATCAGTTGTAAACACATATACATATATCCATGCTTTTTTTTCTAAAGGTTTATTGTAGTTATTTATTTAATTTACTTTTTGGCTGTGCTGGATCTTCATTGCTGTGCATAGTCTTTTCTCTAATTGCAGCGAGTGGGGCTACTCTTTGTTGTGATGCACAGGCTTCTTGTTGCAGCAGCTTCTCTCGTTACGGAGCACAGGATCTAGGAGGGCAGGTTTTAGTGGCTGCAGCACATGGGTTCTGCAGTTGAAGTTCTCAGGCTCTAGAGCGCTGGCTCAGTAGTTGTGATGCATCAACTCAGCCACTCTGCGGCATGTGAGATCGTACCGGACTAGGGATCAAACCAGCATCCCTTGCACTGCAAGATGGATTCCTAATCGCGGGACCACCAGGGAAGCCTGAGTACTTTTACTATTAATAGTGTCTGATATACTCCACTTATTCATATTTTGAGTTGAAATTAATCTCATATAAAAATTACAGAAAATGCCTCTCTCCTAATTCTAACTTTCTACGTTTTAGGGAGAACGTGGATGGAAGACTGTAATTACTTAAATTTAATTAATTACTCAGCCAGAAGTTATGAGGCAGTCCTTCACTGATATTTGCCTTTAATTACAGGTTCCGGTGTGTCATCTACCCTTTTAAACCAAAGCTCACTATCAAGACGGCATTTGTCATCATTATGATTATCTGGGTCCTGGCCATTGCCATTATGTCCCCATCTGCAATAATGTTACATGTACATGAAGAAAAAAATTACCGAGTGAGATTCAACTCCCAGGATAAAACCAGCCCAGTCTACTGGTGCCGGGAAGACTGGCCAAGTCAGGAAATGAGGAGGATCTATACCACAGTGCTGTTTGCCAATATCTACCTGGCTCCCCTGTCCCTCATCGTCGTCATGTATGGAAGGATTGGAATTTCACTGTTCAAGAGGAAAGTGCCCCACACAGGTAAACAGAACCAGGAGCAGTGGCACGTGGTATCCAAGAAGAAGCAGAAGATCATTAAGATGCTCCTGACCGTGGCTCTGCTTTTCATTCTCTCCTGGTTGCCCCTGTGGACCCTGATGATGCTCTCAGATTATGTTGATCTGTCTCCAAATGAACTGCAGGTCATCAATATCTACATCTACCCCTTTGCACACTGGCTGGCCTTCTGCAACAGCAGCGTCAACCCCATCATTTATGGTTTCTTCAATGAAAATTTTCGTCGTGGTTTCCAAGATGCTTTTCACCTCCAGCTTTGCCAAAAAAGAGCAAAGTCCAAGGAAGCCTACACTCTGAGAGCTAAAAACACTGTGGTCATCAACACGTCTCATCTGTCAGCACAGGAATCGACAGTTAAAGACCCACGTGAGGAAATTGTGCTTTGTAGGATAAGTGCTGAAAAGCCCTTACAGGAATTAATGATGGAAGAATTAGGAGAAATTACCAGTAGCAATGAGATGTAAAAAGAGCTGGTGTGACGATTTTAACTCTGCTGTGTGATATATATTGAAATATGGTTGATTTCTATGGCTTTGTACTTCAGTTCTATGAATGTTAGAAACCCTCTCTGGAAAAAAGTAAACAAAATGAACCTCCTGTTCATAATCAATCTTACTGTACTTAAAATATATACAGAAACTCATACACAAATTGGCATGGATAAATCTATTTTCTAGGACTAGTTTTCAAAGCCTGATCTTTGCCAACTTTGCTATTTATGTATGAGTCAAGCAAGTGTTTTATGTGTGTATATATGCAACACACATACACACGCATTTTCATCAAATGGTGATAATGGGCAGTTCTTTGCATGAGAGCATGTTTTGTGAATTCTCCTTTTGTTTTTGAATTGGAAATTTTAGACTACAGAACTATTTATCTGTGTGTGCTTTTAAAATGTACTCAGCTTTCTTAGAAATAAGAACTGCAATAGCAAATAAAGGGACACTGTATATCTTTGTATTTAAAGGCTGACTTTTTTCCTTTTAAAAAGTACAAAGTTGGTAACTATTGCTCCAAATGAGTTATTGTTGGGTTTTAATACATCCATAGATGAATTTAAGCCCTAGCTGAACCACTTTTCTTGTAGAGATGATTCAGGATCCCAAGTTGACCTCCTTTCTAATAGAATCCCTGACGTAAAAAAGTCAATTTTGTAATAAAGCAGCAGTTATCAGAGGAAAGCAGTTCTCTTTTGAAGGGCTTGATCAGAGATGTTCAACAGTCATCGTAAGACTCTCAGAAAATTTGAACTGATTATTCCAGATTTCCTACTGGGCAGGACATTTAAATCTGGAAGTCCCACTGGATTAGCAAATTAACACTGCTACTAAGAGAATGGTGAACCCCTGAATTCTTCCTGGTTAGGATTATGTAGTGATAATAGTCATAAATGCTGGCTTTTATTCTGGGGTGAGATAGTCCCTAGAAAATTGGGAATTATAAAATGACAAACAATTTTGCAAATAAAAATAAATCTCTGGGCTTGGACCTATCACATTTTCTAGGGCTGTAATGTGGTTCAGTGTAAAAGGTTTCCAACCCTATAGGCCTTTGAGAAAATAATTGTTTCCATTGGGTTTATGCTATATAATATTTAAATCTGTATGTGTTACATATTTCCAAAACCTTTTTTGAATTTCATTATTTCCTCTATATCATGTTGTCTATGTGTTCTGAAGAACTTATTTGGGACTTCCTCAATGACCACTTTTCTGATTATATAATAATAAAAATTACATATGGAATATAAAAACAGTTATTATGAAAACAACACCTGTTACTAGTAGAGTTTTCACGAAAAACAGAATGGTCCAAAAATTGCATGTAATTCCTCTTCAAAGGAAAAATAAAACAGTGAAAACACTATGTAGATCAGCATCCTGTATGTATGTCTTTGCCAAGAGTGATTATTCAGGAATGATTATTTTGCCATTGTCCACCTTAGAATATCATTAATACATATTACATTTCTACAATTGTGCTACTTTAATGGTGAAAAATCATTTAAACTTGTGGCTTTGATTACTAGTGTGGCTGAATATTATTCCATGTTTCTTATTGATTTGTATTTATTCCTCTTCCCATTCATTGGCCATTTTCCCATTGTAGTTTTGTTGTTGTCTTTTGTCTATTATTATGTACTTTTGGGGGCTTCCCTTGTAGCTCAGTTTGTAAAGAATCTTCCTGCAATACAGAAGACCTGCATTTGATCCCTGGGTCAGGAAGATCCCCTGGAGAAGGAAATGGTAACCCACTCCAGTATTCTTGGCTGGAGAATCCCAAGAACAGAGGAGCCTGGTGGGCTACAGTCCATGGGGTTGCAAGAGTTGGACACGACTTAGCAACTAAACCGCCACCGTGCACTTTTTGTATCAACCATCAATAATAGGCAGAATTGGTCTTTTTTTTAAAAAAAACACACACACACACCGACACACATAAAAATGGTATCTTTTCTCTGCTTAAAAGCCATTAATCATTTCTTTTCAAATGAGGGGAAAAACAACAGCAAACTCCTTATCAAGACTTACACTCCTTTCTTTAGTTTTTCTGCCCCCCTGTCCACCTCTTAACCTTGTCTCATGCCCTGCACTCATCATTCACACTCCCGGGGCTTGTGTTGTTGCATTAGGCACTCAGCCGTGTCCAACTCTTTGTGACCTCATGCACTGTAGCCCACCAGGCAACTCTGTCCATGGAATTCTCCAGGCAAGAATACTGGAGTGGGTAGCCATTCCCTTCTCCAGAAGATCTTCCCAACCCAGGGATCAAACCCAGTTCTCCTGAATTGTAGGCAGATTCTTCATTGACCAAGCCACTAGGGAAGTGCCCTGCCTGCCTGTATGTTCCTCTGCCTTTACCAAGTTCTTTAATGCTTCTGCTCCTGCTGCTGCTAAGTCGCTTCAGTCGTGTCTGACTCTGTGCGACCCCATAGACAGCAGCCCACCAGGCTCTCCTGTCCCTGGGATTCTCCAGGCAAGAACACTGAAGTGGGTTGCCATTTCCTTCTCCAGTGCATGAAAGTGAAAAGTGAAAGTGAAGTCGCTCAGTCATGAATGACTCTTCGAGATCCCATGGACTGCAGCCTACCAGGCTCTTCCGTCCATGGGATTTTCCAGGCAAGAGTACTGGAGTGGGGTGCCATTGCCTTCTAGATTGTACCTATTTCCTTCCTGCCAGAAACATTCTTCCCATTGGCTTCTGTTGGTTCTGTCATCCTTTAGGACTCAAACTAAACCTCACCTGAGCCCTGTTTATTCCTTCAGAGTACTTCTCATTATCTGTAATTATCTTCAGAAGTCTTTTATTTACTTGTTTATTATGCATATTCTCTACCAGAAGGTACACTCTATAAGGGCAAGAATTCTGTCTTGTGTATCATTGTGTTTCCATTGTCTGGGCAAGTGTTTGGCACATAATGAATGAATAATAAATATTTATTGAACAAATTAAGTAATTGCAAATATTTTCAATTTCTAATTTGCATTCTAATTTACTTATGATTATATTTTATTTTTAGATAATGAGAAAAATTCAGAGTATAATAGAAACATTATATAAAGTAGAAAAACATGTGAAGTAAAATGACTTCTTATCTAGTTACCTAGTGGTAACCATTCTTACTGTAATTTGGGGGCATATTTACATGCTTTCTTTAATAAAGTTATGACTCTGGGACATGTACTTTATAATTTCTTATTCATTTAGTATATCAAGAACACATGTCCATGTTTTTTAATATTGTTCAAATATCCATTCCTTAATTTACTAAATTTCCTTTCTGAGGCTGAAAATATAAGCTATTTCCTAAATCTATAAAATGATGCAGTTATGTGTTCCTAGTATAATACTGGGCATATTTATAATTATCTTAGAATAGACATATAAAAACACAACTGCATGACCAAATGCAGGTACATTTGATTATGTTTTAATACACATTGTCAAGTATTTCTTAAATAGGTTTTAATATTTCATACTTCCCTTAGTGGTATAACTGAGCTTCCAGAAAGCCTACCCCACTCCAGTATTCTTGGGCTTCCCTGTGGCTCAGCTGGTAAAGAATCTGCCTGCAATTATTTTGCAGACCTGGGTTTGACCTCTGGGTTGGGAAGACCCCCTGGAGAGGGGAAAGGCTACCCACTCCAGTATTCTGGCCTGGAAAATTCCATGGACTGTACAGTTTATGGGGTCACAGAGTGGAACATGACTGAGTAACTTTCACTTTCACTTTAGTGGTGTAACAGGGTTTGCTCACTCACACACTTATAATATGGCATATTCCATAGAACAAAATTGTCAGTTTGGTAAGAGAGAACTTGTATACCTATGTTTGTTTCATTTCATTGTTATGCAGCTGGGCATTAAAATAATCTTCATTTAATTTGATTCATTTGTATTCACTTGTCTTCACTTGCATTTGTAGCAGAAGAAAACGTTTCCCTTTTCTTTTTAGTTTGTTGACTGATCTATAATTAAATCGACATAAGACGGTACAGAAGGGAAACAAATTTAATTACATATGTATGGGAGCCCCATGAAGACATGAGAGGCTCCTGGAGAGTCAGGCAACTGAGGCTTTTATGCCATCCTGGACTAAGGAGAAGAAGGGTAGGGGGTGGAACATCAAAGGGGAGGAAGATAATTCACAGGAAAATGGAAAGAGAAAATATTTGTTGAAGAAATGTTTGTCACACCATGCAGTCTTTTTTATGTAAAAAAAATAGATGTATATATACATATATATACATATATATCATATATTTGTTGAAGAAATGTTTGTCACACCATGCAGTCTTTTTTATGTGAAAAAAATATATATATATATGTACATATATATCAGTTCAGTTCAGTTCAGTTGCTCAGTCATATGTGACTCTTTGTGACCCCATGAACTGCAACACACCAGGTCTTCCTGTCCGTCACCAACTTCCAGAGTTTACCCAAACTCATGTCCATTGAATCGGCAACACCATCCAACCATCTCATCCTCTGTTGTTCCCTTATATATATATATGTGTGTGTGTGTGTGTGTGTGTGTGTGTGTGTTTACAATAGCTCTCTTCTTGGTAGGCTCCCATCTAAATTATTTTAGGCATTTAAGGGAGAGACAAAAAGTTCTTCTTGAGCCTTTATCGTGTTCAGCTTGAAATAACACACCCGCCACAATGGCATATTCCAGGGTGGCCTCTGAAACCCATCATATTCACTTGTATCTCTTTCTTAGTTAATTCCCTCTTCCTGTTCTTTACTTCCTTTTTGGTTAGATTATTTGATTTTTTTCTCAACAGTGTATAAAAGTGCTCCCTAAGTCAGGATATTAATCTTTGACTATCAGACACGTTTCAAACATTTTTTCTATTTGATGTGTGACTATGTGTGTGTATATGCATAGATATGAGGACAAAGTTTCAGCCACTATGACAGAATCCTGAAATACATTGGATTCTTAAAGGATATAAATGTTAATTTTGTGCTTGATGTCAGCAGTCCAGCTCAGTGGGGACCTTATTACCACATAGTAGCAATTTTACAGATGAGGAACTGACTTCACAGAGATAAAGAAAGTTGTTCAGGGTTGCATAACAAGTGACTCATGGAGCCAAATTCTAACCCATTTCAGCATTTAATGAATATTTATTATGTGGCAGGCACTACATTAAGCTCTTTACAGGAATCATCTCATTGAATCCTTATATACTAGGAAGTAAGTTTTAATATTCACTTTTTCAAACAGACACAAAGGCTGAAGCTTTCAAATATTAACATAGGGAAGTATTTAAGAATATTTATTCAGGATTCAATTGTCTAGGGTTGCATCTTGGCTCTGCCATCTAGATATCAGTTCCTGCTAAGTCGCTTCAGCAGTGTCCGACTTTGTGCGACCCCAGAGGCAGCAGCCCACTGGGCTCCCCCGTCCCTGGGATTCTCCAGGCAAGAAAACTGGAGTGGGTTGCCATTTCCTTCTCCAGTGCATGAAAGTAAAAAGTCAAATTGAAGTTGTTCAGTCCTGTCTGACTCTTAGTGACCCCATGGACTGCAGCAAACCGGGCTCCTCCATCCATGGGATTTTCCAGGCAAGAGTACTGGAATGGGTTGCCATTGCCTCAACTGTAAAATGGACATAATAATAGAATCATTTGGAAATTAAATGCAATGCCATATGTAAATAGATTAGGACTATACTTAGTATTCTTCCATTTATTAAGAGGAAACAGAGTTTGTATCAGCCTAATGTCTGTAATCAATTTTTAAGAGACTTATTCCTACTTAGGTAAAACTCAGAGGTTAAAGATAACTGTTCTAAACTGGCTGCTTGGATAATAACCATAAAAAACAAAGAATATAAAAACTCAATCTTCTATTGCACCTTATGTACTAGAAAATAAATATAAGATGCATCATGATTTCCTACTTTATTGCTTTCTTATATATTTCTAGCTAGCTTTCTTTTTCAAGCAGTATTTTTTTTCAAAAAGATATTTACCTCATTACAAAATGAATTATCCTATACATATGTCTTCCAAAGGTGTTTCCATGTAAACAGATAGTTCTCAAGTATACATTTTCACAGTGGGAAAATAATGGAATGGTACTGCAGAATAACGAAATGGTGAATGAACACAGCAATGTAAAAGTAAAGGCCTAGTGGGCCACAGTCCCTGGAGTCGCAAAGGGGTCGGACATAACTTAGCAACTAAACAACAACAATAACAACAGTATTTTCTATTCAAGTTCCATTTATAAGACTATAACCCAGGTATAACTAGGACCTTATAGTTATATATTGATTACAACATTGTATTGTTCTTGTTTTATTTCAGCCTTGGGGCAGGATTCAACACTTTTCTTCACTTCCTAAAATAAATCCTCACAATAACTGCAAAATATATACCAGCCACATCACATCAGAAAAATAAAGCCCATAGAGGCCAAATGAGGTTACGCAACAAATAAATTTGAAACCAGTATTTAAATTCAGGAGTGCTGAATGCCAAAACCCATAAAATAATTGGTTTAAAAAAAGTATTTTATGAATTCCTGTTTGCAAACAAAACTTTTTTTTGTTTTTTTTTTAATATAAATTTGTTTATTTTAATTGGAGGCTAATTACTTTAAAATATTATATTGGTTTTGCCATACATCAACATGAATCCGCCACGGCTGTACACGTGTTCCCCATCCTGAACCCCCCTCACATCTCCTTCCCCATACCATCTCTCTAGGTCATCCCAGTGCACCAGCCCCAAGCATCCTGTATCCTGCTTTAGATAAAGAGCACAGACTGGAATCTGAGGCATTGAAATTTTAACTCTGCAACTTGCTAGCTGCATAACTATAGGAAATTTACTAAGATATTCTAAGGACTCACTTTCCTTATGGATGAAAAAGAATATATTTCTCACATTATTTATAGAAAGTAGTACAGTGTTTGATACATATGGGAAGTTGTGGGCTTTATCAGTTTAAGTGGCAAATAATTTCAAGATATTTGATTTTGTATGTGTGTAAGGCTGTAACAACTTAAGCCCAGAGACCTGAGACAATAGTGAAAAGATAATTCATCAAGTTTATCAACACTGAAAAGCCTTAAGTAGACTTACTCAAAATAAGTAAATGCTTTTCCATCTTAAGTACTTAAAATCAGCCACATTCATCATCTCGTAACTTTCAAGGAAATGTTACATTTTTCTATATATGAAATATCAGTTCTTTAAAGAAAATGATGCTTTGTAGGTTCAGATGAGTTGGACTGAAAGGATTGCATCCATTGTCAAGGTGCAGTTCATGAGCTTTAGGAGGTAAATAGAGTAAGTGTTGTTGTTGTTTAGTTGCTGAGTCTAGTCTGCCAGGCTCCTCTGTCCAAGCAAGAATTTTGGAGTGAGTTGCCATTTCTCCAGGGGATATGGGCTTCCCTGATGGCTCAGAGTTAAAGAATATGCCTGCAATACGGGAGACCTGGGTTTGATCCCTGGATCAGAAAAATCCCCTGGAGAAGGAAATGCAAGCCACTCCAGTATTCTTGCCCAGAAAATTCCATGGACAGAAGAGCCTGGCAGGCTATAGTTCATGGGGTCCCAAAAAGTCGGACACAACTGAATAACGAACACTTTACTTTTTCTCCAGGGGATCTTCCCGAGCTAGGGATCAAATCTGTGTCTCCTGCATTTTCAGGCAGATTCTTTACCCCTGAGCCACCAGGGAAGCCCTTATGCCAGATGAGTCCTGCCCCAAAGACTGTAAACTTTTCTCTGAACAATCTCGAACCCTTTCACGCCCCTGTATTTTTGCTCATGACGTGGTCACTTTAACAAACAAACAAAAAATGTTTAAGGAAAATGATAGTGTTTTTTTTTTAAATATTAAAAAATGCAGAGACTAGTCTAGCTTTTCATTATTCAGGCAAAATTGGTCAGAAAATATATTCCATCTGCAATAACCACATAATTCACCAATTCTACTGCTATTTACCGCTTCCCTATCTAACGGCAAACTTTCTACGTGTGCATCCTTCTCACTTATTCAAGAGCTTTCCTCCCGTGATTATGCATCATAAATTCCCTGTCTCATTCTTTACTGGATCATGTCTTGAGAATCAAAAATACTGTAGTGGGCTTCCCTGGAAGCTCAGTGATAAGGAATCTGCCTGGCAACGCAGGAGACACCGGTTTGTTCCCTGATTCAGGAAGACTCCACATGTAGCAGAGCAGCTGAGCCCGTGCACCCCAGCTATTGATCCTGTGCTCTAGAGCCTGGGAGCTGCAACTATTAAGCCCATGTGCCTTGACTACTGAAGCGTTTGCACCCTGGAGTCTGTGCTCTGCCACAAGAGAAGCTGCTGCAATGAGAAGCCGGAGCACCACAGCTAGAGAAGAGCCCTCTCTCTCTGCAACTAGAGAAAAAGCCTGGGCAGCAATGAAGACCTAGTACAGCCAAAAATTAAAAACAAAATTAAAATTTAATTCAGAAAATACTACAGTATCTGCAATTACAAAATTAAACACAAAAATTTTCTCCTGAGTGCTCATCTTTTTCCTAGTTCTTCTGCTTCACTTTACAGCAAAATTCACAAGGGTATTTTAAAAGTCAGTGTTTACTTTCTTTGCCTTTTCATACTGTTCGTGGGGTTCTCACACCAAGAATACTGGAATGGTTGCCATTCCTTTCTCCAGTGGACCACGTTTTGTCAGAACTCTCCACCATGACCCATCTGTCTTGGGGGCTCCTGCACAGCATGGCTCAAATCTTTATCAAGTTATGCAAGCCCCTTCACCACAACAAGGCTGTGATCCATGAAGCTGTCAATTGCAATACTTTGGCCACCTGATGCAGAAAACTGACTCATTGGAAAAGACCCTGATGCTGGGAAAGAGTGAAGGCAAAAGGAGAAGTGGGCAACAGAGAATGAGATAGTTAGATAGTATGACCAACTCAATGGACATGAATTTGAGCAAACTCCAGGAGACAATGACAGACAGGGAAGCCTGGTGGGCTGCAGTCCATGGGGTCACAAAGAGTCAGACACGACTTAGCGGCTGATCAACAACAAATTACTATTTTCAGTTATTCTCCATGGAGACCACTTTAATAATCTCTTATCTCTTCCACTCCACCCAAAATGCTCTGGTCAAGGGAACATTGACTGCCATGGTGCTATCCAGTGGCCATAAAAGGCTATGATCAGGTCTTATTATACCAGACCATTTGTCAGCATTTTTGCCAACTGATCATTCCTTCCTTCTTTCTGAAAACACTTTCTTCACTTAGCTTTTGAATCATTACTACCAAGGAATTTATCTTCTACCTTACTAACAACATATTTCCATCGTCCTTTCTGGGACCTTTCTCCTGTTGGAGATCAGGAACTCAGATATTTCTGCTGAGACTTAAATTTCATGTGCCAAATGAAAGGAAAGTTATCTGGTAGTTAACAGAGTGATATGATGAATGCTGTGGATGATGCGGTTAGAAGATGAAGATTTTTTCAGCTTAGTGAAAGTAACAGTAAAGGACAAAGGCTCATATCAGGAAAAAGCCTTTCTCAATTGTTTTAGTGGGGGGGTGTTATTAAAATGGAGAGGAATAGTCGAAGGCTGACAGAAAAATCAATAATATTTGGAAATTGATAGGCAGTGGGAGGAAAAAAAATTTAAACTGTTATTTTGATAAACTAATCTGAGTATCTTCTCGGCATGGTTTGGAATATTTTTAGAAAATGCTTTATTATTTTAAATACATAAAAGAGTGATCAGGGCAAATAATTTGTAAGAGAAATCCCTTGGTCAATGAGGATTAAAGTAACAAATGTGTTTTGGCGTATTGTGGTTTGTGGAATAAGTGAATTGAATTCATTTTTGTGGAGGACACTATATGCTGTGCTTAGTCGCTCAGTCATGTCCGACTCTTTGCAACCCCATGGACTGCCACCTGCCAGGCTCCTCTGTCCATGAAATTCTCCAGGCAAGAACACTGAAGTGGGTAGCCTTTCCCTTCTCCAGGGGATCTTTCCAACCCAGAGATGGAACTCAGGTCTCCTGAATTACAGGTGGATTCTTTACCATCTGAGCCCCCAGGGAAGTTCAAGAATTCTGGAGTGGGTAGCCTATCCTTTCTCCAGGGGATCTTCCCAACCCAGGAATCCAACCAGGATCTCCTACATTGCAGGCAGATTCTTTACCAGTTGAGCTACTATGGAAGCCCGGAAGACATTATGCATTGGATTAAAAAGGAAAGAGATACACTTTCATAGAACCCCATGTGGCCTTGTTAGGAAGGCAGGGGCATTTGGTATTGTTATTTGTTGTTGTTTAGTTGCTAATTCTGTCCAACTCTTTTGTAATCCCTAGGACTGTAGCCCACCAGGCTCCTCTGTCTATGGGATTTCCCAGGCAAGAATACTGGTGAGGGTTGCCATTTCCTCCTCTGGGGGATATTCCTGACCCAGGGATTGAACCCATGTCTCCTGCATTGGCAGGCGGATTCTTTACCACTGAGCCACCAGGCTCCTGCTGTCATTATGTAAACAGGTTTTGGCAGGAAAGAGCTTTCTGCAGGAGGCCCTTTTCTGCCTTGTCACTAACCTTAAACACTCGCCACCCCCCGCCCCCCGACCTGTGCTGTACTCACCTAGCTCTAGCACACGTTTCAGATCTTTTGATCACCCAATATCTTGCCTAACCTGTTGCTTCTTCTGATCAAAGAAACAGAAATGATGAATAAGTAATTAACAGATGACTAGATCTCTTCCCTAGCCTTCCTTTCAGTAATATCTAGAACACTCTGTGTGAATACGATAGCAGCCAAAGAAAAACAAGACATTGACAAGCCTGCCCACAAGCCTGCATGCAGTAGGGGAGGTTACTTCTCTGACCTTGTCTCAATGAGATTATCTCAATCTCTTTACTGAGATTACTTACTTGTGTCTCTTTAAAAGGCTTCATGGCCAAGCAGAATCTTCATAGGTCATTTTTTTTTTTTTTCATTTCCCCAGACTGCCAGCATTCTGATTAAAAACAACTAGTCTTTCTAACAACATTGACTTCCCTGGTGGTTCAGTGGTAAAGAAGCCACCTCCCATGTGGGTTTGATCCTTAATCCAGCAAGATCCCCTGCAGAAGAAAATGGCAACCTACTCCAGTGTTTTTGCCTGGAGAATCCCATTGACAGAGGAGTCTACGGTCCATGACGTCGCAAAGAGCTGGACACGACTTAGTGACTAAGCAGCAGTCCTTTCTACCGACACACCTCTCTCTCACACACGCACACGCCTTTCATATTGAATTAAATCATGCCTAACAGCTAATGTCAGAACAGAATCTGATAAAATCAGAGAAATGCAAACTTCTCTGTACCTGTCCTCTCTGAGTTGTTTTCTTCAGTGTCCTAATATTCATTGCTGTGAAAGATGGAGAATGAGAATTAAATTTCCCATAGAATGAAAATTTTAATTTTTCTAAGGTTAGGTTAAATAAATGTCATAGGACCACAGGTGGTTATAAGCACTCTGATTTCACATAAGAAAAACAACTGATGGATATGAAAAACAATGAAAAATGTGAAAGTGTTAGTCACTCTGTCATGTCCAACTCTTTGGGTCCCCATGGACTTTAGCCCACCAGGCTCTTCTGTCCATGGTATTTCCCAGGCAAGAATACTGGAATAATGCAGGCAGACTCTTTCCTGTCTGCGCCACCAGGGAAACCCAGTAGATGTGAAGAAACTTGAAATCATGTGCTCAAGCTGATCAAGTCAAAGTTGCTTGGCTGGGCGTTGCTGGCTGTCAGTGGAACTCATTGTGAGGCATATACAAGAAAAACAGGGCAACAAAGGAGAGTGTTTTGCTGGGAGCTTTCTGATGAAGGTGAGCAATTTGCAAACTATATCCCAAGAAAGATTATAGAAAAAGAGAAGAGTGATGTAATTGGGCTGCCTCTTGATCAGACCTACCCCAACATTTAAAATGAAGAGTGACGTATGTCAGCTGATACTTGCTGCACTTCTATTCAAGCCCCAAATTTTAACTTTTATCCTTGAGAATCTAACAAACCACATGAATACTAATGTCTTACAGTTTTATAGCCTTATGTCTATAGCATTCCCCCATCCACTTCAGTGGAGTAAACCCTGGATTATTTAACCACTAAATAATTTTGCAATTAGTTTTCTGTTGTTTAACACTCATGCTTGAGAAGCCAAACTAACATATGACATGAAACAAGGATGTATAATACACTTTTAAAAATTGAAAGTATGTTGTGTTTAAAGTATTTGAAGGAATAAATCTGATGATCTTCCTTGTATCTCATAATAACATTGAAATTTTAATCCAAAATATATTTTACAAGAGTAAATAAAGGTATAACATTATGAGGACAGGAAGTGGTAATTAGCATATAAAGTATTTTTGTAAATATATAGAAGATGGTAAACAGACTCACATTGATGGATGAACCACAAAAGGATACAGAACATACAGAGAGGAAGACTGCAGAGAAGTGACAAATATTTTTCCTGAAAAACAAAGGTTTATAGGTCCTGACAACCCACCCATCGTACTTCATATCCTCTCCTACCTCAGGCAAATACAGAAACATTTGCCTGCAAGCTAAATGGCAGTTGCATTATGTACACACTGCTGAAACAGAAATATAAACTAAAATATTTAAGTTTAAATTTTAGTTTTAAATGTGTTGAAATAAGATACAAATTCACCCTACACATTCAAACATAAAATCAGATTTTTAAAAACTTTCTATTTTATATTGGAGTAAAGCAGATTGACAATGTTGTGATAATTTCAGGTGGACAGCAGAGCGACTCAGCCATACATATACATGTATCTTTCCCCCCGCCCCGGAAACTCCCCTCCTATCCAGGCTGCCACATAACATTGAGCAGAGTTCCATGTGCTATACAGTAGGTCCTTGTTGGTCATCCATTTTAAATATAGCAGTGTGTACATGTCCATCCCAAATTCTCTACTATTTATGGTAACCATAAATTCATTCTCTAGACCTGTGAATCTGTTTCTGTTTTATAAAGTTTTGCAGATTGTTGAAAGAAACATAAAATTGATGGAATTCCATAAGATGTAATACATCATCGACTACAGAAGATGGATACACCAGTTCTCACTCTGCCCTAGATTACTACTGTCTAGAAAGTTTCCTACAGAAGCTCTTCTCACCTCACACTCCCTGCCCTACTCCCCAGTCCTATCCCAAGACAGAGGGCTTTTCCCTCAGATGGCCTTCCTATTCTTTGTTTTGTTTCAGTATATTTATCCCTGGTTGCACAGATGGTTAAGAATCTGCCAGCAATACAGGAGACCCAGGTTTGATCCCTGGGTTGGGAAGATCCCGTGGAGAAGGAAATAGCAATCCACTCCAGTATTCTTGGCTAGAGAATTCCATGGACAGAGGAGCCTGGCATGCTATAGTCCATGGCGTTACAAAGATTTGGACACAACAGAGCCACTAACACTTTCACTTTCCATGTGCCATAGCTGGTAAGGGTGAAACTAGAAAAAAGGAGAGTTTTTCTCATTTACGCCAATGCTTTTGATTGTTATCATTTCTATGGAGATAACATAAATAAGGCCAAAGAGATAATTTCAGGAGGCAAGTATTTGAATTTTGTCCCAGGTGGCTCAGATGGTAAGGAATCTTCCTGCAATGCAAGAGACCTGGGTTTGATCCTTGGGTTGGGAAAATCCCCTGGAGAAAGAAATGGCAACCCACTCCAATATTCTTGCCTGAAGAATTACATGAACAGAGGAGCCTGGCAGGGCCCAGTCCATTGGTTCACAAAGAGTCAGATGCAACTGAAGCAATTTAACACACACATAGTCCTCTTAAAGGTTAAAAACAATGTCTAACTAATTACCTCCATATTCTGACCAGCTGAGTAATTCCTCCCTGGAGCCACTGGAAAAGACAGCCACAGGTCTGTGCACCCCTACTCTGGTGGCTGAGTTGCCCACATTGCCACCAGTAAAGTTTGGCACTTGGTCTGAAGGGCAGGGGCTTCCCTGGTAGCTCAGATGGTAAAGAATCTGTTTGCAGTCAAGGAGACCTGGGTTCGATCCCTGGGTGGGGAAAATCCCCTGGAGAGGGCATGACAACCCACTCCAGTATTCTTGCCTGGAGAATCCCATGGACAGAGTAGTCTGGCAAGCTACAGACCACGAGGTCGCAAGGAGTCAGATATGACAGTAATGAAGGGCAGGGCCTGCTGGCATTCTCAAAGTGTCCGGCAGGTGGCAGTGTTTCCCTCACCAGTAGAGCCTAGCAGGGTCTAACACTGAGGGCTCTGGAAGAGACCTGAAGATAAAGTTACCTGCCCAGATTTTGTTTGTTTGGTTTGCCTTTTTCTACATTTTATTTTTGAAACATTTTAGTAAAAATAAGCAAGGCAGGCTTTTGTGAAGATGGTAGAGATAAGCAGGTGCCTCCCTTCCCATGTCATTAGATATGCTTGACCTCCTGAGCCCCTTACTCTGATGTTCCCAGTGGAGCTGTCCTAGAGACAACCAGGAAGATGATTTCCAATCCTTAATGTCCTCCACCTGTCCTGCCACCCCAGCCAATCTGCTGCCCCAAATCCTTCAAAGCTGGCTCCCACCTTGGTCACTCTCCTCAGCTGCAATTCTTCTGGGACATCCAAGCACACTTCCTGGAGGAGGCTGTGTGGGAGACCAAATCATCTGAGAAAAGGAGTAACTAATGGCCACAGCTACTGGCTGCAAGGAAAACCCGTCAGGACTGATGGAGACTTTGCCAGGTCTGTGCCTGCATGGCCCATGGACAACTACTGCTAGTTCAACCACAAGTGACAGTTGAGAAGTGTCTCATTTTCCACCCATAGCCTCCATATAAATATTTCTTCCTACAATCAGTCACACAGCCTGTTAAGTCTCAGTACTGGAGATATACTTTTGATTTTGACAATGGTCAGGTTTTCAAGAACTTGCTGTTAAAAATTTAGATGTACCATGTGCGCTAAGTCGCTTCAGTCGTGTCCGACTCTTTGTGACCTCATGGACTATAGCCCTCCAGGTTCCTCTTTCCATGGGATTCTTCTGGCAAGAATACTGGAGTGGGTTGCCATGCTCTCTTCCAGGGGATATTCCCAACCCAGGGATTGAACCCACATCTCTTATGTCTCCTGCACTAACAGGCGGGTTCTTTACCACTAGCACCATATGGTGCACAGATATATCAACCTATGACGACCTATGACATCTGACTGTTGTCCTGTGACTCTTGATGTATGACCCCTGACTTTTTGACCTATGACTTCCGACCTTTGATCCTTGACATTTGATCCTAGGCACTTGACTCAGCACATTTTATCACTGGCCTTTCGACCTCTGATTTTGACCCCCAGTGAAGCAAACTATTTTGGTTAGTGAATACAAGTTCATGTGCCCAATGCACAGTGAGACTAAATAAACCCAAAACATTGGAATTTGGAACAGAGAAAGGTTGGCTGCAAGGAGATGCTAAACTCTGAACTCCACAAAGTGTTTCAGCAAAGCATTTTAAAAGTCCAGGAGTGGGACAGGTATCCTAGAGTCTGAAAGGGCAGCAACTAGAGGCCCTTGATCTATGAGTCCTGACCCTTGAACTGTGACCCTTGACCACCGTACAAAAAGTGAAATGGTGCAGCCACCACTGTGGAGGACATTATAGCAGCAGCTCAAGAACTTTGCATAAAATTAACATGATATGTCGATTTCTGACATGTCTTTTGAAACCATGGTTTCAAGTGAATTATACTAGGTGTCCGAGGATAGCCCTTGCCTCCCCTTTTCTCTAAACATGAATATGAGCAAAGGCTATTACTGGCCTCAAGGAGGAGCATATATCAGATCTTCCTCTGTTAATACTGTTGTAAGTTTCCATTGTTTGTACTTCAGTTTGGCTTTTCTGGATGATGCTCAATGGCCATACCGCATGATGTTCTCCACCACTAGAGGGGCCAATACAGAAAAATGACAAGGCCATCTCTTTGCCCCTATTGTGCAGGTTTATGTCTTATTTTTTTCCTCCTCTCCAAAAAGAAGAGAATCAAGATCAACAAAAAATTTAAGAAAAATACTATATACAGTAACATCTAATTACTATACAAGGCTATAGTACTTAGAGCAGCTGGGAGAAATAGAGGGAGGAATGACAATATGTGCTGTTTTGTGTTCATTAGCTGAGCTGTTGGGTATTTGTATATGAGTTAGTCTTTTTAATCCCTGACTTAATTGCATTATCCGTTTTGTGCTTGGAGCCACACAGGTTTTATTGTGACTTTCTTCCATTGTATATTTGATGACTCACCTATGCATAAACACTAACGTGACATGCAATATTAATAGACATTAACAGTAAAATTACCATAAGACAGTTTTATTCCATTTCACACAGTAAAGTTACCAGGTGGTTTAACTTACTGTTGCAAGTGATTTTTTTTTCATTCTCAGAAACTTCATGAATTTGTTATTGAATATTTAATGAACTTAAGTACATAGCTTACCATCTGTGCCTCAGGTTTTTCATCTTTCAAATGACAAAATGAGTGGCTTTCCTTCTATTTTTTCAATTGAAAAATCTTTCAACTGAAATAACACATTGGAGGATAAAGCAAATCAAAAATGTGAAATTTCCTCATTGGAACGGATACAAGGCTTTCAGCCTCCTCTGCACCCACCTCCTCTTTCTCCACACTTCCTAAGGGTTTCTCTCAGGACTTCCAGCTCTGGAAACACTTCTGAAACTACCAGGCTAGATCTTCTCTAAGGTTCTTTCTGGCTCTAATATTCAGATGATACAAAAACAGGAAGCCCAAAGCTGCAGCTCACGAGGGACCATTGCTATTTAACAGAAGAGAAAAATTGTGTCCATACATTTGCACTTGATGAATACTGATTAATAAAGGTGATAAATTAGAAAACAGTTTGAACCTCACTGTTTCAATGTGAGGTTCAAACCATTAAGAGGGAACCAAGAACTTTATCTTGCTGCTCAAAGTGTGGTACTATTTTATCTTAGTGTGAGAGGAGCACTCTGCTGCTGCTGCTAAGTCACTTCAGTCGTGTCTGACTCTTCACAACCCCATGGACTGCAGCCTTCCAGGCTCCTCCGTCCTTTGGATTTCCCAGGCAAGAGTCCGGAGCACTCTGAAATAACTCTCAACTCCGGCCACCCAGTAGAATTCACCTGAAAAGTTTTAAAGACACACTGATCACCAACTGCAGACATTCTCTTTTAATTGGTCTATAATGGGACATTGTTGGTTTTATAGTTCTCAGGTGATTTAAATATGCAGCTAGGGGTGAAAAACATCATTCTAAGTAAATAATAGAGCCCTACTCAAGAAACTGGAAAAATCTCTCAGGCATAACCAAACAGAAGACATGTTTCAATCCAGACCCCAGAGGAAGAGCCACGCATTGTGATAAGTGACTGAGGCACTCTGCTGAAAAGGGTACATGTCACTTATTAGTGATCTGACAACCCTCAGAGGGATAGGTGCTGGCATTCCAAAGCAAGTAACTGAAGACAACAAACCTCACCTGACAAATGGATGGCTGAGTCTTGTAGAGACAGATATAAAAATATTAACTATGAAAAATGAAGGTCTAGATGGCTTAGTAAAACACTTTCAAATGATTTTACTTTTCAGATCACAGATTATGAAAACAAATGCACTCACTGATAGCCATGGGTAAGTGCATCTCATAAAAGATGGAAACAATTTTTAAGTTAGGTAAGGGTTAATTTGTCCGTGTTCTCTACTCAGAGATGCTGGCTGCCAACAGAGCTCCATGGAAACCAACTATAGCCAAATTCTTTAGGCAATCAACTCAAGGAGAATATTGAGGTGGCGCACCAGGCCACTGGTTCACCACGCCATCAAGCTTAGAATGCAAGCGTTAAATCCTAGACTTCTCATCACACCAGAAGAGGGGTTGGGGACCTTTCAGCCAAAGAATGTGAAATGGTATAGTTGGACTGGATCCTAACCCATAGCTACAACAGGGCAGGGACTCTCGGTTCTCTAACCTTGTAGTTAAAGTTCTAAGTCATGGAAGACAGCATGCCTGTCCTCGAGTCCTCGAATCTGATGTCAGGTGTGACTGGGTCCCTGGGCAGTATTTCAGAATTCTCTGAGCAACAGTATACCCACACACAGCTGATACTGCTACTTTCTGCGCATTCCTCCCTGAAGGTACTGTTCCTTCTGGATATGTGTGATCTCCAGTATTTGCTTAACAAATACATTTGTTTGGAGGATTAGCAAATGACCAGTAAAGGTACAAAATGAAATCTGTAAAAAAAAAAAAGAGACAAAAGTATCCAAACAAGACAATAAGATGGGCACTTGGGAGAATGTGACAGCTAATGTTATGTGTCAACTTGTCAGAGCCACAGTGACTGGATACATGGTAAAATATTATGGCGTGTGCCTCTGTGAGAGTGTTTTGTTGGATGAGATTATCATTTAAATTTGTGGATTTTGAGTAAAGCGGTTGCCCTACATATAGTTGGGCCTTATCCAATTAGTTGAAGGCATGAATAGAACAGAAGACTCATCTCCCCTGAAACAACAAATTCTTGCCAGCAGATGGTTTTCCAACTTAGACTGTAATATCAGCTCTTCTCTGGATCTTCAGGCTGCCAGCCTGCCCTGAAGATTTTGGACTTGCTAGTCTCCATTAAAAAAAGTAGAGACATTACTTTGCTGACAAAGATCCATATAGTCAAAGCTATTGTTTTTCCAGTAGTCATGTATGGATGTGAGAGTTGGACCATAAAGAAAGCTGAGTGCCGAAGAACTGAAGCTTTTGAACTGTGGTGTTAGAGAAGACTCCTGAGAGTCCCTTGGACTGCAAGGAGATCCAACCAGTCCATTCTGAAGGAGATCAGTCCTGAATGTTCATTGGCCACCTGATGTGAAGAGCTGACTCATTTGAAAAGACCTTGATGCTGGGAAAGATTGAGGGCAGGAGGAGAAGGGGACGGCAGAGGCTGAGATGGTTGGATGGCATCATCGACTCAATGGACATGAGTTTGGGTAAACTCCGGGAGTTGGTGATGGACAGGGAGGCCTGGCGTGCTGCAGTCCATGGGGTCACAAAGAGTTGGACACGACTGAGCGACTGAACTGAACTGATCCCCTGTGGGCAAAGCAAGGAGATATTCTGCAAGATAAATGGCATTTTTACTTTACTTCCTCACTGCCTCTCCGTCTCTGATTCTATAAAAGAAGCTGGCATCCAGACCCCGATAACAGTCTGCCTCCTTTCCGAATAAAGTCATATTTCTTGCCTCAACCCCTCGTCTCCTGATTTATTGGCCTGTCATGTAGCAAGCAGAGCGAGCTTGGACTTGGTAAAAATGTCTTCCATTTGGTGGTAGGTTTTATCATCTAAAAAAACTCTGGAAATATGCATGAGATACTATTACCTGGGTACTTTAGAGAGGAACTACCACAGAGGATGTGGAGGAGGGGTCTGTCCCAGGAAGACCCTATAGGGTCCTGCTAGGTGTTTATAGACACCTTCCTCCCAGCTACCCATTCCCCACTGTGCTGCTGGTTTTTTCATTTCTATTAAATGAATTTTGCTATGTTTTTCTACCAGTATTCAAATGTATTTTTGATATCCCCGAAGATCAATTTTGGAGAAGGCAATGGGACCCCACTCCAGTACTTTTGCCTGGCAAATCCCATGGACTGAGGAGCCTGGTAGGCTGTAGTCCACAGGGTCGCTGAGTCAGACATGATTGAGCGACTTCCCTTTCACTTTTCACTATCATGCATTGGAGAAGGAAATGGCAACCCACTCCAGTGTTCTTGCCTGGAGAATCCCAGGGACGGGGGAGCCTGGTGGGCTGCCATCTATGGGGTCACACAGAGTCGGACACAACTGAGGTGACTTAGCAGCAGCAGCAGCAGCAGCAAAATCAGTTTCTCTGGCCTCAGATTCTCTGATAATCTTCCACAGTGGGGAATGTTTCCACAAATATTCACTAATCAAGCTAGCAATTGTCTTTCACACTGGCTATAAGGAGCAGATGTCTCAGACAGCCTTTCAGTGTGAACTTGGAGGTCTCTATGCATAGTCATTTGATTTCTACCTGTACCTGTTGGTTAATAAAAAATATTTAGCTGAACTCCAATACTGGGTTACAAAGTAGGCCTTGGAGTCTACAGTGACATACTTTCCTCTCTTCCTCCACACACCGATGACATGCTGTTCTACAGTCTTTACTATATCAGATATTGCTGAAGCAATAGGATGAGTCATCTCATATACTCCATTGTTAATCTCCAGGAGATAGCTATCTGAGGGGATGACCAGTCAGACTATTAGAAACGGAACTAGTGGGAAACAAAGGTCAAGTCTCACTCACTTCCTTAATCAGAGCAGTGATTTTAAGTCTCTGACCAAAGCCTCATCTCCCCAATCTCCCTCTAAGCTGCTTCTACTTGATGCTTTTACTTCTTTCCCTAAATCTCTACATTACTTGCTCTTTTGGAATTCTTAATGTTTACTGCAAAGAAGACTCAAAGACAACTCCAAGGTTACCATTTGGCATGGCTCATTAAAACTGTGCATGTTCTCAGAACTATCAATGTCCCAAAGAGGTAAGGGAGTAGACAGGATATAAACATTTTGCTGAAAAATAAAACAGACAAACTAAGAAATGGAGTATTTCCTGCCACATCAGTAAACAAGGATGTCGAAGTCATCAGGGAATCTGGCCTTCCAAACCCGAATTCCTGAGCCCTAAGGGCACTCAGGAAAGAAGAATACCTGTGATTCAGCAGTTCTTAGGCCGTGGCCACTCCCTACAGTGAGCACAGAGGAACTCAGAATGTGAAAAAAAAGGGCAAGAAACTGACTCCAGATAGCTCAGATGCCTATGAATGGTGACAGGGCCTACATGCAGGCTCATTGTTAAAATGGCTCATTATGTTGACCTCACAAACAAATAATAAAATCCCAGTGACCCTTGAGACTGACCAAATTACCCGAATGACATTCTGTTTTCCAACTGGCACCTGCCTTCTCAAGGCTACAAGACCACCGGATTCCAGACCTCCAGCTACGTGACCACAGGACTCAGCTACAGGCTAAACATTAACCATCCCTTCAGATAATTTTTCATTGGTGGGGTATAAGGAAGACCCTGTCAGAAAGGGAGGACACTGGTTCTCTTTAGGGGCCAGTCATCCTCTTGTTTCCCTCGAATAAATTTCCCTTTTCTTTGCCTGACTGCCTGGCTTGCCCTTTTTTTCTCCACACTCGCCTTACAAAAGGAATGATTTCAGGGAGCCCAGATTCTTATACCTTTAGAAAAACACTAAATTCCTTAACTTGGGATATCTGGTTTTCTTTAATTCACAAAAATACTTTTTGTATTCAGACTACCTGCTCTTTGTTGAAAACTTCTATATAACATGACTCCTCTCCCCACCTCCTTAGCACAGTTCTCTCAGGGCTTCTTGAGATGCTGTCTCCTGGGCTTGAAGTCCTAAAAATTCCCACAGAATAAAATATAATTCTCAACATTTAGGTTGTGACTATATTAAGTCTACAAAACAAAACTTTTTTAAAAACCATGAGGTTTAACATAGAAAGATAATTGCTAATCACACACAAGACACATGCACGCAAAACCTAGACATCTTAAGTTAATGATTTTAGTAATCTTCTATGTATGGAAAGATGCAAAGTCTAGGCTCACTGAAATTATGCCTTTGCTTCATATTTTAACTCTTGAATGCCAGTATCCTATTTTTTTCCATCCTGAATTCCACTCAGGGGACACCATTAGGAACAACTGCAGTGACTGATGGCAGGCAACATCTGTCGTTTGCAAGAATGGCAGACACCTTTTTGAGTTCATGTGAGCCAGCACATCATTCATTGCTTTCTGAATATTATTTTAGCTTCACAAGAACAAGCTTATCTTCTCTAGGTTTTCTTGCAGGTGGAAGAGCAAATACAAATGAAAAATAAGAGGCTTAATTTTCCTTGGGGAAGATAAGGGAAGAGACTTCTCACTCTCCTTTCTTAGAGCATTTTTTTTTATAACTTTCAAATAATTTTAATACTTAGGAGACATATAGGTATAGGAAGTTAAAACAAATTTTAAAATGTTTATTCTGAAGGCTGAATGGGAGAAAATAATAGCAAATGAAGCAACTGACAAACAACTAATCTCAGAAATATACAAGCAACTCCTGCAGCTCAATTCCAGAAAAATAAACGACCCAATCAAAAAAATGGGCCAAAGAACTAAACAGACATTTCTTCAAAGAAGACATACAGATGGCTAACAAACACATGACAGGATGCTCAACATCACTCATTATCAGAGAAATGCAAATCAAAACCACAATGAGGTACCATTTCACACCAGTCAGAATGGCTGCGATCCAAAAGTATACAAGGAATAAATGCTGGAGAGGGTGTGGATAAAAGGGAATCCTCTTACACTGTTGGTGGGAATGCAAACTAGTACAGCCACTATAGAGAACAGTGTGGAGATTCCTTAAAAAACTGGAAATAGAACTGCCTTATGACCCAGCAATCCCACTGCTGGGCATACACACTGAGGAAACCAGAATTGAAAGAGACATGTGTCCTCCAATGTTCATCACAGCACTGTTTATAATAGCCAGGACATGGAAGCAACCTAGATGTCCATCAGCAGATGAATGGATAAGAAAGCTGTGGTACGTATACACAATAGAGTATTACTGAGCCATTAAAAAGAATACATTTGAATTTGTTCTAATGAGGTGGATGAAACTGGAGCTGATTATACAGAGTGAAGTAAGCCAGAAAGAAAAACACCAATACAGTATACTAAAGCATATATTTGGAATTTAGAAAGATGGTAACAATAACACTATATGTGAGATAGCAAAAGACACAGATGTATAGAACAGTCTTTTGGACTCTGGGAGAAGGCAAGGGTACGATGATTTGAGAGAATAGCGCTGAAACATGTATATTATCATATGTGAAACAGACCACCAGTCCAGGTTTGATGCATGAGACAGGGTGCTCAGGGCTGGTGCACTGGGATGACCCTGAGGGATGGGATGGGGAGGGAGGTGAGAGGGGGACTCAGGATGGGGAACACATGTATACCCATGGCTGATTCATGTCAATGTATGGCAAAACTACTACAATATTTTAAAGTAAGTAGCCTACAATTTAAATAAATTTTAGAAAAGTTTATTGAAGTATAATTGTTATATAACATTATTATTAGTTTTAGGTGTACAACATAATGATTTGATATCAATATTATTAAATGATCACCAAATATGTCTTATTAACATAAACGATTTTTATTGCAGAGTAATATGACAGGGTAATCAATAACAATTTTTTAAAGTAATAATGTTACATTAAGATAAAATTATATGGAAAATATGGAAAGGAAATATAAGTGGAAGGGACATTGTACAGGAGACAGAGATCAAGACCATCTTCATGGAAAAGAAAATAGCTGTCTGGGGAGGCCTTACAAATAGCTGTGAAAAGAAGAGAAGCGAAAAGCAAAGGAGAAAAGGAAAGATATAAGCATCTGAATGCAGAGTTCCAAAGAATAGCAAGAAGAGATAAGAAAGCCTTCCTCAGCAATCAATGCAAAGAAATAGAGGAAAACAACAGAATGGGAAAGACTAGAGATCTCTTCAAGAAAATTAGAGATACCAAGGGAACATTTCATGCAAAGATGGGCTCGAGAAAGGACAGAAATGGTATGGACCTAACAGAAGCAGAAGATATTAAGAAGAGGTGGCAAGAATACACAGAAGAACTGTACAAAAAAGATCTTCATGACCCAGATAATCATGATGGTGTGACACTCACCTAGAGCCAGACATCCTGGAATGTGAAGTCAAGTGAGCCTTGGAAAGCATCACTATGAACAAAGCTAGTGGAGGTGATGGAATTCCAGTTGAGCTATTTCAAATCCCGAAAGATCATGCTGTGAAAGTGCTGCACTCAATATGCCAGCCAATTTGGAAAACTCAGCAGGGGCCACAGGACTGGAAAAGGTGAGTTTTCATTCCAATCCCAAAGAAAGGCAACGCCAAAGAATGCTCAAACTACCACACAATTGCACTCATCTCACCCGCTAATAAAGTAATGCTCAAAATTCTCCAAGCCAGGCTTCAACAATGCATGAATCATGAACTTCCAGATGTTCAAGCTGGTTTTAGGAAAGGCAGAGGAGCCAGAGATCAAATTGCCAACATCTGCTGGATCATGGAAAAAACAAGAGAGTTCCAGAAAAACATCTATTTCTGGCTTGTTGCCTATGCCAAAGCCTTTGACTGTGTGGATCACAATAAACTGTAGAAAATTCTGAAAGAGGCAGACTACCTGACCTGCCTCTTGAGAAACCTATATGCACGTCAGGAAGGAACAGTTAGAACTAGACATGGAACAACAGACTGGTTCCAAATAGGAAAAGGAGTGTGTCAAGGCTGTATATTATCACCCTGCCTATTTAACATCTATACAGAGTACAACATGAGAAATGCTGGACTGGAAGAAGCACAAGCTGGAATCAAGATTGCTGGGAGAAATATCAATATCCTCAGATATGCAGAATGCACCACCCTTATGGCAGAAAGTGAAGAGGAACTAAAGAGCCTCTTGATGAAAGTGAAAGAGGAAATTGAAAAAGTTGGCTTAAAGCTCAACATGCAGAAAACTAAAATCATGGAATCCGGTCACATCACTTCATGGCAAATAGATGGGGAAACAGTGGCTGACTATATTTTTGGGCTCCCAAATCACTGCAGATGGTGACTGTAGCCATGAAATTAAAAGACACTTGCTTCTTGGAAGGAAAGTTATGACCAACCTAGACAGCATATTAAAAAGCAGAGACATTACTTTGTCAATAAAGGTCCATCTAGTCAAGGCTATTGTTTTTCAAGTGGATGTGAGAGTTGGACTATAAAGAAAGCTGAGAGGCAAAGAATTAATGATTTTTGAACTGTGGTGTTGTATAAGACTCTTGAGAGTCCCTTGAACAGCAAGGAAGTCCAATCAGTCCATCCTAAAGGAGATCAGTCCTGGGTGTTCATTGGAAGGACTGATGTTGAGGCTGAAACTCCAGTACTTTGGCCACCTGATGCGAAGAGCTGATTCATTGGAAAAGACTCTTAATATTGGGAAGATTGAGGGCAGGAGGAGAAGGGGACCACAGAGGATGAGATGGTTGGATAGCATCACTGACTCAATGGACATGAGTTTGAATAAACTCCAGCAGTTGGTGATGGACAGGGGGGCCTGGCGTGCTGTGGTCAATGGGGTCACAAAGAGTCAGACACGACTGAGTGACTGAACTGAACTAGGCCAAGAACAGTGGTCTGTAGCACTATCATGAAGGTATGAAAAACCGCTGCTTCCACTGGATAAAACTATTGATAATTATTTAACCCAGTTGGCCACCTCAATTACTGAGAGAGTATAATGAACTGTGTGAAAAGAGGTGTTGTTAAGTCCTCCTACCCGAGGATTAGACATTGTTCATTTTGAGAACATCTGTGTCATGGGTCTTATCTACTCGGCTACATAAAAGGCTGAAATTTCTTCCGGTCTTTGCAGTATCTTTAGTGAATTACCTGTGACTCAATAACATTCTGGTTTAATCCTTTTTCTATAATAAAACTTTTATTTCCTTTCTACCGTTTTGGAGAGGTTATCTGGTTTGGCAGAAGATTTTAGCCCTGATTACATTTCCTCCACAATTCTGGTAAGGAAAATGGGATGAGTCCCACAGGTCTTGAATTGAATAGGTGACCTGAACATCTTAGGGCCACACAAAACCAGGGGCAGAGACCTTGAATAATTAAGCTTCCCTTCTAGTTCTCTGCTCTTTCAATTTTTAAAATATTTATTTATTTGGCTGTATCAGGTCTTAGTTGCAGCACACGGGATGTTCCTTGCATCATGCAAGGTCTTTCGTTGTGACACACTGGCTTCTTTAGTTGTGGCGTGTGGGCTTAGTAGTTACTGTAAGTGAGCTCAGCTGGCATGTGGGACCTTCGTTCCCTGTTATTGTTGTTCAGTCGCCAAGTCAGGTCCGAGTCTTCACGACCCCATGGACTGCAGATGACAGGTTTCCCTGTCCCTCATCATCTCCTGGAGTTTGCCCAAGTTTACGTCCGTGGAATTGGTGATGCCATCCAAACATCTCATCCTCTGTTGGCCTCTTCTCTTGCCTTCAATATTTCCCGGTATCAGGGTCTTTTCCAATGAGTCAGCTGTTCACATCAGGTGGTCAAAATAATGGAGCTCCAGCTTCAGCATCAGTCCTTTAACCATAACAGCTCCCTGCTTGGTTGGAGGACTAGGTCTCCTGATCCAGCTCTATGTCTCCTTCATGTATCAGCCCAGCAGTATCCCACCTCCAGGAGTTTCTTCTCATCACACAATCACATATCCTATAGCTAGAAAAGCAGACATGACAAAGTGACTTGATCAGGAACTAATTAAGAACTTTGATAAAAGATCATCCCCCATATGAGAGGCAACAGGATAAGTAGCAGCTGCAGTCATTACTTGGAAAAAGACAAACAAATGAAACATTAAGTTGATGAACGACAACATGGGAGAGAAACCAATTTATATATATAGATGTAGAGACAGATTATACAGTGGAAGTGACAAATAGAGTCAAGGGATTAGATCCAATAGAGTGCCTGAAGAACTATGGACAGAGGTTCATGACCTTGTACAGGAGGCAGTGATTAAGACCATCCCCCCAAAAAAGAAATGCAAAAAGGCAAAATGATTTTTCTGATGAGGCCTTACAAACAGCTATGAAAAGAAGAGAAGCGAAAGGCAAGGAGAAAAGGAAAGATATATCCATCTGAATGCAGAGTTCCAAGGATAGCAGGAGGGATAAGAAAGCCTTCATCAGTGATCAATGAAAAGAAACAGAGGAAAACAATAGAATGGGAAAGATTAGAGATCTCTTAAAGAAAATTAGAGATACCAAGGAAACATTTCATGCAAAGATGAGCACAATAAAGAACAGAAATGGTATGGACCTAACAAAAGCAGAGGATATTAAGAAGAGGTGGCAAGAATACACAGAAGAACTATACAAAAAAGATCTTCATGACCCAGATAACCACGATAGTGTGATCACTCATCTAGACCAGACATCCTGGAATGTTAAATCAAGTGGGCCTTAGGAAGCATCACTATGAACAAAGCTAGTGGAGGTGATGGAATTCCAGTTGAGCTATCTCAAATCCTAAAAGATGATGCTGTGAAAGTGCTGCACTCAATATGCCAGCCAATTTGGAAAACTCAGCAGTGGCCACAGGACTGGAAAAGGTCAGTTTTCATTCCAATCCCAAAGAAAGGCAATGCCAAAGAAAGCTCAAACTACCGAACAATTGCATTCCTCTTACCCAGTAGCAAATAATGCTCAAAATTCTCCAAGCTGGGGTTCAACAGTACATGAACCATGAAGTTCAAGATGTTTCAGCTGGATTTAGAAAAGGCAGAGGAACCAGAGATCAAATTGCCAACATCTGCTGGATCATTGAAAGAGGAAGAGAATTCCATAAAAACATCTACTTCTGCTTTGTGGACTACACCAAAGCCTTTGACTATGTGGATCACAACAAATTGAAAATTCTTTAAGAAATGGGAATACCAGACCACCTGACCTGCCTCCTGAGAAATCTGTATGCAGGTCAAGAAGAAAGAGTTAGAAATGGACGTGAAACAACAGATTGGTTCCAAATCAGGAAAGGAGTGCATCAAGGCTGTATATTATCACCCTGCTTATTTAACTTATATGCAGAGTACATCATGTGAAATGCAAGGCTGGATGAAGCACAAGCTGTAATCAAGATTGCTGGGAGAAATATCAATAACCTCAGATATGCAGATGACACCACCCTTATGGCAGAAAGCAAAGAGGAACTGAAAGAGCCTCTTGATGAAAGTGAAAGAAGAGAGTGAAAAAGTTGGCTTAAAGTAATATTCAGAAAACTAAGATCATAGCATCTGGTCCCAACCCTTCATGGCAAATAGATGGGGAAACAGTGGCTGACTTTATTTTTGGGGGCTCCAAAATCACTGCAGATGGTGACTGCAGCCATGAAAAACTGTGACCAACCTAGACAGCATATTAAAAAGCAAAGACATTACTTTGCCGACAAAGGTCCATCTAGTCAAAGTTATGGTTTTTCCAGTAGTCAGGTATGTATGTGAGAACTGGACTATAAAGAAAGCTGAGTGCTCAGGAACTGATACTTTTGAACTGTGGTCTTGGAGATGACTTGAGAGTCCCTTGGACTGCAAGGAGATCCAACAAGTCTATCATAAAGGAAATCGATCCTAAATATTCGTTGGGAGGACTGATGCTGAAGCTGAAACTCCAATACTTTGGCCACCTGATGCAGAGAACTGAGTCATTTGAAAAGACCCTAATGCTGGGAAAGATTGAAGGTGAGAGAAAGGGACGACAGAGAGTGAGATGGTTGGATGGCATCACCGATGCGATGGACATGAGTTTCAGTAGGCTCTGGGAGTTGGTGATGGACAGGGAAGCCTGGCGTGCTGCAGTCCATGGGGTTGCAAAGATTTGGACATGACTGAGTGACTGAGCTGAACTGACTATAGAGACAGAGAGAGAGTTAGAGATTTCTTTGTGTCCCAAAGGGAGAAAAACCAGCTCTTTATTCCTTTTCTGGACCACCAGAAAATTTGATGTCACTGATAAGTTATACAGGGCTCCCAGGTAGTCATATGCTTTTCTTGCTAATAGATACTTTTCATGTAAAGACTTCTTTCCCCGTGTGCCCTAGATGTTTGCAGAAGTGCTCTGCAGCAAGTTTTCAGCTTACTGCCCCCCATGTGGGTGTATGCACTCTCTATAGGGTGGAATTATGCAACAACAGCTGCACAGAATTATACAACCAGCAGATTCTTTTCCTTTCATGGAGCAAGCTTGTCTGGGGTCAGAAGGAAGATCACATGACAAGGGATAAAGTAGCCAAGTGAAGTTGACTATTCACTCCCCTCCCACAATTGTGAATAATCTAAGCACATTAGAGATCTGAAAGAGGGTTGCTGACATCTGTACCTGAAGACTTTTTGCTAAAGGTGAACTGAAGAAGGAGCAGCATGTGCTCAGAAGACAGTTGAAAACCCCATTGATTTTCCAGCAGTGTTTCACTAAGGCTTTCTTGAAATGTATTGACATGGACCCAGGGGCAGATCAAAATGCCCTGTGATCCTAAACACCTTTGTCTCAGCTCTCTTGCTGACTATCCAAACTCAAATTAGGGAAAAGACCACAGATGGCAAGAATAGACTATTGCTCAAATTTTAATAGTAACTTCTTAGTTTTGGGAATAATCTAGAGAAATATAAAGAAGAAAATAATATATTTGAAACTGTGCTGTTGGGGGCTCAGTTAGAACTGTTTACTGAAAGGAAACAACCCCTACCCTGGACAGTGCATAAAGGGAAGAAAGGTAAAAAGGAGGTTATGTTCTTATTGCAAGATGCCAGGCAGAGAGAGGCTGTGAGACAAGACCTGGGGGAAGCAGGAATTGCAGGGGCAAGAGAATCAGATGAGTCTCAGAGGGCAAAAGTCTATGAAAATACTTGGCAAAATGGCTCAGTTGAGGAGAATCTTGGTGGAAATCAGTGTCATGTGAACCAAAGTTATTGAACCATGTGTCAATAACTTTTCCTCAGTAATTGATCTCACCATTTCGGATAGATAACTGTTTCTACTTGTTCTGCCATTTCCTTGGGAACTTTTCCCTTTCTGTTTGATGACAGATCAATACAGATTTTTGGTATTGGGGATCAGCTCTCTACTTGTTCGTTTCCATCCATTATTCAGGCAGAGCCTCTTATTAGGAACTTGTGCTCTCACTTTCTCCTGATTCTCTTGTTGAGGAGAGACATGCTGTACAATTAAAGGCTATCATATTCTGCATGGGCTTCCCAAGCGGTACTAGTGGTAAAGAACCTGCCTGCCAATGCAGATGTAAGAGACATGGGTTCCATCCCTGGGTCAGGAAGATCCCCTGGAGGAGGGCATGGTGACCCACTCCATTATTCTTGCCTGGAGAATCTCATGGACAGAGAAGCCTGGTGGACTACAGTCCATGGTGTCGTAAAGAGTCGGACACAACTGAAGTGACTTAGCACGCATGCATGCATATTCTATACTCTAGATGAAATGTCTTTGGAACCTGTGGAGCACCTTGGAAAAGACCCCCTGAGCTAGTTACTTTACTTTATGGAAAAAAAAAAAATAGAGTGTAGCAAACAATGGCAGTCTTATACTAGAAAGGTAATCTGAGCTGAAACAAATTGATACACCACTTTGAGCCCTAGGAAATAATGCTCTGGCTGGTGTTTAGGGACTTCCCTGGTGGCTCAGATGTTAAAAGCATCTGCCTACAATGTGGGGAGATTAGGGTTTGATCCCTGGGTTGGGAAGATCCCCTGAAGAAGGAAAGGGCACCCCACTCCAGTATTCTTGCCTGGAAAATCCCATGGACGGAGGAGTGTGGCAGGCTACAGTCCATGGTGTTGCAAAAGAGTCGGACACAACTCTTTTCGCTCACACAAAGGGAAGTTAGTGACTTCACTTTGAGTCTGACTCTTTTCCAGGCCTCTGTATCCATGGGATTTCCCAGACAAGAATACTGGAGTAGGTTGCCTTCCCAACCCAGGGATCAATATGGTGTCTCCTGCTTGGCAGGTGGATTCTTTACCACTGAGCCACCTGTGAGGCCATGATGCTGGTTTAATTCAAGATAATAGAATCAAAGGCTTCCCAGGTGGCTCAGTGGTAAAGAATCCGCCTACTAATGTGGGAGCCTCAGGAGATTCACGTGGGATCCCCGGGCTGGAAAGATCTCCTGGAGAAGGGAATGGCTACCCACGCCAGCATTCTTGCCTAGAGAATCCCATGGATGGAGGAGCCTGGTGGGCTACAGTTTATGGGGTCGCAAAGAGCTGGACACAACTGAGCACAACAGAATCAGTAATAAATTTACCAGAGAGGTAATCCATGGCCCTGTGTAAAATAATATCTTTTGTCAAGTGCTGAGTTAAAAGGGATAAAATCAGGTATAACATAATTAGAAAAATAAGGAGTCATTTTTAAAAAGGATGTTTTAGCCCATTCAGGGTGCTATAGGAGATTATCATAGATTAGGTATCTTATAAACAACAGAAACTTATTCCTCACAGTTCTGGAGGCTGGGAAGTCCAAGCTCAAGGAGGCTTGGTGTCTTACCAGATTAGGTGTCTGGTAAGAACCCACTTCCTGGATCACAGACAGTGGGCTTTTTGCTATCACTTCACAAAGCAGTAGAAATAAGGGCTAGTTGAGCATCTCTTATAAGAGTCCTAATCCCACTCTTGGGGACTCCACTTTCATGCCCTAAACCCCTCCCAAAGGGCCCCACCTCCAAATATCATCATATGAGGGTTAGATTTCAACCCTCATGAATTTGGGGGGACACAGTTTATGGCAAGGGACTAATCCCCCTTAACACTCCCATACTGCCAGTAATGAAAGAGGTAAATGTGATAAACATGGTCATTTTATAGATTTGTCAAGAACTTAGCCATTAATCCCTGTGGCTCCTAACCCTGCAGCTGTTCTGATTTCTGACTTTAGTACATTTATCTGCAAAGTTATTTCTCCGTGATTGACCTATGTTCTGCATTTTCTTTCTCTCTTTTCTCTCACTCTCTATTTTTCTTTCTCTTCCTCTAGCAGATGAGTCTAAATTCTTGTTTGCCTTTACTTATGGTGTCTGATACTTACATCAAAGGATTCCTCAAGGGTTTCACAATTCTTCTAGCATGCTTTTCTCATTATTAAAGAAAAAAAGAACAGTCGACGAATTTGTCTCACCCAAGAGATGTATAATTAATAAAAATGCAGTTGATTTGCCAAAAGTGGCAGAAACTAGAGAACAAAAATGGATATTTTGCCTCTGATACAACACTTTGCTTTGCAGGAGCCTAAGATCTCACTAGACAAATGGGAATAGCACCACTGAGGTAAAATATTTAGGGCATCTGCTGTCAGCTGTGGTCCACCAAATGTGATAATCTTAGAGTCAGCCCATTTTGTAGATAAAATGGCCAGCTATCAAAACAAAAACAAACAAACAACTAAGACAATATTTGGAATTGGTACAGAATAGTGAACAGTGCAAAAGAGCACACCTTTTGCAGAATGAACAAAACCTCTGGTAACAATTAATTATGCAGTTCTCCAGAACCTCCAATTTATCTCTACACTCTCAAGAGGCTTTTGAGCAACTAAAATTGACTACATGCTCTCCCTCAGCTTTGACATTTCCTAATAAAAAAAAAAAAAAAGAAACTGATTGATTTTTCTGTGGGAGGGTAAGAGTTCAAATCTGAAAGTTTGTCATAAAAATATAAAAATTATACTTATTTATTTTAGGGCTTCCCTGGTGGTTCAGCTGGTAAAGAATCTGCCTGCAATGCAGGAGACCCTGGTTTGATTCCTGGGTTTGGAAGATACCTTGGAGAAGGGAACAGCTTCCCACTCCAGTAGAACTGGCTAGAGAATTCCATGGACAGAAGAGCCTGGCAGGCTACAGTCCATGGGGTCGCAAAGAGTTGGACATGGCTGAACGACTTTCACTTTCATTTATTTATTTTGGATAAAGTCAATTAGCAAACTCTAACCCAGATGGCCACCTTAATTACCAAGTGGTATACGATGAACTATGTGTACCAAATGGTGTTGTCAAGTCCTCTTACTTGAGGACTAGGTATCTTCATCTTGTGAATGTGTCTAAAATAAGTTGTATCTGCTTGGCTATATGAGAGAGTGAGATTTACCTCTGTCTTTGAAATCTCTGTAGTGAATTGCCTGTAACACATGTCATGTTCTGCTTTAATGCTTATTTAATAATAAAATAGTTTACTTTCTCTTCTACCACTGGAGAGATTTTTTGGTTTAACAGGAGATTTTATTTTTAATTACATTTTCCCAATACACACAGGCCGTGCCTATCACTTCAGAAAGAGTATTTAATTCATGGGTGGAAAAGGAGATGTATCAGTTACCTTTTTCAGGGTAAACTGGTCAATCTCTTACCTTCATCAAATGTAGGAGGTCAACTGTCATACCATCTGGAGATATCTGCTCACAAAAGTTCTTAGCCATTTGGAGATCAGTCATCAAACACACTTTTTTTTTTCCTATTCTGCAGTATCCATCATTACGTTGTACCAGTTATGATTTGCCAGCTTTCTGCTGGCAGAAGGTAATCTCTCACAAGTGGCCTCATCTTTACAGAATATGCTTGGAATTCTGCAGCCATCTAGTCTTGGCCTCCTACTACCTGTTTAGAATTTGATCGATCAGTTGACTTCACATGGTAAGTGAGTAAGTGAATATAACATCTTTCCAGGTTGCCCCCAAATTACTAGGCTTCTCAATAACAGGGGGAAAATGATCTTACTGCATTTTTTTTTTTCTAATCGCCACATCTCTTAGAAGATGTGCTTTAAAGGTAAAAGGAAAGCAAAGTGAAGTCACTCAGTAGTGTCCAGCTCTTTGCGACCTCATGGACTGTAGCCTACCAGACTCCTCCGTCCATGGGATTTTCCAGGTAAGATACTGGAGTGGGTTGCCATTTCCTTCTCCAGGAGATCTGCCTGACCCAGAGATTGAACCCAAGTCTTCCACATTGTAGGCAGATGCTTTACTGTCTGAGCCATCAGGGAAGTCCTTTAAAGGGGGCTATGAATAAAATTTTTGTCAATTTCTTTTCGGTCTGCCACTCTCTATTTTCTCCAAATCTCATGAGAAAGATTTTTCTCCTGTAGTCTGCCCCAAGGTGTTTCCTACTTCAATCCAGAGATGGGTAGACAGCTATCCTGACAGCTAGTTATTATCATGTTTTGATGTCCTGTCTCAGTCCACTTGGGCTGTGTAACAAAATAGCCAGCCTGGGAGGCTTAAACAATAGACATTTATCTTTCACTGTACTGCTTAATCACTTCAGTCGTGTCTGACTCTGTGCAACGCTATGGACTGTAGCCCGCCAGGCTCATCTGTCCATGGAATTCTTCAGGCAAGAGTACTGGAGTGGATTGCCATGCCCTTGTCCAGAGGATCTTCCCAACCCAGGGATTGAACCCTGGTCTCCTGCATTGCAGGCAGATTCTTTACCACTGAGCCACCATGTAGAGGCTGGGAAATTCAAGATCAGGGGCTAGAAGATTTGATTCTTGGCAAGGGCCCTCTTCCTGGTGAATACATTTTTTTTTCTGTGTCCTCATATGATGGAGAAAGCTCTAGTCTCTTCTTATAAGGTTGCTAACCCCATTATGGGAGTGTCTCCCTCACTACCTCATCTTAATTTCTTTCCAGATGCCCCATATCCTAATACTACTACATTAAAGGCTCAGTTCAGTTCAGTTCAGTCGCTCAGTCATGTCCGACTCTGCGACCCCATGAATCGCAGCATGCCAGGCCTCCCTGTCCATCACCAACTCCCGGAGTTCACTCAGACCCACGTCCAGTCAGTGATGCCATCCAGCCATCTCATCCTCTGTCGTCGCCTTCTCCACCTGCCCCCAAACCCTCCCAGCATCAGAGTCTTTTCCAATGAGTCAACTCTTCGCACGAGGTGGCCAAAGTACTGGAACTTCAGCTTTAGCATCATTTCTTCCAAAGAAATCCCAGGGCTGATATCCTTCAGAATGGATTGGTTGGATCTCCTTGCAGTCCAAGAGACTCTCAAGAGTCTTCTCCAACACCACAGTTCAAAAGCATCAATTTTTCGGTGCTCAGCCTTTTTCACAGTCCAACTCTCACATCCATACATGACCACAGGAAAAACCATAGCCTTGACTAGATGGACCTTAGTCGGCAAAGTAATGTCTCTGCTTTTCAATGTGCTATCTAGGTTGGTCATAACTTTTCTTCCAAGGAGTAAGCATCTTTTAATTTCATGGCTGCAGTCACCATCTGCAGTGATTTTGGAGCCCCCAAAATATATGCTGTTTTTTGAGGGGGAGAGGAGACACAAACATGGAGTCCATAACACATCTCATCATTTTTTCTTACCAAAATTGTATGTCATTTTGATTGATGGGTCCAAAAGACAACTCTGCCACAGTGCCAATCTGATCTAACTGAAAGGACTGGACAGTTCATTCAGATATCCACTAGTCAGAAACCCTGCTGAGAATCAAGAATTGCTAATTATTTCCAGGGCATAATCACTCAGGATCACAAGTAGACCAGGGAGAAATCAAGGTCTCTATTGCAGCTCCCGGGTCCTTTCTTGCTACTCCACTTGAAGATCAGCATAAACCTCTCTAAGCACTGTTTGTTGTCCTATCACTTACACAGAGAAGCCATTTAAAAGGTCATACTATGTCTCCATTTATCTATTTTTTAAGTTATTTATTTATTATTTTGGCTGTGTCGGGTCTTCTTTGCATCATGCGGGATCTTCTATTGATGTGGGATCTTTCATTGTGGTGCACAGAGTCTAGTTGTGGCCCGTGGGCTCAGTAGTTGTAGCCCACAGGTTTAATTGCTCCACGGCATGGAGGATCTTAATTCCCAGACCAGGGTTGGAACCTGCATCCCCTGCTTTGCAAGGCGCATTCTCAATCCCTTCCCAGGGAAGTCCCACTGTCTCCATTTATACTCAGACATTTACATAGCTCAGGTGACATTTTCCAGGGAGCCATCCTCTATAAACTGAAAAGCCATAGCTCTGTTTGCGGTTTGTGCTCGGTTGCTCAGTGACCCCATGGACTGTAGCCCACCAGGCTTTTCTGTCCATGGACTTCTCCAGGCACGTGTACTGGAGTGCAATGCCATTTCCTCCTCCAAGGGATCTTCCTGACTCAGGGATCGAATCCTCATCTCATGTGTCTTCTGTGCTGGCAGGTGGATTCTTTACCATTGGGCCAAAGCAGCAATCCCAAATAGCCATGGCCCTATCACTAGAAGAATTCCATAAAATGATTCTCCTGCTGGAAAAATCTTTAGACTGTGCTGACAGTAACATGTTTACAGGAATATTTGATCAGCCCCCTTTTTTTATTTCCTCGAATGTTTCCATGATGAACTTTAATTCATTTGGTATTTTCTGATTACCACTCTTACCTGTCTCTGATGACCAAACAGTTTCTAAATCAAGGAACCATAGGACATTGAGTTAGAAGCAATGCCTAGGTTTCTGAGTTTGGGTTTGAGCCAAGACAAATGTGATATAACTAAAAATTAAACCTATCTTCTATAGCCTCATCAAGCATATGAACAGGTATGCTTTCCATCTCTCCCTGACTATTAGGTAAGAGTAAGTAATCACTTGGAGAAGGCAATGGCACCCCACTCCAGTACTCTTGCCTGGAAAATCCCATGAAGGGAGGAGCCTGGTAGGCTGCAGTCCATGAGGGTGCAAAGAGTCAGACACTTACTGAGCGACTTCAGTTTCACTTTTCACTTTCATGCATTGGAGAAGGAAATGGCAACCCACTCCAGTGTTCTTGCCTGGAGAATTCCAGGGATGGCGGAGCCTGGTGGGCTGCCATTTATGGGGTCTCACAGAGTCGGACACGACTGAAGCGACTTAGCAGCAGCAGCAAGTAATCACTACTCCATTTGTCTGTAATAATTCAATGTCACTCTCCCTAAGCCGAAAGTCCTTTGAATGAAATGGTTTAAGAATTGAAAGCACCCAAATAGAACTACATACTTCTTTCTTATGAAATAAGGCAAGTTGCTTTACATTGAAAGTACTTTCTAAGAGATTAATGCATTTATGACATGTCTATTTAATTTTTTTATTTGCTCAAACTAACATCTCCATATTCAAGCAGGGGTGATAATTGTGGCAGTATGAAACTCATCTCCTTTAATAGAGAATTATAAATAATTGAGACCAAAGGACATAAGGAGAGCAGGCAGAATATCTTTCTAGTGTTTTTCTCCCACAAAAGGATCCATTTCCTTTATTTTTTCACACTAGTAAAAATATGGTAAATTTGCTCCTGTCTTGTCTCATTTGTATTTGGGTTTGGTTGTAGGTGAAGAAAATTACTCTGTAACCACAGAGAGAGAGAGAGTAATTTGATTTATGATCACATGGCATAAATTTTTACTTTTACTTTTTGCTCTTTTTGGTTTCCCTGTAATATATAGTTTAAGCTCTGCTTTTCAAAGGTGTGTGTGTGCTAAGTCACTTCAGTCATGTCTGACTCCCACCAGGCTCTTCTGTCCATGGGATTCTCCACACAAGAATACTGGAGTGGGTTACTGTGCCCTCCTCCATGGGATCTTCCCAACAAAGGAATTATAAATTCTTGGCCCCACTCCAGATCACAAAATCAGAATCTCTGGATGATTACCCAGGTTTCTGTATTTTATCAGCTCTCTGGGTGATTCTTATGAATTCTTCTTATGAATGCTCATGGCTCAGAAGTGTTTATTTAAACTGGCCTTGTGTAATGGACATGAGTTTGAGTGAACTCTGGGAGTTGGTGATGGACAGGGAGGCTTGGCATGCTGCGATTCATGGGGTCACAAAGAGTCGGACATGACTGAGCGACTGAACTGAACTGACCTGAACTGTGTAAATGTTTGCTGGTATTGAAAAAACGTGGCTCGTATCTGCAAGTTTCTCAGATGCAGACCAAGAATACGGCAATGTTCTTGGGTGAATATGTCTTTAACCTCCAGACCTCTGAATGATATTGTCACAGTTTGAGGAATCACCCACTCCTCTGCCTGCATAAATGATACTTAACCTCTCTGGGATCTAATTTCTTCACCTGTAACCTGGTTTGCTCTGGTCTGGAGAGATAAGCTTAACAGGGCAAAGAATACTAAAAGAGAACTCCAGGTGTTTCCTCTATGCTCGGTCAAGAGTGCAATCACATTCCCCAAATTCCTCAAATGTTATTCAACATAGAGGACTTAGTGATGATGTACCTGGTGATTCATAGAAGTCCAGTTTGTCAGGATGTCAACTAAGACTTTGCTAAGTGATATCATGCTCAGAACTATGTAGCTGGAAACAGTGTTGGGGCCAGTCATGGACCCCTGACTCCTGGTCCATTTCCTCGTCACTGTTTGGCGCTTTATCTCTACAATCAGACACATTTAGTTGGTGGTATGGAAATGAAGTAAAGTGAACTGACAAATTGTGTTCTTTGGAGAATGAAAAAACTAGAGATATAAAGTCAGTTTCTGTTAAACCTTGAAAGTAAACGGGATGTGATCATGGGCAGCAAATGATTTTTATTAATTTTATCTTCATTAAGTTTGAATTTTTCAATAGCATGGATTTCTCCCTATCAAGATAAATATATAGTATCTATATAATTATATGTAAATATCTATATAGATATATGTAAAGCAAAATTAGGAAAATTACATCATTTCAAGTGAAATCTTTAGGTGAATTGAAGGCTATAGAAAAAAAGATGTGAATAGCTGGAATCCAGAAGAAACTCTGAAATCAGCTGCAAAGCCTCCACTTTTCTCCTAGAAATTCTTTCTTCTTCAGAAACAGAATGAACCAAACCCAGAGAAATAAAGGCCACAGATGGACTGCATTCACCTTCTATTGAACTCATCAATTAAAGGCAAATTATATTCTAACATTAAAATCACATTTCTCACAGGGCCTTTATTTTTAACTCATGTCTTTTTAGCTCTAAATAAAGAAGATGGGATAATTGATAATTACTGGCAAACTTTTAAAACAATTATGGCTAGATTTTTAGAGAAATAATGAATCAAAACTAGCCCTCATTTTACAGATGAAGAATTTCTCAAGGTCACACAGCTAGTACATAATCAAGTCAGGTCTAGAAAATAGATTCCCAATAATAAGGTTTAATGCTATTCCTGCCTGTCTTTGCTGAACTGAGGTCAAAACAAAGAGGAATAAAAATATATAAAATGATAACCCCCCAAAACACATAGTTTGGGTGAAGAAGCCTTTAATTGCAATTGTTTCCCCAATGACATTCTTTAATTTCTCTTTTGATAGCTTGTACGACAGAAACTTTTCCCACTGTTTTATATTAATTAACTCATCCAATAATTTTCTCATACACAAGATAACCAAAATCAAGAAGCTAGAGGAGAAAATTAACATGCTTATGTGGTAGACACTACAATCACCCCTATTTTACATGTAAGGAAACAGAGGTCCAACTTTTAATTTGCTTATGGTTAAATGGACAGTAAGTGATGGTTCTGCGATGTGAACTCAGAACCTCCAAATAGCCACTACATTATACAGACTCTCCACTGATTCTATATATCATTCAATATCTCCAGCTCGAAACGCCTCATTTTTAAAAAGGCATTACAGTTTCATTATCTAATAATCATACATTCCTTTAAGTTTTAAAGCTATCTTATTTATTTCTTTTTTAACATGGAAAGTGATTTTATTTTTTTTTATTGTTAAGATTTAAAATTTAAAATTTATTTTTAATATAAATTTATTTATTTTAATTGGAGGCTAATTACTTTACAATATTGTATTGGTTTTGCCATACATCAACATGAATCCTCCACGAGTGTACACCCGTTCCCCACCCTGAATCCCCCTCCCACCTCCCTCCCTATACCATCCCTCTGGATCCTCCCAGTGCACCAGCCCCGAGCATCCTGTATCAGGCATTGAGCCTGGTCTGGTGATTCGTTTCACATAAGATATTATACATGTTTCAATGCCATTCTCCCAAATCATCCCACCCTCACCCTCTCCCACAGAGTCCAAAAGATTGTTCTATACATCTGTCTCTTTTGCTGTCTCGCATACAGAGTTATCGTTACTATCTTTCTAAATTCCATATATATGCGTTAGTATACTATATTGGTGTTTTCTTTCTGGTTTGCTTCACTCTGTATAATAGGCTCCAGTTTCATCCACCTCATTAGAACTGATACAAATGTATTCTTTTTAATGGCTGAGAATACTCCATTGGGTATATGTACCGCAGCTTTCTTATCCATTCGTCTGCCGATGGACATCTAGGTTGCTTCCATGTCCTGGCTATTATAAACAGTGCTGTGATGAACATTGGGGTACATGTGTCTCTTTCAGTTCTGGTTTCCTCAGTATGTATGCCCAGCAGTGGGATTCCTGGGTCATAAGGCAGTTCTATTTCCAGTTTTTAAAGGAATCTCCACACTGTTCTCCATATGGCTATACTAGTTTGCATTCCCACCAACAGTGTAAGAGGGTTCCCTTTTCTCCACACCCTCTCCAGCATTTGTTGCTTGTAGACTTTTGGATAGCAGCCATTCTGACTGGCGTGAGATGGTTCCTTATTGTGGTTTTGATTTGCATTTCTCTGATAATGAGTGATGTTGAGCATCTTTTAATGTATTTGTTAGCCATCTGTATGTCTTCTTTAGAGAAATGTCTGTTTAGGTCTTTGGCCCATTTTTTGATTGGGTCATTTATTTTTCTGGAATTGAGCTGTGGGAATTGCTTGTATATTTTTGAGATTAGTTGTTTGTCAGTTGCTTCATTTGCTATTATTTTCTCCCATTCCGAAGGCTGTCTTTTCAGCTTGTTTATAGGTTCCTTTGTTGTGCAGAAGCTTTTAATTTTAATTAGGTCCCATTTGTTTATTTTTACTTCTTTTTCCAATATTCTGGGAGGTGGGTCATAGAGGATCCTGCTGTGATTTCTGTCGGAGAGTGTTTTGCCTATGTTCTCCTCTAGGAGTTTTATAGTTTCTGGTCTTACATTTAGATCTTTAATCCATTTTGAGTTTATTTTTGTGTATGGTGTTAGAAAGTGTTAAAGCTATTTTAAAATGTAAAGAAGCACAAATTAAAGACACCAATAATTCTACCTACAACCCCAAAGTTACCATTGTTAATATTTCATTTTGTATTATTTCTCAGTATTTTCCTCACACTTTTAAAATTTTTTTACAAATATGAACCACATTTTCCTCAAGCTTCATTATCTTTGGGTAGAGATAAAATCCTGACTTTACAATATCCCAGTTCCAAGTACTTACAGACCATCTGGTGATATCCACGTGTAGAGTCATCTCTTGTATTGTTGGAAGATGGTGTCTGCTATGACTGAAGTACTCATAGAAGTCCCTCAGATGTCCAGCAAATGCTACCATAAAGAAAGCTAAGCACCAAAGAATTGATGCTTTTGAACTGTGGTGTTGGAGAAGAGAGTCCACAGTTGGAGATTTGAGAGTCCCTTGGACTGCAAGCAGATCCAACCAGTCCATCCTAAAGGAAATCAGTCTTGAATATTCTTTGGAAGGACTGATGCTGAAGCTGAAGCTCCAATACTTTGGCCACCTGATGCGAATAATTGATTCACTGGAAAAGACCATGATGCTGGGAAAGATTGAAAGCAGGAGGAGAAGGGGATGACAGAGGATGAGATAGTTGGAGGCATCACCCACTCAATGGACATGAGTTTGAGTAGGCTCCGGGGGGTTTGTTGATGGACAAGGAAGCCCAGCATGCTGCAGTCCATGGGGTTGCAAAGAGAGGGACACGACTGAACTGAACTGAAGTACTTATGAATGTCCCTTGGATGTTTAGCAAATGCTACCAAGTAAACTAAATGCCTGGGCTTCCCAGGTGGCTCACTGGTAAAGAATCTGCCTGCCAATGCAGGAGATGTAGGGAACACGGGCTTGATCCCTGGGTTGGGAAAATCCCCTGGAGGAGGAAATGGCAACCCACTCCAGTATTCTCACCTGGAACATTCCATGGACAGAGGAGCCTGGCGGGCTACAGTCCACGGAGTTGCAAAAGTGTCAGACACGACTGAGTGGTTGAGCGCACATGCAAACTAAAATGCCCAGCACTGTGTTGGACAACATGGTTCCCGGTTGGGTGCTGCTATCCTACAAGCACCATGACTCCAAATGGAGGCCACTCTTTTCTCTGGCCACTGTGGCCTCCACTAGCCACCACTGCCACCCTCCTGTGTGTCTCCACTAGTATTTTGAAAGTGAAAGTGAAGTCACTCAGTCCTGTCCGACTCTTTGCGACCCCGTGGACAGTAACCTACCAGGCTCCTCCATCCATGGGATTCTCCAGGCAGTACTGGAGTGGGTTGCCATTGCCTTCTCCAGGGGATCTTCCCAACCCAGGGATTGAACCCGGGTCTCCCATCTTGTAGGCAGACACTTTAACCTCTGAGCCTCCTAGTATTTTAAATCCTTCAAATTGTCAAAGATGCACAGTAGATAAAGAAAAGTGGACCGTGCTTATCTGGTTGAATGAATGGGTAAAAGAGGGGTCTCCTGAGGCTTGCTTAATCTTAGTGGTTTGAAATGTTTTCCATCTATCAGTTTCTCCTCCAGCCTTGTCTGAGAGCATGGATCTGTAGTGCTAGCAGCCACCTTATCACAGGTTCTGACTCAACTCACTGACTTTTTTCACTCACAGAATGGTGAGTACCCCGCACATAAATTTCTCCCTGACCTTTCTGGTCCATGTGTCAGACAGAGCAAACAAGCTTGAATTATCTCCCAAGAGGCCCCTTATTCACCGGCAAGTAAATTTTTGTGAATTTGTTGGGTTGCTGGGTGATATGCCCATCTGCACTATATCTGTAACTCCCCTTCTTGGCAGCAAGTATTCTTATTTTTTTTTAATATTTTCTATGTCACTAGATAAAAAAATGACTCAACAGCCTTTTTAAATTGAAGTTTTTATTAGTAATGAGACAATATTTACGTGTTTTAGTATTATTCTATTAAATCAGTTCATAAGAAAATTCTTCACTTTTGAAGAATATGATTTATTGCTTTACTGGTTTCATTTATTCTCTAATTTTTTGTATAAATAATTTCCCACTCCTATGTCTTTTTAAGATATTGCTACTTTACTAAATCAATTCACAAGCAAATTCTTCATTTATCAAGAATATGATTTATTACTTTGCTGGTTTCATTTATTCTCTAATTTTTTGTATAAATAATTTCCCACTGTTATGTCTTTTTAAGATATTACTGCTCTACTAAATCAATTCTTAAGCAAATTCTTCATTTATCAAGAATATGATTTATTACTTTGCTGGTTTCATTTATTCTCTAATGTTTTATATAAATAATATCCCACTTTTATGTCTTTTTAAGATATAACTACTCTACTAAATCAATTTATAAGAAAATTCTTTACTTATCAAGAACATGATTTATTACTTTACTGGTTTCATTTACCCACTAATTTTTATATAAATAATTCCCCACTCTTTTTTGTTATAGTATGACTTAACTCTTAGCTGAATGATATCTTGTACTCTTTTAATGGAAGTTTACATAAATGGAAATTTCAGAAAGCATTAAAAATTTCTATTTGCAAGCTGAGGGGGCCTCTGGGCATTCACATGGTGCTATTGATCCTTCACGTGAGAAGACACGGAATTGATAAACTCTCCCTCTTGACACCACATGACTCTGGAGCAAGGACATTACAAAGCCCCGAGGAAGCCCTCCAAAGAGCAAATTTATGCTTCTTGCTATTTTGTGATATATCTACTCAGTAGTAGAGGGGTCCTGGCTTTGTGCCCTACTGAAAATGTATCTATGAGTTCAGAAATAATCAGAGTCAGCCATTTGGATTATAAATGGGGGTTAGGACAACCTCCCCATTGGGTGCAGTTGATCGGCACTGTCCACAGAATATTGTTTGTAAATAACAGTGCCTTTCTGTTCCTAAGGAGAGAGCCAACTGCATGAGAATTTAATCTAAAGCAGCAGACTGGGCAACTAGTCCTCCCAAGACCTGCTAGTCACCTAGTATTATTTATATGATCTTGCATGGAAATCTTTCTTTAGTAATCTCTCTCTTTTGATATTGTGAATGCGCTTCTCATCACTTTAAAAAGAATCAAATAACTAAGGAGGACATGAGGAATAAAAGGAGTTACTCTGGAAGAAAGCAAGATTTCAAAAACAGCTCTATTTTGCAAATCTCAGACTCTCTTCACATATGATTGAAAGCTTGACTAAATATAAAATTATGATCTCATAAATTTCCTCTTAGCATGGCATTTTCTGATAGCACCAGATGGGAAAATTTAGTCAGACTAACTTCTGCCACATTGCTGTTCATTTTAATCTTAATATTTTTTGTGGTGTTAAACTGAATCCTAGGTGAGTTTTTGTTTGCATTTAAATTTCAAGGGTGATATTTTCATCACTTTAATGAGAATATGCAGAATTCTTGTAGCTCAGGCTCAAGGTTGTGTTTATATGTTTATTTTAATCACAAAATTTCCCTGTGTTATACATCTCATGACTCTTTTTGCTTCATTTTTTCCCTCAGATCTTCTTGGGATTATCTGCTTTCTGAGATTTGATCTTCATTTTATGTCATAAATGTTCTCTATCACTCCTGTAATTTTCCTCTTTTATGTAGTCACTATTGCTGCTAGGGCTATTTTCACATGAGACAAATTAAGTGTTAAGTCATAAATAGCACTACTAGCAATAAAATCAGTAACTACATACTGAGAAAAAGTGTATTTCATAAGACAAGTAAAAGAATTCTGAACTTACATGCAAGTATACACAGATAAGAGTATGTTCAGTTCAGTTCAGTCACTCATTTGTGTCTGACTTTTTGCAACCCCATGAACAGCAGCACGCCAGGCCTCCCTGTCCATCACCAACTCCCACCCAAACCTATGTTCATTGAGTCAGTGATGCCATCCTCTATCACCCTCTTCTGCCCTCAATCTTTCCCAGCATCAGGGTCTTTTCAAATGAGTCAGCTCTTCAGATCAGGTGGCCAAAGTATTGGAGTTTCAGCTTCAGCATCAGTCCTTCCAATGAACACCCAGGACTGAATCTCCTTTAGAATGGACTTGCAGTCCAAGGGACTCTCAGGAGTCTTCTCCAGCACCACAGTTCAAAAGCATCAATTCTTCGGTGCTCAGCTTTTTATATAGTCCAACTCTCACATCCATACAGGACCAACTGGAAAAACCAGAGCCTTGACTAGATGGACCTTTGTTGACAAAGTAATGTCTCTGCTTTTGAATATGCTGTCTAGGTTAGTTATAACTTTCCTTCCAAGGCGCAAACGTCTTTTAATTTCATGGCTGCAATCAGCATCTGCAGTGATTTTGGAGCCCAGAAAAATAAAGTCAATAACTATTTCCACTGTTTCCCCATCTATTTGCCACAAAGTGATGGGACTGGATGCCATGATCTTAGTTTTCTGAATGTTGAGCTTTAAGCCAACTTTTTCACTCTCCTCTTTCACAATTATCAAGAGGCTCTTTAGTTCTTCTTCACGTTCTGTCATAAGGGTGGTGTCATCTGCACATCTGAGGTTATTGATATTTCTCCTGGCAATCTTGATCCCAGCTTGTGCTTCCTCCAGCCAAGTGTTTCTCATGATGTACTCTGCATGTAAGTTAAATAAGCAGAGTGACAATATACAGCCTTGACATATTCCTTTTCCTATTTGGAGCCAGTCTGTTGTTCCATGTCCAGTTCTAACTGTTGCTTGCTAACCTACATAAGAGTATAGCCCCTAAATATATTAACAATATACTGACATATGCAAATCTCTATACGATCTTTCTCAGAACTGCTGAATATGTTATCTTATATGTCTGAAGGGCCAGGATAGTGAGGAGATTATCCTGCATAAATACAAGTGGGCCCAATATAAGCACATGAGTCCTCAAAAGCAGAGGAGATTTGCCTGCTGTTGTCAAAGAAAGATGGTAGCATGAGAAAAGATTGAATGCTGCTCTGTTGCTGGTTCTGAAATGTAGTGGACTAGGTGCAAGACCCAGAGAGAGCCACTGAAGAGCTGGAAAGGCAAGAAAATGGCTTATTCCCTAGAGCCTCTAGAAAGGAATATCTGCTAACACCTTGATTTCAGTCCAGTGTTACCAGTATCGGTCCTCAGGCCTACAGAACAGTAAGGAAATATACTTGGATTGTTCTAAGTCATGTGTGTGTGTGTGTATACCATGCTCATTATATATATTATAAATAATATATATATGTATACACAGACACACATGTTAAAATTCTAATCAAAGAGGCCATTACATAAGCAAACCAAAACTTAAGCCAGAATCAATGCATGCATTCAAATCTGAGAAAATGACGCTTAAAAACAACCAATCACAAGTGGCCAACTAATATCTGAAAAAGAATATGCGTATATATATATATATATATATATATATATATATATATATGGATTGCTTTGCAGTATTCCTGAAACTAACACAACACTGCAAATCAACTATATTTCAATCAAAAAAGAAAAAAAAAAGAACAGCCACCTAGGCTTTCCCAAATAAGACACCACTGAGGATGAGATGGTTGGATGACATCACTGACTCAATGGACAGGAGCTTGAGCAAACTTGGGGAGATAGTGAAGGACAGGGAAGCCTGGTGTGCTGCAGTTCATGGGGCTGCAGAGTCAGTCGTGGCTTAGTGACTGAACAACATCAACAAAGCTTTAGCCAGTCAAATAATTTCCTTGCTTTTCTTCCAAGGCTGCACTGCTCTATAAAATCTGTCTCCCGCTCCTGTTGATGTAATGCTCTTAGCCACATTCAGTTTGGCACTGCTCAATTCAAATTGATGTTTGCTCAAATAGTCTTGAAAATTTAACATGCCTCAGTTTATCAAACTTGGGTCTTCCACATTGCAGGCAGATTCTTTACCGTCTGCACCACCAGGGAAGCCCTATCTTTTGTCAACAGATATATATCTGTATCTGTTCATACTTATTCCAACCCCAAACCAGAGTGTTCATTTCAGCGTTTTAGCTTTCACTCCTCTCTCATTTCTAATTTCTTTTTCTGACAGTGGGAAATCTGGCTCTCCTTACTACAATGTAGAGTGTATAGTATATAATTATTATTCAGCAATACTACATACAGAAAATAGTTTCAAAAGTGCTAGCCCATACATTTGTGAGAAAAAAAATATTTATCAGCTGCATACGATTCTTTCTGGATTCACCCTTACAATATCCACCAAAAACATTGTTTCACCAGATTTCTTGTCAGCTCCTTTCTTTCCCACCATGAGGCACATTCTCCACCTCTAAGCAGCCACTTCCTGCATTTCTGCCTTGTGGCTCCAACCAGTTAGCAATCAATCAACAAACCAAGTGAAGAGAAAAGTTGTTGTTATTGCTTACTCACTAAGTCATGCCTGACTCTTCTGTGACCCCCATGGACTGTAGCCCACCAGGTTCCCATGTCCATGTGATTTCCCAGGCAAGAATGCTGGAGTGGGTTGCCATTTCCTTCTTCAGAGGATCTTCCTGACCCAGGAATCAAACCCGAGTCCCCCGTATTGCAGGCAGATTCTTTACCACTGAGTCACCAGGAGCCCCAAGGAGAAAAGTAGCTCAGGCAATTGGGCTCCCTCTTCTGCCTTTCTTTCTTGGGTATCTACACTTCATTTTTTGTTGTTATTGTTGTTGCCTTGTCTAGTTGGAACTTATTTTTGTTCAAAGGCTCACAAGATTGCTCAATGCTTTCCTCAGTTTCCTCACCTCTTAACAGCCATTTTCTGCTTGACTTCTAAGTATCTCTAAAGAATACTAAACTAATCTCAGTGTTTCATTTCTTTCACTAAAACCTGGGCTCCTTAGTTCTTGGCTGCCTTAGGTGCAATCCAAAGCTTTACAACAGATGGGATGTTTGATTGTTTTTCTACTTTTTTCCTTAAACTTCTCAGTTACTCTTGGGAGCTCTGATCACCAACAAGCTAGTCCTTTATAGCTAGAAGGAGAAATCCCCCAAACCTGTAACTATTTCCCTGGATGATATTTTTAGTGTTTAGTTTTAGTTTGTTTCTCAGTTAATCCAAAATTAGCAGCCTGCAACTGTTATTTCTCCTGTCCCCATATTTTTCTTAATAATGAATTATCTTTGGCCTTAAATTGTATTGCCCTTCTTCACCAGTTTTAGAACTTCTAATTGGAATTTTGAAGAGAAAATGAGTCTTTGTATGCAGGTTATCATTTGGTCTGGACATGTTTTAAGTTTGGAATCAAATAGTTTTTTTCTCTTACTCAAAGAATAGAACACTTTTTCAAGTCAAAAAACTTTGATTATCATTGTGGGTAATTCCAAAATATTTTTATGAAGTCATTTGCCCTGGAGAGTATCTTCAATTATCAATATATTAGCAAAAAGCATTTTAGGCTTTAGAAAAGAGAGAGTGAATTAATACGTAAAAAGTGTTCACAAACCGAAAAATAGCTTTCATCTTTTCAAATCCACCATTAAATAAAGGAGTTCTTTACTTATTATCAATTTAATATTTCAAAAAGTGCAGTTGCAATTATTTTCTGTATAGATACACATAATGAATATTCCAAAAGTGATACTGTGTGACTGACACAGACGCATCCTCCATGGAACCTCCAGTTTCCCATTGAGATATCAAGTAGGCCAGCTGAGACCCAGGAAGGCAGCAGAGAGAGCTCAGTATACAGAGTTTATGTACAAGTATCACAAGTCAATGGCTAAATCTTATGCAGATATAGTATATCCAGCGGGAAACAATTTTCCTGTCACAAGAAAGGCTCATTCTATTGTATGTCAAGAAAAAATTATTATATTATAGTTTAATGAAATGTCCCTCAAGATGATCCCACTCTTTTAGCTCTGAATGTAGGTACCCCCAGAAACTTTCTGATTATCAGTTTTGTTGTGGTGTTAAAATGTTTACCACCTGAATCACGTAACTGCATTGTGTGGTTATATCAGCAATGTTAGGGTTTGCTTGAAATTGCAATAGTATCCCATTATCCACAGTTGACTTTTCATGGTTTCATTTACCAGTGGTCATCTGCACTGGTCCAAAAATGTTAAAAGGCAAATTCCAGAAATAAACAATTCATGAATTTTAAGTTGCACACAGTTCTGAAGGATGTAATGAACTCTCTCTTTCTGCTCTCTCCTGCCTAGGACATGGTGGTTGTGGTGGTTGTTTAGTTTGCTAAGTCGTGTCTGACTGCTACGACCCTGTGGACTGTAACCCTCCAGGCTCCTCTGCCCAGAGGATTTCCCAGGCAAGGATACTGGAGTAGGTTGCCATTTCCTACTCCAGGCGATCTTCACAACCCAGGGATCAAATCTGTGTCTCCTGCATTGCAGACAGTCTAGACTGCCCAGGATATGATCCTCCCTTTGTCCAGTATATCCCACCTCTTAGTCACTTCATAGCCATCTCAGTTAACAAATCAGCTGTCACAGTATTGCAAAGTTTGGGTTCAAGTCACCCTAATTTTGCTTAATAATGGCCCCAAACGGCAAAAGTAGTGATGCTGGCAATTCGAATATGACAAAGAGAAGCAATAAAGTGGTTCCTTTAAGTGAAAAGGTGAAGGTTTTCGGTTTAATAAGGAGAGAAAAAATATTGCCTTCCCAGATTGCTAAAATCTATGGTAAGAGCAAATCCATCTGAGAATTTATGAAAAATAAAAAGAAATTCATGTTAGTTTTGCTATTGCACCTCAAAATACAAAAATTATGGCCTCAGTGCATGATAAGTGCTTAGTTAATGTGGAAAAGGCATAAAGTTTAAACAATAATAGAGTTTGAGAGAGTCCACATTTACATAACGTATTAGAATTTATTGTTAGAATTGTTCCATCATTAATTATTATTGTTAACATCCTACTGTGCCTAACTTATAACTTAAACTTTATCATAGACATGTGTATATAGGAAAAATCATAGTAGTACTGTTTGGTACTACCCATGGTTTTAGGCATCCACTGGAGGTCTTGGAATGTATTCTCCATGATGAGGGGGACAACTGTATTTCCATAGCACATTAATGACCATGAACAAATTTCATAACCTTGAATGCAGAATACTGGGAGTCATGTAAAGAAAAATAAGTCTATTTGTTTTTATTTCTAACAGGCAATTGATCCTGTGTGCTTTAAGGGAACCTCCATTGATGGGATTTTCCAGGCAAGACTACTGGAGTGGGTTGCCATTTCCTTCTCCAGGGGATCTTCCTGACCCAAGAATTGAACCCAGGTCTCCCACATTGCAGGCAGACGCTTTTAACCGCTGCACCACCAGGGAAACCCTGGTGCAAGCTTTGTTGCACACAAGTAAAGGGTGTCAGGTCCCAGTCTATCTTCAAACATTCATAAGTTTGGGATCACCTATAATTCAATTAGGTTTTTGTTCAAATAACTTTATCAGAGGGGCTTTTTTTTTTTTTTTTTTTACTATTCTAGGTCTTGGCTCAGACGATAAAGCGTCTGTCTGCAATGCAGGAGACCCGAGTTCGATCCCTGGGTTGGGAAGATCCCCTGGAGAAGGAAATGGCAGCCCACTCCAGTATTCTTGCCTGGAAAATCCCATGGACCGCAGAACCTGGTAGGTTACCGTCCATGGGGTCACAAAGAGTCGGACACGACTGAGCGACTTCACTTTTCACTTCACTAGGTCAAACACTGTATCTCTTTATCATTTCCTAGGTTCATTACCCTACTTTATTATTTTATACTCGAGTACCAATTAATAGTTTATTGATTGTGTCTCCTCACTAGAATGTCAGGTCTTGAAAGCTGGGACTTATCTGCACTATGCTTAGTAGTAGGTATTCAATACACTTTTGTTTGATGAATAAACTGCATGTCTTGAAACTTTGGGGATAAAGTAATTTTCTAAATGGAATATTTATCTTCCCCCTTAATTTATATTTTTAAAGAAAGATTAGAAGGAAAAGTTTTCAATTTTTTTAGTTAGTTACAATAAGGGGAACAAACCATTTTTGAAGAGTAAAAGAATCCTTAAGACTACATGATATATTTTGTCTTATTTTTTCTTTGATGTTAAAAAGAATCATAGAGGAAGAAAAGATTATTAAAATTCTGAAGTTATTTTATGTATTACATATTATGATTAAAAAAACCCAGTCATATGAGTAATGCAAGGCAGGTAAAAGACTCAAAGATTTACAGGGGGTTTTCAAACTCAAATGTCTATATGGACAAGGAGGATAACATAGAAGAGTATCATAGGCCAATTAAAAAACCAGAATAAATTGGAAATATGTTAAACCAGAGGCTTTATGCTCAGTCTAAAGGTATTAATACTTATTTTTTTTAAAAAACTAAGTGAAAATAAGTGTCTGCTTGTAGACATGTCCCATTTGTGATCTCTTCTATAGAAAGAAAAATATCAAAAGGAATAACATCTGTAGTAACACAGTGCTATGAGATTTTATTACCCATATAAATAATCACTCCTCCTTTGGATATCAGGTGCGAATTTTTGAAAAGACTGAATGCAGAATGGTAGGTCCAGAGTCCAAATGTAGATGAGAAAAGAATACTGTTCAGTGGTTAAATGGAAAGAAGAGCTTAGAGGAATATCTATATATATCATTTAGGAAAATGTGATTATAATTATTTTCACAATAGTTGTTTAAATGTCATTACAACCAATTACTAGTCATGGTGCAGAGGTAAGAATTCACAGAGCGTCTACTTGCACTCACTTTGAGCTTCATATATCAGTTGATATACAGAGAACTCTGATCATAAGTGCATCCATTTATGAAGTGAATTTTTCAGTGTCACTCCTATTACCCAATAAACCCATATTTTATGCTCAATTTCACTTTAATATGCCAACAAAGCATATTCAGTCTCCATAAACAAGTAGAAGTCCTTAGACCTGATTTGTGAAATGAAGCTGAGCTTCAAATGAAAGTGATGTCTCATAAACCTCAATATCCCCATGAGAAATGAGATAGAAATGGAAAACTACTGTAACCCAAAATTCATTTCAGTATTATTGCTGAGGACTTTTTGTTTTCTTTCAAAAAATCAGGGCAATGAATTCACCTTAAATTGCAGTCTCTTGTGTTGTAGTTACACACAAAATAAGTGTTCTTATGCCAGGTAATACTGTAGCAGAAAGGGATTGAATAACTTCCTGGAGAGTTTGCCATAACTTATTATTTTTCAAAAGCTTTCACATGTATTTTCTCTGTAATCCATATCAGAGGCTTCCTATTTCATTTGTAAAACTTAGACATTAAAGATACTCATTTTTCTAGTGTGCTGTGGAGACTGCAAGAAATAATACAGAGCAGTATTGACCAGGAGCAGTTTTTGAAACAGATTAGATGCTAGAAGAGAGAAATCAAAGAGAAATGGAAATCAATGGAATCTATTTTACACTTTACCAAATTTTAACCATGCTTTAAACAGTCTTGTCTGTTGTGAATGCTCGACAAATAAGGTTTGTTTTAATTGTAAAAGAATGGTGTTGGTTGGAATTCAGATCACAGATGAGTGAGCATAGGCACAGATGTAAACTGGAAGCAGGCCTATTTTTCTTACGTAACACTCAAGTTCTATTCATGTTTTTATCCAAAAAATATTTATTGAACTATGGATCAGCTCAAGAGATACTTCAGTGGAAATTTAAGACAAAACCCTATTCTAATGTAACATATTTTCTAGTTAAGGATGCTATTATTGTTATATGGTATGTTGGAAAGTTACACAACACACACACAGGCCCAGACACATCTTCTTGAGTCAGTCACAAGAACCTGAATTATGGAAAGGACAAATAGAATGAGAAAGGAATGGAAATAGTATTGATATAATTGAGATGATATGCCTCTAGGTTCTCCCACCTTTTCCTGATAATGATTTGGTTATTTCAGTCCACAGGTGTGTACTTGCTGAGTCACTTCAGTCGTGTCCAACTCTTCTCAACACTATGGACTGTAGCCTGCCATGCTCCTCTGTCCATGGGCTTCTCCAGGCAAGAATAGTGGAATAGGTTGCCATGTCCCCCTCCAAGGTATCTTCCCAACCCAGGGATCAAACCCACAGTTCTTAAGTCTCCTGCATTGACAAGCATGTTCCTTACTACTAGCACCGCCTGGGAAGCCAATTTCAGCCCACATAGTTTCTCTCAAAGAGCTCCATTGCCTCTTGCTCCTAAGTTCTTCAACTAAGGACAGAAAATCAAGACATTATTTTTTATTCCATTTAATTTCTGAAATCACTTAGCAATCAATTGAATGCCTTATAAATCAACAATGCTGGATACAGAGTGCTAGGCTGTCTGGTGACATGGTGTCCCCTCTCAAGGAGGTTACTTTCTCTTTTCTGCAGAGCTTTTTAATAGATAGCTCTGAGATATATTCATGATTTTCCGCTAAAGTATTATTCTTATAGAATGTAAAATTTATGCTACTTTTCAGGAAGATTTAATTCTACAGAAAAAGTTGGTTGCCTAGCCTAAAAATGTTTGGGTTATGTTTGCCTATAAACAGCAAACAGCCCACAAGAGTACCTTTAGATAAAATTCTCATTGTTCATCCACTCACCATCCATTTCCACTATCTCTCAATACTTATTTAGAATCTCTATCTTCCATTCAACCTTCTCTGACCAATCCAGCCTAAGCTGTCCAGCTTTTGGAATCCTACGGACTGTTTCTGTGAGCATACAATGATCATCTCTTGATGTGCTGCTTTAAAAAGCATTCTGCTTATATGACATGTCTTAACAAGAGGATTGTAATGCCTTTTAAGTCGGTGTTTTTTTTTCCCCTTTAACATATTTCAGAATGCAACATATGTATTTACTGAAGGCCTGGGTGAATTTGACTAAAACCAGTGTACCAAAAAAGAGTTCACTGAAGACGCCTCAGAATATAATGAAGTGATATTCTTAATAAGCATACAGAATAGTAAGAGGAGTAAAATGTGTACCTGAATAGTGATGCTGTGCTCAGTTACTCAGTCGTGGCTGACTCTTTACAACCCCATGCATAGTAGCCCACTAGGCTCCTCTGTCCACGGAATTTTCCAGGCAAGAATACTGGAGTGGGTTGTCATTTCCTGCTCCAGAATAGTAGTACTATGGTGCAATATATACTCAAGTGCCATAAGATATACAAGATGATCTCAGTACAAAAATTTGTACAATTTCCTCAGCACAATTTGTCTGCATCTCAGAGAAGCACAGTTGATCTTAGTAACAGATAATGTTACTTTCAGATTGGTCAGAGGCCAATTGGTCAGAGATTTTCAAATAGAAACCGTTTGTTGTTGATCAGTTGCTGTCCTGTGGGACTCCATGTGACCCCAAGGATTGCAGCATGCCAGGCTTCCCCATCGATCACCACCACCACAGAGTAAAGCAGTGCCTTTGGCCATTTGTCTTGTCTACAAGTTACATGCCTTTCTTTTTTCCCTCCTTTATCCTGATTACCTCACTTCCTGTCTTCATATCCAACACTTGGAACTTGCCTTCTGCCTATTTAACTTCAGAGTTCCACAAATGTTGATAAAGAAGCATTTTTTTTGGTTGACATTTTGCCTCTTCCATGTTTCTCCCCTTAACAGTCTCCCCAGAATATACAAGAAAATTTCTGAGATGAAAAATTAGAGATACATTTTTCATAATACTATTCACGTAAACTAAGACACACATGTAGGTTGAGACAAATGTTGTGTAGATTTTATATATATATATATATTATAAAAATGTACTGACCAGAATTTTCTACTAGAACATGGCATATGTGATTTATAATAAAATTTAAGGACTTTCCTGGTGGCCCAGTTGGATTTATCTCTGATCCAGGAGATCCCACATGCCTTAGAGGAACTAAACCCGTGAGCCTTAACTACAGAGCTTGCTTTACTTTATCAAAATATTTGATTTATTTATCAAATATCTGGACACCTTCTGTCTGCTAAACATTGTGCTCCTTGCTAAGAATACAGGATGAATGGAAAGACAGAGTTCTTGCCCACAGAGAAATCGCAGACTAGAGGAAGAGACAGTTGCATTGACTACTTCTGCCGTGATGAACGTTATTTTCTAAATCCTATCTTCATTCATTTTCTAGGTGACCATTTCCAATATTTAAGTTTTGAGAATATTATCAGACTTTGACATGACAACATATGGCACAATCAAAACTTTGGTGTTCAGTTTCTAGACCCCCTGGCATCTGGAAGTGGGAGGAAGACATGAGATGTTGACAGATTCAACCTGGGCTCCAGCACAGCCTGCCTAACTTAAATCGCCATTAATTATCCAGCTCTTCAGACAGGCTGGAAGGTTCTGGGGACGCATGAATGAAAGGTGAATGACTTATTCACTGTGTGATTTGCTGTTCTTCCTTTATGTCCACTCACTACCTGAGAGATTCACCCAAGCCAAGGATGTCATTCAGCTCTGCCTTGTATGCCCACCCCCAGCCACCCAACACACTGAGAGGCAAACACGCAAAGGTAAGTCAGCATCTTGTGTCCTTGTTCAGCCTTTTCGTTAGCAACAAAAGCCATGTTATTAATGTGATTCTTCTCTCGCCTGCTGTGAAGGTATTGTGTAATATATTTGATGCCCATTCATAGCACCTGTACCAGCCCATGTGATGTACTTTCTCTTTCCTTTTGTTGAGTTTTGTTTTCTATTTTTGCAGCTGTTTTGATATCTTTATTGTATAGGCCCATTTATTTAAATCACTTCAACATGTCTCCATTAATAATAGGTACACACAAATGGCATTGCTTCCAAGACAGAACTGAAGTAAAACAGTTGAGACTAAAATTATTGCTTCATATAAACTGCAAGGAATAAATTTTAAAAAGGATCTTGGTAAGTTAATAACAAAGTTTGCTTTCATTCATTTTTCTTGTATGTTGAAACATCATGATGTGTGGCATTGTGTGGTTTAGCTTTGCCAACTTAAAAAAGACATGGAAAATACTTATTTCTGCTGCTTGCTGAATCCTGCAAAAATTACCCTTCATTTTCTTTTTCTAACTTCAGTGATGTCATTTTAGACGGATTTTGGAGCAGCTTGAGAATTTAAAATTTGTTGTAACTAAATTCTGCCTTGACTATTTAGATAATCCAAACAAATGCTACAATTTTTACATCAGATGCTTAGAGGAGGAAAATATGTTTGTGTTTATTGGGTGTTTCAGAACAAATAATGGAAAGATTCAAGTTGTACTTATGACTCATATTTCTATTCTCCTGCTCTAACCGCTTTGTGACCTAGGTGTTTTTCATCAAGATGAATGTGGCTGGTAACGTACATGCTGCTAGTGACCCCTTTTGAACAATGATATAACTGTATGTGCATACGTGCTTGATTGCTCAGTAGTGTCTGACTGTTTACAATCCCATGAACTGCCTCTGTCCTTGGAATTTTCCAGGCGAGAACCTGAAGTGGGTTGCCATTTCCTCCTCCAGGAGATCTTCCCAACTCAGGGATCAAACCAAGGTCTCCTGTCATTGCAAACAGATTCTTTACTGACTGAGTCATCAGGGAATCCACTTTACTCTATAATCTTATTTAAATTAGTTCATTTATTTCCAAAAGAAAGTGAAAGTGTTAATCTCTCAGTTGTGTCCAATTCTTTGTGACCCTGCAGACTGTAGCCTGCCAGGCTCCTCTGTCCATGGAATTCTCCAGGCAACAATACTGGAGTAGGTAGCCATTCCTTTCTCCAGGGGATCTCCCTGACCCAGGGATCGAACCCAGGTCTCCTACATTGCAGGCAGATTCTTCACTATCTGAGCCACCAGGGAAGCCCAAAGTGTTCTGTTATCCTGAGAATAATAACAGGCAACCATTTCTAACAGTGATTCTGGGTCAGGCATTGCACACATTATTTTATTTAGCCCTCTCAATAATCCCATAAAGCACATATGGGATGTGCTTTTTTCCTATTCCCTACTTGATAGATGAAAAACTGAGGCACTGTGTATTAAATACCCAATAAGTGATGATCCATGATTTGAGCCATATTGAACTTTCCTAAACAGCTTCTCAAGAAAAATGAGAAGGGACATTGAGAGCAGAGTATCCTTTTCTGGTCACCCCAGGCAGCTGAGATGCTGGCCCTTAAAGTGGTACTGCTCCATTCATAAAAGCACATTTCAACAACCTCATTATGCTGCTATTTTAAAACAAATTGTAGGAAATATATCTCACAGCAAGGGAGATATAGGCTTCCCTGCTGGCTCAGATAGTAAAGAATCTGCCTGCAATGCGGGAGCCCTGGGTTCGATCCCTGATTTGGGAAGATCCCCTGGAGAAGGAAATAGCAACCCACTCCAGTATTGTTGACTAGAGAATACCATGGACAGAGAAACCTGGTGGGCTACAGTCTATGGGGTTGCAAAGCATTGCACACAACTAAACAATTAACCTTCCACTTTCAAGCGAGATTAAAAGACTCGTGAAAAGAGAAGCAAAATCAGTGACCCACATAATGCTGTTTTTCACCCCAGTGTGGACAATTTCTTCTAGTAATTATATCAATTTAAAGAAAAAAAATTGCTAATAAAAATATCCCTGTAGCAAAAGACCTGCTAGATCTATACAAAGCCCCAAGGCTTGAAATGAACCTACAATTTGAGATATTAATTTTAATTAATTGAACAAATATTTTAATAGTATATGGGCATTGAAATTCAACCAGCACTATTTGCTACTAGGCTAGAAACTGTAATTATTTAATATCTATTACCGTTAGATAATAACGTTTGTTTTTGTTCATTGTAATATATCAAGTTGAATGGAGGACTTATTAGCTATGCTTGCAAAAGCTGTGAATTTATAGGCAGACTCTTCTTTGTCCTTAGAAATGGTTTCCTCTCATATTTGCTTATCTGTATTATCCGTGAAGAAAGAAGCAATTGTAAAAGGGTTGCTTATGTGGAAATACTATCCTAATTTAACCCAGTTTCTTTGTTCTTATAACACCCAGTATGTATACCTTCCACTGAACATCAGTTACTATACTCTGTGTCACCCATGACAGATAATTTGACAATTCAGTGTTCGAATACAAAGGTAAGACAGATGTATTTCCTGTCCTCCTGCAGAATATATTCTAGTGAGTGATGCATGTAAATAGAAAAAATAAACAGAACAGGACGACAAACAAATAAAATGATATGAGTGTGCTGTGTAGAATAATATATCAAGGAAGACAAAAGGAGATCTCATTTAGGTATGGTGATAAGGGAAGGTGTTTCAGTGGAACTAACATTTTCTCATGCTGAGAATGAAAGGCTGAGGAAAAAAAATTGTATAAAAAGTGGAAGAAAGAGCATTTCAGGCCGAGGAAGCAGCAGGTGCTGTAACCCTGTAGTATGGAAGCTTTCAGTGTGCTGAAGGAACTTAAAAGCCTATTTCTGGGTGAGAAATAGTGATGGTTAAGAGGAAGGGTTGAAATGAGCTTACATAGATGGATAGGATCAGATCATGGTGGATCAAAGGCCATACTTGGAAATACCATTCTAAACACAATCAGAAGTCCCTGATTTGGTTTAAATAGGAGGGAAATATGATTCTGATTGGGTTTCCCTCATAGCTCAGTTGGTAAAGAATCCTCCTGCAATGTAGGAGACCCAGGATTGATCCCTGGGTGGGAAGATTCCCTGGAGAAGGAAATGGCAACCCACTCTAGTATTCTGGCCTGGAGAACATGGACAGAGGAGCCTGGAATGGGGTCGCAAGAATCTGATACAACTTTGCAACTAAACCACCACAAGATTCTGATTGGAAGCTTAAGACAAATCACTCCAACTGAGCTGTTGAAAGTGGATTGTAAAGAAAACACTTAAGAGGTATCTTTTACCATCCAGGTGAGTGATGATAGTAGCCAAGACTTGGGTGGCTTCTACAATTAGGAATTCAGTCAATGATGGTAAGAGAGATGAATGAATTGCAGCTCTAGCTAATAAAAAATCTAACAATCAAGTTGTCAGGACCAGGTCCTTTGGAAGATGTACTTCAACAGTAGGAAGGGAATATTGATATTAATTGCTTCACTGGTTTAGTGGAAGCCTACATGTTCCAGAGAATAATATAAGATCCAAAAGAGTGGAGAAATCTCAATAATGAATAATGATTTTATCAGTTCAGTTGCTCAGTCGTGTCCAACTCTTTGTGACCCCATGGACTGCAGCACACCAGGCCTCCCTGTCCATTACCAACTCCAGGAGACAATTCAAACTCATGTCCATTGCATCTATTATGCCATCCAACCATCTCATCCTCGGTCATCTCCTTCTCCTCCAGCTTTCGATCTTTCCCAGCATCAGGGTCTTTTCCAATGAGTCAGTTCATTGCATCAGGGGGCCAAAGCATTGGAGTTTCAGCTTCAGCATCAGTTCTCCCAATGTATATTCAGGACTGATTTCCTTTAGGATTGACTGGTTGGAGCTCCTTGCAGTCCAAGAGAATCTCCAGAGTCTTCTCCAACACCACAGTTCAAAAACATCAATTCTTCGGCACTCAGCTTTCTTCACAGTCCAACTCTCACATTCATACATGACTACTAGAAAAACCATAGCTTTGACCAGATGGATCTTTGTTAGAAAAGTAATGTCTCTGCTTTTGAATATGCTGTCTAGGTTGGTCATAACTTTCCTTCCAAGGAGTAAGCATCTTTTAATTTCATGGCTGCAGTCACCATTTGCAGTGATTTTGGAGCTCCCCAAAATAAAGTCTCTTACTGTTTCCACTGATTCCCCATCTATTTGCCATAAAGTGATGGGACTGGATGCCATGATCTTAGTTTTCTGACTGTTGAGTTTTAAGCCAACTTTTTCACTCTCCTCTTTCACTTTCATCAAGAGGCTCTTTAGTTCTTCTTCACTTTCTGCCATAAGGGTGGTGTTATTTGCATATCTCAGGTTATTGATATTTCTCCTGGCAGTCTTGATTTCAGCTTGTGTTTCATCCAGCTTGGCATTTTATATGATATACTCTGCTGCCGGGAGCCAGCACGGGAGATCCCACCCATGACAAGGTCATGCAGAGAGGCCTGGTGGGCAAGGCGAGTCAGGTCTCAAGGGGTCCTCTGTCTGAGCATCTACCCCGAAACCAAAATCTGTCTGTCTGCTATACTATACTCTTCTGACATTACCACCTTTTCTCTGGAAAGAGTTAATTCAGAGCTCCAGTTACCAGTCTCCTGCATATAAAAAGCATGTCTTGGCTTAAAACCCCTTTGAAGGCTTTCTAACTTACCTAACCAGTCTGCCTGGATTTTTTACAACTTGTGAATTGTTTACAGCCCCCAACCACGAAGCTTAGAGCATCTTTAAGATACACAGCCTTTTCTAAAAAGCTAAAAATTATACTGGTGATGGGATTCACTGTTGAGTCAATGACTGCTGCCAGGCCTCCATATTCTTTACCTTTTAGACACCTGAAAGATATTAATCAATGTAATTGGGATATAGAAAAAGGAATATAGTAGTTTTTGATGTTAGCAACACTAGACTTTTGAGTTAATTAACCTTCTCTTTGTTATAAATCACTGTACTTCTTTCACTGTTATAAATTGCTGTGTCCTTGCTATGTAAAAATGTAACTTTATTTAGTGCTTTCTGAGAGTGGCACCAGACTTTGGGAAGAACAACACTTTTAAGACAGATAAGTCTTCTGGTTGACAAACCCTTATCAGAAAAGGGCCGTAAAATGTTAATTGGCCTTCTGGCCAGAAGATGATGTAAATCACCTAAGACTTGTGTATACAACTAAGTATGAAGAGAGAAAGTCTGGTCTCGATAAGAGTCAGGGCTGCTGACACTGCATAATTTAGTATTATCCATTGATCTCTATGTAAAATCAAAAGTATATAAGGCCTTTCCAGACAATAGAGGATGGGCCAGTCACTGGACTGGTTTCCCCTGTGTCTTTTCTTACTCTATTTTCTGGCTGAATTCCCATCTGGGAGGTGGAGGCTCGCCATGTATACTTACTTGCCCTGGCTTTTAAGACCCACGTGAGAGGAAGCCCAAGGCGGGGCACCCCCCGCTATTCAAGAGGACACCCATGCCGTCCCTCCTTCGAATTACCCTGGATCCACTGGGGCAGGACCCCGGCACTCTGCATGTAAGTTAAATAAGCAGGGAGACAATATACAGCCTTGATGTACTCCTTTCCCGATTTGAAACCAGTCTGTTGTTTCATGTCCAGTTCTAACTGTTGCTTCCTGACCTGCATATAAGTTTCTCAAGAGGCAGGTCAGGTGGTCTGGTATTCCCATCTCTCAGAATTTTCACAGTTTGTCGTGATCCACACAGTCAAAGGGTTTGGCATAATCAATAAAGCAGAAGTAGATGTTTTTCTGGAACTCTCTTGCTTTTTTGATGATTCAGCAGATGTTGGTAATTTGATCTCTGGTTCCTTTGCCTTTTCTAAATCCAGCTTGAACATCTGGAAGTTCACGATTCATATACTGTTGAAGCCTTGCTTGAAGAATTTTGAGCATTACTTTGCTAGCGTGTGAGATGAGTGCAATTGTGCAGTAGTTTGAGCATTCTTTGGCATTACCTTTCTTTGGGTTTGGAATGAAAATTGACCTTTTCTAGTCCTGTGGCTTCTACTGAGTTTTCCAGATTTGCTGGCATATTGAGCGCAGCACTTTCACAGCATCATCTCTTAGGATTTTAAATAGCTCAACTGGAATTCCATCACCTCCACTAGCTTTGTTCATACTGATGCTTCCTAAGGCCCACTTGACTTTGCATTCCAGGATGTCTGCCTCAAGATAAGTGATCACACCATCAGGGTTATATGGCTCATGAAGACTTTTTTGTATAGTTCTTCTGTGTATTCTTGCCACCTCTTATTAATATCTGCAACTTCTGTTAGATCCATACCATATCTGTCCCTTATTGTGCGCATCTTTGCATAAAATGTTCCCTTGCTATCTCTAATTTTGTTGAAGATATCTCTAGTCTTTCCCATTCTATTGTTTTCCTCTATTTCTTTGCATTGATCACCGAGGAAGGCTTTCTTATCTCTCCTTGCTATTCTTTGGAAGTCTGCATTCAGATGGGTATATCTTTCCTTTTCTCCTTTGCATTTCACTTCTCTTTTTCAGCTATTTGTAAGGCCTCTTCAGACAACCACTTTGCCTTTTTGCATTTCTTTTTCTTGGGGAAAGTGTTTTTATATGTATAAATAATGACTTCAGTTTACTGTGAACTCCATGTCACAATAATTATTTGAACTTGCTATTTACAGTGAACACCTCATTTGTGTGACATTTGAAGTATAATTATAAAGATTGTTGCTGTGTCTGAAACTGTTCTGACTCCTCAGGACCAAAGGTAGCATTGAGTGAGTGTTTACTTGGTGGTTCAGATGATAAAGAATCTGCCTGTAATGCAGGAGACCCAAGTTAGATCCCTTGGTCAGGAAGATCCCTTGGAGAAGGGAATGATACCCCACTCAAATATTCTTGCCTGGAGAATTCCAGGGACAGAGGAGCCAGGTGGGCTACAGTCCACGGGGTTGCAAAGAGTCAGAAATGACAGAGCAACTAACACTTTCACTAAGAGGAACCACACATGGCCTTTCCCCTTCATTATCTCATTTAACTCTCAACAGAGTCCCATGAAGTATATCTAACCATCCTCAATTTAAAGACAAGGAAATGGATATTTAAAACTCTTAAGTATATCTCTTATAAATGAAATGAATGAATTCTATTCTAAGCTTTCCTGACAAGAAAGACTCCAGCATTTTCATCACGCACTGATTTAATTGCAATTTGTTACAAATTGAGAGGCATGTCTGAGGGCAAATTAAGTTCCTCAATTTGAATAGATTAGATTAATTTGAATCTATGCATAATTTGCCAATTTACGTAAAGGAGTCTATTAAATTCCAAATCTTCATTACCTCCAATCTAATTTAGTGAGCTTTATCTTTATTTACCTACAGTTGGGAGATGATGACAAGTCAGTACCAGCCACAAAGTTCACTAATTCAAAGCCAGTGAATTGTATAGCACTTCTTAAACCTAGCAAAGCAGTATATTAGAACACCCAAACAAGCTTTATGAGCATAAAATTTACCTTAACTTCTTGAAATTTTGAGTAAAATTCTTGCTTAATATCAGGACAAAGGAAAGAAAATCACTTGATGTATCTCTATCTTTCTTGACACTCATGATCTTTTTTTATCTTTTCTACATTATGGGAGGATACCCTAGTGGCCCAAATGGTAAAGGATATGCCTACAATGCAGGAGAGTCAGTTGCAATTACTAGATTGGGAAGATTTACCAGACAAGGAAATTGCAATTCACTCCAGTATTCTTGCCCGGAGAATCCCGTGGACAGGGTTGCTAAGAGTTGGACATGATTGAAGTGACTTCAGTTCAGTTCAGTTCAGTCGCTCAGTCATGTCCAACTCTTTGCAACCCCATGAACTGCAGTACGCCAGGCCTCCCTGTTCATCACCATCTCCCGGAATTCACTCAGACTCACTTCCATTGAGTCCATGATGCCATCCAGCCATCTCATCCTCTGTTGTCCCCTTCTCCCCTTGCCCCCAATCCCTCCCAGCATCAGAGTCTTTTCCAATGAGTCAACTCTCCTCATGAAGTGGCCAAAGTACTGGAGTTTCAGCTTTAGCATCATTCTTTCCAAAGAAATCCCAGGGTTGATCTCCTTCAGAATGGACTGGTTGGATTTCCTTGCAGTCCAAGGGACTCTCAAGAGTCTTCTCCAACACTACAGTTCAAACGCATCAATTCTTCTGCGCTCAGCCTTCTTCAGAGTCCAACTCTCACATCCATACATGACCACAGGAAAAAACCATAGCCATGCCTAGACGGACCTTAGTTGGCAAAGTAATGTCTCTGCTTTTGAATATGCTGTCTAGGTTGGTCATAACTTTTCTTCCAAGGAGTAAGCGTCTTTTAATTTCATGGCTGCAGTCACCATCTGCAGTGATTTTGGAGCCCCCAAAAATAAAGTCTGACACTATTTCCACTGTTTCCCCATCTATTTCCCATGAAGTGATGGGACCGAATGCCATGATCTTTGTTTTCTGACTGTTGAGCTTTAAGCCATCTTTTTCACTCTCCTCTTTCACTTTCATCAAGAGGTTTTTTAGCTCCTCTTCACTTTCTGCCATAAGGGTGATGTCATCTGCATATCTGAGGTTATTGATATTTCTCCCTGCAATCTTGATTCCAGCTTGTGTTTCTTCCAGTCCAGCGTTTCTCATGATGTACTCTGCATAGAAGTTAAATAAGCAGGGTGACAATATACAGCCTTGACACACTCCTTTTCCTATTTGGAACCAGTCTGTTGTTCCATGTCCAGTTCTACTTGTTGCTTTCTGACCTGCATACAGATTTCTCAAGAGGCAGGTTAGGTGGTCTGGTATTCCCATCTCTTTCAGAATTTTCCACACTTTATTGTGATCCACATAGTCAAAGGCTTTGGCATAGTCAATAAAGCAGAAATAGATGTTTTTCTGGAACTCTTTTCCTTTTTTCCATGATCCAGCGGATGTTGGGAATTTGATCTCTGGTTCCTCTGCCTTTTCTAAAACCAGCTTGAACATCAGGGAGTTCACGGTTCACGTATTGCTGAAGCCTGGCTTGGAGAATTTTGAGCATTACTTTACTAGTGTGTGAGATGAGTGCAATTGTGTGGTCATTCGAGCATTCTTTGGCATTGCCTTTCTTTGGGATTGGAATGAAAACTGACCTTTTCCCGTCCTGTGGCCACTGCTGAGTTTTCCAAATTTGCTGGCATATTGAGTGCAGCACTTTCACAGCATCATCTTTCAGGATTTGAAACAGCTCAACTGGAATTCCATCACTCCAATAGCTTTGTTCATAGTGATGCTTTCCAAGGCCCACCTGACTTCACTTTCCAAGATATCTGGCTTTATACTAGTGATCACACCATCATGATTATCTGGGTCATGAAGATCTTTTTTGTACAGTTCTTCTGTGTATTCTTGCCACCTCTTCTTAATATCTTCTGCTTCTGTTAGGCCCATACCATTTCTGTCCTTTCTCGAGCCCATCTTTGCATGAAATGTTCCCTTGGTATCTCTAATTTTCTTGAAGAGATCTCTAGTCTTTCCCATTCTGTTGTTTTCCTCTATTTCTTTGCATTGATCACTGAAGAAGGCTTCTTATCTCTTCTTGCTATTCTTTGGAACTCTGCATTCAGATGCTTATATCTTTCCTTTTCTCCTTTGCTTTTCGCCTCTCTTCTTTTCACAGCTATTTGTAGAGCCTCCCCAGACAGCCATTTTGCTTTTTTGGATTTCTTTTCCATGGGGATGGTCTTGATCCCTGTCTCTTGTACAATGTCATGAACCTCACTCCATAGTTCATCAGGCACTCTATCTATCAGATCCAGGCCCTTAAATCTATTTCTCACTTCCACTGTATAATCATAAGGGATTTGATTTAGGTCATACCTGAATGGTCTAGTGGTTTTCCCTACTTTCTTCAATTTCAGTCTGAATTTGGCAATAAGGAGTTCATGATCTGAGCCACAGTCAGCTCCTGGTCTTGTTTTTGCTGACTGTATAGAGCTTCTCCATCTTTGGCTGCAAAGAATATAATCAATCTGATTTCGGTGTTGACCATCTGGTGATGTCCATGTGTAGAGTCTTCTCTTGTGTTGTTGGAAGAGGGTGTTTTCTATGACCAGTGCATTTTCTTGGCAAAACTCTATTAGTCTTTGCCCTGCTGCATTCTGCATTCCAAGGCCAAATTTGCCTGTTACTCCAGGTGTTTCTTGACTCCCTACTTTTGCATTCCAGTCCCCTATAATGAAAAAGACATCTTTTTTGGGTGTTAGTTCTAAAAGGTCTTGTAGGTCTTCATAAAACTGTTCAACTTCAGCTTCTTCAGCGTTGCTGGCTGGGGCATAGACTTGGATCACTGTGATATTGAATGGTTTGCCTTGGTGACGAACAGAGATCATTTGTCATTTTTGAGATTGCATCCAAGTACTGCATTTTGGACTCTTTTGTTGACCATGATGGCTACTCCATTTCTTCTGAGGGATTCCTGCCTGCAGTAGTAGATATAATGGTCATCTGAGTTAAATTCACCCATTCCAGTCCATTTTAGTTCGCTGATTCCTAGAATGTCTACGTTCACCCTTGCCATCTCTTGTCTGACAGAGCGTGGTCCACTGGAGAAGGGAATGGCAAGCCACTTCAGTATTCTTGCCTTGAGAACCCCATGAACAGTGTGAAAAGGCAAAATGATAGGATACCAAAGGAGGAACTCCCCAGGTAGATAGGTGCCCAATATGCTACTGGAGATCAATGGAGAAAAACTCCAGAAAGAATGAAGGGATGGAGCCAAAGCAAAACCAATACCAAGTTGTGGATGTGACTGGTGATAGAAGCAAGATCTGATGCTGTAAAGAGCAATATTGCATAGGAACCTGGAATGTCAGGTCCATGAATCAAGGCAAATTGAAGTGACTTAGCACTCACCTTTCAACCATACCTGAGTTTATGTAAATAAGGTGACTTGTGGGAAACACCTGTAGATGAGGAGCATTGACACAGGAAACAACTATGTGATTAGAGGCTTATAATTATCATTCCGACTCCCAACCTCCTCCAAGGAGGGAACAGGGGCTAGAGATTGAGTTCAATTACCAGTAATCAATGATTTTATCAGTCCTGCCTATCTAATGGAATCTCCCAGAAGTACAGGGTTCAGAGAGCTTCTGTGTTGGTGAACACACTGAGATGTGGGGAGGTTGGTCCATGGAAATCTCCAGGCCAGGATACTGAAGTGGGTAGCCTTTCTCTTCTCCAAGGGATCTTCTCAACCCAGGGATCAAACCCAGGTCTTCTGCATTGCAGGCTGATTTTTTATTAACTGAGCTATCAGGGAAGCCCTGATATGTCTAGAAGGCAATGAATGTCTAGCAGGCAATGGGTAAAAGAAAAAGCTAAAAAGGAATACATTATCGATTATTTCCTGAATTCTTGGTGACATTGTCCTGCAGATCCACTGGTGAACTCCATAGCTGGCAGTGATGCAAACAGGACAAGTCTCTTAGGTTTATAGGATGAATCAAGTGCTTTTAATTTTTCCTCAATAACTTCCTAATGGAATTATAGGAAGAAGGTGGTAATTGGGAAAATATCAATAAGAAATAAAATTATATATTTGATAAAACTGAATATGAACTCTCTAAGCATATACATTCAGCTAATAAAACCTGTCTATGAAACTTATGGAGATATGTACTTTTACTTTGCTTTTTCATCAGCCTCTTGTTTTTGACCATTTTAATATTTATTAGTATTTTAATGAAGCAACAGCTATTCAAAGGAAACATTTGAGAAAAAAATCAAATTGTTATTTGTTAGTATAGTAACTCCAGGGATTAGCTCAGGGGGGCAGGAAGGAGAAAGATATTGACTTCAAAATGAGGTCAACATTCTGATTATGAATTCAGCCCCATAATTAACCATATTACTATGTACCATCACATGTATATAATTAGATATTGCTATTGATTTGGATGTACTTATTTTTATTGCTCTAAAGAAAGGAGTGCATACCAGGAATATTTCTACCCACTTCTGAAGGGCAAGCTCTCTCTGGAAAAACAGAGTAAACTCTCAGAATAAATGTGTGCCCATGGTACATTTGATGAATCACCAATGGGATTACATTTATAAAAATAAATATGTCAGAATTTGTGTCAGAAAAAGAAAAAGCTAGAGAGGTTGTCATCATATAAATATTTGTACTAAAGCATTCCACCTTGGAGAAGGCAATGGCACCCCACTCCAGTACTCTTGCCTGGAAAATCCAGTGAACTGAGGAGCCGGGTGGGCCACAGTCCATGGGGTCGCTAAGAGTTGGACACGACTGAGCGACTTCACTTTCACTTTTCACTTTCATGCATTGAAGGAAATGGTAACCCACTCCAGTGTTCTTGCCTGGAGAATCCCAGGGACGGGGGAGCCTCATGGGCTGCCGTCTATTGGGTCACACAGAGTCGGACACGACTGAAGCGACTTAGCAGCAGCAGCAGCAGCAGCAGCATTCCATTTAACACGGAAAGGGAATGGCACCCCACTCCAGTACTCTTGCCTGGAAAATCCATGGACAGGGGAGCCTGATGGGCTGCAGTCCATGGGGTCGCTAAGAGTCGGACATGACTGAGCGACTTCACTTTCACTTTTCACCTTCATGCATTGGAGAAGGAAATGGCAACTCACTCCAGTGTTCTTGCCTGGAGAATCCCAGGGACAGAGGAGCCTGGTGGGCTGCCTTCTGTGGGGTCGCACAAAGTCGGACACGACTGAAGCGACTTAGCAGAAGCATTCCACCTACACACTTAGGGATTCACAATGTAACAATAGTGTTTCCCCAAAGGGCATTTTAAAGAGCATGAACCCATTTTAAGTTTCATGAATATGAAACTCCATAAGTTTCATATTCAACAATGTATTTGAAGAACATATTCTTCAAAACAGGGGAAGGAAGATTTTTATAGTCAAATGAATTTTGGGTAAAATATGTATTTTTGGAGGCAATTGCAGTATCTAGAAAAAGCGTGATGGAACACTATTCTTGAACCATCATTTTGTTTCATTAAATGGAGCTTGGGTTCAGTTCAGTTCAGTTCAGTCGCTGAGTCGTGTCTGACTCTTTGCGACCGCGTGAATCGCAGCATGCCAGGCCTCCCTGTCCATCACCAACTCCCAAAGTTCATTCAACCTCACGTCCATCGAGTCGGTGATGCCATCCAGCCATCTCATCCTCTGTCGTTCCCTTCTCCTCCTTCCCCAAATCCCTCCCAGCATCAGAGTCTTTTCCAATGAGTCAACTCTTCACATGAGGTGGCCAAAGTACTGGAGTTTCAGCTTTAGCATCATTGCTTCCAAAGAAAACCCAGGACTGATCTTTAGAATGGACTGGTTGGATTTCCTTGCAGTCCAAGGGACTCTCAGGAGTCTTCTCCATCACCGCAGTTAAAAAGCATCAATTCTTCGGCACTCAGCTTTCTTCACAGTCCAACTCTCACATCCATACATGACTACTGGAAAAACCACAGCCTTCACCAGACGGATCTTTGTTGGCAAAGTAATGTCTCTGCTTTTGAATATGCTATCTAGGTTGGTCATAACTTTCCTTCCAAGGAGTAAGCGTCTTTTAATTTCATGGCTGCAGTCACCATCTGCAGTGATTTTGGAGCCCCCAAAAATAAAGTCTGACACTGTTTCCACTGTTTCCCCATCTTTTGCTATGAAGTGATGGGACCGGATGCCATGATCTTCGTTTACTGAATGTTGAACTTTAAACCAACTTTTTCACTCTCCACTTTCACTTTCATCAAGAGGCTTTTTAGTTCCTCTTTACTTTCTGCCATAAGGGTGGTGTCACCTGCATATCTGAGGTTATTGATATTTCTCCCGGCAATCTTGATTCCAGCTTGTGCTTCCTACAGCCCAGCATTTCTCACGATGTACTCTGCATGTAAGTTAAATAAGCAGGGTGACAATATACAGCCTTGACACACTCCTTTTCCTATTTGGAACCAGTCTGTTGTTCCATGTCCAGTTCTACTTGTTGCTTCCTGACCTGCATACAGGTTTCTCAAGAGGCAGGTCAGGTAGTCTGGTATTCCCATCTCTTTCAGAATTTTCCAGTTTATTGTGATCCACACACTCAAAGGCTTTGGCATAGTCAATAAAGCAGAAATAGATGTTTTTCTGGAACTCTCTTCCTTTTCCCATGATCCAGTGGATGTTGGCAATTTGATCTCTGGCTCCTCTGCCTTTTCTAAAACCAGCTTGAACATCTGGAAGTTCACAGTTCACATATTGCTGAAGCCTGGCTTTGAGAATTTTGAGCATTATTTTACTAGTGTGTGAGATTAGTGCAATTGTGTGGTAGTTTGAGTGTGTTTTTGGCATTCCCTTTCTTTGGGATTGGAATGAAAACTGACCTTTTCCCGTCCTGTGGCCACTGCTGAGTTTTCCAAATTTGCTGGCATATTGAGTGCAGCACTTCCACAGCATCATCTTTCAGGATTTGAAACAGCTCAACTGGAATTCCATCACCTCCACTAGCTTTGTTCGTAGTGATGCTTCCTAAGGCCCACTTGACTTCACATTCCAGGGTGTCTGGTTCTAGATGAGTGGTCACACCATCGTGATTATCTTGGTCGTGAAGATCTTTTTTGTACTGTTCTTCCGTGTATTCTTGCCACCTCTTCTTAATATCTTCTGCTTCTGTTAGGTCCATACAATTTCTGTCCTTTCTCGAGCCCATCTTTGCATGAAATGTTCCCTTAGTAGCTCTAATTTTCTTGAAGAGATCTCTAGTCTTTCCCGTTCTGTTGTTTTCCTCTATTTCTTTGCATTGATTGCTGAGGAAGGCTTTCTTATCTCTTCTTGCTATTCTTTGGAACTCTGCATTCAGATGGTTATGTCTCTCCTTTTCTCCTTTGCTTTTCACTTCTCTTCTCTTCACAGCTATTTGTAAGGCCTCCCCAGACAGGAGCTTGGGTGGTATTAGTATTAATATGCACCATCTTCTAATTTTGTATGTTAAAAATTATTCTTGTTAGATGGGTACTAAATTCTAAAAATATTACTAGTATTTTAAAATTTTCAGCTTCTTAACTCTGGAGTCTAGGGACAAGGATTTCAATTGTTATGCCATAAAGTGGATTCTGACTTATTCTACTTTTATTTATTTTATTTTTTATTTTTTTTTAAATTTTAAAATCTTTAATTCTTACATGTGTTCCCAAACATGAACCCCCCTCCAACCTCCCTCCCCATAACATCTCAGTGGGTCATCCCCATGCACCAACCCCAAGCATGCTGTATCCTGCGTCAGACATAGACTGGCAATTCAATTCTTACATGATAGTATACATGATAGAATGCCATTCTCCAAAATCATCCCACCCTCTCCCTCTCCCTCTCCCTCTGAGTCCAAAAGTCCGTTATACACAGCTATGTCTTTTTTCCTTTCTATGTTTAAGTGAATGAATCTTTATATATATATATATATATATATATATATATATATATACATATTAAATATATATATATATATATATATATATATATATACATATTAAATATATATATATATATATATATTCTACTTTTAAAGATTCATTCACTTAAACATAGAAAAGGCTATGGCAAGTTCTGCAGCTAAGAAATCTGTTTAACTTTGTTTTATCAGGACTTTTAATATTTGGTTTGGTTTTTACTCTTTTTTATTTTTTTGAAGAAGCATGTTTTAGCCATGTCAACAAGTATTATTTTAAGCTTAATACCATGGACACTGTAGCGTAATGAAGATGCAGATGGCAGGAAGAAATAATTTTAAAAATGCAATGTTCATTCTGGTTCAAACAGTCATTTTAGCTTATCTCTTTTCTTACAACTTTCTTAGAGTTTATTGTCTTTTGAGCCTATTTTAATTTCTAATTTGTGCCTGTGGCCATAGTCATTTTAATATCTGCTCTAGAATTAATGTGTTTGGAGGAAAAGATAATATCAAGAAAATCAAAGAGTTATACTCTGGTCTTCAAGGATTTGGTGGTAAACATTTCATAAGTCTGCCATCACGAATATCTACTAAGCTTTTCCCCTATATATTGTAATAGTGCTCATGTGTGAAACGGTACAATAAGGGTAGCGAAATGTTATCACAGATCACGAGGAATTTTCTATCTAATAATGAATACCAGCTATTCAGGGGAAATTTTAGCAAAGTTGGAGCAGACACTGTTCTCAGTCTTGAGATTGCAGCATAAAAGATTGAATTCCTGGAAGTCTAGAGGTTATTGTCCAACAGAAAGCATGCTGCTGCTGCTGCTAATTCGCTTCAGTCGTGTCCGACTCTGTGCGACCCCATAGATGGCAGCCCACCATGCTCCCCCATTCCTGGGATTCTCCAGGCAAGAACGCTGGAGTGGGTTGCCATTTCCTTCTCCAATGCATGAAAGTGAAAAGTGAGAGTGAAGCCGCTCAGTCTTGTCTGACTCTTAGCGACCTCATGGACTGCAGCCTATCAGGCTCTTCCGCCCATGGGATTTTCCAGGCAAGAGTACTGGAGTGGGGTCCCCTTGCCTTCTTTGAACAGAAAGCATAATGGTGTTCAAAACCCAGTAGAAGGATGCCAATATATATATAGCATTTAGATCCTCTGGATTATATTGTTCCTACTTAATCTGTTAGACTGAGAGAGGTACATTTAAGTTCATCCACTTCTATTATACTCTATCATTTTATATTATGTTCCTTTTGACCATAGTACACGTCTGTGTGCATGCATGCCCAGTCTTGTCTGACTCTTTGTGACCCCATGGACTGTAGCCCTCCAGGCTCCTCTGTCCATGGGATTTTCCAGGCACGAATCCTGGAGTGGGTTGCCCCTCCTCTAGGGGATCTTGCTCACTCAGAGACTAAACCCACATCTCCTGCATCTCCTGCATTGCAGGCAGATTCTTTACTGCTGAGCCATCAGGAAAGCCTGAATAACATGTCTAAATTAGAGAGATTAGAAAATACTGTGGCTTGGAATAATATCTTGTCACAGTTTCTCTTGATTTAAAGTAGCTCTTATCTCTCTGACAATAAACAGGAGGGTGTTAATAAGAAAGTCTTAATTTTCTATAAATGATTATAGCAACTCCTTTCATTTGCTTTCACTCAAAATATTTATAATAGTTTATTCATCTTTCTGGATTATGTAAAGTGTTGCAGATCACATGTCTTATGGTAAGTATATCAACAATGTCTTAACTTGGACTTCATCTCATTTTTAATGTTATGTAAATAATTTAATAAATACAATTAGAAATATCTCCATCCCCTGATTCAAAGGAAGATACAATGAAGTTCACTTTAGAAAGGGTTTTACAAACTTCCTCCAGGGAATTCAAATACATGCTTTAAAATTAATATTATCATGTTACACCTACTTGTTGCCAGGACAATGAGTGTGTGTATGCATGTGTGTGTGTTTGTGAGTCCATGAGTACAAGTTTTCTCTGTTTTATTTGTTCTCTGTCATGTACATGATGACTCATCAGAAATTGTAAGGAGATCCCGAGCTCACATTCCAAAAACTGCTGAGAGCTCTGTGTTCCACCTTCAAATTTAAAGCAATCTAACATTTGATCAGATGAGTTGCACTATAGTATATTACTCATCTGTGGCCTTTCAGAAGGCAACTTCTTGACAGAGGACAGTTACAGTTTAAGATGAAGTAGGGGTCACTGAGGGTTGGACACAACTGAATGACTTCACTTTCACTTTCCACTTGCATGCATTGGAGAAGGAAATGGCAGCCCACTCCAGTGTTCTTGCCTGGAGAATCCCAGGGACTGGGGAGCCTGGTGGGCTGCCGTCTATGGGGTGGCACAGAGTCAGACACGACTGAAGTGACACAGCAGCAGCAGCAGTGGTGCATGTGTGCTGAGTCACTTTAGTCGTGTCCAGCTCTTTGCGACCCTGTGGACTGTTGTTCTCCAGGTTCTCTGTCCATGGAATTCTCCAGGCAAGAATACTGGAGTGGGTTGCCATGCGCTCCTCTGGGGATCTTCGTGACCCAGATCAAACCGCTGTTTCTTGTGTCTCTCGCATGGGCAGGCAGGTTCTTTACCATCAGCGGCACCTGGGGAGCCCAAGATGAGGTAGAACTGAATTTAAATGAAAGCCTGACTTTGGAGGCTTTAGGGAGAGAGAACACCAGCCACAAATACTTAAGCCATTTTATCCAAGGAGAATAAACTCTATTTTAATTCTTATTTAAAAATAGAAAACACTGATTTAATGATATTCTAGAAGATTACTTTTTTTTTTTTTTTACAAAATATCTGAAATGAGAGTCAGCTCTTCAGGGTGCCAACACAGCCCCTAACCAACTTGGCAAGGCTTCCAATGAGTTTTCTAGACATAAGTGAAAATGAATGTCACTTAGTCATGTCCGACTCTTTGCAATCCCATGTACTATAAAGTCCATGGAATTCTCCAGGCCAGAATACTGGAGTGGGTGGCTATTTCCTTCTCCAGGGAATCTTCCCAACCAAGGGATCAAACCCAGGTCTCCTGCATTGCAGTCAGATACTTTACCAGCTGAGCCACGAGGGAAGCCCAAGAACACTGGAGTGGGTAGCCTAGCCCTTCTCCCCTTCTCCAGCAGATCTTCCCGACCCAGGAATCAAACCGGGGTCTCCTTCATTGAAGGTGGATTCTTTACCAGCAGATCTACCATAAACACAGGGAAATTCATTGAATGAACAACTCCTGAAGGTCCACAGGGCTCTGTGGGTGACCCCAGATCCTTAGTATTAGCTAAATTTTCTGTGTGTGTTTTTTCAGTCACTCAGTCCTGTCCAACTCTTGTGATCCCATGAGCTATAGCCCACTAGGCTCTTCCGTGCAAAGGGTTTCCCAGGCAGGAGCACTGTCATGGGTTGCCATTTCTTCCTCTAGGCAATCTTCCCCACCCAGGGACTGAACCTGCGTCTCCTGTTTGGCAAGCAGATTCTTTACCACTGAGCGTTATTTGCTAAATTTGAGTCTGTTTTATTCTTTAGACACTATAAGCACAGTGGCCAGGGATGCTATATTTCTCAGGAGCCTATCACATTTTTGAAGCCAGGAAAACTGTTAGTCACTTAGCAAGAGAAAAATAAGAACACAAATGAGAAATTAAATATTTACCAATAAACAAACATAACTTAATGCTAGCTGCATTATGGTTAAATTTAGCATTCATAATATTTCTATTGCACTTTGGAACTAGCTGTAAATTAGATTCTCTTCACTTTGCAAGAATTTTCATATATCCATGGTGACTTGAGAGAAATCAGAGTTAATTATAAGCTATTTGCATTGCTTATGGCTAAATACAATTCGAAATGATATTATAAATACCCTTTTAATTTTTATGCCAATTTTTATATATAATGTATGAGGAAAAATGTTGTAATGTATTTAATACAATGTGGCATGAGGCCAGAAGTCTGCTGAGCAATTTCATCTCCAGTCTTTCTCTTCATATCTTACTGATTTCTGAAAAATTAAAATCCATCTCTGAATATAGTTCGTGCTAAGTCTCTTCAGCCATGTCCAGTTTTTTGCAATTCCATGGACTGTAGCCCATCAGGCTCCTTTGTCTATGGGATTCTTCAGGCAAGAATACTGGAGTGGATTGCTGTGCCCTCCTCCAGGGGATCTTCCTAACCCAGGGATCAAAACTGCGGCTCTTACTTCTGCATTGACAGGTAGATTTTTTACCACTAGCACCACCTGAGAAAAGCTCAGGGAACTCTATTCAGGGCTGTGTGATGATCTATAAAATAACAAGTATTTTGCTTGTAAATATTTCCTAAAGTTACAAATATTTCCACACAAAGAATAATTCTCACAATTACTAGGACACAACTTAGCAACTAAACAGCAAAAGCCAAACTGCCCGTCTAAATGCTGGTTCTACCAGCCAGCTAATTGTGACCTGAGTGAAGGACTCCGTGTGCTTCAGCCTCAATCTGCTCATCTGTAAAATGAGAGTGATAATGATCCATGGGGCTGTTTGAGCATACAATAAGATAATGCAGGAAAAGTCATGAATACAGGGCCTGACAGACATTAAATGTTCGATAAAGGTTTACAATTATTATTTCTTTCAGATAATCTCTTTTTTAAAAGATATATTTTTTTATGGGGTCACAAAGAGTCCAACACAACTGAGCCCATGGCACATATCTTTATATGGATGAAAAACAAACCTCAAAAGACCCAATTTGATTTTATTCAAATCAAGATCACAATTTTCACAAAGGCCCATCTGCCTGAAAGTGTCTGATATGGCCCCAAAACTGCAGAGACAAGTAGAGAGTTGTAGGAACTATGTATGTAATGTGACAGCGATGCATTCATAATTGACACAACCTGTGAACCACTGCAAAGACCAAGAGAACTATCTTCTCCATAGAGGTAACATGCACTGCAACATACTGTCCACCGACTTGCTGCCTCCAAATGTTCTTCAGAGGGTGACATCCCTTCTCTGGACCCAGGAGAGAGCCCCTGGCTATTATGTGCTAAGGGAAAAAGGACTCACATATGACCTTTGATTATAAATTGACATACCAAACTTTCTTTTTACTTTCTTCCTTAGTACCTCGAATTCTGCTTTGGCCACTGTAAAAATGTTTGACCTTCCTACTCCAGACAGTAAGGTTCTGCTGTGGAGCCCAAATCTCCTAGTTATGACTGTGGTGGCCCTTCTGTTCTCAGCCTTTTCCCTTCTCTGTTATTATATTTGTCAGGATTGGGAACTAGCTATTGTTGATCCAGAAAGAACCTGGATCTACTACTGGATTTAGTCCAGTGCTCTTCATTCTTCAGGAATAACGTTAAGGATCAAACGTGAATTTTGAGCATAAAATTAGATGAGCTTATCTCACTTCTGAGCTTGACTAGAACTGGGATTAGAATTGGAATTCATATTGCAAATGTATTCCTCCATGGCCAGTCTCCTTCTATTCTGCAGAAATAAGGGGCTCCAATGTAAAGGAAGGCCATTAACTCTGGATAAGCAAGAGTCTAAGTTGTTGTTCAGTTACTAAGTTGTGTCCGATTCTGTGACCTCATGTGCTGCAGCACGCCAAGCTTGCCTGTCCTTCATTATTTCCCAGAGTTTGCTCACACTCATGTCCATTGAGTTGGTAATGCCATCCAATCATCTTGTCCTCTGTCATTCCCTCCTCCTCCTGCCCTCAATCTTTCCCAGCATCAGGGTCTTTTCCAATGAGTTAGCTCTTCTCATCAGGTGCCCAAAGTACTGAAGTTTCAGCTTCTTCATCAGTCCTTCCAATGAATATTCAGGACTGATTTGCTTTAGGATTGACTGGCTTGATTTCTTTGAAGTCCAAGGAATTCTCAAGAGTTCTCCAGCACTGCAATTCAAAAGCATCAATTCATTGGCACTCAGCCTTCTTTATGGTCCAATTCTTACATGTGTTCATGATTGCTGGAAAAACCATAGCTTTGACTGTATGAGCTTTTGTTGGCAAAGTGATGTCTCTGCTTTGTGATCCACCTAAACAAGTGAGCAGAAGTGTGCATTTTGAGAGAGAAATTCTGAAGGCTTTTTAATATATTACACTTATTAGTATATTACGCTTTCAAATAAGCCCATTGCAAACCTCCAGACTGCACAAGTATACATCCAGCTATATGCATGGGACATCTTCATTTGCATATATGGCTACTAAGATGAGTCACATTTTTCTAGCCTGATTTCCTAGAGCTATCTAACGACACACACAATGATATGTACTCTGTTGGATTTCTTAATTTTTATCTTCACATCTCAGACGTTGCGTGGTGCTTGGAGACAGTAACACAACCTCTGGCTGAATGCTTTATTGTTTATGATGTTCTCAACATGCAACTCAAGTTGTCAGAAGAAATAGCCAATCTTATTCACTTTACCTTTGCTTTGGATGTTCATGGTTGTTAGAAATGCTTTTGAATAATGTGGGTGGTCTGGATAAATAGTTTCTTTCACTACCGAGCCAGGATTTTAGTTTCCTTCCCTCTGCATTCACCCTTCTGACTTGGAATCTTATCCTATTCTCCTCCACAGATTCCTTAAGCTTACATATATGCTCATGTCCTCCCCATCACTCAAGGTGGAACCAGATTTCTGCTTGACTCTTCTTCTGCTGCCTCATTAGCCACTATCTGTTTTCTCTGTTTACCACCAGACTACTCAAGAGATTGGCCTCACGTCACTGCCTCTTCTGTCCCATCTCTCACCAACCTTCACTGTGGCATCCCCTACAGCCTGTCTTCTGCCCCAAGCATGTGACAGAAAGTGCTTTCTGGAAGGTTACACAAATTTCTGAGTTATGATCATGTGGCAAACATTGTTCTAGGTGCTTAGAATACAGTCATGTGCAAACTGGAAAAAATACCTGCCCTCTAAGTGGAGTGTCCTTTGTAGCAGAGGAAGCAAAAAAAAAAAAAAAAAAATCATCATAATACATTGGTTTCTATATATTATGTTAAAAGGTGATTTAAAAAGAGCATATTGTGATATGAAATAGGATGTTGGTGTTAGAACTCATTAGAAGATGACAGTAAATATTTTTTTAATATAAATTTATTTATTTTAATTGAGGCTAATTACTTTACAATATTTTATTGGTTTTGCCACGTGAAGGAGGTAAGAGAATTCTGGGAAAGAGCATTCCAGCAGGAAAGAATGACAAATGTGAAGTAACTCAAATACTCTTTTATCTTTGAGTCCTGCCTCATCTTTTTATACTCCTAACCCACAAAACGCCATCCTAGACATTTCTTTTATTACATCTTCACTGTCACCGTAAAACTGACTCTAGCTTTTTTAGCCCCCATAAAATATGCTTCTTGGTCTTCTACTATACTTGCAAATTTGATTTTAGTGAAAGAAAGGACCATGGCCTTTGATTTACTCAAAATCTATAACCTAAATAACTCTGATAATGGCTGTAAAGATTGATAATGTCTAAAAAAATCTTAAGCTTCTGAGGCTGCAATTTTATTATTTTTTGCCTTCAATTTTAGAATGTCTCCAATGTGTTGGTTTTTCACCCTGGATTCTCTGTGCTAGTCATGCACTTACTGTTATGCTGGTTAAAATCTAAAATATTATTTCCTAAAGTGACACTTGAAGTGTCCATGATTCAGAAGATGGGAAAAGTGAGTCATGGCTATAGGAAGTCAGTAATTTTCTCAGTGAGCCCTGCTCCATGTCCACACACTTTAAGGCTAAATATCTACTTGCTACACCAAGTTTAAAGAGCTGGGAGTCTTCCCACTTCAGGAGTATGTACTTGATTTTTATGTAAATCATCATTGTCCAAAGTATATTTCATGGAACACCTAGTTAATTTCATGTGTCAGCTCAAATGAGTTTTAAGGCTAATAACTGGTAAAAATAGTATTTCTGAGTGTGTCTGTGAGCTTGTCTCTAGCCTTTGATTCAGTAGACCGAGTGAAAAAAGATCTCTCTACTCAAAGTCACTGGATATCATCCAATCTGTCTAGGGTTTGAATAGAACAAAGAAGCAGAGAAAGGGTGAATGCCCTCTGCCTGAGTTTGAGATGTCCATCTTCTCTGGCCCTCAAACACTGGCTCTCCCGTTCTAGGGCTTTCAGACTCAGACCAGAATTTATACCATTGGCCACCAATGCTTAAGCCTTTGGATTCAGATTGAATGTTACCACCGGCTTTCCTGAATCTACGGCTTGAGATGGCAAATTGTGGTACTTCTTGGCCTCTGTAATCACTTGGCCATTTCCTCTAATAAATCTCCCTTTTCCTGTATGTGTCTCTGCTTTATTGGTGATCATGTTTTGAATTTCTGTTTTCCTGTTCAATGTTCAGGCTGATGCTATATAACCTCTTCTTATTTTCTTGCTCCCACTGTTTCACAAACTGCTTTCCTCAGTTTTCATTCACTGTCTCTGCTTTGATTCTGAATGACAAGGGAGAAGACACCAATAGTTTTGTTGCTGTTCATTCACTGAGTCATGTCTGACTGTTCACCAGGCTCCTTTGTCCATGCAGTTTCCCAGGCAAGAATACTGGAGTGGGTTGCCATTTCTTTCTCCAGAGGGCCACTGAATCACCTGGGAAGCCCACACTGATAGTTTATCAAAGTCTAATAAAGAGAGAAAAGTACAATACAATGAATTACATTGCACTTGAAAACTATCTGCTCTATTTATGATGTGGCTGCTACTGCTAAGTCGCTTCAGTTGTGTCCCACTCTGTGTGGCCCCATAGATGGCAGTCCACCAGGCTCCCCCGTCCCTGGGATTCTCCAGGCAAGAACACTGGAGTGGGTTGCCATTTCCTTCTCCAATGCAAGAAAGTGAAAAGTGAAAGTGAAGTTGCTCAGTCATGTCTGACTCTTCGCGACCCCTTGGGCTGCAGCCTACCAGGCTCCTCTGTCCATGGGATTTTTCCAGGCAAGAGTACTGGAGTGGGGTCCCATCGCCTTCTGCATTTATGATGTGTAGTGATTAACAAATAAGCTCTTGAAAATCAAACTGCTTGAATTCAGACTCAGACTCTAGATCTCAATTTTCTCTTCTACAAAGTGAGGGGTATAAGTGTGCCTACTTTATAAGGTTGTGTAAGGATAAATTGGACTTTCCTGGTGGCTCAATGGTAAAGAATCTGCCTGCCAAAGCAAGACACATGGGTTTGATCCCTGGGCCAGAAAGATCCTCTGGAGGAGGAAATGGCAACCCACTCCAGTACTCTTGCCTGGGAGATCCCATGGACAGAGGAGACTGGTGGACTTCAGTCCATGGGGTCACAAAGAGTTAAATACAACTTAGCAACTAAATAACAACAATAAGAAGGATACGTCAGATAACATATTTTTAAAATACTGGTGTTTAACTGGTGGTAGGAGAAACAGTGCACTAAGACAGTTCATTTATTATTTAATTTATGATTAGTCCTTGGTTAATCTTTCCTTCCTTGTGCCTTTATTCCAAATCTATTTTACATTTACTTTATCCCAAATATGAAAGTGTAAAGAACAGAGAGATATGTTATTACTGACCTGAGTAGGCCTAATGCATTCTTAACTGATATAAATTGGAAAAAGTAGAGAAAGTATCTCTCTTAAAAGAACAGTAAAATATAGAAGAGGCATTCCATCATGCTATGTAGTAAGTCTGCTCATTAATAGATGTGAGAATTGGCATCTAACTTTCCCCCCCTCATTTTAACAAAAATAATGAGTAAAGATGTTTCTAATGGCTATAAGACTTGTAGCAGACTTTGATACATTGGTTTCACAGGAATTGGGGTCCCTGGACAATTACAGGTTCCTAGTAACTTTAACTCAAAGCCTGATGGCCAGTGCAGTGGTCATGGCAACAAGCTGGTCATGCTGAGGCGAGGGCTTTGTGGTCTTCTTAATGTGCAGACATATTTCCATGTTAGACAAAACAATTCTGATGCCCTGGAGCTGGAAATTCTTTTGATGAATAGTGTAGAATTCAAAATTACTCATTAAGAACAATCTCACTTATAAGTCCATATAATCAGTGGAGAATCATATTTTGGAGCTGTTACATTAGGAGAGCCTAGCCACTCACGTTCCTGTTGTATTAACTGCCTTTAGACAACTTCTGCCTTCCTTTTATTTCTGTTCCTAACTCACATTCAATTGGTATAGCTCAGAGACTCAGAAAAGCATCCGTTACTTAATCTGCCATGAAAAATTGATAACACGAAGAGAACCCTAACTTTCAGGTTCCAAATCAGAGAACATAGATGGGGTTTAATTTGGGAAATAAAATAGCTATGGGGCTTGTTATCTAACATCCGATGCCAGACAAATTGTAGAAGTTAAATGGGGCAATATAGACAAATGCATGGGGCAGAGAATTCAGAATTTTAGAATATTGATCCAGCTGGAATAGTTATAAAAACAGAAAGAAAGAGATCGGTTGTTTTTCTGTTTTCAAAATAAACAAGCTAAGCAGCAAAGATTATTGTCAAAGTAACAGCACTATAAAGGTGCTAGGGCGTAGCATCATAAATGGTGCTCAGAAGGTCACAAAGGATTAAGGCAAATGTGTTTCTTGGCTTAGGATTTCAAAGCCTTTAAAAAAGATTCAAATGTTTCCTCATCAGAAGATAAATATCGAAAGGATACACGTGTATGTATGACTGAGTCCCTTTGCTGTCCACCTGAAACCATCATGACATTGTTAATTGACTATACTCTAATACAAAATAAGAAAGTTTAATGAAAAAATAAAAAAGATGACTATCAATCTCTACTCCAAATCTACTTAATAATATGTCAGATTTCTAGCTTAAGGAAATACTTGTTTTCTTCCACATTAATCAGTTGGCAATCTAACTAAACTGCATTTCAGTTTTCTCTTGCTGTTTTCTGAAAAAATTCCTTTTGGCTCTCTGCTCATTTTCTCCAAATATGTTTTCCTGTCATCATCAGTTAATCTGAAAAATTACTGAGCTCACACTTTATTGTGAATTTTCTACCAGAAGAGAAAGAGGTGACAGAGACCTTCTTTGTTTTGAGGAAGTCTGGTTGTGGTTACACACTTATAGAAAACATTTTCTTTGCTTATTGGAGAATTTCTTTTTTCAATAAATAGCCAGACTTCCCTATCAATGGTAATTATGCCATTTCATCTTATCATCACTAGTAAGGAAATGTCATTTTCAGGATTATATTTATTAATAAACTTGTATGTCCATACAATTAAAGCTATGGTTTTTCTAGTAGTAGTATGGATGTGAGAGCTGGATGCTTTCGAATTGTGGTGCTGGAGAAGTCTCTGGGGAGTCCTTTGGACTGCAGGGAGATCAAACCAGTCAATCCTAAAGGAAATCAACCCTGAATATTCATTAGAAGGACTGATACTGAGGCTCCAATACTTTGGCCCACCTGATGTGAAGAGCCAACTCAGGAAAAGACTCCCTGATGCTGGAAAAGATTGAAGGCCAAAGGAGAAGGGATCGATCAGCAGAGGATGAGATGGTTAGACAGCATCACCAACTCAATGAACATGACTTTGTGCAAACTCCAAAAGATAGTGAACAGCCTGGAGTGCTATCGTCCATGAGGTCTCAAACAGTCAGACACGACTTAGTGGCTGAACAATAAGAAAATACAACCTGCATACAAGCTCAGTCACTAAGTTGTGTCTGACTCTTTGCAACCCCATGAACAGCCACCCACCAGGCTCCTCTGCCCATGAGATTTTCCCAGTAAAAATATGAGAGTAGGTTGCCACTTCTTCCTCCAGGGGATCTTCCCAACCCAGGGATTGAACTCATGTCTCCTGCGTCTCCTACATTGGTAGGCAGATTCTTTACCACAGTCACCCAGGAAGACCCATGTATAACAAACAAATGTGTGTATAATTATATATAATTTTGAGAATATAATGCTGAGTTTAATTTACAAATATAACTATTATCCTTAAGCAAGAATTAGTAAATATTTAGTAAATTAGTAAATTTACATTAGGAAATATTTACAATGTGACAATAGATTGCCTTGACTTTTGACTTAAGCATATTACTTCACAAACCTCTAACTCCAAGAATATTGAGTAGAAAAAATGAATTATAAAGTCCTTGCATGACAACAAGTATTATTAGCCTCATCTGTTTGTTTGTTTGTTTAAATTTGGCTGTGCTGGATCTTTGTTGTAATATGTGGAATCTTCTTGAGCCACGCAGGAACTGGTTACCGGACCAGGGATTGAACCAAGTCCCCATACAATGGAAGTACAAAGTCTTAACCACTGGATTACTAGGGAAGTCCCAAGCTTCATTTATCAAGTCTTATTTTTTAGTTTTTAAATACTTATTCATATGACCGCCAAGTATAGGATATTGGAAATTCAAAACCAGAAAAGATTAAGAGCAATGCCAGAGTTATTTCTCTAAAGATAGGAACTGGATCACATCATCACATTATCTTCCTCCTTTAGTTTATTTGGTTTCTCATAACTCTGGGCCTTTGCACATGCTGCCTCTTATACCAAGTCTATTCCTTCCTCAAGCTACATACCCTTTCCCCCTTCTTCTAACTGCTATTCATAATGTAAAATTATCTCACACTTTTTCTGACTCCCCCGTATTGACCTCTTCTGTATTTCCATTGTGCCATGTACAGACTTTTAACTACCTTTTTAATAATAAAATATTATTTTTATTACTTGTCTTCTCCTACATTGCATTATAAAGTTTTTGGGGCCCAAAGTTTTATTGCAGTACAGTGCTAGATGCTAGGGATGTTGAATAATAAATGAAAAAATGAATGGACATAGGAATGATTGAAGTAACACAATAACAGAAATCATCACTAGCTTAAATCATCATAGCTTAAAATGAACAATAAGGATAAAGATTAAAATTCCATAAAAATAATGAATGCTATAGATAAAAGTCATGATTTAAATAATATTCCATTTTTTTTCTATGTAAAGACTGGAAGAAGAACATACACTATTAAAGAAAATTTTCCAGAAATTGATTATAAGTTATTTCATTGGTAAGGAACTAACTTCATCTAGCTGCAAAACTTTACTTGTTGCTTGACAATATCAGGTAAATATGTATAGAATATATATCCACACAAAAACTTTCACTGATTCCTATTCTTTTGATATTTGATAGTTGTTAAATATTACTGGTACAATTGTTATGGGAAAAAAGGGTTTGAATGGTGATTGAACTCAAAGTTAAATGATAAAATGATCAAAGAAAAATATTATCAAGAGCTCTTTTAGCGAAAAGATCATTTATTTTTCTCTCTTTGGCATTGACATTGATTTCTTATGTGACAAGTGAACATACTCAGAATATGTATATATATGGACTGCCTTGTGTTAAAAAAGTATTATTCACCCTGCATTTATGTTTTTTTTTAATAGTTGTCAAAATATATACCACTCCTGGTACTCTCTACAAATTATTTGTTGCAATTTTAAAGGAGGATATTCTAAGATACAAACCAAATGAATGCAGATTGTAAAACGCCCCTTAAATGCCCCTAAGTAAACCTCTAATTCTAGTTTAGGAAACAGGACTCCCAGGGATAAAAAGATGAATTATGGTTTTGAAGTTTAGCCTGGAGAATCCCAGGGACGGGGTAGCCTGGTGGGCTGCCGTCTATGGGGTTGCACAGAGTCAGACACGACTGAAGTGACTTAGCAGCAGCAGCAGCAGGGTCCCACTTTAAGTGTTTTTTAAAACAGAATGCAACATATAAAGAAAATTTTAATAAAAATAAAACATATATATAATTAGCAATGCTGTCTTAACTCCAAGTTCTGCTTACAAAAGCTCGCTAAGCATAAATTTACTTCAATATGAGAAATTATGATTATATTAAAATTTTGCAATGAATCTTTGAGCAAAGTAAGAACAACAGGCATAGAGATCCAGTTCTTAAAGTACCTGCCAACCATGTGGGATGAGAAAAAGGTAAAACTGAGATTGACGTAATGAGACAGACAAAACCAGGACTCAGAATGGCAGGAAATGGCAAAATTTGAAATTAACAAACAACAAAAAACAAGACAAACATTTAGATGAGGGAGCAAGCACATTTTGGAAAAAATGTAAGTGTTTTGGTAGGTACATTTCCTGCAAAAAAAAAGAAAAGAAAGAAAGAAAAGAAAATCACCTGTAAGAGAAGTATATAATTGAAAATATCTATCAAACAAGTGTAAATTTAGTGGATGGTATTTGTCTTTACTAACAATGAGATAGTGGAGAGCTAGAGTAAGGGGTTTGGAGCCAGAACACCTGGTCTTGGAACTTTCTCTCCAGCTTACTAGCTTCTACAGTCTCTGTACTAGTTCTGGCAGTTTACATGATCAGTCTTGCTATGGTCTCTTCGTTTGTAAAATGTAGATTCTACTGATACCTAGGGTACAACTACTAATGTGCTAATAGGTTACTTATGAATAAAACATGTTGAACATAACACTTTATAAAGCACTGGGTACCTGTTACCGTCCTTAATTTAAGGCGTGGAAATCTTTCTTGATATTGCCCTTTCCGTTCAGTTCAGTTCAGTCGTTCAGTCCTGTCCGACTCTTTGCGACCCCATGAATCGCAGCACGTCAGGCCTCCCTGTTCATCACCAACTCCCAGAGTTCACTCAAACTCATGTCCATCGAGTCAGTGATGCCATCCAGCCATCTCATCCTCTGTCGTCCCCTTCTCCTCCTGCCTACAATCCCTCCCAGAATCAGGGTCTTTTCCAATGAGTCAACTCTTCGAATGAGGTGGCCAAAGTATTGGAGTTTCAGCTTTAGCATCAGTCCTTCCAATGAACACCCAGGACTAATCTCCTTTAGGATGGACTGGTTGGATCTCCTTGCAGTCCAAGGGATTCTCAAGAGTCTTCTCCGTCACCACAGTTCAAAAGCATCAATTCTTTGGCGCTCAGCTTTCTTTATAGTCCAACTCTCACATCCATACATGAGCATACTATATTTATTGTTTCATTTATATTATTTTATGAGTGAGAAGCTGGGCCAGGTGTCCTTTGATCTCCCGCGGCCAGGCCAGGTGCTGGTGGAGAAGCCGCTCAGCGAGGCCACGGCCCAGCTCATGGACGAGGAGGTGTGGCGGCTCATCGGCTCCGCGCACGCGCACACCCTGGGCCTGCTCACACACTGCCGCAAGCGGGTGGACAAGGTGGGCAGGCGGCTGCTGGAGAAGGAGATGCTGGAGTGGGCCGGCATGGTGGAGCTGCCGTTCGCGGAGAAGATCACCTACGAGGAGCTCGTGGAGGGCACGGGCAGCCTGGAGGACACGGCCCTTCCCGAGGGTCTGCAGTGCTGGCTTGGGGAGCCCGCTGCAGGAGAGCCCAGCCTAGTGCCTCCAGCTGGAGAGCAGCCTCCGGGAACCCCAGGAAGCAAACTGAAGCACATGTAACCCGAAGCAATGGTACTCCACTCCAGTACTCTTGCCTGGAAAATCCCATGGACGGAGGAGCCTGGTGAGCTGCAGTCCATGGGGTCGCTAAGAGTTGGACACGACTGAGTGATTTCACTTTTATTCTTCACTTTCACACATTGGGGAAGGAAATGGCAACCCACTCCAGTGTTCTTGCCTGGAGAATCCCAGGGACAGGGGAGCCTGATGGGCTGCTGTCTATGGGGTCACACAGAGTCAGACACGACTGAAGCGACTTAGCAGCAGCAGCAGCATATATTCTTTAAAGTAACCAGCAATTTGTACCATTTATTGGTGATCATATTTTTCTGACACAGCACCCCTAGAACCATCTACGTACAGATTTCTCTAGCTTCCTGCAATACTGAAGCATGCCAGTTTTATCTTAGAGGGCGTGTTTAATTATTAGAGATTAAATTTAGATATAGGAGAACTGTTGTATCTGAATTCACCAGGTCACAAGTATGTGGTTGACAGCCATGAAGTAAAAAGTAGAGTAGAAACCAGCTAGCACAACAAAATAGTCTAGTAATTTCTGTTACCATGTGGACAGTCTCATCCATGGTTATGGTATTAACTTACCATTTATTACATGCCAACCTCATGCATGCTCTCTTTCTCTGTCTCTCTCTCTTGTTGTCTCTCTTTCTGTCTCTATATCTCTGTCTCTCTCTCTCACACACACACACACCTACCTTCCCTTCTTATTTCTACACAGTGTAGCATTCAAAAGACTCCAAAAGCAGTTTTACTAAAGTCTTGTGGAATGTCTCTGTGAGTGGGGAGGAGAGTGGGGGTTGCCATACAACAAAAACAAGTATATTTTAAAAGTCTTTATAAAAGAATCCTCACTTCCACACACCTGCTTCTTGAAGTCCTCTATGTTGCCCTCCAAACTCCAGGTTCCTCTCTCTAGGGTTCTAATGCTTTCCTCCCCTAGGAGGCACTTTTCTGTGGACCCCAGTTTATCTTATCTGCTGCTGCTGCTGCTAAGTCGTTTCAGTTGTGTCCGACTCTGTGTGACCCCATAGATGGCAGCCCACCAGGCTCCCCCGTCCCTGGGATTCTCAAGGCAAGAACACTGGAGTGCGTTGCCATTTCCTTCTCCAATGCACGAAAGTGAAAAGTGAAAGTGAAGTTGTTCAGTCGGGTCAGACTCTTAGCGACCCATGGACTACAGCCTACCAGGCTCCTCCATCCATGGGATTTTCCAGGCAAGAGTACTGGAGTGGGGTGCCATTGACTTCTCCAATGCATGAAAGTGAAAAGTGAAAGTGAAATCACTCAGTCGTGTCAAACTCTTAGCGACTCCATGGACTGCAGCCATCTAAGTGTCTTCAATTCTGCCTCCAGGAGGCTCTTCCACTATATCCTGAAAAGAGATGATGGCAAGTGATAGATAAGTGTTTTCTTTTTTTTTTTTTTTAATTTGATCAGAGTATAGTTGCTTTACAATGTTGTGTTAGTTTCTGTTCTATAGCAAAGGGAATCAGCCATACTTACATATATCTCCTCTTTTTTGGATATCCTTCCCACTTTGTTATTTTATGTGTTTATTCAGTAGAGGATTGTAGAACTTTGTTTGCTTTTTTTTTTTGTTTAAGCTTTGGGAATGATACTATAGAGTAGGATATTAACACTTGTGATCTGAGTGTGAATAACACTTGTGTGTGAATAATTATTTTCTTCCTTGACATTAAAGTTTTTTTGGGGGGGGGAGGTGATAGTTTAAAAAGACAGGCAACACTACTCAGCCCCAGGGAAATTGCTAACAATCAGGTGATTAAAAGCTAATTGGTCAAATCAACAATTTAACCAAAACTATGAGTTGACTGGAAAGAGCAGATTTTCTGACCAACTATATTAACGAAGTGACACTAGTGTCACCAGGGAAGTGATGAGTAACCTTGTTACACCCCTGCTATAAGTCAGGATGGGAGAAATTTAGGGGTCATTCCAGTTCTTCGGTAAACTCTACAATGAGTTTGCAGAATTTATAACACCTTGTTTTGGTTTAGAATTTGTGCTTTTGTTGACAAATTTATTTCAGTAGATTATGTTTTTCTTGATAGAAATATTTTAAAATAAATTAGCTCACTAGCTCAAAGTGTATTATTCAAAAGTGTCTGGGCTCAGAATGTTTTCTAATGTATTAATTGATGTGTTAATAATGCCTGTTTGTTATATTTTACTTATGCATCTGATATTTTACCTCATTTTATGCAGTTTTATTCACTTTTATGAAGTGAAGTGAAAGTTGCTCAGTCATGTCAGACTCTCTGGGACCCCATGGATAATCCATGGAATTCTCCAGGCCAGAATACTGGAGTGGGTAGCTGTACCCTTCTCCAGGGGATCTTCCCAACACACAGATTGAACCCAGGTCTTCTGCATTGCAGGCAGATTCTTTATCAGCTGAGCCACAGGGGGCAAAATCTCATTTAGAATAAAACTCCAAGCCCCATACGCACCAGAGATGCTCAGAGGGCTCACACAAAACCTCACGAGCACCAGGAGATCCCACAGAGACTGAGCAAGACCTGCCTTTGAGTGTCTTAGTGTCTCCTATGGAGGTACGGGTCAGCAGTGGCCTGTCGCAGGGACAGGGGATCTGGGTATTGTAGACCTGACATTAAGCCCTCTTGGAGGAGGTCACCATTAATCCCACCATAGTGCCACCAGAACTTACACAAGACTTGGGAAACAAACTCTTGGAGGGCACAAACAAAACCTTGCATGCACCAGGACCCAGGAAAAAGGAGCAGTGAGCCCCATGAGAGACTGACCCAGACTTGCCAGTGAGCGTCCAGGAGTCTCTGGCAGAGGTATAGGTCTGTGATGGCCTGCTGCAGGGTCGGGGGCACTGAGTGTGGCAGTGCGTGCACGGGACCTTTTGAAGGAGGTCGCCATTACCTTTATTACCTCCACCATAGTTTGGTCTCAAGTCAACAGCAGGGAGGGAACACAGCCCCACCCATCAACAGAAAATTGGATTCAAGATTTAATGAACATGGCCTTGCCCATCAGAACAAGTTTTCCCCCCAGTCAGTCTCTCCCACCAGGAAGCTTCCATAAGCCTCTAATCCTTATCCCTCAGAGGGCAGACAGAATGAAAACTATAATCACAGAAAACTAATCAAACTGATCACATGGACCACTCAATGAAACTATGAGCCATACCGTGTGGGGCCACCACACAGATGGATCGTGGTGGAGAGGTCTGACAAAATGTGGCCCACTGGAGAAGGGAATGGCAAACCACTTCAGTATTCTTACCTTGAGAACCCCATGAATGGTATGAAAAGGCAAAAAGATATGACACTGAAAGGTGAAGTCACCAGGTCAGTAGGTGCCCAATATGCTACTGGATATCAGTGGAGAAATAACTCCAGAAAGAATGAAGAGATGGAGCCAAAGCAAAAACAATGTCCACTTGTGGATGTGACTGGTGATGGAATTAAAATCCAATGCTGTAAAGAACAGTAATGCATAGGAATCTGGAATGTTTGGTCCATGAATCGAGGCATTTGGAAGCGGTCAAAGAGGAGATGGCAAGAGTGAAAATTGACATTTTAGGAATCAGTGAACTAAAATGGACTGGAATCAGGGAATTTAACTCAGATGACTATTATATCTACTACTGTGAGCAAGAATACCTTAGAAGAAATGGAGTAGCCATCATAGTCAACAAAAGAGTCTAAAATGCAGTACTTGGGTGCAACCTCAAAAACGACAGAATGATTTCTGTTCATTTCCAAAGCAAACCATTCAATATCATAGTAATCCAAGTCTGTGCCCCAACTAATAATGCTGAAGAAGCTGAAGTTGAATGGTTCTATGAAGACCTACAAGACCTTCTAGAACTAACACCCAAAAAAGATGTCCTTTTCATCATAGGGGACTGGAATCCAAAAGTAGGAAGTCAAGAGATATGTAGAGTAACAGGCAAATTTGGACTTGGAGTAAAAAATGAAGCAGGGCAAAGACTGACAGCGTTTTCAGAGTTTTGTCAATAGAATGCACTGGTCATAGCAAACACCCTCTTCCAGCAACACGAAAGAAGACTCCATACCTGGACATCACCAGATGGTCAATAGTGAAATCAGATTGATTATATTCTTTGCAGACAAAGATGGAGAAGCTCTATATAGTCAGCAAAAATAAGACTGGGAGCTGACAATGGCTCAGATTGTGAAGGCTTTATTGCCAAATTCAGACTTAAATTGAAGAAAGTATGGAAAACATTAGACATTAGACACTAGACATTCATGTATGACCTAAATCAAATCCCTTACAATTTTACAGTGGAAGTGACAAATAGATTCAAGTGATTAGATCTGATAGACAGAGTGCCTGAAGAATATGGATGGAGGTTCGTGACATTGTACAGGAGGCAGAGATCAAGACCATCCCCCAGAAAAAGAAATGCAAAAAAGGCCAAAATGTTTGTCTGAGGAGGCCTTACAAATAGCTGAGAAAAGAAGAGAAGCTAAGGGCAAAGGAGAAAAGGAAAGATATAAATATCTGAATGCAGAGTTCCAAAGAATAGCACGAAGAGATAAGAAAACCTTCCTCAGTAATCAATAAAAAGAGAGGAAAATAATAGAATGGGAAAGACTAGAGATCTCTTCAAGAAAATTAGAGATACCAATGGAAGTTTTCATGCAAAGATGGGCATAATAAAGGACAGATATGATATGGACCTAACAGAAGCAGTAGATATTAAGAAGAGGTGGCAAGAATACACAGAAGAACTATACAAAAAAGATCTTAATGACCCAGATAACCACGGTGTGATCACTCACCTAGAGCCAGACATCCTGGAACGTGAAGTCAAGTGGGCCTCAGGAAGCATTACTATGAACAAAGGTAGTGGAGGTGATGGAATTCCAGTTGAGCTATCTCAAATCCTAAAAGATGATGCTGTGAAAGTGCTGCACTCAATATGCCAGCAAATTTGGAACACTCAGCAGTGGCCATAGGACTGGAAAAGGTCAGTTTTCATTCCAATTCCAAAGAAAGGCAATGCCAAAGAATGTTCAAACTAACTCACAATTGCACTCACCTCACAGGCTAGCAAAGTAATGCTCAAAATTCTCCAAGCAAGGCGTCAACAGTATGTAAACTGTTAACTTCCAGATGTTCAAGCTGGATTTAGAAAAGGCAGAGGAACCAGAGATCAGATTGCCAACATCCTCTGGATCATAGAACTACTTCTGCTTTATTGACTATGGCAAAGCCTTTGTGTGGATCACAACAAACTGTAGAAAATCCTTAAAGAGATGGGAATACCAGACCACCTTACCTGCCTCCTGAGAAATCTATATGCTGGTTAAGAAGCAACAGTTAGAACTGGACATGGAACAACAAACTGGTTCCAAACTGGGAAAGAAGTATGCCCAAGTTGTATACTGTCACCCTGCTTATTTCACTTATATGCAGAATACTTCATGCAAAATGCCGGGCTGGATGAAGCAAAAGCTGGAATCAAGATAGCCGGGAGAAATATCAATAATCTCAGATACGCAGATGACACCACTCTTATGGCAGAAGTGAAAAAGAACTAAAGAGCCTCTTGATGAAAGTGAAAGAAGAGAGTGAAAAAGTTGGCTTAAAATTCAACACTCAAAAAATGAAGATCATAGCATCCAGTCCCATCTTCATGGCAAAGATAATGGGGGAACTTCTTTTCCTTCATGGCAAACATGGCAAAACAATGCAAACAGTGACAGACTTTATTTTTTTGGGGGGGTGGTGTTCCAAAATCACTGCAGATGGTGACTGCAGCCATGAAATTAAAAGACGCTTGCTCCTTGGAAGAAGATCTATGACCAACCTAGATAGCATATTCAAAAGCAGAGACATTATTTTGCCAACAAAGGTCCGTATAATCAAAGCCATGGTTTTTCCAGTAGTCATGTATGGATGTGAAAGTTGGACTGTAAAGAAAGCTGAGCACCGAATTAATGCTTCTGAACTGTGATATTGGAGAAGACTATTGAGAGTCCTTTGGACTGCAAGGAGATCCAATCAGTCCATTATAAAGGAAATCAATCCTGAATATTCATTGGAAGGACTGATGTTGAGCTGAAATTCCAATACTTTGACCACCTAATGCAAAGAACTGATTCATTGGAAAAGACCCTGATGCTGGGAAAGATTGAAGCCTGGAGAAGTAGATGACAGAGGATGAGATGTTTGGATGGCATCACCAACTTGATAGACATGAGTTTGAGCAAGCTCTGGGAGTTGGTGATGGACAGGGAGGCCTGGCATGATGCAGTCCATGGGTTCCCAAGGAGTCGGACACGACTGAGTGACTGAACTGAATTGACTGAATGCAGTTTTACCTTAGCATTTTACTTTATAACTCTTTAGTATTTTTAAAAACAAGTATTATCCTTTTCTATGTTTTCATCATTTCAATTAATTTTTTTCTCTTATATCTTATATTTGTGGCTTCATAATATGTAGAAAGGAATAATGACATTTTTACAAAGTGTATTAATTAATGTGAATACAAGAGAAATGCTTTATTTGCTAATAATTTGGGGCATTATTGTACCACTTACTATCTTTGCAGAGATACATAATTATTCCTTAGTTTCATTATTTATTGTTCATAAATGGAGAGTGGGTATATTCTGCTAAAATTCTTTCAAATCAATGATCAGATATTATTTGCAAATAGTTTGTCCTTCCTATCAATTTTTAAAGCTAAATTTTTTGTCTTTTGATCCTGAAACTTTGTTCTCTGCCACCATTAATGAGACATGGTGACCAAAAGCCAAGCACGTTGCAGAGTCTAAAAGAAATGCTGTGATTTTGCTACATAGTGAAGATGACGGACTATAAAGAAAGCTGAGTGCTGAAGAATTGATGTTTTTGAACTGTGGTGTTGGAGAAGACTCTTGAGAGTCCCTTGGACTGCAAGAAGATCCAACCTGTCCATCCTAAAGGAGACCAGTCCTGGGTTTTAATTGGAAGGACTGATGTTGAAACTGAAACTCCAATACTTTGGCCACCTGATGAGAAGAGCTGACTCACTGGAAAAGACCCTGATGCTGGGAAAGATTGAGGGCAGGAGGAGAAGGAGATGACAGAGGATGAGACGGTTGGATGGCATCACTGACTCAATGGACAAGAGTTTGGGTAAACTCCGGGAGTTGGTGATAGACAGGGAGGCCTGGCATGCTGCAGTTCATGGGGTTGCAAAGAGTCAGACATGACTGAGCAACTGAACTAAACTGAACTGAAGATGATGAGGAGATTGGGGAAACCACAATGACAAAGTTGATATTTATTTTGAATTAGTATATGTTAGGGCTTGGCTAACAATTTTACTTAAGCTCATTTTTAACAGCAGTTCCACAGTGAAATTTGATAATTCTGCCTCCTCTTTGGCAGATGAGGAAACTGAAATCTAGTTAGATCACCCAAGATCAATTCAGGCGTGAAGTGGTAGGTGGGGTGCAAACCTGAGTCCTCTGCCTTTGCAGCTTAAACTAGAAACTATGGCAACACTGTATCTCCTTGTTACATGATGAAGCCCCCTCCTTTGGATGGTCCTCAGAGGAGGTCATGTGTTTTCATCAGTCCTCACGGGTCAGAGCTGATAGTAGCTTTTCTAAAAACTATCCCGAGCTGACACATTTTAAAACTAGAAGGAGCCCCTTTTCCTTCTTATCCCATTAGCATTATTGCCACTTTCTCGCTCTTCAAGTTCTGTGGAATGGATTTAGGCAAAAAAAAAAGTCACCTCATAGCCTCTTATTTTCTTTTGTAAAAACAGTATGATGCACTCTGATGTGAAAAGAAGAGCCCCTGTCCCTTTCTTTGAGCCCCTTTGGAGAAAGTACAAGTAGCAATTGAACTTGATACTATTTCACTTTGTAGCAGGAAAGAACTTGGTTACCATTACTCAGTGATGAATCTAATGATAAAAATTTCAGTTGAGCCAGGTCTATACTTTGTTAACATTTTTATTGCTACGTGCTCCCAATACAACAATCAGCATCAGTAGTGTACACTTTGATAAAAAGGAATTTTTAGCTTAGTAGAAAACGAAGCTCAAAGATCAGAAGTATAATGAATATATACATCTTTATGAGAGGTGTATGTGTGTGACCAGCTTTCTCTGTAATCCCCTGTGGACTAGATGCATGCACACGCAAGCGAACTAGAGAGAATTTCATTCTGAAATTTTAGGGAAGAAAAAAAAGATTTCTGCTTGAGGCTCAGAGATTTACAATCTGGAATTCACCTAATTCATTTGACCTTCAAAAGTCTTGCACCAAGTAGCAGCGATTCTTTAGAGGTATAGAGTCAATATTTTTACCATGGTTAAAATGCAAAAAGTTTTTGCACATTTTCTGTGTTGAGAGGTTAACATATTTACATTTTAGTTTGCAAACTGTAGTTTTAGATGGTTCAGAAACTGACTTCAAAATCATTATGCTGACAACATTTATCTTTTTTTTTCCTTTCAAGTGTAATTCATGAAATACTAATTTCTTTCACATACTTCTTTTCTGGTGTTTCTAATTTACTATTTCATTAAACAGCTAGTTGTCTGAGCCCATACAATTTTATGTTTCACTGAAGGGGAACAAGTTACCAACTTTGCATCAGCTCCTCTAAAATTGCAAAAGGTTTGTATAACATCAATTTTCAAATTTAGTTCTTTGATTTGGCTGCTTTAGTTTGCTTAAATTTCTCCTCTATGTACAGAACAAAGCATGCAGCTCTAATTATGTCTCTCTAGTTTACCAAAATATGTCATTGGTATTAGAGTAAATATTTAGTACATAAAAATACTATCAAGAAAAAAAATCAAATTTTAATAAATATCTTCAGTTCTGAATTCTATATACAGATACTTTACATCTACTCCCTGGAACTTCTGGCTTCACTGTAAGTAGACTGATCACTGACATAAATTACTAGCACATTATTGCAGTCAGATGCATTGTGGTTGTGACCATGTGATTATGAACCATGCGGAAAATAAATATCGCAACCATTGACAAATACTGTCTTGAACCTGCTTCTAGAGCCCTACAGCCCTACTCTATTTGAGTGTTAATCTAGTTTCATGATGCTTTTCTCAGCTACCAACATACAAATGATCTCAGAACATTTTTCATTATTATTACAGTACATTGAGTATACACACTTGTAGAGGTCAACAATGAGACAACTCAAAACAACACAAGAACAGAAGACAATCAATGGTGTCTACTGAAGCCCTGGTAAAAAGGTTTCTGTTTTGTCTTGCATGGGCTCATTTACTGGTCTCTGTTCCCTGTGACTACAAGTATGCTAAGACACTAATCTTATTCTTCTTTATTTAAAGGATGGAAGGTAATATCTGCAGCTTATCTATTCTTTTTCTCTAATTTACGTGTCACATTGTTGATCAAACAAAACCACACAACACAACCCTTTGTATTGTCAGTAGCTGCAATTCTAACTTCTTTGTAATATTCTCCTTTGAAAATCAACTCATACAATGTCAAATAAGGCAATACTCAATGACAGGCACCTAGAACATCCAGAAATGTAACACAGTAAACAATCATTTGAGAACACATCTCTTAAAATAATACTGATTTCTGCAATATACAGTATTTACACAAACAGCTGCAAATTTGCTCATACAATATTTCTAATATAGATAAATAGGAATACAACTCTAAGAATTCTTTGCTCCAAAACTTTTTGTTAAAGTGTAAACCATTGGCATCTCTTTTTTCTTTTTACTGTAATTTTTTAAATTTAAAAAAGAAATCAGCTGACATGCACAATTGGTTCCAGTCCCTTTCCTGCTTTAGAAAATGACCCACACACCTAACAACTTACTTTCCTCCAGTCAATAATCTTTGGTGCCTTCTTCCAATGAATTCTGGTAAATGAGTCGAGGCAGAACAAACGAAGGACGAAAGCAACTGGAAAGTGAACCAGCACTTTTTTTTCTTCCACTCACAGAGAAAATGAGCTGATGATTTATGGAGAGTTCCACTTTAGACAAGCTGTATGCACCATGGAGAGAGGCAGGTCCTCCAGATTTTTCACCAACATCGAGCCTTTGGGCTTCCCTTGCTCATCTTTCCGACGTGGATGACCTTAGCGGACGTCTCTTGTCAATAAGCTTTTCATCTTTCTTTGAGGTTCTTGCCTGAGAAGAAGCACCTATGGAATCACTGGCTGCAAGGAAGGGGGCAGCAGCCAGTTGTGGAGATGAACTGAGGTGGCCACTCTTGGTAGGTGGGGAGGCCAGTCCCAGAGTTTTATTTTCTGCTGGCTGTGCTTGCCTCTGGGATAAGTTAGCACCATTGGATTTACTGTTTGGCCTGAAAGCAGCATGCTCATTTGGACCTACTATGGAAGAGATTCTGCTCAAAGATTTCTTCTTTTCAGCAGGAGTCTCTGAATAGTACGGAACCAAAGATGTAGGCATCACTAGAGGTCCAGGGAGGTCACTGGGGTTAAAGATAGCATCATCATGAGTTTCAGCAGCTTCTGAAAGGTACGGCGGTGGCAGGGTGCTACTGCGCTTGCTGCAGGACTCACAACATAACTTGTTATAACCTGGTATGGAGCAGTATCGTGCCAGTACCTCCATTTGACAGAATATGGACTTATCTCCCAAACATGGCTCATCTACAGAGATTCAAAGAAAAATAATATAAGAAATATGCCCAAACATAAACAGTGGACAATATGCATGGAGCTAGAGGGCAGTATGCTAAGTGAAATAAGACAGAAAAGGATATATATTGTATGAACTCACTTATATGTGGAATCTAAAAAAATAAAATAAAACAAAAAAACAGAATCATAAACTCAGAGAACAAAGGAGTGGTTACTAAGGGAGGGGCAAAATAGGTGAAGAAGATTAAGAGGTATAAACCTCCAATTACAAAATAAATAAGCCATAGGGACGTCCCACAGAGCATAAGGAATATGGCCAGTCATATGGTGATAACTTTGTATGGGGACAGACTTATTGTGGTCCTCATTTCATAATGAAATGACATAATATTGTATGCCAACTATATTTCATTTTAAATATAAAAATAAATATAGCTAAAAATAAAAGGAGGAAAAGCATGAAAATCGTTAATGAATATAAAAAGATTTAACTAAGATCTAACATTGATGGGTGTTTTCCACATAAGCCTTTGAGTTAAAATATGAATATTAGAATAAATTTACTAAAAAAGTTGTTCTCTCTATGCAAAGCACTTGAATTGACCAGCTCTTTCACATTCCCATCAAGAGTCTTCAGATCGAGGGTATTTTTTTTCTTCTTAGGAATGTATTTCTGATTTTAGAAAATAGAATATTGGATTTATCATACTTTTAAGATATAGAGAGGCATCTGTTTGTTTTTTTTAAATTTTATTTATTTATTTTTAAATTTTAAAATCTTTAATTCCTACATGAGTTCCCAAACATGAACCCCCCAGAGATGTTATGGGGAGGGAGGTGGGAGGGGGGTTCATGTTTGAGGCATCTGTTTTTAAAATTTTTATGATAGTCTGTCTTTATGATAGAGTAGTCTCTATATTAAGTTTAAATTGAAAATAAAAAATACTAAAGATTTGTTGGAACATATTAAATCTTAAAACTATATTACTAAAAGAAAAATCAAGATACAATTTTGATTCAGAGTATATTCTCCAGAGTGAAGCAATAGTTTCATGTTTACCATTGAATGTTCTCAGGTTATTTGTTATTTGAAAGCACAAATCTGGGTAACATGTGCCAACTTTCTTATGAATAATACATGGTTAATTTTATCGAATTGACAGTACTTTAAAGAATACTAAGTACCACTTATAAAACACTTGGGAGGCGTGTTTGTACATACTATTTCCATTATTTTAAAATTTTATTAATCATAAGTTGTAAGAATTAGATTTCAAAAAATCCAAACATTGAGTTCATAAAAAGTCTGTACTTCTTTTTAGCCATTCCAGGGCATATTCTATGCAGAGCCCATGTGCATAATCCCACACAGAATACTGATCTCATATCCAAATAATAAACGCAAAGAATTATAAATTGTGGCATTTATGTAATACAATCACCATGACAATGTAATGTTGGGTAATTCTACATTGCTAGGTAAGGAACTTGCTATATAACTTGCCAAAGAAATTGAATCCCTTTCCTAAAGTTTGAGGGGGGGGGATCAAAAGAGGAGGGTCAGTTGGCAAGACCAATAAAGATTAAACCTTATCACCTTTGTTAGAGTTTGAATGTCATGTACACTTCCTACACTCTAAGATGACTTGTCTTTGCCTGACATTTACACACCTATGATACAGTATGAAGCATTTGAACATCTCATACTAGAAAATAATTAGGTTGTAATCCTAATTAGGTTGCAAATCCCTGCAAATTAATGGGTTTTATGTCAAGTATCAATCCCTTATTGTATCCAAATTATTTTTTCTATGCTTATGTCTTTCTATGCCTATAATATTTTCTTTTGGATTAAGGAAGAGAATCAAGCACATACCTGCTGACAATTGGGCATATTTGCAGAAATATACAGCTCTACCAGTCATTGAGATCAACAAAGCTTACAAAGTGTTTAGCCTTCTGACAGTAACACTTATATAAGGGTAAAACATTACGGTGACAGTAAATTTACAGCTTCTGAGTAGGTAAATTTGTTATTTTGGCTTTGACTTGTGCTTTGAACTTTCAAATATACTTTCCAGAGAAAAATGATTAAGTATGTAAGTCCTCTGTCTCCCCCTCATGGTCATACTTGTTCATGCCACCCCACATTATCAAAGGGAAATCTGCAGAGGGATAATTCACAAGGAAGACTAGACAGGTAATGGGAGAATAGGAAGGGGGAGAGAGAGAGAGACAGGCACGGAGAGTCCGAAGGGAAGGGACACCGGGGGTTGGGAAAGAAAGAAGGCGGGGAAGACGAGATGGGGAAGAAGGGAAGAGATGGGAAGATGGAGAGACAGAGGGGGAGTGGCAGAGACAGGGAGAGGGGAGGGAAGGACAGATAAAAGTGGAGGAGAAAGAAGGACACCTTTAGACACATGTGCCAGAAAGGGAAGGATGAGGGCTATCAGGGAGAAAAAGAGGGAAACGAAGAAAAAGAAGTCAGGAAGACACAGGGAGAGAGAGAAGGGGACAGGGAAAGAGAGATGAGGAGGAGAAAGGGAGGCCAGGAGAGGAAGAGAGTGAGTGAGAGAGGGAGAGAAGAAAAAGTGAGTGGAAAAAGCATGCGTGGAGTACACAGAACGTGAGCAACCCACAAACAGCAGGTAACAGCAAATCAAAAGCAGGGAGTGAGACCCACAGAGGAAATGAGAGGAGAGTGAAGTGGAGACACAAAACGAGGCAGACAGCTCACAGGCAGATGTAGAGAAAGTGACAGAAAAGGAAGGAGACAGAGAAGCTGAAACCATCCATATATGCTATTTATTACAACAGCAAATTTGAATTACACAGACATCCCGGACTCATGACAGTTCCACTTTTGATTTATGGATTTCACAATGGCGTGAAAGCCACATACATTCAGTAGAAACTGTACTTCAAATTTTGAATTTGGATCTTTTCTGGGTTAGTGATAAATGGAATGATCCTCTCGTGATGCTAGGCAGGGCAGCAGCCGCAGCTCCCAGTCAGTCAGGTGATCGCCAGGGCAAACACCTTTTAATCATACTGTACCCAGACAACTATTCACAGGCTTTGAGTTAGATGGTTTTGCCACGTGAAGGCTAACATAAGTGTTACGAGCATGTTTAAGGCTAGGGCATGGTGTTCAGTAAGTTGTGCCCATGCGACGACATATGCATGCATGCTCAGTCATGTCTGACTCTTTGAGACCCTAGCCCACCAGGCTTCTCTGTCTACGGAATTCTCCAGGCAAGAAAACTGGAGTGGGTTGCCATTTCCTCCTTCAGGGAATCTTCCCTACCTAGTGATGGAATCTACATCTCTTGCATTGGCAGGCAGGTTCTTTATCACTGAGCCACTTTGGAAGCCCTGTTCTGTAAGTTAGTTGTATTAAATGCATTTTTGACTGAATGTATTTTCAACTCAGAAAGAGTTTATCAGGATATAACTCTCCTGTAAATTGAGGAAGATCTGCACTTTAAAATAAAGAAAAGAGACTCTGTTTTTGCAATACTGAAGGAATAGGTCAAGCAAATTTTAGCCTAGGTACAAGGTGCCTATTTTGCAAGCACGTTTGTTGAATATTTGGGCTTTCTTCATAGCTCAATTGGTAAAGAATCACCTGCAATGCAGGAGACCCAGGTTCAATTCCTGGGTTGGGAAGATCCACTGGAGAAGGGATAGGTTACCCACTCCAGTATTCCTGGGCTTCCCTTGTGGCTCAATTGGTAAAGAATATGCCTGCAATGCGGGAGACCTGGGTTCGATCCCTGGATTGGGAAGATCCCCTGGAGAAGGGAAAGGCTACTCACTCCAGTATTCTGGCCTGGAAAATTCCATGGACTGTATAGTCCAAGGGGTCACAAAGAGTCGGACATGACTGAGCGACTTTCACTTTCATGGATATGGATGCAGGTATTGGGAAACAGCTTTGTGCATAACATTTATCATCTGAGTGTCTCAACTGAATAATTTTAGTAAAACATTGCATAACATTCTGCATTATTATGCCTTTAACAATAATGTGAAGTTATAAAGAAAATCAGAGAGAAAATAAGTAGATTATTCTAGAGACACAGATTGACAGAAACTTCATATGGGGTGATACGGCCCTCACCCCAGCATTACCGTCCACTGGGGATCATGGAGGCTGCAGTGGTGATGGTAACTAACTGGAGGGGATATTGCCTCAGACACCCATTTTAAAGAACTGTATTAGGCTAATATTTCAAGTGTGTTCTCCTAAAGTTATTTTTCAATAAGCAAATGGGAATTTCAGAGCTTGTCCCCAAAGGAAATTCTCCTTTTTTGCGGCTCAAAAACATGGTCATAGTGAGAGTTTGATGCATGAAGCAGGGTATTCAAAGCTGATGCTCTGGGACAACCTAGAGCGATAGGGTAGGGGAGGGAGGTGGGGAGGGGTTCAGCATGGGGGGACACATGTATACCTATGGCCGATTCTTATTGATGTATGGCAAAAGCCATCACAGTAAAGTAATTGTTCTCTAATTAAAATAAATGAATTAATTAAAAAATCAGAATAAAGAAAAAAGATAACCATGGTCAGAGCAGTGAAATCAATCCGTGTCACACCTACCATTACAGGGAGGCAGCTGACAAGCTCGGACAGACTCAGGCTTCTCCCCGTCGCAGTGGTCACCGGCCCTGCAGAGGACCTGCCTCACCTCTGTTCCCTCACCGCAGGTCACTGAACACTACAGAAACAAAGGCTATGATTGTAGACGTTTTACTCCACCAAGGCTGCCTCTCTTCCTTTCCCCATGTGCACACTCAGGCACACACATGCACACACAAGTGTACATACATACACAGCTCTGGGGTTCTTTCTCTGCTGTGCAGCGTTACAGTGACTTTGGAGACAGAGAATCCTGTTTATACCCTGGCTTCCTTCAGCAGCCTGGGAACATTGCTTTTTCTCTGAAAGCCTCAGAGAACTGTTGGGAGTAAATGAAGCAAAGGAAACAATGTATGTAAAGCAGGTTAAGTCTGGAACTTAGGAAGCATTTGATGCTGAAGAAGTCATTGTTACAGTGTTAACACTTTCTGCTGGTGCTGCTAAGTCGCTGCAGTCATGTCTGACTCTGTGTGACCCCATAGATGGCAGCCCACCAGGCTCCCCCGTTCCTGGGATTTTCCAAACAAGAACATTGGAGTGGGTGCCATTTCCTTCTCCAATGCATGAAAGTGAAAAGTGAAAGTGAAGTCACTCAGTCGTGTCCAACCCTCAGCAACCCCACGGACTGCAGCCTTCCAGGCTCCTCTGTCCATGGGATTTTCCAGGCAAGAGTGCTGGAGTGGGGTTCCTAAAACCAGCGGAGGAGTCCATTTTCAGGGAGCGGATCTCGGATTGAGCTTCCCCTTCTCTCACCTTCCTTACAGATGTGACTGACTCATGTGCTATGCTGGAACTACTATTATTCTATTCCCACAAATTGATTTATTTAAGGAAGGGGCTAACTGCTCTAAAACTAAGACCAGAAATAGCCGTGCTGTTGATCTAGGTAGGATCTGCAGAGGAAGAAGGCTTGTTCTAGGGCTCTGAAGAGAGTGAAAGGTGAGTTCTTCCAGTCCTGTGCAGGTAACTTTCATTGGCTTGTTCCTTCCATCCTGGGTCTGCTCTCCACTTCCTCCTTCATTCTCTATCTGCTTTTCTGAGTCCCTGTCCTCCTAGCCACTCTTCTATGGCCCCATAATTCCTTATTTGGAATCTTTAGAAACATCAAAGATCTGTGGTTAATACACGGACCGAAACACTGATTCAGCTAGTCACCAAACAGACGTTACTCAGACAGGCACCAACTGGGCACTGGGGAAACAGAGTACCTTTTTTTTTTTTTTTTTTTTTTTTGAGAAATGCTTGGTCTAGTGCTGAGCACAGGCTCAAAGACAGGAGTTATGATACACTGCTGTGATCAGCAAGCCATTGGTAGGCTTCTGCTTTTGGAATGAAGAAGGACTGCAGAAAAGGTGGTATTTTGGACCATGAAGCTGAGCCTTGATGGATGATGATGGGTAGATGGTCAGATAGACAGAAAGGGAAGGGCAAGCCAGCCAGAAGGGAGGAGGCTCCAACCAGCTGGCCTTTGGAAGAGTGAACAGTTTCCTCAGACTGGGACAAAGAGGTGGAATAAAGGAAGACAGATTAAGAAGAGTTATCATGGGATTTATTTATTTATTGCTGGTGATCATCTTGCAATGTATACAAATACCAAATCATTAAGTTGTACACCTGAATCTAAGGTAGTGTTGTATCAATTATACCTCAGTTTAAACACACACACAAAGCAGTGGGGTGTCACATAGGACAGGGCCCTGAATTCAAGGTTAGGGATTTGAAACGTATGTAGGAGGGACAGTGCGGTCAACACTAATATTAGAAAATCAGTCACCTTTTAGACAGCGTTGTATCCCAAAGCATCCGAATGTGGTTTGCCCCCATCAATGAATCTTACATGCAAACACTGTTTTAAAATACCATTTTTTTCTTAATACGCCCAGGTGCTTACTGATTCCACACAATGTGACAGTTTCTCCATTCACACAAAGCCCACCTGATACAGAAGCGAAATTAAAATATGTTTCACATGCTTCCACACACATACGCCCCCCCTCCCCGGCCCCTCAGAGTTCGCACACCCACCTCGTTCCAAGGCCCCGTTTTCCACGGGGCCGGGCAGGGCACTCTGTTGCAGGGCCGGCGGCTCTCGGGCCGGTCGCCCGCGCAGTACTTGCTGTGCACGGAGCGGTTGGTGCCGTCGTGGAGCGGCTGGAGGCAGCGCACCGTGCGCAGCTGGTAGCCGGAAGTGCCGCAGGTTTTGGTGCAGTGCTCCCACTCTTCCGCCGCCCAGCTGCAGGGGGTGGGCGTGAGGGGTTAACATTGTCCATGGAAACCCCGGGGCACCGTGCGCCCCTTCTGGCACCGTAAGCCTAGGTTTTTCTGCTCTCTGGGTGAGGTACCACCCAGGAGGCAACTTCAGAAATATGCATGCATCAGTCTCAGAACTTTCTAACAAAAGTAAATCTGACACATCTATTTTTCAGGCCTTGGTATTCTGCCTCCCCGGTGACTTTGAAACAACCTTCTCTCTTCCGAAAGGATCATCTACAGAGGGCTTTGGAAACTCAGCTTAAGGTTTTCCCGTTAGATTCAGGCATCATGGTAGTTTTCAAAACTAGCCCCCACTGGTAAACAGGATGTGGTATACTGATTGCTATTATTCATCAAAAAAAGAAGGAAATAATACCACATACACTATCATGGATGGACCTGGAGATTACCATAGGAAGTGAAGTCAGAAAAAGACAAATATCATGGGATATCACTTATATGTGGAATCTAAAAATATGATACCAATGAACTTTTGCCTCAGGGTGTTGAATATCTCATGCTGCTGCTGCTAAGTCGCCTCAGTTGTGTCCGACTCTGTGCGACCCCATAGACGGCAGCCCACCAGGCTCCCTCATCCCTGGGATTCTCCAGGCAAGAAAACTGGAGTGGGTTGCCATTTCCTTCTCCAATGCATGAAAATGAAAAGTGAAAGTGAAGTCACTCAGTCCTGTCCCACTCCTAGAGACCCCATGGACTGCAGCCTACCGGGCTCCCCTGTCCATGGGTTTTTCCAGGCAAGAATACTGGAGTGAGTTGCCATTGCCTATATCTCATAGGAAATATAAAAAGGATCCATCTGATCCCTGCCATGACAAACTGATTTGACTGCTGCTGCTTTTTCATTACTTCATGACTCTACTCATGTTTTAATATTCTGAGATTACTGTTCCAACTCTGTGGTTGTTGCTGTGAAGGCTGGCTACCTGACATATTCATTATAACTGAAAAATTTTGTTCTTCAGATAGGCCCTTATTGACCTGATAAAAGTTGTATGCTTGAGCAGAAACCACTTCCATGAATGTACCTGATAGAAACATTTCCAAGCAGATATTTTAAAAAAGATTTCCTCGGGGACATTCCCAAATCACACATCCAAGTTCAATGTCAGTGTCCCAGCACTCTCTAAATTAGCTATGGATACACTATTACAGAGAGTTCTTCATTACATATATCCCAAAGGGTTGTCACCATTGATTACCTCCAGCTAATCAATCTGTCAGAATGTAATGGAAACATACTATTTGTCCTTTCCAAAGTTACTTTCTCTCTGCATTTTTAAAAAATTCTGTATATACAGAGCTTGTTGTTGTAGCTGTTTAGTCACTAAGTCAGGTCTGGCTCTCTTGTCACCTCATGGACTGTAGTCCGCCAGGTTCCTTTGCCCGTGAGATTTCCCAAGCAGGAATACTGGAGTGGGTTGCCTTTTTTTCCTCCAACCTAGGTATTGAACCTGTGACTCCTGCATTGGCAGGCAGATTCTTTACCACTGAGCCACTTGGGAAGCCCGTATATGCAGCACCAAAATATAAGCAAGTTAAAACCTTGGCAGTTTTTGCTCTTCAGAGTTTAAAAGATTGCCCTTGTTGTCAGCTGACAGTAAGAATGAATGGTGGCAGCTGAAAAAGTTTACTCAAGTTTTGAAGACTTCAATAGTGACTCTCATTTGAAGATAGGTATTACATGAGAGGTATATTATACTTCATAGTCATAGGTACTTTTGGCCACCAGAGAAACCTGGACATATGATAATTAACTCAGCAGACCCAAGAAGGATAAAGTCAAGTTCCTGGTGGCTCAGATGGTAAAGAATCCACCCGAGATGAGGGAGACCTGGTTTCGATCCCCGGGTTGGGAAAATCCCCTGGAGGAGGGCATGGCAACCCACTCCAGTATTCTTGCCTGGAGAATCCCCATGGACAGAGGAGCCTGGCGGGCTACAGTCCATCGGGTCACAAAGAATCAGACATGACTGAGCGACTAAGCACAGCACACACATATAAACAAATCTATATACAAAACAGATTCTCGGATATAGAAAACAAACTTATGGTTACCAGAGGGGAAAGGGGGGTGAGGAGGAATAAATTAAGAGTATGGGATTAAGAGATGCAAACTACTATACCTAAAATAGGGAAGCAGAAAGGATTTACTGTGTAGTACAGGGAACTATATTCAATATCTTGTAATAACTTATAAAGTCAGGTAATCGGAAAAAAACGGAATAATTTTCTTGCACACCTGAAATTAACACAATATTGTAAATCAACTGTACTTCAATAAAGAGAGGCAGAAGTAAAAGTGAGAAGCAGAAATATGGTTAAAAGACACGGGACTAAAGGTTTATATAATTTCCATGAAATGATCTGATCACTGTAAGCAGGTACACGTAATAGCTTGGAGTAAAAATTAAATTAAAACTAAAAAGAGCTAATGCCATTTAAATCCCTTTCATTTTGTCCTTGGTATATAAGGATAGGTAAAATAAATGCTTACAGCGGATGTGTGCACTCCTGAATATTGCACATTCTTCTAATAGGTTTTGGCTTTTTGTTGACCTCACAGAAGCTGCGATGAACCATTTTGTTATCACTTTTCCTACGGCATCCGTATTTAGTGTACTGGAAACCTGGGGAGGCAAATATATTTTTGATTTAGTCATTTATTCATTCTGTCACCTATTTGATCATTTATTCATTCATTTAGTTCATCAAATATTTATTGAGCCAGGCACTGTTCTAGGTGCTCTAGTTCCAGAAGCAAATTAAATAATTAAATATAAGTTAAACAAAAATCCTTTAATAAAGTATTAAATAGCAACTTCATGCTTGTTAATGAACTAGATCCTGAAATACAGTCTAGTAAGATAGTCAGATAGGAAAACTATGTCATAGTTTCTACAAAGCCATGTCAATAATTGACTGTAGAGGGCAGCAAAGGAACACAGAGAGGAAGTTCTCTGCCTTAGCTGGAGGAGAGACAGAGAATGTTTACAAGATCAGCACTTCCCTGGGCAGAATCCTCAAGTTCAGACAGCACCAGTAAAGCGAATGGACTTCACTGGTGGCTCAGTGGTAAAGAACCTGCTTGCCCCTGAAGAAGACATGAGTTCGATCCCTGGGTCAGGAAGATCTTTTGGAGTGGGAAATGGCAACCCACTCCAGTATCCGTGTCTGGGTCCCAGAAGAGTTGGACATGACTTAGAGACTGAACAACAACAAAGAGAATGAAGCAGAACAATAGTCCAAGCAAATGAAATGACATAGAAAACTGCAGGGCTCTTTGAATGGCTGAAGTATGGGATCCGGTCTTAAAAGATCTGTGGGCCAGACAAATGTTTAGGGAGTTATTGAGGGTCTCCCCAGGCACCGACTTGGACGTTTAAAAAACATATATATATGGACAGAAGAGATGGGCACGGGGGTGGGGGGCGGGACTTGGATTAGAGGTCAGGTATGAAGAGGGAACTGGAGAAGGAAATGGCAACCCACTCCAGTATTTTTGCCTGGAGAATCCCATGAACAGAAGAGCCTGGAGGGCTACAGTCCATGGGGTCACAGAGAGTCGGACACGACTGAGTCACTGACACACATATATATTATTTTTTAATGTTTAAAAACATTATATATGTGTATATATATATTATTTTTTAATTTTGGAAAATTTTAAATCTAAAAAAGTGTAAGGAAAGCACATGAATATGCCTTACACCTAGATTAACCTTTTGTTACCATGTCAGCATATTTGACATACATATTTTTACATCATATATATTAATTATAACATATAATAAACAGATTATATCAGTAAAGAATCTGCTTGCAATGCAGGAGAGCCAGATTCGATTCCTGGGTTGGGAAGATCCTCTGGAGAAGGAAATGGCAGCCCACTTCAATATTCTTGCCTGGAGAATCCCATGGACAGAGGAGCCTGGCAGGCTACAGTCCATGGGATCACAAGAGTCAGACATGACTTAGCAACTAAACCAGTACCACATATACATTTAAATATAAAATGTTGATGAACCTTTTGAGAGTAAGTTGCTAACATTCTGATTCTTCACTTCTAAATACCTCAGCATATAGCTCATAACAAGCACATTACCCCCACATAGCTACAATATACTCTTAAAATCAGAATATTTAACCCAAATATAATACTATTATCTAATATAAAGACGATATTCAAAATTTATCAATTGCCCTATAATGTACTCTATAAAAATGTTTCTTCAGTCAAAGAACATGCATTGCATTTAGTAGTCATGGAATTAATCAGGAATAGTTTCAATCTCTTTCTGTCTTTTAATATTTTTGAGATGATAAGCCAGTTGTTTTGTAAAATGTCCCACAGTCTGGGTTTATCTGTCTCCTAACGGTTCGATTCAGGTTTTCACTTTGGTCAAGAATATTACATAAATTATGTTTTGTCTTCAGGGTAACATATTGAGAGAAAGAAGGATCTGAATCAGGGAATATAATTCTACTCATTCATTTGTTCATCCATTCAAGAAATTACCTAGAAATGAAGAGAAGAAAATCAAATTTAGTTGGCTAGTTAAGAGACTTCTGCAATAATCTTCCCTTTCAAAGTCGAGAAGGAAGCCTGATGAGGGAGGGATAAATCTAGTAGATATTAAAAAGGTGCATCTGAAAGTCTTGTGACCAAGTAGATGTCGACGACGCAGTGGTGGTTGGTGGCGGTTTAGTCACTAAGTCGTATCCAACTCTTGTGACTCCAAGGACTATAGCCCGCCAGGCTCCTTTCTCCATAGGATTTTCCAGCCAGGAATACTGGAGTAGACTGCCATTTCCTTCTCCAGGGCATCTTCCTGACCCAGGGATCAAGCCTGGGTCTCCTGTACTGCAGGCAGATGCAGTAGGAGGATCCAGATTAAATAATCATTTTGTGGTAGAGTATCATTTTTGTTTCATTTAGTTTTTGGCCACACCTGTGGCACACAGTATCTTAGTTCCTTGACCAGGGACTGAACCTGTGCCCTCTGCAGTAAAAGTGCAGTCTTAGCCACTGAACCACTAAGAAAGTACCTAAAGTGTCATTTCAAATAATTATCTAAAAACATTTTATGTCCTTTCTAGAGAAAAACCTTTAAAAATACATCTTTGAATTTAAAAGTAAAAATATTTACCCAGGCATTCCCTGCTATGAATAATTTCTTGTTTTCAACTATGAAGTGTTACTATTACGAGAGAATTCTGTCTAGGCTAGCTCCATTGTGGAGCACTTGTTGTTCCAAACTAAAGGAATGGATAATGGGAGAGACTGAGAAACTCTGAGGTGAGCTTAATGGATCTACTCCAGAGAGAGAGAGCGGACAGGTAGCAGAATACAGTATAAACAGGTACGAAGAAGCCAGGCTACCTACCTGGGTTTGTATCTTACAGTGCTGAGCTTCCCTGTGTGTCACTTTCCCCACCAGTATGACAGAGGTAAAAGCAGTACCAACCTCTTAGAGCCATCCATCATTAAAATATAAAACACTTAAAATAGTATCTGGTACATAGTGCAACTAAGAGCTCTTCCATTATTAATGCTGAAAAGAAATGCATAGGTATGGAAAGTAAAAGTGGAGGAGAAGGAAGGTAAGAAGCAAAAGACACCGAGGTTTGGGAGAGTTAGGAAAGAATAAAGTGACTAAGGGTGCCACTGCATGGATATAAGACAAGGGGAAAGGGCCAAGGAATTTTAAGATGGTCTACTATTGATATGAATGGATTCCTATCATTTGTAGATCCTGAGATTTCAGTCAAAATGCTTTATATTTAAGTGCTGGTTATGTCTGGTATTTTCTCAGGTTGTATCCTCAGTTAGACACAATCCTTAAGGCAGAAGGAAGAAGATTGGCTTTTATATGAATTACATTTTAGTATAATAAATGGGTTCAATTTGTTACCTCCACCACAGGGTTTGGAACACTGAGACCAGCTCTTCAATGCCCACTCAAAAGTATCTAATTCTTCCTGGATGACATTGTTGCTGTTGATTGTAGGTGCAGAGTCCTCGTGGATGATGTACTTATATGTCAGGCTAGAGCGGGTATCGTTCTCCTGAGGTATAATCTAATGTATACATGAAATAGATATGTAAATCACCTGAGTTTTAAATTTGAATGAAAAATTACAAATATTTCAGAATACATATCTTATTAAAACTGGAAGACTTTCAAGTAGTTTCTAAAAATAGAGTTTTTTTTCTTTCTATCACTAAAGTATAGGTATGTCTTGACTAAGAAAAAAATGCAAATATATAAAGTATCTTGACATTAAAAAGTTTAAAAAAATACAATAAAATTCAATTTAGAGTTCCTCAAGTTACATAACTCCTGAGTGTACTTAATTGTTACTCTTTACAGTAGACTTTTGTTATGGTGATAAAGATAATCATATTCCATCCAGAAAATATAGAGATCATGAAAAAATATAAAGAAAATAAAAATCATCCATAATTCCACTAAACCAGACAAAACTAAAGTCACTTTTATTATTTGGGGATAGAAGCTCAAGATATTTGCATATGTGTGTGTGAGTGTGTGTGTGTATGTGTACACATACATACTTTTCTGGTCTTGCTTATTTCACTTAACATGTCACGCACTTCCCAAGACAGTAAATATTCTTTGAAAATACATTTCTAAATGCCAGCATAGCGTTTACTCTTAGTGCACGAGTGCATGTCCAGTCACTCTGCTGCTGCTGCTAAGTCGCTTCAGGCGTGTCCGACTCTGTGTGACCCCATAGACGGCAGCCCGCCAGGCTCCCCCGTCCCTGGGATTCTCCAGGCAAGAACACTGGAGTGGGTTGCCATTTCCATCTCCAATGCATGAAGGTGAAAAGTAAAAGTGAAGTCGCTCAGTTGTGCCCGACTCTTAGCGACCCCATGGACTGCAGCCCACCACACTCCTCTGTCCATGAGATTTTCCAGGCAACAGTACTGGAGTGGGCTGCCATTGCCTTCTCCAGTTCAGTCACTCAGTCGTGTCCAACTCTTTGCAGCCCCATGGGCTGTAAAAGCTCCTCTGTAGAGCCTTTTTGTAGACTGCCAAGCTCCTCTGTCCACGGGATTCTCCAGCAAGAATACCAGAGTGGGTAATCATTTCCTACTCTAGGGGATCTTCCTGACTCATGGGTCTAACCCAGGTCTCCAGCATCCCCCACACTGGCAGGTGGATCCTTAACCACTATTCCACCTGGGCAGCCCATTTAATCCTAGTGTACCTTATTTAATCAGAAAAATTAATATCTATATTTTGATTAAAATGTATCCCCATTTTTGTGATAATTTCTGATTTTACTTAATGTGGTAAAGGGTACAAACACATTTTTATAGTTCTCATAATAGACCAGTGAATGGCCCTTCAGAATAGTTAAAACAATTACTATTTTCATAATGAAAGTATATGAAGGTGTTCCCATTCAGCACTGTATATTAAATCATTTTCCTCTTTGTTAACTGAATGGGCAAAAAATTGTTGTTTTAACTGCTATTTATTTGATAAATAGTAAAGATTAATTTTCCTAAGTTTACTGGTCACTTGTATTTTGTCCACCATGCATTGTATGTTCATGTCAGAGCCTCTTTATTTTATTGTTATACATATTCTTTTTTTCATGTAATCCAAGCAATAGAAATATTAATCCTTTTGTAATAAACTTTGCAAGTGTATTCTCAGCTTTTTATGTGATCTTTACTTTTCTAGCAAAGCACTCTTTTTTATAAATACTTTTTATTGACTTTCATGTAGTTTTTACAGGATTGTATCAATTACATATGGCTCCCTGGGGTCACTCTAATATTATTGGCGAAGCCCTGCAAGAAGGCTCTGAGGCCAGACACCTGTGATGCTGGAGAAGGATGCAATGTAATTACATATGAGTAAAACAGAGCTTCTGATCACCAACCAATCAAACTTAAAATAATCTAAATAAAATTTGATTGATATGTATTTTCCTACAAAATTACCTAACCTATGGAACAGAATGAGAGTCCAGAAATAAGCCCACATAAATTTGGGTAATTAACTTGTAACAGATGAAAAGGGAACTTAATGGAGAATGGACATTGCTTTCAACAAATGGTGCTGGACACTGGTGGCTTAAAAAATGTGTGTGCAAGTCCTTTGACACTTTCTCTCTCTCAAGAAGTGGAGCTGAATTCTTCTCTCCTTCAGTGGATCCTGGACCAGTGGCTTGCTTCTAGCAAACAGCAGCAGATGTGAAAGGATGTCATTTCTAAGGTTAGGTTAAAAAGACTGACTTTTGTCTTGGTTGCATTCTCACTTTCTGGATCATTTGAATCACTCACTTCTGGAAGACAGCTGTCATGTGAGAAGGACACTTTAGCATCCTATTTAAGCATCCATGTGAAGAAGCTTGGGAGCAGTCTTCCAAGGGCTTTCAACTACCATGTGACTGAACTGGGAACTGAGAAGATTCTCTCCAGTGGAGCCCTAAGGTGACTGTAGCCTCATCTGAGAGCATCTTCATGAGATACCCTGAGCTAGAACTAGTCATGGAAGCTATTCCCAGATTCCTGACCCAGAGAAACTATGAGATAATAATGCTGCTTGTGTTCAGCCATCAAGTTTGGGGTGATCTGTTATATAAGAATAGATAATGTATGGATATCCATGTACAAAACTAAGACCCTAATGCAGACAAAGTGTGTATAAAATTAGCTTAAATGGTTAATAAAATTAAAATGGTTAAATGTAAAACTATAAAAATTACAATAAAAAGAAGAAAACGAATTTTGATCCTGGATCAAGAAAAAAGAAAAAACAACCATATATAATAAGAAAGTCTTGATCCATAAAAGGAAAAATGGATAAATTGGACTTCAATAAAGTTAAAATATTTTTCTTTATGGAAAACACTACTAGGAGAAGGAAAAGAAGCTACATATTAAAAGAGAATATCTGAAAAATCACATTTCATAGAGGATTTATATATTGAGTATATATAAAAAACTCTGAAAAGTTAAAAAGAAAAAAGCAACCTACTTTAACAATGGACAAAAGATCTGAACAGACACTTTATCAAGCAGAAATAATTTTCAAATGAAAAAAGATTTGAAATTTAGTGAGATGATTTATTTTAGATTAGTATAATATTTTTATAGGGAATCCAATACATATTGGTTTGGTATACAGAATCTAACAATATATTTCAAGTCAAAATGATCACTTCTGCTTTCATTCACGGGGAAGTAACAGAGTTGCCTTCCTGATACTAAAAATAATAAAACTGGATACAATATTTGAGAGGATTTTTTTTCTTGCAATGAATAACATGGCAAAGGAAAATGATCTCCATGAGGAGAAGTACTGGCTTCTGGACAGGGCCAGGTCTGGACCTTGGTATGGAGAGCAGGAACCCAAGCCAAGTCAGTGTCTCACTGAGCTGAGGAGTGGGGAGTTTGGGGCTTTCAGAGACACGGGCGCTAAAGAAAAGAGGGCTTCAGAGAGGGTGGTCGAGAAAGCTGCATGGGCTTTCTATATAGAGGACTGGTCTGTGCTCGCCCAGGCCAAGAAACCATGCTATCTACCAATGAGTGGCTGCCGTGGGGCTGGGAGCAGGACAGAGGTGCCTCGGGACAGGCAGGGATGAGGGCCCTTGGTGCTCTTATGGCCTCCCCAGCACTTCAGACATGCAGTTACGGCCCCAGAAAGCCGAGACATAAGAATAAGAGCAAAATTGAAACAGATCAACCCTCAGAAAGGAAAACCGAGCCTCCAAGATCAGTGGAAACCGACAATAAATTAACTGCCAGACAGAATAAAACCCAGTGCTTCTAAGAAAGGCAAGGTAAACTAAAGGCCTGACAACTCACCATCTCTAATGCTCAGTGTACAATAAAAAAAGTATAAGAAGTATGACAATGTGAACTATAATCAAGAAAAAAAAAAAGCCCACAAAATCAGGCAATATGAAGTCTCAGGACTCAGAGGAAAAGTTGGACATAATGAGTGAAAATATATGGACATCTCAGCAGAAAAATGGAAATTATAAGAAAAGAAAAAAAAAAAGGAAATTCTAGAAAACAAAGTACACTATCTGACATGAAAACTTTACTGGATGGGCTCAGTGGCAGACTGGAGACCATATAAGACAGTAAAAGAATTTGAACACAGTTCAATAGAAATTAGCCAATCTGAAGGACAGAGAAAAGACAGCGATTACAAAAGGATGAACACAGTTCATAAGTCTCGTGAACCAACTCCAACTGTTTTAATATACATGTAAGTGAGTCCCAGGAATAGAAAGAGAGAGATGGGGGAAAAATAAACTTGAAGACATATGGAAAATTTACCTCAATTTAGTGAAAAACATCAATCTATAGAGCCACGATACTTGGTGACCCCCAAGCAGGATACATACAAAGAACATCACAAACTAAGCATGCCGCAGTCAAATTACCAACCGTCCAGGACAAAAAGATAAGGAGAAAATTGTAAAATGCAGCCAGAGAATACTGACACACTAAATGCACAGCAGCAACCTAAATGAAGCTTGCTAACTGCTGCTGCTAAGTCGCTTCAGTCGTGTCCGACTCTGTGCAACCCTGTAGATGGCAGCCCACCAGGCTCCCCGTCCCTGGGATTCTCCAGGCAAGAACACTGGAGTGGTTACTTCTCATCATAAACAATGGATTCGAGCAGACAAATGTTATATAAATGAGTCAATGATGGCTCCTGTATATTGGCCCCTAGGTTGTTTATTTATACACAGCAAGTTCAGACTGATTAGCTCAAAAGTCCACTGGCACCAAACTCAGATTTTCACATAGCCAATTGTTTCAAATGTAGCCCAAACAAGTAGATTTCTAACCATCTAGAAGAGAAGGGGGAGACAGAGGATGAGATGGTTGGATGGCTTCACTGACTCAATGGACATGCGTTTGAGTGAACTCCAGGAGATAGTGAAGGACAGGGAAACCTGGTTTTCTGCAGTCCATGGGGTCACAAAGAGTCAGACACGACTGAGCAACTGAAGAACAGAGCCTGTTTGCTTTGCATACCCTTATGAAACTGGACCCCAAATCCACTAATTATAAATAAGACTTTGTGGTTATCAGGATCTCAAGCTGCTGCTGCTGCTGCCGTTGGAAGCTCTCCAACCTGGAGTCTCCCTGCTGTGCTGCTAGGCAACATCACCTGGACACATAATCTCCTCTTGAGTTTCCCTTCCTCCAAAAGGGAGGGAGAGCCCTTGTCTTCTTCCTGAAGGTGGCCTCACATGCAAACCTGCTAAGGCATCACCTGAACAATATGGTTGGGTGCCACCTCACAGTCATATCTATTTCCTGGATGAAACCCCAAATTCCTGGACCTCTCTACAATGATAGAAAAACATCCTTAAAGTGCTGAGAAAAAAACAAACAAGCTAGCCACTTCCAATTTTATTTCTAGTGAAGATATCCTTTAAGAATAGAGTGACATAAAGATGTTTTCCAAGAATTGAAAGCAGAGAGAGTAACTTGCTAGCATGCATACCCATAGCACAAGAAATGTTAAAGGAAGTTCATTATATCAAAAGTAAAGGGTACTAAATAGAAAATCAGATTTACCAGGAAAAATGAAGAGCATCAACAATGCTAAATATGTGAGTAAATATAAAAATCTATTTTTTCTTTTCTTGTCTTTAAAAGATAACCGACTACTAAAATCAAAGATAATAATACTATATTTCATTTATAATGTATATATAATAAAAGATATGACAAACTTCCCCAAAGAATAAAGAGCAAGGATAAATGGAATTATTAAAAACAAGCAAGTAAATAAAATCGATTCTAATTAGTTATATTATATTAAATATTTAATTATACAATTAATTGTAATTGAGATAGATTGATTATAAAAATATAAAGTAAAACAACTACCCAGTAAGCCTGGAATGCCACATACCAAAACAATAACAGGATCATGTAGAGGTCCATCGGTGTGAAGAGTTTCAATGTCATCTTCAATGTTATAATCCCATTCCACACCAAGATCTATGAAGGTCTTTGACTTGGCTTCCTCCCCTTTGCCATTTAAAATATAGTGGCCTGTAGCCTGATTCTTAATTGCTAAGGAAAGAAAAATGAGTAACCGGCATACATTTTATCTTATTACAGCTTTGAAGATTCACAGTTAAGTCTCTCGCCTATAAATGAAAGACTGCATTTATGAGTATCAAAGCAATTAAAATGAGTGTTACTTCTGATAGGACTCATACTTCATTCAGTAGGCATTCAAAATTCTCAAGAAGCCTTCCTAACCAGTTAACAATAGTGGCGAGATGGTGATATAGAAAATCAAAATTAATAAATATTCCCATTCGAAAACACTGCCAAAGCAGTCAACACTTTCTAACTCATTCATCCCATACATTTCCTCAGGAAGCTGGAAATATTTTTAAAATAATGGCTTATTCTACAACAAGTAATACAAATGATTTATACTAGGACAGCATACAACATAATGCCTTTTTTATTTTATTTTATTTTTTACTGTGTAGCTCTTTCAAGTTAAGTCAAAATATTAGAGGTATTCAAAACAGTTGAACTAATTTTTAGGCCAACAAGCAATTAGTCCTGACAACTGTAAAATTCTAAAGTCATATTACCTACTAAAATGGTCAGGAAAAGCTCTTTACTGGTGACAGAAATTATAATATATTACAGATTTACTATATATTATTAAATAAAATGCTTTCTCTAATGAATAAAAATAACAAATGGGATTTTAAAGTTTGGAGGTACGTTGGCATTTAATGATATTAGAAAATAAAATTTAAAAAGTTATTACTATTACTAAAAATGTGTAGAAAACATGAGTAATTTTAGTTAAATACATTTATTCCTCTTGAGATTTTAAACTAATTTTTCCAAAGATAATAATCTGAATTCCAGAATAAAAAGTAGGGAATTTCAATTATGGGATAAAGGACTGCAGCTAGACAGTGGAGACTGTTTTGGAATCTAGTAGTAAATATATTTTAAATACTAGTAGGACTATTTTGGAATCTAATAGTAAATATATTTTAAATACTAAGAAAAAATTCCATGTAACACCAACAAAAACCCCAATACATTTTGAAGTTACATGTATTTAGAAAAGCAATTTACTATATATTTTCACAGGTTTGACAGATGTGTCAGTTTCAGAAATCTTCTTAGTGATTTAACGGCTCAAGGAATATGTGAAAGCTGTGTTTACATTTGTGCATTCACTTTAAATATAAACCCCTCTAGAATGACATTTCTACATGATCTTCTAATATAGAAAGGAGGAAAAAATCTTCTTTTGAAAATTATAAACAGGATAATTTGCAGATAATAAACAGAAAGCATGCAGAAAACGAATCTGCATGTGCCAGTCAAACTGGACACATAACAGATATCAGGACACTTTTTACTGGACTAGCACAACCTGGATGAGGTTGGTTTTCAGCCAAAGAACTTAAAATGCACTAAAAGAAGAGGCATACAGTATGGCATCAACCAAAATATCAGAATTAATTTGTCAACAAATATGGCAAATTTTTCTGATATTCCTTAATTTAGTGCATGTTATCAATATTTTACTTTTTCTCATCTCCCAATAACAGAATAAAAATGTGTAACAAATTCACACTTACCAAATTATTTTTTCCTTCATGTCCTAATGAACCAACCCAGGTTTCACCAGAAATTAAAACTCTAGTTGTGAATATTTCTTATTATAAAGAAAGAATAGTTGGGAGAAATGACCAACGCAAACCAGGTAATGATGACTTTATACATAATTTTGAACCTTGCAGACCTATGCGTGTACATAGATATAGATACCTATGTGTATACATGGACACAGATACACACATACACATGTATCTATATCTCTGTATCATTTCTTTGACATTTCTACATTTCAGTGCATGTTAAAGCACAGCCAGCAGACAGAAACACTTACCAAGAACATGAGGAGAAGCCTCGTCTTCTTGGATTAACACATGTCTAGCACCAGGGGGTATATCAAACATCTTAAGGTACCCTTTGCATGTGTAGTAAATATTGGAGGAAGCAAAGAAGAAAACAAAAGCAACAACCTTGGTTAGTCAGGCATTACGTTCCTACAGCTCCTGTGTGCAGAAGAAGGCATCCATAAACCGAAAAAAGCAGTTTCAGAAATTAACTTCAAAGCACTGGCAGATTTTGTGACATCTGGCACAGGATCAGAGGCATATTTTTCTTTATAATTATTAAGTTGACAAAAAATTAATTTTGTTTCTAACCCACTAGTCACTTATTTTGTATTGACCTACAAATTGTGGCAACAATACTTCAGGCAAATATAATAGTATACTCTTCTGTGTCCCTCCATGCGACTTTAGTTTTTTAAATTATCCTTTTGAACAGTGGCTCATTTATAGTGTGATTAGTTGGTGAATTTCTTGAGGTATTTTATTGGTCTATATATTATTTTAAAAGTCTAAGTGGCAAGTATAGATAGCTAAACTTCTAAGTAATGAAATAGCTTCAGATTTAAAAGCCTGCTCTATTCTGAAGAAATTACAAAAGAAAAACCTGTGAGTAGTTTTCATTTATATCATGATTAGCAACTACTTTTAAGGCTTTACACAGTTATAAATGGCAATGTTGTAAAATATATTTTGTAGATTGGTTGGAAAACATCTGCAAGTTATATCACGCAGTGCCTTTACACTGACCCTAAGTTCAATCTTCTAATCGAGAAACTGCAAACCAAAATGCTTAATAGGTTGTCTTAGGTTTCAAGGTCCTATTGTCCTGAATAATAAACCTTCCTAGTATTATCGCATGTCCTAAAAGTTATCTTAACTGAACTGAAAAATTATCTTAAGATCATTTGGAATTAAGGTCCTAACTATAAATCAACAATAGTCAGGGGAAATAGAGAAACCAAAATGTTTCTTCTCGTTTCCATCAAAAATGAATATAGGAAGATTATGCAACTTATACCTTCATTACATTATGAAACCTATAACTCATACATTGTAACTATTGACAGAAATCCAGTTATAAATACAAAATTGCTGGTGGAGTCAGAAAGAAATCTGTTTTTTGGTCATTTCTATATGGACAATGATTACCTATAGGTAGATTTACCTGACTTTTTAAATAATATTTATTAGTGTCTTAACTAAGTGGAGTGGTCATTTTGGGGTCAGGGTTTTCAGCACCTGAGCCTGGGTGATAATCAGTACATGAAACGTACCATGTTTGCCTGAGTATCAGCAGCTGGAAGTCATGTGGTTAAGATACCAAGGGTAGCAAAACAGCTTGATGCCATTTATGGATGCCCATCTTTCTGCAGTTTGCTACAACTTACCCAGTACATTTTTAGCTTCCCTTGTTTCAGCAAGAGAAACACTACGAGCTCCTTTGGGTAAAGTGAAGGCTCCTCTTGTCTTCCCTTAAATAGAACGTCTTTAATTAGTAGAGAGTTCATTTATCCAAGTCTTGCTGTTTCATTGACTATACTATCAGCTTTGTATAATTTTATTAGGTAACATATAAAATATGTTTCATAATCATATATATTGAAGTCAAAATGCATTTATAACAGTTAGCTAATGCCAATAAACTGTTAATAGTCAATGAAAATAAGACTAAGCATGAACGAGAAATGATATAGGTGATTTGAAGTCGAATACTTGCAGATTTCATTTTCCAGCAACTTGAGTTCTTTATGGCATCTCTTGCTTAAATTTTTCCCTGTTGGAAAAGGTTAATTAGTCTATTGAATAACTATGATGATAATATTAGTGCAAAAAAATAGATGTTAGTTTATCTTGGAACAGTCTGAAAGCTTTCCTCTCTTCTTCTGAACTTAATTTGGAGGTTTAGCATAACTTTTGAGGTATCTGAAAAAAAAAGTACTACTACCTTTTATTACACATAATATAGAGAGGACAACAATGGTAAAAACCATTTTGTTTACATTTATTCACTCTGGAAATGAGAAAAAATAATTATTTTACACCCAAAATGAATAATTCATAACTGCAATAAAGCACAGTAAATTATTTCACATTAAGATGGAGAAAATCATGTTACTCTACTAAATGCATATAATTTATGTATATAATTCTAATTTTGTTTGCTTTATTAAAATAATACCATCAGCCAGAAATGGCAACATTTGCTTTTTACAATTTTCAAAGTACAAACTATAGTAAATTATCACAGAGGAGTAGCAAAGACATCAGTAACTAGAGAAGGGCATACCTAAGGAAACACATTAGAATATAGTCACCTGCTTCTGCCTAAACATATCACCTGCTTCTGACCCAAATATATCAAAGAGCAAAGCTGATATGTGTAGAAATGGCTTGAGGTGGGTGACTGGGGGATAATGGGAGTAAAAAGAACTAAGGGAATTATTCCATTTGGATAAAGACTAGTTTTTTCTTTTATATATAGTTTCTTATTTTTCTAAAAGGAAAAATTACTGCAATGACAATGTGTTCAATGTAAACCAAATCTTTGTCTTTGTTTTATCTTGTTTTCTATTATTCTGTAAGAGACTATATCTTGGATGTAAGAGAAGCTTTTCAAGGGAAGCGTCACATTGAATTAATCTTTAAATATTGAATTCTTACAAACTTTTGTTCAATAAATGTTTGTTGAATAACTGAATAATAATTGTTCCAAACTTAAAGAAATCATTCAGTAATCCATGTTTGTATCTAAATCTTTTGTGAAAATTCCAATGTATAATTATGAAAATACTAATAATGTTGCATATTATTTGTTGCTTTGGTTCCATCTAATGAACCTTCACCATATGCCAAAGTCCAGGCCATTGACTGTGTAACAAGCACAGAAGTTCACACCATAAGCAATTATACCTCAGGTTATTTTTTGTTGTATGTACCTCAAACTTGTTTAATATAAAATTATAAATACTAACTGAAATATGAACCCAAGATTTATAGTTTTATAAATAGGATAAACTTGTTCACTTTTAAAAGAAGCAAAGTGACTGTAATATTTTAAAAGTTGTATTTAAAGTTTTGAATATTTTTAACTTCTGATCAGTAATTTATGTCAAACAAAACATTCAAAATAAGCATTAATTCTAATAATTAGGTCTAACACATTTTATTAAAAACATAAAATTAAACAGAACATATTTTAATGAAAGACTATAATTGATATTGGTTTCTTTTATTCCTTATCTAAATTTAGTAGATAGGTTTTCATCATGGATGCTATAGAGTATGGATTGGCAAAGTTATTTCAATAATTTCTTAAAAGGTAATCTGGATGAAAATAAATCAGCAGCTAATTGTGTGTGTGTGTGTTTATAGAGAAAATGGTGCATTCCTAAAAGAAGTCTCAAAAAAGGCAAATCATGGATACTGAATTCATGAGAACCTCATCTTACCAAGCTTCCTGGGTGTCCTGGTAAATGTCCCCTTTACAGTTCGACAATGGGAATTATCTCCTCCACAGACACCACACTTATCCTCAACCTTGTTAGAACCGATTTCTTTATCACAGCCCACTTTCTGGGAAGAGAAGATATTAGATGTAGCTCATTTTAATGTGCCAAGCAAGTAAAGGTCAACATACTGGAGCATGATACACCATTTGTTCCATCATGAGCCCACAGCCAGGCACCAAACTCCCTCTCTAACTCTAATTCTTAATATCTTGGTCTTTTAAAGAACTATTATGAAATCAAATGACTTGCACTCTGGGTAATTATAAAGGATAAATTTCCCTCAGTCTAATGCAGTGCTTCTCCTATCATATGTAGTCAATCATCAAACATTTATTGAACACAGATATTGTAGCTGATGCTGAGGAGACAAAAATTAAGATGTGGATGTGTTTTTCCCTGGTTGCCTTCATATTAATAAAGAAGAAAATCAAAATAGAGAATTGTCCATTAGTACAAACTTTACAAGTTGGTAAGGGATGTGAGACAAAACATCACCAATGATGAGATTTTCAAAGTAACTTGAAGGAACAGAGGGTGCAGAAGGCAATTCAAGAATGCAAAGGGATTCAAACAAAGCCAAGGAAGTCATCCATTTGTGGAAAGTGGGTTCAAAACAATTGCTCTCCTTGTTTGTTTTAGTGGTTAAGTCATGTCCAACTCTTTTGCTACCCCATGAACTGAAGTCTGCCAGACCCCTCTGTTCATGGGATTTCCCAGGCAAGAATACTAGAGTGGGTTGCCATTTTCTTCTCCAGGTGATCTTCCCAACCCAGGGATTGAACCTGTGTCTCCCGCATCGGCAGGCAGATTCTGTATCATCGAGTCACCACGGAAGTCCAACTGGGGTGGATTTTTAATGTGAATGGCTGTTGGGTAATGATGATTCTGCACTTGAAAGTTTGAGATGAGAGTGAGCAGAGAAAATGATGCCACATATATACTTAATGCACTCCCAGATACTGTGGGAGGTGAAAGATGAACAAAACACAGATTCTACTTTCAGGGAAATTTTAGTTCAACTATGAGGCATCGCATATTGGAGATTCTTTTATATTAACACCTTAGTTGTACCTAGGTCCAAAGGAATCAAGCAGCAGCAACATGTTCAGTTAATGAGATAATTCCTTATCATTTAAACGTGTGAACATGGACAAGAAATAAATGGCATAAAAAAAGGCTGAATGGACAAAAAGCTTTTGCATCTTCAGTAGTACTTTTGTTCTGATGTGGAATTTAGTGTTTAAAGTTAGAATTAATTGGAAGGTGAGACAGGGAGAAAAAGAAGTTTTTTAAGATGATAAAGCACATCTTGCATTGAATTAAAAAAAAAAAAAGACTTCGCATTGTACTAGTGGATGGCTAGGATAAAATACTCAAAGCAAAGGCATGGTTCCAGTTGTATTCCCAGCCCTGAGGCCTCAGGAACCCCCTGAAATGCATTTGACTGGAAATGAGAAAAATGAATTAAATATTGAAAAATTTTCTCCAGTGACCAAAGTTTGATTTTATTAAGTGAAATTTCTTCCAAATTTAGTTGAGCTATTGAACTATTCATAGACTGTCATTGTAATGTGATCTCACATAAGAAAGAGTTAAAGGAAAATTCTGAAAATACGCCGATGAATGAGAAGAAAAGGAGAAGGACACAATACTGTAGGAAGCTTCGGTGGAAGCAACCTGAACTCACCACACACTCTCCGCGCACACATATGCTGTACGGGTCTTTGTAGGAACAGCGCGTTCCGTCGTGCACCAGCTGTTTCATATAAGCAACATCTCCAGTCTCTTTGGATTGACAGTAAAGGTGGCATCTTTTCTTGGCTGTATAAGATGGAAGATTAAGTCAACTATTTATGCAAAATGATATAGTTTGAATAGTATAGTTTGTTTTTAAAATATACAGTTTCAACATGGCTTCCTGGAAACAAATTGTATAGATAAAGAGTTGTGGAGGAAGTATGCATACTTGGCATATTTATTTTAACCAGGGTGACCGTATGATTTGTCATCTAAACTGGGATAATTCAGATAGTGAAAAGGAGCTCTATTAATGACATAGAAAGGGATGAAAGTGAAAGTGTTAGTTGCTCAGTCATGTCTGATTCTTTGTGACCCTATGGACTGTAGCCTGCCAGGCTCCTCTGTCCATGGAATTCTCCAGGCAAGAATATTGGTATGGGTTGCCATTCTCTTCTCCAGGGATCTTCCCGACCCAAAGGTAGAACCCGGGTTTTCTGCAGAGCAGGCAGATTCTTTACCATCTGAGCCACTACCAGAGCCCCTAACAATATGAATTGGTATGACTGGTCCCATACAACCCAGGCTCTCTGGCTACCCTAGATTTAGCCAGGGTTATTCAATAAATTTCATTCAAAATCAATTTAGTTTTAGTGACACTTAGAGCACTGAAAAGGTTTCTCTTTTGTTTGACACAGTGGCCTAGTACAGTTTTTGCTTCTTGTAGGATGTCATTAATTAAATCTAATTTATGTGACTCATTTTCCTCAAATTAATCAAAATAATGCATTGCAATTCTGAATTCTTCCACATGTGCATCTTTGCTTTAAAACAGGCTTAAACTGAACTCAGCAGTGTATTCACCCAAATAAGACATATGTCAAGAAGTTCCCATCTGAACAGATTTAACTGAAAAGTCAGGGCTAAGGAGTGAAACATGATAGGGGAATTTCCCAGTGTATTTCTTAATAACTAATGTACGGTTATGAAGTGCCTTTTGTTATTCAATAATGCTCTTTGTCTTGTTCCTGACTTGATTATAAAATAACTGTATTTTCTCTAGTTGTTCAGAAAAGAAAGATCACAATATTCCAGAAGCATTTCCCAGCAGAGGGATTTCAGTTGCACGAGGAAACTCAGCATCTCTCCCAGGCATTGCTTTCCACTCATCTTTTCAATAGTGATGGTGGCTGTATTGCCTGCCAGGAACTATTCCATAATTCTCACCTCTCTAGAGAAAGGAGTGTATTAGCCTTATTCTTGGAAACCCAGGAGGACTCACCCCTATAAGCACCAAGTTTCCTAAATTGCCAAGTGGGGATCAAGAGTCCAAGGGATTGTGTGTTGGCAAAGCTTAAGCTCTAAGTAACTGTCCACACAGCAGGAGAAGCGTGGGTGTCTACTCACAGTCGGGATGTTCATATGGCAACCAGTGGTGTTTGGTATTCTGGTATTCAAAGTGGGAGTTACGCTGTTGGCACTGCTGAGCTCTGAAGTCCTCAAAGTGTTTTTGGCATTCTTCTGTATTACAAAGCTGGTACTCAAAATTAACACCAGGACAATCCTGACCACCATTGATGGGCCTAAAGAAAAGACAACATTGAGAAAGGCCTTTTGGCTCTGGTCCAGTGGCTGAAGCTTACAGGCACAGTGCTGGAGGGCAAAAAGCCAGAGCTTCTGAGCTGCCAGCCCAGTGAATGGACTCATACTTCCTAATTTCAATCCCTTTTCCAAAGCACTGTCCTCTCCCTGCTAGGGTTTGCTGGAGGGAAGTCCCAAACTCAAATCAGTATATTTTAAAACAGTGTGTTCTTTCAAACGGTATGTTTTAAATGCACAAAAAGAGTGTATAAAGAATCAACCAACAGGCATATGGTCTCAGGAAAATTATATATTTTTATCATGCATAAAACATGTATTTGCAACCCAAAGACACATTAATCATGGCTCTATGCCTGTTTCTTAATACATCCAATACAAACAATAATCCTATCTTCCTTAGAGAAAAATTGCGAGGATTAAATGAGTTACTGTGTTTAAAACACTTAAAAAAGAGTGTAGCACGTGTTTAGCCCTTGCTGTTCTTACTACTATAATCTTTATTGTTTTTGTTGCTTCTGTGAATATTGCTATCATCTCTTCCTGTGCAACAGATAGTGTAACCCTCGGTCTTTGTACAAAGATGTGCTCAGAGCCATCCTGCTGCCAGACAAAGAAAACGGGTGTCAAATGTTAAACCCTGCACAAGGAAGACTGTCCTAATAAGTCTGATAGTTCAGTTTTTGTTTTTTTGTTTTTTTTCCCCTGCAGAAAATAAGATTCACTAAGCATACAACAGGGGTTCCAAAAATTTTCTCTGGGAGGACAAATGGATAACTTTTCCCCCACCAGTTCCTTGGTCTTTCTTTCACCGTTTTTGCAGCTCAGCTCTGAAGCACTCCTCTCCTGACTCTGAAGTGAGGGAGCCTCTGTGGTTAGTGCTGGTTCTGCCGATAGGCCTGTGCTTCCTAGAGCAGGTCTCACAGCCTTGGTGCCTAGTCCTAAGGACACAGTGATCTGCTTTCCCTGCTCAGTTCCAGAGCCTCCTAAACAGCAATTTCTTTAACAATCTCTAACCTTAATCATGGACTACTCTTCCCTAGATGGATTAGTGGGGATTTACCCAAAATTGACACTTAAATGCTCAGTTTACACGGCCTGTGTTTTACGCGTACTTTGTGAAACTGAACATTAATGGCATAATATTGAGGCATTTTCTGGTCTGTCCCCAAGTGAAGTGCATGATAGGAGTTACACTCACGTTGGATTATTGCACTGGCGTGTTCTGAATCGCACACCAGTTCCACATGTCCGGGAACAGGAGCCAAATTTGGTCCAGGATCCCCAGTTGCCATCTTGTTTTTGCTGATTAGCATTCTTCCACATGCAATGGCCTTTATAGCACCACTTAGGAAAATGACAAAAACAATTATGAAATTTTGTGCACATGCTAAAATTGAAGTCGTTATACAAGGACCACCAAGTGAAAGACTTCCTTTCTTTTTTACTTCTTTTTCCAGTGAAAATACACTTAACATCATCCCAAAGTAATTATAACAATATGGGGACCTATACATACTGGGTAATTTGGACTTGCATTATTAAATATAAAATTAAAATAAAAGGTAACATTAATTCAGACAAGTTTTTAAACGACCCATTTATCAGTGAGTATCAAACATCATAATCAATAAGGAGATCTGAGCACTTAATTTGCCCAGTTGGTGCTAGTCTACCCTTCATCCCTTGTTATCCATATTATTGGAATTTTTTAAGGGCAATAGGCTCCCCTTTAAATAATGACAGGAAGTTATATGCCTTAACTGCAAAAACAATTAATATAACATATCTAAAACATATATAGCTTTCATAATGATTCTAAGAAATAGATAGGTCAGATATATTATCTTTACCTTTCAGATGAGGAAATTGGGGCCCAAAAAGAACCATGGATAGTGTGATACCCTCTGACCAGAAGAACTAAGTGAGGAATACTAAAACACAGATACTGTAGAGGCATAGAGCTTATAGTACCCAACACAAAGCAGATGCTCAAAAGGCTTTAGTTCTTTTCCTTTTAACATTTTGATTCATGTTTTTATTCTACACACAATAAAAGTGTTTCTTAAAACTCAACTTTGGGAAATTTAAACATAACACAAATATATTTAGGGAAATTGGATGTCCAGATTTGGTTTAGAGGATATCTTCTGCATAAAGCAAAAACGAATCAACTCATTGTTGCTTTTGTTTTTTCAGTCATTAAGCTATATTACCAAATTTTCCAAAAGCAACATGCCGTATGTTATGAGTTTAGCATAATTCCTAACAGTTTAAACATGAATAATGACAGATTTTATTATTACTATTATGTGTGCCATTCTGATAGCAAGTACAGTTTATACACATTTGAAATAGAGCTTTAAAGGGCTTTAAAAGAACTAAAAACCATATACATTTTCTTTGCCAGGTTTTGGTCCTATCTACAATATCTTATTTCCAAACTAGTCAAAGCCCTTCAACGTGAGTTCTCAACATGCCTTTGTCTGGGTTTTGTGATCTTTCCCCTCATGAGTAGTGAAGCTTGGCACTGGGCCAGTTTCTGAGCATTGAATCCTTACTACACAACTTGAGATTGAAAACTTCTGGGCATCTTTCCCCAAGGAGCAGGGCCAAATCTTCTAAGTTCACATGACTTTATTTCTGGACAACTTTCACAAGAAGTGTGATGCCAGCAAGTGAATCAAATCCCATTAGAGCCCAGACACTCCGCTGAGCAGCCTCTTCCTATTCTATCAGTTGGGGGCTGAACAGTGGTCCCAAAGATGCCAAGTCCTAATCTTTAAAATCTGTAAATGCCATCTTATTTGGAAAATAGCCTTTGCTCATGTAATTACATAAGAATTTTTAGATGGGGAGATTACCCTGGATTATTCAGGTGAACCCTAAATGCCATCACATGTATCCTTATAAGAGAGGGGCAGAGGGAAACACACGCAGAGGAGAAGGGGGGCAGTGTGGGCACAAAGGCAGAGATTAGAGTGGCACAGCCAGAAGTCAAGGAACCCAGGCAGCTACCAGAAGCTGGAAGAGCCAAGAACAGGCTGTCCACAAGAGCCTCTGGGGGGAGGGCCATTCTGCCCACACACTGATTTCAGCTCAGTGAAACCAATTTTGTTCTTCTAGCCTCCAGAACTGAGAGAATAATTGTTGTTTTAAACCACCCTCTGGTAATTTGTTAGTAATTTGCTAGAGCACCTCTGGGAAACTAATACATGATGTTCGTGCATTACCACAGTGAAACTTCACATCCTATAGTTTTCTTAAAGATGACGATACATGTCATTTTAAAGATGATTCTTATGCAACATATCTTAAATCTTTACTGTATAAACAGATTATACTTACTTTCCCAGCAGCACATTCGGTTCCATCAAGTGGGGGCCCTTTTTTAGTCTTACAAAAGTAGGGATTATCAGGATGGCTACACCAAAGCTGTTTACATGGGTCAAACGTTCGGAACTGGAAGAGAGAAAAACCAAACTCTCAGTGACGTAGAGATGGAATGACTTGTACCGGTAATACCTGCTATACAGTTTCTTCACGTCATGTTTCTTGGATATTTAATTTCAAGTTATAATAGTCAAAGTTGTAGCATGTTAAGAAAACAAACATGCCTAAGAATTCCAAGTAAAGAATACTTTTATTCTGCTTTTCTAAAAGAACACTGATGAACAATGCTTTGTCTGGTTCTCCAGTTGACTTTTACTATTCTGCATGCCATTTCTACCTTATGGTTTTCAGATTTTTAAAGAGTGAGTGATTATTATAAACACTGTAAAAATGAAAATGTCATAGCAGTTTTGCAGCTCTCAAGCCATCAAAATGGCTTACCTTTATCCCTGTATGTATGAACCAGTTAGATATAAAAAATAAAAATGCTCATCATGAGCTCACTAAATGCAGAAAATATCTGTCAAACTTTTCATGTAAGATACTATATTCCAGGTGTAACAAAATGTCACAATACGTTCATATAGTTTATAAAGTACTTGTATATATTTGATCTTCATACCATGGCTGAGAAATATGGGTTATAAGGTAAGACTATAGTTATGGATACAAACCAAACAGTAATACAGCCGGATCAGAATCTTAGTTTACTCATCCTAAGAATGCTTTTTATTTTCCTAAATCACTATATTATAATATCCAAGTGTATATCTAAGCACACATATTTGTATGTACTGTTTCCTCATCTACTCTCTTTATAACAGTAAATTTCTTATCATTTTTGGATATAAAAAATAAACCTATATATCAAATGCCAGTTTATCCATATATTCATTCCCTATGCCATTAATTAGGCTTCCCAGGTGGCACAGTGGTAAAGAATCCACTCGCAATGCAGGAGACGGCAAGCGATGTGGGTTTGATCCCTGGGTAGGGAAGACCCCCTGGAGTAGGAAGCAGCAACTCCCTCTAATACTCTGGACTGGAAAATTCCACGGACAGAGGAGCTTGGCGGGCTACAGTCCATGAAGTCGCAAAGCAAAGACATGACTGAGCGCACACACACATACCATTAACTATTCATACACAGTCTTATCGTGTAGCTTTCTTCCTTTTCTTTAGTGTTATTTATTCATGGCTGTGCTGGGTCTTCACTGCTGCACCGGCTTTTCCGTAGTTGTGATGCACAGGCTTCTCATCACAGTGGCTTCTCTTGCTGTAGGGCGAGGGGCCTAGGGTGCACAGGCTTCAGTAGTTGTGGCTCCCCGGCTCTAGAGCAGAGGCTTAATAGATGTGGCGCGTGGGCTTAGTTGCTCCAAGGCATGTGGGGTTTTCCGGGACCAGGGATCGAATGCAAGTCTCTTGCATTGGCAGACAGATTCTTTAGCACTGAGCCACCAGGGAAACTCTGTCATAGCTTTCTTTTAAAATTAGTCCTCATTTCCAATCTGGGTTTTTTGTTCTCATTCCTATTACTTAATGCAGAAACTGTAATTTTTTACAATATGGAGCCAGAGCTTTAGAATTCTCAGGTTAAAACATTAACGCAGGAAAACAGGAACTGACTGTATATTTTACAGGCAAACCAAATAGCTATGTATATCTGCAAAGGCAGAATTTCAACAGCAGATCAACTTCTTTCAATGAAATACATTTTTTTCTTGCTCTAACACATAAAGCTTCCTCTAACATATAAAAAGCCCCATTTACCAGATGCGTGACTTAAGCAGGTTGCATAACCTCTGTAAGTCTTGGCTTTTCATCTGTAAAATAAAAGTATACCAACTTCCTTCTAGCCTGTCAGAAGGATTAAATAAGATAGTATATATAGAGCACTTAGCTATAGCATGTAGAAACATAGCAAACACAAATCATTGGTTCCTATTCTTGCACTAGTGAATCTGTAAAGGTCACCAAACAGGAGCTATGCAAATAGATTTTAAGATGCAAAAATCCAAATTGACTGTAACGTACCGCAGTGCACATTTTATAACCAACTCCAAAGTCAAAACGACACTGCTCATCCATAGAATAATTGATTCCAGGAAGTTCTGGGAGTTTGGGCCAGTCATGTTCAAATGGGTCGTCAAGGAGACAGTCATAGGAACTGGAGGAAGGAAAAAGGTGCATACAGCTAAATGTTCATTTTTTTCTAAAATCATGTCTCAGTGAGAAAGTATTCTTAGGTTACATACTCTGGAATTTCATCAGATCATAAAGCAAGTTCATGAAAGCATATCTTTTAAGGATTTTGGTTTCAGCTCCATTTAGAAAAAAGACCATTCATCTTTATTCTTCCCAGGAAAATAAGCCAAGCATACTCAAAAACACAGTAGAACTGTAACAACCTTGTTCATGTCCCTAGCTGAACCCCCATGGTATAGCAGGGCAGATCCTGACACCCACCCTATGGGGTACAGGTGGTATACCCTATACAGGCATTGTGTGACCACCCTCTCATCATTCTCAAATCAACTTTTACCATTAGTCAAAGATCCCACAGAGAATTTACTGAAAGGAAATCACAGTTAAAAATTCACTTCAAGGCTAGGCTTATGGCTTCAAATATTATAATCACATTATGGAATTACTGTGCCAAAAGCTAAGTCACAAGAAAATGTCTATCATGAACAAGAGTTTTCATCCACTGGGAGTTCAGTTATGATCAATGTTCTAAGAGACAGTTTCGCGCCTGTATTTCTACTGTAACGTTCTCATGACACAAAGAAGGAGACATACTGTATGTATCTTTTCAGTTCTTGGCCGCTACACCGGGACCAGTGGTAACGATGAAACGCAGCTTGCACCAAGGGGGCCATAACACTTCCCATAGCCGTCTCATCACCGCACCTGTTGCCCTGTCCATCGTGTTCCATCCCCAACCTAGAACACAGAGCGAGACCTCGCTGGAAAGAATCAACATAGCGACCACGGCTTTGGCATAATTTCTGTTTTGAAATGTACAGGAAAATAGGTATTTTTTTAAGCTAACAAGGCTTTTGTGGAGGAGTCACAGACACTGTGAAACTGGGAGCCATCTGGCAGAAATGCCTTTCTTGTTCTATAGCTCACGAGTGTCTCTGCAAGCCAGTCACTCATTTGGTTTCAGTGCATGACCTCTCCACTCTTTTCAGCTCCCCAAACTTGGCAAGAGGGTGAGAGTTGCATGCTGGCATGTGCTCTGCCCGAAATATGAACAATACTGAGAGAGGCAGAAAGAAAAGACCTTGTTTTTTTTCCCCACTCTATAGCTGTCAACAGTGACTTACACATGGCCAGTTTCATGTGCTACTACAAAGGCAGATGAAAAACCATCCTCGTGATTCAGGGTACAGCTTCTCACTGGGTGACACATGCCTGTGACTGGAGCATATCCTGTAGAGAATAACAATTACTTTTATTTTCATTTTATGAGAAAACCCATTAAGGATTACTACTGGACCTTTGCCGAGGGAAAAAGAAAAAAGCTTTTCAGGAAACAGAGGCCGTATTATTTAACTGCTAGCATCATGCCACATTCTCTTGGGAAAGCCACAGGTAACGGGCTCTGAAAGGATTCACTGGGTCTGCAATTTTCTCCTCTCCTAAGGGAAGGAACTGCCTGGGGTTACCATTCTGCTCTGCCCACCAACCAAGCCCTACCTTTCTGCTGTGGTGAATGTTCCTTCAAATCATGGTACTGATGAAGGGACCCAGAGATTCCATCAACGTTGAAAACAAAGTGGTCAGTCTAATTTTTTTATTTTTTAAAGTCCACATCAGAGTTTATTAGATAGATAGACGAAAGCTGACTTTGGAAGAAAGTTCTTCGGCAACAGACGTTTCCCATAGCACCTCTTTTCCCCTTCCAAACACTCAGTGGAAATCGTACTGCATTTAATAGCAGCCCCTCTGTACCCCAAATGTACACCTATTACTGCAAAGGAGAGAATAATATGTCATGGTATTTAGGTGGCATTTAACATTGTGAATTCCACAGAAGTCACTGGACGCAACAGAAAGCAAATGTATGCTTGGCCAAGGCAAAGATGAAAGTGATGGTGGAAACGTGAACATGTGAACAGACTCCCTGATTCAGGATTGCTCTTTTTTTTAAGATTTAAACAATTTTTATTTTATGTTGTAGAATAGTTGATATATACTGTTGTGTTGGTTCCAAGTGTACAGCAAAGTGATTCAGTTTTAGTTTTGAAAAGTCATGCCCTTAAATTTTTCTGCTACATAGTAATGGAAATACCTTGCATTCCAGCAGGTCCGAAGTCTTGCCTGGTTAAGAAAATTGCGTGATCATGGTGTTCAGAGTGATTGGGATCAGATTTTTGTTGTTGGCAAGCCCAGCGACACACATTCTCCAGGCTCCTGGATGGATTTCCCCTTTCTATGAGGCTGATGGACTAGAAGAAAACAATATGTTAAAGACATGCATAATATTAATATTTTCCCAAAGGCTTCATTGAATAACTTTCTCTGAAATTAACATTTGAGATTACAGTAATTAAATAATGTACAATAATATTATTGGGGGCTTGTTTAGATAACTAATCTCATTTAGAAACTCTAAATGCACCTAAGGGATACCTTTATGATGATCAACATTATCTGTGTGAAACGTGGCTGACACCATTAACTGAAATACGGGATGATGAATTTTTGTGCTACTGTGAAGCAACTCAGTATTAATCAACTGTGTAAAAAAATCTCAATAAATATTAAGAACAATAACAGAAGAATCTATCTTAATCTATCAAATATTTGGGACTTTTTCTCTAGAAATGTTGAAGCCAAAGATCTTCAGTTTCTTTCTTTCTTTTTTTTTTTTTTTGCTTCAAACTTAATCAAAGCTGGTTTATATAATTTAAGGAGCCATCAAATTATATAAACCTAACACTGAAAAAAGTAACTATCCTTTATTTTAACCTCACAGCAATGAAGAGATGGGGCATTCATATCCTGCTGTTCCAAGAAATGGAGTGACATTCCTGAGAACCCTGCTGTGCATATGTGCATGAGTGCTCAGTCACGTCCAACTTTTTGCAACCCTGTGGACTGTAGCCCAGCAGGCTCCTCTGTCCATGGGATTCTCCAGACAAGAATACTGGAGTGCATTGCCATTTCCTTCTCTAGAGCATCTTTCCGACCCAGGGTTAAGCTCATGTCTCCTGCATCTCCTGCATTGCAGGTGGATTCTTTATCACTTGAGCCATTGGGGAATGCAGTTACTATCACATTATCATCAGTTCAGTTCAGTTCAGTTCAGTTCAGTCACTCAGTCGTGTCCGACTCTTTGCAACCCCATGAATCACAGCACTCCAGGCCTCCCTGTCCATCACCAACTCTTGGAGTTCACTCAGACCCACGTCCATCGAGTCAGTGATGCCATCCAGCCATCTCATCCTCGATCGTCCCCTTCTTCTTCTGCCCCCAATCCCTCCCAGCATCAAAGTCTTTTCCAATGAGTCAACTCTTCGCATGAGGTGACCAAAGTCTGGAGTTTCAGCTTTAGCATCATTCCTTCCAAAGAAATCCCAGGGCTGATCTCCTTCAGAATGGACTGGTTGGATCTCCTTGCAGTCCAAGGGACTCTCAAGAGTCTTCTCCAACAACACAGTTCAAAAGCATCAATTACTCTCACATCCATACATGACCACTGGAAAAACCATAGCCTTGACTAGACGGACTTTAGTCGGCAAAGTAATGTCTCTGCTTTTGAATATGCTGTCTAGGTTGGTCATAACTTTTCTTCCAAGGAGTAAGCGTCTTTTAATTTCATGGCTGCAATCACCATCTGCAGTGATTTTGGAGCCCCAAAAAACAAAGTCTGACACTGTTTCCACTGTTTTTCCATCTATTTCCCATGGAGTGATGGGACCGGATATCATGATCTTCATTTCCTGAATGTTGAGCTTTAAGTCAACTTTTTCACTCTCCTCTTTTACTTTCATCAAGAGGCTTTTTAGTTCCTCTTCACTTTCTGCCATAAGGGTGGTGTCATCTGCATATCTGAGGTTATTGATATTTCTCCCAGCAATCTTGATTCCAGCTTGGGTTTCTTCCAGTCCATATCGTCAGGAGATAAAAGTTCAAAGCAAGTTCTGAAGGAACGAGAAACTAAATTTGGAACCTCAAATTAGTTCTTACTTGGCTGACTGGCTGAGTTTTGTTACATTTCAGCAGGTGGTTTTATCAGTGTTTACATTCTTAATAAACAAGTTTGGTTTGTTATATGTTGATCACATACTTCTCCAAATAAATGATTTCACAACCAACTGAAGGCTCTTGACATCTCCAGCTAGAGTCGACTTGCCTTCAGTGCTGGAGACACAAAGTAGGTCAGGTTTGTGGGGGGAACTAAAGATCAATGACACCCATTCAAGAGAGATGGTAAGTTTTCATATATAATACAATGCAAACACATGGACTTTTCCCCCGTTCTTGCTAAATGCATATTTCATTAGTGTTCCATAATCAGGAGGATTAACTGTGGGAGGGGGACATTTAATTTTAAACATCAAGAAAGCTGCCAAGTTAGTCACTTCCCCTATGTTTTCTCCTCAAAGGGAGAGACTATTTCATCCATTCCATTATTTCCAAGGACAGGGATCCAACTAGTGCCATTTTAAAGCCAGCTAAAGTTACACTACATAAAAATGCCTATTATATGTATTCTGACCCAACACTTCATTTTCAAGATTATAAGATTAATGCCCTTTAAAAAAATACACTGTATGCTTCGTTTTTATTAATTGGAAAGATGTGAAACATTCCTTTTAAGAAATCCTGAGAGAGAAAGGCTCTCTATTATTTTGTTAATCCGCCTGTAATGTAGGACACCTGGGTTCGATCCCTGGCTTGGGAAGATCCCCTGGAGAAGGGAACGGCTACCCACTCCAGTTTTCTGGCCTGGAGAATTCCATGGACTGTATAGTCCATGGGGTCACAAAGAGTTGGACATGACTGAGTGACTTTCACAGCCGGACACACACAGATATATTTGAAGCTCCTAGAAAGCATCTGACACAGAGCAGGCACTCAACATACGTGTTTTGGATTAAAAAAAAATCAATCATAAATTTAACGCTGGTAGTGTTTGTTCAGCTGAAAAGTTGTGTCTGACTCATTGTGACCCCAACGAACTATAGCACACCAGACTTCCCTGTCCTTCACAATTAAGGAAATCCTCTTTTTCCATTATATTGTCATACCTAAAATCAGGATAATCATCTTCGACTCCATTAGACAGAGGTAAACACATCAGATGACACCAGCACAAAAATCACTCATTATCTACTCTAAGTTAGAGATCTCCATTCATTGGGGCAGTTTTCTCTTCTCAATTCAGAGCAACTGGGGTCTACATGAGACATATCCACTATAGCCCCAGTAGACGAATCTGTTTGCTCACCCACTCTTTGATGTTCACAGCTCACATATAGTAAGACACTTTACCTTTGCATAACCCAGCATTATCATGCGCACCAGGACCACATTTATATGCACTCCCAGGGACTCATCGTGGTAAATTTCATTCACCTAGAAACAAAGGAGATAATTACTAGAGGAAAGGCCACAGAAAGAACTTTAGGAGATGGACACTTGGGGAAACGGCTCTGTAATCCCAAATACAGGAGACGAGTCACTTTTTTTTTAGTTTAAACTGATATTGGAAATGAAATCATTTACATTTAACTTTGGAATGATTCCTGGCTATGTGAATTACTGATACTGTAAACCCTGTAGTATCATGAATATAGAAACTAGGCTGTAAAAGGACTAAAAATATTAGAGTGTTAAGAATACATGTGTACTATGATCCACAGATAAAATTCATCAAAAGTAATCACATTTAAGAATCTGCCTTCCAATGCAGTAGACATGAGTTTGATCCCTGGTCAGGAAGATCTGCTAGAGAAGGGACAGGCTAACCACTCCAGTATTCCACTCCAGTATTCTTGAGCTTCCCTTGTGGTTCAGCTGGTAAAGAATCCACCTGCAATGTGGGAGACCTGGGTTCGATCTCTGGGTTGGGAAGATCCCCTGGAGAAGGGAAAGGCTACCCACTCCAGTATTCTGGCCTGGAGAATTCCACAGACTGTATAGTCCGTGGGGTCACAGAGTTGGACGCGACTAAGCTACTTTCACTTCACTTCGGGAAGATCCCACATGCCATGGGACAACTAAGCCCGTGAGCTTTGACTACTGAAACCCAAGTGCTCTAGGGCCCATGCTTCAAAACAAGAGAAGCCACTGCAATGAGAAGCCTGTGCACCACAACTAGAAAATAGCCCTTCCTTGCCACAACTAAAGAAAGCCCGCCTGCAGCAATGAAAACCCAGGACAGCCGAAAAATAAACAAACAAAAGCTTTAGCAAGACCACGATTCAGGTGAAGCATCTGCCAGCATGAGGGATGGCAACCTGTGAAGATAAAGAGCAAGCGTGTCCTGCAGGGTGCCTCTGTTTCCACCAGGGCCGCTACCTCTTGTTAGGGAAGCTGGCGTGCAGGAGCTGTGGTGGTACCTGTGGGCCAGTAACTGGGTGGTGCTCCCAATGCCTCTTCCACCCCAAGAATGGGGCATCTGAGGCAATGATTATTTAGAAGTCTCACAGTAAAGAAATCCTTCCACATTTGGATTACTAAGATGACTGTTCAAGTACATATAATATCAGTCCTGGGTAAACCTCAGAGTGGTAAAGTTGAGTCATTGCTCTTGATTTAATTTTAAATGTTAAGTTAAAATTTCTACAGGTAATCCGGTATACTTTAAAACCATAGATATTAGAACTTACACAACCTCAGAGGTCACAGTCCAACAGATTTTTATAGATGAGGAAGATGAAGACCACAGAGATTAATTAACCTGCAGAAACAGTCAATTATTGACAGTCTAAAAAGACTTCTGGCTTCCCTGAAGGCTCAGCAGTAAAGAATCTGCCTGCAACATAAGAGACACAGGAGATGTGGGTTTGACCCCTGGGTCTGAAAGATCCCCTGGAGGAGGAAATGCCAACCCACTCCAGTATTCCTGTCTGAAAAATCCCATGGACAGAGGAGCCTGGCGGGGTATATTCCAAAGGGTCGAAAAGAGTCGGACACAACTGAACGTGTACGACCATGCAGAAGAGCGAAGTGACTTCTATTTTCTGGTTATGCTAGTGCAAAATTGGTGTGAATAAAAATTGCTAGTAAGTTGGAAATGCTAATGGTGCCTTTATCTGGCTACATTTCAAAGTTCTTAGCTGTTCTCAGGAACAGGGAACCAACATTTGTCATAATTACTGAAAGAGGGATGGAAAATGAGTCTCAATTCAACTCAAGACCCAGGAGGTTTGGACAGAAGGCACAGAGGGAAGATAGGCAAAATCTCATAGAGAGAAGCCTTAAAAAGAAATATAACTCAAGGATAATAGAATGCTCTAAAAAAGAGAAATGTATGGATTTCTAATTATACTGACCAAGAAACAGACCAAGAAATCTCAAATGAAAAGTTTCAGGAATATAATCGGACCACACAGAACACCATAAATATCAAAGTGTTCAATGTAGGTTGAAGGTAAGTAAGTAAAGACACTCAGTCATGTCTGACTCTTTGTGACCCCATGGACTGTACGCCACCAGGGTCCTCTGTCCATGGGATTTTCCAGGCAACAATACTGGAGTGGGTTGCCATTCCCTTCTCCAGGGGAACTTTCTGACCCAGGGATCAAATCTGGGTCTTCTGCATTACAGGTAGATTCTCTACCATCTGAACCACCAGGGAAACCCATGTATACATAGATATACATTTACAAACTCACACATACACACACACACACGTACAATGGTAAGACCCAATTTAACTACTATTCAAGATAAGCCAAGGAGTGAAAACAATCGGTAATTCACTCTTGCATTGCACAAGTATGCAGGCTGGTAGCACATGCCCAAGCAATTCAACTAGAGGCCATTGTAAATCTGTAACATTGAGTTCATTTTGTCTGTTCTGTCTGATGAAAGAGATGTATACAAATGGGAGTGCTTCCCTGGTGGCTCAGCAGTAAAGAATTTGTCTGCCAATGCTGGAGATGAGGATTTGATCCCTGGATTGGGAAGATCCCCTAGAGAAGACATAGCAACCCACCCATTCTTACCTGGCTAATCCCATGGTCAGAGGAGCCTGGCCAGCTTCAGTCCAGGCGGTAACAAAGAGTAGACACAACTTAGAGACTAAACAACAATAGCAACAATACAAACAGGAATGTAACCAGAGTCCTCTAAGCAAGGGGCCTAGAAATGGGCTGCATAAAACGTGGTGGGAGAGGTGTGGTGGCTAAGAGCCTGACACGACCCACTAATAGTCTCAGTTGACATCTTTCTTGACATCTCAGAAAGCTTCATCTTTCTGAGTCTCAGTCAAATGGACAGAATAAGAATACTATCTCATATGATTGGGGTAAGAATTGAAAGATTTTATTTATGCACACAACAGCTCAAAAATTTCAAGAGTGAGAAGGAGAAAAGTACATTAAAGCACGTAAGAGTATAGGAAGTAGAAAAGAAAACCTAAAGAAAAGGAAAAAAGCCACCATATGGAAAAAGGGTTCAATTTGCTCTGAATGTCTACGGCAAATAAAACTAAAACCATGGGTTCACTGTTAAAGGGGGAGATTTCAGGTCAATATAAGGAGAACTGAATGCTGACCCAAAAACTGTAATTTCTTATGACCCTTTTGGCCATGGGCAGATTCTGTTATCTTACTCCATATCTCATAATGCCTAATTGAGGACTGAATGCTCCTCTTCTTCAGGATTATCTGATAAGAAATATCTAGCATAATAATTCCAAAACAAGTAAATGTCTGAAGCCAGGCCTGTCATCGACAGAAACTCATGGACATTCCAAGAGACTTCTCATAAGGCGGTTGTTCTGAATTAGCATAAAGGCTTCACACACAAAGTTTTTACATGTACTTAGTGTGTGCTTAGTCATTCAGTCATGTCCAACTCTTTGTGATCCCCACACTGGAGTGGGTTGCCATTTCCTTCTCCAGGGGATCTTCCCAACAGAGGGATTGAACCCACATCTTCTGTGTCTCTGGCATTTCAGGCGAATTCTTTACCACTGAGCCACTGGGGATGTCCTGCTGCAGCTGCTGCTGCTGAGTCACTTCAGTCGTGTCCGACTCTGCGCGACCCCATAGACGGCAGCCCACCAGGCTCCCCCGTCCCTGAGATTCTCCAGGCAAGAACACTGGAGTGGGTTGCCATGTCCTTCTCCAACGCATGAAAGTGAAAAGTGAAAGTGAAGTCGCTCAGTCATGTCCGACTCCTAGCGACCCTATGGAGTGCAGCCTACCTGGCTCCTCCGTCCATGAGATTTGCTGGGCAAGAGTACTGGAGTGGGTTGCCATTGCCTTCTCCTAACATGTACTTAATGTATCAATAATTGAAATGTAAATGCATTTAATGTAAAAGATGTTGAAATTAATGTTAGTGAGTTTACAAAATTGGGGAACAATATAATTTTAAACTAAAGAAAAACAGATTAAAAGAACTAAATTAATTTCTGGAGGAGAAGTGATGCAGGGAAGGGAGGGCCTTACAACCATGGCTGAATAGCAGTGACAGTGATACTTTTAAATGCTATGGGAGACTTTTATGTCAGAAAACTATTAGACTCATAAAATAAATGAAAGGTGGCAATTATAACAAATAGCTTGTGATATCTGAGTTAGTATAATGTACATATGAAAAATGAAAGTGAAAGTCATTCAGTCGTATCCAACTCGATGTGACCCCATGGACTATAGGCCATTAGGCTTCTCGGCCCATGGAATTCTCCAGGCAAGCACACTGGAGTGGGTTGCTGTGCCCTCCTCCAGGGGACCTTCCCAACCCAGGAATCGAACTCAGGTCTCCTGCATTTCAGGAGGACTCTTTACCATCTTGAAACACCAGGGAAACTCATAACATACATATAATCACCCTAAATTAGTACATTCATTTTTGTTTGGTAATTTTAAAAGTCAGCACAGTACTGAGAAATATAAAGGACACACTTAATGTTCTCAATAGCAATATTATATTATAAAATGATGAAATAAAAAGGCACTTTTTAAAAGGTTAAATTTACCATTCACCAAAAGAAAAGTGGTATTTAACAATAGTCCCTATTATGCCAGACTAGTAAGTTAACAGAGTACCCCAGTAGAAATCAAGATCAGTTTTGGAATGTTCCAAGTTGGCACAAATTTGTGAAACTGTCTCAGAGTATAGCATGGATAGAGATAACCAAATATAAGGCAATACATAGGATAAAATATTCTTTCAATGTGGCAAATCAACAAATATTAGGTGTCTCTATTGTACAAAGCACTGGATATCATTTATTATTTTGCCTCTCAAGGTTCAAAAAGTTGCTTGCTTTCCATTACTGAATTTTAAAATGTACCTAATCAGTAACAGGATGTAAAGTTTTTTAGGCTCTGAGACACACAGGATATGATAAGAGGTGCAGAAATAATCAGCATCACAGAATTAAATATATTCTAAGACTTGAATTCGAGTCCCAAATCTGCCCCCAACAAACTGAATGACTTTGGGTTGGTCACTTAACATCTCTGAGCCTCTGTTTTCTCACTGGCAAATTATAATCATACTTGCTCTTTTTGCTTCACACAGCTGCTGTTCAAATCAAACAAAATGCCACAAACTGCCCTCAGCAAAATAAAAGGCACATGAGAACACTTCTACCTATCCATACCAAAATGTTAAAGGTTTATGAACATATTTTCCAATCTATCCGAAAAGAGCAAAGAAAAACAAACAAAAAAATAAACAAACAAAAAACATAACTCTCCCCATCTTAGTTTTCACTGAAAAGGATTTGAAAAATCTTGTACTGTGAATTTATTTACTCTCAATAGAATAATAATAGAATCAAAGATTCAGTTTAAATTACAAAAAAAAGGGGGAAAAATTTAATAATTTTATTTTTCAAAAATACTTTTTCCAGCAGAGGGCAGTACACACATGTTAGAGGCGGGTGGAGCGGCTGTGTTAAACACCTGAATGTACTTACACAACACTGGGTATGTTTGCCTTTTGTATATTTACACATAAATAAAATAAGCTCCTTAAAATGAAATAGAAATTTTAAAATATTCTAACCTGAGGAAAACACTGAATGACTGGACTCTTAAAAACAAAATAAATATTGATGACACATTTATGTAGATTGTTTTTCAGTGTCATCTGATTAACACATTATATGAGAGGCACAAAGAAACTTAGGATTTGGGTATAAATTAATCATGAGTTTTAACAACCAATACATGATATACAGAAAGAAATAAACAGATCATACTGAATTAAAATTGTGGATATGTTAAGATGAATGAAAATAATATTTTTTAAGAAAGCATTTTTATAACAGTGACAAGGAAAGCTACTTTTTCCTAATTTAAAGCAGAATCAAGAACACAAAAAGCCAGCATTAACACAGAGCTTTCCAAGTTCCAGACACGGTTTTAAATACTTTAGCTATGTTAATCAAGTAATGCATAATCTTTGAAACAACTTTAAAGATATTATCTCCATTTTACATCAAAAAAAATTGAGGCCCAGAGAGGTTAAGTACTTTGCCCAAGGTCACACAGCTAGTACACAGAGTAAAGGATGTACACCTAGGCAGTCTGGCTCCAGAGTCAGTAGTTTTTACCAACTCGCTACACTTCTACACACCTGCAGACCACACCACTGTCGCGATGCAAAACAAATCTAATTTTAGAATAATCATTATCCCTGTGTTTAAGAAAGTGATGTGTAAGCATACTGATAAAGATAACTCGAAAAAACTTTACTTCTTTTCCATAATTTTCCTTTGTGTAAATTTTAAGGAAATGAATTAATTGGACTTGGGTTTGGGTGAACTCCGGAAGTTGGTGATGCACAGGGAGGCCTGGCGTGCTGCGGTTCATGGGGTCACAAAGAGTTGGACACAACTGAGCGACTGAACTGAAGAATTAATTAGATTTGAGATTGACTCCAAATAAGGATTTCTTGAAAGTCAATATAATCTAAAAATATATTGGGAAAAAATGAAAAGGAGCTGGAGCAAATCACTGGAAAAAACTGAATAGGAAAAGAAAAGACAGGGCTGAAATTTATAACCAGTGTTTGGGGTTGTAAGCAAAGCATTAAGCATAAACAGTCTAAGAAGTCATATATCAGATATTACATAAGGCAAATCAAAGTTTATTGATGCAAAACTGAATATCCTGCCACCATGTCAGGCAACCTAAGGAGCACAGGCGGATTTTCTATAAGGTGATCAGGGTTGAGCCCAGAATATTTATTAAATTACTTGAAAAATGGGGTAAATAGGATATTAACTTTTAAGTAACCTTAAATTGGAAGGGATTGCCAATGTGAAGGTGGGGAAAGGTAATGATTTTAGGAATAGTTGATTTACTTGATTAATTAAATCAAGTATTCCTTTCCTTAAGAGGAAAATTCCTTCCAGGTTTGTTCCTTAACAGGACAGTTTCTCCCAGGACATTTCCCAGGACATTTCCCAGGACATTCTGACCTGCTTTGTCTGACTAGCTGATGAACAGCTTTGTCTGCCTTTGACAAAAAAAAAAAAAAAAAAGCACTCATATTTCTTTAGGACGGAGGGATGAGGTCTTGAAAGGCCATATTGCTCAGTGCTTAAGGGTATGGGCTCCACAGTCAAACTGCCTGGGTTTGCTCTATGTGACCTTGGGCATCTTGTTTGTTTCTGTGCCTCAGTCTTCTCATCTGTAAAATGGGATAATTACACTACTGTCCTTATAGGATTGCTGAGAGGGATAAAGGAGGTCACATACATACAGTGCTTAAAGGTGCCTGGGCCTTGCAAATATAAAAACAAAAATTGTTAGCCAGCATTAGTAATATTATATAGAAGCAAATAAATGGTATACATGTATAATTTTTTTAAAGAGACTTTTTGTTAACTAAAAGCAAAGAAGTATGACAGGACAGCCTCAGTGACTTTGGCTGGACATAAACAAATCCTACAGTAGACTGGGAAAATATATTACTCTATCCACAGCCACACCTTGTTGAGCAAAAACTTCCAAACACATAGCTGCTTAGATTTGCAGTCCTGTCCTCTATATTTTTACTCAGGGTGTAGCTGTCTCCTAACCTGTCAACTCCTTTCCCCTCACTTCCAATTTCAGAATAATAATGACTGCTTTTTTAAAAAATTGAAATACAGTAATTTAAAATGCTGGATTAGTTTCAGGTGTATGGCAAGGTGACTCAGTTATACTCTTTATTTCATATTCTTTTCCATTATGGGTTATTATAAGATATTGAATATAGTTCCCTGCACCAGACGGTAGGTCCTTGTTGACTATTTATTTTATATACAGTAGCACTACAGGTAAAGAACTCACTTGCCAATGCAGGAGATATAAGAGATGCAGGTTCGATCCCTGGGTCAGGAAAATGCCCTGGAGAAGGAAATGGCAACCCACTTTAGTATTCTTGCCTGGAGAATCCTATGGACAGAGGAGCCTGGTGGGCTACGGGCCATAGGGGTGCAAGGAGTCGCACACAACTGAGGCAAATTAGCATGATTAGCACGTGTATCTCTTAATCTCAACCCTCTAATTTCCCCCTCCCCTAATAACTACCTTTTATGAATAGTCTCATCTAATATTTAGTGAACTGAATTGTGCCTAAGGGTACTAGGGGTCGGAAACTGATTGACAAGTGAGTTTAAGTCTCTGCTCTTAAACTATTGTTGTTTGATTGCTAAGTCGTGTCCAATTCTTTTGCAGCCCTATAGACTGTAGCCCACCAGGCTCCTCTGTCCAAGGGATTTCCTAGGCAAGAATACTGGAGTGAGTTGCCATTTCCTTCTCCAGGGAATCTTTCTGGCCCAGAGATCGAACCTGAGTCTCCTGCATTGGCAGGCAGGTTCTTTACCGCTGAGTCTCCAGGGAATGCTGCTCTTACCATGAATACATTCTAATAGGTAAAACAGGCACTAAGCATGGAAAATATAAATCATCACAAAAAGACATGCGGACGAGGTCATTTCGGATGGGAAAGGGTGCTCTGAAGAAAATCTGAGTGATGAGCTAGAGGATAAGAGAGAGAGGAAGAAGCTACCTGAAGCTGTGGCATTCAGAGCGTGAAGACCCATCTGGACAAGAAGAAAATAGGCAGTTGCCTCTCTGGGGAAAAAGTGATCCAGGAAGAAGGGAGGAGCTGGTACAAAAGCTCAACCTCTGTTATCATGAATCTCAAACACTACGAAGGGGACATCGTGATATATAAAAAAGAGACTGAGACCCAGAGAAGTTCTACAATTTGTACCCCAAATGATTAGCACAGCTACAAATCCAATAAGTCTGTATGACACCAATGTCTCTTCTCTGTTATAACCATCTTGCCTGTTTATTTCTTCCTGTCATAGTAGAAGTACTAAGTTTCCTTCCTTGAGGCTCTTTCACACTTCCTTAGGGCTCTTCCCTGGTGGCTCAGATAGTAAAGCATCTGCCTACAATGTGGGAGACCTAGGTTCAATCCCTGGGTTGGGAAGATCTCCTGGAGAAGGAAATGGCAACCCACCCCAGTACTCTTGCCTGGAAAATCCTATGGAAAGAGGAGCCTAGTAGGCTACCGTCCATGGGGTCACAAAGAGTCGGACGTGACTGAGTGACTTCACCCACTCACTCACACTTCCTTAAAGATATTTATTTGCTCCAAAAAATCAATGCCATTTTTTGTATTCAATCGCTCCCCTTCTCGAGGTTCTTTTCCCTCTTTTACTAATATTCCCAATTTTCCTTCATTATGAAAAAATAAAGCCCCCTATAATATTTTGTAGCATTTAGTACTGTTCATCACTACATTCATCAATGATATTATTCAAATTCATCAATGATATCCAAGTTATTTGGCTATATTTTAATAATTGCTCCTTTTCCACTGGCTTACTCACACACATCAGTATGTCTCAATGTTTTGTTTTTGATTCTCTTTTCACATACTTTCTCTGCAATATTTCATCCACTGCTGTTTCTTCAACCAATTTCTATAGAGTGATGAATCCCAAATATCTCACACTGAATCACCTCTCTTAGGCTTCACAGTCATCTGTTCAGCTCTAGTAAGAGAGCTATCTATTTGGAAATACATCAGTATATCTCAAAGTATACTCACCCTCTCCTGTTCTTCTCTCTGAGTATTCTATCACAGCTAAAGATGAAACCATCTTTTAAAAAAAAATATTTATTTTGGCCATACTGAGTGGCATGTGGGTTCTTAAAACCAGAGATCAAATCCACACCTGCTGCACTGGAAGTATGGATTCTTAACCACTGGACCACTAGGGAGGTCCCAAAGATGAAACCATCTGATTCTTCTTCTTCAAGCATTATAGTCAGTATATTACCAAGTCCTGCAGTACCTCTCACATCTGTCTCTCCTGTCCACCTTCATGTCCAGCACCTCAGTATGTGTCCTACTCAGTTGGACTGCTGCAACCACCTCTTAAAATCTTTGCAAATATTTTCATTTGGGTAATTTGGGCTCATTTCATTTGTTCTCCAGAAGGACAGGTTATCGGGTTCACATAGCTGTTCTCCGTAAGCATGAGGCTCTTATTTTATGGTTAATTATGCTTTGACTTCCCTAGGTATCAAAGGAGCTTTGGGTGGACCAAGGATAGGCAATTCAGCTATAAGGCCTCATGAAGTCTTCCAGCCTTTGGAATAGTGGAAACATACCAAAAGCTCTGGCAGAACTGATTTCTTTCTTCAAGAATGAGAAAGACAATTTGCTTAGCAAACTAAAAAGTTTTTCTGCTGTAGGACCCTTGAAAAAATAAAGGCTGAAACAAACCAGGGAAACAAGTATTTATTTCTTGTTCAGTTAAAATTAAAGGACCTATGAAACAGCAGCACTGTTTGCATATTATGTCATGTTAATTTCACCTGTGATGAAGGGAGTTTCTTCTAGAATGATGGGTCCAGGATATTCCAGGGAAGGTGTACATATTTATACAAGGGGTGGCTGAAATGATGTGTGCTTACTCCAGTCTGTCTCTGTGACCTTGTGTGTTCAATCCACATTGGGGACAGTAAGTTTTTTGAGGTAGGAAGGGATAGAATAAATCACAAGGAATCTGAGGCCAGATGGATTACAGTTTGTCCCCTAATTTGGTCACTTATATATTAATGCTATGTATCTATGTTCATAGCACAATGTCTAACAGAGTCTCTTCCTCCAAATCATTCAATTTTATCCTGAATTCTCTTTTTAAAACACAAACTAATCTTTAAAATCCTTTTCATAAACCTTCTTCACTAGCACCGTGAATTTCCAACTCCTCAGCATAATACATACATTTTTCTACAGGCAGCCTCAGATTCTTTACCCAGCCTCACCTTCTGCCATCTCCACCTCCAGTAGCGCTAAAGACATCATGAGCTACCACTTTAAAAATCTTTATAAAATCTGTTCCCCATCTTCCCAAACCCATCTTCTCTTTTTTCTAGCAGGGAAATGCTAATTCATTCTCTAGGTTTCAAGTCAAATGACACATCCTCTATGAAGATTTCATTTGCCAGTTATGTTACTTGCCAAACCACATCCCCTCCTTCTCAGTTAATGTTTACACAGTATTTTGTGGCTGAATCTCTTCAAGAAACTATCACATTTTATTATTATTGCTTCTTGATTTGTTTATTTCACTGCTAGAGTTAGCTTCTCGTGAAAAAGGAGCTAAATTGTATTCATTTTTGCCTCCCTAGAATCTAAGAAGACTTGGCCTATGGGAGGGTATGTCTGCTAGGTGAATAAATGTCTGGAAGGCTGATGTGAATTCAAATGTAAAGAATGGATTAAAGATAATTAAAGACAATAACCCAAATCACAGAATGGCTACAGGATTTGCTCAAGTTGCCTGAACATGTATACTCCCTAGATAAATCTGCCTCAAACTCACATTCAGCATTTTCAGAAACACTAGCTAAGAAATTAAAAGCAGTGAAGGGATTGAATCATCATTAAGCAACCAATAATCACATTAGTTTGCTAATCCTTGAATAAGTCCATTAATGCTCTGTTAGGACTAGTGTACTTCCAGGAGTATACATTTTCCTGTAAAAGTATTAGGTAGGGAAGCTTGCCATATCCAGCAAAACACATTTATGAATTCCCAGTTCATTGTCTGTCATAGATGGCCAATTTTAGTACATGAGAAAACTGAATGTTCTTAATGATTAATAATTACTTGGAAGTACAAGATTTTTTTTTCACACATTTAAAAAAGGGAGTTACACTTTTTTTAATGAATTGTTTTCTTTTGGTAAATCCTGAGATTAAGGGATTGACTCAATTCTCTGCAGGGCACTGAACATTTTAATAGGCACATCAGACCCAGATCACCTCACAAATCTTAGCAAATGACAGAGATACCTGCCACCACAAAGTGTTAGTGACGAGAAACTTCTGGCACATGGAAGGAAAATACCTGCCTTCCTCCTCCTCCAACTGCAGAATCTGCTTTATCATCCTGTTAGGGAGAATCTTCAACTAGATTGCTAGCTGATTTGATTCAATCACACAAGTAACTGAATTCTCAATGTTAGGGCTTGAACGGTATTCTAACAAGATAAAGGAACAAGTAAAGACATTAGAATTTTATTTGGCAAGGGATATACAGAAATGCATCAACTTTGCAACAAGAGGCAGTAAAGCCTAGGGAGGAAGAGCAATCGTTTCTGAAGGCCCAAGGATCTATCCAGTTCTTTACATTTTTACATCTTTACATTTCAATCTCTTAATTTACAAACTAGGACTGAAAACGAACCTATAGTTGAAGAATTTTCCCTAATTCTTGTGAAGCATTTAACATCACGACCAGGCACACAGCAAAGGCTAAATGTTGTGCCAGTTGCTCAGTTGTGTCCAACTCTTTGCGAAGCCATTGGCTGTAGACCACCAGTCTCCTCCGTCCATGGGATTTTCCAGGCAAGAACACTGGAGTGGGTTGCTATTTCCTTCTCCAGCAGTATAAACCCCCATTCTTAATGACATTAAATCGTTCTTCTGAATCTGAAACTAGATTATTTCTAATATCTTCAAAGATTGCATCATTAGCCTTGAGTCTACACAATCTTGTTTTTTTAAATAGGCCACCCCATCTATGTGAATGGCACCATTATCCAGTAGTATTTGAACCAGAAAGGTGTAAATCACGATGGATTCCTCCCTTCCCTTGAGCTCCCTATTTGATCCACTGACAAATTCTATTGATTATACTATGAATGTTGCTGCTGCTGCTGTTTCGTCACTAAGTCGTGTCCTGCTCTTTGTGACCCCATGGACTGCAACCCACCATGTTCCTTTGACCATGGGATTTCCCAGGCAAGAATACTGGAGTGGGTTGCCATTTCCTTCTCCAGGGAAACGTCCTGACGCATGGAATGAAGCCAAGTCTCCTGCCACCTGGGAAGCCACTCTACTGTGAATACTCCCTTATTGTTGCAATCGTCATTGTCCAGTAAACTATCATCTGCCTAGACATCTACAATTGATTTCTAATTGATCTGTCTTCATTGTCCCTAGATCACTGCCATCTATTCTTTACAACACAGAAAAAGGCTTTCAATGACTTTCCACTAATTCTCTTAGAATTGAATTCAGTCTCCTCCCATGACCTGGAAGATGCCTGCCCTCTTCTTCAAGCTCCACCTGACTCCTTGAATGATAGACTCAAGCCACAGTGGCTTTCTTTTTATAACTAAAACACTTGCTCTTATTCAATGGCTCTTTCTTCTTTTTTCAATCTCAACTTACCCATCATTTCTTGGGAGAAGACTGTCCCTACCACTCGTTAGCCCTGTTATTCCCTTTCTAAGCAAACTGTTGGTTCCCTGTAGAATTCTTATCATAACCTTTGATATGCTTGCTTGATTTCCCCACCAATCTGTAATCTGAGTATGAACAGAAAATGTCTTTGTGTTCCCAACTAAATACTTGGTACACAGCATTAAAATATTTGCTAAAATACTGAATCAGTTACAGTTTTATTGGATGTATACTATGTGGCTGACATTGTTTTTATGTGTGTGTGCTAAGTCACTCAGTCCGACTCTTTGCAACTCTGTGGACTGTAGCCTGCCAGGCTCCTCTGTCCATGGGATCCTTCAGGCAAGAATACTGGAGTGGGTTCCCATGTCCTCCTCCAGGGGATCTTCCTGACCTAAGGATTAAACCTGGAACTCTTAAGTCTCCTGCACTGGCAGGCAGGTTCTTTACCACTAGCACCAGGAAGCCCTGACACTATTTTAGATGTAAATATGAAGCTTAAAAGGAGAAGGCAATGGCACCCCACTCCAGTACTCTTGCCTGGAAAATCCCATGGACAGAGGAACCTGGTAGGCCACAGTCCATAGGGTCACTAAGAGTCGGACACAACTGAACGACTTCACTTTCACTTTTTACTTTCATGCATTGGAGAAGGAAATGGCAACCCACTCCAGTGTTCTTGCCTGGAGAATCCCAGGGACAGGGAAGCCTGGTGGGCTTCCATCTATGGGGTCGCACAGAGTCGGACACGACTGAAGTGACTTAGCAGCAGCAGCAGCAGCATGAAATTTAAAAATGCATAGTAACTGTACTCAAGGAGCAAACAACCTATCAGAGAGCTACTGCCAGGAATTCACACATTTTATAATAAGGAGATGGTTTGTGAAAGGTTCACAGGAGCTGACAGTTGACCCTGATCTTCATGAGTGAAAATATTACCATAAAAGAAAAATGGAGATGAAGGGGGAGGAAGGAACAATGGGAAGAAAGTTTAGAGACAACAAAGAACAAAGGCACCAAAGATGGATTTTAATTGCCATGATATCTTCTACCCATAGCCTTGGTTCTGAACACAATGGAAACTGTGGAAAGATGAGGTTTTCTGAAGCCAATACATTTAATTTCGTCTGACCAACAATAACTGCTGTAAGCAAAATAATACAGAATATATGTGCTGTTATTTCCTCATCTATAAAATGAAGGGATAACAATAATATGCTTCTTATGGTACTTCCCAATGGGAAATTCCATGATTCTTGAGTTTCTTTTTCATAAGATTCTTAAGGGCAGGAATCACTGGACTGAGAGTTGAATAAATGTTTAATGAATAGATTCACTTTTACACAATTTATACTCATGTGCTCTTTTTGTTTACTAGTCCCAGTATATGTGGACTTCAAATTCTGATACCAGTTTATTATGATGGTGAAAACCAACACAAGATCTACTTTCTGGGTTGCTTTTAGAAACAAATTAGGTAGGTTAATTTTTGTCCATATTAGAAGATTAGTACTTCTGTAACTTTTCTTTATCCCGTCACAAATAGATATATTAATACATGATAAAAGGAAAGCTTTGCCTGAGACAAAGAAAGGATAAAAATAAGATAGTAATATGCCATCACCCTTTATCACCAAAAGGTGTAAAAGTGCATATGCAAAGAAAGAAAATGATTCCCAGAGTCAAGACAAACGGTAAGTACTGTTAGCTGTTGCAGTGGCTGAGAGAAATTCTAGCTTCTAAAAGGATTAGAGTAGATGGAACATATGGCTTTTATGTCCTTTTGACTTTCACTTAATAATTTGGTAAAAGTTAACCAGTTCCAGAACAACAACAGCAAAAAATGTCATGATCCTGTAGCACCAGCTTCTACTTCTTTCAAATCAAACTAACATTGTGAAGAGTGGTCTTCATTTCGTCATCTTTACCAAAATCTGTGCTTCCTGGTATGATCTACAAAGAATTTCTTTATATTCTCCCAGTGTATTAAACATAGTAAATATCCATCCATTGTTGGCTAAAAATCTATAAACAGAAGTAAACAAAGTGGAGCAACCTCTCTGGAAAGTTCTATAATTGCTATCTAAGTTCATTTTCTTATTTTACATTAATCTCCTTCATGTAACCTGTATGTAGTCAAATTCAAATATATGCTGTGCATCTATTTGGAACTTTGAATATTCAACTGTCTTCTCTGACTGGAATTCCCTGTTGTTCATCTTCAAAGATCTAACTTCTAACATTCAACCATACTTCTTCTCCATACCTCTAGTTCAAAGACACCCTAGTAATCTTCCCCCATAGCAGAGAATCAATACTTGCTTGCAGTCAATTAGCACTTTCTAGATGATTTTATACATAATAAATTACAAATCTAATTTCCCCTAGCAAAGTATATCCACAAGTGAGGAAACACCTCTATTATACTAGAAGGTTTCTGGTTTGAATAAGTGGATGCCTAAAAGAGTCATTTACTGAGAAAAGGAGGGATAGGCAAGCTTCAATTTATTTGCTCTAAACTCTGAAAGTATCTGCAAGAACACTATGCTGAAACAAAAAATAATAATAATTTTTAATCAAACACTATTAAATGATACACTTAAAATGCATATTTTATTACATGTCAGCTATGCTTTAATGAAAGTTTATATTTAAGAGTAAAGAGTTTTTAATATTTTAATATTGACTTTATTTACTATTGTATCATATAATCATTGTATATTTTCTTCCTGTTGTGGTTAAGCAAAAATACATAAATCACTTTCTCTGACAACCCATTTCTACCCATATTTGAAGTCTCTCAAAAAATAGCATTTTATATTATAACCTTTAAAAGTTGAAAACACAATAAATGAAACAGGAGCAAACATCAGATCAGGTGTTCTTTTAATGCATTTACTTTTTTCATTAACCTCATTCTGAAGTAATTTCAGACTTACAAAAAAGATTGGAAATACAGAAAAAAGAATTTCCATACACCCCTGACCCAAGTTCTTCAAATGCTAACATTCATCATAACTACTATACACAGTACAAATTTAGAAAATTAATTTTAATGTGATACAATTAACTAACCTAAAGACTCACTTAAAATTTTATCAACTGTTCCACAAATACCTTTTTACTGTTCTATGATCCAATCTATGACATTTTGTTGCCATATCTTCTTAGTGTTCCTAAATCTAGGACAGTTCCTCAGTTTTTCTTTCAAGATTCTGATAGTTTTGAAGAGTATTGGTCAGTTATTGTGTAGAATGCCCCTCAATTTAAATTATTCTGATGGCTCCTTGTGTTGTTTTAAAATACAGTCATATCTGTTTATTTTTTCTTTAAAGATGCGTCTGGGAGAAATTTTGAGTTCTATGAAAGAGGATGAGTTAAAAATAAACATAGATGGAAGGCAAATGGAGATTCTCACTTTCATTGATTCATTTGCAAAGAAGCTGGGGATTCAGTGGAGGGCATGTTTCCTCTTAAGGAATCTTATTAAAATCACCTGGAGCCTGTTCACTTGAGACCCCAGAGGAAAGTGTTAACTCAGTGAGCTGTCTTTCCAGTGTCCAAATCCCAAGATTCCCAAGACAAATCACATAAAGAACTTTAGTATACTCATTTGCACAGTCATCACTATCATTGGACTTCCCTGGTAGCTCAGCTGGTAAAGGATCTTCCTGCAAAGCAGGAGACCTTGGTTCGATTCCTCGGTTGGGAAGATCCCCTGGAGAATGGATAGGCTACAGACCCAGTATTCTTGGACTTCTGTGGTGGCTCAGATGGTAAAGAATCTGCCTGCAATGCAGGAGACATGGTTTGGGATCCCTGGTTTGGGAAGATCCCCTGGAGGAGGGCATGGCAACCCACTCCAGTATTCTTGCCTGGAGAATCCCCATGGACAGAAGAACCTAGGGGGCTGCAGTTCATGGGGTCACAAAGTCGGACGCAACTAAGCACACGCATACTATCATTAGGCAATAAGGGCCTAAAACAAAGGAAATACATTTGTGTCCAAAAGGTGGCAACTATCTAATTTAAAATAGCAGGTAAACCAAAGCTATTTAACATTACTCTTGACTTATGCTTCAAGTGTTTTTCTTGGTTATACTTAAACTATGATTAACTGGAGTTAAAATTAAATAGAACTCGAAGTTTCACCTTCCTACCTCCCAATAACCTATCTCCTCCTCCTTCTACTTTGTTAAAGCCACCTGTTTCTACTTTGTTAAAGCACAAAAAATCATATATTCTCTCACAGTTTCCATGAGTCAGAAATTTAGGAACAATTTGGCTGGGTGGTCCCAGCTTGGTTTTTCTCATGAAGTCAAAGTCAGATGTCAGCTGGGTCTATTCACCTGAAGCCTTGATTAGGGTCTAGAGCGTGCATGCTCAGTCATGTCCGACTCTCTGGGACCCCATAGACTGTAGCCCGCCAGGCTCCTCTGTCCATGGGATTTCCCAGAAAGAATACTAGAATGCATTGCCATTTCCTGCTCCAGGGGATCTTCCCCACCCAGGGACTGAACACACGTCTCTTGCGCCTCCTGCATTGGCAGGCTTGTTCTTTACCACTAGCGCCACCTGCTATAAGGATGCCACTTGGAAGGTGGATTTCCTGTATGTATGGCAGTGGTGCTGGCTTCTGGCCAGAAGTACCTGATTTTCATCACATGAGCCACACCACAGAGATGCTTGAGTATTCTCACAGCATGGCAGTTGCTTTCTGCCAAGGTTTTTTCTACTCTAAATACTGGGGTAGACTTTTTCTCTTTAAGATGTCACTGGTCTTTGTCTGTTCCCTGAACACAATAGGCTTTGTTGCACCTCTCCCAATAAAATGCAAGCCTCTTAATTTTTGGAGAAAATGGTTCCAGGAAGGGTTTTTTGCCTGTCCCTCCCCCCACTCCAGGTTAATATTGAGAATGAAATCAGCTCAGTGAGGTCTGTATCCCTTTCTCTCCAGATTCTGGTCCTGGCTCATAGGTGGCAAAAGGCTCATGAGATTGGGTGCTGAGACGGGTTCCATCCTAGGCTCCAGACATCACCCTGAACAAATCCTTTATGATGTTTTCTGCTCTGAGATTCTGGGAAAACTGGGGCATCAAGTGGGGGTGGGGGCTGTGCTGCCTTTGTTTAAATCCCTCACAAAATTGCCATTTTGTTTTGGAGCAAGCCCTGTGCCTGTCAGTGATTCATGGCAGATACTTGCAAACATGTCATCTTTCTTCACATCACATGATGAGCCTTCTGCTTCCCTTTGTAGAACTTAGGGGGAAAAGCAAATTGTGGGAAGAGCTTTGGGTTCTTTACAGCCCCTGTCAACTGGCCATCTGCTAATCTCCTCGGTGCTGGACAGTCTATGCTCACACTGTCCTTTCTTCTTTAGAATTTTCCTGTGAGCACAGCCACCACTATTCACATTTTCCTGGTGAGGAACCTGAGAAGTTAGTACTTGTACAAGCTCTCCTACCATATAGTGCTAGGGGCAGGCTTAGACGCCAGACTCTCTTGCCTTCCCATTATTGTCTTGCACCTCCTACATATGTATTTTTAAATGATTGATACAACTCAGGAACAGACAAACGTAAGAGATGCAGAAGGCAAGGTTTGTGGGGAGAGGTACAGAGCTTCCATGCTCTTTCCAGGCTCTCACCCTCCCAGCACTGTGATGTGTTCACCAACACAGAAGCTGCTGCTGCTGCTAAGTCGCTGCAGTTGTGTCCAACTCTGTGCGACCCCAGAGACGGCAGCCCACCAGGCTCCCCCGTCCCTGGGATCCTCCAGGCAAGAACACTGGAGTGGGTTGCCATTTCCTTCTCCAATGCGTGAAAGTGAAAAGTGAAAGTGACGTCACTCAGTCGTGTCTGACTCCTAGCGACCCCATGAACTCCAGCCCACCAGGCTCCTCCGTGCATGGGATTTTCCAGGCAAGAGTACTGGAGTGGGGTGCCATTGCCTTCTCCGAACATAGAAGCTAGTCACTGTCTTTTGTTTTTGGCCATGCAGCATGTGGGATCCCAGTTCCCCAACTAGGGATAGAACCTGCTTCCTCTGCATTGGAAATGCAGAATCTTCACCACCAGACTGCCAGGGAAGCCCCTTCCTTGTCTTCTTTTAATGATTACCATCACTGTATTATCATTATCTCAGATTGTTTCACTAACTTCAAATAATTGTAAAAATTTACCTCAATTTTATTGACATTTTAAGCCTCTGTCTCCTCTAGGGGAAAAAAAAGTCACAATAATTTTCCATGTTGCAAGATACTTGAAAAAATATTGAGATGACCAAATGCTGAATTCCTTTCTAAACACTTCTTTTATTATATTGTTAAACTGATTAAAGCCTTCATGTCATTTATATCCTCTTATTTCAAATCCAAAGTTTCTGTCTGTTCACAGTCCACCTCTATGTTGTTTACACTCATTTGTTCACTTATCCGTCCTTTCATTACACAGACGTTTGACATTTAATAATTTAAGAACTCTTTTCAAGACAATAAAGTATGAGACAAATATGAGCATTCCTTTGAAAAGGTGTTCAGTTTAAATGAAAGAGACAACCATGAAGCAAATCACTGGGGCCTAACAGTACTCCCCTGGTTCAGGAACGGCGTGCTAAATATCACCTGGTTTTGGATATGGAAACTATATTTGACTATCAGGCAGACTAAAAGAAGATTGTATTTGCTGACTAGTTAACTAATTTAAAGGTGCCAAACGAGACTAAAGGAAACTGATCTTTTCTCTATCACAGGGACACGTGCATGCATGCTAAATCGCTTCAGTCATGTTTGACTCTTTGCGACCCAATACACTGTAGCACACCAGGCTCCTTTGTCCATGGGATTCTCCAGGCAAGAGAACTAGAGCAAGTTGTTGTGCCCTTCTCCAAGGGATCTTCCCCACCCAGGTATATGAACCCGCGTCTCTTGCCCCTCCTGCATTGGCAGGTGTGTTCTTTACCATTAGCGCCACCTGGTAAACACCCCCCCCCATTTCTCCCCAAATCAATGCAAGGAAATAGACTTTTTGCTGTCAGTTTTCTTCTATAGTTTCTGCCTGAACCTCTGTGACATGTAAAGTGAAAGTGAAAGTGAAGTCGCTCAGTCGTGTCCCACTCTTTGCGACCCCATGGACTGTAGCCTATCAGGTCCCTCCGTCCATGGGATTCTCCAGGCAAGAGTGCTGGAGTGGATTGCCATTTCCTTCTCCAGGGGATCTTCCTGACCCAGGAATCGAACCCCGGTCTCCCGCATTGCACGCAGATGCTTTACCATCTGAGCCACCAGGAAAGGTCCCTGTGACATGTAAAGAAAGCCTCTATGTTTGGGTAGCACTCAAGTTTGGAGAGCCATGATTTTAGATAACCATGGGAAGCCATAAAACAAGGCTAGCATAGGAAGTTACTAATTATTCCAAACTTGTCACAGAAAACAACAGCAACAAAAAAAACCAACTTATTTCCTTTGCTTCAAATTTCCACGAGATAGTTTCATTAGAATATCATTATTGGTTTTTTCCATTTCTCCCACTCTTATTTAATTGATCAGTTTGAGACAGGGCATTCTCATTTCAGTGTTACAGATTTAACAGTCTGCAACAGAGCAATGGGAGCGTAGGGAGGAAAGGAAGAGATTCAGTCTTCAGTCTGTCATGCCTACAGCTCTCTACCCATCCTACAAAGGAAATCTGAAATTACTGTTTCGAGTTTAATTGAAAACCTGAAATGAAAGGTTTTCTATTAAGCCTTTGATTTAATTGGGGGTTGCGGATAGAGGGTTGTGAGCAAGATTGTCTAGTTGATCACAAGGTTTCTAAACCTTGGCACTGCTGATATTTTAGACCAGATAATCCATATTTCTCTATTGTGGAGAGCTGCCCTTTATGTTGCAGTTGTATAGCAGCATCCCCGGCATCTCTCACTAGTGGCAGTAGCTTCCTTTCCCAGTTATGACAACCACAAATGTCTTGGTGCATGCTAAATTGTTTCAGTTGTCCCCAGCTCTTTGCAATCCCTGGGGACTGTAGCCTGCCAGGCTCCTCTGTCCATGGGATTCTCCAGGCAAGAATTCTCCATGCCCTCCTCCAGAGGATCATCCCTACCAAACACTGTCAAATGGTCCTGGGTGGCAGGGGCTGGGACAAAGTGCTCTCAGCTAATTGAGAATAAGAAAAATATTTGTGGCTACACATTTAAATGATGTGCAATTCAGCTCTTATCAATAATAAAACTATGTATTCATCATCTGCCTTTTCACTAGGCCTATCATTCAGTTGATTCTGTACTTAGGAAGAGAGGGGAGACTGTTACTATTACCTCCTAAAAACCTCTACATATAGTAATTACTTCAGGTGCAATGAACTTCAGTTTTAAAAATTATATTCTCTCTTCCAGTTCTATTCTCTGATGCTTGATTAGCTTTAGAATAATTAATTTCTAGTATTGGTGATAGAGACTCAGCCTATTACCTAACTTTTTTAATGGTCTTAAAAACAAAACGTCTTTTTGCAATGGTTATAAAACTAAAAATGCAGCACTTTTGTGTTTTCCTTGACACCTCAGCTTACTGTCTGGTGAATATACTATAGCCATTTCTACTTTCCTGTCAACAGAGTCTGTCTAGAAAACCTTGACAATCCCATGTGCCCTTTGAAAAACAAAGCAAAAAAATCCAGGAAACAAATCCCTACAGACCTACTTTAACCTGAAGCTTCCTGATGGATTAGAGGATTATTGAACATCTTGTACAATCTTTTAATTTTATAAACACAGAAACTAAATCCCAGGAAGGGACATGACTATCTAGGGTCACAAAGTCAACCAGGAACATAGCTAGAACTGAAGCCTCTGCCTCCTAAGTTCCAATTTGATAATCTCAACACTTCACAGCTGCTCCCTCTAAAGTCTTACAGAACTTATAATACAGTGCCTACTGATATGTCTTAATAATAGAATGCCTTTTATTGCTCAACCTTTGCATTTTTTTTGCATCACTTTTATCCTTGACTAAATTATAAGTACTGTGAGGACAAAGACTATTCCAAATCTCTACTGCATTACTCCAAGAGCCTTCCTAACAAATCTATCCTGACTGACTGCCTCCCTAGTGTGGAAGAAAGTGGTCCAGGGGCACAAGGAATGATGCAAATATTAATAAAAGTAGCATCTTCAGGGGAATTTGCTTTCTGTGTGCTAAGCAGTCTTCATAACTGGGATCTGTGCCAATAAACAAATAAACATGTGTTGAGTTTCTACACTATTTTCCATTTCACAGAGATATAATATATGTAGAACTTTATACATTGGCATCTAATGAACAGAATATATGTTTAACATATTGGCTTAAATATTAGAATAAATAAAATCATGATTAATAACATTAAGAATTGTTGGAAATCTAATCTTCAGCACGGAAATAAGGCAAGATACCCAAAGAAATCACACTAAAAGTCAAAAGCTGAAAGAGAGAATAGGCTTAGGTAATACATTTGCCAGAGTAATATGGTATTTTATCATTCTAGGAGATTAAACATATAAAACAGAGCATACTACTATCTTAGTTATCTTTTAGAAGCAGGTAACGTATGTATTTTTTCTTCTCAACTGCCCTGTGCCAGTTCACCTGGGAAAAAAGGACATCAGTTTGAGGACACCGGCTAAATTTCTTCTGGATAAGATTAAGGCTCATAAAGAAGACATAGAGAACAAATTTAGAGTCCTTTATAATTGCAGGGCAGCACTGTGCAAAGAGTTGACTGCGCTTTGTATGTATATTACATTCAACTGCATCATGGTGAAAAATATGACTCTATCCAAAAGCTCTAAAAGCAAGCATGCACACAGAGTTATTAGGCCTAAATAATTCCTCATCATCCTGGGATGCAAAATGATGCTGGAAAGATCCATCTCATTCTTTGTGGTCCACATCAAGTCAGAAGGGCAGTCCTGAGAGTTTTGATTATCCCCAGGACCAAATGAGAACCATAATTGATGTTATAATTCCAGCCCATTATAAATTTTTAAATTTAAGATTTTTCTTTGATGACAATGGATCAATAGTTGATCACGCAAAAGAAAATTTCACTTCGTGTTTCCTTTAGTTTTGCATCTTGTATGTTAAATCTGTAGATCAATATTTGAATCGAATGCAGTTACGTACACATTTTGAATGTGGGGTGTAGTCATGGAAGACCTCATAGAGGTTTCCAAAAGACCAGAGCAAAACAGGAGAAGTGAATCAAAAGACCAAAAAGCTTCAGAAAGGGAGTCACTACTCACAATGTTCATCAGGGTGAGGAGGTAGTTTTGGACGTGCTCTTTGCCATGGAAACGGACCACAGAGTCATCCACTCCCAGCAGTACCTCGATGTTGTAATCATTTTCTCCTGCGTGTCTGCGGCGCCTCATGGTTTCATTCAGCTGCTGGTCAATGCTGCTGTAAACAGTACCTAGATCATCAAGGCCTTCCAGATCCGACTCTATTAAGAAACAAAAGGAATCCAGGCATTTCAGTTTTCCCAATGGGCCTTCTAAGGACTTCTTACAAAAAAAAAGGATGTTCTTGGGGGGCCTATCATTATCATCCACAGTCACCAAGATGCTGCTTGTCAGTTTATGCCTTCAATAATGTGCATATGCACACGTGATTAGACAGATATCTGTAAACTCAACATGGAACAACACAGGGAAAAATAGTATTCCTGCACAGAGAGCAGTGCCACCAGCCAGACGGATGGTTGCAGGAGGGACAGAGGACTTCCTCCAGCTGTATCCTTGGTGCAGAGCACAGGAAGTGGGGGTACAGAACATGTGCGGGCTAAGCAATTATTAAATAAGTGGAGGCTATTAATTTCAGAGTCACAGACTGATAAGTTTACAGTGGTTAGCTTAAGTTACTTTAATCATGGACTATGGAATTTGTATCATATAAGTCCAAATCACTTCTTTTTCCAGTAGCTTCAGCTTAAAAATAAAATTGTAGCATGGCAACACAACAGCATTTAGTGGTGTGACGATCAGTTTCCATATATTACTTTATTTTTTGTAAGTATGGTTTTCTAGTGAATGCTGCTAGGCAGACACTACAGTTCTTCCACATTTTACTGGCCTTCATCTGGATAGCAGGCTGCTATGATAGGTATATATCTGAATCTTTGAGATGCTTAAGTTAAAAAAATCAGTCACAAAGGGGAGAGGGTGGGATGATTTGGGAGAATGGCATTGAAACATGTATACTATCAGGTAAGAAACGAATCACCAGTCTGTGTTCGATACAGGATACAGGATGCTTGGGGCTGGTGCACGGGGATGATCCAGAGAGATGATATGGGGTGGGAGGTGGGAAGGGGGTTCAGGATTGGGAACTCATGTACACCTGTGGTGGATTCATGTCAATGTATGGCAAAACCAATACAGTATTGTAAAGCAAAATAAAGTAAAAATAAAAATTTAAAAATAAAATTAAAATTAAAAAAAATAGAACTATAAAAATTTTATTTTATGCTGTGGAAGGAATTTAATTCTTTTACTTTCCAAATAGATATACATATACATAGACACACATCGAGTGGTATACAGATAGCCATACACATACATATCTCTAGAATATCTTTCTATCTACTTACCTACCTACCTGGAGAGAAAGAGTAAGAGAGGCATTTTTAGGTTCTAATTGTCTCAGATTTCGATTATTATAGTTTTGGTGAAGAAAATGCCTTGGTGCATTAAACAAATAAAATATATTCCTGAAATACTAAAAAAGATATTAATGAAAACTGCTAATATACAACTGAAAGAATCCTCATTCCCATTTCAAATATATAAAACCTGGAAAGGATTTTATTTTACACACTGCCTTGATGACTAAAACAGCCACATATCTAAAAACAAGTTTGACAGAACCAATTCTGACTCATGTTTTATACGAAGGCTTATTTAATGTTGTACTGAGGCCTGTAAGCCATTTGAATTGGTGTCTGACATTAATGAACAGACATTTTCCTCGCCACCTCTGTGGTTTTAGTAAAGTTGAGGGGGAAAAAGTGGTGTCTCTTGGTCAAGAAGATTGAGGACCAAGCCTGAGCCACATGGGAACTGAACTGCAGAAGTACAGGTCTCACTCATACTCCTTCCACTTTTAAAAATACAGAGAAGCAGCAGCACCCTCCCCTGTAAGTATAAGTAGAGGCTCTGAATGTGACTACTCAGGTTAGAAAACTAGACTGTAACTCACTTTGACCCAAGCTCAAATGCTAGATCATTAGCTGGGAATTTTCTCCTCATAAGGGAATCACACTGGCTCCACAGTATGTACACAACTCTCACCACCATCCACATCAAACAGAAAGCTTTCCTCAAAAGCTGTTTTTAAGAGCTGTAAACCCACACAGAGCAGAAGACTACACCTGCAAACAACCTTCCTATTCAACCTCAGTCTCTTCAGACACTTGAGAATGTGAAAGATTGTGATAGCCAGTGTTCAAATAGGAAATTCACACACAAACTCCCAGTTCTATAAATGGCTCTCTTTGGCAGAACTGTCAGTGACGGTCTCCAATGGAAATAGCCCAGTAAAGTCATCATGTCATTAAGTCTGATGCATGAATGAAGAAGGGTGAATACCTATTTCAGAAGGACAGTTCATCCTGCTCTAAGTAAGACACCTTTGGTTTGGCCTTTGCATTCCTTTTCAAATTGGTGGTTTTCTGGTAAGAGAAGAGAATCTATTTTTTCATTGCATGAGGAACTCAAGAAGGAAGTCTTTTTCAACCATTGCTTTTATTCTATCAAGAACACTTCTGCCCCTATTTCCTCCTGTGCTGTACAATGTTCTTTTCTGGGATTCCTAACGTGGGCAAATGTCAAATATTAAAAAAAAAAAAAAACCACAGTAGTGTACAAATTGTTCTGAGGCTGTGACATCTCTTCATTCACAATGAATTTTCCTAGTATGTCTACATTACAATATAATGATCAGATATACCTGGCTTCAAATCCTGGCAGTGCCACATCCCAGCAGTATGATTTTACTTAAAACTAACCTCTCTGAGCCTCAGTTTTCTCATCTGTAAAATGGGATAATGATACCTACTTTGCAGAGCTGCTGTGATTCTGATTAACGTTAGTAAAAATAGTGCCTACAGTACTTAGTCATAAGTGCTCAACAAATAGTTCTGCTACTACTACCATGATGATGGTTATGGTGGTGATGATGATTTCCTGTTAAGAGAAGATTTCTACACTTTTTAAAGCTTCCTATATTTTATTTTATATATCAAAAATGAAATGGTTATATTTCTTTTGAAATAAAGGTGAGAAAAAATCTGGAATTAGTCAAGGAAAATATGAAATGCTGATAACTTTAGAATGAATAAGGGTAACAGTATCTCTTGTGGAGCACAAAGTAGATAAAGCAGAGGAGAATCTAGAATGGTTACTTCCAGTTAAAATTAGGATTAAATTCAGTCTTGCCTGGAAAATCCCATGGACAGAAGAGCCTGGCAGGTTATGGTCCACAGGGTTGCAAGAGTCAGACACGACTTAGTGACTAAACCACCACCAATGAGACAAACTTGTTTAGCTAATACCAAGTTGGAGAGAGTTAGTTTAGAAATAGCACTGATCTTCACTCAATGAGTACTTATTGAGTACTCATGTCTGGCAGACCCTGAGAAAGTGAAAACTTCTTTACATGTTAATTCTGGGAATTACACAGTTGTACCAGATTCATATTCAGAATGAAGCTGAATTTGTGTCCTGTAGTCATAATCAATTATGTAAGCTTAAACTTGTGGAAGTGTCCATGGGTTACACACTAAATAGACCTAATCAGGGTATTGAGTGCTTGTGTGCCTTCTAAGGCACTTCAATTGTGTCCAACTCATTGCAACTCAGTTGACTGTAGCCCACCAGGCTCCTCTGTCCTTGGTATCTTCCTGGCAAGACCTGGAGTGGGTTGCCATTTCCTTCTCCAGGGGATCTTCCCAACTCAGGAATCAAACCTTCATCCCCTGTGTCTCCTGCATTGGCAGGTGGGTTCTTTACCACTGGTGTCACCTGGGAATCCCAATGAGGGTATTAGAACACATATATTGTTAATAATTCACGCTTTTATAAAGCTTCAGAGTTTAAAAGCGGACACACAGACTTCCCTGGTGGTCCAGTGGTTAAGAATTCACTTGCTGATGCAGGGGACATGGATTTGATTCCTGGTCTGGTAAGACCCACATGCCATGGGGCAACTAAGCTTGTGTGCCATAACTACTGAATCTTTACTCTAGGGTGTAGCTCCACAACAAGAGAAGTCACTACAATTAGAAGCTTGTACACCACAACCAAGAGTAACTAACCACTCTCACTGCAACTAAAGAAAGCCCACGTGCAACAAAGAAGACCCTAGCCAAAAATAAATAGTGTTTACAAATATAGTATATATAAAAAGCAGACACACACTTTTACAAAATTTTAGATACCTCTGTGTCTAATTCTAACATTCTCTTTGTGCCCCCATAAATACAGGAATAAGAACAATTAACGGTGAAGATGATGCTAATTGTGCTTCCCTGGTAGCTCAGATGGTAAAGAATCTGCCTGCAACGTGGAAGACTTGGGTTCAGTCACTGGGTTGGGAAGATCCCTTGGAGAAGGGAAAGGCAACCCACTCCAGTATTCTTGCCTGGAGAATTCCAGGGACAGAGGAGCCTGGTGGGCTACAGTTCATGGCATGTCAAAGAGTCAGACACGACAACTAATCAACTAACACATAAACACATACACATATGATGCTAATCATGTCCAAACACTCCCTATCAGATCTGTGTTCTGCTTTAGGGACTGAAGAATCACAGAGATGTTGATAAGCAAGTTTAAGAAGTGAAACTATAGTGACATTCTGAGGTGGGTCTTGCAAACTCTGGATCTCTCATGATACCCTGTTGGCATTCTGCTTAAGTAAGTGAATTTAAGGTGATTTGAAGGGCTGTGGCTGAGCTGGATAGCAAAAGTGACTGATGTGATAACAGAATTATCAGAAAAACAGAGACTCTGAAGATACCAGTTCAGTTCAGTTGCTCAGTCATGTCTAACTATTTGTGACCCCATGGACTGCAGCACACCAGGCCTCCCTGGCCATCGCCAACTCCAGGAGTTTACTCAAACTCATGTCGATATAGCCATCAATAATTAAGCCCCTGCAATAGCTATACTGTGCTACTACTATTTCCCATACTTCATTACAAAAACTAATCCTTATAGTACCTTTTCAAGCTTCACAGAAATATCAAAGGCAATCCCCTTAGCACTTAAGAGTGAGCTTTCTATTTTTCAAACTTTTTGGAAAATATAAGTTTTGAAACTTAGCTTGAAAGCTCTGATAAGAATTTAATATTTTTGAAACATTTTGATTATATCCTTCTTTGTGCCCCTGCAGATTCTTTCTGTAAATGAGCTTTCATGAAAAAAAAAAAGATTTTATAATAAATAAAAGCCTATTTTTATGGAAAATATGAAGTGTTTGGGGGCAAACATGTGACCAATCAAGTCATAACAAATACAGTTATCTTTAGTGTAAAGTCAGAATTTTGAATAGAATAAAATCTATTCAAATAGATTAAAAAATAGGTAAAATTGAATAAAATCTGATTTGTGGATTATAACATTTGGGCTTAAGCCATTTTCAGGATGGAATATGGCATGTTTACATGCTTACTTACATTTACAGGAAATCTAAGTGTAGTTTGATGAAACCACTTCCCATTCTGGAAAAAAATCTTGTGATGTGAAAAATGACAGGGGGAAAAGTTAAAACTTGAAAGGAACACATGTAAGAATTAAAGATTTTAAAATTTAAAAAAAAATTTAAAAAAAACAAAAACAAGTTCTGATCAAATTCTGAATCTTTGGGGTTGGAATATAATCTTAATCATGCTATGATAGAGAATATGATAGAATCATCTACCCTACCGCTATTCCTTATGCCTAAGGAAGAATGGCAATTCTAAGTGAGGTAGCAATAGCCAGCTAAAAGTCACTTGCAGACTTCCTTGTAACTAAGGACCACACTTGATTTAGGATAAGTCAATGAGATATAAATCAAAGTACTGCTTACACCTCAATGGCTTGACACGGTTCTTATGAGAGGCTTCTATGCAAGCCCCTCAAAGGAATGTGATTCATCTTAGTAGGTGAGCACCTTTGGTCCTTTACTTAGTAATCCTTCCAGCTGCCTGGCCCATGAATGTGATACGGGAGTTCTTTGAGATAACCTTGGATTCAAGGCATGTACTTGGTTTGGTAGAGTACCTATAAAGAAGGGATTGGATATCCCAAGGTTTTTTACGGAGCTGGCATCCTAGCCCTGGGCTGCCTAGCATCAGACTTTGTTATACAAAGTGTAAAGGGGATAGCACTTCCATTGTGCATAGGGCATATGTGGGTTTTCTTTTATATGTCACTAAATCAAGTCTTAATAGATACGACATTGGCAACATTTAATTGTATTCTGTATATTCCCCCACCCCCTGCTCTCCTACTCCTTTGGGGAAAGCAAGTTAATGTCATGTTAATAAGTGAGTGATAAAGTAAGATTCACTTTACCAAAATGTCTCACAGCAGACTTCTCTGTAGTGCCTCCACTTCAGAAAATGAGGAAGAAAATGTTTGACAGTAACAATAAACACAGAATGGATCTATAAGGAGAAATTCGGCATTCTTCATGAACAGACTCCTGCTGTGCAAATGAAGTGACTAGAATGTCACAGCTAGATTTTCCAACTGTAGGTGGAGAACCTAAGATGAGAGCTAAAAATAGGTGTAAAATCCAACACATGTCATCTGTTAAGGTCAGAAGCAGAGAGGAGTTAAGTTATTGTGTTGACCTGTTTGTATCATCCAAGAGAGATTTTTCCACTGATATAATTTAAATAAATGTATGCTGTTATTGGGCTTCCCTGGTAGCTCAGAGGTAAAGAATCTGCCTGCAGCGCAGGAGACTGAGGTTCTCTCTCTGGGTCCAGAAGATCCCCTGGACGAGGGCATGACAACCCATTCCAATGTTCTTGCCTGGGAAATCCCATGGGCAGACGAGTCTGGCAGGCTAAAGACTTTAGGGTTGCAAAGAGTTGGCCATGACTGAATGACCAAGCACCTATTGTTATGATTCTAAAAAGATAGAGTAGCAGCATCTCCACATATATGGGGAGATGCAAGTCTGCAAGTGACTTTTAGCTGGCTTTATTGCTACCTCACTTAGAATTGCCGTTCTTCCTTAGGCATAAGGAATAGCAGTAGGGTAGATGATTCTATCATATTCTCTATCATAGTATGATTAAGATTGTATTCCAACCCCAAAGATTCTATTCTTTTTAGATAGAGTAGCAGCATCCCCACATATATGGGGACACCATTCTACCAAGATATAAAAGGATTCTGTGAAAAGCAGCTGAACTCTTCACCAACTGGGAAATTCCATAATGATAGTTCAAAGTAATATATTCAGGCTAATTCATGATGTCAATTCTGAAGTTACATTAAGTAACTGCTGCTTTTTTTAAAAAAGAGACATTACCATTGAATGAATATTAGTTTCCATGATTTCGTTTCCCTCAAGTTCTAATTCTAAAACACGTTTGCTTTTGTTTTCACTGACTACTTTAAATGATAGCATATGGTATTTTTAAAATAGAAAACGTACCTTTTAAATAGAAAAAAAATGTTTTCATGATTTGAGTTTGTAATCACTAGCAAACAAACAAAATAGAAAAGTCATCTTAATGTCTAATATACAGAAAGTCCTGTGTATGTGTATATGTCAGTTAGAACGTTTTTGGCTGCAAATAAAGACAACTTTAAAGCATTCCCAGTAATCAGGAAATATATCAATTTGCATTACAAGAGGTCCAGTGGTAGGGTGATTCCTGGACTACTCAGTTCATCAGCATATCAGGTACATCATCTTTTCATATCCTGCCATTCTTGATATACAGGCCTTGTCTTATGGCTGCACCAATTCCCCATCACAACCGGGTATCACAAATTCTATCTTTTTGCATGTCTTTCTTAAAAGTAGGCAAAAATCTTTCCTAGAGGTCCTCTGGTACATTTAATGACATGTTTCAGTGGTTGGCATTGAAGCACAGGGCAATGTAAAAATTATTCAAAGAACAAACCCACACATGTCTTATTCCAATCAGAAACCAACTTTCGCAACTGAGGCTGACCTCCTCTGAAGTACATGTTTAGGAAAAGTATGGGTTCATGAATAGTACTGAGATTGTATTTTGAAAAGATGAAAGCAGAAGGCCTTGAAATAAAAGAAGAGGGGGAAATGGAAGTTGCATAGGCAGCTCACGTCGCTGAATCCTCCTTTTCAAGCCCTTCTCTTCCCAGTGAGTTAGGAGAGAAGGGGTCAGGGTACAACCTTTAAAAAAAAAGGACATAGCTGCAGGATATGGCAGAAACTGATTAGAACCAACTAGATCCAAGATGGCAGATTACTGACTTCCAGTAGACTTTGAGCCTCATTATGCGTTCATTGTAACACGGGAGTATGCCAAATGACACACCCACCAGTGCCATGACAGTCCTGAAGCTAACAATCAGTTCAGTTCAGTTCAGTCACTCAGTCGTGTCCGACTCTGTGACCAAATGGACTGCAGCATGCCAGGCATCCCTGTCCATCACCAACTCCCAGAGCTTACTCAAACTCATGTCCATCGAGTCGGTAATGCCATCCAGACATCTCATCCTCTGTCATCATCCCCTTCTGCCTTCAATCTTTCCCATCCTCAGGGTCTTTTCCAATGAGTCAGTTCTTCATATCAGGTGGCCAGAGTATTAGAGTTTCAGCTTCATATTCAGTTCTTCCAGTGAATATTCAGGACTGATATCCTTTAGGATGGACTGGTTGGATCTCCTTGCAGTCCAAGGGACTCTTGAGAGTCTTCTCCAACACTACAGTTCAAAAGCATCAATTCTTTGGCATTCAGCTTTCTTTATAGTCCAGCTCTCACATCGGTACATGATGACTGGAAAAACCATAGCTTTGACTAGATGGACCTTTGTCGGCAAAGTAATGTCTCTGCTTTTTAATAATGCTGTCTAGGTTGGTCATAGCTTTTTTTCCAAGGAGCAAGCATCTTTTAATTTCATAACTACAGTCACCATCTGCAGTGATTTTGGAGCCCCCCAAAATAAAGTCTGTCACTATTTCTATTGTTTCCCCATCTATTTGCCATGAAGTGATAGGACCAGATGCCATGATTGTAGTTTTCTGAATGTTGAGTTTTAAGCCAACTTTTTCCCTCTCATCTTTCACTTTCAGCAAGAAGCTAACCATAAAAGACCAAAAATTGGGCAGTTGCCCAATTCTTGGAAATCCCTGCTTCTTCCCCCAAATAACTGGAATAATCCTTCCACTCATTAGTCTATAAAATTACCCAAACCATAAGAACTAACCATGTCATATTTTGGGGATCTTTCTCTCACCTTCTGAGATGGTCTACATTCAGCCTGAAAGTGAAAGTTGCTCAGTCATGTCCGACTCTTTGTGATCCCATGGAATTCTCAAGTCCAGAATACTGGAGTGGCTAGCCTTTCCCTTCTCCAGGGGATCTTCCAAACCCAGGGATCGAACCCAGGTCTCCTGCATTGCAGGTGGATTCTTTACCAGCTGAGTCACAAGGGAAGCCCTGTTCTCTCTAGGTAAATTCACTTCTTATTTACCACTCTGCCTCTGAATTCTTTCACTATGAAATGAGAACCTCAAAAAAGATGCACAAATTGAGAACTGTGAGTTAAAAAATGAGGACTGCAGCCCAGGAGGCAGCATATCAGATATCTCTAAGAGACTGCTCCTGGAGGAGCATTGGGGAAAGTCAATATACAAGGTTTTGGTGATGGGGGAGTTCCATGAAGCATTCATTTTACAAAAGGTTTTTTGTTAGTCACGAGGATCTGATGTCACCATCAAGGGATTTAGTGCTTCTTTGGAAGGACTGATGCTGAAGCTGAACTCCAATACTTTGGCCACCTGATACAAACAACTGGCTCATTGGAAAAGACCCTAATGCTAGGAAAGATTGAAGGCAGGAGGAGAAGGGGACGACAGAGGATGAGATGGTTGGATGGCATCACCGACTCTATGGAAGTGAGTTTGAGCAAGCTCTGGGAGTTGGTGATGGACAGGGAAGCCTGGCATGCTACAGTCCACGGGGTTGCAAAGAGTCGGACATGACTGTGTGACTGAACTGAACTAGATATGAAGAGATACAAGGATTGAGATCATAAAATCTGTTCCTAAAAACATCCAACTATGTAAAGACCAGTCCCACCAGATTCCCTGGAGCAGAAAGTGCCTCACTCCATCCTGAATTCCCTCAGGGGTCAGTGAGGGTCAACAGCTACAGCAGCATGGGGTTCAGTCTCCATAGATGCAGATGGCAAATGCCTTTCTTTGTTGCTCAGTTGCTGGCAATGCTCTGGGTAAACGCCAATTTGTGGTTGACACTGGGAACACCACATTCCCTAGAAACAGTCTGCCACTGGTCTCTTTTATTTTCCTTTTGCATTCACACATTTTATGTTTCATTTCTCCTATTGTAATCTGCTTGCCTACAGAACACCTCTATACTCTTTTGGCCCAGTAATGTCTGCTGACATTCAGTTCTTCATTGCTATAGGAGTGCACTCATCACTTTTGCTTGTTCAGCCCTATTCCAATCATTTCTTGAATAAATCACTGAAATGTTTGGGTGTGGGCAGAGTTGTCAGACAAAATATTGTATTCTCTGTTTAATTCAAATGTCAGATAGACAACAATTTGTTTTGTATAAGTATGTCCCAAATATGATCATGGGACCTACCTGATTCTAAGAATTTCTTCCATGTTTATCTAATATTCCATTTTAAATGAGAATTCTATATTTTCACTTTCTATATATGGCAACTCTAGGTGTGAGGTATCTGTCTTTCTCCAGGAATTCAGGAAGCTACATTAATCTACACCCTCCTGGCTTCACTTTCCCACTCCACCCCTGAACACTCAGGTCTAGCAGTGGAAATTGATCGAGGCATGCCCAAGTATATTCCATTTCCCTGACTCTAGTAATTGGATGGGCAGATGGCCTAAATCATGGCACTGAAACTACGATGTACAACTCTTTTATTTGGAACTATTAGGAAAGAGAAGTTCTCTCTTCCGGGCTTATAAACTGGCAGAATGTAGTAGCGAAGGTGCTTGGGGTGAGCATGGGAGAGCTGTTGGTTTAAATTTAGCACAAGAAGAAGAAAGTGAAGATTATTAAGGGAGACAATAGTTATATTCCAGTGATGTCATTGAGACTCTGGATGCAACCATTCTTTAAATCTTGATTTTTCAGTTTTGTGAGTCATTAAACAATACTAACACCTGATATTCTTCTCTTACTACTTTGGAAAACAATTCTTGCCAACGACAGTTTGATGTTAGTTCCTGTAACTGAAAATAAAAGAACCCTGAAAGATAAACCCATCTATACTCTTCGTGCTATAGTCACTAATTTTCCTTCCCTTTTCTTTAATAAACTATTCTTAGGCTGTAAAGTTCTCTGAAAAGGATGGTAACAATTAAATTTATATTTAATATAAATATTATTTATAATACAAATATCCCAAGTTATTTATGCTGTTTATATCACTTTAAATATAAGAAATTCTCTATTAGTAAGCTGTTTCCTAGTTTGTTTCTTCTGTTGCTCTTATTCAGCTAAAATCATAGTTTAACTTTGGAAGATACTGCATCCTACTAATCTGATACTGCTAGAAGTTACAGTTTTCTATGTATAATTTCCATATACATTTAGTTGGACTAATGGAAGTTAGGTAGTAGTAACATGTTTCAGTGTAACCCTGACAATACTCTTTTAATACAAAAATCATACTTTTATGAGATATTAAATATTTTGGACTATATCCTTTTACATACAGTGTCATACAAAGGGAGAGAAATTGAAGACTGAGCAGTATTCAGTAAATCTCAAAAAAAAAAGTCTATTCATCTTTCTCATAAAACAATGTGAATTTCTTTGTTCATTACAAGCTGGCTAAGCCAAGAGGCCTAAGCTGTAAACAAGAAAGAAACTGTCTTCCAAGAGTAGCACCCTTCCCTTGCAAATCTGCTTATTACTTAACACAAACATGGAGCAAGTTCAAAAAACTAAAACCTTAGCAAACACAGGTATCACTTTACAGTCCAAAGAATACAATGTTTGAAATAGCCACTAAAAATATTTTGCACTGAGTTTTCCAGAGCCTTAAGAGCTAGACTTAAAAAAAAAAAAATCACATTTAGCTGATAGAAAATTGGGGGTGAACTTCAGGAAGTCATGTTACAGAAGTGAAGGCAAGAAATACATTCTATAAATCAGGTACATTGTGGGCCATCCCTTAAAACTAACCAAAGGGTCACAACAAGCAAGATGAAACTGCTCACTCAAGAAAGAAATCATGTTGAGATAACTGGAAAAAAAAAAAAAAAGAGAGAGAGACAAGAAAGATTCATTGATGTACAAACTAGTATTGATTGCATCTAAAATTGTCTTTCTAGATTTTAAAGGTCTTTTTGCAGTTTGAGTGCAAGAAATCTAAATGTTTATATGTTCAACTAAAATTGAGGAATAACACATTGGATAGATTAACGTCGATGGGATGAAATCACTGATCAATAAATTGTCATCAAAGTTAATAAATGCTGATAATTTCTTTAAGTATCAGATGGGAAATCCAGACCACTGGCCGCAAGTCTATTTCTAAGTGAGTGTGAACAGATTTCATCTCAATCCATTCAGTAATTTGAAAGGCCCTTCCCTGGTGGCTCAGAGGATAAAGCGTCTGCCTCCAATGCAGGAGACCTAGGTTCAATATCTGGATTGGGAAGATCCCCTGGAGAAGGCAATGGCAACCCACTCTGGTACTCTTGCCTGGAAAATCCCGTGGACTGAGAAGCCTGGTAGTCTACAGTCCATGGGTCACAAAGAGTCGGACACGACTGAGCGACTTCACGTTCACCTTTTTACCTTTCATAGATTGGTAACATGAGGATAATCCTCACAAATGAAAAAAGTTAGAATCCCTAGAAAGGCTCATTCCCTCCTTTCCTCCTGCTCTCATTTTCCCTCCCTCCACATCCTTTCTTTCAGTTCCTTGTTTGCTTCATTCCCTATTTCTTTCCTCTCTACCTTGATTCTGTCCATCCATCTATTTCCAAACATTTCTTGAGCACTTTTTCCACATAGAATTGGATCTGGTTTCTAGGAATAAAGAATGAATAAACCCAGTTTCTGTCATTGAGGTGGTTACAGCTTAATGGGAAAGAAATATAAACAGATACTTTCATACAATGTAAAACATGTGACCTGGAAGAATCTGAGGACATTTCAACAGAGGAGGTGACAGCAGGGCTGGATTTTGAAAGATGCGCAGAAGTAAGATATGTGGGGATACACTGACGGCCATTCCAGGCAAAGACATAGTATATGCAAAAGACGTGAACAGTACTGATACCCTCGGGGAACAGCATTGAAAAAAAAAAAAAAAAAGAGGGTGGAGCAAAGAGTAAAGTGAAGGTTTGTGTTGACAGATGTGGTCACTGATGGAGGCTGAAGTAAGATCATCAAGAAGCTTATATACTTTGTAGATAGGCTTGGAGTTTGTTTTCTTGGGAACAGTTCTGTATCATGCCTATTGCGTGCATGAATCCTAACTCACTTCAGTGGTGTCTGACTCTTTGCAACCCTAAGGACTGTAGTCTGCCAGGCTCCTGTGTCCATGGGATTCTCCAGGCAAGAATATCGGAGTAAGTTGTCATGCCCTGCTCCATCGTGCTAATTATCCTAGCATGAATACGAGTAGTTTTTTCTCTCCATTTTCAAATGTGGCCCAGTTTAAACATATTAAATGGCTGCCCTACTTTGAGGTCTCTCAACATCAGAAGGTGATTTGTAGAAGGAGAGCTGAATCTACATAATTCTCTTGTGTGCACAGAGATTCGATGGTAACAGTGGGACTGCAAGACAAGCCTCCCGTGTTCTCCCCACAGTGATGTACTTTCCGAGCTGAAGACATAGGGGTGTAAACCTGATGATGTAACAGTGGACATCCATTCCAGCATGCTTGTGTTGTATACTCCTGCAGGAGCTGTGAGTCCCAGTGTGCTTGCCTCTAGGCTCCCAGGTGAGCCTTTGGTTAAGCCAATTAGAGGTACTCAGGTAAGATTTGAACTCAGAAGTAGCAAGTGTGGTTTGGGAGACACTGTGGGGACTGGGGTTTTCTATAGTAGCATCCTAGGTCTGGTTGCCAGCTGTGTAGATGCTGAGCCAAGTACGGCTGCAGTACTGCCAGTTTGTTATCCTCAGAGAGCACCTTCCGTAGCAACTTCTTGGAGTCAACAGGTCCAAGGATAGCTCGCTCCTTCTCCCCCCTCCCTGACTGGAGCAGCAATAGCAGCTGCCCAGGTGGACCAATCAGCTGCATCGTTCTGAGAACTAGTCCCGGAGCCCAAGCCTAAATGGTCACTCTTCCAGTCCTTCCAAGAATCTAAATGTGCGCTTAATTCTTTATATTAAATCCTTTCATGCTTAAAATAGCTGATGTGGTTTCAATTTCCTGGAACGGAACCTTGACACATAGATGGTAAGTTATTTAACAAAACTGGGCCTCACATCCAAAGCTGTGTAATCAGAGGGTGGGGCTATTCAGTGACCTGCAAGAGCCCTTCTGCCTCTAGAAATTTTCCTTCTGTGATTCTGTACTTTGGGGGAGTTTGCCTAATACCTTGATTTTTCTCTCCCATATCCCTTAGGAACTGCTTACAATACGGCCCCTGGCTTACATTTCCAGATAACTCTTCCACTAGGGTCCCTGTTAGTACATGACAGAAAATGCACCGAAAGCGACAGGATGTGTACAAGACAGGGATGAGAGAGGACCCATTCATTTAACAAACTTCTACAGGGCACCTATTACATGATGTGCTGGCATGCTAAGTCGCTTCAGTTGTGTCCAACTCTGCAGCCCTATGGACTGTAACCTACCAGGCTCCTTTGTCCTTGGGAATCTCCAGGCAAGAATGCTGGAGTGGGTTTTCATGCCCTCCTCCAGGGGATCTTCCTGACCCACGAATTGAACCTGCATCTCTATGCCTCCTGCATTGAACAAATGAGATTTTTACCATTAGCGCCACCTGGGGAGCCCATCGGTCATGTGATAGGTGTTCTTAAGCAATATTTTATAAACCCTTTGACCTAGTCCAGGCATTTGTTACACAAAACATTCCTGGAAGTACATTTTACCTTTGTATAATTTTCAGTGTAATAACGTTCACTCCCCATCCTGTAGCTACCCATCCTTATCCTTTTCCACTCCAGGGTACAGTCACTATAGCTTTACAGAAGCTGACCTGGGTCAAATTAGGATTTATTTCCCTTTTTCTCTAATCGTCTTCCTTTCTAACCAATTTCACTGTCTTCAGTCGAGTGCATCAGCCCATATTCTCTTCACTGATGCGGTCTTCCAACTAAACATTTCATTCCTCTCTACTTTTACTTTTCCATATATCTCTGTAGGAGGTCCTTTGCTGGATGCTATGCTTGTCTCCAATTGTCTGAGAATCACCCAAGCAAGGCCCTTTGTTTATTTTTACACACATTCCCTTGGACAAATCATTCAGTTATTGAATTTTAATCTGTTTTTTAACCCTTGAGCTACATATACTGAGTTAAGACATTTCTACATTCTGCTCCGATGCCTTCTCATTATTATTATTCTCAAATAGTCAACTTATCCTAACATGATGCATTCTTCAGTAATCTTCCTGTATTCAATACTTCCTATTCAGGCAATCAAAACCCTGAGGTCATTTTTACTTTGCTTGCCTCATCAGGTCATTGCCAAATTCTGATAATTCTTGCTACACAATATTCTTAGATTTGCCATTCTGTCGGCACTTCAGACTCCAATGTCATATTCCGTGTTCTATGTATATTGGACTGTGTCTTCTCTTTCATTGTTTTGAATCCATACTCATTCTATGTTCAGCCACTTAAATTGTCTTCCTTAAGTGTTACTCCAAGAGTACTTAGTGCAAATTTCTTTTCTTCATTAAATCTAAACCTTTTGTCACTGGCCAAATAGATGCAGGAGACCTGGATATGATCCCTGGGTCAGGAAGATCGACTGGAGAAGGAAATTGGCAACCGACTCCAGTATCCTTGCCTGGGAAATCCCATGGATAGAGCAGCCTGATGGATAGGCTCTGTGACTTCTGGGGTCACAAAGAGTCCGCTATGACTGAGGGACTGAGCATGCATGTGCATGCAAATATTTCACTACCTAAACTACACACCTCTTTTTGTAGCCTCCTTTTAATTCTTCTCCAGAAGGGTTAACATAATTATTAGTCATCACACAGTCTACTCATTTATGCCATTTTTCTTATTTCATCAGCCTAGAATGCTGTTCACCCAAATAAAAGAATATCTTTAAAAATCCATAAAGGAATTGATCAAAGCCTGCCCTGTTCGAGGATCCTCTCATCTGACTCTAATCAACATATTTAGCAGTCCCAGATGACTTTCTACTAACATCCTTAAAGCCAAAAGTTCAAAAAAGAAAAAATAATGTTCAAGGGTAACTTCATGTGCTATATTTTTCCTCTTGTTTGATGAAAGTCCGAATAAGTTCTTGGTAAAGCAAAGAATGGTCACAGATAATATAACTCACCAGAGCACGTAACTTTAACAACAAGGCTGAAAACTAGGCATATACTACATAGTATTTGTTATTAATAACAGTTGTATTCACAGAAGAAGCATATAATATATTAGAGTTAGTGCATCTTTAACCTATTTGCTTTGGAACACTTCATTATATGGATTCCATGGTAATGTAGACAGAGTGACATAAATAAATGCTCTTGAATGATACTTTTGTGAGTAAAAGTGACACCTGATAATTAATGGTTGTATCCACATTTTTAAAAGGCGAAATGTGCTAAAAAGTAGTCCAATGAACCTGAAGCAATAAATGTCTGTTAAACAAATAAGTGAGTAAACAAATCAGTGGGTAAGTAATTTGAGTTTAGAGAAAATGAGGACTTAGATCGATGATAATGCATCAATGCACAAAAAGTAGACTAATGGAAAAGAAAAACATAACTAATTGTTACTGAAGTTTCTAATGGTACTATAAGAGATATCATCAAACAAAAAACTGGGGCTTTCCTGGTGGTTCAATGGTTACGGATCTGATTTGCAGTGCAGGGGACACTGATTTGATCCCTGGTCTGGGAAAATTCCACATGTTATGGAGCAACTAAGCCCGTGGACCACAACTACAGAGCCCATGCTCTAGAGCCCGAGAACCACAACTACTGAACCCGCAACTACAACTACTGAAGCCTGAGTGCCCACAGTGTATGCTCGGCAACAAGAGAAGCGACCGCAATGAGAAACCCGAGCACAGCAGCTAGAGAGTAGTCTCTGCTTGCCAAAACTAGAGAAAGCCTGTGCAAAGCAACAAAGACCTAGAACAGCCAATAAATAAATAACAAATGAAATATATGTTTGAAAAGATGATCTTCCATATCAAATATATTTTTACAAAAAGAGAAGAAAAATACTGGAGAGAAGTCCTCCATGTGAGAGTAGGTGTATAATTAAATGGGGCTTCCCTGGTGACTCAGTGGTAAAGAAGCCACCTGCCAATGCAGGAGATGTGGGTTCAATCACTGGGTAGGGAAGATCCCCTGGAGAAGGAAATGGCAACCCACAATATAATCCATATAATTGAATTTTATATATTAACAGCCAACAAAAACAAATGAAATTTATCAACAAAAAATTAGAAAAAAGTCTTATTTAAAAGAGTATCAGTTCAGTTCAGTCGCTCAGTCATGTCCAACTAAAGACTCAAATTCTTAGGAAAAAAAATATAATAAAGATGTGCCAGTTCTCTACATTGAAACATTAATACTTAAAAGACATTGAACCACAGAGTTGGAGAAAATATTTGCAAAACATATCCAACAAAGTATTCATATCCAGAGTATATAAGTACACCTACAAAACATTAAGAACAAGACAAATGTCCTGTTTTTAAATGTGTTCTTATATGTGCACGTCACAAAAATAAGTCTAATAGCCTACAGATATATGTAAATGTTCTCTATCTTGTTAAAACATCAGAAAAAAAAACAAATTAAAGTCAAGTAAAACATACCTACCACAACCACTAAAACTAGAAAATAAAACTTGAAAAAATCAGGCATCAAGTGGGATTTGAATCAACTGGAACTCTCATCTACTGCAGGTTGGAAGGTACATTGGTACACTATTCTGCAAACCCTTAGCATTATCACTAGAGTTGAACATATGCATACCCCAAGACATGGTAATTCTACTATGTAAACACCAAGCAGAAATAAGTGCATGTAAACACCCACCATAATACACAAACAATATTCATAGCTATTTATAATAGCTAAAACCGAAAAACACATACGATGAATGTGTGTATGTGTTAGTTGATCAGTTGTGTCTGACTCTTTGTGATCCCACAGACTGTAATCCACCAGGCTCCTCTGTCCATAGGATTCTGCAGGTAAGACTGCTGGAGTGCATTGCTATGTCCTTCTCCAGGGGATCTTCCCCATCCAGGAATCGAACCTGGGTCTTCTGCATTGCAGGTGGATTCTTTACCATCTAAGTCACCAGGGAAGCCCAGCTAGGATGACTGCTGCTGCTGCTGCTAAGTCGTTTCAGTCGTGTCCAACTCTGTGCGACCCCATAGATGGCAGCCCATCAGGCTCCCCCGTCCCTGGGATTCTCCAGGCAAGAACACTGGAGTGGGTTGCCATTTCCTTCTCCAATGCATGAAAGTGAAAAGTGAAAGTGAAGTCGGTCAGTCGTGTCCAACCCTCAGCAACCCCACGGACTGCAGCCTTCCAGGCTCCTCTGTCCATGGGATTTTCCAGGCAAGAGTACTGGAGTGGGCTGCCATTGCCTTCTCTGAGCTAGAATGACTACATCATGCTAAATTGTACAAGTGAATAGTATAAAGCAATTAAAAAAAACAAACTGAAAAGTGAACCTTCCTACACTGTTAGCAGGAATGCCAATTGGTATAGCCACTATGGAAAACAGTATGAAGTTTCCTTAAAAAACAAGAGTTGTCATATGATCCAGCAATCTGATTCCTGGGCATATAGCCAGAGAAACCTATAATTTGAAAAGATACATGCACCCCAGTGTTCACTGCAGCACTACTTAGAATAACCAAGACGTGGAAGCACCCTATATGTCTATCAACAAATGAACAGATAAAGATGCGGTATAGTTAGACAATGTAATACTATTCCACCATAAAAAAAGAATGAAATACTGCCATATACATGAACACAGAAGGACCTAGAGATTATTATACTAAGTGAAATATATCAGAGAAAGACAAGCATCATATGATATTACCTATATATGGAATCAAAAATACAATACAAATGTACTTATTTACCAAACAGAAATATACTCACAGACATAGGAAACAAATTTATGGCTACCAAAAGGGAAAGAGGAGGTGAGGTATAAATTAGAAGTTTGAGATTCATAGATACAAACTCCTATATATGAAACAGATAAACAATAAAGTCCTGTATAGCACAAGGAGCTATATTCAATACCTTATAATATCAGTATTCAATATCTTATAAGAAACTATAATGGAAAAGAACGCATATATCGCTGAATCATCTTGCTGTATACCAGAAACTAACACAACATTGTAAATCAACTAGATTTCAAAACAAACAAATTGGTAAGAATAATTTTTGCAGGTGATGGATATGTTCATTATCTGGATTGTAGTGGTTTCATGAGTATATTAAATTTATACATAAATTTAATATATTTAAATTTATAAAATTGAACATTTAAATGTAGATATGTTTAACATCTTAACTGCATCTCAATAAAACTGTTTTATAAATGTAAAAAAAAAGAGAACAAATTGCTACTGCACACAGTAACATGAACTAACCACATAGACACAATTTTAAGTTAAAGAAATCAGATGAAAAAGAATAGTGCTATGATTCAATTTACATTACATATATTAATTTCACAAAAGGCCAAAAGTATACTGTGTTGAGAGAATTCAGAATGGTGATTGACTTTGGTGGGTTACTGACTAGGAGATGGTACAAGGAGAGCTTTGGTGATGCTGGAGTCATTCCATAACTTAAATTGCATGATGATTACATTTGTAAAAATTCATTGAGCTGAAAACTTAGGCTTGAAAACTTTACTCCACATGTACTGTAGTCCAGGAAATAAAAAAATCACAAAACCCAAAAAGATTTAAATATAAATTAAATCTCTCATATGCCAACACCTATTTGACACAAGTCTTGAAATAAAAAACTTTGGAAAACATCATGAAGTAATGTAGAAGTCTACATCAAAGCAAAATAATTTATGCAAGAGTGGCAAAAGGCCACCCACAAAGACTGCTTTCCCTCCTCCCAAAACAGTGACTTGATAAAACACACACACACACACACACACACACACACACACACACACACACACACTTTAAATCAAGCCACAAAATTTACTTCCCAGGGGGTAGAATGTCAGGTTAATGTAAGTCCAGCTAGAGTATTAGAGGACATTTGCAAGATTTTTGCCAAAGAATGCTTACGAGATCATTCTTCAAAAGGCTTCCCCTCTATGTTCCTGACATGATATAAACTACTTTGGTATTTATGTATGATGGCACTACTTTAGTATACTTTATAGGTCTTTAAATTAAACCATCTGTCATTCGAGCTAATCTTAAGAGAAAAAAAAAAAGAAACACAATTGCTCTATAGCATGCTGTGTGCGTAAGAATCACCTAATTCTTAGGGTCTCTACCCAGATATTTAACTGCACACTAAGTCTACAATGGGCCCCAACATCTGCATTTTAAGAAGCACTCCAGTAGATCCCGAATCGGGAGGCTTGGGCACATGTTCATGTTTGTTGCTGTTGTTCAGTCGCCTAGTTGTGTCCGACTCTTTGTGACCCCATGGACTGTAGCATGCCGGGCCTCCCTGTCCCTCACCATCTCCCGGAGTTTGCCCAAGTTCATGTTCATTGCATCAATGATGCCATCCAGCCATCTTATCCTCTGACACTCACTTTTTCTTCTGCCCTCCATCTTTCTCAGCATCAGGGACTTTTCCAATGAGTCATCTGTTAACATCAAATGACCAAAATACTAAAGCTTCAGCTTCAGCATCAGTCCTTCCAGTGAATAATCAAGGTTGATCTCCCTTAAGATTGACTGGTCTGATCTCCTTGCTGTCCAAGGGACTCTTGGGAATCTTCTCCAGCACCACAGTTCAAAGGCATCAATTCTTTAGCATTCTGCCTTCTTTACAGTCCAGCTCTCACCACTGTACGTGACCACTGGGAAGACCATAGCCTTGACTATATAGACCTTTGTTAGGAGAGTTATGTCTCTGCTTTTCAACACACTGTCTAGGTTTGTCATTGCTTTCTTGCCAAGAAGCAATCGTCTTCTGATTTCATGGCTGCAGGCACCATCTGCAGTGATTTTGGAGCCCAAGAAGAGGAAACCTGTAACTGCTTCTACCTTTCCCCTTCTATCTGCCATGCAGTAATAGGACTGGATGCCATGATCGTAGCTTTTTCAATATTCAGTCTTAATCCAGCTCTTTCACTCTCATCCCTCACCCTCATTAACAGCTTCATTAGTTCCTCTTAGCTTTCTGCCATTAGAGTGGTATCATCTGCATATCTGGGGTTGTTGATGTTTCTCCCCTTTATCTTGATTCCAGTTTGTAACTCATGTTTATGGTACATTGCTCCATATACTATGTTATGAAATGACCACTTTCTGTTTGATCTGCTTATATTAAAAATGTGATGGCTTTTGTTTATGTGATCACAACTAGTTTGGATGATAGATAAAATAATCAATTTACCAACTGAACTACTCTTTCAAAATATACTTTAATTATAAATACTAATAAGTATCTCTATTATGCATCTATGGTATAAAACAACATATACGATATTTACTGCATTAAGGGGAACCTTTCTTATGGTTCCTTATTTAATATACATCTTACTAACAACAAAATTAATACTTACTCTACTCTAGGCACCACTGTAAGAACTTTAATATATCAACTTAATTAATACTCACAATAACCCTGTGGAATAGATATTATTATCTCCATTTTACAACATAATTGCACTCATTTCACACGCTAGTAAAGGAATGCTCAAAATTCTCCAAGCCAGGCTTCAGCAATACGTGAACCATGAACTCCCTGATGTTCAAGCTGGTTTTAGAAAAGGCAGAGGAACCAGAGATCAAATTGCCAACATCCACTGGATCATCGAAAAAGCAAGAGAGTTCCAGAAAAACATCTATTTCTGCTTTATTGACTATGCCAAAGCCTTTGACTATGTAGATCACAATAAACTGTGGAAAATTCTGAAAGAGATGGGAATACCAGGCCACCTGCCCTGCCTCTTGAGAAACCTGTATGCAGGTCAGGAAGCAGCAGTTAGAACTGGACATGGAACAACAGACTGGTTTCAAATAGGAAAAGGAGTACATCAAGGCTGTATATTGTCCGCCTGCTTATTTAACTTCTATGCGGAGTACATCATGAGAAACACTGGACTGGAGGAAACACAAGCTGGAATCAAGATTGCTGGGAGAAATATCAATAACCTCAGATATGCAGATGACACCACCCTTATGGCAGAAAGTGAAGAGGAGCTCAAAAGCCTCTTGATGAAAGTGAAAGAGGAGAGCAAAAAAGTTGGCTTAAAGCTCAACATTCAGAAAACGAAGATCATGGCATCTGGTCCCATCACTCCATGGGAAATAGATGGGGAAACCGTGGAAACAGTGTCAGACTTTATATTGGGGGGCTCCAAAATCACTGCAGATGGTGATTGCAGCCATGAAATTAAAAGACACTTACTCCTTGGAAGAAAAGTTATGACCAACCTAGATAGCATATTCAAAAGCAGAGACATTACTTTGCCGACTAAGGTCCGTCTAGTCAAGGCTATGGTTTTTCCTGTGGTCATGTATGGATGTGAGAGTTGGACTGTGAAGAAAGCTGAGTGCTGAAGAATTGATGCTTTTGAACTGTGGTGTTGGAGAAGACTCTTGAGAGTCCCTTGGACTGCAAGGAGATCCAACCAGTCCATTCTGAAGGAGATCAGCCCTGGGATTTCTTTGGAAGGACGGATGCTAAAGCTGAAACTCCAGTACTTTGGTCACCTCATGCGAAGAGTTGACTCATTGGAAAAGACTCTGATGCTGGGATGGATTGGGGGCAGGAGGAGAAGGGGATGACAGAGGATGAGATGGCTGGATGGCTCACCAACTTGATGGATGTGAGTTTGAGTGAACTCCAGGAGATGGTGATGGACAGGAAGGCCTGACGTGCTGCAATTCACAGGGTCACAAAGAGTTGGACACAACTGAGCAATTGAACTGAACTGAACTGAACTGAAGATATTAATATCAATATCAATAACCTCAGATATGCAGATAACACCACCCTCATTGCAGAAAGGAAAGAAAAACTAAAGAACCTTTTGATGAAAGTGAAAGAGGAGAGTGAAAAAGTTGGCTTAAAATTCAACATTCAGAAAACTAAGCTCATGGCTTCTGGTTCCATCACTTTATGGCACATAGATGGGGAAACAATGGAAACAGTGAGAGACTATTTTTGGATTGTGACTGCAGCCTTGCAGTTAAAAGATGCATGCTGCTTGGAAGAAAAGCTATGACCAACGTAGACAGCATATTCAAAAGCAGAGACATTACTTTGCCGACAAAGAGCCATCTAGTCAAAGATGGTTTTTCCAGTAGTCATGTATGGATGTGAGAGCTGGACTATAAAGAAAGCTGAGCACCAAAGAATTGATGCTTTCGAATGTGGTGTTGGAGAAGACTCTCTAGAGTCCCTTGGACTGCAAGGAGATCCAATCATTTCATCCTAAAGGAGATCAATCCTGAGTGTGCATTGGAAGGAATGATGCTGAAGCAGACTCACCAATACTTTGGCCACCTGAAGTGAAGAATCGGCTCATTGGAAAAGACCCTGACGCTGGGAAAGATTGAAGGAAGGAGAAGAAGGAGATGACAGAGGATGAGATGTTTGGATGATATCACTGACTCAATGCACATGAGTTTGAGCAAGCTCCAGCAGTTGGTGACAGACAGGGAAGCCTGGTGTGCTGCAGTCCATGGGGTTGCAAAGAGTCGGACACAACAGAATGACTGAACTGAACTGAAGATGAGGCACTGATGCACTCGCCTAGAGTCACATAATTAAGCAAAAGAGCTGGTGTTTGAACTCAGGAAGTCTAGCTCCAGAGTCAATCTGCTTAATCATTGTTCTAGCCTACTTTTCTGAGGGCTATCCAGTTTTAAACTTCTGTAGGTTAAAGGCAAATAAAACCACAAAACACAATTTAAGGGGATAAAATAGACTTCTTAAAAATCTGCAACACAGTAAATTTAAAAAAAATAGCCATGCTTTTAACACTTCAAAAATGTTAGGTTACATAAGAAGAGTTTGACCAACACCATGAAATTTGGGCCAAGGACATTAAAAAAGTCAAGGAGCCTAGTGGTCATTAAGTCCACTGTGATGCACCAGTGACTACAGGGCACCAAAAAGCATGAAAAATTCCAAATTCAAAACACAGACTGTACTGCATGTGCACGTGAACAGAAAAAGACACTGGAAGGATACATACTAAAAAGGATTTCCTTTTTTGTTTTAGTTTCCCTCTCATTATACTATCATAAATAGAATAAATCAATAAATTCTACTCAAAAGAAAACAAATGGACAGAAAAACAGACTTCAGTGCAACAGAATCTTAAGAATATGAATGCTTATTTAAATATAAACCACTAAATCATCTCTTCAAAGATTCCTTTTATACAATAGCACTTTATAGGTACACGTATCTTATACTTTCTCTACAGTATCTTAGGTCTTTGTTCTGCTTTACCAGCTCTGTACAGTTGAGGAATTGACCGTGGATTTACTACTCTTTGCATCTACAGGACCTAGACAACACAAAGCCTGGCACCTAAGGAGATAAGGTATGTGCCTGCTCAGTCTTGTCCTATTCTTTGTGACTCCATGGAGTATAGCCTGCAGGCTCCTCTGTCCATGGGATTTTCTTGGCAGGAATACTGGAGTAGGTTGCGATTTCCTCCTCCAGGGGATCTTCCTGACCCAGGGATCGAACTCACAACTCCTGCGGCTCTTGGACTGGCAGGTGGATTCTTTACTACTGCGTCACCTGGGAATCCTGGCACATAAGGAGGCATTCAGTAACTGACGGTTCAGGGATTTCATACTTGTGAGAGCAAAAATGCTCAGGGCAATACTGTCTTCTACGATATACAAACAAAACTATTTCAGAAGCTAATATCTACCAGATATGACCTCATAATTGCCTAAAGGTACACACAGCTGTGTTGTCATGAGGAGAACAGGTTATTAGCTGGAGAACTGAGAGACATTTCCAGGACAGCTGGAAAATTACTCTCATTGAATTCCCCTTCCTTGTATTTCTAGTGAATACTTTACTCATACTTGACAACCTCTCCTTGGAAATATTTCCCACACCTCCGCATTACAATGTCACTTATGTTGCCCACACTCTCTATGCATATCTTTATTATATGCATAATATAGCTGCATCATAGTTTCACTTGTGACTATTCTTTGGCTGCACTGGGAGCTCTCTGAAGCCAAGGAGTGTGTATTATACACCAGGACCACTGTACACAATCTTGCAGGCTATGCACTTCACAAGAGCACCATTTCTAAAGTGATGTTTCTATCATCATGCATTATCAGTGATTGGTATATTTATGACATCACTATTTTGGTATATGACAATAAAGCATCTTAAAGAGAGATTATTTTATCTTCTAATATTCAAAGCTCCTGAAACATGGAAGGTACTCAAATTTTATATAAACGAACCCACCAAGAACTGAACCAATAACTAGTATACAAAAATTAATGTAGTGAATACTGGTTTTATCTTACAAATGACATGTGCAGAAAGACAAATTCAATATGACAAATAATATACACAAAGTGTGATAAAATTAGTGATCCTTTGCTAATACATATCCATGAATTTTATGGTCTGAGGACATGTAAAGCAAATTACCTCTAAAGTGAACATGGTAAGTTCTATCATTACACTCCCAAAGCCAAAGCTACCAATATGGGAACCTCCATTTCAGAATTTTCTTCCTCTCATAGTACTTAAAAGCTTTGATGGAAAAAGCATGATAAGCACACCTATTTAAACATCTGATGTTTTCACTTTGGGGCCTTGAAGAGCACCGTGTCCAATTCAGTTCAGTTCAGTCACTCAGTCGTGTCTGACTCTTTGCGACCCCATGAATTGCAGCACGCCAGGCCTCCCTGTCCATCACCAACTCCCGGAGTTCACTCAGACTCACGTCCATCGAGTCAGTGATGCCATCCAGCCATCTCATCCTCGGTCGTCCCCTTCTCCTCCTGCCCCCAATCCCTCCCAGCATCAGAGTCTTTTCCTATGAGTCAACTCTTTGCATGAGGTGACCAAAGTACTGGAGTTTCAGCTTTAGCGTCAGTCCTTCCGAAGAAATCCCAGGACTGATCTCCTTCAGAATGGACTGGCTGGATCTCCTTGCAGTCCAAGGGACTCTCAAGAGTCTTCTCCAACACCACAGTTCAAAAGCATCAATTCTTCAGCGCTCAGCCTTCTTCACAGTCCAACTCTCACATCCATACATGACCACAGGAAAAACCATAGCCTTGACTAGACTTACCTTAGTTGGCAAAGTAATGTCTCTGCTTTTGAATATGCTATCTAGGTTGATCATAACTTTCCTTCCAAGGTAAGCGTCTTTTAATTTCATGGCTGCAATCACCATCTGCAGTGATTTTCGAGTCCCCCCCCCCCTGCAAAAAAAAACCTCTGACACTGTTTCCACGGTTTCCCCATCTATTTCCCATGAAGTGATGGGACCAGATGCCATGATCTTCGTTTTCTGAATGTTGAGCTTTAAGCCAACTATTTCACTCTCCTCTTTCACTTTCATCAAGAGGCTTTTGAGTTCCTCTTCACTTTCTGCCATAAGGGTGGTGTCATCTGCATATCCGAGGTTATTGATATTTCTCCCAGCAATCTTGATTCCAGCTTGTGTTTCCTCCAGGCCAGCGTTTCCCATGATGTACTCTGCATAGAAGTTAAATAAGCAGGCGGACAATATACAGCCTTGATGTACTCCTTTTCCTATTTGAAACCAGTCTGCTGTTCCATGTCCAGTTCTAACTGTTGCTTCCTGACCTGCATACAGATTTTTCAAGAGGCAGGTCAGGTGGTCTGGTATTCCCATCTCTTTCAGAATTTTCCAGTTTATTGTGATCCACACAGTCAATGGCTTTGGCATAGTCCATAAAGCAGAAATAGATGTTTTTCTGGAACTCTCTTGCTTTTTCGATGATCCAGTGGATGTTGGCAATTTGATCTCTGGTTCCTCTGCCTTTTCTAAAACCAGCTTGAACATCAGGAAGTTCACGGTTCATGAATTGTTGAAGCCTGCGGCTGCGAGTGCAACAGCCAGGGCACTAAGCACAAGTGGCTGCGACGGCCAGCACCCACGGCCAAGAGGAGCTACCCCACGTCCGAGGTCAGGGGCAGCGGCTGAGAGTGCCAGGCTGTGATGGCACAGGAACCAGAGGAGCCACCCTGCATCCAAGGCCAGGGGTGGCGGCCAGGAGGAGCCACCCTGCGCCCAAGGCCAGGGGCAGCAGCCGGGGAGAGCAACCCACTTCCAAGGAGCAGTGGCTGTGCTGGTGCAGGAGGGCCTAGAGTAGCTATCCCACATTGAAGGTCAGGATGGGCGGCGGTGAGGAGATACCCTTCATCCAAGGTAAGGAGCAGTGGCTGTGCTTTGCTGGAGCAGCCGTGAAGAGATACCCCAAACCCAAGGTAAGAGAAACCCAAGTAAGATGGTAGGTGTTGCAAGGGGGCATCAGAAGGCAGACACACTGAAACCATACTCACAGAAAACTAGTCAATCTAATCACACTAGGACCACAGCCTTGTCTAACTCAGTGAAACTAAGCCATGCCCGCGGGGCAACCCAAGACGGGCGGGTCATGGTGGAGAGGCCTGACAGAATGTGGTCCACTGGAGAAGGGAATGGCAAACCACTTCAGTTTTCTTGCCTTGAGAACCCCATGAACAGTATGAAAAGGCAAAATAATAGGATACTGAATGAGGAACTCCCCAGGTCGGTAGGTGCCCAATATGCTACTGGAGATCAGTGGAGAAATAACTCCAGAAAGAATGAAGGGATGGAACCAAAGCAAAAACAATACCCAGCTGTGGATGTGACTGGTGATAGAAACAAGGTCCGATGCTGTAAGGACCAATATTGCATAGGAACCTGGAATGTCAGGTCCATGAATCAGGGTAAATTGGAAGTGGTCAAACAAGAGATGGCAAGAGTGAACGTCGACATTCTAGGAATCAGTGAACTAAAATGGACTGGAATGGGTGAATTTAACTCAGATGACCATTATATCTACTACTGTGGGCAGGAATCCCTCAGAAGAAATGAAGTAGCCATCATGGTCAACAAAAGAGTCCGAAATGGAGTACTTGGATGCAGTCTCAAAAACGACAGAATGATCTCTGTTCGTTTCCAAGGCAAACCATTCAATATCACCATAATCCAAGTCTATGCCCCAACCAGTAATGCTGAAGAAGCTGAAGTTGAATGGTTCTATGAAGACCTACAAGACCTTGTAGAACTAACACCCAAAAAAGATGTCCTCTTCATTATAGGGGACTGGAATGCAAAAGTAGGAAGTCAAGAAACACCTGGAGTAACAGGCAAATTTGGCCTTGGAATGTGGAATGAAGCAGGGCAAAGACTAATAAAGTTTTGCCAAGAACTGTGTCCAAAAGACCTATAAATAAGAAAGTGAAGTGAAGTGAAGTCGCTCAGTTGTGTTCAACTCTTTGAGACCCTATGGACTGTAGCCTACCAGGCTCCTCTGTCCATGGGATTTTCCAGGCAATAGTCCTGGAGTGGATTGCCATTTCCTTCTCCAGGGGATCTTCCCGACCCAGAGATCGAACCCGGGTCTCCCGCATTGTGGACAGATGCTTTACTGTCTGAGCCACCAGAAAGTCATAAATAAGAAAAGTGAAGTGAAATGTTAGTTGCTCAGTTGTGTTCAACTCTTTGAGACCCCATGGAATAGAGCCTGCCAGGCTCCTCTGTCCATGGAATTCTCCAGGCAAGAGTACTGGAGTGGATAGCCATTTCTTCAGGGTATCTTCCTGACTCGGAGATCAAACCTGGGTCTCCTGCATTGCAGGCAGATTTGTTACTGTCTGAGCCACCAGGGAAACCCTTATTAAAATAGAGTATTTACAAGATTTTTAAAATTCAATCCACTAAGAAGATAGAGCAATTTTAAATTAACATGCAATATATTATATATTAATAGCTTTACAGTATATAAAGCAAAAACTGACTGAATTAAAATGAGAAAAAAATACCTTAAATCATGGTGGGTAGTTTTAAACAACCGACACAAACTAAAGAGCAAACAGATTTAGAAAAACAGTTCATTTCTAGATGATATGAACAAAACAGCCAACAAATATGACTTGGTAACAAAAAAAAAGCATTGTATCCAACAGTGACAGAATTCACATTCTTTTCAAGTGATCCTGGAACATTTGTCTATTGTTGGACCATAACATTTTATGCTGGACCATAAAACAAGTCTAAACAAATTTCAGAAAACAAATCATTCAATGTTCTTCCACTATAATGGAATTAAACAAGAAATCAAAAGTAAAAAGACAATTAGAAAATCTTCACACATGGACATAAAGCAATACACTCACAAAACATGGATTTAAAAAGACATCATAGCGGAAAACAGAAAATATTTTAAACTGAATGATAGCATAGTAGAATTTGTGGGATGCATATAAGGCTGTGTTTAAAGGGAAAATTTATAGCCTTGCATGCCAAGATTAGGAAAAGAAGAATGAGTGAATATCAACTTCCTAATATTCATCTCAGAAAATTAGAAAAGGAAAAAAATTAAGTTACTTAACTAGACAAAATTATTAAAAGTAGAAATAAAATAGTAACAAATATAAATTTAAAAAGATAACATAACATTAGAAGACTTTCATATGGATCAGAAAGAGGCTAGAACAAATATAAGAAATGAAAAGGGGAATACTATTACAGATGCTTGAAAACTTTAAACATAAGAAGAATATAACATGAACCACTTTATGCCAATACATTTTAAAATTTATAAGATATAAACAAATTCCTTGAAAAACACAACTTTAAAAAATGATACAAGAAGAAAAAGAAAATACAAATTGTACTATACCTGTTAAGGAAATTAAATTTAATTAAAAACCTATCCAGAAACTTAAAGGAATCTATGGACAAAGTACAATAATTAATAGCTGAATTTATGAAGGAAGATGGATATATTCATTATAAAAATTATGTTTCAATATTTCAGAAACACACAAAATTGTTTTAAAGATAGAAATCATAGTAGCATCAAAAAACATCGACTAACTAGGACTATATCTTATAAAAGATATGCAATATTTACGAAATAAAAAGAATAAAATATTGAAAGAAAATAAGAAAACCTAATTAAGTAAATTAATCTTTTAAAAGTATAAACCATTCACAGTTTAGAGGACTCATTGTTATAAAGATGCCAATTCTCCACAACTGATTTATAGATTTAGCACAACACCAACTGCAATTTCAGTATTTTTTGTTGAAGCTAGACGGGTAATTTTGAAAAAACATTTCATGGAAATTCAAAGGGCAGAAAACAGCCACACCAATCTTTAAAAGTGGCACAGATTTGAACAACTTATACCCCCTACTTAGCAAAATCTAGTAGAAATCTAGACTGGTGAAAACAGTGCAATGTTGATGCAAAGGCTGACAAAGAGGCCAATGGGAGAGAACGGAAAGTCTAGAACAGCCTCATACAATATGGTCACCTAAAATTAACATATGGGAAAGAATGGTCTTTACGTTAATGGATGGAAGGTCACTTGGATATCCACATGGGGAAAAAAATGAATCCTGAGCCACACCGCATGTCAAACACAAAAATTAAAAGTAGATGGTTTGTAGATCCAAATACAAAAGAAAAAAATGAGAAAGTATTTAAATGAAAACACCAACTATCCTTATAACTTTGGAACAGGCAAAGATTAAGAGGCCATGAAAGGGCTTCCCTGGTAGCTCGGTGCTGAAGTCCACCTGCCAATGCAAGGGACTCAGGTTCAATTCCTGATCCAGGAGGTTCCCATATGCCATGGAGCAACTAGACCTGTGCACCACAAACCTGGAGCCTGCGCTCTAGAGCCCAGGGACCGCAGCTACTGACTCTGCATGCCCCAGAACTCATGCTCCGCAGTAAGAGAGGCCACCGCAATGAAGCTTGTGCAACTCAACCAGAGAGTAGCCCCTGCTTGCCTCAACGAGAGAAACCCCCTGCACAGCAACAAAGACCCAGAAACGCCAATAATTTAAAAAAAAAAAAAAAGAGGTCATGAAAAGTGTTAACCATAGGAAACTTTTGCTAAATTCAATCTTAACATCTGTTCACCAAAAGATCCTTAGAAAGTGAAAAATAAGCCACGGTGCAAGAAAAGATATATAGAGAGATACATACATACATACACATATATACATGAAAAGTACTCAGATGTGCATAAAGAATTCCTTTGCTACAAATCAATAACAAAAGCAGGCATTCCAATGCAAAAAAGAGTAGAAACTTAAATAGACAATTAAGTGGATAGCCAAAAAATCAATAAGCTTATGATAAGATGCTCAATCCTACTAGTTATCAAGGAATAGTTAGTAAAAACCAGAATGAGATATCACTACACATGTCCAGAATGGCTAAAATTATAACAGCAACAACAACAACAACACAAAGTGTTGATGAGGCTGGGAACAATTAGACATTTCGTACACTTTCTGGTAGTAACACATATTTATATAGCTACTCTGAAAACTGGAAATACCTACTAAATCTGAAAAGAAGACACAGAAATTTCACTTCTAAGCATAAACCCACCAGAAATATATATATATGTGTGCCAAATAATAAGAATGTTCATAGTAGCCTTGCTTAGGATAGCTGCCAAATGGAAACAACTCAGTCCGTTAACAATAAAATGCATAAAGAAACTGTGGTATCATCATTCAGTGGAAAACTATACAACAATAAGGATGGATGAAACATAGCTGTACACAGTCAGACACAAAAACTACCTATTGTACGATCTTGTTCATTTAAAGCTCAAAATCAGGCAAAAATGATATATAGTACTTTTAAGTTAAAATAATGAAGGGAAGTGTCTGGATGCTGACAATGTTCTAGGTCTTGGTCTGGAAGCAGGTATTCTAGAAAAATAAAAAGTGCTGTGGGAAATTCATGTGGACACTAATTATTTTCTCCACAGCTTACTGAGAAATATACTAGAATAAGCACATTGCACATTTCTTCACTTCCCAACACAGAACGTGTTATAATGAATCTAGAAAAAAAACTAAAAGTCAAAGCTATGACTACTTTAGCAGTATGAAGAAAAAGTGCAGCCTTTGTAATTAAGTCATTCTATAGTTTCTTCATGTGACAAAATTTAAAACATATTTATTTAATTGAAAAACTGTGTGGCAGCCTATTTGTTCTACTGAATGTTTGGGAAAAGTTCCTTTGCTCTGGTGTAGAATTTCTTATTATTATTTTCTTGCTATGCTTTGAGTCATTCAAGCTGAGTTGTTTTTAGCATTAAGCAGCTAACCCAGAAGCAAAGAAAACCAGTCACAAGGGATTATCTCCTTTAGGACTATACTAGAATTATTATACCTATGAAATTATGTAAAACTGGATAATTTTATGTGGCAGGAAGAAGAGGGGAGTTATAAATAGAGGAAAGCAAAAGATGTCACTAATTATTAACTAGGCAATATGAAAATAAACGTTTCTATAAATAGATTTTTTATATTTTTTCCTTACACTAAATTTTCTTCCACTTCTGTTTCTTCCATCCTGTCCACATTGGTGGATTATTTATTACTCTTTCAGCTATATATTTCAAGAGAATGAGGTGACTGATTATATTTTTGCATAGTTTCTTGGTTTAAAATGCTGTGAAAGGAATTTATTTTTAAATTTGGAACCTGTTACTATGACATCAAAAAAAATGACAACAGAAAAAGCTAGCAAAGAAATACTCTCAACAGTACCCTTAATTCTAGTAGTTATAATCTTTTAAACCTCTTGCCCTTGATAAAGCAGTTAATATCTCTAAATGAACATAGGTATTTCTAAGAAATTCCAAAAGTCATTTCTTAAGCTTTAGTGTTCTGATTCTTCACTGTTACCTTAAGAAACTCTTCCCAGATCCCACAGGTTACTGCATGAAAGGAGACTGTTTTTATAGTCATAATTCTGAGCTGCTAGCCCTGAAATGTTTCCTCATATATTTCTTATTGATCTAAACCTTCCTGGCTATCCATTTTATTACCAATGCTTACCTTTCTTTTATTTATAGCACTATATCACCCTTCAGACTTTGTGCTAGGCACTGTCTTTCTGTCCCACAACTGTGACTCAGTAATTGGCCTCTGGTGACCCTGAGTAAATATTCTATTTCATCCCTGTGTGTTAGCAAATTGTTCCCCAAACTTGACATTAGTATAAGGAATTGCTCCTGAGCGGCCAATGTATTTCTGGGAGTTCAGTCCATTCAATACCTCAAATATTTCTTGAGTACCTACTACATGCTCAGCACTCTGCCAGGTGCTAAAAAGAAAACGATGAGTAAAACAGAGAGATTCCTGGCCCTTCAAAAGTTTTGATGAAAAAGACAGAGCTCAAGCAAGTAAGTGCATAGATATATGACTATAAAGAGATCTGGGAACAGGAAGTACTCCGAAGACATACGATGGTTGACCTGACCCAGTCTTCAGGGTCAGGAAAGGCTTCCAAAAAAAGTAACATACAACCAAGATCTAAAGAATGATAATTAGGCAGTGATTCACAGCAGGCAGGAACTTGCATGGCAGGATAAGGATTTGTGTCTGTGAAAAAACATACTTTCTATTGGGAAATTATCAAATAATTAACCAAAGATAGGGGGTGGGGAAAAACTGAAAATTTGACAGGGACAACTAAATTAAAAATATATTTCAGTGAAAGGGCTGTTTCATTCTAAAGAAGAAAAATAACCATTCATCATGAATTTTGTCAAAAGTCTCTCTATGCCTCCAAAAAATAAACTGAAAATGAGTCCAGAGCTTTGATAAAGACATTATGTGACATAAAATTCTATAAGGGAAAAAATATAGGTGACAAGGGGGAAAGTTGCAAAACTAGATATCAATTTCCATGATGAAGAAAAGATGTAAAATGTCATACATCAGAGATAAGGAAGCAATATAAATGCAGAAGAGATGAGTTTAAGATAAATATTAAAAAGAGGACCATTAGAATCCTGTTTTTAAAAAATCCATTAGAATTTGAAAATTTTAAATATACATACTCAAATACATTTAACATGTTACATGTAAGTGTTGTTAACTCTCAATATAGGTAAAACAGAGGGTAAACATTTGAAGTCAGATAAATTTCATTTACAATGTCACATATCAGAAAAAAACAGATATTTACACACATGTAAGTAGAAGAATGCAGTTCTTTTTTTTCACTCTTCTGCTTTATATTTCAATTGGCCAGTTTCTGTAATTTACAGATACTATGCTAGATAGTGTCTAGCATAACCCCAACACTGACTACACACAGTTATTTCCAATTAGCTTGGACACTGGATAAACGCCTCTTATCACGGAGGCAGAAGGGTAAGGTGAAGAGGTCCCTGACCTGAGCCCTGACTGAACCTCACTGAAGGCCTGAGTCACTGAACCTCTAAGACAGTGCATGCCAAGCATGAGAGCCTATTAGAATCACCTGCAGGGCTTGTTAGACCACGTGGTCCTATCTTCAGAGTTTCTGATCCAGTAGATCTCAGGCAAGGCCTGAAAAGTACACTTCTAACTAGTTTAGATCTAGGTAAGTGAAGAGGAACTAAAAAGCCTCTTGATGAAAGTGAAAGAGGAGAGTGAAAAAGTTGGCTTAAAGCTCAACATTCAGAAAACGAAGATCATGGCATCTGGTCCCATCACTTCATGGGAAATAGATGGGGAAACAGTGTCAGATTTTATTTTGGGGGGCTCCAAAATCACTGCAGATGGTGACTGCAGCCATGAAATTAAAAGACACTTACTCCTTGGAAGAAAAGTTATGACCAACCTAGATAGCATATTCAAAAGCAGAGACATTACTTTGCCAACAAAGGTCCGTCTAGTCAAGGCTATGGTTTTTCCAGTGGCCATGTATGGATGTGAGCGTTGGACTGTGAAGAAAGCTGAGCACCAAAGAATTGATGCTTTTGAACTGTGGTGTTGGAGAAGACTCTTGAGAGTCCCTTGGACTGCAAGGAGATTCAACCAGTCCATTCTGAAGGAGATCAGCCCTGGGTGTTCTTTGGAAGGAATGATGCTAAAGCTGAAACTCCAGTACTTTGGCTACCTCATGCGGAGAGTTGACTCCCTGGAAAAGGCTCTGATGGTGGGAGGGATTGGGGGCAGGAGGAGAAGGGGACGACAGAGGATGAGATGGCTGGATGGCATCACCGACTCGATGGATGTGAGTTTGAGTGAACTCCAGGAGTTGGTGATGGACAGGGAGGTCTGGCGTGCTGTGATTCATGGGGTCACAAAGAGTCGGACACAACTGAGTGACTGAACTGAACTGAAAGCTCATGTTGCTAATGCTGAACAACTCTGCTCTAACAGTATGTTTTCTTATTTGCAAAACGAAGAAAACATTGCCTTCGAGGCCCACTTCTCAAAATTGCTGAATAAAGCCAGCATGCCCTTTGAGGATATAAATTGTTTCATGTTTTCTTATACTGAATTGCCAAGGGTGGTATATTTGAATGACCGAATGTCTACATCTTATTAACAAAAAGACACTATATGACTGTGGGAATGGTGGTGGTTTAGTTGCTAAATCATGTGTGATTCTTTGTGACCCCATGGACTGTAGCCTGCCAGGGTCCTCTGTCCACTGGCAAGCAAGAATACTGGAGTGGGTTGCCATTTCCATCTCTGGGGGATCTTCCTGACCCAGGGATCAAACCCATGCCTCCTGGATTGCAGGCAGACATTACCGACCGAGCCATCAGTGAAGTACATGAGTGTGGGAGAATAATGGTCAAATAGTAGGAATTCTTCCTACGTGGCATTCACCCAAGTGGCATGGGTAAACTGGAAATTCAGATATTGAAAAAGCAAGAGAAAGACTATGTAATTATGTTGCCAGAACTGTTAGCAGCAACTTAGAGACACTGGCAAATAACTGCTGTCCCAGCCACCTCTTGAGTATTGCAGACCCACAAAGGCACTGAAAAGGGAAATGCCTAGTACAGCAAGGGACTGTCACCACGCTGCCTCAGCACCCATGCCAGTGTGTGTTCTGACTGCTGTGTCCCACGCCACATTAGTAGTGAAAGGCTTTAAATATCACCCTTAGAAAGGTGAGGGGATGAAATGATTACTATCTCTTTGCAGACACCTTTTCAAATAATCAGTGCAAATCCTGTATTTACCACCATAGTTGGTTCTTCCTCTGCATCCTTACTCCATGTGAATTCACATAAGAAGTCCCATGAGAATAGAAAATAGCAAAAGGATTAAAGGATTTAGGATTATATGTGATTGCAGAATAATTCCACTCAGGTACTATTAAAACCTGCTCAGAAACATCAATTTAGAAAGGCCTACCTACATTGCTAAAGAGAAAAGGCACAGCAGTCACCAAGCATGACTGGTCTAGCTCTGCCTCTCTGTTCCAGCACTTTCCAAAGCTATGTAAACCTTTCTTCCCCAGGTGCTCGAAGTATCCCATGTTGCCATTTGATGTGACTAGTTCCATTGCCAGCAGCTCTGCCACCTTGAGCCACTTAGGTCCACAGTCTCTATATTCTGAGCAGCCTTTGACATTGCCAAATACTGAGCTGCTGCTGCTAAGTCACTTCAGTCGTGTCTGACTCAGTGCGACCCCATAGACAGCAGCCCACCAGGTTCCCCCGTCCCTGGGATTCTCCAGGCAAGAACACTGGAGTGGGTTGCCATTTCCTTCTCCAATGCATGAAAGTGAAAAGGGAAAGTGAAGTCGCTCAGTCGTGTCTGACTCTTTGCCACCCCATGGACTGCAGCCCACCAGGCTCCTCCGCCCATGGGATTTCCCAGGCAAGAGTACTGGAGTGGGGTGCCATCGCAGAACTAAACAATTCCTACTTAGAGGTCAGTCTTCTCTGTGACTGTGAGTGTGTGTGTGTGTGTGTTAATCACTCAATCATGTCCAACTCTTTGGGACCCCATGGACTATAGTCTGCCAGGCTCCTCTGACTATGGGATTTCCCAGGCAAGAATAACAGAGTGGGTTGCCATTCCCTTCTCTAGGGATTTTCCTGATGCAGGGATCAAACCCAGGGCTCCTGCTTTGCAGGCAGATTCTTTACTGTCTGAGTCACCAGGAAAACCCCAGTCTTCTTTCTACTTATGTTTAAAAAAGGGGGTATTTTTTCCCATTATTTGTGCTGCCATTTCTTACACAAATACTGGGATTCACAAACCAACAATGCAAAACCCAAGAAAATCTGGAAAAAACAGTGAAGGAGCACTTTGAATTTCTTCAAGTATTTATCTCTGAGTAAACTACATGGGACCTTTAAACAATATGAATTTGAACTGCACAAGCCTGCTTATATGTGGATGTTTGTCAACAGTAGATACTACAGTGCTACACAAAGGCAAGGTTGGAAGGTTCCCAGATGCATAACTGCAGATGGGAAGGCCAACTATAAGTTATACGTGGATTTTTGACTGCTGCGAGGGTGGCACCCCTAACCCTACATTGTTCAAGGGTCAACTGTACTTCAACCTAAGCTGACTCTTTCTGCATATTATGAGTAATGATCAGGTAAAGAAAGCAGGCTTAGAGTAATATTATAAGAAAATATCCTTCCAGGAAATGTTTTCTGGAAAAATTCTCTTCCATATATGGAACTGCAATGGATAATGTATACATGATCCAATCTCAACTTATAAAAATCTCATCCATATTAAAAAACTGATGTTTTTTACTAAACTTCCTTTACTGGTTTCCATATAAAATGGCGGCATTCCTTGCATCTAACTTAGCACAAGTATAAAACACTGGGCTCAATGAATGAACTGTTTACTAAAACAAGGCTATGGTTTTTCCAGTGGTCATGTATAGATGTGAGAGTTGGACTATAAAGAAAACTGAGCACAGAAAAATTGATGCTTCTGAACTGTGGTGTTGGAGAAGACTCTTGAGAGTCCCTTGGACTGCAAGGAGATCCAACCAGTCCATCCTAAAGGAGATCAGTCCTGGATGTTCATTGGAAGGACTAATGTTGAAGCTGAAACTCCAGTATTTTGGCCACCTGATACGAAGAGCTGACTCATTTGAAAAGACCCTGATGCTGGGAAAGATTGAAGGCAGGAGAAGAAGGGGACGACAGAGGATGAGACGGTTTCATGGCATCACCGACTCGATGGACATGAGTTTGAGTGAATATGACATGCAGCAGCAGCAGAAGAGGGTAACAACAAGTAAATTCACACACTGAAGATCTGTGTAAGTATACTTTTCATCAGTGTGTGTTGAACCTCTTCTGCTCTTAAAATGACAGTTTTTAGGATCTTCAGAGAAGAGTGAGGGAGAAAGAACAGTCATGTTTTGGGAACAAAGAACGTCCTCAGTATGACTTAAAAAGCTTTTCAACCTAATCAAACAAAGGAAGCCCTTTTTGAAACAAGAGGCAATTCAAGAATGGTCGTTAATCAGAGGTAGAGTGAAGGCACAGGGGTGACTATACGGCTGTTCTTTTACTGTTATCTGGAAAGAAGTTTTAGATTTCCATAAAACACATAGAGTAGAATTGAGCCTTGAATGAACTATAATGACGGGAATCACAAATATTTCAATTTTATAAATAAAGTTCCAAGCACTTTTAAATTGATTGATTACAATGAAGTATGTCAGTTCTTTTGAAAGCCATATACTTGTAGTTATGGGTTTTTATCATCAGTATTTCTTATTGAAAGCTCCCGAGTTGAAAAATGGCATCCAAAATAATCTCATTTAAATGGGAGGCAGGGTGTAGTACAGGACAAGTGTAACATATTAAGAAGTGAACAAATGGGTTATTATTGCTGGCTTTCTCATGTTCCGAGTCAATAATTTATTTAATCTCACTGAACCTGAGATATCTCAGTAAAATGAGGATAACAATAGGATCTATGTTATACATATTATTCTTTTATTTATTTATTAACTCACTGGACTGTAAGATCCATAGGGACAGAAATCAAGACTGTTCTATCATTATAAACTTAGTTCTTAGTATATAACAGATAAAGCATCCTACATGCTGAGTGCTTGGAATTTACAGAAAATAAGACAAAAATGAAACTTAAACTCAGGAAAATCAAGTAAAGCACTTTACCTGTATAAAGTAAAATATAAGGAAAGTATTTCTCCTAGTGAGCTATACATGGTGAAGGTGAAGTGTCCGACTCTTTGCGACCCCATGGACTGTAACCTACTAGGCTTCTCCGTCCAAGGGATTCTCCAGGCAAGAATACTGGAGTGGATTGCCATTTTCTTCTCCAAGGGATCTTCCTGGCCCAGGGATCGAACCCGGGTCTCCCGCATTGGAGGCAGACGCTTTAACCTCTGAGCCACTGTTGCCCTTTGGTCTCAGGGCTGTGTGATGTTATGGTTACATCTAAGTTGCAAGAACTTAGTCGTCCTGGTGGCCCGTGGAGCCACACCCTGTAATCATCAGACAGAATGGATAGTTGAAAGAGGGTTCTTCCCAGCTGGGGTCTGGGATTCCCAGGTGGCTCAGTGGTAGAGTGGTTCGCCCATCAATGCAGGAGGCACAGGGAACACAGGTTCGATCCCTGGGTTGGGAAGATCCTCTGAGGGAGGAAATGCCAACTCACTCCAGTATTCTTGCCTGGAGAAACCCTTGGACAGAGGAGCCTGGCAAGCTACAGTCCCTGGGGCCACAGACACGACTGAGTGACTGAACACAGATGTCAGCTGAGTCTTGCTTCCTCATATCTTAGAGACCTGTGGGAGTCCAAAGCTTCTCCATGATTTCAGCAAATTCCCCAAAGCCGACTACTTTATGGTTCCCTCATTCCCTGCATTTGTAGAATGCCTCCTTTACATCTAATGATATACATAACTATAACACCAAGTTCACTCCTTTCTCTGATTCCAAAGAAAGACCCTCTTCCAACACATATTTGCTGAGTTTACTTACTTGAGGTTCTTCTGGGAAGGGTGACCTAAGCCACAATCTCTTATCATTTCAGTGTAACCAGACCCCTTACTGTTCCTCCCTCTGTTTTCTGGTACCCCAAGCAAATTCATCCTCTTTCCTCAAATTGGAAGGTTCTCAGTTCAGTTCAGTCGCTCAGTCGTGTCTTTGCGACCCCATGAATTGCAGCACGCCAGGCCTCCCTGTCCATCACCAACTCCTGAAGTTCACTCAGACTCACGTCCATCGAGTCAGTGATGTCATCCAGCCATCTCATCCTCTGTCGTCCCCTTTTCCTCCTGCCCCCAATCCCTCCCAGCATCAAAATCTTTTCCAGTGAGTCAACTCTTAGCATCAGGTGGCCAAAGTACTGAAGTTCAGCTTTAGCATCATTCCTTCCAAAGAAATCCCAGGGCTGATCTCCTTCAGAGTGGACTGGTTGGATCTCCTTGCAGTCCAAGGGACTTTCAAGAGTCTTCTCCAACACCACAGTTCAAAAGTATCAATTCTTTGGCGCTTTCTTCACAGTCCAACTCTCACATCCATATATGACCACAGGAAAAACCATAGCCTTGACTAGACGGACCTTAGTTGGCAAAGTAATGTCTCTGCTTTTGAATATACTATCTAGGTTGGTCATAACTTTTCTTCCAAGGAGTAAGTGTCTTTTAATTTCATGGCTGCAGTCACCATCTGCAGTGATTTTGGAGCTCAGAAAAATAAAATCTGACACTGTTTCCATTGTTTCCCCATCTATTTCCCATGAAGGTTCTGCTCCTACACAAATCGATTATTATCTTATTTTTTTGCTAACAGAGGTTGGTTCCTTCTTAAGGAGAATTCTCAAACTACATAATAAACATAACAAAAAATAACGTTTTTTCTGCCTATTTATTATACCTACTACTTTCATAACTATATTATTATTGTTATTGTCTTTGTTAGCAGAATCAATTTGTAGTTCTGTATAGGGCCACATGAACCCATCTTGTGTGTGTTAGTTGCTCAGCCATGTCCAACTCTGCGACTCCATGGACCGTAGCTTATCAGGCTCCTCTATCCATGAAATTCCCCAGGCAAGAATACTGGAGGGGTTGCCATTCCATTCTCCAGGGGGTCTTCCCAACCCAGGGATTGAACCTGGGTCCCTTGCATTGCAGGCAGATTCTTTACAGTCTGAGCCACCAGGGAAGCCAAACCCATCTTAGGTGAGCCAGACAGGAAAAAAGACACAGCTGTGTATAACGGACTTTTGGACTCAGAGAGAGAGGGAGAGGGCGGGATGATTTGGGAGAATGGCATTCTATCATGTATACTATCATGTAAGAATTGAATCGCCAGTCTATGTCTGACGCAGGATACAGCATGCTTGGTGCTGGTGCATGGGGATCACCCACAGAGATGTTATGGGGAGGGAGGTGGGAGGGGGTTTCATGTTTGGGAACACATGTAAGAATTAAAGATTTTAAAATTTAATAAAAAAAAAAATAGTAAGTGTTAGATCCTATGCAAGAGTAAGCTTTCATTATACACTGCTGAAATAGAATTGCTTCCTTTTATGTCACTCTATATGCTATCTCCAAATCACCATCAACATGACTTACAATTTTTATCTGTAGTCACATAACTTATAATGGCTAACATTATGCCAACTCTATTAGTTTTTTTCTATTTGCTGTGTAACAGCCACAAATTTAGCTGCTTGAATCAACACTCACTTGTTAATTCAGTCTCACAGGTCAGAGACTGGGCAGGGTAGAACTGGTCCTGCAGGTCAGAGTTTGAACAGAACTCAATTTTTTTTTTTCTTCAGATCTGCACAAATCTGAAATCAAGATGTCAGCCATGCTGAGGTACTCATCCTAGTTTTGGTATCCTCTTCTGAAGTCTGGGTTGTTGGTATACTTCACTTCCTTGTGGCTGTCTGACTGAGGCCCAAGGTTTCTCTCCAACTGTAAGGCAAGGCTTTAGTTCCTTTAGGCTTCTTTTGTTTCTTGCCACAATGTCCCAAAGGTCATTCACAACATGACTTCCTATTTTCTCCAAGGTCAGCAAGAGCATTTAATTTTTAATTAAAAAATATGGGGAACACGTGTATACCTGTGGCAGATTCATGTTGATGTATGACAAAACCAATATAATATTGTAAAGTAATTAACCTCCAATTAAAATAAATTTATATTAAAAAGAGGAAAAAATATGGGATTCAGGTTCTGTAAGAATCAATTATTCATTCTGAAATTCTGGAAATCCATGTTACTCTTATTTACTTTAGTTTCACAATAAAAATGGTGATAATCATTGTGATAATTAATGAAACTCTTCAAAAGATTATTGCAAAAATCAAATGAGATCATGTGTATTACAAACATAATATAAAGTGGTATGGCTTCCCAGGTGGGTCAGTAGTAAAGAATCCACTTGCCAATGCAGGAGATGCAACAGATTCGGGTTCAAACTCTGCGTTGGGAAGATCCCCTAGAGGAGGAAATGGCAACCTACTCCAGTATTCTTGCCTGGGAAATTCCATGGACAGAAGAGCCTAATGGGCTACAGTCCATGGAGTTGCAAAGAGTAGGACACGACTGAGCCACTGAACACATAAAGTGGTATATACATGTAATTATTATCTGTATTATTGGCATTATTATTAGTCTGCTCCTAACACATTTCTGCTCCTCCCCTGATTCATATCTATACGCTCCTGGGAGTTTTCTTTACTAATTAACTAAAGATGAAAAACCTCTAGTATGCCTTATTGATACTTTTATGAGACATACAGAGATTTTGCTGAAGTGGACTGTGAAAATGTTACAGGTCCATTTAAAGGTGAAGCTAAAAAATGACGAAAAGTGACAGTTCACAGTTGACTAAATTTAAGCACTATGCATCATTTGCTACCTTGTGTGGGAGGAGAAGCAGTTCAAGGTAAGGATCTACATGTCAGCTTCTAGATTGTCTGGTCAAGTAATCAGAGTCAGGGAAAAAAATTGGAATTTTGATAACCAAGAAGTTCAAAGGAAAAGTTGGGATAGAATTTTTGGAATGTAATCATGATTGGAGGATACCTGTATCCCACATGAATCATCACCAAAAATTTCCTACAGAATAATTTCTTATTCAGATGGACAGGATAACTCCTTCTGCTGTGGTTGTTTAGTCACTAAATCATGTCCAACTCTTTTCAACTCCATGGATTGTAAATCTCTGGGGTCCTCTGTCCATGGGACTTCCCAGGCAAGAATACTGCAGTAGGTTGCCATTTCCTTCTCCAGGGGATCTTCCCAAACCAAGGATCCAATCTGCAACTCCTGCATTGCAAGTGGATTCTTTACTGCTGAGCCACTAGGAAAGGCCAACTCCTTCAGTACATGTCAGTCTGCTTGCTCAACAAGCTCAGCAGTGAATAAGGTTGTGCATGGGATCAACAACATGAACGTAAGCTCTTCGTCTAGTCTGGATATCTCCCCTGCTGATGGTTCAATTTGTCCCCAATATGATGCCATACTATGAAGGAAGATATCTGCATAACCTATTTCACATCATGACACACGTGATGTGAAATCATCTGAGTCACCCAACAGCAGCACTCAGAACTCTTCCATGACTCTGCAAATGAAGGGCTCAAAGTGGCCTTATTCCTGTAAGTCTGAACTTGTTTATTTGCTCAGTTCTTTGATTCTTTGACCTATGCAGGATTTTTTCAATTAATTCCTTGCTATCTTTGCTTAAGTTAGCATAGCCATATTCTGTTGTTTGCACGCAAACAACCCTAAGATTTTTTTGGCTTCCCATGTAGCTCAGGGGTAAAGAATCCACCTGCCAATGCAGGAGCCACAGGAGACGCAGGTTTGAGGTCAAGAAGATTCCCTAAAGGAGGAAACGGCAATCTACTCCAGTGTTCTTGCTGGAGTAATCCCATGAGGAAAGGAGACTGGCAGGCTAAGTTCATGAAGTCACAAAGAGCTGGAACGATGGAGCACAGCACTAAGACTAAATGCCTGGGGAGTCACGGACCTAACTTGTAAAACCATTGAGAAATTCCTTCCTCATTCACAATTATCCTGCTGCTGCTGCTGCTAAGTCGCTTCAGTCGTGTCCGACTCTGTGTGTCCCCATAGATGGCAGTCCACCAGGCTCCCCCGTCCCTGGGATTCTCCAGGCAAGAACACTGGAGTGGGTTGCCATTTCCTTCTCCAATGCATGAAAGTGAAAAGTGAAAGTGAAGTTGCTCAGTCATGTCTGACTCTTCGTGATGCCATGGACTGCAGCCCACCAGGCTCCTCCATCCGTGGGATTTTTCCAGGCAAGAGTACTGGAGTGGGGTGCCATTGCCTTCTCCGACAGTTATCCTGGGAAGCCCTAAATCTGAGTTGGGATTAAATGATGTACCAGTTCTTGAACCCAGGAGTGGAACAAGAATTACCCATACAATGTTTTAACAATACATATGCGGATTGAAAGCTACTTGATTAGATTCACAAATTGAAATCTGGAAGCCATTGACAATTCAGTTGATATGATATTAAAATATATTCAATAACATATTCAAGTATATTTCTGTATCTTCAGCCACCAATGTATAAACTTTTCAACCTTTAAATTCCAGGAGAGACAGTAAACAATATCTGCCTCTTAAAAGTTTAATTTTAGCTGTTAAAAAAGTTTTAAAGCATGATATTCTTTAAAAGATTATTTCCAGAGAATAATCAAGTTCATGCCAAATAATTTTATAACAACCTGGCAAAAGTAAAAATAAGGGTTAAAAAGATTATTCTGATACAACTAGAATATCTTCCATAGATTAAAGAAAGCAAAGTCATATGAAATATAAATTAATATTATCCTAATGTAGCACTTTACTTGATTCATCTAATTTTATTTGCTTCCCTCTTATGCACATGTACACACACTGTCTCGACTTTTTGCCCTCTTGTTCTCATTGTCTCTGGCTCTCTCTCCTGTTGCCACCTGTGCAAGTGTGCACATGGATGCACACACATGATACACCCAACAAGACAGAGATTCCATTAATGAGCCCATCTTGCAAGAGCTTTACATAACTCTCTAATGTGTATAAATCACGGCAGCGCACAGAAGAGATTTTGCCCTCTGCCTCAACTGCTGTTCCTTAGCCTTTCACACAAAATAGTGTACTGTCTACAGTTCAGTCATTTACCTTTCCTGATTTCTTTTTTAAGCTTCTTTGAGACATCACCCAAATGTGAAGAACACTTTAAGACTTCTTCTTTTCATAAGTGGTACCCATTTTTGTATATTCCTACTCTCCCCTCCCAACTCCATGAACCCAAATTCCAAATAGATAAGGATTAAAAGAATTATTTGGCAAATGCCAAAAATACTGTGCAATTTAAAAGTTTGAATATAAAGATATGTCCAAAGAAGATCTATCATCAAGTAACATGTTTTTTTAAACAGTTATTTTAAAATATCTCTGGGGTCTGCAATAGAATTCAATATGGTTTAATTTTTATTTAAATTATCTTCTGCTGGACAAATACCTGTCTCCTTGAAGCAAAGTTTATTGCTTTTAGCATATGAATAGAAAGGTTTTTATTTCAAGAAGAAATGTTTTTCCCACTATTTTTTATTTATAGTTGATGAAACTTCCATGTAAGTGTTTCCAAATAAATGATAGCAATTCACTTCTGGTATGACTGAGTAGAATCTACTCAACTAACTCTCTTACAATAAACTGTAAACACTAAGGAAAAGTAGGAAATAAAACTTCCTGAAGTCACTGGACTTTCTGAAGTGTGTATATATATGTATATATGTAGATACATATATACACATATATAGGTAACCATTAAAAAATAAAATGATACATGAAAGGGGTAAATTAAAATGAAATTATATAAAATATTCAATTAACCCAAGAAAAGACAAGAAAGGACACAGAGAAAAAGAACAGGCAAGACAAACAGAAACAAACAGTAAAACATTAATAATAAGACATATCTCCAACCTATCAATAATTAAATAAAATAATTAAATGAAATATTCCAAACCAAAGGAAGAGATTATAAAAATGGATAAAGGATAATGTAATGAAAAGCTAGACCAAACTATATGCTAAGACTGTTTAAAAATACAAATATAAAAAATAGACAGCATATATAAAGTGGGTAGAAGTTAGCTGACTGCTATATTACTATCAGATAAAGTAATATCAAAAAATAGTTAAATTTATAAATTTCATAATTATAAAAATTTAATTATAAAGATGTTTTTTAAGTTTGACTTCCCTTATTTGTCAGAAAGACATAAAAATCAGTTGTTTTTAATTATATTCAAACCTTATTCAGTTAAATGATCATATGTACCAGTTCTGATTTTCAGCCATTACACTTGCTATGAAGTTTTGTCAAAAAGCCAATTAATTTCTATGTTGGTATTCCTTCAAAAAGTCTCCAAGCTGACTCAAGGGGTGCCATTCTTAGTAACCTCCCTAAAATACATCATCTGCCAACCAAACTACTTCCTATAATCAGTAACCAAATAGAATTTCTTTTTTCTTTCACATCTTTATTTTCATCCAAATTGTGTTTGTGTATGGATGCATATATATGGACATATGTTTACATATATACATACATTCTTATTTTTAAATGCACATTTCATCCATATGGGTCCCCTAACCATATTGAAGTTAAAATTCCTACTCAAAAATATCGACAAAGAACATTTTGCTAAGAAAGTAAGCAACAAAAAGCAAGAATCCTGTGCTAGTTTAGTTCTCTAATTTAAAAAAAAAATAACCTTATGATTAGTGCAACAAAGGATATGGATAATCCGAATTATTTTTGAAAGTTGTTTTCAAATGTTAAAGTAAGTAGGAGAGAAGAGAGGAGAGGGGAGTAGAAGGGGAGGGGAGAGCGGAGAGACAACTGCAGGGAACCATTACAACTTTTCTATAAGCTGGCAACAAACCACAGGGTGACTAGCTTTTCCAACACTCTACATCTATTAAGTGTGAACCTGGGATTCAAATGCAGGCAGACTGAGTTGAGAGCCCTTCCTTTAAACCCACTGTACCATCTCATGAAAAATTACTAGGGTATAAAAACACTGTGATGTTTTCAAGGGTTCACAATGAGGTAGATCTTCAGTACAATGAATTAGTCTTTTTGAAAATCTGATCCACAAGCACATCTATTAAAAAATAAGGTGAATGATAGAAATTTAGTATGTAGTTGACATGTAAGAGTTCATTTAGAGATAAAACCTCTTATTAATATGAGTACGTTCTGAGCACATTCCCTGTAAAGGACTAAATCTGATAGCTGATATAAAGTATCAGAGAACTAAAATTCACAAGAAATTTTCAGGTTAAAAGATGAAACATTTCATATGAGCATTTCATTTAATCCTCATTACAAGTATGAGAGGTAAGCATCCCATGTAATTAGACCCATGAAACAGAGATTCCACAGAAAGGTAACCATGCTTGCAAGCTGAAATGGCAACCCACTCCAGTACTCTTGCCTGAAGAACTCCATGACTATCGCCGGCATGGACTGTCACCTGAGGAGCCTGGTAGGTGACAGTACATGGAGTCGCAAAGAGTCAGACACGACTGAGCAGCTTCACGACTTCACGAAGCTCGTGATGTGAATCCCATACTCAGTCGACTATTCTTGCTGTTTCTTTAATTTATCATAGATCATTATAAAAATAAAAACTACCTTCCAAAAATAATGGTATCATAAGCCAGGCACTATTCTGCTGTCACCTCTTGTGTCTGAATCTCCTAAGTAAAACTAGGATGTGAAGTCACCTGGAGGTTGACACTTGAAGAAAGAGAGTCAGGCTTGGAGGTATTTGTTGGGGTTGTCCTGGGTGAATCTGATCTCACTTGAGCTATAGTGCATAAGGGTAATTAGCAAGAAAAGGCATCTACAATTTGGGGGTGAACTTGATATAGTGAATACAGTACTATCAAAATCTCCCAGTGACATTCACTTGAATTTGGTACCTAGGGCCACTTAGATGGTATTGGTCAAAACACAAAGATGTCAGTCTCCTAGCTAGTTGATCAAAAAGCTCAGACTCAAAAATGCTACTTATTGATGTCCCACAATACATAATTAACAAAAGAGGGGAAAAAAACCAGCTTTTTTTGTAAGTGCCTAAAGAATGTTATTTAGCCACATCAGACACAGCAGAAGTAATTTGCTAATATCAAAGTATAAAAGCATAAATCCAGGTAATTAGCAAATAACTACTAGCAGCCAATCTGTGTCTCATTTGTTAGTGACATAGAACATAACTGAAAACATATTATTCATTATTGAAGAAACAAGCCATTAATCACATATAAAGGAAATATTAATGTACACCTTTGAATAGTGAATGTACTCATTCTGAGATTTTTTTTCATGTTGCTGTAGAAATGATAGCTCTACTCTGTCTAAACCATATTTCCCGGTCCCTCTTTCTCTGCGACAAATGAAAATAATGTATAAGGTATCAAGCCAAGGCCAGGAGTACAAGCACTGTTCATAGCAGAGATACTGAGTAACTCATCCAACAGAGTAGATGGTCTTATTTGCAGGTGGCATTAAGCAACTCCAAATTTTATTTTAAATGAAAGGAGTAAAGGAGAGAAGGAAGGAGCAGAGGGACTGAGAGGCAGAGGGTATGAAGGAGAGAAAAAAGGAAGACAGACAGGTCATTCTTAAATAAAAGCAACTGGGGTGTTTTGTTTAATCATAAATTTATCCTCAACAATGCAGACACAATTCTAAAAGCATCTTCTCTCCTGGAGAAAAATAACATTTTCCTTAGTGGCCTTCTTCCATGTTGAATTTATAACTGTTTCCAGAAGTATATCAAAGAGAAAGACTTGCAGTGTGTATATCTGGATAAATTGTAGAAATAGCTTCTCATAAGCTTATTTATGGTCCATCAGTGACCAACTCATTCTCAACTCTTTGGAGCACAAAGCCAAAAACAGAATTCTAGGGCTGGTCAACATGATATCACTTATATGGGGAATTTAAAAAATACAAATGAATGTTATGGTTACCAAACAAACTTACAGCTACCAAAGGGGAAAGGGAGAGGGGAGGGATAAATTAGGAATATAGGATTAAGGATTAACAGATACAAACTACTATACACAAAATAGATAAACAATAATATATTAACAGTTCCCTGTGTTACAGCACAGGGAACTATATTTAGTAGTTTTGTAATAACCTATGATGAAAAAGAATATATATATATATTCAGATTCTTTTGGGCCATAGGTTATTATATATATATATCTGAATCACTTTGTTGTACATCTGAAACTAACACAATATTGTAAATCAACAAGCAAAGAGAGAAAGCATGGTGTGCTTTGTCGCTCAGTCATGTCTGACTCTTTGCGACCCTGTGGACTGGTACCTCTGTCCATGGGGATTCTCCAGGCAAGAATACTGGAGTGGGTTGCCTTGCCCTTCTCCAGGAAATCTTCTCAACCCAGAGATCCAACTCAGGTCTCCCACACTGCAGGTGAATTCTTTACCATCTGAGCAACCAGGGAAGCCCAAGAATGCATATATGAAAGAAAAAAAAAATTTATTCAAATAGGAAGTTCTGGATGATTTTGTAGAGTTATCATAGCCCTGAAGTATTTTTTTGAAAAATTCTACATAAGAATTACAACATTAAATATTAACCAACTCATTTAAAGCCCTGAGGATTCTGTATGACTATTACCAGAAGTGGAGTCTGGTTGCTTGCCACTCAAAAGCCAATAAAGTGGCCAGATTGTTGGAAAAGGGAAATTTGCTTTATTTTGTATGCTGGCAAATGCGAGGGGTCGGTGAGGGCAGACCCCCATCCTCCCCACCCCCACGATCAGGATTTGTTTCATTTCCTTGAGGCCAATTCTTGGAATCATGGCACCTTACGATTCTTGGCTATAATCTGGTCACCATGTAGTTAACTTCAGCTTTCAGTATCTATAAGACAGCCTACAGGCATGGATTAGAATACTACCTATAGCCCTTGAGAAGGAACTAAAAATCCTTGACTATGCTTAATGACTATATTATTTGGTCTCCTTGGACTATTTTTTTGTTTGTTTATTTGTTTCTGCACTTTCCTATTTCTCTAATTAAACTTCTTTGGCTAAAGTTTTTCCTCAGACAAAAGGCAGGAAGAGGACATGAGGAAGGAGGACCACAGCATAGGGTCCTGCTCTGTTTCATGACCACTTATATTTAAAATAATATTAAGTACCCCTGGAGAAGGGCATGGCAACCCACTCCAGTATTCTTGCCTGGAGAATCCCAAGGACAGAGGAGCCTGGCGGGATACAGTCCATGGGATCACAAAGAGTCAGACACGACTGAGTGACTAACACTTTCGCTTTTTTTTCCATATTTATTTTATGATAATGTTGTTGATGATGTGCCAGCTGCTGCTGTTAAGCACTTTATCTCATTTAATTCTTGAAAGAATCCAAGGAGGAAGACACAGTTTTTCCCCATTTCATGTGCTGAAACTGAGGCACAGAACTAAATAAACTGTCTAAAGTGGAGCCTGTATTCACACAGGTAGCCTAGATCCAAAGTCTTTATTTTTTTTAACATATTTTCCCCACTTCATTTCCTATTATCTCATACTTTATGAAAACATAATATTCAACTGAAAATAACTACATTTCCTATACTGATTACTCATAATTTTGGCAAAGTTAATGTTATTATACAGGAAGGAGCAAAAGGGTATGTTTCTCCTGTGAATTAAAAGAAGGCTTCAGTAGCATTTCTCCCTGAGCAGTATCCAAAGCATAGCAAAAACACCTGTCTAGGAAAGCACTTCATTTCCTAGGCTGTACTATAAATACCTGAAAGCCATTTAATAAAATAAAATAAACTGTTCCTCAAAATTGTCCTGACTTCTTAACTTCCCAGCGATGACCTCTTTTTCCTGGGCTCCTAGAAGAAAGAAATTCTGGCCAAACTTTTTTTTTTAAGTTCCTTTTATGTCCAAGATGATGGAAAACCACTATGAGCTCACAGGGATAACCAATTGCCTTAGAAAATCCTACTGACAAAATTATAGGGACCCAACAAGAGCATGCATCTTTGTCCTGCTGTAATCTCTGCTCATTGAAGCACATCTGTGGTACTGTGCTCAGTTTTGGTGCTGCAATTTAAATGGGACATTAGAAATGTAGGGTCAGGGGTAATTAACAGGGAAGAAAATGCTACTCTCAAAGGCACTTTTCACTTCTAAAATACGAAATAGTCCATGGTTATTTATTATGTGTATACTATCCTTCTCAGTTGATGAAATGGGTGTTGGTCAAGCTAGGCTCCAGGTTTGAGGGGTGGAGAAGAAGGGAAGGAAAAGGAGGGTATTTCCAGCAGAAGACATGACATTTCCAAAGGCCCACACAGAAGAACAAGCTTAGCAGTCTGGGAACTGAAAGTTCTGTGCAGCTGGAGTGGAGAAAATGAAAGAGACTAGTAATAGAATAAACCAGCTGGGAAAGAGAGGGTCAGATCTCCAAAGCCCTTGTGAGTCAGGACAAGAAGGGGCTGAGCAGGGGTCAATGGGAGTGGGTGGAGAGGTCGAGGAGTAATGAGAAGCCACTGAAATGTTTAAAGAAGGGGCCAAGTGTCTGTGACTACAGTTTGGATAGAGAACTATAGTTGTACCAACTGAAATTGTCAATATTCCACTGTCTTGAACCCATACAGATGGCAATTACCTCTGGTTCGATCTCATCAAAAAAATCTTCCTAAGAGGAAGCAGGACTAGAGACCAGGAGACAGTTAAACACTGCAGGTAAAAAAGATGAGGAAAAGCCACACAGTGACTGAGAGGCTATGGTTACTGAAGCTGAGAAGCTAGGATGACAACATGTCAAGGTTATTATGGATGGGATCATTGTACAGGAATAATAATTGACTAGATGACCTACTGAATTTGCATAGGAACCTGGAATGTTAGGTCCATGAATCAAGGCAAATTGGAAGTAGTCAAACAGGAGATGGCAAGAGTGAACGTTGACATTCTAGGAATCAGAGAACTAAAATGGACTGGAATGGGTGAATTTAACTCAGATGACCATTATATCTACTACTGGGGGCAGGAATTCCTTAGAAGAAATAGAGTAGCCATCATGGTCAACAAAGAGTCTGAAATGCAGTATTTGGATGCAATCTCAAAAACGACAGAATGATGTCTGTTCGTTTCCAAGGCAAACCATTCAATATCACAGTAATCCAAGTCTATGCCCCAACCAGTAATGCTGAAGAAGCTTAAGTTGAACAGTTCAATGAAGACCTACAAGACCTTTCAGAACTAACACCAAAAAGATGTCCTATTCATTATAGGGGACTGGAATGCAAAAGTAGGAAGTCAAGAAACACCTGGGGTAACAGGCAAATTTGGCCTTGGAATACGGAATGAAGCAGGGCAAAGGCTAATAGAGTTTTGCCAAGAGAATGCACTGGTCATAACAAACACCCTCTTCCAACAACACAAGAGAAGACTCTATACATGGACATCACCAGATGGTCAACATCAAAATCAAATTTATTATATTCTTTGCAGCCAAAGATGGAGAAGCTCTATACAGTCAGTAGAAACAAGACCGGGAGCTGACTGTGGCTCAGATCATGAACTCCTTATTGCCAAATTCAGACTTAAACTGAAGAAAGTAGGGAAAACCACTAGACCATTCAGGTATGACCTAAATCAAATCCCTTATGATTATACAGTGGAAGTGAGAAATAGATTTAAGGGCCTAGATCTGATGGATAGAGTGCCTGATGAACTATGGAATGAGGTTTGTGACACTGTAGAGGAGACAAGGATCAAGACCATCCCCATGGAAAAGAAATGCAAAAAAGCAAAATGGCTCTCTGGGGAGGCCTTGCAAACAGCTGTGAAAAGAAGAGAAGCAAAAGGAAAGGAGAAAAGGAAAGATATAAGCATCTGAATGCAGAGTTCCAAAGAATAGCAAGGAGAGATAAGAAAGCCTTCTTCAGTGATCAATGCAAAGAAATAGAGGAAAACAACAGAATGGGAAAGACTAGAGATCTCTTCAAGAAAATTAGAGATACCAAGGGAACATTTCATTCAAAGATGGGCTCGAGAAAGGACAGAAATGGCATGGACCTAACAGAAGCAGAAGATATTAAGAAGAGGTGGCAGGAATACACAGAAGAACTGTACAAAAAAGATCTTCATGACCCAGATAATCATGATGGTGTGGTCACTCATCTAGAGCCAGACATCCTGGAATATGAAGTCGAGTGGGCCTTAGAAATTATCACTATGAACAAAGCTAGTGGAGGTGATGTAATTCCAGTTGAGCTATTTCAAATCCTGGATGATGATGCTCTGAAAGTGCTGCACTCAATATGCCAGCAAATTTGGAAAACTCAGCAGTGGCCACAAGACTGGAAAATGTCAGTTTTCATTCCAATCCCAAAGAAAGGCAATGCTAAGGAATGCTTAAACTACTGCACAATTGCACTAATTTTACATGCTAGTAAAGTAATGCTCAAAATTCTCCAAGCCAGGCTTCAGTGATAGGTGAACCGTGAACTTGCAGATGTTCAAGCTGGTTTTAGAAAAGGCAGAAGAACTAGAGATCCAATTGCCAACATCCACTGGATCACCAAAAAAGCAAGAGAGTTCCAGAAAAACATCTATTTCTGCTTTATTGATTATGACAAAGCCGTTGACTGTGTGGATCATAATAAACTGTGGAAAATCCTGAGAGAGATGGGAATACTAGACCACCTGACCTGACTCTTGAGAAATCTGTATGCAGGTCAGGAAGCAACAGTTAGAACTGGACATGGAACAACAGACTGTTCCCGAATAGGAAAAGGAGTACGTCAAAGCTGTATATTGTAACCCCGCTTATTTCATTTCTATGCAGAGTACATCAAGAGAAACGCTGGGCTGGAAGAAGCACAAGCTGGAATCAAGATTGCCGGGAGAAATATCAATAACCTCAGACATGCAGATGACACCACCCTTATGGCAGAAAGTGAAGAGGAGCTCAAAAGCCTCTTGATGAAAGTGAAAGAGGAGAGTGAAATAGTTGGCTTAAAGCTCAACTTTCAGAAAACGAAGATCATGGCATCTGGTCCCATCACTTCATGGCAAATAGATGGGGAAACAGTGGAAAGTGTCAGACTTTATTTTTTGGGGCTCCAGGATCACTGCAGATGGTCATTGCAGCCATGAAATTAAAGACGCTTGCTGCTTGGAAGAAAAGTTATGACCAACCTAGATAGCACATTGAAAAGGAGAGACATTACTTTGGCAACAAAGGTCCATCTAGTGAAGGCTATGGTTTTTCCAGTGGTCATGTATGGATGTGAGAGTTGGACTATGAAGAAAGCTGAGCACCGAAGAATTGATGCTTTTGAACTGTGGTGTTGGAGAACTCTTGAGAGTCCCTTGGACTGCAAGGAGATCCAACCAGTCCATTCTAAAGGATATCAGTGCTGGGTGTTCTTTTGAAGGATTGATGCTAAAGCTGAAACTCCAATACTTTGGCCACCTCATGCAGAGAGTTGACTCATTGGAAAAGACTCTGATGCTGGGAGGGATTGTGGGCAGGAGGAGAAGGGGACGACAGAGGATGAGATGGCTGGATGGCATCACCGACTTGATGGATGCGAGTCTGGGTGAACTCTGGAAGTTGGTGATGGACTGGGAGGTCTGGTGTGCTGCGATTCATGGGATCGCAAAGAGTTGGACACGACTGAATGACTGAACTGAACTGAGATGACCTAAAATCTCTATTTACAAGTTTGAAGGGGTCTTAGGAAACGTTACAACCAACAACCAACTCTAACCATCCAACCCCACTCTATTTTTACAATTAGAAAAATGGTGTATTTTCACTCAAAAAATTGATTGTGAGTATGTTCCAGGTATCAAGACCTATGCTGACCACAATGAGTATAAAGATGCTTCAAGGAGCTTAAGACCTAGTATGTCCATCTGGAGGGTGGTTACAAGCAGAACAGTGAAGCAAGCTGCTTAAATCTCACTGCCAGAGGCAAATGAGGACCAGAACTCATATTTTCCCTGACTCATAGAGACAAAGACACTTTCCACCATACTTGATTACTCAGGATTCCTAGGCTTCACCTGATATGGGCAGCTAGAGGTCGGTCTCAGCCTCACCATGCTATCCAGGAGCCAGAGGGGCAGCACCGATAGAACAGAGCTAAATGGCAAGCAGTTCTAACTGACCCCAGTCCCGTTCCCTCCCTTAACTCTCCTTATTGTGGTGGATTCTGTGCTCCATGAGGTCAGGGCTTTTATGTCACTAAAGCTGTTTACCCAAGTATTGCTTGATCTATCACTAGCCTACTCCACCAATTTCTTCTTGGCCTCATGCATTTTCAAAAAAATTCCACCTCCATAATCCAAAGTAGTGGGAAAATTGTATGATTATACCATAACATTGTAACTGAAAATTCACTGTATCTGAATATCCAAATTACCCGTATAATTTTTGTCTCTGCATGCCCTGAAATCAAACACTGGGATAAGGTGATAGCTAAGTTTAAGGCAGTTACCAATTTTCTCTAAGAATCGCTCTAGTGGGGGGAAAGTGAGAAAGAGGGGTCAAAGAATTTAAATTCTTTCATTGACTTATTTGCCTAAACACAATTTATTTCTTTTTCCACTTTATTTAACTCTAGGATATTTCAAAGATAAATGGAAGCAGCTAGCTTTATGTCTAATAGAAACTAGAAAGGAAGTTTCAAAGCATTTTTTCTTCAAGAAAATTATGCCTAAAACACATTCTACTTCTATCCTACATATATTTTGCAATAGAAGTATTAGTTCTAATCTCCTATCCTTCTTCCTGAGCTTCCCCGGTGGCTCAGATGGTAAAGAATTTGCTTACAATGCAAGAGACCTGGGTTCGATCCCTGGGTTGGCAAGATACCCTGGAGGAGGGCATGGTAAGCCACTCCAGTATTCTTGCTTGTTGAATCCCATGGACAGAGGAGCCTGGGGGGCTATAGTGCATGGGGTCAAAAAGAGTCAGACATGACTGAGCAACTAACATTTATTCTTCTTCCTAATGACCTGGAGTTTTTAGATTAATTTTTAGATAGGAATTGGAGCCTTTTACAAGATACAGTCTTTATAAGTCGAGTAGCAGAATAAACAGGTGAACATGAAATAAAACGGTCACCACTTCTCTCAGGTGAATAAATTTTCCTCTTTGTTATTTCAATTTTCTTCAAATATACAAGCAATACATGAATGCATGATTTCATTTTTAAAAAATTGAGCAGTTTTGCTGCTGTATCTGTGGGCCTGTTTCATCCCCAGGAACTGTACCTGCTCAGATATCCAGGGCTCAGAGTCAACCAATTCTTCACTTGAAGAGAATTCTGTTCTTCCACAACATGAGGAATTATTAGGGACTGAACTGTCCCCCTCAAATTCTTGTATTGAAGTCCTAACCCCTACTTCTTCAGAATGTGACTAATGTGGAGAATCCTTAAGGAGATAATTCAGTAAAAGTGACATTGTTCGCATGAGACCTAATCCAGTATGATCAGCATCCTTGTAAGACAAGTAGATGTGGACAGAGACACACAGGCAAAGAAGACCATGTGAGGACGGCCATCCACAAGCCAAGGAGGGCCATCTCAGAAGAAACCAGCCCTGACACCTTGACCTCAGACTCTAGACTCTGGAACTCTGAGAAGATAAACTTCTGCTCTTTAAGCCTCCTCATCTGGGGTGCTTAGTTGTGGCAGCCCAAGCGAATTAACAGAGGAGCAAACCAGAATCTACAGGAGGACATGTCTCATTTGAAAAAGTCTACTTCATATTATATTACAGTGGTGAACACTGGAAAATAATGGCAGAAAAACCTCTAAAGCCTGGCCAAATCCAGGTGGCAGGTAGCACTGTGTTAGTGAATGCTGAAGGGCAGATGGTCTGCTACTTACACTGATTTAAGATTTTTCAGGTTTATGATGGTGTAAAAGCAGTCCTCATTCAGTAGAAACCATACTTTGAATTTTGAGTTTTGCTCTTTCCTAGTCTAGCAGTAGACAGTACAGTCCTCTCCGGTGATGCTGGCTTCCAATCAGCCATGTGATCACAAGAGCAAACAACTGATACACTCTGTGCCAGATAACCGTCCTGTTTTTCACTTTCAGTACAGTCTTCAATATATTATAGGAGATATTCAGCACTTTATGATAAAAGAGGCTTTGTGTTGGATGATTCAACTGTAGACTAAGTGTTCTGAGCACATTTAAGGTGGGCTACGCTAAACTGCAGTGTTCCATAGGTTAGGTGTATTAAATGCATTTGTACTTGTGGGATTTTCAATTTACAGTGGATTTATTAGGATGTGAGCCCATCGTAGGACAGGGAAAATTTGTGCTAATGAGCACATCGTGAGAAACGCTGGACTGGAAGAAACACAAGCTGGAATCAAGATTGCTGGGAGAAATATCAATAACCTCAGATATGCAGATGACACTACCCTTATGGCAGAAAGTGAAGAGGAACTAAAAAGCCTCCTGATGAAGGTAAAAGAGGAGAGTGAAAAAGTTGGCTTAAAGCTCAACATTCAGAAAACGAAGATCATGGCATCTGGCCCCATCACTTCACAGGAAACAGATGAGGAAACAGTGGAAACAGTGTCAGACTTTATATTTTTGGGCTCCAAAATCACTGCAGATGGTGATTGCAGCCATGAAATTAAAAGACGCTTACTCCTTAGAAGAAAAGTTATGACCAACCTTGATGGCATATTCAAAAGCAGAAACATTACTTTGCCAACTAAGGTCCGTCTAGTCAAGGCTATGGTTTTTCCAGTAGTCATGCATGGATGTGAGAGTTGGACTGTAAAGAAGGCTGAGCGCCGAAGAATTGATGCTTTGAACTGTGGTGTTGGAGAGACTCTTGAGAGTCCCTTGGACTGCAAGGAGATCCAACCAGTCCATTCTGAAGGAGATCAATCCTGGGCTTTCTTTGGAAGGAATGATGCTAAAGCTGAAACTCCAGTACTTTGGCCACTTCATGCGAAGAGTTGACTCATTAGAGAAGACTTTGATGCTGGGAGGTATTGGGGGCAGGAGGAGAAGGGGACGACAGAGGATGAGATGGCTGGATGGCATCACTGACTCGATGGACGTGAGTCTGAGTGAACTCCAGGAGTTGGTGATGGACAGGGAGTCCTGGTGTGCTGCGATTCATGGGGTCGCAAAGAGTCGGACATGACTGAGCAACTGAACTGAACTGAACTGAACTGAATGTGTAATATTTATTGAGCACTCACAGTTGGCTGGACCCAAGGAGAAGGGTTTTGTCTACATGACCCTTTGAGTCTCCACCATATTCCTATGAGGTGGGGGCTATTATTATCTCCATCTCATAAGTGAGGAAACCAAGACAAAGAGGTTAAACAACATCTGTGTGATTCAGAGCCAGTCTTCCTCCAGGTTTGTCCATGTTTTTCCTTTGCCAGCCCTGGGAGGTAGAGTTTGGGGAAGGAGTGGTTATCTGATCTATGATGGCTATTGGTTAAAAGATATTGGAACTTGCTATCTTACATCATGTTTTTGGTCCCACCTCCAGGGTGAAGCTATCAAATGTGTTGAGTGTGGTGAAGATGTTGCTAGTCAATAATAATAATCGCTCGTATTACAGAGCACTTAATGTGAGCCTTGATCTGAGTTTTGAAACTGTCTATGTGACTCTCACAGCATCCTAAGAGCTTTTGCCAGCGTCTCCCCGCGGCCCACCTCCAAGTGATGGGCTCTGGCACTTGCTCCCCTCACCACCAGCTGTCTTCCTCCCCCATAAGCCCAGTATCTGCATCTGTCATGCGGAAAGGAAAAAGGGTGGCTGATGTTCAAATTTTAAAATAGAAGAAACTTTGTTCTTTTTCCCCTTACTACAAAAACATTTTATGATAATTGTAAAAAAAAAAAAGAAATGTTGAAACCAGAGCAAAAAGAAATAAATCATCCACAGTTCCACCCCCTAAAACAAATTTAACAGTAAAAAAGCATGCAAAAGTCTTCTCTCATCATCCTATCTTCCAATTACTGTCCCATCCCCAAAAGAAATATTGTTTGTGTTATCGCTGTCACCAGTTTTGTCATGAAAAGTCAAGAGCTAAATCTTGCTACCCTCAAATATAGCATTTTGACATATCATGACAAGATACACAATCAATGATTTCCATATACATAATATATAAATAAACTCAGAACAAGGGAAATGTAACAAAGATGTAAAGATCATTTATCTCTCAAAACAATAAAATAGCACATACTTATTTTAAGAAATATGTAATAGCTGCTGGATTAATGAGATTGTAATTCAGGGTAAGAAACAGAGTTAAAAATTAAGATCAACTCATCAGCTTTGACACATGACTAGTTAAAAGTATCAAGGACAGCATGTGAAAGTGAAAGTGAAAGTGAAGTCGGTAATCCATGAATTAATTTTTGGAATTTTTTTTCTTTATTAAAGAACTGAAGTTGAAATCAAGCTATTTTCATGCAAAGAACAGTACTAAATTAAAAGCAAACAGTCTCAACAGTCCATATCTGGATGTAAATACTAGCTCACCCTCTTTTTTTTTTACACTGATTTTCCCACAGGAAGGAACAGATTAGAGGGTGGATTACTTCAAGCACTATAAAGGTCTCTAGACTGACCCCACTCTTCGAGGGAACTCTTTCAGAGGAATAATGCTAAAAAGAACAGTGAAAGCCCAAGAAAACCCACAACTGAGCCCTTCAGAAGGCCCTCATTCACCAGTTCCCATTGACTGCCCTGGCCTCTCTGAGGGAATTCAAAATAATTCACTGCCCACCATAATACTGAATTCACAACAGAGAGGAAAAAAGGTGATGGAGCTACTTTGCATCTGTTTAATTTTTTTACAGAAATGTTAAGGGGGTTAATCTTCTACAAGCCCAGTCATGTGCTTTCACAAAGAGCCAAGAAAGGAGTCGCAAAGCCTGCCATGATTCAAAGGGAGGCTCTTTGTGTCTTCTTTTCTGTACCACATCTGACAAAGAGGCTGCCTGAGTTCTTCGGCTTCGGGCTCTTGCCTGAATTCTGAAGTCAGTGAAGCAACAATGATGTCATTGCTTCTGAAGACCACTGTTGGTTGAGATAATGAAGATCTCTTCATCCAAAGCATTATCATTTTCATGGCACACATTTCCTGTATTTCTTCAAATACAAATGTATCCTATGTGTTGGAAGGGGTGCCATATCTTTCTTTATCTTTTGCATTATTGAAAAGGAAGCATACTGCAATACATTTCCCTCCCACGGAAACATATCATTTTTATGTTTAGCGAGAAGGTACTACTGGACTAGAGTGCATTTAACAGGGCAAAAAAGATTACATTTTTTACTGAGGGATAGGTATATTATTCAATTAATATTCTCATACTAAAAGTCCAAAGTGTTAAGCAACATAGTCATTTTATAAGGAAGATCCACTTCTTACCCTTTTAGTTCTCAGTATATGTATATAAATAGCTTGGAAGAGCATATCGAGTTACTCAAAGAGAATTAAAACAGTTTGAGAACAGTTTCCACACTGCCAATTTTAAAATAATGGACCCTACTGAAAATCCTTTGCAAGGTATGAAACCTCTCTGGGAGAAAAGTGACAACACAAATATGTATATATAGAAAATTAAATTCAAGAAGCTTTTAGACCTATTGATGTCCTTGCAGATTAAGAAAGTCTTTTTTTATCAGAGTACAATTTCTTTAGGAAAAAATTCTGTTCAGATCTTTCTGGAAGTATCTGGAGAACAATGACTTTTTTAAGAGACTGAACATTTTCTCAAAGTATTTTCTACTTTCCCCCTTTGATATGTGTTAATGGTAGACTCTACTTCAATCACATACAATACCAGTTATGAAAAAGTTGACCTCCCTTAAATTATTATACATAAGAAACTTGAAGCTTTTAATCTTTAAAATTAAAATAAATCTTTAAAATTAAAATAAAAATTTAATCTTTCTTCTCAAGAGTTTGTTGGATGAGATTAGATGAAAATAAGAGGTAATATACGAATTAAAACAGCCAAAACATGTGTGATAGAAGTTGAAGTTAATTATCTCATTTCATTGAGTCTCATATATGAGATAAATATTATCTACCTTTCAGATTCTACAAAACTGAAGGCAGACATTTATTCTCTTCTCAAAAAGATGGTCTAGTGGTTACCAGCTAAAGATGATATAAAGATGCATTCCAACATCTTAAAAGAAAGAGATATGCGGTCTATCATATCTAAGGACAAACAAGAAAGTAGAGTGGGGGAAAATGTATGTTTATGGAATTCAGAGTTCAGTAAAGTTCAAAGTAAATAGTGTATAGTGGGAAATGGGTGTCACTAATGAACAGTAAGAGAGAAAAAATAGGTAAATAGATTCCAGGTGCTGCCTGAGGACAATGCTAAAATGGTTATATTCTATCCAATAAAGAATAGGGAAAGAAAATTACCTAAAAATTACAAGTTTTAGACTACATAGTGATATTATAAGTATTTCAGTTCACAAAGGTTACTAAATTTTCCATCAAAAGCAGCAATCTCCAAAGCAGGATACCAGTGTACTTACATTACAGAGATTATGTAAAAATATGTACTGGAATATGGAGAAAAAATAGAACTTCTATCAAAGTTATCTCTGTTATATTCTTTTGAATTTCTATCTCTGAGAACGTCATATATGTTACACATATTCTGTCATATATAAACTATAGTAATACATTTGTGTCTCTGCAAACACACACGCTAACATAGTGTAAGTACACGATCCACAATGTTTGGTAACATCTCAAAATGGACTAGAGTGACCTGGGTTTAGAACTGGATAACAGTCAAGGGACTGCTGTAGTATTCAAAACAGAAAACTATTAGGTTCTGAACAAAAGTAGAAAACTGGAGACTGAAGGGGCTATCTTGAGAGTTTTCTGGATAGATAACTTGCTGGTCTTGCTTGCCAACTAGATAAAGGATATCGAAGTCAGAAGGATTAGCTGGGTGGATACCAATACCATTCACTAAAACAAAAATCTAATATGAGAATCAAGGAGCAGTTTAGGAACTGGTTGATGGTTAAAGATGAGTTCAGTGTTGGCCATATTGAGTTAAAGGTCTTTGTGGAAAATCTAAGTGCAGGTGGCTAAAAAGTTGTTGAATATACAGTCTTGGAGTTCGAGAGGAATGTAGATGATATACACGACCATGCAATTCTCCCAAAGATCACCAATGGTACAAGACATGAGAAAGAAGAGGGAGACTTGCGTGAAAAGGATGGGAAGAGGAAAAATTATAAAGGGAGGAGGCTAAGAAAGAAATCCAAGTAAGACACTAGTCAGGAAACCCAAAGGGGGATTCTAAGGCCACAGGGAGGTAAAGGGGAGTAAAAACCAAAATAGAGCAGCATAGTTTATCAGTAAAAAGTTGTGTTATTTATTTTGAAAATAAATGAAATCCCAGGAGCTGAAAAACAGATCTTAATAAATCAAGGAAATAATTCATATTATAAGGTGGTATATGCCAAAGGGTAGAAATGAACTTTTAAGAACTATGAAATTTCAAGGAAAAAAAATAACACTTTCATTTTAAAAAATGACCCTCAAGCTGGATAATAAACACTAAATAGAGGTGACAAGAATATATTCCAAAAAAGAGTAATAACAAACAAGGGACACAATAAGGAAGCTTATTTAACTACATTAGATATTTCTTCCAAAGTTACATCTAGCCAGGCACAAAAATTTCTTTTTACTTCTAATAAAGATGAACATGTAACATTACTTTTGAAACACACTGAGTTTGGATGTGTTGTTGTTGTTCAGTCGCTAAGTCACGTCCAACTATTTGTGACCCCATGTATTGTAGCACACCAGGTCTCCCTGTCTTTCATGGTCTCCCAGAGTTTGCTCAAATTCATGTCTGTTGAGTCGGTGATGCTGCCTCTCTCTCTCATCCTCTGCTATCCCCTTCCCCTTTTGTGTTCAATCTTTCCCAGCATCAGGTCTTTCCCAATGAGTCAGACTGTTTATAATTATTCCACGATTAAAATTTTAAAATTAATTTTATGTATAATAATTTAAAAACTAAACAATGCATGTAACAGAGAACCCTTATCTCTGCCCCATCCCTGAACACTCTGCTCAGAGACTGAGTAGGGCTCAGGGATAGCATGAGACATTCTGTTGGGCATGTTACTTAAAATTTTTTAATGTTAAATATGGGTCACAAAGCCACTTACTGGGAAGCCTTTGGGCTAAAACTATACTAAAGAAAAAACATGTTTGCCAATCGATAGCAGCTAAGACACTGAATCAATCTGGTTGAATTAGTTATTATATAAAAAACAAACCAAACAAAAATCCTTGAGGTAACATGATTTATATATGTGTGTTTTCTACTTTTAGTTATTAATAATAATGTCATGGTCACATCATCATATTATGTCTCTACCTAAACTTTTGTCCTGGTTCCTTAGGATTGTCTTCCTTTCTTCCCAGTCATCACTTCCAGGCATCCTTCACTATCAGCCTGAAGTCCCTCAAGCACTTCAGCCTTCACTGGTATCTCTAAAGTCACTGAACATGTTTCCTAGATCAGTTATTAAAAAGCTAATTTTGTAACTGATTAATTGCATTTTTAAAAATCAATCTTGGTATGTATCTTTATCAATCTTGGAAGTATGGGTTTCCCTGGTGGCTCAGATAATCTGCCTGCAATGCAGGAGACCCAGATTCGATCCCTGGCTCGAGAAGATCCCCTGGAGAAAGGAATGGCCACCCATTCCAGTATTCTTGCCTGGAGAATTCCATGGACAAAGGAGCCTGGCAGGGGGTCACGGGGGTCACAAAGAATTGGACAGGACTGAGCAACTAATACTTACTTACTTATAGAAGTATATTATACTCTATGAAGCAGGGCAAAGGCTAATAGAATTTTGCCAAGAAAATGCACTGGTCATAGCAAACACCCTCTTCCAACAACACAAGAGAAGACTCTACACGTGGACATCACCAGATGGTCAACACCGAAATCAGATTGATTATATTCTTTGCAGCCAAAGATGGAGAAGCTCTATACAGTCAACAAAAACAAGACCAGGAGCTGACTTTGGCTCAGATCATGAACTCCTTCTTGCCAAATTCAGACTTAAATTGAAGAAAGTAGGGAAAACCACTAGACCACACAGGTATGACCTAAATCAAATCCCTTATGATTATACAGTGGAAGTGAGAAATAGATTTAAGGGACTAGATCTGATAGAGTGCCTGATGAACTATGGAATGAGGTTCGTGACATTGTACAGGAGACAGGGATCAAGACCATCCCCATGGAAAAGAAATGCAAAAAAGGAAAATGGCTGTCTGGGGAGGCCTTACAAATAGCTGTGAAAAGAAGAGAGGCAAAAAGCCAAGGAGAAAAGGAAAGATATAAGCATCTGAATGCAGAGTTCCAAAGAATAGCAAGAAGAGATAAGAAAGCCTTCTTCAGCGATCAGTGCAAAGAAATAGAAGAAAACAACAGAATGGGAAAGACTAGAGATCTCTTCAAGAAAATTAGAGATACCAAGGGAACATTTCATGCACAGATGAGCTTGATAAAGGACAGAAATGGTATGGACCTAACAGAAGCAGAAGATATTAAGAAGAGGTGGCAAGAATACACAGAAGAATTGTACAAAAAAGATCTTCACGACCCAGATAATCATGATGATGTGATCACTAATCTAGAGCCAGACATCTTGGAATGTGAAGTCAAGTGGGCCTTAGAAAGCATCACCACGAACAAAGCTAGTGGAGGTGATGGAATTCCAGTTGAGCTGTTTCAATCCTGAAAGATGATGCTGTGAAAGTGCTGCACTCAATATGCCAGCAAATTTGGAAAGCTCAGCAGTGGCCACAGGACTGGAAAAGGTCAGTTTTCATTCCAATCCCAAAGAAAGGCAATGCCAAAGAATGCTCAAACTACCACACAATTGCACTCATCTCACACTCTAGTAAAGTAATGTTCAAAATTCTCCAAGCCAGGCTTCAGCAATACGTGAACCATGAACTCGCTGATGTTCAAGCTGGTTTTAGAAAAGGCAGAGGAACCAGAGATCAAATTGCCAACATCCACTGGATCATCGAAAAAGCAAGAGAGTTCCAGAAAAACATCTATTTCTGCTTTCTTGACTATGCCAAAGCCTTTGATTGTGTGGATCACAATAAACTGTGGAAAATTCTGAAATAGATGGGAATACCAGACCACCTAACCTGCCTCTTGAGAAATCTGTATGCAGGTCAGGAAGCAACAGTTAGAACTGGACATGGAACAATAGACTGGTTCCAAATAGGAAAAGGAGTATATCAAGGGTGTATATTGTCCCCCCGCTTATTTAACTTATATGCAGAGTACATCATGAGAAACGCTGGCCTGGAAGAAACACAAGCCGGAATCAAGATTGCCAGGAGAAATATCAATAACCTCAGATATGCAGAAAAAACCACCCTTATGGCAGAAAGTGAAGAGGAACTAAAAAGCCTCTTGATGAAAGTGAAAGAGGAGAGTGAAAAAGTTGGCTTAAAGCTCAACATTCAGAAAACAAAGATCATGGCATCTGACCCCATCACTTCATGGGAAATAGATGGGGAAACAGTGGAAACAGTGTCAGACTTTATTTTTTTGGACTCCAAAATCACTGCAGATTGTGACTGCAGCCATGAAATTAAAAGACGCTTACTCTTTGGAAGAAAAGTTATGACCAACCTAGACAGTATATTCAAAAGCAGAGACATTACTTTGCCAACTAAGGTCCGTCTAGTCAAGGCTATGGTTTTTCCTGTGGTCATGTATGGATGTGAGAGTTGGACTGTGAAGAAGGCTGAGCGCTGAAGAATTGATGCTTTTGAACTGTAGTGTTGGAGAAGACTCTTGAGAGTCCCTTGGACTGCAAGGAGATCCAACCAGTCCATTCTGAAGGAGATCAACCCTGGGATTTCTTTGGAAGGAATGATGCTAAAGCTGAAACTCCAGTATTCTGGCCACCTCATGCAAAGAGTTAACTCATTGGAAAAGACTTTGATGCTGGGAGGGATTGGGGTCAGGAGGAGAAGGGGACGACAGAGGATGAGATGGCTGGATGGCATCACCGACTCGATGGACATGAGTCTGAGTGAACCCTGGGAGATGGTGATGGACAGGGAGGCCTGGCATGCTGCGATTCATGGGGTCGCCAAGAGTCGGACACGACTGAGCGACTGAACTGAACTGAATTGAACTGATGGGAAAGCATATGTTAAGTACCCTATAATAAATAAAAATAATATATTTTGTATCAATAATAGACTACATGTTAGCCTAAAACTCACCACTGACAATTATGCATTGTGTCTGCATAGTCTGTGAAGGCATAAGCTGTAGACACATATTCTATATCTGTTAAATACTTTAGTTTTCTAATGAACTAGCTGAATAATGTGAGCTTTTCCTCCCTTCTCTGTGAGATAGTCAATAGTAAAGATTGTTTAAAAGATACATGTTAGTACTCTTGTATCAAAAAAAGTCCCTGCTTAGATTTTCAGATTTCTTTAGTGTTCTAAAGACCCAGTTTGAAGATCTAATTTTAAAACTGGCTCACGAGATCATAGTCAAATGCTTGAGTCTTTTTTACAAGATATCCTTGGCTAACTTTACTCTAAGAAATTTAACACAGTTGGACTGTATTCCTTTGGCTATGAAATACCTTTCACAGGAATGGCCATTAAAGTATGTGTGCAAAGGGGTGGAACAGAGAATGTGTGTGATCCCATCTTAATGCAACATGTTCTTATATCAAAATATGTTTTCTAAAATAACCACTTATATTTTGTCTCTATTCATGGAACTATAAGGGGTATTCTTAATGGATTAAATACTGAGCACTTACAGTTTCCCTCTCCCATTAGATTTTCTGCTGTCTATCACATTTAAGTTGTTCTTTTTAAGCTATAGTTACTGGAGCTGGGGACCGAAGTTAAGGGACTGCCTTCACGACTGTTCTTATTAATTTTTCCTTTGTTATTGCCAAGAACTGAAGAAGACTAAAACAGATGACCTCCCTATTTGTACTGAAGGATGGTTGGACATGGTACCTCTGTCACTTTCAACACCATTATTCTATCTCTGGACCAAAAGTTAGAAAAATCTGCAAAAGTAAGTAACTGGGCTTCTGAGGACTATATTTATGCTACTGTTCTCTAATTTGCATAAAAGTCACTTCTTATTTTAATCATATCAGAAAGAAAACATCAGGATTCTATATTCACAAGGAGAATAAATTTGATATCTTCTTTTAATCACAAGTATTATAGAATTAGAGATAAAATTCCATATTTTCAGATATTAGCTGGGAAAAGAAAATAACTATCAAGCAAGTATAAGATTCCAAATTTATATATATAGACACTGGAAAACTGAAAATTCCAAGGTTCTCCTGATGACTCAGGATGTCCAAACTGTATCTGTGATTCATTTTAGATTACAATCATGAGGTAAGTTATGCTTGGGTTATAAAGATAATATTTATTTTTTCTGACATCAATTCCATTTTAATCCTGTTTTTTTTTTGTTCTTTTGTACTTGACATCTTATTATTCTTCATCCCAAATTACATGTATATAGTCAGAGGAGACAAGATTCTAACAAAAGCCCTTTCAACAACCCTTTGATATATATGGTTTTTGCAACTACGACAATGTGAATCCCAGAAATAGAGTAATCTGTGACATGGCAATGATATTTTAAAAATATAATTATTCTTCTCTGCCTTCATGCATAGATAACTTGTTAATGACCCCCAAACTCTAGCTGGAAGACTGGGAAGGGAAAGGAAAGTAGCTGTTAGATACTAGGATTGTTGCACCAAAAATATAAAGAGACTTGATATTCAACTTCTGCAGTTCAAATAAGATTTTTCAAAATTAAGAGATCTGTAGGTTAAGAAAGAATTAATTTTCTAAATCTTCATAGCTCTCATGTAACATATCAATGCTAGGCCTGGAGACCACAATACAGAGGGTTTTTTTGCTTTGTTTTGTTTTGTTTTCCTCCTATTAGAGAAAGTCCTGGTAATTGTTAGTCTTAATCATGAGGCTAGAGTAGTAAGGAAAAAAATATTTAATTAGAAGAATAAAAAGGCAAGCTTGGCCCTTCTGATTCTGGATGGCTTATGGAGAGGACACAGTGATTCTGATTTCTTCCCAGTTCCCTTCAAGGCAAAATCTCATAAGAAGGGGCACAGTGCTAAAACACACAGATCACTGAGGACCTCCACGGGCCAAAGCCTGTTCTTCCGCTCTATTCTGGGGACACTGGAAGGAGAACACTTAACTTCCTAGCACATCCAGTTGTAGCCAAGGAAGCTGTGACACTCCTTGGTTCCCATGCTATAAGAACGGCACCACCAACTCTATGGACATGAGTTTGAGCAAGCCCTGGGAGTTGGTGATGGACAGGGAAGCCTGGCGTGCCATAGTCCGTGGGTTGCAAAAAGTCAGACACAACTGAGCAACTGAACTGAACTGAAAAATAGCATGATCTGAGTTTCCCGGGGAGCCTGTCATAAAGGACTACTGAACCACCATGATGTGCTCGCACACAGAAGCTGTGGGCAGGTCACATGGGCTGGGGAAACATTAGTCCTAGCCAGAGCTGAGGGCGGTCTGCTGCGTCCCTGAGAGCAGACAGAGTCTGGTTGAGAAAGGCCAGCATTGAACGCCAGTGGGTCTCACAGTGGCCAGGCAGACCAGGAATATCAGTCCAGTGAGGCCCACTCAGCCACCCAAAGAAGGCCACATATCAGTTAACATCTAAAACTTCTGAACGAAATCAAAACGTGATGCATTCTGCATTTGGAATATCTCTGCTTTTCTTTTTCTTCTTTTCCCTCCAATATGTGCTACAAAGTCACCAATCTATTAATAACAGGAAGGTCCAATTTCAGAATTCCTACTACTTAAACTCTTGGCTTCCCAGTTCCTTAATTTCTATTCAGAATACAAAACTTGAATTTAATTCAGATTATTTGAGTTACTTTATCAAAGTTGTCATAAGGTCACAAGAGTAGAAATAGAGTGGAGTGAAGTGCTACTAGATGCTATGAGTTGACCTCTGAGTCTCATTATAATTGGGCCTTATAACTAGGAAAGACGAAAAATCCAAAAAAGATGGGACTTTACTCAAGAATAAAAATCCGGGCCATTAATATAATAACCACCCGGATAGATTTGGACAAAATGTTGGATTTTGTCCAACATCAAAGCTTATAGATCTCAAGTCTACAAAAATAATTCCTATGTATATCATGAAAGTTCATTAATAATTTGCAGAAGTCTGAAATAACAGGATGCTAGAATACGTCTTCCATAAATTTAAGTGGAAGAGAACCAGGGCGCGACAGTGTTTTAAAAATGCCCAGGTGAATTCAAATGATAGCAACCCCTATAACAACTACAAATACTTCCTCTGACTTTTCAAATGTTGGATCATCACAGATAAGAGAAAGGTGCTGAGAGACAAAATCAATGTACTAACCTGATTAAATTGATTGTACCCACTTTAAACATAAATTGGAAGGTGCGTCTACTACACCTAGTGCTGATTTCCTCTGGACTTCCTACTGGATTCAAAAGCCAACCCCAGCATCACAGAATGAGAAGGGGCAATGTTTATTTGCATAAAATTCCTATATTGACTTTATCTGCATACATCATCCAAAATGGGGAATGGAGATATTTAAAAGCTGTCCTAATATCTTAATTTCTTGTTACCTAAAGGCTGTCCAATGGCATTTCACCAGCACAGAGCACGGGACATAAAAAGAGTCTGCTTTCATCACTAATTTGTCTCACCAAAGGGGGTGTAAACATTACTTTCCTCCCCTGAGTATGCAAGGTAAGACCTGATAAAACTGAAGATGTGAAAACAAAACCTGCCAACATGCTGAAGCAGATGATTGAATTTAGAATGTAAAAAGGTTTAGTCCCACACAGACTTTATTCTTAACCTTTAAAAACCACACATAAATCTATAAGTCACATTTAAGAGATATAAGCCTTGAGTATTGGCTTATACTCAGGTAGCATCTAAAACACACTTAAAGACTATCCTTTGGACAAGAATATAGACAAAATTTTAAGATGCTTGGTATTATTAATCAGAGCTCTGAAATAATGAACAAATAGCACAAAACCAAAAGAACAAGTTAATGTGGAACAGCATAGAAGTGGTTACAATAGTTGTGAAAGATGAGAAGAAAACCAAACAAATAGACAAAAAAAAAAAAAAAAATTGAATCAATGTCTCTTATCAAAAATTTTGGTAGTAATCCAGCAACTTTGAATTCTCAACACCAGTTGTACATTTCCATATTCAATACCTTATTAGAGAAAACATGGACTTATATTTTGTGCACTTTAAATCTGGACTATATAAACACTCCTTTCATTGTATCTATTCATGAAGAGATAGAATAGGCCCAGTAAGACATGTTAATAAGGGAAATAAAGTATTATCTTTCATGTTTCACATCTCTGCTTCCTGATTACTTTATATAATAATTCAATCTTCAATTGCCTCCTTTTGTCAATAATTATTATAAGTACCTAGATTATGAAACATAAAGAAACCAACCTGAAAAAGAATCCCATAAATGTCATTAGTATTTCTATGTGAAGCCAATGGGAGTTGCTCTGACAAATAACTGACCCTTAAATTATGTTATAGACTAAACTATGCAGCTGTGAAAATTTTATCATTTAACATCTATCTAAAAGAATATTTGCTATTGACAGAACTTAATGATTTAGTAATATTATTGCTTCATTCATAAGAAAACATCTGCAAAAATTAAATTCTCTTGTTTGATTTTTTTTTTTTTTGGTGGGTTACAATGCCCACCAAAGTTTCTCCTTGATTAGGGCATAGGTCATGAGAACTTCCAAATACAAAGGATTACAGCACCTACTGATGTGTCTACAGATCAAGGAAGGACTCTGTGCCGAGGAAGTTCCTAGTGTCACTAAAATAAGGAATAGTCTTCCCATTATTCTAGTTCTTGTTTCATAGTTCCATTCCCTGGCAACCAGGAGCAACTCCCAAATCATTTCTGACTTGTACATGTTTCCCACCTGGGACAAAGACACTCCTTCACAGCACCATGACAACCACACCAGCAACACAAGCACTTGGGTTCATGCAGGAAAATGAAAATCCTGAAAGGAAGCTAGGAGATAAAGGCTTACTATTCCTTGTTTCCCACTGGTAGGAAGTAATTACAAAAATTACTTTAACACAAAGCTTCTGGTGAATGAATAGTTTGTAATTTGAGGGGAGAAGCCTAAGGGCCTAGAGATTAAGAAAAAAATTATGAGAAGCTGAATGATGTCATACAAGTACAGTCTATCCCACCCCCGAGAAAAATAGACTACCTAAAACAAACTACTTATTGATGACAGTGTAGACATTCTTAAGAGATGATCAGACATGTATTTTCCTTTTTATCTGGGTTTAGACTGATGACTAATTTAAACAGTGGTGGTGAATTTTATGACCCTTAAAGAGTTTATTAGCCATGTTTTTACCAAGTAAAATTCAAATCAGTAATATATAAAACAATTTTGTCCAAACTAAAGATGCCAAAAATGGATGTAATTTCCATACTCCCAAAGCAGAAATCAGAAAAAGAAGTAACTTCAACTCTCCCCCATGATGAAGTAGACAAGTTTCTTTATCATAAGCATGCCAAGTTTATATTTGTTTTTTAATGAAAAGGATGGTATTCTTTGCCAGAACCTGGGTGTGGTATGTGTTGTGAATACCTGCCAGTTCTGTACTGGAAGATATTATTTATATTGCCAAATATAAAACTGTTTTAGGTCTTATTCGCGAAAGAATAATTCTAGAACAGAGCACTGTATTTGTGACTTTATAAGTTCAAGTTCAATACATTTTTAAACAGATATTTATATTTTTCCACATTTCAAAAACAATATAACCTCTTTAAGGGTCAAGGAAAGACAATCTGTGCAATATATGGGAATGACGGAGGATTTGCTAATGTTGTTGTTGAATTGTACTATATAATCTTTCATCTCAACAGGTTCAAAGCTGTGACTTTTAATGGAAACCTAGGTAAATATTTTTAAAGATAAAGAATCAAAATAAATGCTTGCTTTCAGTCAAGTGGAATACCTTAGGGCTGTTGAGTATGGTAGAACCATACTTTTTTTTTTTTTCTTTTTTTGTTTGTTTTTAAGGACATAATCTTCTTTCCTATAGTGATAGGTAGCAAAGATCTTTCATGGGTTCCCAAAGTTGTGCGATGTTCAATTTCTGATTCTCACTGATATGGAGTTAGAAATTAAAGAGTAAAAGGCAAGCAGAGACATTCTAAGCAACCGTGAGCCAATATCTGCTACCTGAGTCCCAAGATCACTTCTACCCATCCCCACTGCAACAGGTATATAACAGTCATGCATTGATGTTGGGACATGATTTTGAAAATATACTGTGAATTTTTTAGAGCACTTACTGTCCCAATGGATCTTCAAAGTTAATATATCCAAAATTATTCTCACTTGTCATTCTTCATCAAGTCTATTCCAACTTCTCATTTGAAATACCTGAATTCTGGAAACAGAATTCTCTATAGTCTTCCAGATTAGGATTCTGAGTCATCCACGATCACTCTTCCTCTCTCTCTACCCCAACAACTACTCTATCAAATAACCCCATCTATTTTACTTCAATCTCAACCCAGTTTGGCTCTTTCTTTCCAACTCACTATTCGTGGACAGGGAGGCTTGGTGTGCTGCGACTCATGGGGTCACAAAGAGTCGGACACGACTGAGCGACTGAACTGAACTGAACTCCTCACCTAGTTCATGTCATAATTGGTTTTAACTTAGAACACCTTCAACAAACTACAGACCTCAAATGAATGCCATTTCTGAACCGCTAAACCGACAAAGCAAGAAATGTGGCCAGGCAATGTGTGATGACTAGCAAAATAACAGCAGAGTATTTACTTACAAGAGCCTCACTGATGAAGCTGTAAAGGGATAGCAGTGCCTTGCTTATGATCAAAACTCCTCCTGATGAGTGTTTATATTAACCTATTAGCGAAATTTATGAAGACTGTGGCCCTCAAATACATTTCTTTCTGAGGAAGGCTTATCTTATATATTTTATTCCTCTTCCTATAACTCATTGAAGAGAGACCTTGTATCTCCTAAAACAACATCCTATATTGACCCCCCAAATTACTATTTTATATCATACTATAGTTTTCACTTATAAACCAATATATCTTTATAATTCTGGAAACTGTTTAATTTTACATTTCAGAATGATGGAATGAATTATAAAAATATATTTTTAATTTTCACTTGGAAAATATTTAGTCCATGAAAAATCTTGGCTCTCAGTCCTAAAACCAAGAAATTAAAAAGGATAATTTAAACATTATAGTATGGTATTTCAGGTTCTAAATTTGAATCTCTATTTACCCTAGGAAGATATTTACACTTTTAAAATATATCATTACAATTTAAGACTCTCCAAAGGAGGTAAATTGCTAGCGCCAGCAACTCAGTTCAATGGGAACTACATATATAAGAAAACAAAAATAGTGAACTTCATACTAAGTTTTATCACGGAATATTCTGAGAGAACTGAATGGCTCAATTTTGGTTCCAGTTTTAAGGTAACTGAGAGTTAACAAAGGAATCCCTTTTGCTTTGACCCATGACTGCTGAAAACCTTTCCAAAATATATTACCCTAGCTTGTGGCTTACTTTTTACTATAAAGTAATCCTCTATTCGAAGAGTTGACTCATTGGAAAAGACCCTGATGCTGGGAGGGACTGGGGGCAGGAGGAGAAGGGGATGACCGAGGATAAGATGGCTGGATAGTATCACTGACTCAATGGACATGAGTTTGAATGAACTCTGGGAGTTGGTGATGCACAGGGAGGCCTGGCGTGCTGCGATTCATGGCGTCGCAAGGAGTCGGACATGACTGAGTGACTGAACTGAACTGAATTCTCCATTCGCAATTGGAAAACTGTTTTCAGAGTCTGTCTTCTTAAAAATTCCTCATATAATCTGAATATACTGATCCTGATGCTTCTGGAATTTATATTTTTAATGGTCTCCTAAAATAATGTCCCAAATTAATTATATCCAATTCTATTAAATGTATATACCTTGACTCCTAAATTATTTTGTCTAATTTAACATCTAAAAATACAATAGGTATTAAATGTAATATTTCTCACAATTTTATTATTTCAAGAAAAAAATAATCTCTCTTCCCCTATAGATATCAGACTATCGGAAAGCAGCAAAGACTGTTATTTATAGAAATAAATATCTTCAGAGACTGCAATGGAGGAACAGGGTGCAGTTTGGTGAAACTACAGTATGGTAGATGGAGCAGAGGAGGACAGTCATAGAGACTAATCTGGTTTCCAGTCCTCCAAGACCATTCTATAGTCTGTGGGACTAAGCTTTTCTGAAAGATGTTTGTTGCTTCAAAAAACATATTGCTTTTAACATACAACAATCAGGATTATAGAAAAAGCACTGTATCCTACTATCTACCCTTTGATATAACCATCATTTGATTTAGATTAACATTTCTAAAGCATGAAGATATTTATAAATGAGAATTCATGGCAGTGCATTCACAACATTCTGATCTCTATTCACAGATAAAGAAACTGAGGCTCCAAAATGTTAACTACTAATCTAACAACTTATGTTGTAGAGCTGTTACTCACATTATTATTATTACTTATTATCATTATTATGTCTAACTGCAGAGTATATTTCCTTCTTATTATATCACAGTGACCCCCTGGGATAGATACACATTTCATAGCACTGCATCTGTTAATACAGACCTATTGCTTCAAATCAGAAATTTCTCAAAAAATTTTCAGGCCATGTTAATTTTAAATGCATTTTAAATGGTATTATTTCAATTAATACCACATATAAAAGGAAGATGGTGGCATCTGAACCTCAGACTAATAACTAGGCAACAACTCTCAAAAGACATCATTAATCTAGAAGACATATGTCTGCTAAATTAAGAAGAGTATCTGTATCCCTGACATTTCCCTAGGGGAAATTTCCATTGCCTTTAATTTAGAAAGTTGGCCTTACAAAATAAAATACAGTTGACCCTTGAACAATAGGGGTTTGAGCTATCTGGGTCGACTTCTAAGTGGATTTTTTTCTACAGTAAATACTACCATATTGTATGATCCACTGATTCCTAGTTGGTTGAATCCAGAGTTGGTTGAATCTGAAGATAGGGAACCTCAGATACAGAGGACCCACATGTAAGGGATGAGGCTACAAACCATATGTGGATTTTCAAGGGCAAGAAGGGTTGACACTCCAACCCCAATGCTGTTCAAGGGTCAACTGTATAGTCTTTTTGAGATTTGGTTAAAAAACAGATTCCTATTATTTCTTTATTTTCCATAAAGGGAATTTCAATACCAACTTTATAAAAACATCTCTTTAATACCAAGTTACTTTCCAATCCCATTAAAAAAAAAATAAACAGAAAACCTTGACAGGCAATAATTCACTTGACTTTAGTGGCCTAGCCTAACTTAAAATAAAATTTGACAGAATCATTCAACTAATTGCCACTTTTACATTGTAAACAGTTTTGCAAAATAGGTGAAATCAAACAGCATTCTTATTTTCAAATGTTATCTATCATGCTGGACTTCAAACAAAATACAGTTCTTTGCTGTGTCAATATATCTCATTTAAAAAGTTTTAAAATAATATTAATAATGCATAAGTTAGATTATCCTTAAAGACACACTTTGAAAATTTAACCCAAGCTAGAAAAAAGTTCATTTTAATGTGAAAATTTAAAAGTAATAAAAAAATAACAAATTGGGAGAATGATGACTTGAAATAAAATAATACCTATAATATATATTTCTCTTATGCATTTATAAATGGCAAGCCATATGTCATAATTTATAAATATAAGCTTCTTTTGCTTCTTCCACATTATACAAAGGCACATGACTATCACATTCTCTTAACTGATGGGAGAGTTGTTTTCATCATATCTTAGAACTATAGTTAATTATTGAGGTTTGTCAAAGATGCGTACCTCCGTAGTGGAAGTCTTGGGACATGTCTATGGGAGCCCGTTCTACTGCTGATCTCTTGTAGACAACATGAATCCTTCCTTTTTCTTCCTCCATCTGCTTACCTCTTTCCAAGGGTTCAATGAAATACTCATCATTATCACTTTTTATCATTCCAGCCTAGAGAAAACATAAAATGTGTTATGTTAAAAGAAATATCTATCAGCTTTAGCTTACATTTAGTTTTTTAAATGGTAAGAATACAATTTTTGAAAACTAATGACCTTTCCACTTTTGGTTATAAATTCAAACTGGTTAGTTACTGTTAGTTGTTCAGTTGTGTCCAACTCTTTGCAACTCCAAGGACTGTAGCCCACTAGGCTCCTCTGTGCAGGGGATTCTCCAAGCAAGAGTACTGGAGTGGGTTGCCATTCCCTTCTCCAGGGGGTCTTCCCAACTCAGGGATTGAACTCACGTCTCCTTTATTGCAGGCAGACTCTTTACCGTCTGAGCCACCAGATTAAAATGATTAAGCCACTATAAATATCAGTTATTCAAAGGGAAAAATTCATATATGGTAGGAATAAAATATTCCTAGGTGTTGTTGATCCTATTTGTGATGCCAATTGTCTTGCTGTTCACATTGTTTGCTGAACCCAGGGTAGGCAATGCAGGAAATCAGAGGCTGGATGAAGACTCAAGGAACAGTAGGAACTGCAAACACATGTATTTCCTCCTGGCTGGCACGGCAGCCATAACACAGCCTCTCTCCTGGCTGATGAAGCAGGCAGGAGAGAAGCAGCCTTAGCAGCAGCCGTAACATAACCATAATGTAGCCATAACATAACCCCATATAACACAACCATGCGTCACTCCAGTGTAGCCCTGATGCAGCAGCCAGGGCCTTCATGGTGAAGTTCACAACAGGCATACCACACAAAGGAGCCCATGGCCAAGTGAGTCCCTCGTGAGGTGCAAGTGAGTACCTCGTGAGGTGCATGTGATCTCAGCCGTTACATAACCCTGCTAAGTCACTGTTCATAGAACATGGGGCTAGATGGCATGAGAGTGTGGGGCGAGACAGCCTGCCTGGCAGCATCTTGTTAATTTGTTCTTTCCCTACATAAGGTAAAATCGACTTCCCAGGTGGCGCTACCGGTAAGGAACCCACCTGCCAATGCAGGAGACATAAGAGACGTGGTTTGATCCGTGGGTAGGGAAGATCTCTGAAGGAGGGCATGGCAACCTACTCCCATATTCTTGCCTGGAAAATCCCATGCACAGAGGAGTCTGTCGGGCTATAGTCCACAGGGTCACAAAGAGTCCAACACGACGGAAGCAACTTAGCACACATGCAGATAAGGCAAAATAAGAGCTTTACATAGGGTAAGAACAAGAAAATCATACAGTCTATATAATTTCATTGGTCTATAGATGAATCACATTTATGTATTCTACTTAGCATTTTATCTTTAAAAATCTTACAGGAACATAAATTCAGGAAAAATCTCTGATTTCCCATAGTAACCCATTGTGGAGCTGTTATCCACTGCTGCTAAGTATCTCTGTAACCCATTTATATCTTCCCATCATATCACCATGGTATGAGATGAATAAGTTCCATGGGGTACTCCATACGTAAAGTTACTTCTGTCCTTAATTCACCTCAGCTTCATTGGAAACTCTATATTTCTAATATTTATTAATTTGAAGAACTAGCTCAAATTTTGCCCATATTAATCTAATTTCATGATTTTACATATTTTGTTCCTTCTCCAGTGTCATCCTTTTAAATGAAAAGGTTATCTGATATTCAGTTCCTTCCTTTCACCTCACTGGTGTTTTTATAACTGTTTCATCTTTGATTTACTTAGAAAACACCAGGACTATACTATTCACTACTACAGTTGAAGAGAAATGATAGTTTGTCTGAAATTTATCCTTCATTAATTATAGAGTCCACAGTACATTCAAATAGCTACAGCTCATATTCCTGTTGTAAAAGTCATACACTAATTGTTATTTTGTTGTTCTGGTCTCTAAGTCATGTCTGACTTTTTTGTCACCCATGGATTGTAGACTGCCAGGCTCCTCTGTCCATAGGATTTCCCAGGCAAGAATACTGGAGTGGGTTACCATTTCCCTCTCCAGGGGATCTTCCCAACCCAGGGATCAAACCCACAGCTCCTGCATTGGCAGGCAGATTCTTCATGGCTCAGCCTTGAGGCAAGTCCCACATATACTAATGTGGTTGTTCAGTCACTCATTAGCTTCCCACCCTTTGCAATCCCATGGACTGCGGAACGCCAGGCTTTCCTGTCCTTCACCATCTCCCAGAACATGCTCAAACTCATGTCCATTAAGTCAGTAATGCCTTCCAACAATCTCATCCTGTCATCCCCTTCTCCTCCTGCCTTCAATCTTTCCCAGCATCAGGGTCTTTTCTAATGAGTCCACTCTTTGCATCAGGTGGCCAAAGCACTGGAGCTTCAGCTTCAGCATCAGTCCTTTAAATGAATATTCAGGATTGAATTCTTTCAGGACTGATTGGTTTGATCTCTTTGTAGTCCAAGGGACTCTCCAGAGTCTTCAAAATCACAGTTCAAAAGCGTCAATTAATACTTCAGTGCTCAGCCTTCTATATGGTCCAACTCTCACATCCATACATGACTACTGGAAAAATCATAGCTTTGACTAAACGGGACCTTTGTTGGAAAAATGATGTTTCTGCTTTTTAATATGCTGTCTATGGTTGCCATAGCTTTTCTTCCAAGGAGCAGGTATCTTAATTTAATGGCAGCAGTCATGATCTGTAGTGGTTTTGGAGCCCAAGAAAGTAAAGTCTGTCACTGTTTCCATTGTTTCCCCATCTATTTGCCATGAAGTGAAGGGACCGGATTCCATGATCTTAGTTTTTTGAAAGTTGAATTTTAAGCCAGCTTTTACACTCTCCTCTTTCACTGTAATCAACAGGCTCTTTAGTTCCTCTTCACTTTCTGCCATAAGGGCAGTGTCATCTCCATATCTAAGGTTATTGATAGTTCTCCTGGAAAACCTGATTCCAGCTCGTGCTTCACCCAGTTGGGTATTTTGCATGATAAACTCTGCTTATAAGTTAAATAAGCAGGGTGACAATATACAGGCTTGATGTACTGCTTTCCCAATTTTGAACCAGTCCATTGATCCTTATCTGGTTCTAACTGTTGCTTCTTGACCTGCATACAGGTTTCTCAGGAAGCAGGTAAGGTGCTCTGGCATTCCCATCTCTTTAAGAATCTTCCAGTTTCTTGTGATCCACATAGTCAAAGGCTTTAGCATCATCAGTGAAGCTGAAGAAGATGTTTGTCTGAAATTCCCTTGCTTTTTCTATGATCCAACAGATGTTGGCAATTTGATCTCTGGTTCCTCTGCCTTTTCTAAATCCAGCTTAAACATCTGGAAATCTTCATTCACATACTTTTGAAACATAGCTTGGAGAATTTTAAGCATTACTTTCCTAGCATGTGAGATGAGTGTGATTGTATGGTAGCTTGAATATCCTTTGACATTGCCTTTGTTTGGGATTGGAATGAAAATTGACCTTTTCCAGTTCTGTGGCCACTGCTGAGTTTTCCAAATTTGCTGCCATATTGAGTGTAGCACTTTCATAGCATCATCTTTTAGGATTTGAAATAGCTCAGCTGGAATTCTATCACCTCCACTAGCTTTGTTCATAGTGATTCTTCCTAAGGCCCATTTGACTTGATATTCCAGGATGTCTGGCTCTAGGTGAGTGATCACACCATCACGGTTATCTGACTCATTAAGATCTCTTTTGTACAATTCTTCTGTGTATTCTTGTCACCTCTTCTTAACACCTTCTGCTTCTTTTAGGCCCATACCATTTTTGCCCTTTATTGTGCCCATCTTTGCATGAAATGTCCCTTGGTATCTCTAATTTTCTTGAAGAGCTCTCTAGTCTTTCCCATTCTGTCACTTTCCCCTATTTCTTTGCATTGATGACTGAGGAAAGCTTTCTTATCTCTCCTTGCTATTCTTTGAAACTCTGCATTCAGATGGGTATATCTTCCCTTTTCTCCTTTGCTGTTCCCTTCTCTTCTTTTCTCAGCTATTTGTAAGGCCTACGAAGACAAGCATTTCAGCTTATTTTAATTTTTTTTCCCTTGGGGATGGTTTTGATCACCACCTCCTGTATAATGTTGTGAACCTCTGTCCATAGTTCTTCAGGCACTCTATCAGATCTAATCCCTTGTATCTATTTGTTACTTTCATTGTATAATCATAAGGGATTTGATTTAGATCAGGTTTTAGAAAAGGCAGAGGAACCAGAGATCAAATTGCCAACATCCACTGGATCATCGAAAAAGCAAGAGAGTTCCAGAAAAACATCTATTTCTGCTTTCTTGACTATGCCAAAGCCTTTGATTGTGTGGATCACAATAAACTGTGGAAAATTCTGAAAGAGATGGGAATACCAGACCACCTGACCTGCCTCTTGAGAAATCTGTATGCAGGTCAGGAAGCAACAGTTAGAACTGGACATGGAACAACAGACTGCTTCCAAATAGGAAAAGGAGTGCGTCAAGTCTGTATATTGTCACCCTGCTTATTTAACTTCTATGCAGAGTACATCATGAGAAACGCTGGACTGGAAGAAACACAAGCTGGAATCAAGATTGCCGGGAGAAATATCAATAACCTCAGATATGCAGATGACACCACCCTGATGGCAGAAAGTGAAGAGAAGCTTATAAGTCTCTTGATGAAAGTGAAAGAGGAGAGTGAAAAAGTTGGCTTAAAGCTCAACATTCAGAAAACGAAGATCATGGCATCTGGTCCCATCACTTCATGGGAAATAGATGGGGAAACATTGAAAACAGTGTCAGACTTTATTTTTGGGGGCTCCAAAATCACTGCAGATGGTGATTGCAGCCATGAAATTAAAAGACGCTTACTCCTTGGAAGAAAAGTTATGAGCAATCTAGATAGCAAATTCAAAAGCAGAGACATTACTTTGCCGACTAAGGTCGGTCTAGTAAAGGCTATGGTTTTTCCTGTGGTCACGTATGGATATGAGAGTTAGACTGTGAAGAAAGCTGAGTGCTGAAGAATTGATGCTTTTGAACTGTGGTGTTGGAGATGACTCTTGAGAGTCCCTTGGACTGCAAGGAGATCCAACCAATCCATTCTGAAGGAGATCAACCCTGGGATTTCTTCGGAAGGAATGATGCTAAAGCTGAAACTCCAGTACTCTGGCCACCTCATGCGAAGAGTTGACTCATTGGAAAAGTCTCTGATGCTGGGAGGGATTGGGGGCAGGAGGAGAAGGGGACGACAGAGGATGAGATGGCTGGATGGCATCACTGACTCGATGGACGTGAGTCTGAGTGAACTCCGAGAGTTGGTGATGGACAGGGAGGCCTGGAGTGCTGCGATTCATGGGGTCGCAAAGAGTTGGACACGACTGAGCGACTGAACTGAACTGAACTGAACTGAACTGATTGGCCTAGTGGTTTTCCCTACGTTTTTCAATTTCAGTCTAAATTTTGTAATAAGGAGTTCATGATCTGAGCCACAGTCAACTTCTGGTCTTGATTTGGTGACTGTATAGAGTTTCTCCATCTTCAGCTACAAAGAATATAATCAGTCTAATAAAATCTAACATTACATAGACTAATATGATTAATATTAAATTAATATAACATGCACTAATATGGAATATAAATTTAAATAGCAGTACATTTATTTGAAAACAAAGTTGAAAAAATAATGTATTAGTGTGGAATTGTAATTATTTGAAAATATTTATCAGATCTATGTCATCGTCTTCTTCTGAGGCTCTTATTCTTTATTTTCAAATGTCAGGTTACTCACTCTCATGGAATATAGGCAAGGGAATATAGGAATATAGGGGAAGGGGGGATGATTCCCACCCCTTCTAACTGCTGGTCTAATGGCTCTACTGCTCCGTATCAAGCAGCACAGACATGAAAAGTAGGCAAACCTTGCCTCATAGCATCTGTTTTCAGCAAATATGCCTATAACTATTGCTTTTCTCTTGCACTCACATCTGTCCCCATTTTCTATTCTGTCTTCTCCTCCTAGATATGCTCTCACCCCCGCTCCCTCTGTGTAAGCCCCAGAGGGCATTCTCAGAAGCTCTGGTGTCTCCATGTGCCATCTCTACATCCCCCTAACTACTATGCACATTCAAACAGCCTTTGAATTTATGTCACCTTGTCTTACAAGGAAATATCACTACAGCTTTTCCACAGTGGTTAGTTTTACCCTCTTGAAAAAACTTCTACCCTTTCACCACAAAGAACATTGAGCTAGTGGGCATTCAGTAGTAATGTTGATCTTCCAGAGACAACTCCAGTATCTGAGTTGTTTCCTCATCTGGTCAATTACTTTTCCCCTAGTGCTGTACTGAAAAGATGCTTTTTTTCATAAGTGGCCTGATTAGATCTTGACCCTCTTGTTAATGGATTCATCTCCTCTACACACACAATTTCCAACGTTTTCTCATGCTTTTCAATTTTTGGTTTAATCTCTTTAGCATTAATGTCATATTCTTAAATCTCTTTTTCTCAGTAATTTTGAATTCACTTTTTTGATGGGTTAATAGTATTCATAGATAGTGAAAGTGAAGTCACTCATTTGTGTCTGACTCTTTGCGACCCTATGGAGTGTAGCCTACCAGGCTCCTCTGTCCATGGGATTTTCCAGGCAAGAATCCTGGAGTGGGTTGCTATTTCCTTCTCCAGGGGATCTTTCCAACCCAGGGATAGAACTCAGGTCTCCTACATTGTGGGCACACTTTTTCCCATCGGAGCCACCAGGGAAAATGTTCATAAAACATGCAAACTAAGCATAAACATAGTAAACATATAAAAAGTTAACTAACAGGACTACATCCAAGGTTGAAATGTTCAGCCTCGTTCCTAATGCTGCCTGTTGATGGGAGGCAGTGTTAACTGCCTTTATTATGGAAACACAGGTCTGTTGTATATACCAAAGTCTACAGATTGAAGTTTATCAGTATTCATCTTCATTCAAGTTTTTTTTTTTTTTTTTTGCCCTAAATCCATTCAGTCACATTGTTCTGTAAAGTCTCTTCCATTCTTTTCCCATCTATTTACACTGACCTTAGTTACAGACCTCATCATTGCTCATTTGGATTACAGAAATTGCCTCCTATTGTGAGACTTTCCATAGATCACAACAATTCTCCAGATGAGTGCCTAAAACTGAGTGGAAACAGTGGTCACTGAAGCAGCCAGCAATCTCTTAGCAATGGGCAATGACTACTGGGGCACTTGAAAGCCATGGGGAAAGCAGGAAGGATTAGCCCACATGCCATTAAAAATCATTTCTACATACCTTCTATTGGAAATGTTCAAATCTCAGGCCCTACTTTCTCCACTAGGTCACAGGTAAAATTTAAAACATCTAACCCTCCCCCTTAGGAGATAATGAAAATTTAAATGAGGTTGAGGCAGAGTCATTGGCAAGGCAAAAGCTGGATCACATAACCTGTGATAACTCCAAGGACAGGAAATCTTCTTTAAAATTTTTTTTCATTAGAATATAGTTGCTTTACAATACTGTGTTAGTTTCTGCTCTATAGCAAAGTGAATCAGCTATGCAAATGCATACATCCCCTCTTTTTTGGATTTCCTTCCCGTTTAGTGAGAGCCTACCCTTTTATTCATCATGTAAGCAAAGTTAAATGAAAAAAAAAAATCTTATCTAAAGCACTGTACTGGATAACCTTAGTAAAATAAAAATTCTCAAAGACATGGTTCATCTACCCTCCAGTTGAGGGCAATCTAGCCAAATAAATGCAATATATGTCTAAAGGTATTCAGTGATGTATATTATGAAAAGTCCAGACAGTAAATGATAACGGCACTTGAAAGTCAAATTAGGGAGATTCTTTGCCCACAAACCTACTGCACAAGCCAACTGTCAAAGGAGCTCTTGATTCTCCACCCAAAATCTATTTCAGCTGAAATCTCCTTAATGCCTATGGGAATTTCACTTTGGCCATTGTTATTGTTCACACTCTTCCACATAGCACAGCAGCCAAAAATTACTATTTCAAATTATGGTATCATTTTAGACAAGCTAGAATGTGATAACAAATGGACAGACTATGTAAGGGCTCAAAACATCAGGTGCTGCTTTCCTGCTCACATAGAAGCTCAGAGTATTTCTAGGTCAGCCAGGCGGGGGTTCTGCTCCACAAGCCATGTGGGTGTCCAGACCGACGGTGGCTCTGCCATTTCAATACGGGCTGCCATGTTTGCCCAGTCAGAAGGGGGAACAGCAGGAGGAAGCCCACACAGAAGATTTTTTCTGAGTTAGCCCTGGTCATGTCACCGGTACCACTTACTTCCACGGGCAGGATACAGTCACATGGCTGGCTCACAGCCGATTGCAAAGAAAGTCAGGAAACAGAATCTGGCTGTGTGTCCAGGGAAGAAAGACAATGGATTTTGATGAACAGGTGGCCGTCTCAAACTCAAATAAGATCATGTCACTCCTTCACTTGAAACACTTCAGTTGCTTCCCCTTGCACTTATACCACAATCCTTCAAGACCTGTATCTCCCCAGCCCTGCCTATTGACCCCCAAGAACTGCCCCGTCCCCATACTTCCAGTGCCCCAGCCTGAGGGGCCTGTGCACAGTGTTGCTTTTCTTTTGATATTCCCACCTTCTTTATGGCCTCAGACTTTGAAACGTTGTTGGTTCTATTTAGAAGGGTCCTCTCACGCCATGCCACACTTCCCTTAGCTGGCTGTGTTTTATTCTCCAGGTCTCCGTTTAAAGGCAGGTGATGCAAGAGGTGTGAGTTTGATCCCCAGGTGGGGAAGATCCTTTGGAATCAAAAATGGCAACCCACTCCAATATTTCTGCCTGAAAAATTTCATGGACAGAGGAGCCTGGCAGGCTACAGTCCACGGGGTCACAAAGAGTTGGACACAACTGAGTACGAATGCATTATGGTCACAGTTTAAATGTTACTTCCTTAGAAATTATTTTCTGACTCCTTCACCTGCATGTAGACTACGTATCCCCATGTAAATTAGGGCCTATCTTTTAGCCAATTAGTCTGACAGAGCAATGTATTTTCTCTCACAGCCCTTAACACAAATCCCAGGTTGACTCATCTAAGTGTTACCTTTATTATTTTCTGTCTCTCTCATGGAACTGTTGGGATTCCCTGCTGGCTCAGATGATAAAGAATCTGCCTGCAGTGTGGGAGACCTGGATTCGATCTCTGAGTTAGGAAGATCCCCGGGAGGAGGGCATGGATAATCCCCATGGACAGAGGTGCCTGGCGGGCTACAGTCCATGGGGTTGCAAAGAGTCAGACGTGACTGAGGGGCTAAGCACACAGCACGTGCGGCACTGTCAGCTCCTGAAGCGAACTTGTGTCTCTTAAGTCACCTTTGTCTCCTTAAGTACCAGCACAACGGCCACACAAAATATGCCTTCAATACATTTTTGATGAAAAGTGACATGAATGCAAGGTAAAGGGAGGGGATGGAGAATTTTTAGAGGTTCCTGGTGGGAGGATTGCTGTGTTGGTGGTGTGAGAGAAGGCATTAGAAGTGAGACAGTTCAGGCTTGAACAAAGGTTGTGAAGTGCAAAACTCCAACACATGCTTGAGGGCAGTGGGTACCCTGCTCATTCAGAGCAGAGTCTGTGCAGGGCAGCTCTGGGAAACAGCTTACAGAAGATTTGTGTCACCTTGTATCCGAATTTTTAACTTGTAGCATGGAGAACAAGTAAGGTTGATCAGATGGGCTAAAAGAAAGTGGGATTTTAAAAATAATTTTTATTTATTTATTATTTTTGTCTGTGTTGGGTCTTTGTTGTTGTGCAAGTGTTTTTTGTAGTTGTGAAGAGAAGGGGCTACTCTTGGATTGCCACGTGCGGGCTTCTCACTGCCTTGGCTTCTCTTGCTCTGGATCTCGGCCTTTAGGGCACAGGGGCTTCAATAGTTGCCGCATGTGGGCTCAGTAGTTGTGGCTTGCAGGCTCTCAAGCACAGGCTCAATAGCTGGGGCACATAGGCTTAGTAGTTTCACCACATGTGGGATCTTCCCAGATCAGGGACTGATCTTGCGTCTCCTGCACTGGTACACAGACTCCTTACACTGAGCCACCATGAAGACCCATGAAGTGATGTTTTAAGATTTATCTGAGGATTAAGTTCCAGATGGAAGAAAGACTAGGAAACAAGCAAGCATGAGGTTAAAAGTTCAGGTGGCAGAAGTGGCAACGGGAAGAGAAAAGGGGAAAGATGCTGGGAGCCAGCGTGAAGAACTCCGCCCATGGCAAAGGTCATGAGGAAGGAGGCTTCGGCATACGCAAAGGCAGGATCGAGCCTCAGGAAACCCCTGTTCCCGAGCATCTACCCACAAAACCAGAGTCCTACTTTACTGTTTTATGCTCTCACCTACACCTCTGACTTTACCAGGAGCTCTCCCCCATCACCTCTCTCAGAGAAGGAGCTAACCTACAGCTCCAGTTAATAAAAATTCCTGGGCATGACAAGAGTGTTTCGACTTACGAACTCCTCTGAAGGTTATCTAGCCTGCCTGTACAGGTTCATCCGGCCACATGTGATTGTTTACAGCCTCCCAACCGTGAGAAGCACGAGATGCTGTAAACTTTCTAAATACAGATTCTTTTGAGAAGTTAGAAAAGTATAAGTATAGTATAGTGGGTTGATTAGAAATTATATTGGTGAAGGGTTTTTCATTTGTTGAGCCAATATTTGCTGCTAAATCTCCTGCCCTTATAATGAACATAACTAACATATAGAAGAAATAAGTATTAACCTTTAAGATTAATCATGTTACCCTTAGGCTAAGTAAATTCCTTTCTTAGTTGTAACCCACTATACCCTCACCCTATAGGAATGCAACTTTATCTGACCTTCAGAGGGTGGTACCTGGTTTAAGAAAAATCACCCCTGGGAAATAAGTTTTTTGGTTATCAGAAAGAAAGGATCATAAAATGTCAGCAGGCCTCATGGCCAGAAGATGATGTAAAACCCCTAAGACCGTTATGTATACGTTTATATGAAGCTACTGATTTTGATAAAGGTCAGGACTGCTGACCCCTGCGTGACTTTAAAATTTCCATTTGTCTCTATGTGTAACAAAAGGTATATAAGCAAACCTAAAAATAAAGAAATTGGATCAGTTTCTGAAAAGACTGATTCCCCCGTGTCGTTCTTTCTTGTTCTCCATTTCTCTGGCTGAATTCCCATCTGGAGCGTGGGTGCTCGCCAAGCCTGCTAATTTTGCCCTGGCTTTTAAGTTCCACCCAAGAGGGAGCCCAAGGCGGGGCACCCTCTGATATTCAAGTGGGCTCTTGTGGCCTATGTAGGTGGTGCAAGCTTCTTGTCTCGAAGCTTTTTTGGTATCCCACGTAAACCAAGTTATTCAGCCTCTTTTTCTCCACTAATTTTCCTACTACACTATTCCTTTCTAATCTCCCATTATATCTTTAAATAAGCAATTAATTCCTAGGATGCTGACTCTGTCCCTGCTTTGAATTACCCTGGATCCACCAGGGCTGGACCCTGGCAGAAAGAGAAAGAAAAAAAGGAATAAAGTCAAGAGTGATTACAGGAAAAAATAAATACTTGGTCACCTGTTAACATGGAAACTCCTCCACTTAAAACCTTCCAAGGGGGACTTCCCTGGTAGTCTAGTGGCTAAGACTCCATGCTCTCAGTGCAGGGGACCCAGGTTCCCACATGTTACAACTAAGAGTTCAGAGTTCACAGGCTGCAACTAAGACCCAGTACTGTCAAATAAATAAATAATTTAAAAAACAAACAAACAAGCAAAACCTTCCAAAGATACCCATGCCATGTATATTAATAATCAAAGTTTTCAAGATGCCCATTCTTGGCACCACCATCTCCTGGGCCTCATCTCTTTACTCTTGCCCTTGCTGGTTCCACTTTAGCCACAACGGCCTCCCTGCTGACTCCTGATATCCCATGTAGGTGCCTTTGTTAAGGCCTTTACATTGGAAAGGCACTTCCACTTGTATTTTCCCTTCCTGAAATCTTTCTCCCCCGGAATTCCACATGTCTAACCCCTTCACCTCCTTTACCTAAGTAAAGCACACCCTGACTATCTACCTGCTTCCCCCACCCAGCACCCCAAACTCTCTTAGCCTGCCCATCTTTTCCATTGTACTCACTGCTTTCTGATGCACTAGCTAACCTAACCATTTATCATGTTCCTTGTTCACTGTCAATATCCCAGCAATATCCTGCTTGTCAGGAATTTACTTTCAGCCTGTTCTGTTCATTCTGTATCTCAAGTGCCTAAAACAGTGCCTGGCACAAACTGGATGCTCAATAACTATTTACTAGATGACAAAATGAGAAGCAAAGATAAAGGAAGCGAAGAAGGTACAATCTCCAAAATTTTGAAGTTGGGTGACTAGGAAATTAATGCTTTTGCTCACAGGAATAGAAAAGCTAAAAGAGAAAGCTGATTAGAAAGGCAGGAAGATGATTAGTTCATTAAGCATGTTCATTTGCAGTAAGGGTGAAAATACCCAACATGCAAAGAAAAGATGCAGAACTTTTATTCAGAAAAATTGCCGTGGCCACAAATATATTGGAAATGGGATACTTCTCAAGGCAATAGCTAAAACTGTTGGGGGGAAAATGAACAGGTAAAGTTCATAAAGAGATCTGAGGGAGAGCCAACAGCAAATCTTGGGGAAAGCTCACAGAACCTCAGAATATTACTATACAGGAAATTCCTAAGATCTGAACTCAGGACCATGGTCTACAAGGTCCAAATGGCCTGAAATTCTCTATTTGTCTCGCTTCTCCTAACCCTTCACATCTTGCTCTTTTGGCTCTAGCAATATGGCCCCTAGCCCTACTGCCCTCACCCCTACAAGCATGTTCCCCACCTACATAAATTAGCTTCCCCTTCTCTCTCTATCCTAGCCTTTTTCCTTTTGAGGCATTACCTCAATTACCTACATGAGTGTCTGTCATCCTTTGGGACACAAACTTAATTAAGCATAGACTGTGTCAAATTCACTGCTGTATCTCAAGGCCTAGAACAGAGCTTAGCTTGAAGCAGGTACCTAGTATTTGATGGACACTGGGAGAGGAAATTAATGTAAGAAGTGGACAAGTGAAAATAAAACATCTTAGAAGGAAAATTTAAAACATGGCAAGAGAGGTGGGAGGAAAACTGAGTACCATGTCATGGGCATCCAAAGAGAAATTTCCTCAATGTTAAAGCAATGGCAGTGAAGAGGACACAAAAGATGAAGGCTGTGAAAAGGAAACTAGAGAAACAAAAGTGATGGAGTAGCGGGGGCTGAAGAGATACTACAATGAATTATGAAAGGACCAGGTGGTAAAGCCACATATATTTCAGATCCTAGACTGTTCAGAGCCATTATAGGTAGATTCTCAGCCTGCTCTTCCTACCACATCACATGGATTTTTCTTCCTCAGCAGTTACCAAAAATGGAGTGACTAAAAGATGGGATATATATATGTGTTTATGTGCATGCAATGGAATGTTACTCTGCCATAAAAAAGAATGAAATACTGACAGATACTGACATTTGTAGCATGGATAGACTTAGAGAACATTATGCTCAGTGAAATAAGTCTGACAGAGAACAACAAATGCTATCTGATTTCACTTATATGTGGAATATAAAAAATGAGACAACTGAATCTATACACAAAAAAGAAACAGACTCACAGACATAGAAATAAACTTACGCTTACCAAAGGGGAGGAGAGAAGGAGGATCAAGTTAGAAGTAAGGATACAAACAGACACAAACTACTATATGCAAAATAGATAAGCAATGAGGCTGTACTGTATCGCAGAGGACATTATAGTCAATATCTTATAAAACCTATAATATAATATAACCTACACAGCATCATAAATGAACTGTACTTCAATTAAGGTGGGGGGGGGGAAATCTCGTGTTTTTAGACAAGATTGAGCCATGCAAAAAATCATCAGTACCCATAGTTAAGTAGTAAAGACTCTTTTATCCGTAAGATATTCATTTAGGTAGTCAGGTATTCAATAAATACATTTGGAAGCTCAAAGACCATGAATTGTTGACCTTAATATTAAATAACTCACACTCCAGCTCTCAGTCTTCACAATTTTATTTCACAGGATACAGTGGAGTGATTTAAAGGAATAAAATTCAATATGTATAAAATTAGGCAGTTTCAAACTATGACATTCGAAGTATTGGCATTGCTTTCAATCTTGCCAGAAATTTACAACTTTTAATTATAACTTAGAAATGTCACACATAAGATTACATATGGTCCTAAAAGATTCTGTTTAAACAGATGCAATAATTTCTTATGTATCTTAAATGTTATTTAATTTGTGTATGGTGTGTGCTCAGTTGCTCAGTCATGTCTGACTATTTGCAGCCCCATGAACTATAGCCTGCATTTCCTTTGCCCATGGAATTTTCCAGGCAAGAATACTGGAGTGGGGTGCCATTTCTTACTCCAGAGGATCTTCTCGACCCAGCGATTGAACCTGTGTCTCTTGTGTCTCCTGAGCTGGCAGGCAGATTCTTTAACACTAGCACCACCTGGGAGGTATCGTAACAAGGCAATATTTCATAAATTTCCCTTTATGACACAAAACCTCCACATTTACCCTTCTGTGATCATATATAGTAATACAGGAAATATTTATGGTATTTCTGAAACTATTTTCCAAAATTTAACACAGATAAAATTTTAAAATATCTACTATATTTAGTACAGCATGAAATTAAACATGTTTTATTAAATTTTAATTAAATCTTCACACAATTCCTTTGACATCGATGTAGAGAGGATATTTATAAAACAATGATCCATGTAAAAAAGTCAGCTGCATAATTACTCTCTCCTCTGGTCAACTCTTCCAGCTACATCACTCAGCTCAAACACTGCCAAGAATACAGAATTAAGCCAGTAGCTTAATAATAGCTTCTGAGCATGGAAACAGCCATCATAAAGGCCACCCTCCTCATTCACTAGATGAGGTCCTTGCAGTCATATCTGACACCCAGTTCTACTAAACCAAGTTAGATGGTTTCCTAATCCTCATCAAAATGCAAATGGCAAACAAAAGTAAGGGGTGTGGGGTCCAAGGAGTTTCAGCTGAGATAATGTCCATGAATCCCCTTTGTAAACCATAAAGACTTACCACAAATGTGAAATTCTAGTCCTTATATATCGACAATAATAAACAGCAGTCACGAATAAAAGACTAGACTGCGTTCAACTGGTTTAAAATGAAAATCAAAATAAAAGACCTTTAAAGAAGAATTTAACCAAGATTTACTAAGGTTTTTTGAAAATTCTGCGCCAGATATTCTAAAAATCTTCTATGGAAACCTTCTATTTTCAGCTGTGACACCTAAATGCTGCTTTAATGCAATAATTCTCAACTCTATGAAGGAAGGAGAGGAGAGCTAGGCAGCTTTTTTAGAATTCCAGGAAATATGTACCAAATAATGTGATACATAATTGAAGCTGAAGCTAACTAAATATCCATTATTTTGTGGTAAACTGGTTACAATCTTAAACTAGGTCATAAATAGGAAAGTAGTGATGTTTAAAATGTTTGGTTTGTTTTAATTAAACTACTTTCATTAAATTCAGTTTAGTTTTAAATGTCTAGAAGAACATTGAGAAAAATTTTATTAATGTTGTGTATGTATGCAAGAGAGAATAAATGCAGATGTAATATTTAAGAAAGACTATCAGTATACCTTAGTGGTACAAGTCCATCTTAGCTCACTAAGGTTCATAAAAACACATTTGGAGATTCACCATTTGACTATGTTGCTTCCTCCAATACCTATTCTTTCCCTATGTCAATAAAGCACGTTGCCTAAGTCCATGTTATCATTAGAATGGACAGATGTTATTATATGAACATGATTTCAACACTTTTCCTGAATTTCAGGAAGTATTTCAATATCATCCTCCAAATTCCTACAGAGAAGGCAAAATATCTCAGAAAGGATGGAAGAGAGAATAAGGAGAAATAACACAGCTGTATTTGTTAAAAGCACAATTTATTTACATAAAGAAGCTTATTATTTTGGATGCACTTGGATAGAGCTTATGAAGATTAAGAAATAGCTAATATATGCCCCAAACCATGCCATTGGTTACTACAAAGCCTTCCCTATTCCAAAGTCAAAAGTAATCTTTATTAATTTTGGACTCTCAGCATTGTATCTGTATTTCTATGATACTTATCATTGTCAATCTTTTATTATAATTATTTATGTTAACTGTGCTAGTATGGGGGAAGTAAGAGATGTTGAATAAGATGTCAGCTGAACTAAAATATAAGTGTAGTCAAATTCAACATTCATTTTTGGGTTTGGCTGGCATTTCATTTAACAATAATCCTTCTGGATGCTGAAACTCAACAGCATCTACCATAATCCTCTGCAAACTGATATGACACCTAAATGAATGTTTGAAGAATCTTTTCCATGAAGGGAGTAGATACTCCAGTCAGGCAGGTGTTTTAATTGGAGTCCTCAAAAAAAAAAAAAGAAATCCTATTTGACTCAATAATCTGTACTTAATTAATTCATCTTGATTCACTTAGATGCTAAAGCAAATGGGTCTCACTTTAACCAGTGATATTACTGATCACCATGTCAGTTCCTTAGTTAGACAGCATAACCTCCAACCGTCTACTGTCTGATTTTTATCAAAAACTAGGTTGCAAGAAATACAATTCTAGGAAGATTTCCTGAAGGTGAAAGGATTTTCTATACATCTAGTCAAACTGCTTTATTTTTTATCATTTCCATCACCAGTGCTTTCCTCCATTAAGCCAGACCACCATTATTTGGGCCCTTTAATAAGACTGTTTTTAATCAGCTATGTGAAGCGCTAAAACATCACCCTATGAAGAAGGAGATTATACAATAGGGTCCTAGGAAGCTCACTGTCTAATAACAGTATGTTTGTTGTTGAAGATCTTTCTCAATATCCTACACTCTGTATGCTATGTGAAAATCCAGGGGAACAAAAAGATCTCAGATTTTAGTAATAGAAACAGATTTGGTTCATTTTTATTTGATCAGCACTTCATATTATGTAATTAACCAATATCTGTGAGAAAACTCAGAGTCAAATTTGTATTCTCTCTTTAAGACAATCTTGTGTCATGAAACCATGGATACTGAACTTTTTTGTACATTAGTTTTCCTGTTCTTGTTTTTCCTTCTGTTTTCAATATTTTACTGTGTGAATGCATATAAATGCATATGTTTATCATACTGAAGGAGGTAAGTACTTGTTAAGTTAAAGTACAAGACTATATACTGCAAGCTAAAACTAAGACATGGTGGTTTAATTTGAAACAAGAACACATTTTTCTGAAAATGTGTAAAGTATAGGACTAAATGTATTAACTATGTTTATTTAGCATCATTCAATGTTTCACAAACATCTTAGCATTCTTGAAAAGTTAAGGATAAATTATTTTTATTATTTTCACAAAATGTGACAGTTTATAACTCTAAACCTTACTTTCCTCTAATTTCCTAATGATTTGTGGTGTACAATATAAAATATAAACATTAAATATTTTTACATTTAATTTGGATTTTGTATAGTGAGGTATCCCATCTATATTAATAAATACACACATTGAAGCTATAACCTCAATAATATTGGCAGAGGACTTATGTGAACCAAAACAGCATATTTTCTGTTATTTCCTCCCATTGCTCTTTGTAAAACATAAAGCAAACCAAACAGCACTGAAACATGTATATTATCATATGAGAAACAGATCGCCAGTCCAGGTTTGATGCATGAGACAGGGTGCTCAGGGCTGGTGCACTGGGATGACCCTGAGGGATGGGATGAGGAGGGAGGTGGGAGGGGGGTTCAGGATGGGGAACACATGTACACCCATGGCTGATTCATGTCAATGTATGGCAAAAACCACTATAATATTGCAAAGTAATTAGCCTCCAATTAAAATAAATAAATTAATTTTAAATGAAAAAAAAAAACAGTACCAATAGCAACGACAAAACTGAATCAAAGCAGCCAATAAGAGGGGAACAAAAGAGCAAAAAAATAATTTAATGAAAAAAAAAAGAAGAGACATTAGTTCAATCAAGATTTCCACTCCAAATTCAGCAAAATGAGACAATGTACACGAGCAAGAGGCAGAGAAACAGCAGGAACTTCCGACGAGTCCCTGTACCATTTGCTATACAGGAAAAAAACCACACCAAGGCCCTTCTCCATCTCCAGTATGTGTGCCTGATACATATAGGCCTCAACAGTCATGATAAATGATAAATTTGTTGCTAAATATGTATAAAAGTAAAATATCCCCAAATATTAAGGCACAGAAAATACAGTTGATATTACCTTTTGCAGAGGGAAGCAAAAATTGAAAAACTGAAATTGTGCAATGCTCTTAAGTACCTTTTGCAGTTTAAATGTCATTTTAATGACTGAACATCCTAAAAAGAGATCATCTGTACTATGGCTTACCCATAGCTACTGTGCTTGTACAATCCCAGAGGGAAAGGATGGGACACAAAAGTGAAGAGGAAGAGGGAGTGAAGGAGACTGAATCTGGAGATGGATGCAGGGAGGGAGTCCCCTTACTGCAAATTTCAGAAAGTCTTAAAAATATCTAGTAAAATTATTTTCACAAGCGTCTAACATTTGTAGAGTTTATGGCATATAAATACTTTATTCATTTAAAGAAAACTTTTGTTCTTTTTCATAAAGAGAATTCATCCCTACTCTATCTGACTTGATTTTTCATGTGGAGTTTTTCATGTAAATGCATTTTATCTAGTTATTTCCCCAAGTCAGGATGAGATTTATAAGTACGTACAAAAAAATCACTTAGAAAAAACTTAAATTAGATGATTAAAAGCATCAAAGACAGTAAATCAATTCAGAAAACAAATGGATCCCTCCTGATTAAATGTTTAAGACTTTATGATCTTGTAACATACATAACTATACAAAAATGATCTTCACGACCCAGATAATTACAATGGTATGATCACTCACCTAGAGCCAGACATCCTGGAATGTGAAGTCAAGTGGGCCTCAGGAAGCATTACTACCAACAAAGCTAGTGGAGGTGATGGAATTCCAGTTGACCTATTTCAAATCCTGAAAGATGATGCTGTGAAAGTGTTTCACTCAATATGCCAGCAAATTTGGAAAACTCAGCAGTAGCCACAGGACTGGAGAAGGTCAGTTTTCATTCCAATCCCAAAGAAAGGCAATGCCAAAGAGTGCTCAAACGACCACACAACTGCACTCATCTCACATGCTAGCAAAGTTAGTGTTCAAAATCCTCCAAGCCAGGATTCAACAGTACATGAACCAAGCTGGATTTTAAAAAGTCTGAGGAACCAGAGATCAAATTGCCAACATCCGCTGGATCATGGAAAAAGCAAGAGAGTTCCAGAAAAATATCTACCTCTGTGCTGTTGACAACGCCATAGCCTTAGTGTGGATCACAACAAACTGTGGAAAATTCTGAAAGAGATGGGAATACCAGACCACTTGACCTGCCTCCTGAGAAATCTGTATACAGGTCAGGAAGCCACAGTTACCACTGGACATGGAACAACAGACTGGTTCCAAATTTGGAAAGGAGTACATCAAGGCTGGTATACTGTCACCCTGCTTATTTAATTTATATGCAGAGTACATCATGAGAAACGCTGGGTTGGATGAAGCACAAACTGGAATCAAGATTGCCAGGACAAATATCAATAATCTCAGATATGCAGATGACACCATCCTTCAGGCAGAAAGCAAAGAAGAAGAGCCTTGTGATGAAGCTGAAAGAGGAGAGTGAAAAAGTTGGCTTAAAACTCAACATTCAGAAAACGAAGATCATGGCATCTGGTCCCATCACTTCATGGGAAATAGATGGGGAAACAGTGAAAACAGTTACAGACCTTATTTTGGGGGGCTCCAAAATCACTGCAGATGGTGACTGCAGCCATGAAATTAAAAGACGCTTGTTCCTTGGAAGAAAAGTTATGATCGACCTAGACAGCATATTAAAAAGCAGAGACATTACTTTGCCAACAAATGTCTGTCTAGTCAAGGCTATGGTTTTTCCAGAGTTGGACTATCAAGAAAGCTGAGCACCAAAGAAGTTATGTTTTTGAACTGTGGTGTTGGAGAAGACTCTTGAGAGTCCCTTAGACTGCAAGGAGATCCAACCAGTCCATCCTAAAGGAAATCAGTCCTGAATATTCATTGGAAGGACTGATGCTGAACCTGAAACTCCAATACTTTGGCCACCTGATGCGAAGTACTGACTCATTGGAAAAGACCCTGATGCTGGGAAAGATTGAAGGCGGGAGGAGAAGGGGACCACCAAGGATGAGATGGTTTGATGGCATCACTGACTCCATGGACATGAGTTTGAAAAAACTCCGGGAGTTGGTGATGGACAGGGCGACCTGGCGTGCTGCAGTCCATGGGGTCACAAAGAGTCGGACACGACTGAGCAATTGAACTGAACTGAACATACCTAAGTGCCAGGCTTGAAGATTAAGCAATCCTAGTTTAGAGAGCATAAAGGAGGAATCTCACTTGGTTCACACAAGATGTGGGTTCTGATCAGAGGTTTGCTGCTAACTAGTATGACTTTTGAAAAGTCATTTAAGTCTTTAGTGCTCAGTTTCATTATTTAAAAATACAAGAGTTTTACTAGATTAATCATGAAAATGACTTCCAATTAAATTATCTTCCAAGGATAAAGCTCCCAGGAAAGATATGTATTTGAAAAGCTGTTCTCTGCCAATATCCAAAGACCCATTTATTCCCATGATAAATAACTTGAAATTATTAGATTAATGTAAAGTAGGTCACAAACTTTAGTGTGCCAAAGAAATTAGGTCCCAACCTCAGAGATTTTTCCATGTTTCAACTCCAGAGAGTCTGATTCAGAAGGACTGGGATGCAGATCAGAAACCTGCAATTTTAACAAGCACTTTTAAAAAAAATGCTGCAAATAGTGTTAGTATGGAAATTATAGTTTGAGAAAAACTGCTTAAAAAATAATGTGCCAACAAAAATTAATTTGGGGATGTTTACTCCCTTATGCTAAAACAAATTTTAAGAAGACTATTTAAAGAAAACATGACTAAATGGAATCTAGGAATTGAACTCTACATAACAGTCATCTACTGTAGATATTAATAAAGTATCTATACATATCCCAAGTTTTTAACAGTTTGAAGAATGAGTTCAACTATCTTAATAATTAAAAGAAAAATTAAAAATCACAGTCATTCATTTAGCAGAAAATATATATATATACATACACACACACACACACACACACACATACTAACAGCTGTCACAAGGAAAAAAAAAGCTTTATAAATTCCAACAACTAAAAATAGTTTAAGGGGAATGTTAAATTCAAAAGAACCTAAAGTTTTGATCTTGGAAATTATTCAAAATAGCATTATAACATTATAGCCTCCTGGTGACTCAGATGGTAAAGAATCTGCCTGCAATATAGGAGACTTGGGTTCGATCCCTGGGTCGGGAAGATCCGCTGGAGGAAGAACCGACCCCAGTATTCTTGGCTGGAGAATTCCATGGACAGAGAAGACTGGAGGGCTACAGTCCATGAGGTCTGAAAGGGTCGGACATGACTGAGCGACTAACACACACACTTAACATAATAAGAAGTACCAAACTGCATAGCCATTCTAAATCCTCTTGAGTCAAGGAGATTAATGATTGATACTTATTTTAGCTAGGTTTGTGCATTATACTAAATTTTGAGAATATATACTGAAGATATATTTACTGTTCCTAAAAAGGTAAGCTAGCTCACAATTAATGGCAATAAAATCAAAATTCGTAATGACAAGTATAATCTAAAGTATTGAAATGCTGCCTGCAAATAGGAATTCAATCTAGACCACTTCAGGTATTCTTTTAGCACTTGATATTTTTCTGCCATTAGGTGGATATTGGCAAGTTGGCATCAGGGTCAGTGCCTCACACAGCAATATTTCTCAAACTTTAAAGTATAAATCAATCAGCTGGGAATCTTGTCAATATAGGTGCTGACTGAGTGGTCTGAGATTCTATATTTTGAAAAAACTCCCAGGGGATGTGGATGCTTCTGGTCTTTGGATGATACTTTGTGTAACAAGGCTGCAGGGCATTTCAACTACATTGAGTTAAACAGAGGAAATCCTATGAATTAGATATAGGTCAATGCAGTAGATTTAATTTCCAAAGATGGTCCACAACACAGTCTCTCATTCCACATGGCTTTCCTCAGTGTGACTTCACCACTCCCCCATCTACAGAAAAATTTTAATTGCCCTCCCTGCAACCCAAGCCAGCTTTTGTGATTCACTTGTAATGAAGACAGTGTGGTGGAGTGTCACTGAATGATTTCTGAGCCTAGTGTGGAAGATATCTTGAAGCTTCTGCCTCATTCTCATAGAGCACTCTCTTTCCAGATACTTCCTCTCAGATCCGGCTGCTGCACTGTGAGAGACCTCGGCACCCGAGTAACAGTCCAAGTCTTTGAATCACTCATTCTCGTCACCAGACGTGTGGATGAAGAAACCACCCCATAATCCCAACACTCAGCGATTCGAATCACCTCCCATTCTTTTGAACCTTCTCAGATGAGGACCCAGACATTCTGGAGCAAAGACATATCATCCACAATTGCCTTATCTAAATTCTTGCCACACAAAAATCCAAGAACAGAATAAAATAGCTATTGTTTTATACCCAAGTTTGCATGGTTTGTTATACAACAATGAAAAAAAAAAAGAATGGAATTAGAGTTAAGGTGAAAAAGCATGTAGTGAAGGAAAGCAAATATTTGATCCCTATATATTATTTTTAATTGTTTAAGCTGTATAGCTAAGAGAGGGCTAAAAGTGAAAGTGTTAGTCACTCAGTTGAGTCCAATTCTTTGCAAACCCATGGACTGTAGCCCACCAGGCTCCTCTGTCCATGGAATTCTCCAGGCAGGAATACTGGAGTGCGCTGCCATTCCCTTCTCCAGGGGATCTTCCTGACTCAGGGATGGAACCCAGGTCTCCTGCATTGCAGGCAGATTCTTTACCATCTGCGCCACCAAGGAAGCCCTAGAGAGGCAAGGTCTGGCAATAGAGATAAAGCTTCCAACACTGTTACAAGAACTTGAGAGAAAGTATGGCCAGAATAGAAGATGCATCCTCAGATCACACAAGAGATTATAACAGAAGTTGAATAGGGACAACAGCAAAGAAACTTGGAAGGCATCAGAAATAAATTAAGTGTAAACCTGAGAACATATAAAGGAATTAAAAATTGGAACATGAACTCTGTAGGATGGCTTCTGGTTTCATCAATGAAGCCTCTTTCACTAGACTACCGAGAATAACCATAAAGCAAATCATAAATCAAACTAGAGAGAACAAAGGAAACGTTTTCAAGAGAAATGAAAGTGACACAAATAGAACATGCAGCGGGCATAAATAATAATGTGAAGAATGGATTACGGTGCAGTGCTAAAATGGCTCACTCAGTGCTCCAGGAATTGGGACATAAGGAGGAATATGACAAAATCCTACACAGTAAAGTTTAAAAGACTAGTGAAAACAAGAAACAAAGTAAGTAAATAATGTACTTTCATACAGTGATAAATAGTATAAAGAAAATAAAGCAGGGTAAAGGACAGAGATACTTGGGGGAGGAGATAGGAAAGATATGCAAGATCTCTCTATACTGATTATAATCAAGAAAAAGTCAACAAAGAGCAAGTAGTGATGAGACACAAAGATGGGCCTTACTATCGATAAATTATCCGCAAATGAGAAGAAAGCCCAAGACAGCTTCCTAACCACAACCTGACAGGTGTTCCGCTCAGAAAGTTGGAAGTCATTCTTGACCTTACTGAGACACAGAAGAACTTCATTTCCCAGTGTTCCCTTCAATGAAGTGTGTTCAGATACTAGCCAATGGAATGTGGGTGGGAGTGATATATGCCACTTCTTAGATTGGCCCATAAAGTCCTCCAGGTCAGTAAGTGAAAGAAGAGAAAGCCGGGTGTTTGTCTCTCTCTCTCTCACTACCACAGCATGTATCTGAGAGCGGTGGTGTCTAGTCCCCTTGGTTACCCTCTTCCATGGTACCAGCTTTAACACCACCTACCTGCCTGGCTTTTTGAGATCTTGGGACAAAACAGCATTTGTTGCTTGATGAGCTCTGAGTGCCTCCCCATCCCAGGTCAGTTCCCTTAACCTTGCCCACATCCTGTTAAGTAGTCCCTTTATGAAACCTATCTAGTTTAAACTTTTTAAAGTTTAAACATTCTTTAAACATTTTAAAGAATGCCACTGCTCCTTACCAGGACCTTGATGGATATACTATTCTACATCATTCGACATTTGAATGAAAAGCATAATACCTAGGTCATTAAAACAACTAGTAAAACTGACAGAGCTTTAGAACTGAAAGTGATCTTGGAAATCACCTTGACTCCATTAACCTTATTTTTCACTGATGGGAACAAGGACCAAGGACCAAGGATGCATTTCCCTTTTATATTTTCTATATAATCATTATATTTAGTTCACACCAGAAGAAAGCATATGCTAAGCTTTTTATTTTGGGGGGCTCCAAAATCACTGTAGATTGTGACTGCAGCCATGAAATTAAAAGATGCTTACTCCTTGGAAGGAAAGTTATGACCAACCTAGACAGCATATTCAAAAGCAGAGACACTACTTTGCCACCAAAGGTCCGTCTAGTCAAGGCTATGGTTTTTCCAGTGGTCATGTATGGATGTGAGAGTTGGACTGTGAAGAAAGCTGAGTGCCAAAGAATTGATGCTTTTGAACTGTGGTGTTGGAGAAGACTCTTGAGAGTCCCTTGGACTGCAAGGAGATCCAATCAGTCCATTCTGAAGGAGATCAACCCTGGGATTTCTTTGGAAGGACTGATGCTAAAGCTGAAACTCTAGTACTTTGGCCACTTCATGCGAAGAGTTGACTCATTGGAAAAGACTCTGATGCTGGGAGGGACTGGGGGCAGGAGAAGGGGACAAGAGAGGATGAGATGGCTGGATGGCATCACTGACTCGATGGACGTGAGTCTGAGTGAACTCCAGGAGATGGTGATGGACAGGGAGGCCTGGCGTGCTGCAATTCATGGGGTCACAAAGAGTCGGACACGACTGAGCGACTGAACTGAACTGAACTGAAGCTTTTTATATATTTCAGAATATTTATTTATATTTACAATATATTCAGGGGGAAAGTAACAAAATGTTATTCTTAAAATGAACACTCAGAAATACTAGTTCTGCATTGGAACAGCAGTCATCTCAGCTGGAAAGCAAAGAACATGAGCTGCTCACTTCTCATTCTTTCAGTGAAACCCTATTCCGTTTATAGAGCTGCCAAATGGCGGAAACAGCCCAAAACAGTTTACAGTATTGAAATATACTGACTTTTTTCCTTGATGATCTTCTTATGATGGAAAAAACAAGCTTTAACCACAGCTGACCCTGATCATTAATGTCAGCTCCTGATCAAAAGCCACACCCTGCCTGCAAGTCACATCAAAATGCCAAAGCATCTCTCCAGCTAGAAGTTCAGCAGCAGCAAATGACCATTATCAAGCTCTGTGCATGAAGACTTTTTCTAGCTCCCTCCATTTCCCTCTAAGTTTACTCTTGCTCTGCAGCACTCATTTCATATCTTGAGTATCTTTTAATGTTCTTGTTCTGAGAAACTAAATTAACTAATGCTATCCCAAGAAAACAAGACGGCATCTGTTGAAAAAAGCTATACCATATTGCAAAGCCTCAACCTCTAGGTATCAAATATGAGGCTAAAGCATTTGTTATCTTGAATAAAAACATTTGTTGGATCCTCCTGAATCTTTCCTCCCACACCTTTGGTCTGTGAAACAGTGTCACACAAACACGATCTTATCCTATAACAAAATTTACTAAAGTTATGGGCTGTCACTAAAATATGTCTCAATATTGTAAACTTGATTAAGTAATATACATATGTATAAAACCTCTGGTTAATGCTTTTTTTATCTTTAGATTGTATGTGTATATCAAAGGGATGTGATAAGAGATTAGAAAAAAAATTGTTTCTTTCAACAACAAAGCCATAATTTGTACGGAATGGATGGTCTTCCTTAAGTGAGCGAAGTTTCATCTGCATTTTCAACCTCTCTCCATCACTTGTGTTACTGCCTGAGCTCCACTTCCTGTTAGATCAGCAGTGGCATTAGATTCTCGCAGGAGAGTGAGCCCTACTATGTAAACTGCACATGCGCAGGATCAAGGTGGTATGTTCCTTATGAGAATCTAATGTCTGATAATTTGAGTACAACCCAGAGGGATGGTACGGGGAGGGAGGAGGGAAGGGGTTCAGGATGGGGAACACGTGTATACCTGTGGCGGATTCATGTTGATGTATGGCAAAACCAATACAATATTGTAAAGTAATTAGCCTCCAATTAAAATAAATAATTTTTTTAAAAAAATTGCTTACAGACTCATATCCAGAACTCTATCAGTGAGTGGCAAGTGACAATTGTATAATTGTTTCATTATATATTACAAGAATAATAGAAGTGCACAATAAAGGTAATGCACTTAAATCATCTCAAAACTATCATCCTCACCTCTTTCCGTGGAAAAATTGTCTTCCACAAAGCTGATCCTTGGTACTAAAAAGGGTGGGGACTGCTGGATTAGACTAATAAGGTAGGTAAAATCCCAGTGAAATAGTAACTAGCCAATATCCGTTCATCCAGACTATCAAATGCAAATGGCAAACTTCTGCCTTCAAATCCATGCCCATCCTGATTTTCAAATGGCCCTAAAGGACTCAGTAAAGAGACTGAAGTCGGCCTGTTTCCTGAGATTCTTACGTTGCAAATAAAATGGAGCCTCTGTACCCCAGGAGAATTTAGTTATGCAACTAAGTTTTCGACATCTAAGTAAATGGTACCGTAAAAGATAATAGTATCAATATACACTTATTATAGCCCATTCCACATTCATTTGCTCAGTCTTTCAGACAACCTTATGCTATTTAAAAACCAAAACTCAGGGAGGTTAAAATGATTCATCTGAAGTTACACAGTGAGTGGCAAAACTAGAACTTGAACCCAAATCTTTCAACCCCTAACCTGATACTCTTTCTATTGATCTTGGACCTGCAAGAAGTGCAAATTCTGGAGCTCTACTGCAGGCTGACTAAATCAAATACTCTGAGATTGGGTCCTATGGGAGGCAGAATTATAAGGTAGCCCCCATTAATCTTATGATTGACAAAGATTTGCAAGAAAGATAATCCCCAGGTTTTCAAAGTTATTGAGAAACAAACACTCTTTAAAATTTCTAAGAATTATGAATTATTACAGCCTTTCTGGGGATAAATTAACAATGTAAATCAAAATTCTCAAAAAGGCATATATCTGTTGACTCAGCAGTTCCACTTCTAGGAATTTAAATTTATGCATCCCAAGTGGATACAATAAATAGGAATTAAGCAAATCAATTATGGCACAGCCACATTAAAATTAGGTTCTTGATGCATTTTTACTGCCATGGAAAGATGCTGAGCTCTAATGTTTAGGAAATAACAGAATGCTGTGGATAGTCTGCAACACTAGAACCATCTAATATCAAAGATGTATCAACTAACTTCATTTAACATCAAAGATTTATCAATTAGCTTCCTAAAATAGTCTCAAAGTAACTAAATGTTTGTAAAAGAAAGCTCTGCATAAATTCATTGTAACACAAAGTTTATCAGATCTATAGTTTTTGAGCCATGGATCTGTATCTCCCTTAGTTGATATTGGGATTTTATGGCAATGATCATAATCCAACTTCTATCACAGTGCATTACTTTCAAGAGGCATTACTTTGCCAACAAAGGTCTATCTAGTCAAAGCTATGGTTTTTCCAGTAGCCATGTATGGAGGTGAGAGCTGGACCATAAAGAAAGTTGAGTGCCGAAGAATTGATGCTTTTGAATGTGGTACTGGAGAAGACTTTTGAGAATTCCTTGGACTGCAAGGAGATCCAACCAGTCAATCCTAAAGGAAATCAGTCCTGAATATTTATTGGAAGGACTGATGCTAAAGCTGAAACTCTAATACTTTGGCCACCTGATGCAAAGAACTGACTCATTGGAAAAGACCATGATGCTGGGAAAGATTGAAGGCAGAAGGAGAAGGGACAATAGAGGATGAGATGGTTGGATGGCATCACCAACGATGGACATGAGTTTGAGCAAGTTCTGGGAGTCAGTGATGGACAAGGAAGCCTGGCGTGCTGCAGTCCATGGGATAGCAGAGTCGGGACATGAATGAGCGAATGAACTGAACTGAACTGTTTAGGTTGAACAGTTGTTAGTTTAACATAGAATATATTCTGCTGGGATTATGTGCTCAATAATTCACCAGTTCCAAAGTTCACAGCCAGGTCTTCACACTGGTCCACTATGAGTCTGTCCTCATGACAATAGAAGGCAATTCTAGGATAAGCTCTCCTAGAGTCACATGACTCTGATTATTTCAGTATCAACAGTAACTCAGACTCATAAAGTGAAGAAAACGAGAATCCTTTCTGACCTACAATTGCTAGGTGGAGTCATGTGGCATATACCTATATTCATAAAGATCAGTAATAGGTAACATACTCATAGAAGTAATGCCAAGACCCAGGCAGCTTTGGAGAAACAATAGTACCCTTACTACTTATAAGATTCTTTCCACTTAAAAGAATGGGTGTTTAGCCTGATGGAACTGTTTCACACCTTTGTGTTCCCATAAGTGTTGCTGCTCTTTCTCTTTCCTGTTGAGCTTTAGCTATCATGATTGAAAGTGAAAGTAAGCCAGAGTAAACTGACAACATCCTCCTTTATAGAAATTAGGGCACAGGGAAGAAGCATGACTACATGGAGAGATAAGAAGAGTAAGACAAGAATCCGTGGTCCCATAAACAAAATCTGTAGAAAGGCTCAATATATGATATGGTTCAGAAATAAAAGTCCCTTCTTTAACGTAGAAAAATTCTAAATCAGTATTTCCCAAACTTTTTTGTATCAAGATCCCTTTATACACCTTAAAATTATTGAGGATCCTTAAAGAGCCTTTATTTATGCAGGTTTTTTTTCTCAGTACTTATTATAATACTTTAGAAACTAAGACAAAATTTTACAAAATATTTATTAATCCATTTAAAAATTAATTGATTACATGGTAATATATATAAAACATTTAATGAAAGATAATGAAGGTTTTCAAAACCAGGAAAATTTAATGAGAAGATATACATTTTAACAAATCTCTTCATATCTGACTTAGTTCATTCTCTGATCTGCTTCTAATTTAATCTGTTGTAAATATCTCTTGCAGTCTCTGGCAAACTCCACTGTACGTACATATGAGTGAGAATGAAAGTCAAAGAAGTGAATAATGTCTTAGTATAATTATAAAAATAATTTTGGATTCACTAAATCCCTAAAGATGTCCTGAGGACACATAGAGAGCAGTGTTTCTGGTTTACTTGGGACTATCCTAGTTTTGAGAGACTGAACTGAACAGAACTGACCCTAGTTTGGGGCTTCCCAGGTGGCGCTAGTGGTAAAGAACCCATCTGCCAATGCAGGAGGCTTAAAGAGACATGAGTTCAATCTCTGCGTTGGGAAGATCCCCTGGAGGAGGGCATGGCAACCCACTCCAGTATTCTTGCCTGGAGAATCCCATGAACAGAGGAGCCTCGTGGGTTCCAGTCCGTAGGGTCACAAGCGACAGCATGCACGCATCTTAGTTTCAGCACCAAAAGTCCCAAGTCCTGGGGAAAGTCATTAGTCCAGGCAAACAAGGATGAGTCATCCTCTCTATAATATAGCCTAAGATTAACAGTGCTAAAACAAAAAGAAAAAGATCAACTTGCTTAAGATCATAACATCAACTAATTACTGCTATACGTTCAAAATCACAAGTCTACCTAACTCATGGCTACACTTATTTCTTGTTAGTTTTATACTAATTTGAAATCAGCAAACTCTGCCAAGTAGCACACACTTAAACATATACAGAGCAAAAAGATTTGATATGTTATATTAGGAAAAGTCAAAATTAAGCTTTATTTAATTTTTTGTGGTTTGGGATCCTGGGTCTGAACCAGTATAACTTAATAAATGTCTATTAAAATATATTATTTTTGAAAGAAAAATACTATATGCCATTGCACTAAATATTTATTCATAAAATGCAAAGAGAATTATTAGTATTATAGTGACTAATTACCTTTTGCAACAACAAAGTATTTAGCTTCCTGAGAATTATTTCATTTTTCAAAAAGCTTTACTGAATAAAGTATATTAAAGTTGCTTTATGACATTCAAGTGCCAAACCACATGTTTTCCCTCCATCACCTTTAGTTCCTTTTAAGTGAAACTGTGTATGAGTAAGTCTTTAGTCAAATAATGTAGTCATCTGTTTCCCTCATTTTTTCCCTTTTTTAGATGAAGTATTTCTAAAACGTTATGTATATAACAACTAACAGTGATCAGTATAATCTTTTAACAACTCCTAAGGTTCTTTTTTGTATAAAACATGAATGACAAAATCATATTATTTACATTAAAATGTTATAAGAAATCACCATCGTAACCAGGTTTTTCTCCATATGAGATTTTTTACATTATTGAATTGGCAATAGGCATTCATTTCAAGCTCAAGACATTTTTCTTGCCATCATTCTCACAAAATTAAATGTGTACCTACAGTTGCTATGTTACTGGTATAAGCCTTACCTTGGCATAGTTATCTTGTTTAAATAAATCATTTTCTAAAAAGGTGTTTGCTGCAACTTTAAAATGTATTTCCAAAAGCAATAATCCCCTAAAGAAAAAATGTGACTTCCTTCTCCAATTTTTTTTTTTTTTAGTTTTTCTCACTCTTAAATTGTCTAGAGACAGGTTCACTAAGACTAGGATATTTATGCTTTTTTAAGGAGGAATTATGTTATATAATGTCAATGCAAAATTGTGGAGGATATAAAAGCACATTAATTAACAACTTTTCTATTTCAGACACAGAAGAAAAGTAAAATATTTTACAGTGAAATACCACTAGCACTTCAAATTTCACAAAACGTCACTTGCAATTGTCCCAAAGAATGATAATTATATAATACCAACAATGTAAAAATGCACCAAATAAGTCAAGTGAAAGATGAGTTTCACCATATTTTTGAAACATATGTCAAAAGAGACAAATGTCCAAATTCCATTTTGTGATTAGTCATTAAAATCTGGTAAAATATTAGAATTTAGCAGACATTTTTATCGAACATCAACTTCTCTACAGCAGACACGTCACACACACTAAGACCCCTGACATCAGTTTCTCCAAATTTTAGCTTAATTCTCCACAAGGCCAGTCAACTCCTTGGGGGTGTGGAGGGCGGGAATCACTTGCCTGCTTAAAAACTGCCATGAATATCAGTTTCCTGGAAAAGAAAGTTTGAACCTCTTTTCTTGGCATAGTATATGATGTTCACTCAGTACCCCAAGCATGATATCTTTTGCCAATTCATTTCTCCAGCAAATAGACCTTGAGTGCCTTGCAGCACCTGGTCCACGGCGATGCTCAGTTACACTTTCTGCATCAGTAATAGCAACATCCTTACAAGCTTATGCCCATGTACCTTGGACACACTCTTCCTTCTTCCTGGTAAGATATAGCACAGTACAGGTGAGAACTTTGCACAAGAGGGACAATTCAGGAAGATTAAGAATGTTCACTTGGTCAATTTTGCTCACCCATAAATAAAATAATTTCATTAAGTTCCACAGGAGAAAAGTATATCCATTTCATTTGGATTTCTACTCTTGCTAGAAAGATGCTGATGAGAAACTACGCTTGCGTGTGTGTCATTTTTTATTGACATGAAACTGACATAAAATAAAAATATAGACCTTAGGGGTTCAGTACAATGAGTCTTCACCCTGCAAATATCTATGTAACAAACATTAAAAACAAAATATAGGACACAACTGTCAGGATCAAAAGGTTCTTTCATGTCCCTTTCCAGACAATTTCTCTCTCCCATCCCCAGGCCACTCATTCTATCAATATAGATTTTTTAAAATCTATTCTCAGACTTCATATAAAGAGAACATACATAGTCAATGGAGACTTTTTGAATCTGGTTTCTCTCGGTATAAAACTTTTAAGATTCATCCCTATTGTTGCATGAATCACTAGCTTCTTACTATTATCACTGAGTAGTATTCTACCTAAATGAATATACCTTGTATTTCTCATGTATTTATTAATACTTTGTGTATCTTCTTTGATGAGATGTCTGCCCCGTTCCTTTGCCCAATCTGATTTTTAAAATTAGATTGTTCATCTTTTCATTAGTAATTTGTAAGATTCCTTTAAATATGTAATATATTCAGATACCATTTTCAGACATGTATGTTGTAAATATTTTCCCTCTCTGTGGTTTGTCCATTATTTTAATGGAATCTTACAGTAAGGAGACTTTTTAATTTTGATGAAGTCTAACTTGTCAAAAGTTTTTATGGTTACTGACTTTTGTGTCCTGTTCAAGAAATCACTGTCTACCCCAGAACTTTCTATTTGAAACTTTGTGTTCTAGGTACACATATAGGTCTATGATCCATCTCAAAAGGCTGAGGGTTCATGAATGATTATTTAACCTGTGTCAGTGTTTGGGAGGGACGGGCATTCAGTCCTGTGCAGACAAATGTGGCGAGGTAAGGGAGGCATAAAGCACTCCATTTCTCTCCTCTGAAAAGAGGTTGAGGGGCCTCCTGCACCAGATTCAGACCTCAGGGTTAGGGCAGAGGAACAGGTAACACCTTGGTCTCTATGCCTTCCAAAGGAGGTGATTTAGAAATTGCATGGTTTCCAACTCTTGCATATGCCCACAGATTACAAAATGATTTCAAGTATTCTCTGGAATTTTTGTTATCAAAAACTGAAACATCTGACTCTTGGTATAATGGTTCTCTCATCAGATATTCCATTTCCTTCATGAAGAAAAAACAAAACACAGAGCTGGTCTTGATTTAGTCATCAGTCAGCTAAACATGGGAGAAGGCAATGGCACCCCACGCCAGTACTCTTGCCTGGAAAATCCCATGGACGGAGGAGCCTGGAAGGCTGCAGTCCATGGGGTCACTGAGGGTCGGACACGACTGAGTGACTTCACTTCCACTTTTCACTGTCATGCATTGGAGAAGGAAATGGCAACCCACTCCTGTGTTCTTGCCTGGAGAATCCCAGGGACGGGGGAGCCTGGTGGGCTGCCATCTATGGGGTCTCACAGAATTGGACATGACTGAAGTGACTTAGCAGCATACTAATATAATTGTTGTTTAGTCGCTAAGTCATGCCCAACTCTTTGCAAACCCATGGACTCCAGCCCACCAGGCTCCTCTGTCCTAGGGATTTCCCAAGCAAGGATACGAAGTGGGTTGCCATTTACTTTTCCAGGGGATCTTCCTGACTCAGAGATTGAGCCTAAACCTCCTGCATTGCAGGTGGATTCTTTACCAGCTGATTCACAAGGGAAGCCCAAGAATCCCGGAGTGGGTAGCCTATCCCCTTTTCCATGGATCTTTACAGCTCAGGAATCAAACCGGGGTCTCCTGTATTGCAGGCGGGTTCTTTACCAACTGAGCTATCACATGTATACCTAAAATTCCCTCTCTCACCAGGGCAAAATCAATTCCTTCCACATTTTTCACACTTCCATTGTAGCCCCTTAACACAATGTTACAATTCTGCATTCATTCATTCAGCAAGTATTTGTTGAGTGCCTACTTCATGTCAGGGCTTCCCAGGTTTCATCAGTGGTAAAGAATCTGCCTGCCAATGCAGGAGGTGCAAGAGACGTGGGTTCAATCCCTGGGTGGGGAAAAATCCCCTGGAGGAGGAAATGACAACACACTCTGGTATTCTTGCCTAGAAAATTCCATGGACAGAGGAGGCCAGTATGCTGCAGTTCATGGGGACACAAACAGTTGGACACGACTGAGCATGCACACCATACATCCTCCCATACCACATGTCAAGGACTATGTTTGAGAACATACGTACCTTATTTGAGGCACTACCATTACAGAGCTTACCCTCTAGTATTAAAATGTCTTTATCCGCACCTGGTTGGGGGTCACCACTGCATCGTATTTGGCACATTCCCTGGCCATTGATAGAGTCTCACAAATGTTTGTTGAATTAATTTTTCACAAAAGATAAAGTAGATTAAGCCTTGTTCACAGCTAGCTCATTGTTAGGCAATCCAGGACAATCCATGTTTAAATAAATTAATGCAATTTTAACAGGTAATATTTCCATTTAGAGGAATCTGTGATCTGAGAAATACTAGAACGGGAAGATAAATAAATAGAGAAACAAAGAAAAGTAGGTCCAGGAAATCTCATTCATATTTCCAGTTCAAAAAATTTGTTCCCTGGTGGCTCTGTGGTGAAGACTCTATCTTCCAATGCAGGAGACACAGGTTCAATCCCTGATCTGGGAAGATCCCACATGCCAAAGAGCAGCTAAGTCCATGTGCCACAACTATTGAGCCAGTGTTATAGAGTCCAGGGGCTGCAACTACCGAGCCTATGTGCCCTAGAGCCCATATTCCACAACAAGAGAGACCACCACAATGAGAAGCCTGCACACCGCAACGAGAGAGTGGACCCCGCTCATTGCAACTAGAGAAAGGCTGGCCCTGCAGCAGCAAAGACCCAGCACAACCATCAATAAATAAATAAAATTAGCTTTAAAAAATCTTGTTCCATGTTTTTACTATTATTAGGTCAACTATTCTTCAAAATCCTGACAATATTAAAAAAAAATGATAACTGGGCATTCAGTGATCCTCTGTGGTCAATCAAGTGTGATCCATAGGTTACCAGTCCCAACCAACACAAGCCTAATGGGCTACAGAACAGTTATCCAAGGGACAGAGAGCCACATATTTACGGAATTGAAACACTCATGTAAGTAATCACCCTAATGAGTGAACAGTCGTGTGTATCACCACATCCTGCAGGAAGCTTAAAAAGCAGCCCCCTTACTGCCTACAGCATTATCAGGCAAGAAGACACACATCGAGGCTACTGCTGTGGGCGTCCGAGTGAGAATGGGCTGGTGTGGACTTCCTTTCTGAAGAGAAATACAAACACATAAATGCACAGACAGTTCCTTCTCCTGTTCCTAGAAAAGCAAATAAGGAAAGAATTCCCTGCTACTCTCACCAAATTCTAAATCAGGAGGTAAAAGAGGTACGCAAATCTCAGGGTATGACGCATGATAAAAATGTATTCCTCTCATGTCTTTCCAAGATCATAAAAAATGAGTTGGGAGCTGTCATCATGGTCTTATCCTGGACATTTAAAGATAAACATTAAACACCTTGGGATATTTTTTTTCAAATTTAAATATAAACCCAGGTTTACAATTTCTGTCTGTGTTAAAAGTAATGTGTTCACATGTGAATTTCTCTAATGTTTTAAATCCAAGGATTTAAGTGTATGACCATTTGTGTTTGGATGCATGTTTCCTTTCTTTTCTTCTTCTGTTGTATGAAGCTATACACATGTTTTAAGAATTAAGCGATCAGTTAGCCTCACACATAGACATATCATTTTAAGGCTGGATATTACAGAGGAAAATAGGATGATCAACTTTTAAATTTATCTATTTGACTCTGCAAATTGGAACACAAGTTGGAGGAAATACAGGATAAATTCAGATTATAATAGTAGGTAACTCATAATAGCCGAGAATTCAGATCATAATACTAGGTAACTGATAATAGCTGAGATGTGGAAATGAGCCAAGTGTCCCTCAACTGAAGAATGGATAAATAAAATATGATATATCCCTACAATGGAATACTATTCTACAATAAAAAGTAATGAAGAACTGATGTGTGTACAACATGAAGGAACATGCTAAATGCTAAATGAAAAAAAGTCAATTATAAAAGTACACATACCGTATGATTCAAGTTGTGCAAAATGCACAGACTAGGCAAATCCACTGAGACAAAACACATAAGCTGTTGCCTAGAACTAAGGAGGGAGGGAAAGGAATGGAAGGAAATGGAAAGTGACTGCTAACATTACAAGGTTTCCTCTAGGGGTGATGAAAATGTTCTAAAATTAATTGTGGTGATGGTTGCCCAATTCTGTATATATATTAGAAACCACTAAATTTTAAACAGGTCAATTGTATGGTATGTGAATGATATCTCAATAAAGCCAGTATAAAATAGGTAATACTTTGTAGCAGTAAATGACACAGGCATCCACTTTGTGTAGAAAAAAAGAGCATGAAATGAATTCTTATCCAGGTTTATAAGCATGAATCCAGGAGGATGCAGAGGGAGGAAAAGCTAGAAAAGACTTCTTTTCAGTCTAATGCCACAGTGACTGTGTGCAATGAACACATTTCATCTCATTCAGTTAGTGCAGCTAGCAATATTCTAATAATCTGTGGCAAAATTTCACAATCTGCTTCAAAGCCTCAGTTACATATACAGTCCTTAATAATGTGAGTAACAGGGGGAAAGCAGTTCTATAAAAGAGAAGGATCTTTAAAATGTATTGGAAAGGTTGAATAGGAAAACAGAGTCAACAAAAACAAAATTTCACCTTTAACAGGAAGACCTAGTTATAAATAGCAGACCAGCTAACCAAAGGTAATATCGGATAGAGGATCCGATCGGATAGAGGATCTTCCTTAAAGAAATCATAGGCCTAAAACATCCAGGGTTAAACTAGTGATTAACTAGTGTCAACCAGTGTTAAACCCACTGCAGAAAAACACAGTTGAGTGCTTCCACCTTAACTACAGGATAAAACTTTAGAAGACAATTTGATTTCCATACCAACCGTGTCACGTGCCTTTGCCTATGTTTATGAATCATTAAGGAAAGGTTTCGGTTAAATATAAAAATTCCATGGAGGTGATATTACAAACAATGCTAAAGGTATCATTGATGGGTAGAAGTTGCAGATAAATTAATACAAGGATGCTTAGAGCCGTAAGTAACAGAAAAGAACACTATATGAAGAAACAGGGAAGGATTAATCATCTCATGTACAGGAAGCTGTATGAAAGGAATGCTTTGCTGCTCAACTGACCTCAACAGAAAATCCTTCTATGTTGTTTCTGTTCTCTAGCGATGTCTCTCCTGATGTTTCCAAGGTAAGTGAAGCAGACCTAGGTGTCAACTACTGGCAATTCCACATCCATAGGAAAGAAAGAAGGAAGGAAGCGGGTAGGAAGTGTGAGAGGAAGGACAAGAGGGAGGGAGGGAGGAAGTAAAGAAAGAATTAACTTGATGTACCCTTCATTTGGAAAAGCATCTTTTCAGAGGTCCCTGGTTTACTTTCCCTCAGGTCCCAGAGCCAGGATCAGGTCACATGACTATGCTTAAACCAACCCTTAGCGAAGAGAATGAAACCACAGTGACTGGCTCATTCTAACCAAGATTTGCTCCTGGAGCTGCAGAGAGCAGTCACCCCTTAAAATCCACTGGGAGAGTAGAATAATGAACAAAGGCAGACTTGTTCCAGGAAGTACAAAACAAAAGTGATAGGAGTGATACGTGATGCAAACACCATCTCACACACAGGACAAATAAATAGGTTGTAACCTCCAGAGTCGGGAAGGCAAGGATGAAGTCTTCAAATATGTGAAAGACCATTAGAGAGAAGATCTCTGATCAATTTAATTTGAGGCCCTACAAACTATTAGCTCTCCATCAATATGTGCAGGGCAGATTCCTAAGTGGGCAGTAATTAGACCATTCACGTAAAGATTGATTCACCATCAATAGAGAATACAGTCTTTGGATTAAAGGTTGAACTAGCTAATCTAGGATTTCTTGTACCCCCTTCTCTAGTTTGGCTGAATCAAGCTTGTAGGAAATTTGCCCACTATTTCCTCCCTCATCTTCCTTAATAAATCTGCAAATCAAATTAAAAACCTAAAGCTGATATTCTCAAGTGGCAAGAAAAGAAACAAAAAGATGATTTTTCATAGGTCGAGCAGCCTTTTCTTGTGTCAGACAATAAGTAAAATGAAGATTCAGAGGGGTTTAAAGCAATTCTGAGCATCAGTACCATGTGCCATTTCTTTCGGTCTTCAATCGTAATTTCATTCCTGTCCCAGGCAGCTCTTCTTACGGTTGGTCTAAGTAGAAGGACAGATTGCTGATCACACAAGGGCTCTGGCTTTAGTCAGAACTGACTAAATAAATACCAATGTCTGAGAATTCCTTATGCCTTTCTTTGTTGTTATTCTAAATGCCAACATGAACAAGCAAACGGAGCAATGAAAGAATGTGCCATTGAGATCCATGGGGGGAGCCCGTTACTTCCAATTACATCCCTCTTCTCTGCCAAGTCCTACCTTCCAATTTCCATTCTGACCTATTTTCACGCAGTTAATGTTGACAATTATTTAGACAAATAATATGATTTCAACCCAAATTTCTTTGACCTTAAGAACAGACCTTCAGTCAATTGCAAGCAGTTCCTGAGTTCATACTCAATGACTGCAAATTTTGAGTCAGGACACTCTCCCTGACACCACATCTGAAAATAAATTTAATAAAATATAGATGTAAAATCTACTTAGGTTTTGCTTGGGTTCAAAAACCACTCAGATTTTGACATGTGAAGAGAAAAGTTTTTAAATTTAACTGAGAAAGGCTTTTCATTAGACTCCCCCATCACCTCAATCACTTATATTTTTATTTACACATTAGATAGCAGATATTAAATATAAAGAACACAAGTGACTCTAAAAGGCAAGACTCCTAATGCAGCAAGTGTCAGACAATTCCTTCCCTCTGTTTTGGTGAGGAAAATAGGGAGCCACTCCATGTAGTTCATATCTAAAAATGTAACAACTTCTCTCTGCTGCCCTTTGTGTCAGCTATTTGTCAGGCACATAATATTGCTACTCACATAAAAATTTCACCAAGACTTAGACCTATTTTTTCAATCCAAAATCTTAATTCTCTGCATATAAATTCAACGAGGACCTCTTTGTTTTTATTTCACCTGTTCTTTCGCCTGTCCTGTATGCACTTCGCCTTACTACTCTCTCCTCCCAGAGGAAACTAAAGAAGTTTAAGGTTCAGACATCTATTTGCACAGACTACTTCTAAGGCCCAGAGAAGAGCCCTAACAATGATCCCATGATACATTTCCATGATTCCCTGCAAAAATAAGACATTTTAGCCTCAAATTGTTAGGCCATGGTCTTTCTCACTTGGCCTTCCCCTCTATCACACTTGTCTTTATGTTGAGAGGCACTGGCAAGCATTTGGGGGATCTGTATAGACAGAAATAGAGTTGGGAGTATATTCAGTTTGGGTTCAGTGGGATATATTTCTATGGTTCACAGTAACTTTCTTGTAGAGCTCAGTTATTGTGAGTTGTCTCCAAGATAGAAATGCCTTACTGGATTATAAAAAAATCTGTAACTTTTTATGAGTATTGTCAACTCAAAGATTATTTATGATAAGTCACTGTATATGCAAACTTAAAATATTAAATATTTCAAGCCCTCAAATATTAAAGCTCATGTATGAAAGAAATTTGATAAATGTTTCCTACATTTTAAAAATAATCCTAAAAATTTACATGATATTATTGGTAATTGGCTGAGATACTTAACAGAATTTATCTAAATTTATCAATAATAAAAATATAATTTCAAACAGCCATGATACTGAGTTACTTTTCTACTCTCTTGGTAGAATATATTACAATATATTGTATATTACAATATTGTCTTAACATGAAGAAGCAATTTCAGAGTAAGCTCACTTCCCAAAAAAAAGGAAAAGAAAAACTGTGTAAGTCCAACAGCTGTTTCAATTAATAAAATTGTTTTCACTGAATTTTGTGATATTTGTGGCATTTTAAGCTCTTTACTTTGTAATTTTCCATGGTTTCTTTCTCATTCTAAATAATCACATTAGTACCTAACTTGTATTAATAATTTTGTATTATTTATCTTTAAAAGAACCCCTACCTTGATCAAGCTTCAGATTACACAAAACCTAAAGCCGCATTAGACTCATTGTTGAAAATGCTATCTTTCCTTGGCCTCTGGGAAACTGCACTCTTCTCATTTTCCTCCCACTGTACTGACCACTCCTTCTCTGTGTCATTTACTACACTCTCTTCTAGCCACAAAAAACACATACTCCATGCAGGGAGGCATGAAGAGTCTGTTCTGGACCTCCTTCTCTTTTCTGACAGTTTACTTTCCTTAGCTGATCCCATCTAATCCCACGGCTCTAAAGAGCCTTTTCCAACTGCTGATGTCACCTCCATCTCCAGCTGTAACTGCAGATGAGACTCCAGTCTTGGTTACACAACCATCTACTCAACATTTTCCACAGGAACATCTCAAACTCCACGGCCAAAACAGAACTCTCAAATTTGCTGTCTAAACCCACTGCCCCTCTAATGGTCCCCATTTTAGGAAATGGCCCATCAGTGTTTTTCCTCACATCTAACTTCTGAGCATTACCACTCTTTCCTCTTTCTCTCACTTCACAGGTCTCATTACGTCTTGTCAAACTCTCCTTAAAACATATCCCAAATCCATTACTCCTTTCCATCTCCCTTTCTGCTATTATAGTCCAAGACACCACCACATCTCATCTCAAAAACAAGGCTCTGCCTTAGACAGCAGGTGCCTATTCCATTCTCGACACAGCAAGGTGATCTTTTTAAAAAAGTAAATCGTACCACATCATCCTTCTGCTTAAAATCCTCTGTGATACCTGAAACTAAACATTTCACGCTAGCTTACAAAGGCATACAAGGGCTGCCTGCTTCCCATCTCATTGACTTTGTCTTCTAACCCAAAGTTTACCTTCTTAGCAGTTCATCTCTGTCTCATATGTTTTACTAACCAATCCTCCTGATTTCCCTCAAATCCCACACTTTTTTCAGCTGTCGACCTAAATATCATCTCTTTGTAACCACGTCAAATGCCATTCGATCCCTGGGTTGGGAAGATCCACTGGAGAAGGGAAAGGCTACCCACTCCAGTATTCTAGCCTGGAGAATTCCATGGACTGTACAGTCCATGGGGTCACAAAGAGTCGGACATGACTGAGCGACTTTCACTTTCATTTTCAAATGCCTCGGTCAATTCTTGTCACATTACTCCATTTTATTTCTCTGCATCATACTCAGACCATTGAGTGACTGAATTAAACTGAATCTGATTGTTTTCTTGTATGTTTATTGGTCTGCTATACAACAGTTAGAACCAGACATGGAACAACAGACTGGTTCCAAAGGAAAAGGAGTATGTCAAGGCTGTCTATTGTCACCTTGCATACTTAACTTATATGTAGAGTACATCATGAGAAACACTGGACTGGAAGAAGCACAAGCTGGAATCAAGATTGTTGGGAGAAATATCAATAACTTCAGATATGCAGATGATACCACCCTTATGGCAGAAAGTGAAGAGGAACTAAAAAGCCTCTTGATGAAAGTGAAAGAGGAGAGTGAAAAAGTTGGCTTAAAGCTCAACATTCAGAAAACGAAGATCATGGCATCTGACCCCATCACTTCACGGGAAACAGATGGGGAAACAGTGGAAACATTGTCAGACTTTACTTTTTTGGGCTCCAAAATCACTGCAGATGGTGACTGCGGCCATGAAATTAAAAGACGCTTACTCCTTGGAAGGAAAGTTATGATCAACCTAGATAGCATATTCAAAAGCGGAGACATTACTTTGCCACCAAAGGTCTGTCTAGTCAAGGCTATGGTTTTTCTAGTGGTCATGTATGGATGTGAGAGTTGGACTGTGAAGAAAGCTGAGTGCCGAAGAATTGATGCTTTTGAACTGTGGTGTTGGAGACTCTTGAGAGTCCCTTGGACTGCAAGGAGATCCAACCAGTCCATTCTGAAGGAGATCAGCCCTGGGATTTCTTTGGAAGGAATGATGCTAAAGCTGAAACTCCAGTACTTTGGCCACCTCATGCGAAGAGTTGACTCATTGGAAAAGACTCTGATGCTGGGAGGGATTGGGGGCAGGAGGAGAAGGGGACGGCAGAGGATGAGATGGCTGGATGGCATCACCGACTCGATGGACATGAGTTTGGGTGAACTCCGGGAGTTGGTGATGGACAGGGTGGACTGGCGTGCTGCAATTCCTGGGGCTGCAAAGAGTTGGACACAACTGAGCGACTGAACTGAACTGAACTGATACATCTCTCTCTAGAAATCTGGCCTGTTATTTTCATCCTGGTGTTACCACCAGCTAGAAGAGTACTTCACATACCATCTTAAGCCCTCAGTATGCTATTCTGAAAAATGACATGATAATCTTAATGTCAATGATTCCAAGTTTGCCTCAAAAATTATATTACACTCTGCAGTTTGAGAAAGGGGTGGACAAGGCTGTTACCACATCATTCTTCACATGACCACTGCTTGGAACATTTTTTTTTTTTAACCTTCACAAAAGCACTGAACAACATAATCAGTTTTGTGGTCATAAATATGTTCTAAGAGTCACATGACCAGGCATTGCCACTATAGAAAAGAGGGTAAGGCACTCCTACACTAGAAAAAGCAAATCCTACTTTGTTTTTCAGTGAGATTTATTGCATCTGTGGAAGAGGTATCAAAGATACAAATACCAACATTTAATCTATTATATGACTATTCCCAAACTGCTGTTCTTAGCAGAATTCTTTCATGGCATGGTGTTTTACCATGCCTGTGGAGAGGGAGCACTGATTTGTCTTAGAAAATGTATTCCTAGATTTTCAATGATGGCACTGTCACAAATACATATAAGGCCTGCCATGATTATACCATCTAAGAATGTCTATGGCGAACTGTGAAAGTGTTAGTCTTCTTTGCAACTCTGCAATTTGCAACTTTTTGTAGCCTGCCATCCTCCTCTATTCATGGGATTTCCCAGGCAAAAATACTGGAGTGAGTAGTCATTCCCTTCTCCAGGGGATCTCCTCAATCCAGGGATCTAACCTCACTCTCCTGCATTGCAGGTGGATTTTTTACTGCTGAGTCACCAGGGAAGTCCTATGAAAGTGAAAGCTGCTCAGTCGTGTCCGACTCTGTGACCCCATGGACTATACAGTCCATGGAATTCTCCAGGCCAGAATACTGGAGTGGGTAGCCTTTCCTTTCTCCAGAGGATCTTCCCAACCCAGGGATCGAACCCAGGTCTCCCACTGCAGGCAGATTCTTTACCAGCTGAGCCACAAGGGAAGCCCAAGAATACTGGAGTGGGTAGCCTATCCCTTCTCCAGTGGATCTTCCTGACCCACGAATTGGACCGGGATCTCCTGCATTGCAGGCAGATTCTATACCAACTGAGCTATTAGGGAAGCCTGGGAAGTCCTATGTGGTGAACTGTAATTGATGGCAAATGTTCTACTACTGCAAAAGTGTAGACTCCACAAAGCTTCCATCAATCAGCATTACTGGTCTAATCCAGCTGGTGGCTGGTGCCATCGCCACCACCTCTCTTACCTGCCTTGCTACAGAGACCTTCGTAAGGGTGCCAGCAGGAGAGACCAGAGAGACAAAAACAGCAAGTGAATGTTTCTACCCACCACCACCCTCAGAAAAAGAAGAACTAGGAGACATAGGAGAAGTGTATTGGTCAGGGGAGAGAGATAAAAACAGGAAGGAAGGGAAAGGGAAAGGAGAGAGGTGACAAACAGTGAGAAAGAATGGAACCAAAGAAAGAAAGACAGAGAAGAAGGAAAGAAGGCAGGGAGGGAGAGAAGGAGGATGGGAAAGAGGGAGGAAAGGAGAGAGAAAGACAGTCAGAAAGAAAGAAACTGCCTTCAGATAAGGTGTTCCAAAAGAAAACAGCACTAACACACAATTTTCATTATTTTCACTGAAGAGACAGACTGTAGAGAAATGAAAGGACAACATACTTTTTCATGAAAGCATCCACAGACCTTTAGGACAGTCAGAGCCTAATTCTGGCTAGAGAAGTTGGCCAGATATCTAAAACTGGAGAGGATCAAGTCTGACCCAATCCTGGCTCAGTCTGTGGATTCTTGAAGGTCAAGTAGCATTTAGCACGAAATGACTGCCTGGCTAGAGTGAATCTGAGCTACTCAGAACAGATGTCAGAAGAGAAAAAAGAAGAAAGCAAAACAAAAAACAAAGCAATTGATAGTGGGAAAAGAATGGCACAGATTTCTCAACAATGTCTGAAGTCATTTCTTATAGGCAGATTCCAAAATGGTAGCAAACCACGAGTATACTAGATGGCCATCAAAAGAAAATATATGAAACCAAATATTTAAAAGATAGGTGTGGACACGCTAGTGGAAAAGTCAGCCCTATCATAATGCCAGTATACTTAGAAGTAAGGCCAGTGCTATTTTATGACGTAAATTGAATATTTTTCAGACACAGAAATTTGTAGTTACAGATACAGAAATAGACTGATACTGAGGGGAAGGGAGTTTGTTACACTAACTGGCTTCAAATATTTTTCAAAATTTAAAAGTAATTAAACCAAAACCCAAACCTAAAATATTTCTGAAAGGACTTTTCATAAATAAATTACACATGTTGAAGGAAATATAATCTATTCATTATGTTCATATGTAAATTGGACATTATTGAAGGTTTTAAACAATAAGCAATATTTTTGAAGTTTAAAGGTTTTTTCTTTTATTCAGGAATCACATTTATAAAAACAGAAACTAATTACAAAATTGAAAGTTTGAGCTTTAAAATCTTAAAACGTATCTTCCAGCTATAAGCTTTATCATCTGTAAAGTATCTATAGCAAAAATATATTTTCTGTATTAATATAATTAATAGATTATAATGTAATGCAACATAACTAAGTAAATTTAGTCATAGTATGTATACCAGTCAATGAACATACTTGGGGTATTACTATTTCCATAAAACGGATCTTTCTTTTTCCTTCTCATAAACAAATATTGTCCCAATTACTTTGAGGAAGTATAAGCTAGAACTCGGAGAAGGCAATGGCACCCCACTCCAGGACTCTTGCCTGGAAAATCCCATGGACAGAGGAGCCTGGAAGACTGCAGTCCATGGGGTCGCTGAGGGTCGGACACGACTGAGCAACTTCACTTCCACTTTTGACTTTCATGCATTGGAGAAGGAAATGGCAAACCACTCCAGTGTTCTTGCCTGGAGAATCCCAGGGACTTGTGAGCCTGGTGGGTTGCCGTCTATGGGGTCGCACAGAGTCGGACACGAGTGAAGTGACTTAGCAGCAAGCTAGAACTCCGGTATTTTACATTTCAAATTGCTTCCAAATGAAACTATGTGCTTGAGCTGCCATACCTGGCCAGCAATCAGCACATTAGCACATGAGTCCACCTGCCAGTAAGACTCTCCTTTTCAAACTGCCTCAGCAGCCAGCCTCCATCTTTCAACTAAATTTCTTAATAAATCAAAATCAGTACTGGTCTGGGGCCCTACAGTTCTCATAATACATATCTAGACTTGAGCCAGTTTTATGCATCAGAGCTAGTGGGGTCTCTGCAGCACAGTCGGTCTTAGTCACAAACTCCTTCCAAATGAGACAGGTTCCCTTGCCTCCCACTGCCATCTCCTTCAAAGTGTCTCCCACAATCTGAATCCACTATTTTGGCTGCAGCTGACTCTTAGTCCCTTGGACAGCAAAAAGATCAAAGCAGTCAATCCTAAAGGAAATCAACCCTGAATATTTATTGGAAGGACCGATGCTGAAGCTCCAATACTTTGGCCACCTGATGCGAAGAGTGACTCACTGGAAAAGACCCTGATGCTGGGAAAGACTTAAAGCAAAAGAAGATGACAGCAGATGATAAGATGGTTAGACAGCATCACTGATTCAGTGGACACAAATTTGAGCAAACTCTGGGCGATAGTGAAGGGAAGAGGATCCTGGTGCGCTGCAGTCCATGGGGTTGCAAAGAGCTGGACACCACTTAGCAACTAAAAATCAGCGACAACTTGCCCATGTCAAATTGTCAAATACAGTTCTATCAGGTTTCAAACTGATGATATCCTAAGGAGTATAACAGATTTTATCTCAAAGAACACTAAATAGGAAGAATGGTCTTTAAAGATGTCAGGGAGGGGCCAGGGGAGCGGGAAACGCCCCGATTCCATTGACTCTAGCTAGAAATTTGCTATGACATTTACACAGCAAAAGATATGAAGAGTCCCACTGTGAAAGAAACCCGGGTGCTTAACCAAATGCTCCCTAAACATATGTGACTACAAACCTTTGCTTTACATTTCATCATTTCATTTTTCTTACTAACTATTCACATCCTAAAGAAAATAGGCAGAGAATGTCCGATACCACTATAGGAACTCACATATATATGGAATCGTTTTAAAAAAAAAAAAGTAGGGGGAGGGGCTCCTAAAGAACAGAACAGTTTGGTTGTTGTCAGAGGCGGGGAGTGGGAGGTGGACAAAATGGTGAAGGGGCTCAAATGATACAAACTTCCAGCTATAAGGTAACTAAGTCATGGAGATGTGACGTACAGCATGGCGGCTATAGATAATAACACTATACTGAGTATTTGAAAGCTGCTAAGAGAGTAGATCTTAAAAGTTCTCATTATAAGAAAAAAAGTCTATGTATAGCAACAGACTGTTTTGCAAGATACACAAATATGGAACCATGTTGTACACTAATATATGTTAATTATACCTCCAAAATGAGAAAATAATGACATCATCCCTCTGAGGATAATCTGCATTTATTAAGAGGTTCCTGTTGAATCTTTGATAATATCATTTCAGATTCCATGGCTACTGGTAGTAGAAATAGTTGCAGTCAGAGAATCATTCCTAACACATCTTGAATTACTCCACCTAGTAGCTACAGAGTCTGCCTGCTATTAAAAACAACAGCTAAGATCTACTGAGAGTTTAGTTCATAGTATGCAGGGTTCCAAGTACTTACATATATTTACAAATTCAAGTCATCTAGCAATCCAATATTTGCTATCCATATCAGACAGATAAGGAAACTGAGGCATGAAAATGTTAAATCAGCTAAAGGTAAACACTGCTAGTATGGAGTGGTAAGTGAAAAGTGTTAGTTGCTCAGTCGTGTCCAACTCTTGGTGACCCCATACGGCCAAGCGCTTTTTTACATGAAATTCTCTAGGCAAAAATACTGGAGTGGGTTGCTGTCCTCTTCTCCAGGGCATCTTCCTGACCCAGGGAAAGAACTGGGGTCTGCTGCATTGCACGAAGATTCTTTACCAATTGGGCCACCAGGGAAGCCCAGTATGGAGTGGCAGTGCAATTCAAATCCAAGTACCTGGCTTCAGAACCCATGCATATCAGTATCCTTAATAAACATTTAAGATGAGATAAATCTGTTTGGTTAGACAACTGCCTTTTGGAGAACAACCAAGTAACACAATACAAATATCGTATGGTCCCAGTAAACACAGGTTGTTTTTGAGACTGGCACTTATGGATTTGCTTTCCCTTTGCTTGTGAAAAAAAAGTGTGTTTAACAAGGACTAGAGAGAAAACTCATTAGGGATGATTATCATGATATTTAAGTACCACAACTGAGCTTTGGGAGTTAAAAAAAGAGACTCCCTTCCTTCAAAAATAGCAAACCTCTTTCAACAGTGAGAAAAGGAAGAATTGGGCAGATTTTGACTCTAAAGGTTGTATTAACTTTATCTATTGCTTGGCAAAGGCGGGAATATGTTTAGACATATACATATGCTTCTGAACCTTTATAACAAAGATGAGGAAAACTAATATTTTATATTTATTCACAAAGACTGAAAGCATATTGCATTAAAAAATAGGTAAAATAAGTAAATCCTATATTTCACCTAATAAGGACTGGTCTTTTCATTTTGTAGCACTAATTTTTAGAATTAAGTATTGAATCTTGTCTTACTATAAACAAGTACCTTTATTGTGTAAAATTCTGAAATATTAAATTTTATCCAGACCAGACATTTTTGGTTTTACAAATAATTCACTCCAAAATGATTTAGTGCTGAAAGGGTTAGTACTATACATTCAGAAAACCCAAGGGTATGGGAATTGTCATTAGAAAATATAGAGTAAGAATCACTGTCATTTTGTTTTTACTATTTTATTAATATACTCATATTAATATAAACATAGGGTCATATTTGAATTCAAAGCACCCCATCACAAGTGTACATTGCTGAAGAGGTCTGTAATGGGTTGGAACACGAGCTTTGGAGTCTGACACACCTGAGCAGAAATTTCAACAAGTTCAATGTTCTCATCAATAAAACTGAGATCAGTACACAAATCACCCCAGAGAGTCACTTCAAGGATTGCGGGCTCAACAATTCAGCACAAGGCTGACATAGAGCACTTGACACTTGAAAGCTGTAATTACTGCTATACTTATTAGCCAGTAAGCCTTGTCCTAGGTAATATCACGTTAGTTTAAAATTGACCTGATTAAAATATAGTACAGATAGATTGAGGAAGATCAGAAGAGGCAACTTAATAGTGCTAAGAGGATGAAACAAATATAGAAACAAAAGCAAAGGAGAAAAGGAAAGATATCAGCATCTGAATGCAGAGTTCCAAAGAACAGCAAGAAGAAATAAGAAAGCCTTCTTCAGGATCAATGCAAAGAAATAGAGGAAAAGAACAGAATGGGAAAGACTAGAGATCTCTTCAAGAAATTAGAGCTATCAAGGGAACATTTCATGCAAAGATGGGCTCAATAAAGGACAGAAATGGCATGGACCTAACAGAAGCAGAAGATATTAAGAAGAGGTGGCAAGAATACACAGAAGAACTGTACAAAAAAGAGCTTCACAACCCAGATAATCACAATGGTGTGATCACTCACCTAGAGCCACACATCCTGGAATGTGAAGTCAAGTGGGCCTTAGAAAGCATCACTATGAACAAAGCTAGTGGAGGTGATGGAATTCCAGTGGAGCTATTTCAAATCCTGAAAGATGATTCTCTGAAAGTGCTGCACTCAATATGCCAGCAAATTTGGAAAACTCAGCAGTGGCCACAGGACTGGAAAAGGTCAGTTTTCATTCCAATCCCAAAGAAAGGAAATGCCAAAGAATGCTCAAACTACCGCACAATTACACTCATCTCACACTCTATTAAAGGAATGTTCAAAATTCTCTAGGCCAGGCTTCAGCAATACATGAACCGTGAACATTCAGATGCTCAAGCTGGTTTTAGAAAAGGCAGAGGAACCAGAGATTAAATTGCCAACATCCACTGGATCATGGAAAAAGCAAGAGAGTTCCAGAAAAACATCTATTTCTGCTTTATTGACTATGCCAAAGCCTTTGACTGTGTGGATCACAATAAATGTGGGAAATATTGAAAGAGATGGGAATACAGACCACCTGACCTGCCTCTTGAGAAACCTATATGCAGGTCAGGAAGCAACAGTTAGAACTGGACATGGAACAACAGAATGGTTCCAAATTAAGCAAAGTGTACATCAAGGCTGTATATTGTCACCCTGCTTATTTAATTTCTATGCAGAGTACATCATGGGAAACGCTGGGCTGGAGGAAGCACAAACTGGATTCAAAATTGCTGGGAAAAATATCAATAACCTCAGATATGCAGATGACATCACCCTTATGGCAGAAAGTGAAGAGGAACTCAAAAGCCTCTTGATGAAAGTGAAAGAGGAGAGTGGAAAGTTGCCTTAAAGCTCAACATTCAGAAAACTAAGATCATGGCATCTGGCCCCATCACTTCATGGGAAATAGATGGGGAAACAGTGGAAACAGTGTCAGACTTTATTTTTGGGGGCTGCAAAATCACTGCAGATGGTAACTGCAGCCATGAAATTAAAAGACGCTTACTCCTTGGAAGGAAAGTTATGACCAACCTAGATTTCATATTAAAAAGCAGAGACATTACTTTGCAACCAAAATCTGTCTAGTCAAGGCTATGGTTTTTCCTGTGGTCATGTATGGATGTGAGAGTTGGACTGTGAAGAAAGCTGAGTGCTGAAGAATTGATGCTTTTGAACTGTGATACTGGAGAAGACTCTCTAAAGTCCCTTGGACTGCAAGGAGATCCGATCAGTCCATCCTAAAGGAGATCAGTCCTGGGTGTTCATTGGAAGGACTGATGCTGAAGCTGAAACTCCAATACTTTGGCCACCTCATGCGAAGAGTTGACTCATTGGAAAAGATCCTGATGCTGGGAGGGACTGGGGGCAGGAGGAGAAGTGGACGACAGAGGATGAGATGGCTGGATGGCATCACTGGCTTGATGGACATGAGTCTGGGTAAACTCCGGGAGTTGATGATGGACAGGGAGACCTGGTGTGCTGCGATTCATGGGGTCGTAAAGAGTCAGACATGACTAAGTGACTGAACTGAACTGAACTGAACTGAATCAGGGCTTGAGCTGGATGTGTATGAGTAGCAGAGAAGAAACAGGGTTTGAATTATATGAAGATAGAAGAATCTGGACTATGGAAAATTTTCCCATCCCTCAGATGTGTAAAATTTTAAGTGAAGGAACTAATATTCATCAGTGGCTGCTCAAAATGGAAATTCACCCCATTATAAAGATACTTGATAATTCAACGTATATAATTACGAACACTGTGTACTGATTTTTTTCTTTAACGATGAGAAATGTATGAGATTGAATTTATCAGAATCGTTTTGTTTGTAAGGCACAATCCAATGCAGTACTACAAATAATAAAGATGACTGCATGCACATGTTGTATGCATCTCAATTTTCATTAATAAAATACTAATTCTGATCACGCTAATAGGAAAACTGACAACTTTCCAGATTCTCTGCAAAAATGATTTTGCAAAACCATTGATAAATAAAGAGGCAGTACGGGAGCCGAAAATTGGAGGAAAAAAAACACAGAAACATGTCAAGCAGCCACTTAATAAGAACATTATGTGTCTTCTGGATTTTGAGATGTTAACAATATTTGTCAGCTTTATCAAGTTTGTAATTTTTATGATTCTTTTTCCAGTGCCAAATAAATAGTCAATATCATACCTAATTTTACACAAGTTTCACACCCCATGAAACCTGAATCCACCTAACTTTAATATACCCTCTACCAGAAATGTCCATAGACATTTCTATGGAGTTGTTTAAAGGTCCATTATATCCTCTAGCTAAAGGGAAATACATTTTAAATCACTTCTAAATTATTTTTAGAAGTAGCAAATTCTGCTGAAAATGCTGTTAATTCACGTACAAAAGCACTCACTTAGCCCTACCAGTATTCATGTCCTCATGACATGAGCCCTGTCTTTCCTGCTAAGCCACCACTGGAGAGGCACTAGGGAGAAAATGTGCATTTCCCACATACATGCTGTTAGAATGGTAGGCTCCTCTTGCATGGCTTGTTCATTTTTTATACTTGCATATTTGCTTCTTCACTTGTTCTGCGACTTAGCGCTCAGTCATGTCCAACTCTGCAACACCATGGACTGTAGCCCACCAGGTCCTTCTGTCTGTGGGAATTTTCCAGGCAAGAAAACTGAAGTGGGTTGACATTTCCTCCTCCAGGGGATCTTCCCGACCCAGGGATCAAACCCTCATCTCTTTCAGATTCTGCATTGGCAGGATGATTCTTTACCCCTGAGCCACCTGGGAAGCCCAGTGATCATGTACACATGTGAGAGTTGGACCATAAAGAAGTCTGGGTGCCAAAGAATTGATGCTTTGGAATTGTGGAGCTGGAGGAGATTCTTGAGAGTCCCCTGAACTGCAAGGAGATCAAACCAGTCAATCCTAAAGGAAATCAGTCCTGAATCTTCATTGGAAGGACTGATGCTGAAGCTCCAATACTTTGGCCACCTGACGCGAAGAGCCGATTCACTGGAAAAGACTGATGTTGGGAAAGACCAAGGACTAAAGAAGAGGAGAGCAGCAGAGGACGAGATGCTTGGACAGCACCACCAACTCAACGGGCATGAATCTGAGCAAACTCTGGCAGATAGTGAAGGACAAGTAGAAACCGTTGTGCTGCAGGCCATGGAGTTGCAAAGAGTTGGACATGACTTAGTGACTCAACAACAACACTTGTTCTCTTTTAAACAGACTGCTTCCTGTGCAGTGCTGCAAGACAACACAGGGAGGAACTACAAAGGACCAAAAGACAGAAGAAAGTTCTTGAGAAGCTTACTCAAGTGAACATATTCAAAGTGACATCCACTGGAAGATAACCGTCTTCAATTGGTAGAAAAAATCATGGGAGGAAATTACCCAAGATGTAAATAGTAAAGATCTTTGAGTTGTAGGGTTGTGAGCATTTTTTCTCCTTTTATGTCTCAAGTTCTTTTGGCATGTCTAAATGCAAAACGAAATCAAGATGTGCTATATTTATAATGAACAACAAAAATCAATAGATGACAAGTGCTTTTTCTAATAATCCAAATGTCCTACATGAGGGAGTAAATTTTATTTGCTCAGTGTCGATGGGCGTTACTTACTAGAAACTGGAAGAACACAGTATAGATTAGAGGCAAATCATTTACTTTTACAGGCTGAAAATCCTTAAACACATATACAACAGTAGTAACACTCAATTCATTTGCAACATAAAGGAACAAAAAATCAATTTTAATTTTAATAAATTTGGAATGTTCAGTGATCTGGTATCTAGGCAGGTAGAGAGGAATGAGAGTTGCTCCAAATTAGATATTACCTGCTTCTGGGATTAGTTAATACAGGTTGTTGGATGTTTTACTTTTAAATAGAAGTGGTTGTTTTATTTTAAACAGAATATAGTTGTTCCTAGATAAGTCACTAAAAGTGGGAGACATCAAAAGATGTCTCCATGTCAACAATAAATAAACATTTATTGAGGACTTACTATGTGCTACCCACATGCCTGCTCTATCCCCAGCCTGGAAGTGAAGTGAAGTGAAGTTGCTCAGTCGTGTCCAACTCTTTGCGACCCCATAGACTGTAGCGTACCAGGCTTCTCTGTCCATGGGATTTTCCAGGCAACAGTACTGGAGTGGATTGCCATTTCCTTCTCCAGGGGATCTTCCCAACCCAGGGAAAAAGAGGAAGAAACCCAGGTCTTCCACATTGTAGACAGACACTTTACCGTCTGAGCCACTACTATTCCATTTTTCTGAGTTGTAAACAGGACACAGCTAAGGAATGGCAGGACTAAGATAAACTGATCCCATGGTTAATTACTATACAGTAATTAAGTCTTCTCTTAGAATCATGAAAAACTGATCCAAAACCAACATTTACCCTTAAAATGTATAGCACATTTCATGTTCTTCTTTCATAATCTCTCTGCTTTTTTGTTCAGGAAACAAACTCATTATCTCTGTTAGACAATTAGAGCAAAGACAGTAATTCATCTTTGGGGGACAGAATACAAAGTGAAGAGTGAGGAATCACAAATGACAGGGAGTCCTTGGCCCTGACTGACTGTGTCTTTAGTCATTCAGTGGCTGAAGTCTGTCCCGCATTGACAAGAGAGCGGAGCTTAATCGAGTGAGTTCAACACTGGTAATATTCAGAGGTGGAGGTAGTGGTCTTCATGGTGATGAGGAGAAAAAAAACTGATAAATTAACTTTCCTACTGAAAAGGGAATCATAGGACTGTGTTTAAGATTATTAGAATGTACATCACTGAAATAACAGGTTTTGAATATCCTGTTTGAATATCAGCCAATCATCTAGAATCCTACATTCTCCAAATTACAGTCAATTAGTCTCTCTTTCTTGCTGCCCGCATCCCACAGCTCACTCTCTCCCTCTCTCTTCTCTCTGTCTTTCTGAAATACAGCCACTTATGCAACTAGAGGCAAACTGAATCATGGTGTTAATTAAAAACAAACATAGACCAAATGCCCATGCCCTCCTCGCCTTAAAAACAAAAACAGCAGCAGCCCAAAAAGGCTAAGAGGTAAGCAAAGGAAATTAACAAAAGAATAGGAACAGAAGGTATGGTCAAAACGTTGTATCTTAAAAGGTCTAACCCTGAGGTGTAGGTGGTTAAATAAATGCAGAAGGGGTTTTGAGAATATGAATGTTTTATAACTTTCTTTGGATCTAGTTTTCTTTTGTGGAATTTGAGTGGATGATAATTCAATGAATAACTGAATGCATGATGAAAACTGTGAACTGTTTTTCAAATGGTCCTATGACACTTTTTTTCTTTTCACATTCTAGGCTCTTCAAAGATACACTGAAACCCTCTCCATGGTCCCTAGGTTAAGAACTTCTAAAGTAAATACTTACTGTGATTATAAATGGGTATGTAATGGCTAACTCCAGATACCAGAAAGGGTTTCTGCTTATATATGCCACCCCATTTTCAGTAACAGTAGGACTAAATGTAACAAGGACTTTGAAAGAACACTTAAATATTCTGTTGGAAACTGGTGACCACAAATGACGCAATGTTATCAAGCTCGGTTTGTTTACTGCCCATAGGGCATTAGTTGCCAAATACTGGCAGAACATACGAAATATTAATGAAAAAATGCTAATGAAATACAGCTTTGTATACAAAAAGAGCTTTTAACTTTTCAGAGGTGTTTTATACACTGTAGAACATTAAATATGAAAACTACTATTTAGAGAATGAATGTATTACAAATACTTAGGCCCAAGATCAATTCTAATTTGATTAAGTCTGGAGTTGGATGAAGGATGAGGACTCTGTTTAAAGAAGAAGTCTAGGACTAGAGAACAGATTGAAACCAGAGGATAAAGCTTAAAGAGAACTAGTAACTTTGTAGCTATTGGATAAAAATTTTAAATCTCCAATACTTTGGCCACCTGATGCGAAGAGCTGACTCATTAGAAAAGACCCTGATGCTGGGAAAGATTGAGGGCAGGAGGAGAAGGGGACGACAGAGGATGAGATGGTTGAATGGCATCACTGACTCAATGGACATGAGTTTGGGTAAACTCCGGGAGTTGGTGATGGACAGGGAGGCCAGGTGTGCGGCGGTTCATGGGGTCGCAAAGAGTCAGACACAACTGAGCGACTGAACTGAACTGAACTGATCTATATAATATGTCAACTCTGAGAAGGTCATACAAATCCACACAATCAGAAATACTTTTGGAAATAAATACTTCGGGATGAATGTAAATTATCAAAACTAATATATATAACAGAGCATCGTGATTAAGACACGGAGTTTGAAAGCTGGACAGACCCAAGTCTGAGCACTGAGTCCACCTCTAAGAAACAGTTAACTTCCCAAAGTCTCAGTTTCATCATCTGTAAAAAGGGGGTAGTTATAGCACCAAATGAGAAAATAAACAAGAAATCTAGTGACTTACACATATAAAAATCTCAAATTATACTTATTATTACTAACATCATCCTAACATCAATAACAAAACTATTATCATAAAGCTATATTAAAAGGGGAAGATTTCAGTATTCCAATAACTTAGATTTTTAAACAGAGACAAAAAAAGTTAAGTATCAAGAGTATCTCCTTTTTTATTTCTTTTTTACTGTCCATTAGCTAATTTTTAATCAAGATATGATCATCTTACATAGTCAGAGGCTTCTTTTCTTGTTTATTAGAGCTGCCCAAGATGGATTTTCTAGTTTATTCTACTCCTCTATAGAGTAACCAAGCAGTGGAAGGAACGGTAAATATGTACCACATATCGTATGAATATGTGTGTATGTGTTAACAATTTGAAACAACTTCAAAAGCCACCAGAATTTCAAAAAACGGACAGAGAGAAGAAAAAAGAGTTTTAGGACACCAAAGTTTTAGAGACCTCACATGAGAAAGATTTTTAAGATACTAAGATAGCAACAATAATAGTAAGTGGTCTAAGCTCAAAGATCTCTAAATTCCTTGAAAAATTAATGGGATGCATAATTTATAACAAAATCATATATTAATAAAAGCCATAAACATGCTATCACTCTTCAAAAAACAGACTCAGAATTTTTTTAAAAAAAGATTAAAATAAGTTGTTACCTGTATCTAAATCTGAAGAATACCCTTTAGTCAAAATGTGTTAGAAAGAAGAAATTGCCACTACTAATGCCAGATAAGGTTGAAAAAAAAACCTTTGTTTATTTTATAAAACCAAAGGAATATTCAAACTTGGAAAGTATCATAACATTCATAATCAAGAGATATAAAAATGTTTGCCCGAGAAATTTCCCTTGGGAATTCATTATAAGACTGTGAGTCAAAAGTATCATTAAGCCAACCATATGCATTCACACAGTCACTGAATCATTACCTATGAAATCAATAACCAGAAAGTAGCTAAACATCCCGTCATAAAGCAAAGCCTAAATATATTTGGAATATTCACTTAAAATCAAAAGTCACAGATTATGTCCTACATGCCGGGCAAACAGCTAACATAAGAAGAGCCTTGCTCTCAATGCAGTCTCACTCTAACCTATCAATTTGATGAACTACAATATAATTTTTAGAGCCTTGTTCTCAATACAGTCTCGCTCTAACATATCAATTTGATGAAATACAATACAATCTTTAGGAAGACAGCAAAACAAAACAGATAAATCTTCATGGCAAAAGTTAATGCATAAAGATATGGAAAGAAATACAAAATGCAATGATCTGAATCATATAAAAAGTGGGCCTAAAGTGGAAGTTAATTATAGGATGCTCATTAATTCATTATCACCAGTCGTAATTTGACAGGCTACTTCTCATGCCATCTGTTATTCATCAAAAGTCCCCTTTAAACATTTTTTTCTTTAGTGGACAGGAGAAATTTTCTTCCGTCAGTTCCATCTGTTTGTGGCAACATGTGCTACAGCAGTACCATAAATGCTGTTATACTCAGAGAACAGGTATAAGCAACTTATAGAGACTCTCAAACTGACAAACGTACCCCCTTTAAAAAGAGAGGGTCTTGTAGGCAAGTGAATTTTAAATGTACTCTTACGACCAATGGTAAAAGTTCCAAACTCATGCTCTTTCAACATCTTTATTCCAACAAATCTAACTTCTCTGCTCAACCCTTCAGTTAAACCATGCCATAAAATGTTTGCATATTCCCTGATCTTTGGCTGACTAATTTCATTTACTTGAACTAAGTGCTATGTTTGCTACATGCAGTTCAGCTTTTACTCCAAGTTTTATTAAATGTACTATTAATAATCACTTCTCATGTGCAAGGTTGATAGACCGTCCTATCCTGGTTGAACTAGTGACATAGCGAATGATATTATCTGTGAAACAGTCCTTATTTTCTTTCTCTGTATTATCCTTTATTCTTTCTTTCCATTTCTTATTTATACAGTCATTCAACACATATTTATCATGCACTTACTGTATCCTGTATTCTCTTTTGAGCACTGAGGGTTAAGAAATGGATAAAAAATAATGTATGTCTTCATAGAGCCTGCACTGCAGTTTAGGAGATACACATATATATATATATAATTCCATATCATGATAACAGCTATGAAAAAAATAAAGCAAAGAAGTCATTAAAGAGTGACTTTAACTGGGTGGCTGCTGTTTTGACTCTCCTGAGAGGTGGAAAGTTTGAGCAAAATCCTGAGTAGAGTGAGGGACTGATAAGGTCACCAGCTTCAGAGGACTATCAACACCTGTAACAACTTAAGCAATATTAAAAATCCCTCTTGAGAAACATAAACCAGAGAGATGATTTATTTTTGCTTCCTTTCTGTGTTGTTGGCTCTAAAAAGTCTAGTTATGGCCCATGGCTTTTGGAACAATGAATAGTCATGAAGACTGAGGGCAGTCAAATCCTGAGCACACCAAACAAACAAGAGTGCATTTTACACAAGTACAGTTGGTCTGCGGCTCTGAAGTGCCCAAATTGTCGAAAAGCCAAACCATTTCATGTTTTTTTCAGGTTACCTATGCTCAAATATTTACACCAAGTAGCATCATATGTTGGGATCATTTGAACAAAAGCATCCTATCGAGACCAAAGAAAGAGTAAGACAAAAGCCATCACAAAAAGCAGAGCTAATTATTCTAACAAACTCTCTTGTCACAGGTTCTCAAATCTCTAACTACAAGAGCATCCATTCTCCATAGCCTCTGTCCAAAAATAGTGATGGGATACAGGTGATTTTTTTCTTACTTTCTTTTTCAGTGTTTTAAAATCTATTTTGGATAGTAAAACACACAGACAAACAGCAACAACAAAAAATGAAGTGTTTGGTGGGTTTTTTTTTTTTTAAGAAAAATTTCCTCTTCCACATCTCTGAATCTATTTTTTTTTTCCAACTTGGCCTGTTACAGGTGGCTAGCAGCAAAGAACTCTACCCTGTCATTAACCAAATAGAAGCCTCACTGAAAAGGATCAAGAGCTCTGTGTTTCATCAATTTAACATCCCAGCATTAGCACCAGCCAAGCAGACACAGCCAGGCTGCCAAGACAAACAAATGGGGCTTGGCAGAAAGGGGGCAAGTTTCTGGAGACAACCCTCCAGTCTAAACTTCTTAAGGAGTCGGTATAAACGTGCTTTTATTGAAAAGGTACTGCTCCATCGAAAAAGCACAGATTCAGTGCAAACACTGCTGCCTTTCACTGGTTATGTTGGCCTAAGGTGGGTGCAGCCCAGTGACTCTGCAAAACCTGCGTCACAGCCACCTGCTGCTCGCTTTTTTAACCCCCTAACCAAAACTTCTGGAGCCACATGGAACACTGGCCGTTTTATCAGAAAGAAAATAGCAGTAAAGAGGGATGCCGGGCCACAGAGCCTCCACCCCAACCTCATCCAAACAGGGAGTTAACAGTCAGTGAATAAATGATTACAGGTCCCCTCTGTTTCTCCAGCCTGGTGGACAGAATTTAAATTTAGTATAGGATAGCATTCCTTCATTCCTCTTCTACGGTTTGTCAGTAACAAAATATTTCTTAAAACTTAAGCTTCCTAGAGATGGTGGGGGTGGTGTCGAGGGGTAGGTACAGTTCTAAAACCTAAAAACACTGGAAGTACTTTATAGGAAATTCCAAATTTTTTAATATAAATTAAAAAAAAATTACCATTGATCAACATTTATTGAACCTCTTCAGCTGCTCTGGATAAGGTATAGGGGTTACAATAGGGAATACAGTACTCAGTCTCCTTGAGGAAGCAGCAATCTAATCCAGTCAAATACTTTTGGCAACAACTAAAAATAAAGTTACAGCATTCTGACAGTCTGAGAGACTTGGGTTCCTAAGAATTTGCAAACAGAATCTCTATAATGTACTAGAATTTCATGAGCCAGTTTGAAAGGTAGTCTCATTACTGACTGTTCCAACTGCATAACCTTCATCGTTCTTAGAAGTTTTAGCATTTATTTAAACTGTGTTGTCACTAAAAGAGGATTCTAGTATTCCCAGTAGCAGTGAGCCACCTTCACAGGAGGGGCAGAAGTATTTCATTCATTTATCCTGTAAATATTGGGCTTTTAAGAGAATCAAAGCCCTCCATTTCAGATGCTGGGATTATGACAGCAAACAAAACAGAAAAAGCCTCCACCCTAATGAAATTTATATCCCAGCTTGAGAGAAAGAATAATAATAAGTAGATAAATGAGCACGATTGCTTAGTCAGCAATAATCACAATGATCACAGTTAGCAGAGTCGTGGGAAGAGCCAGGTAGAGCGACTAACGTTGGGAGGGCTGTTTCTAGAGAGGCTATTTTGCAGAAGCAATACTTGAGCAAAGATCTGAAAGGTCAAAAGGAGCCAGCCAGGTAGAAGGAGCGGCTGGCAGAGTGAGCAGCGAGAGGAAGAAATGAGCTTAGCGAGTTCCAGGAAGAACAAGAAGGCCAGAGTGGCTGGAATGTCATCAAGCAGGGAGGAAAGGCAAGACTAGGGGTTGGTTTCAGCCAAGGTCCAGACCACTGAAGGCCTTGGAGGGCATGGGAAAGAGTCTGGATTTTATTCTGACAGTAATGGGAGACTACTAAAGTGAGGGGGTTAAATGGGGTCTGGGGAGCGGGGAGATGATCTGACTTACTTGTTTTTAAAAGTCAATCTGGCTGTATTCACTCATCCAAATATTTGCTGGGCATTTACTATATTCTAGATCTTAGGGACACAGGAGTAGACAAAAAAAAAAAACAACAACAACTCTCTACCTGCATGAAGTTTGGACATGAGCGGAGATTTGAGGGGCAGTTAACATGAAGCAAATAAACAAGATTAATACATCCAGTCATGAAACCTTTGATGCGGAAAAAGACAGTAAAGAAGCAGAATATGATAATGGAAGGTGCTATTTCAGACAGGTTGCCTGGGGAAAGTCTCTCTGATAGAGTAACAGAGATCAGCTGGGGAAGTGTTTCAAGCAGGCAGTCAATGGAATGGTCCAGAAAGACAGCATACTTGGCTTTGGCTGGCAGTGTGGCCTGGGGGAGGTGATAAAAGAAAAACTCAGAGGGGAAGCCTGTGGCAGAGCCGTGGCTGCCCTGTGAACAGCAGTAGTTTGGATTATATTTTGATTGACAAGGAAGATGGTTCTGAGCAGAAGGTTGACAACCTGATCTACATTTTGAGATGCCCGGTCTTGCTGCTGGGTGGACAAAAGATGGGACACGAACAAGGATAGGGGCAGGAAATTCTGTTCCAGCATAGGAAACCACCTTGCCATCGCCCCTTCTCTGTCTATACATTCTTCCTGTATACCCATTTTTCCTGTGTACCCAAACGGAACATTTTCCTGTATACCCATCACTTCAGTTATAGCTGTCTGTGATGATTCCCAAAGTAACTGAGTGGGAAAAGGTTGAGCTTTAGGGTCAGATAGACCTAGATTCAATTCCAAATTCCAGCACTTCCAGTTTTGTGATCTGAGGTCAACTATGTGACCTCCCTGAAACGGCTTCATCATCCATCAATTATAGACAGTAATACCTCCAGGGGATATGGAGAGAATTAAATACATTACAAATAGTACTGTATCCCCATACATTAAAAATATTCAAAGATAATGTCAGAGCTGTGTTTTCTTTTCTTTCTGTCTTTATCCCCAGCTCAAGGTCCCTCACAAAAAAAAAGCTTGCTCCTTTCCTCTCTTTTCCACACAGTCAGCCTCCTTCAGCCTTTTCAGGGCCAACTTTCAATTGCTGGGTGAGCAGATTCAAACTCCTACAAACCTCTCCATGTCACTCCCTCCTGTTAATCCTATGCCTACTTACCCCTGGATTCTGCTGACCATCATCTCAAGTGTTACTATGGCAGCATTGTCTCAGACCAATTCTCACTGAATCTATCTCTGCCTTCTCCCAAAGACTGTGCTAGTGATTCTCCTAAAACTCAGGATCATATCATTCCTTACAAAAAAGCAATGAATGGTTTCCTATTATTGAAGTAAGTTCCAAACTTACTCATATATACTTAGGATACACTACTGTCAGACCCGCTGCATATCCAACTTACGTTTCTGTGTTATCCTATCTTTATATTCTTACAGTTGAAAAGAGTCATGCTATCCTCTGGTGGCTCACATGGTAAAGAATCTGCCTGCAATGCAGAAGACTTGTGTTTGATCCCTGGGTTGGGAAGATCCCCTGGACAAGGAAATGACTTACCCACACCAGTATTCTCGCCTGGAGCATTCTATGGCAGAGGAGTCTGGCGGGCTACAGTCCATGGGGTTGCAAAGAATCGGACACGATTAGGTGACTAACATTAACGTCCTCTTACATTCGATTTGTTCCATGTTTTTTCCTCTGCTCAAAATTTTCCCTTCCTTCCAGCTCTCTGCAGCATCTTCATGGTATGTGTCCTAGATGAAGTTGGTATCTCTTTCGGTGATACCATAGTAGCAAGTTTGCATCACGTTTTTACTACCCTCACCACATCTCATTATAATTATTTGCTTACTATTAGAGTTCCGACTGGACTGTCATCATTGAAGAAATAGCTAGCGATTCATCTTTCTATCCTCAGAAGCTACCACCCCACAGCAATTTTACAGTCCAGTTACATCCCAACATTAAAGAATTTGTAGCTATTCCAACATTCCACATGTCTTAAATTACCAAAACAAATAAGATTATGGTCCCTGGCCCATTTTGCTCCAACAGCCATATTTCAAAATCAGAATTATGTAAAGATGCATTATTTCAGTAATCCTTCCAAGATTTTCAGAGTTTAGAAAAAAATCTCAATATCTAGAGCTCAAGAAAAGTCTTCATTGTAGCTAAAAATAGTTTAATGATAAACTATTTTAGATCATCTAATTTACAACTTTAACTAACAGCGTTAATAGCCTCCTGAAGAGGGTGAAAGAGGAGAGTGAAAAATCTGGCTTAAAACTGAATATCCAAAAAACTAAGATCATGGCATCCAGTCCCATCACTTCATGCCAAATAGATGGGGAAAAAGTGGGAACAGTGGCAGATTTTATTTTCTTGGGCTCCAAAACTACTGCAGATGGTGACTGCAGCATGAAATTAAAAGACACTTGCTCCTTGGAAGAAAAGCTGTGACCAACCTAGAGAACATATTAAAAAGCAGACACATCACTTTGCTAACAAATGTCTGTATAGTCAAGCCATGGTTTTTCCAATAGTCATGTATGGATGTGAGAGCTGGACCATAAAAAAGGCTGAGCATTGAAGAACTGATGCTTTCAAATTGTGATGCTAGAGAAGACTCTTGAGAATCCCTTGGACTAGGAGATCAAACCAATCAATCCTAAAGGAAATCAAACCTGAATATTCATTGGAAGGACTGATGCTGAAGCTGAAACTTCAATACTTTGGCCACCTGATGCAAAGAGTCAACTTACTGGGAAAAAAAAACCCTCAAGCTGAAAAAGATTGAGGGCCAGAGAAGAGGGCAACAGAGGATGGGATAGCTGGATGGCATCACTGACTGAATGAGCATGAGTTTGAGCAAGCTTCTGGAAATAATGAAGGACAAGAAAGCCTGGAGTGCTGTAGTTCATGGGGTTGCAAACAGTCAGGCATGACATAGCTACTGAATGACAAAAACAACTCAATGAAAACATACAAACAGTACACAGTAGAATCTGGTTGGCAAAGCTTCACAATTAAAATGGTTATGATGCTCATGAAAATTCTAATTTTTCTCACAGTAATCATCATCCAAAGTTTATAGGAGTCTTCAGTTCAGTTTAGTCACTCAGTCGTGTCCGACTCTTTGTGACCCCATGAATCGCAGCACCCAGGCCTCCCTGTCTATCACCAGCTCCCGGAGTTTACTCAGACTCATGTCCATCGAGTCCGTGATGCCATCCAGCCATCTCATCCTCGGTGGTCCCCTTCTCCTCCTGCCCCCAATTCCTCCCAGCATCAGAGTCTTTTCCAATGAGTCAACCCTTAGCATGAGGTGGCCAAAGTATTGGAATTTCAGCTTTAGCATCATTCCTTCCAATGAACACCCAGGACTGATCTCCTTTAGGATGGACTGGTTGAATCTCCTTGCAGTCCTAAGGACTCTCAAGAGTCTTCTCCAACACCACAGTTCAAAAGCATCAATTCTTAGGGAGCAACAGCTAGAACTGGACATGGAACAACAGACTGGTTCCAAATAGGAAAAGCAGTACGTCAAGGCTGTATATTGTCACCCTGCTTATTTAACTTATATGCAGAGTACATCAAGAGAAATGCTGGTCTGGAAGAAGCACAAGCTGGAATCAAGATTGCTGGGATAAATATCAATAATCTCAGATATGCAGATGATACCACTGTTATGGCAGAAAATGAAGAGGAACTAAAAAGTCTCTTGATGAAAGTGAAAGAGGAAAGTGAAAAAGTTGGCTTAAAGCTCAACATTCAGAAAACTAAGATCATGGCATCTGGCCCCATCACTTCACAGGAAATAGATGGGAAAACAATGGAAACAGTGTCAGACTTTATTTTGGGGGGCTCCAAAATCACTGCAGATGGTGATTGCAGCCATGAAATTAAAAGACGCTTCCTCCTTGGAAGGAAAAGTTATAGGAGTCTTAACAAACAATAAATCAGAACAATAGTCAAAATTTATTTTCAAAGATGAATATTTAATAGCAAATATATGTAACTATTTCACAGTTCACAGTTTTAATTTTTTTTAAAAAAAAGCACTTCATAATTTTACTATAAATTACCCACATGGCAATTATATAAGTAAGGAGCTAGATATACCACATATTTTAAGGAACTCTCCGTATCTGTGCTATGCTTAGTCACTCAGTCATGTCCAACTCTTTGCAACCCCATGGACTGTAGTCCGCCAGGCTCCTCTGTCCATGGGGATTCTCTAGGCAAGACTACTGGAGTGGGTTCCCATGCCCTCCTCCAGGCGATCTTCCCAACCCAGGGATCGAACCCAGATCATCTGCATTGCAGGTGGATTCTTAATGCTTAACAAAAGCATTATCCAAATGCAAAAAGGCACCTAATACTATCCTTTAAGGCTTAAATAATGACTTAGGAAAGTCATATCACTTCTTTCACATACCACTGCACTAAACAGATCATAAGAAAATTAAACTAATGTCATTAAAATTTTCAGGTATTCAAACAAACAAATTTGAGACCAGATTTTAAATCTTCCTGACTTGGATTACTGCTAATTTTGCCAATCTACATCACTTGATCCCTCCCTTTAACTGCCAGTCACACTTGTAAGTTAACTATACCTCATTTATTTTTCCCACTTGGGGGGCAAAGGAGAAGTGTAGTCTCCTAGGTTTCAATAAGAAAATAGCACAGCATCTTTCTTAGACTTCCCTGGTGGCTCAGCTGATAAAGAATTTGCCTACAATGGAAGGAGACCCAGGAGACCCAGGTTCAATTCCTGGGTCTGGAAGATCCTCTGGAGAAGGAAATATCAACCCACTCCACTATTTTTGCCTGGAAAATTCCATGGATAGAGGAGCCTGGCAAGCTACATAACATGGGGGTGCAAAGAGTCAGACACAACTGAGCAATTAAGCACACACAGAGAATGTTTCTTACCAGGAACAATAATCAGATAATTGTTCAGACTTTTCCATATATAATACCCTATACATACATAAAATTATAAATCATTCTATAATCACTTAATTTAAACCCTGCTGCTGCTGCTGCTGCTGCTGCTGCTGTGTTGCTTCAGTCGTGTCCGATTCTGTGCGACCCCATAGACGGCAGCCCACCAGGCTCCCCTGTCCCTGGGATTCTCCAGGCAAGAATACTGGAGTGGGTTGCCATTTCCTTCTCCAATGTATGAAAGTGAAGAGTGAAAGTGAAGTCGCTCAGTCGTGTCCAACTCTTAGCAACCCCATGGACTGCAGCCCACCAGGCTCCTGCATCCATGGGATTTTCCAAGTAACAGTAGTGGAGTGGGGTACCATTGCCTTCTCTGAATTTAAACCCTATTCATCAGTTATTACCTACAGAACAAGTTAGCACTCTTGCCCCCCCTAGTGGATAAATGAATACAAAATTGTGTTTATTTTCCCCACATTAAGCCTGAAGCGTGTGCATGTACAGCCATTCCTTGGTATCTGAGGGCGAGATTGATTGCAAGTCCCCTGCGTGGATATCAAAATCTGTGGATGCTCAAGTCCCTTATATAAAATGCAGTCTGCATATAATCCAAAAACATCCTCCCATACAGAGATGAATAGTTATCTCTAGACTACTTACAATACCCTGCTGGGCCACATGGGGTGGCTCAGTGGTAAAAGAATCCACTTGCCAATACAGGAGACAAGAGATGTAAGTTTGATCCCTTGGTCAGGAAGTTCCCCTGGAGGAAGCAATGGAAACCCATTCCAATATTCCTGTCTGGGAAATCCCATGGACAGAGGAACCCAGCAGACTACAGTTCACGGTGTCAGAGTTGGACACAACTGAATATGCATGCATGCATTTTTGTTGCGCAGTTGTTCAGCCGTATCCAACTCTTTGCTACCCCAAGGACAGCAGCATCCCAGGCTTCCCTGTCCTTCACTATCTCCAGGCATTTTCTCAAACTCAAGTCTATTGAGTCAATGATGCAATCCTATCATATCATTCTCTGTTGCCCCCTTCTCCTCTGGCTCTCAGTCTTTCCCAGCATCTCATTTTTTCAAATGAGGAGGCTCTTTGAATCAGGTGGCCAAAGTATTGGAGCTTCAAATTCAGCATCAGTCCTTCCAATGAATATTCAGCGTTCATTTCCTTTAGGATTGACTGGTTTTATTTCCTTGCAGTCCAAAGGACTCTAGAGGTCTTCTCCAGCACTGCAGTTTGAAAGCATCAGTTCTTCAGCATATAACACCTACTACAACGTAAGTGCAATGTGCCTGCCTGCATGCATGAGAGTTAAGTCTCTTCAGTTGTGTCTGACTCTTTGCAACCCCATGGACTATAGCCCTCTGGGCTCCTCTGTCCCTGAGATTCTCCAGGCAAGAATACTGGAGTGGGTTACTAGGCCCTCCTCCAGAGGATCTTGCCAACCCAGGGATCCAGCCCACTTCTCTTACATCTCCTGCATTGGCAGGTGTGTTCTTTACCACTGGAACCAGATAGGAATTCCCATAAATGCTATGTTCAGTTCAGTTCAGTTCAGTTCAGTCACTCAGTTGTGTCTGACTCTTTGCAACCCCATGAATCGCAGCACGCCAGGCCTCCCTGTCCATCACCAACTCCTGGAGTTCACTCAGACTCACGTCCATCAAGTTGGTGATGCCATCCAGCCATCTCATCCTCTCTCGTCCCCTTCTCCTCCTGCCCCCAATCCCTTCCAGCATCAAAGTCTTTTCCAGTGAGTCAACTCTTCACATGAAGTGGCCAAAGTACTGGAGTTTCAGCTTTAGCATCATTCCTTCCAAAGAATATCCAGGGCTGATCTCCTTCAGAATGAACTGGTTCAATCTCCTTGCAGTCCAAGGGACTCTCAAGAGTCTTCTCCAACACCACAGTTCAAAAGCATCAATTCTTTGGCACTCAGCTTTCTTCGCAGTCCAACTCTCACATCCATACATGACCACTGGAAAAACCATAGCCTTGACTAGATGGACTTTTGTTGGCAAAGTAATGTCTCTGCTTTTGAATATGCTATCTAGGTTGGTCATAGCTTTCCCTCCATGTAAATGGTTGTAAATACAATATAAATGCTATGTCAATAATTGTCAGCACATGGCAAATTCAAATTTTGCTTTTGGGAATATTTGCTTTTGAGAATATTTGCTAGAAATATTTTTTAGAATATTTTCTATCCACAGTTGGTTTTACCTGCAGGTGCAGAACCTGTGGATATAGAGGGCTCACTATATATTCAAAAATATGCTTAGAAGACAGATAAGAGTAACTGTTCACCAGTTAACAGTGTAGTCCAAGAGACTCACACAGACTGATGGGAAAGAACCATATTATTGTAAAAAGAGATGGTTCAAATTCCAACTCCAACCCATAGGAGCAATGTCATCTCAGGCTAGCTGTTCAACATCTGAAGCTCCATATCATCATCTCTCAAAGGAGTCTGATAATAGTGACTTCACAGGCTTGTTGTGAGGTAACATACAGTGCCTTGCACAGTACATGGCACACATTGGAACACTAATAAAATCAGCTCCGCTTCCCCCTCATTGCTTTCTCACTCCTCACATCTCAACGGTTGGCATACACAAGTTTCTCAGGCCTGCTCCTTCCAATATTCTGAATGGGCCATATTTTTTGAGATAGTTTTTCTTGTTGTTCAGTTGGTAAGTCAGGTCTGAGTCTTTTATGACCCCATAGACTGTAGCCCACCAGGCTCCTCTGTCCATGGGATTCTCCAGACAAGAATACTGGCGTGGGTTGCCATTTCCTCTCCAGGGGATCTTCCCAGTCTCAGGATTGAACCTGTGTCTCCTCCACGGCAGGCGAATTCTTTACCACTGAGCCTCTAGAAAATACTTAAAATCTGTGTACAAGATGAGAAGAGTGGATTGGTTTCCACTCACACTCAGTATTACTTTAGTCCAGGCAGACATTGGCTCTCCTGTTGGTTTCATTCTGACTCAGGATCCCACACCTTTCAGGATATCATCTGGACACAGACAAAATGGCTTAGCTATACTGACTGAATTTCTCCGCCTCTCAGGCCGATACTCTGACTGCCACCTACTTCTCAAGGCTACATGCTGCTGCTGCTAAGTTGCTTCAGTCATGTCTGACTCTGTGCGACCCCATAGACGGTAGCCCACCAGGCTCCCCGGTCCCTGGGATTCTCCAGGCAAGAACACTGGAGGGTTGCCATTTCCTTCTCTAATGCATGAAAGTGAAAAGGGAAAGTGAAGTCACTCAGTCATGTCTGACTCTCAGCGACCCCATAGACGGTAGCCCACCAGGCTCCTGCATCCATGGGATTTTCCAGGCAAGAGTACTGGAGTGGGTTACCATTGCCTTCTCCCCAAGGATACATGAGGACTACCAATGCTATTTTTTGGAAGTCCCTTCCAATTTCAAAGCAACAAATGAAAAAAAATTATGTATCAGTAAGCATTTTTTAAACAACCTATGTTTTATCCTATACATTGACTTAGAGCAGTGGTTCTCAAAGTTTGTTCTGTGCATCCCTGGGGGTCTTGAGACCCAGGCTCTTAAAGGAGTTTTGCAAGGTCAAAACTATTCTCATCTTAATATGCAGTCATTCTTGCCTTTTCACGGTGTTGATCTTTGCACTGATGGCACAAAAGCAATTGTGAGTGAAGCTTCTGGTCCCTTAGTGTAACTCTAGGCATTGGAACCAAGCTGTCTTAGCAATCATGATGTTCTTTACTGCAGCACACTTACAATAAAATAATAATAATAATTTTAAAAAGCCAGCTGAACTTAACAATGTCCTGTAAAGCCATAACATTTTTATTAAATCTTTAGTCTTAAGTACAAAATTTTAAATACTCTGTGACACAGTGGAAGTACACAACCATAACCACACTTCTACTGCATACCAAAATATAAGGGAGATCTCAAGGAAGATCACTTATGCAATTGTTTAAGGTATGTGACTTGAACTAGCCACTTTTTTTTCATGGTACATCATTTCATGAAGTAACAGCCTACATAAATTATGGTTATCCAGACTTGGGTATTTGGCAAACATCTTGAAAATGAATAAAGTGAGCCTACCTCTTCAAGGAAAACAACTGACAGGATTTGTTGCCAATGATAAAATTCAAGCTTTTAAGTGAAAATTAGAATTGGGGGGTACTGTAAGCCTCACAGCTCCCAACACTAAAATTACTTCTGATGCTATGAATATATTAACAAAGGTTGATATAGCAATATTTCATAACTCAGTGAACCAATATTTTCCAAATGACCAATACATGAAATTACAAAATCATACATGGCTAAATGATCCGCTGAACATACAACATGGATTTTGGTGTAACAGATTACAAAAATATTTGATATGATTTCAGATTCCACATTGCAGCTAACCTTTAAAATGTTACCATTTCTTAAGTTTTAGGATGGGATAAAAGAATAGCCTCAATTATCTAAAAGGCGGTTAACATACTTTCCTTTCTAACTGCATATGTTCATAAAACCAAGTTTTCTTCAAACACTTCAAACAAAATCAACACACTAAAATACAAAAGCAGATACGAAAACCCAGCAATCTTCTATTAAGTCAGATATTAAAGAGGTCTGTGAAGATTAAAAATCAATGCCATCCTCCTATTATATTTTGATGGCTATTTTTTTGTAAAGAGTTTTTCATTTTAACAATATATAATGAGCTTTTTGTTGTTATTTTAAATAAACTGATAAATCAACATTTTAACACTGTCTCAGCTTTAATTTGATGTGGTAAACGTAGACAGAAATAATCTGTATTAACAAAATCTCATTGAGTTTGTCAATAATTTTTCAGCGTATAAAAGTTCCAAGGTCAAAAAGTTTGAGAAGTGCTGTCTTAGAGAAATCAACATCCCCCACTGAAGAAGGCTATCAGTAGAGCTCACTTCTCCCTCCGTTTGAAGCTGGAATTTCAAAAATTATGCAACATAAAGCAGATACTTTAAATTCCTAAGATAAACACAAAGAAGAACTAGAAATGAGAACTGAGTTTCTGAAAGTGGTATTATTTCACATCTGGAAATCCTGGTCCAGGAAAAAATGAGATGGGACTTGACAATATAAATGACAAATAGAAAAAGTAATAATGTTTTTATACATATTCAGATATTCATACATTCTCAATTCCACTGCATCTCTTGTTTTTGCCAAGGCCAAAATCATGCCCCATAGGAGAAGAGAAGCCTATAAAAAACAAGCTACATACTGATCATTTTTCTCCTGAAAATAAAATGCTATCCTCTGTTATGGCAGAATACATGCCAGATACAGAAAGATTCCTGGTGAAATATCTTTTTAACAGCATGCAGAGCATTCACTGTAGGTTTATACAATATAGTAAGGACACAAAAATGATGCTTTTGAACATAAAAGTTACTTGTAAACTTTTGCTTTCATGAAGAATCTAACAATGTCATCTTGTCCATTCCCCAACATTTATTTGAAAAGAAGGCATAAAAGTGGGATTCCACTCAAAGGAAGCATTGATTCTTTCATTTTGCCATTCTAGTGAATCCCCAATATATATAACATAAAAATCGGAGGTGTGTATCAAGTGTTCTCATGGTGCTATTAATGGATATGCCACATAAAAGACAGTCAACATGAAGGGTAAGAGCGATTCTTTTTTTTTTATAAATAGCTCATGCTGACAGCTGTAGAATAACTTACATGTCCCAGAAAACTTTGGCTAATGATTTGTTTAATGTTAAGACACTTGTTAATCTGAGTTGCCTCAAACTTAATTGTAATATTTTATAATCATTAATATGAGTGAGGGAGAAATTCATCTCAAAATTAGCAGAAAGCATAGCAAACAAAATTGGAAACTTGCAACAAAGAAACATGCAAGAAAACTGACAAGCCTCTAGCAAGACTGACAAGAAATAAAAGAGAAGACACCTTGCTGAGATCAGGAACGAAACAGGAGATTTGTTCAAGACCCTGCAGACATCAAAAGGAGAGCAAGGGAATACAACGAACTCCACAAAAATGAATTTGACAGCTTACACAAAATAAACTACATTAAAAAAAAATGTGGTACCTTATTTCTGAACTTCAAAAAAAGAATAAAATGTCAGTATTAATAAAAACAATGATAACTAATGTATGAAGAACCTTGCTTATCTGCATGCTTATCCTAAGCTACAGCTCTGAGATCTTATTTAAATCGAAGGTGGTAGACTCCCACATCCAGGAAAAAAGGATAGACCTACTCTTACTCCATCGAGGATTTCTTTCCAGTAAGTGCAGCTGAATATGTTGGACATTATATATACATTTTATACACACACACACACACACACACACACACACACACATATATACACACAAGGACATATAGCTCTAAAGAGGCAGAGAAGAGAGAGTGGTTAGAGACCCCAGGATCTGCTGTGAGATACTGGCTTTTCTTCTTGCCTCGTGTTCTCCAGACTTGGAGAGGAAAAAGCTGGCAAGTCAGAAATAACAACAGGCTCAGACAAAAAACAAAAGCTCCAACAAAAGACTGCACTCTTTAGCCAAAGGACCAGGAAGGGGCCAGCCTCTGAAGATAGAAAGTCTTAGACAATAACAGCTCTACTCCAGCCAAACACCACAGAAAAAAAACTACGGTTCCAACCACACCCACATCAGCATCAGCCAAGCGAAGAACCTAGACTTCCACTCTCTCAATGCTGTAATGAGTCACCCCAACACTTTGGCTGACGTGTGAGGGAAAGCCAAGTGGGAAGCTGGAAATTCTATCCCCACCAGTCGGTAACCAGCCTTTCCACAGTCTCCTGTATTACCAGTGAAGATTTCCATGCAAAGCCAACAGTCCCACCACTGCCCAGGAATAAAGAAGCATCCATCCCTCTGCACATGATCAGACTATGTGCTGATTACAAGCAATCTACAAACTCACTTCAAATATAACAATATAATTCGAGATGCAAATCAAACAATGAAAAGATATGCCCTCTAAACATCAATCAAAGGAAATCACAAGTGGCCACATTAATATCAGATACAATAGACTTCAGAGCAAATAAAAGTATCCAACATAGAAAGACATACTATATAATGATAAAATCATCAGTCCACCAAGAAGACACAGCAGTCTTAGGTGTACAGACCAAATAATAGAGCTAAAAAATATGTTAGACAATACTGACAGAATTGAAAGGAGAAATAGACAAATCGACAATTATACTTGGTGTCTTCCCCATGCCTCACACAAGAACTGATAGAATCGCTAGACAGAAATTAGCAAAGACATGAAAGACCTCAACAACACCATCAACTAATAAGATCTAATCAGTATTTATACACCATTCCACCCAAGAATAACAAAATACACATATTTTCAAGAGCCCACAAAAAACAGACCATATTGTTGGCCATAAAAAATCTCCCCATACTTAATATAACTGAAATCAGACAGAGTATATTCTCTGACTACAGAGGAATCAAACTAAGAATAATAGGAATATCCTCCAAACACTGAGAAATTAAACAACTACTTTAAGTAATGAGTCAAAAGGAATTTTCAAGGAAAAAAACTTTTTTTAATTTAATGAATATACAACACATCAGTGTTTGGTGGACTCACCAAAAGCAGCATAGAGTGGGAAACTGATGATATGAAATGAATACATCAGAAAAAGGAAAAGTCTCAAACAATAATTTAAGTCCCCAGTTGAAGAAACTGGGAGGAGGAATAGCAAAATAAGGCAAAACACGTAGAAAGAAAAAAAAAAATAAGGCGTATAAGTGAATGAATAGAAAAGAGAAAAATAATAGAGAAAATCAATGAAACAAAGTGCTGGCCACTTGAAAATTTTAATAAAATTGACAAGTCTCTAACAAAGACTGATAGCAAATAAAAGAGAGACAACTTACTGATATCAAGAATGAAACAGGAGATTTGTTCAAGATCCCATAGACATCAAAAGGCGAATAAGGGAATACAATGAACTAAAAAACAACACCATGTACAGCCTTTCAGGGGGAAGAAGATGAAGTCATAGGTGTAAATCTAAGAAAACAAGTGCAGGACTTATACACTGAGGACTACACCATGCTGATCAAAGAATCAGTGACGATCTAATACACAATCATGGATTAAAGATTTGACATGGCAAAGACATCAATCCTCCCAAATTTTCATATAAGTTTAATACAATTCCTACCAAAATTCAAGCAAGATTTTTATAGATGCAGAAAGGATTACTCAGAAACGTATACAGAAAGGAAAAGGAACTTGGATAGCTGAAGTGAAGTCACTCAGTCGTGTCCGACTCTTTGCGACCCCGTGGACTGTAGCCCGCCAGGCTCCTCTGTCCATAGGATTCTCCAGGCAAGAGTACTGGAGTGGGTTGCCATTTCCTTCTCCAGGGGATCTTCCCAATCCAGGGATCGAACCCGGGTCTCCTGCATTGCGGGCAGATGCTTTATCCTCTGAGCCACCAGGGAAGCCCCCCGCCCAAGAAGAGATCCCCAATTTGCCCTAACCTCTATCCCCTAAAAGGGAAAAAACCAACTCTTTTTCTAATAGACCTCAGAGTTAGGGTTTAATAGAAATTCTTGATTCATATACCCCAGAACTCGATAGCTGAAGCAATTTCAAAAAGAATAATGTGGAAGTAATCTGTCTAAAAAACAATTACAATAGAATGGGAAAGACTAGAGACCTCGTCAAGTAAATTATAGATACCAAAGGAATATTTCATGCAAAGATGGGCTCCATAAAGGACAGAAACAGCATGGACCTAACAGACACAGAAGATATTTAGAAAAGGTGGCAAGAATACACAAAGGACGATACAAAAAAGATCTTCATGACCCAGATATCCACAATGATGTGATCACTAACATAGAGCCAGACATCCTGGAATGTGAAGTCAAGTGGGCCTTAGGAAGCATCACTACGAACAAAGCTAGTAAAAGTGATGGAATTTCAGCTGAGCTATCTTAAGTCCTAAAAAGTGATGCTGTAAAAGTGCTGCACTCAATATGCCAGAAAATTCGGAAAACCCAGCACTGGCCACAGGGCTGAGAAAAGGTCAGTTTTCATGCCAATCCCAAAGAAAGGCAATGCCAAAGAATGTTTAAACTACCTCACAATTGCACTCATTTCACACGCTAGCAAAGCAACGCACAAAATTCTCCAAGCTAGGCTTCAACAGTATATGAACTGAGAACTTCCAGATGTACAAGCTAGATTTTAAAAAGGCAAAGGAACTAGAGATCAAATTGCCAACATCCACAGGATCATAGAGAAAGCAAGAGAATTCCAGAAAAACATCTACTTCTGCTTTATTGACTAGGCTAAAGCCTTTGACTGTGTGGATCAAAACAAACTGTGGAAAGCTCTTAAAGAGATGGGAATACCAGACCACCTTACCTGCCTCCTGAGAAACCTGTTTGCAGGTTAAGAAGCAACAGTTAGAACTGGACATGGAAAAACAAATTGGTTCCAAATTGGGAAAGGAGTATGTCAAGGCTGTATAGTTGTCACCCTGCTTATTTAACTTATATGCAGAGTACATCATGTGAAATGCTGGGCTGGAGGAAGCACAAATTGAAATCAAGATTCCAGGGAGAAATATCAGTAACCTTAGATGTGCAGATAACACCACCCTTACGGCAGAAAACGAAGAGGAAGTAAAGAGTCTCTTGATGAAAGAGAAGAGTGAAAAATCTGGCTTAAAACTCAACGTTCAAAAAACAATGATCATAGTATCCGGTCCAATCACGTCATGAAAAAGAGATGGGGAAATGGAAACAGTGACAGGCTTTATTTTCTTCAGCTCCAAAACCACTGCAGATGGTGACTACAGCCCTGAAGAAAAGCCATGGCAAACCTAGACAGCATACTGAAAAGTAGAGGTGTTATATGGACCTTTAAAGGTCCATATAGTCAAAGCTATGGTTTTTCCAGTAGTCATGTATGGAGGTGAGAGTTGAACCATAAAGAAAGCTGAGTGATGAAGAATTGATGCTTTTAAACTGTGGTGTTGGAGAACACTCTTGAGAGTCCCTCAGACTGCAAGGAGATCAAACCAGTCAATCCTAAAGGAAATAACTCCTGAATATTCATTGGAAGGACTGATGCTGAAGCTGAAGCACCAATACTTTGGCCACCTGATGCGAGGAACTGATTCATTGGAAAAGACCCTGATGCTGGGAAAGATTGAGGGCAGGAGGAGAATGGGACAACAGAGGATGAGATGATTGAGTAGCATCACCGACTCGATGGACATGAGTCTGTGCAAGCTTCAGGAGTTGGTGATGGACAGGGAAGCCTGGCGTACTGCAGTCCAGGGGGTCACAAACAGTCGTACACCACTGAGCAACTGCACTTAACTGAATCTGTCTAAATTCATGCATGGGTGCATACTCACTCGTGTCTGACTCTTGGTGACCCCCTGTCAAGCTACTCTCCACAGTATTTTCCCTTGAGTGGGTTGCTATTTCCTCCTCCAGGGGATCTTCTCTAACCAGGGATCGAACTCACATCTCCTGCATCTCTTGCACTGGCAGCGGATTCTTTACCGGTGACACACCTGAGAAGCCCAATCTGTTCCAACAGATTAGACTAAATATACAGTAAAGCTACAAAATTTCTTGGAATTAAGCATTTTGAGTTTGTCAAAACGCTTAATCTAGGACACAAAGATCATGAACATAAAACATCAAAAAATCAGACTATAATTTTTTTTAACTGTACTCTTTTTTTTTTTTATTAAATTTTAAAATCTTTAATTCTTACATGTGTTCCCAAACATGAAACCCCCTCCCACCTCCCTCCCCATAACATCTCTGTGGGTGATCCCCATGCACCAGCCCCAAGCATGCTGTATCCTGCGTCAGACATAGACTGGCGATTCAATTCTTACATGATAGTATACATGATAGAATGCCATTCTCCCAAATCATCCCGCCCTCTCCCTCTCTCTCTGAGTCCAAAAGTCCGTTATACACAGCTGTGTCTTTTTTCCTGTCTTGCATACAGGGTCGTCATTGCCATCTTTCTAAATTCCATATATATGTGTTAGTATACTGTATTGGTGTTTTTCTTTCTGGCTTACTTCACTCTGTATAATCGGCTCCAGTTTCATCCATCTCATCAGAACTGATTCAAATGAATTCTTTTTAATGGCTGAGTAATACTCCATTGTGTACATGTACCAAAGCTTTCTTATCCATTCATCTGCTGATGGACATCCAGGTTGTTTCCATGTCCTGGCTATTATAAACAGTGCTGCGATGAACATTGGGGTACATGTGTCTCTTTCAATTCTGGTTTCCTCGGTGTGTATACCCAGCAGTGGGATTGCTGGGTCATAAGGTAGTTCTATTTGCAATTTTTTAAGGAATCTCCACACTGTTCTCCATAGTGGCTGTACTAGTTTGCATTCCCACCAACAGTGTAGGAGGGTTCCCTTTTCTCCACACCCTCTCCAGCATTTGTTGCTTGCAGATTTTTGGATCGCAGCCATTCTGACTGGTGTGAAGTGGTACCTCATTGTGGTTTTGATTTGCATTTCTCTGATAATGAGTGATGTTGAGCATCTTTTCATGTGTTTGTTAGCCATCCGTATGTCTTCTTTGGAGAAATGTCTATTTAGTTCTTTGGCCCATTTTTTGATTGGGTCGTTTATTTTTCTGGAATTGAGCTGCATAAGTTGCTTGTATATTTTTGAGATTAGTTGTTTGTCAGTTGCTTCATTTGCTATTATTTTCTCCCATTCAGAAGGCTGTCTTTTCACCTTGCGTATATTTTCCTTTGTTGTGCAGAAGCTTTTAATTTTAATTAGATCCCATTTGTTTATTTTTGCTTTTATTTCCAGAATTCTGGGAGGTGGATCATAGAGGATCCTGCTGTGATTTATGTCTGAGAGTGTTTTGCCTATATTCTCCTCTAGGAGTTTTATAGTTTCTGGTCTTACATTTAGATCTTTAATCCATTTTGAGTTTATTTTTGCGTGCGGTGTTAGAAAGTGATCTAGTTTCATTAAGGAAACAATTCCATTCACCATTGCAACAAAAAGAATAAAATACTTAACTGTACTCTTAAAAAAAAAAAAAGCTATGGAAATGAAAAGGCTAGCCACAGACAGAAGAAAATACAATATTATTGTCCAGAATAGTAAAAGAATTCCTAGACTCTAGAACACAACTTATTTTTTAAAATCAAAAAAAAATTCCACATCTCAAAGGGAAGATATATGAATGACAAATATACACACAGGAAAAAATACTCAACACCACCAATAATTACAGCAATGAAAATAATCAAAATCTTTATGCGATATCCTTACACACATAAGAACAACTAAACTTAAAAAGACTGACATTACCTAATGTTGGCAAGGATTCAGAGGAACTGGAACTCTCTTACTTCGCTATGAGCAATGAAAAGTGGTGAGGCCCGGTTCATAAAATAGTCTGGCAGTTTGTTATAAAGTTAAAAATATACTTATTATATGATCTGACAAATATACTCCTAAATATTTACTTGAATGAATTGAACATTTATCCATGCAAAGACTTCTACTCTAATGCTCATATCAGCTTTATTTGGAATAACCAAAAACACTAGAAAAATCCAAAGGTCTTTTTTGACTGGTGAATGGATAAACCAATTTTGAGGTATCCATACAGTGGGATAGTAAGTATTCTGCAAGAAAATTACAAAAATTATAGATTCAGTAATAACATGGCTGAATCTCAAAAGCATTATAATTGAAAGAAGCCAAATACACACACACACACACACACACACACACACACACACACACACAAAATACCCACTATACGATTTCAGTTGTATAAAATTCTGGAAGAGATAAAATCATACTGAAAGGAAGCAGATCAGCAGTTGCTAGAACTCTAGGAAGGCAACTGACTGCAAAGGCACACGAGGGAACTATTTAAAATCATGATGTGGTGATGGCTCTATGCCTGTATACAATAGTCAGAATTTATCAAATATTTTGCCCCAAATTGGTGGATTTCATTTATCTACATTATGCCTCAACAAATCTGAGTCTTTAGATTCTCTAAACTAAATCTTCTAGTCTTGGTTAGCAGTATCAATGATTAATCTTATAAGAAATGTTTTATTTTTGTTTCTGTTTCCAGTAAACCCCTCCCTCGTTTATTTCTCCTCTTCCCAAAATAATAAGCCCAACCCCACAACAATGAATTCCAAGAAACACCCTCTTCATTTGTCTCCAAGGTAGACATATAAATATACCTGGCCTATCCTGGTGTCAGATGGAGAATAAATGTTGTTAACAGTGGTCCTCAGAAAAGTTTACACTGTCCCTACTGTGCATTCTCCATGCAAAACAATATACTGATTGGCATGAAGGGGAGGGGGGCAGGCAAGGAGTGCCCAAATTTCATTAGGATAGCATTTCCTATGCTATATTCCTATTTTAAAATAACCTTTGCTCCTTCTCCCTTCCCCACACAATTTATCCCAATTCCATTCTCCCTTAAACACATCAGAATTACTGTAATGTGTAAAAAAGGAAGGCAAAAGAATAACCAATCCTTAAAAACCTGACAATAAATTATACAACATGTTACACACAAGGGAACCATCCTAGTTTCTCTCACATGTGAAATTCTTCAAGGGATGTCCTGAAATCTATCAGCCTTCTTTCTCCTTTTAAAGTATTTTTCATTATTATTCATTAAACAAATATCTACCTTTAGCTTTTCAAATCTCAGAAACCTGACCCTCCATGTCTGAACAGAATATTCCTGAGTGAAGCAGGCTTAAAGCAGAAGAACAAAAGACCAAGAGACAGATTAGTGTGTCTGAATCTCATCTAGGCACAGATGGAGTTAGATCTGAATCACTGCATCTGCTCTGCATTTCTACAAAAGATCAGAGATGCAGTCAGGAAAATTCAATTCTCATGTCTTCTATACTCACCTTAGGGCAAATGGAGTGGAGCTCCCAAGCTACCCACAGCAAATTGGCTGTGCCCACAAGTTTCCTATAGGGAAAATCAGCGATTTTCCCAGATGATAAAGATAGGCATCCTGGCAGGAAGTGGACAAAGAGTGATGTAAGGGTTATTGCTGTTGTTATGATTATATCCTAGATTTAAGGTGGGCACCTGAAAGATACTCAAGTAACAAGGCTGTCAAACACTTAGTTCAGTCACACAGTCATGTCCAACTCTTTGTGACCCATGGACTGCTAAGAAATAGAAGAAAACAATAGAATGGGAAAGACTAGAGATCTCTTTAAGAAAATCAGAGATACCAAGGGAACATTTCATGCAAAGATGGGCTCAATAAAGGACAGAAATGGTAGGGACCTAACAGAGGCAGAAGATATTAAGAAGAGGTTGCAAGAATACACAGAAGAACTGTACAAAAAAGATTTTCATGACCTAGATAATCACAATGGGGAGATCACTCACACTCACCTAGAGCCAGACATTTTGGAATGTGAAGTCAAGTGGGCCTTAGGAAGCATCACTATGAACAAAGCTAGTGGAGGTGATGGAATTCCAGTTGAGCTATTTCAAATCCTGAAAGATGATGCTGTAAAAGTGCTGCACTCTATATGCCAGCAAATTTGGAAACTCAGCAGTGGCCACAAGACTGGAAAAGGTCAGTTTTCATTCCAACCCCAAAGAAAGGCAATGCCACACAGTTCTCAAACTACTCCACAACTGCACTCATCTCACATGTTAGTAAAGTAATGCTCAAAATTCTCCAAGCCAGGCTTCAACAATACGTGAACCCTGAACTTCCAGATGTTCAAGCTGGCTTTAGAAAAGGCAGAGGAATCAGAGATCAAATTGTCAACATCTGCTGGATCATCAGAAAAACAAGAGAGTTACAGAAAAATATCTATTTCTGGTTTATTGATTATGCCAAAGCCTTTGACTGTGTGGATCACAATAAACTGTGGAAAATTCTGAAGGAGATGGGAATACCAGACCACCTGACTTGCTTTGAGAAACCTGTATGCAGGTCAGGAAGAAACAGTCATGGAACAACTTCTTTTCCAAATAGGAAAAGAAGTACATCAAGGCTGTATATTGTCAGCCTGCTTATTTAATTTATATGCAGAGTACATCATGAGAAATAATGGGCTGGAGGAAGCATAAGCTGGAATGAAGATTGCTGGGAGAAATATCAATAACCTCAGATATGCAGATGATACCACCCTTATGGTAGAAAATGAAGAAGAACTAAAGAACTAAAGAGCTTCTTGATGAAAGTGGAAGAGGAGAGTGAAAAAGTTGGCTTAAAGCTCAACATTCAGAAAACTAAGATCATGGCATCTGGTCCCATCACCTCATGGCAAATAGATGGGGAAACAGTGGAAAGAGTGGCTGGCTGACTTTATTTGGGGGGGGGGCCTCCAAAATCACTGCAGATGGTGATTTTAGCCACAAAATTAAAAGACTCTTAGTCCTTGGAAGGAAAGTTCTGACCAACCTAGACAGCATATTAAAAAGCAGAGACATTACTTTGTCCACAAAGGTCCATCTAGTCAAGGCTTTGGTTTTTCCAGTAGTCATAGGCTCCTCTGTTCATGGGATTTTCCAGGCAATAGTACTGGGGTGGATTGCCATTTCCTTCTCCAGAGGATCCTCCCAACCCAGGGACTGAACCCGGGTCTCCCACATTGTCGACAGATGCTTTACCGTCTGAGCTACCAGGGAAGCCACCCATGTACGGATGTGAGAGTTGGACTATAAAGAAATCTGAGTGCCAAAGAATTGATGCTTTTGAACTGTGGTGTTGGAGAAGACTCTTGAGAGTCCCTTGGACTGCAAGGAGATTCAATCAGTCCATCCTAAAGCAGATCAGTCCTGGGTGTTCATTGGAAGGACTGATGTTGAAGCTGAAACTCCAATACTTTGGCCACCTGATGTGAAGAGCTGACTCATTTGAAAAGACTCTGATGTTGGGAAAAAATGAGGGCAGGAGGAGAAGGGGACGACAGAGGATGAGATGGTTGGATGGCATCACCGACTCAATGGACATGGGTTTGGGTAGACTCCAGCAGTTGGTGATGGACAGGGAGGCCTGGCGTGCTGCGGTTCATGGGGTCACAGAGTCAGACACGACTGAGCGACTGAACTGAACTGGACTGCAGTATGCCAGTCTTCCCGTGCATCTCCAGCTCCCAGAGGTTGCTCAAACTCATGTCCATCGAGTTGGTGATGCCTTTCAACCATCTCATCTTCTGTCTTCCCCTTCTTCTGCCTTCAATCTTTCCTAGCATCAGGGTCATTTCCAATGAGTCAGTTCTTTGCATCAGGTGGCCAAAGTACTGGAGCTTTAGCTTCAGCATCAGTCCTTCCAATGAATATTCAGGACTGATTACCTTTAGGATTGACTGGTTTGATCTCCTTGCAGTCTGAGGGACTCTCAAGAGTCTTCTACAACATCATGGCTCAAAAGCATCAATACTTCAGGACTCAGCATTTCTATGGTCCATCTCTCACATCGATACATGACTACTGGAAAAACCATAGCTTTGACTAGATGGACTTTTGTCAATAAAGTAATGTCACTTTTTTAATATGCTGTTTAGGTTTGTCATAGCGTTTTGTCCGAGGAGCAAGTATTTTTTAATTTCATGGCTTCAGTCACCATCTGCAGTGATTTTGGAGCCCAAGGAAATAAAGTTTTTCACTGTTTCCATTGCTTCCCTATCTACTTGCCATGAAGTGGTGGGTCTGGATGCCATAATCTTTGTTTTTTGAATGTTGAGTTTCAAGCCAGCTTTTTCACTCTCCTCTTTCACCTTCATCAAGAGGCTCTTTAGTTCTTTGCTTTCTTCCATAATGGTGGTGTTATCTGCACATCTAAGGTTATTGATATTTCTCCCTGCAATCCTGATTCCAGCTTGCGCTTCATCAAGTCCAGTTTTTCGCATGATGTACTCTGACTATATTCTCTGTCAAACAGTAGCGACAGACAATTCTTGGGAATAGATTTCTAAAAGTACAAGCCCCAACAGTTCTCTTCAACTTGAAAAATGCTGGATTATTCCTCCTTCTTTTATTTAGTAACAGGCAACTTTGGCGTTGGAGTACAAAATGAAGCAGGGCAAAGGCTAACAGAGTTTTGCCAAGAGAACACACTGGTCATAGCAAACACCCTCTTCCAACAACACAAGAGATGATTCTACACATGGACATCACCAGATGGTCAATACAGATTGATTATATTCTTTACAGACTGATACATTCTTTACAGTCGAAGATGAAGAAGCTCTATAGAGTCAGCAAAAACAAGACCAGGAGCTGACTGTGGCTCAGATCATGAACTCCTTATTGCAAAATTCAGACTTAAATTGAAGAAAGTAGGGAAAACCACTAGGCCATTACACACGACCTAAATCAAATCCCTTACAATTTTACAGAGGAAGTGACAAATAGATTCAAGGGATCAGACAGATAGACTGTGATAGACAGAGTGCCTGAAGAACTATGGACAGAGGTTCACAACATTGTACAGGAGGTGGTGATCAAAGCCATCCCCAAGAAAAAGAAATGCAAAAAGGCAAAATGGTTGTCAGAGGAGGTCTCACAAATAGCTGAGAAAAGAAGGGAAGCTAAAGGCAAAGGAGAAAAAGAAAGATACACCCATATGAATGCAGAGTTCCAAAGAATAGCAAAGATAATTAATAAAGCTTTCCTAAGTGAATATTGCAAAGAAATAGAGAAAAACAATAAAATGGGGAAGACTAGAGATCTCTACAAGAACATTAGAGATATCAAGGGAACATTTCATGCAAAGAGGGGCTCAATAAAGGACAGAAATGGTATGGACCTAACTGAAGCAGAAAGTATTAAGAAGAGGTGGCAAGAATACACAGAAGAACTATACAAAAAAGATCTTCATGACCCAGATAACCACAAAGGTGTGATCACTCACCTAGAGACAGACATCCTGGAGTGCAAAGTGAAGTGGGCCTTGGAAGCATCATTACAAACAAAACTAGTGAATGTGACTGAATTCCAGCTGAGCTATTTCAAATCCTAAAAAGATGACCCTGTAAAAGTGTTGCACTCAATAAGCCAGCAATTCTGGAAAACTCAGCAGTGGCCACCAGACTGGAAAAGGTCAGGTTTCATTCCAATCCCAAAGAAAGGCAATGCCAAAAAATCTTCAAATTACTGCATAATTGCACTCATCTCACATGCTAGCAACATAACGCTCAAAATTCTAGTATATGAACCGAGAACTTCCAAATGTTCAAAGACTGATTTAGAAAAGGCAGGGGAACCAGATATCAAATTGCCAACATCCACTGGATCACAGAAAGAGCAAGATAATTCCAGAAAAACATCTACTTATCTTCAATGACTATGCTAAAGCCTTTAACTCTGTGGATCACAATAAACTGTGGAAAATTCTTAAAGAGATAGGATTACCAGACCACCTTACCTACCTCCTGAGAAACCTGTATGTAGGTCAAGAAGCAACAGTTAGAACCAGAAGGAACAATGGACTCGTTCTAAATTGATAAAAGAGTACATCAAAGCTGTATATTGTCACTGTGCTTATATAACTTATTTGCAGTGTACATCATGTGAAATGCCAGGCTGGATGAAGCACAAGCTGGAATCAAGATTGCAGGGAGAAATATCAATAACCTCAGGTATGCAGATCACACCACCCTTATGACAGAAAGCAAAGAACTAAAGAGCCTCTTGATGAAGGTGAAAAAGGAGAGTGAAAAAGCTGGCTTAAAACTCAACATTCGAAAAACGATGATCATGGCATCTGGCCCGATCACTCCATGGCTAATAGATAGGGAAACAGTGAAAACAGTAACAGACTTTATTTCCTTGGGCTTCAAAAATCACTGCAGATGGTGACTGAAGCCATGAAATTAAAAGACATTTGCTCCTTGGAAGAAAAGCTATGACAAACAGCATATTAAAAAGCAGAGACATTACTTTGTCAACAAAGGTCCATCTAGTCAAAGCTATGGTTTTTCCAGTAGTCATGTATGGATGTGAGAGTTGGACCATAAAGAAAGCTGAGTGCTGAAGAATTGATGTTTCAGAACTATGGTGTTGGAGAAGACTCTTGAGAATCCCTTGGATTGCAAGAAGTTCGAACTAGTCAATCCTAATGGAAATATTCATTGGAAGGCCTGGACATTCATTAGAAGGCCTTGACACTGAAGCTGAAGCTCCAATACTTTGGCCACCTGATGCAAAGAACTGACTCACTGGAAAAAAACCAGATGCTGGGAAAGATTGAAGGCAAGAGGAGAAGGGAACAACAGAGGACGAGGTGGTTGGGTGGCATCACCGACTCCATGGACATGAGTCAGGAGATGGTGAAGGACAGGGAAGCCTGGTGTGCTGCAGTCCATGGAGTCTCAAAGAGTCGGATATGACTGAGCAAATGAATATCAACATTACAATTAGAAAAAAAAATGTGTCTGCATGGGACTGCATGGGATCTCAATAATTCTTGAATATAGTGTGTGAAATGTTAAAGTGAAAAGTGTAAGTGATGTTGTTCAGTCATGTCCAACTCTTTGTAACCCCGTGGACTGTAGCCCACCAGGCTCCTCCATCCATGGGATTCTCCAGGCAAGAATACTGGAGTGGGTTGCCATTTCCTTCTCCAGGGGATCTTCCCGACCCAGGGATCGAACCCAGCTCTCCCGCATCGCAGGCAGACGCTTTAACCTCTGTTAAGTTGGATGAAATGGGTGAAAAAGAGAAATACAGCCTGTTAAACTGATTATTTCTGTAGTCATCAGGTTTTCATTAAGGCTTGGGCATAGTGTTAAAGAAATGCAATCTTTCAAAATTTCTCCACACAGTCCAATACATTTCTGTTGCATATTTTGTTTCCAACTCTATTACTCCATGTCTTGAACCTCTGCAGACATGCTAATCACAGCCATTCATTCACAAAGGGCTTAAGCTAAAATTTTTTATAGTTTGGGCTAAAGTTCAGTTATCAAGCAGTGATTTCAGATCTGGTACAAAATTTTTTTTTTAATTTAAACAAATCTTGAAAAAAAAAGACAATAAATCAAACTTACATTTTAACACAAAACATTAGTAAGTTTGCCTGGATCATCTTCAAATCTTAATTATTTGCATTCCGGTTATTGACTTTTTAAAAGATCATTGAGAAAACATGTTCACAGTGAAATCATTCAAAGACTATCTTTCTACAAGTTTTCTTCCCAATTTTCCATGTTTTGTTTCCTTAATATCTAACCCCTAACCTTTCTTTTTCTCCTTAGGGATATATTTGCTGATCCTAACTATGTTTACATTTTTAATATCATCTATATTTCTAATAAAATTAGCAACTATGTATCTAACTTCATGAAAGCACTTTGTGCAGTAGGATTTACACATTATCTTAGTTTAAGCCAGACCAAAAAACCTCTACAGTAAATATTATTCCTACTTCCTAAGTGAGGAAACTATGAGCTACAGAAATCAATTAAACTTGCTCAGTGTAACAAGGTTTCTAGATGGCAGTGTCAGGTTTTACCCAGTTCTAATTTACTTCAAAATCTAGTACTTATCTTCATCATCATGGTCAATATAGACCAACCTAGTTAAACTACCACATTTTGATATTCATATACTTTGTCTATATCCCAGGATGCTTAGTCAAATACAGAAAAGCTTATCTGATTCCTATTTGCAAATACGAGTTTTTGAATCAGAGGTTCTATGTCTATTTCACAAAGACTACTGACAATCTAGCTCTCCATTGCGTCTCTGAATCAGTAGCCCTCCAATGTTAATAAATTCATGGCTTTGGACACGTATTTTTTAGACTGCATCAAGAGAACCAAAAGCTAGTAAATTAAATTTTAAATCAGGCAGATTTCTGATACCAAAAAAGTCTAATCAAAAGCTGGAGAAAAAAATGTGTATCTCCAAAACAGACTGAATTACCAGATGGAAGAAAGGGTTTAAGAAAAGATTGTCAAGTTCATAATTTGAGGCAAGAATCTAGGCTTTTGATGGTCAATGCACTCATTAGAACAGCTGGCATGACAGCTTGAATGGGAAACTTTAGCCCTACTCTCTGACGCTATTCACTTCTCATCTGCTGTTACTTCTCAATTCCCCTCTCAGTGTTGTTAGTTTAAAAATATGGTAGGACAGAATAGCCTTGCAAATAATAAGTGTTCAATAAGCTATCATTGTTTGTTGACTAGATTTCATGAAAAATGTATTCATTCACCACTTCTATAGATAAGAATTTTTTTTAAAAGATACTGAGAAGTTGAAATTTTCACAAAGTCACAGAGGAGAAGCAGAGTGCCTACTCTGTCAGATGTTGGTCTAGAGGTTTCACATTCTTTATAAAAGTATGTTGACTCAGATCATTGTCTTTTTCACAGAAAACATGACTCAATATATATATGTACACTAGTAAGTTATATTGACTCGATGTCCAGAAAAGTAAACAGAAGACAATAAAGGAAGAAGAGGCTAGCAGATTTTCTTCTCTCTGGAGAAGGAAAAAATGATGCCTGTGCTTAAAATAGGTCCTTAAAATTTTGCAGGAAGTAATTTCACTCATCACAAGAATCGATGACCTTCTTAAAAGGTGGCTTGGAGCCAAAACAACTCACTAGATGAGAGTAAAGGAAAGAGTCACAGAGCTATCCAGCAAATCAAAATTTTAATAGGTACTCAGAGAGACAGAAGCCCAGGCAACATACACAGATAATCAGTCACATCCTTCTGTAACTATCACAGTTGATTCCAGATTTACTTTGAGTGAGCAGTCTTATATGGGACAGTGACTCATTAACAATACCTTTCCCTCCATATTCAGTGTTTTATTTTCTCCCTTTACATACAGTCCAAAGAATATCATCGTAAAGTCAGGTTTTATATGCTGACAAGCACAGAACCAAACAAACCCAAAATACATCAGTAAAGAGTTATGATCCAAATAAGCACTACCATCAATAAGAACTTCAATGAGGTCATAAAGTTTTATTTGTAAAAACTTTGGCCCTTTCTTTATCTATTTTCTTGGCCATATTCAAAGTAGAGAAAAAAAATGTAAAGAACTGTCCAAACTTATGCACTTTGTGTTTGAGTCAAGAAATTTTTATTCCGATTACTAGAGTTAGAAAAGCTACACAATTCAGTTTATTATTACTCAAATTGAAAAGGCTATGTTTATACTGTTAAGACACTTACACTTTATACATTATTACCTATATATTTAGAAAGAATGCTGGTGACATTCACTACCTTTTGTTACAAAAGGGAAGAAAAAAAAAAAACGAGAAAGGAAATTTTGTCAAACTGCTTCAAAACTTCGTTTGGTAGAAATACCCCAGTTGAGGTCACAATGCATGTAATAACAATTCGAAAGTAAATACCTAGAAAATAATCTAGTCACACCTACTCATTTTAGTTCAATTATTTAATTACCTTCAGCAAATTTAAAAAAAAAGAAAAAAAAAACCCACAGCTTTCCCACAATAATGCTCATCTATTAGGTGTGCTGTCAACCCAGATCTTGAGAACATTACAATTCAGTGAAAAGACTTTTCCTTGCAATATATATGTCAGCATGGTAAAAAAACAAAAAGGAAAAGAAGCATAAACCAGACCTACTAAATAGCAGGAATTTTGTATGGAGACAAATTAAAACATTATTTCCTTGTTCAATTCGGCACGGTTTCTGTCCTACCTCTCCCCACAGAAGTAATCTTGTTCACCACAAACACATGATGAGCCCACCACGTTCTCATCGTTCTGCTGACGACTAGGGATAGATGATGACTATGATGGGAAAGCTTTATTCTCATCTCTTCCATTTAATCTTTTGACATGAGTTATAATTTCGTAAAAAGAAAGTCATTAGACTCTTACCAAGATCAAGTTGTATTTCCTATAAGCATGGCATAAGAAAAGAGCATATTTTACCCAACATAGGAAATTTTCAACCTACAGGCTTGGCAAAATGAGTTGATCAACTCTGGAATGATTAAGGGGTCATCAAAGTAGTAGTTTTCATGTGGGTTTCTAGCCACATCTTTGAATGTAATAAACCAAGTGTTCTTATTTTGTGCTTTATCTTGCTGAAAGCAGCATTGTTCACGCAAGAGTTCACGTTGGAAATGTTTTACCAGTGGAAAATAACTCCATCTTGTGGATTGTCATAACCATGGCATTCAGATCTCACCTTTCTTCAAGCCTGTAGCTACAAAGCTTGCATCCCCTTGATCCCTTACAATCATCACAATCTGCGGAACACTCGTTCCCTGTTGGGTTTTAATCATCACAAGCACCCCTCTGTACTGCAAAGGTGTGTAAAGTTCCTGCCACACCTGCCATCACCGCTCCTACCACCACAACTGAGCTTGGCTGTTCCAGCCTGCCAACACCAGCATTGCTTAGTGTTGGAGGTTGCACACCAGCCCTATTGATTTTTAAATGAATGAAATTCCTAAGAGGGCAGATATTAAACAGAGTGAGGAAGGTTCTTTAAAGCTGAGATATGGGAGAGGTGGCCCAATGGCTTCTCCACTCTGCGTCCTTTTGCACATTCTCCTTTCATTCAGTTTCTGAAGATGATAATCATGATTCTATATACTTCAACTCAAATACACCTAGGGAATAACACACTTACTATGACAATACTCAGCCACACATCATCTTCCATTTTGTTCCCATATTTTTGAAAGCTCAAAACCTAAAGAGACATGTCTCTTCCCATTCCCCTGCCCCTCACTTTGCACAGCAGCACTTTCTAATATCCAGTATTTCTTCCTGGCATCATTCCAGTTCCCACCTTGGGTGGTTGTCCCAGCCCTGACACTTTGCTTGTCTAAAAGGAAGTTATTAGATAGCAAATGCATAAACCAAACAATCGAAGGTTTCTTTCTTATATAATCCACAAATTTAAAAAAATGAAATTGAAGCAAAGCTTTAGGAAATGTTTTATCATAAAGACAAATATAATACAGAGTGAAGAGAGAAAAAAACAAATGTAGCACATTAACACATATATATATATAGAATCTAGAAAAATGGCATTGATGAACCTATTTGCAGGGAAGGAATAGAGACACAGATATAAAGAAAGGCCTTGGAAGTGGGGAAAGGAAAGCGTGGGATGAATGGAAAAAGTAGCATCGATGTATATACACTACCCTGGGGCTTCCCAGGAGGCACTAGTGGTAAAGAACCTGCCAGCCAGTGCAGGAGACATGGAAGAGATGCGGGTTTGATCCCTAAGTCAGGAAGATCCCCTGGAGAAAGGCAACCCACTCAGTATTCATGCCTGGAGAATCCCAAGGACAAAGGAGCCTGGGAGGGGCTACAGCCCATAGGGTCTTAAAGAGTCTGAGATGACTAAAGTAAATTAGCATAAATGTGTAAAACAGATAGCTGGGGCGAAGTTGCTGTATAACGCAGGGAGCCTAGCCTGATGCTCTGTGGTGACCTACAGGGGTGGGATGGGTAGAGGAGAGGAAGGCTCAAGAGGGAGGTGACATATGTCTAATTATGGCTGCTTTGCATTGTATGGCAGAAATCAACACAACATTGTAAAGCTGTTTTCCTCCAACTGAAAAAGTAAAACAAAAGAAAAAAAAAAAAAGTCATGTGAAGAAAGAAGAGGAAAAGAGGTCTGTTTTATATTAAAAGAGACTTGAAATCCAAAAAAAAAAAAAAAAAGACAAATGTAAATATATATTTTCCTATCACTTAAGGGTACACAAACTTCTACTCTGCAAATAAGTATATAGATACCAACACAAAATCCAGAATATGTTGTGTACCATGATGAAAACAGTAGAAACAGTAAGACCTTGGCATGAAGTAGAATTAGCACTTCTTTTCCAGGTTTTTTCCTTCTAGTTTAGTAAGTTATTCCTTCTCTTCTAGAGAGGCTTCCCTGGTGGCGCAGAGTATAAAGAATCTGCCTGCAATGCAGGAGATCCGTGTTCGATCCCTGAGTCCGGAAGATCCCCTGGGGAAGGGAATGGCAAGGATACTTGGCTGGAGTACCCTATGGACACAGGAACCTGGCAGGCTACAGTCTATGGGGTCACAAATCTGTTCTATAGAATGTAACTATAGGCACACTCTTTTGGAGAACTTGGCAAAACACTTTCCAGTCTATCGCTTACATTATGGAATGCTATTACTGAAAACACAGCACAGCATGCTGCTGTTTCAGTTGCTAAGTCATGTTCAACTCTTTTGCGACCCCATTGACTGTAGCCTGCCAGGCTCCTCTGTCCATGGGATTTCCCAGGCAGGAATACTGGAGTGAATTGCCATTTCCTTCTCCAGCAGATCTTCCTTAAACAGGGATGAAACCCGAGCCTCCTGCATTGGCAGGCGGATTCTTTACCACTGAACTACCAAGGAAGCCTTTTACTTACTATATATCATTTAATATTATATTAAACAACAAAATACTTTATCAGAATATAGCTCAGGACTTCTCCGATGGTCCAGTGGTTGAGAATCTACCTGCCAGTGCAGGAGACATGGATTCAATCCACATGCTGTGGGGCGACTAAGCCCATGCATCACAACTATTGAAGCCCATGTACCCTAGGGCCTGTGCTCTGCGAAAGGAGAAGCCACCGCAATTAGAAAGCCCACACACATTAACTATAGAGTAGTCCCTGCTCAGAGAAGGCAATGACACCCACTCCAGTACTCTTGCCTGGAAAATCCTATGGACGGTAGAGCCTGGTGGGCTGCAGTCCATGGGGTCGCTAAGAGTCGGACACGACTGCGCGACTTCCCTTTCACTTTTCACTTTCACACACTGGAGAAGGAAATGGTAACCCACTCCAGTGTTCTTGCCTGGAGAATCCCGGGGACAGGGGAGCCTGGTGGGCTGCCGTCTATGGGGTCACACAGAGTCGGACACGACTGAAGCAACTTAGCAGCAGTAGCAGCAGCAGTCCCTGCTGACTGCAACCAGAGAAAACTTGTGCACAATGAAGACCCAGCGCAGCCAAAAAACATAAATTGGTTAAATTGAAAAATAAAAAAGTTAAAGAATATAGCTCAAAAATAATTAACCCCAAAGAATATAAAAATATCAGCTGAGTTTTTAAAGAAATCTATTTCCATACTCAAATATAAATCATAGGGTCTACAAATATTCAAGTGTTCTACAATCACAGCACAAATACCAAAAACATGGCAGTCTCCTCCAACAAAATCTCAACTTTTCTTGTTACAGGTTAACAATCATCACCAGGAAAACAATGTCTATTTACATCAAAATGGACCAGCTAGACTCACTACCCAGAAATCTGTCTAAATAATTTGAGCAAAAAGATTTTAACACATTATTGAATTCACATAATTAAAGATAAGCCTTTATTTATGCTTTGAGAATCTTTCAGCTCAGTTAAAAGATAAAAAATCTACTAGATTCGCATTTCCTACTTGAGACCTATGCTATGCTATGCTATGCTACGCTATGCTAGGTTGCTTCAGTTGTGTCCGACTCTGTGTGACCCCATAGGCAGCACCCAACCAGGCTCCCCCGTCCCTGGGATTCTCCAGGCAAGAACACTGGAGTGGGTTGCCATTTCCTTCTCCAATGCATGAAAGTGAAAAGGGAAAGTGAAGTCACTCAGTCGTGTCCAATTCTTAGCAACCCCATGGACTGTAGCCCACCAGCCTCCTCCGTCCATGGGATTTTCCTGGCAAGCGTACTGGAGTGGGGTGCCATTGCCTTCTCTGTGAGACCTATGGTTATTTAAAAATTGAGGTCTCATTTGTGCCGCCCTTAGCTGTCTAGCCTCTGTTGTTTATACACAGAGATGCTTCTGCAGATGATTACAATATGTACGTCCCTGCCTGCTGAGTTGCTCAGTCATGTCTGACTCTCAGAGACCCTATGGACTATAGCCCGCCAGGCTCCTCTGTCCATGGGATTATCCTGGCAAGAATACTGGAGTGGGTTGCCATTTTCTCCTCTAGGGGAACTTCCCGATGCAGGGATCGAACCCGCATCTCTGGTGTCTCCTGTGTTGGCAGGCATATTCTTTATCACTGAGTCACCTGGGAAGCCCTGAGCCACGAGGGAAGCCCAGCGGTAAGTTCAGACATAACTAAAAGGACCAGTATGCAACCCAATTTTTCTATATTACATGTAGTAAAATATGTCTTTTGTTTTATGGAGTTAATCAGTATATGCTGAGGCTGGCAATATTTATAATTTTGCTCAAAATTAAAGACTCTGTTTCTGATTGCTGGGCTCTATCCTGGTATAACTGCTCCCTATAATTTTTTTTATATGATCCACAGTGCCTTTGGCAATTGCAATCTGACTTCCTGCCATCCTTGCATTGGATCACTGACAGTGTCAGATCCACTCGTAGTTAATTAAAAAAAAAATGACATCACAACTCAAACCATCTTATGTTGAGAGAAACACATGTGATATAAAGGTTTTCTGCTAGAAAAGCCTGACAAAAACTGCTTTGTTTTCAGAAGAAAAAGTACATGCATGAGAATACAACTTTCAAAGGAATACAGGATGAAACTACCGTCTTGGTACACATACTACGCTATATTTATCAGAGAATTCTGGCTTGTCACAAAACCAAGGAGAAGGGAGGGTTCCAACGTACCTTGGAAAATTCTCATATACAAAGAAAAACGTTATTAATATATGAGATGTATCCAGAATTGAAATGTTACTCAAAGATATAAAATTTACTCATAGACTTTCCTTTCTCATTAACTTCCATATAAAGACCCCTAATATTTTCAATAAGAATAGAATTCTTAGCCACTTATGTAGAATGTGCTTCCAAAAGCAAATGATATGAATGATCAATGTTACAATAATTCAACTCCAAACCTCTACTAATTAGACATAATTCTTAGTACTTTGACAATATTCACAAGCTAATACAAAATCATTTAAAGCAGGGTTTTCAAAAGTGTGGTCCACAGACATCATGATCATCTGGAATATCTGATAAAACTGGAATCTTGAGCCCCCACAAGACCTATCAAATCCAAATCCAAACGTCCCCTCTGGAAGGGAATCCAGACATCTATACTTTCAGCAATCAACCTAGGGGAGACTCATACCAAATGATGTTTGAGAATCACTGATCCAGAACCTGGAAGGTCTGTAAATTACCTCAGAGATATTTTTTATTCTTTTGTCTACAGTGTGTGAACTACAATGAGAAATGTCTTCCCATGCTTAAAGTATAATGAGACTATTGAAAATGATCAATTCATAATGTAAGTGGCAAGTTTTAGATTTTTGTTGCCAGCACCGTACATGTTTTTAATTACAGTAAAGCAGGTTCTGGATTAGAAGCCAAACAGTATACCAGAAGAAAAAGCTTATTTCAGGAGGAGAATCTAGGCCTACTAATACACAGGAATACTCATAAAAGTCAGTATAAATTGTACTCAGACAAAATGATGTGAGAACATACTTCTTTGCCTAAAAATATAAACTGCCTTTATTAACAACCCCAAAAATGACTTTCCATATTAAGCTGACCTCAGAACTTGTCATATGTTACACTCTATAATAATGTATCTTTGGGGAACTCTTGTATTTCTTTAAATGTTCTCTTTGAGGAAAAAAAGCAGCCTGTAGTATGTTACTCAATATGTCAACCACAAGAGTAGTGAATAAAGGAAAAAAGTGGCAAACATCATCCACAAGCAGTGTATAAAACACACACGTGTGGGTGTGTATATCTGCATATGTAAGTGTGTATTAATCTAGATTTAGTTTCAGAGAGCTCTCAAGGAGCCCATTTTTTCACTATTTTTTCAGAACTACAAAACACCATCACTGTCTTCTTGTGTGTGCCTGTCAAGCATCTCTTTTCCCTTGTGAGAGAAGTGCATCTCTCGGTAACCATGCCTCCTCCCTCTTTTGGAGAACAACCCCTCTGTGGTCCATCTGGCTCCAGTAGGCCATCAATTATCACGCCATATTTCAAAGACTGACCCAATCCAAGATGACCTAACTGGAATCTCACTCCTGGAAATTTGAATCTAGAGAAAAGCCATGCATAATGATGATGGCCGAAACCCAATCATTCCAACCTCCCCCAAATAGACTTTGACTGAGTTCTTGAGCTGTCCTGGGTCCTGCTTTCCTGAAATTTGGCTCTTTGGCTTTTCCTTCAATTTTTGTGAGTTATCGAATATGATTCCAATATTTTCCATTATTCCATATTAATCAATATTATTTCTCTTGCCAACAACAACAAAAAACCACTGATAAGGATGGGATATGCTGAGCACACACCTCGTTTTGGTCCACTATTTGGAGGGCACTGTTTCTCAATGAGTATTTAAACCACTACAAAATACCAACTCAGTGGTAAAGGATGTGCCTGTCAATGCAAAAGATACAAGAGACTCAGGTTCAGTCCCTGGGTTGGTACAATCACCTGGAGGAGGAAATGGCAACCCACTCCAGTATCTTTGCCTGAAAAATTCCACGGACAGAGGAGCCTAGTAGGCTACAGTCCATGGGGTCACAAAGAGTTGGACACGACTGAGCAAATGAGCGTGCGCGCGCGCATGCGCGCACACACACACACACACACACACACACACACTCACACAATCCCAACACTTTTTCCATGAAATCCTTTCAGAATGAAATCCTTTCAGAAAATCAAAAGTCACTTTTGCATTTATCATACTAGCCCAACATTACCAACATTATACTGTCCATAAGCACTTTATTTTCTGCCTGAGAATTTGAGGTCTCTTGCTATTAATGCCCAGTACCGAGTTAAATGCTTTTATCTCTTTCATCTTGCATGTTAAATACTTTATTGCCCATCCACAAGGGTAATATAAATAAATTCCCATGTATATATGCTTATCTTTTAATGTTATATATGCCCCTATTCACATCAGGCACATAATTTGTAGCTTAGAGAACACACAAGCAATGTAATAACATGGAAATGCACACACCATGCAGGATAATATGCATAGTTATATGCCCAGTTCAAAAGCCGTATTGACTAACTGCAGTAAACAAACACATGTGCATTATAAAATACATATAAGCCTTTAAAGTACAATACGGGAGGCCCCTCATGCAGACACACTTCACTCGTCCTCCAAATCTCCTCTCTGCTATTAAGTTGGGGTGTTAGCTTCCATTCTGCACCTCAGCAATGACTCATCCATAGTAATGCTTCTGAAGAAGTCGAGAGGCAGATTGAATATGAAGATTAAAACAGAGTACTTGTCAAAATCTTCCACCAGTAACTCTTGGACTGAAAAACTGAGCCATTTAAAATTTTACTTTTATAGGATATTTTTCAAGGCAACTGTAGAAAATGAGTATGGTCCTATTTAACATGGGGAATATCAGTCACAAAGGATTCAACTGATTTTCCAATATCTGAGACAAACAACCATTGGGAAAACATTTTACGTTTTTAATATAGAAACTTGGAAATATTCGGTGGATCCAACCATGAACAAATATATTTCATGAGACTTTTAATATATAAATCCAATCACTTGTAGCTATTTATCAGTAGATTCTATAAGAATTTCTTCTCAGGAATGCTATTTTGGCATTATTTGAGTGAATAATAGCAATTTTGTTTTTTACCAGTTTAAACTTGACCCTAAATTAAATCACTTGGTTTCTATAAACACTCTGTGTGCTTAGTCGCTCAGTTGTGCCCAACTCTTTGTGACCCCATGGACTGTAGCCTGCCAGGCTCCTCTGTTCATGGGGATTCTTCAGATAAGAATACTGGAGTGGGTTGCCATGACCTCCTCCAGGGGGATCTTCCCAACACAGGGATCGAACTCAGGTCTCCTGCATCGCAGAAGGATTCTTTACCGTCTGAGCCACCAGGGAAGCCCAAGAATACTGGAGTGGGTAGCCTATTCCTTCTCCAGGGGATCTTCCCAACCCAGGAATCGAATCAGGGTCCCCTGCATTACAGGAAGATTCTTTACCAGCCAAGCTACCAGGGAAGCCCTATAAACATTCCACCCTTGGAGTTTGTTTCCTTTTCTCCAACATTTCTGTCTCTTCCTCTGGTTCCTACTCTTCTTGCTCTGGAAACACATTATTCTCTGCATTTTCAGAGTGAGGGGGTACTTGAAGAATTCTGTACATTCTGCTCAATTTCACTATAAAACTTAAAATTGCTTTTTTAAAAATCTATTTAAAAGATGCATTCTTGGCACTTTCCTGGCGGTCCAGTAGCTAAAACTCCATGCTCCTAATGCAGGGGGCCTGGGTTCAATCCCAGGCCAGGGAACTGGATCCCACATGCCACAACTAAGAGTTTTCATGCTGCAATTAAGACCTGGTATAGCCAAATAAATATATATATTAAAAAATAAAAATAAAAGATAGGAATTCTCCAAAGCTCTGTACTTCAGCTCTCCTATCTATACATCCTCAACTCTGTCCACTGTCTGAGCTTCAGTTACCTCCTTTCTGTCCTTGTCTTCCAAATTCCTCCCTGGCTATGGCACTGCCTCCAGAGTTCCCACAACTCCCAGCTATCAGCTAAACATCACATCTGCACATCCTATTGGCAGTTCACATTCAATGTGTGTTAGGGAGAATTTATCAAACGTTTTCTCCTGTTCTTCTGTTTTCCAGATTTCCTGATCATGCCTGCTCAGAACTTTCAGCTCATTTTGATACCCCTACACACACTCTCTTTTTCCTTCCCATCTATATTGGTTGCCAAATTGTAAAAAGGCTACTCATTCATGTTAGGCAAACTTTCCCTTTTCATCTGTCCACAGCTACTTCTCTAGTTTCTAATTATACTACCTATTACTGTACTGTTATTGTATTTTAGTTACTGCGCTAGCCTTCCAAACAACTGCTTTCCACCATTTCCCCTCTACTTCTATTTCACTCCACATCATGTAACCTATGTAATTAACGAACCTTCATGAATGCAACTCTTTATTTTCTGAATGCAATTCTGATCAGGACACTTGTTTATTGCCACTTCAAAGCTCTTTACAATGTTCCAGATGAAGGCAGCTAATGTTTTCATTATCCTCCTTCCTTCCCCATACTTGTCATGTCCATGTCTTTATTTCTATATTTTCCTCCCTATGGACTGGCATTCTCTCTCTTTCTGTTTCTCTATGCTTTAGTATTAAATATTTTATAAGGCTCAGCCCCCTGAAGTCTTCCTTGACAGAATGAGAAACGGGTATAATTGTTGTTATCATTCTGTCCTCTGAATGTCCATTTGTCCATCTCCATATGTGATAGATAGATAGATAGATATCAATTTCATTTTCATTCATATGACAGTTATTTCTATAACTCCTATATTATCAGGCCTTGCCCATGCTTCCCAGATGGCGCTAGCGGTAAAGAACCCATCTGCCAATGCAGGAGATGTAAGGGACCCAGATTTGATATCTGGGTTGGGAAGATCCCTGGAGGAGGGCACAGCAATCCACTCCAGTATTCTTCCCTGGAGAATCCCATGGACAGAAGAGCCTGGTGGGCTATAGTCCATAGTGTCACAAAGAATCTGAAGCAACTTAGCACACATGCACGCCAAGCTATGGGCACAGACACATGAGTCTTAACAGTAATCACTTAAATGTCACCAACGTGTGTACCTACTAATATGGAATTTCTAGGTCCATACAGATATTTCTGGAAGACTCTAAGAAATATTTCTCATATACCTGTGAACAAGCCTTCTCTCACTGAAGTTTTTATTTAAATGTCCTCCTACATTTCCATGGAACTCAGACATAAATCTATCAAGAGCTACAGCAGTAAAAAAAAAAAAAAAAGAAAAGAAAAAAAAGAAGAAGAAGAAGAAAAAAAAAAAGAACAAACATTTTCTATGCTCAAAATTGTTCCGTCCCTCAATGCCCAAGACCAAGCCAAGCTTAGAACAGCTGGATTTTTCTTCCCTGAGGTAAGCTCGCTCTCAGGGAGACTCTCAGGAGACTCATCAGATTTTCATGCACCAGGTTGCTCCTGACTCACCTAACCAATCCACCAGCTGCACTCCACACCTGTCTGTATTTCTGCCCAGACTCAAACTATAGTCACTGTTCCTTCCTGTACTGTAAACTCTCAAAGACCATGTTTTAATAATCTATATTCATCCTCACCAAGACATTTCACAGTTTCATACAGACAATCAGTCCTTAATTACAAAATAAATTAGAAGAGGAAAAAAAAAACAAAAATTTTAAGTTAATGATAATTTAGCAACATTTAAAAATCAATCCAAATATTTATAACCTTTACATCAGATAAACCAAAGTCTTAAGTATGTGAGCCTAATTCTATATAGTGAACAATCTCTCTTACCTATCTTTCCAATGCTTATATTCCCTTAAAAGAACAAAGGTCTTTTGAAATCAGTTTCAAAAGGGTAAGATTGAGAACCTGGTACACAGTTTACAGGGTTGTTATTAAGCATAATATATATACAGTATTTAATGGAGTGTCTGCAATGTAATCAGTACTCAAAAAAAAAAATCTTTGTTTATATTGTTTTCATTGTAAAAGCTAGATTGACTTATAATTGTTCCTAAACCAAATTCTACAGAGAAACTCTCAAAATTGACTATTTCTTAAACGGCACATACTGTACATTGCCTACAGTTTATGTTAAACTCTAAGTTTGTCGAGAGTCCCCTCTATTTAAATTGAAGTTATTTATAGCTTTTATTATCTACTTCCATTACTATAATAAATGGGCTTCCCTGGTGGCTTAGAGGTAAAGAATCTGCAATGCAGATTCTCCTCCAATGCAGGAGACACAGGTTGGATCTCTGGGTCGTGAAGAGCCCCTGGAGGAGGAAATGGCAAATGAAGTTATATATAGCATTTATTATCTACGTCCATTGCTATAACAAAGAGCAGTTCCCAGAAAAATCAAGCCATAGTAACCATATACAAATGAATGCTTTCTAGCAAACAAAATGATTTTGATGTTTCCAGGCTGTTTAACTATAGCCCTGGTCTACCTTGATCTCAGAAATAATGTCAGAATATCTTGATTTGTATTTGAGATGGCCCCAAAACTTGCCATTAAAATCAGAGCTTAAAATGTCCTCTTAACCAAACTGGGAAGATGAACTCAACAATTTCAAGTAAAAACATAAAAACGTGGAGACTTCTACAGAAACAAAGCTTAAGCGAGATGGCAGGTTAAATTGCTGGAATCAATACAATAAAAGAAGACCTCAAAGGAGGAACATTTTACAATAAACCAGGAAATGGAACATCATTTCTCCTACACAGAAATCCATGATTGGAAAAAAACGACTGGAAACCTTTCCTCCCACAACTGCCCTTCTGAGTAGGTGTGGTGGGCTGAACTTCACCCTCAACATTCCCCAGAGATTCTGATCTGTTTAACACCTGGTCCAGTCTGCAGGGTCACTAAGTCACAATTTATTCCAGTTAGCTTCTCTCCATTCAACTTACATTTCACTTCCACGAAATCCTCTCTCTCTCAGAACAAACAAAGCCGCACCTCCTACGTGCCCTGGTTCTCATCCTCTCAAGATGATAGAACATTTCACTCTGAGGACACTTCACAGAACACTCAGGTTCCTTGAGACTCAGATGCCAGAAACAGAAAGGGAAACTAAGCTACCTACAAAGTTGGTGATTCCTAGCATGTGCTACAGTGAGAAAAACAGTAATCCTCATGAGAAAACAGACTGTTCTCATTGTTGTTCAGTGGCTAGGCTGTGTCTGACTCTTTGCGACCCCACGGACTATAGCTCACCAGGCTTCCCTGTCCTTCACTATCTCCTGGAGGTTGCTCAAACTCATGTCCATTGAGTCAGTGATGCCATCCGACCACCTCATTCTCTGTCACCCCCTCCTCCTCCTCCTGCCCTCAATCTTTCCTAGCATCAGGGTCTTTTCCAATGAGTCAGCTCTTTACATCATGTATCCAAAGTATTGGAGCTTCAGCTTCAGTCCTTCCAATGAATATCCAAGGTTGATTCCCTTTAGGACTGACTTGCTTGATCTTGCTGTCCAAGGAACTCTTAAGAGTCCCACAGTTTGAAAGCATCAGTTCTTTTGGTACTTAGTCTTTTCTATGGTCCAACTCAAACATTTGTACATGACAATAAATTTAGAATAAATATAGGATGATTCTACTTATTAAATTGAACCTTTAAGTCTCCCTCACACAGGCTCTATTCTATATCACTACACCTTGTCTAACAGCTTTTTTTGGAAACTGGTATAGAAATGAATCATAACCAAAAAAAAAAGAGAGAGAGAGAACAGTCTTCATTTCTGACAATGTTAAAATGTTAAGACATTTTTTAAAGGTTAAAACCATTACAAAATTTAAAACGTTAATGTCGGATGAAGTTAATAAAAGGAATAAAGACACATCTAAGGCTAAGCAAATATCAAAGTGAGATAATTTCCTAACACTAGCAACTGTTTAACAGAACTGTTTTAAGTTTTAAAATAAAAAATTCCAACCATAACCCCACCAGATTGAAAATAATATTTTATCACTTTATTTTCAGACAGGGCTCTTTTCATCAAAATGAATGGGGCTAGGATAATGATGCCTGAATTTAATAATCTAATTTTTACTTTTACAGGAGTTTGGGTCATTACCCAATAATCTCTCATTTTGCAAAGAATAAAGGCTTGGCTATTCTAAAACTTGAGTATGAGAAGAAAACAATGTATGCACAGAGTGTCTATTCAATTCATATTTGATACATGCATTGAAAGAAAAAAGAAAGTTTCTAATAAATTTTGAGGAAATTTCTTTACAATTTCAGAAAGATAACACAGACCCAGAGTAATAAGTCCTTTTTATCCTGTAGAGCACAGTTTCTAGTGTTCTTACCTGTTTAAATTAACAGGTAAGAATGTTAGCAATAACATTAAGTATTAATTTAATGTTAATTAACATTAATGTTGACAATTGACATTAAAAAAATCTGAGGACAATGTTGTCCTGTATATTTTACAAGCATTTTGTTTTTCAATTTGTGGAAACAAATTAAACCAAATGGTAAAATTTTATGCAAATATCACTCTCAGATTAAAATCAGAAATACACTAGAAAACTTAGGGTAATATGTGAAGCAAGTCTACACATTACACTGAATTTTCATTAAAATTAAATATGGAGAATCTGTACTGAAAGCTTTTAAACCATTTTTGAAATAATTGCGTGACTCATCTCTATTACCTTTGCTAATTTAAAAAATTTAGAAACTATCAAAATGCAACCCACTCAAAAGTGACTCATTTGACACTGAATTACTTCCATGCCTAATCTGAACAATATCTTTAACATATAACCTGATTATAATTGTTACACAATTGTCTACAATTGTTATAACTTGAGTTTAGCCCTGGTGGGGGGGGGGGGGTAGGAATCATTTGCCTCTGAAGGTTTAATATATCTCTTTTTCTATTGTCAAGAAATGAGAACTGTGCAAACTAATATATTTCCTTTTAAGTTTTAACTGTCAGAAAGTTTAGAACAACCTTTATTTCCCAAGTGTTTAATCTTGTTCAGATACTTGAAAAGAGTCCTTTTAGATTCCTTCACATAGTCTTTGTTTTGTCTTTCCTTAAATGCTTAGCTGGCATTGTCCTAATACGTGATCTCCTCGAGTCTTTTCAAAACCCAGTAAAAACTGAAATTTCAACAAAAGGAGAAAGGGCTGTGGGATAGGGAGGCAGGAGGAGGAGAGCCAGGAGAGAGGAGGGAAGGTTCCAGGCACCTACACACACCTGATCCTCAGAACTGACACAGATCTGTGCTCTGTCTGCCAAAATAACACCAGATTCTTCCTGAGCAAGTCAATGTTGACAGTGTTCCATGGTTTTTAAAGCTGAGGTGATGACGACCTATAGGAGTAATAAACAACAAAAACTGAACATATTTAAAAGAACAATAATAGTTAACTTGATTGAATATTTGTCTCCCAGGCACGGAACTAAGTGCTTACGTGGAATTTTTATTGCTCACAATAACCCATGAAACAGTTTATTATTACTATTAATTTATTATTTATTGTCTCATTTACTAATGAGAAAATGAGACTTAGAATGGTTTTATGCCTAGTATGTGCTAAAGCCAGGACTCACACTGCTAATTCCAGAGTCTGCGCCCTTAGCCAGTGTGCTCTCTTCATGGTTATTAAACAAAATGCGTGTTGCTCGTCTGGTATATATTTTCAGAAGTACAGAACTGGCATGATGGTTCAAGAGAAGTAAGTATGGGGCAGCCAACGTGAATAAATATTGGAATGGATAATAATTTTATTATTATCAAACCAAATATTCACGTAAGCTGAGCAGAAGGAAAAGTTAGAACTGGATAAAATAGGAAGCTACCCTAAAAACTCTAATAAGTATTCTGGATTTGTAACCCAATGCTAGACAGGGAAAATGGTGGTGAGACTGGGAACCAGTTTTCCGCGCTGCTAATTAGAAATGTGGGCACTGATATCACCACTCCATTCCCCTGGGCTTTAGTTTCCTCATCTCTAACACAAGGGAAATGTTTTCCTAACTGCAGCCCGCTGACAGAATCCTGCGAGGATATGCAGGCCTTTATCACACTCCCCTTAGGGTTAAGTGGCTCACAGCTCCAGGGCAATCCACCCTGAGAAGTGCATTTGCTCTGCATCATAGCTCAGTTGGTAAAGAATCCGCCTGCAGTGCAGGAGACCCCGGTTTGATTCCCAGGTCAGGAAGATCTGCTGGAGAAGGAAAAGGCTACCCACTCCAGTATTCTAACCTAGAGAATTCCAAAATGACTGAGCAACTTTCACTGAGTGTCAGAACAGACAGTCTCAGGACAGGCCCCCACTGCTATTTAGTCAGCATCAATGCCTCTCCTTTGAGAGGTGGCCCTTCACAAGGCAGAATACTCCATACTAGATAAGCCCTGGATAAAGGACAAGAAGCAAACCATGACCAGATGCCCCTCCCACTAAGAAGTGCTCCATCACCCCTAATATAACTTAGGAAAAAGAATTGTCAAATTTCTGCCTGAAACCTAAACTATTAGAGGGCTATTTGAGGTTAAAAAATATAATAAAATCAAAAGAAAATGAAACAATCAGTAAGGCCATTGGGATAATTCAGAAAACAAGCCAGTTATCAGCCACATTCAGTGTGGAAGTGTTCATCACCTTGATAGACTATGTGATTTTGGGCTATGTGAAGTCGCTCAGTCGTGTCCGACTCTTTGCAACCCCATGGACTGCAGTCTATCAGGCTCCTCCGTCCATGGGATTTTCCAGGCAAGAGTGCTGGAGTGGATTGCCATTTCCTTCTCCAGGGGACCTTCCCGACCCAGGAATCGAACCCGGGTCTCCCACATTGCAGGCAGACGCTTTACCGTCTGAGCCACCGGGGAAGCCCCCAGGGAAGAACTTACAGGAATACATCTGCTGATATCATTTTGGCTGCAAGTTCCAAAGAAAGAGAAATGGGCTCTTAAGTCAAGATCAGATTTAAGTAAAACAGCAAAGAAGGGAAAAACGTGTGGTCTTTTTCTTTTGTTCATCTTTCCCTGAGGGTCTATTTCCCCAGGCATGGCCCAATTCTTCCCACCTTCCCTGACCAAAGCTTCATGTTCAGTCTCCCTCACCTGTCATTTCTCCCAACCCTTTGGTGTCCTGCAGGAGCAAGTCTGCTCAACTGCTAATGCAATTTAAGTTAGAAAGTCCTAACTAGAGAATATGACATTTGTATTTTCTAACAGTGAAAATTCCAAGCAAAATGACGATACAGAGGGGCTGGGGTAATGATCCCCTTAAATCATCCCCCATGTACTTGTGAACAGCACAAATCCAATTCCCCCCCAGAGAAACATAAGGGTGTGGAAAGGAGGACAGTGAGGTATCACAAAAGAATTTCAGAGTCTGGGATTAGCCAGGACCAGCCTTCGAGGGCTTCACCCCAAGCAGGAAATTGCTGCACTGCTCCACAGCTTCCCTGCACCAGTGCCCAGGCAGCTGGCCAATTCGCTATCCCCTTCTCTGGCCTCATACAGACAGCATCATCCATGCAACACTGGCCCCACCATAACCCTGGCTGGCTTGACAAAAGTTGGCAGAGAGAGTCCGGGCTGTGCTATTTAAAGCTATAAGCAGCTACTGTGGAAGGGGATGAGCTGCTTTAGTGGCAGAGGATAAGGCCAGACACAGAAGATTTTCACTGGCCCTAATGAAATTCACACACCTGCTGGGGGTAGGCAGCCAAATCTGATAGAAAACAGCTCAGCTGCATTTATTAATTACTGGTACTCATCTATCTCTCCCAACTGGCATCTGTTTTCAGGGTTAAACTGCTTGATTTCAAATCCTTAGATTCAATTTTCAGCTTCAAAATATATTGATGAAACATATATACATTTTTGCTATATATATGCCACTCAGTAATCCGCAAGGTTATATCTTATATAATGTATACACATACACCATTGTACACATATGTGTATAGGAAATACATATATAAAGAGATAGCCATACATGTGTCTATGTTGGAATTCAAGCTGCCCAAGTTTTCTCAAATATTAGGAATATCCTCTGAGAACTAGAATAATATAACAGACAAAAGTACAGATTATGAATGCAGGTATCTGGGTCTTCCGTGAGACACGGGACAAGAGGCTCACTTCCCTGGGCTCTTAATCCATAAGTGGGAACTGTCGTCAGGATTAAGATAATTCCTGTAAAGGACAGATCTCTGTCTGGCACATAATAATTGGTGCTCATAAAATTTTAATTAGTATGAGTATTAAGATAAAACACCTAGGGTAGCTCAGGAGAACCATGACAGATTATTTTCCTTCTGAAAGTTAAATTTTATCTCAGTCAACCTGGTTAATCTGATCTTGTGGTCTCTCTGCCCTCCTACTTCCAAAAAGTGTGTTCAACGAGCATACCTGGGGAACTCCTATTCATCCTTAAAGACTCAGCTCAAATACCATTACCTCAGGAAAACTTTCCCTAGTTTAGGTCACATGACTGTTACTTATTTCATGACACAATGTCTCTTTTCTCAATAGTACTTATGCCAGTTTATCTTCACTCAGTTGGATAACTTTACAAAAAGTAAAGTTTGTGTTTTCCACTTTATCAAAAACTCCATGGGAGTAAATATGATGACTGTTTGTGCTTCCTGTTGCATTCCTAGCACAGAAAGTACATAGTACTCACTGAATGAATGAATGACTCAGCCAAGTTCTAGCCAGATGTTGATCTATTTATATCCTCCTATGAACTGTGAACTTCAAGATGTTCAAGCTGGTTTTAGAAAAGGCAGAGGAACCAGAGATCAAATTGCCAACATCCGCTGGATCATCGAAAAAGCAAGAGTTCCAGAAAAACATCTATTTCTGCTTTATTGACTATGCAGAAGCCTTTGACTGTGTGGATCACAATAAACTGGAAAATTCTGAAAAAGATGAGAATACCAGACCACCTGACCTGCCTCTTGAGAAACCTATATGCAGGTCAGGAAGCAACAGTTAGAACTAGACATGGCACAACAGACTGGTTCCAAATAGGAAAAGCAGTACGTCAAGGCTGTATATTGTCACCCTGCTTATTTAACTTCTATGCAGAGTACATCATGAGAAACGCTGGGCTGGAAGAAGCACAAGCTGGAATCAAGATTGCCGGGAGAAATATCAATAACCTCAGATATGCAGATGACACCACCCTTATGGCAGAAAGTGAAGAGGAACTCAAAAGCCTCTTGATGAAAGTGAAAGACGAGAGTGAAAAAGTTGGCTTAAAGCACAACATTCAGAAAACTAAGATCATGGCATCCGGTCCCATCACTTCATGGGAAATAGATGGGGAAACAGTGGAAACAGTGTCAGACTTTATATTGGGGGGCTCCAAAATCACTGCAGATGGTGACTGCAGCTATGAAATTAAAAGATGCTTACTCCTTGGAAGAAAAGTTATGACCAACCTAGATAGCATATTGAAAAGCAGAGATATTACTTTCCCAACAAAGGTGTGTCTAGTCAAGGTTATGGTTTTTCCAGTGGTCATGTATGGATGTGAGTTGGACTGTGAAGAAGGCTGAGTGCCGAAGAATTGATGCTTTTGAACTGTGGTGTTGGAGGTGACTCTTGAGAGCCCCTTGGACTGCAAGGAGATCCAACCAGTCCATTCTGAAGGAGATCAGCCCTGGGAGTTCTTTGGAAGGAATGATGCTGAAGCTGAAACTCCAGTACTTTGGCCACCTCATGAGAAGAGTTGACTCATTGGAAAAGACCCTGATGCTGGGAGGGACTGGGGGCAGGAGGAGAAGGGGACGACCGAGGATGAGATGGTTGGATGGCATCACCGACTTGATGGATGTGAGTTTGAGTGAACTCTGGGAGTTGGTGATGGACAGAGAGACCTGGCGTGCTGCTATTCATGGGGTTGCAAAGAGTTGGACATGACTGAGCGACTGAACTGAACTGAACTGAAGAAGCAGAAAGGGGCTTCCTGGGTGGTGCTAGTGGTTAAAAAAAAAGAAAAAGAAAAAACCTGCCTGTCAATGCAGGAGACATAAGAGACACAGGTTTGATTCCTGGGTTGAAAAGTTCCCCTGGAGGAAGACATGGCAACCCACTCCAGTATTCTTGCCTGGGAAATCCCATGGACAGAGGAGCCTGGCAGGCTATAGTCCATAGGGTTGCAAAGAGTCATACATGATTGAAGCAACCTAGGGGCTCAGGTGGTAAAGAATCTGCCTGTAATGCGGGAGACCTGGGTCCAATCCCTGGGTTTGGAAGATCCCCTGGAGGAGGGCATGGCAGTCAACTCCAGTATTGTTGCCTGGTGAATCCCTATGGACAAAGGAGCCTGGCAGGCTATAGTCCAAGGGGTCACACAGAGTCTAACACAACTGAACAACTAAGCACATACAGCAAGAAGCAAGAAGGGGCTTCCCAGGTGGTACTAGTGGTAAAAAAAAAAAACAACCCTGCCTGCCAATGCAGGAGACATGAGACACAGGTCCCCTGGGTCCAGAAGTTCCCTTGGAGGAGGGCATGGCAACCCACTCCAGCATTCTTGCCTGGGCAATCCCAAGGACAGAGGAACCTTTCGGGATACAGTCCATGGTGTCACAAAGAGTTGATGCAACTGAATCAACTTAGAACACACGCATGCAAGAGGCAAAAAGAGAGAAAACTCACTCACAGGGATATAAAGACTGAGAGTTACCAAGAGACACAAAAGTCGGGGAAATACATTTCTTGTCTAAACGAAGTCAAACAGAAGAATGGTTTTCTGTAATTTTTACCTTCCATCACGGAGAAACCATGGAAAAAAATGAAAGGTTACCAGGCAGAGTTCTGGGTACTAAAGAGGAGGGTGGAGGGAGATTCTGTACAAAAGCATTTATTCAGTTAAAGTTCATAAAACCTAGAAGATGATAGTGAGCAGATTATAGCATGTGACATAGAACTAATGTCCTGTGTCTTCATTCACTGTGTATCTCATCCAATGTTTACTATGCACCTACTATTGTAAGGGATGCTGCCTGGTTTTGAAGACATAGGAGTAAACACTACAGACACAATTCCAACTCTCATGGAGTCTCCAGTTTAGCAGGGTGAGAAAGCATTAAATAATTCACATGTGATCAGTGCTCAGAAAGAAGAGCCATAGGTTGCTGCAGTAACAACCTTGACAAGCAAGTCAATGTGTTTATTTTCTTCCAAGGAATTAGTCCAAAGTATGACATTTATACAATGTCTTTTATTTTAATTCTATATTTTTTTGGCAACATGATGACATGCTGATTTGTATCTGTTTCCTTTGTTTAACAGGAGTAAATCAATTTTAGAGACATACTATACTTCTACTATGCTATTGAACAAAAATATGGGCTTGGATAACTACACCCCAATGTTTGTTTCAGCACTGTTTATGATAGCCAAAACATGGAAGCAACCAAAATGTCCATCCACAGATGAATGGATAAAGAAGATGTGGTGTGTCTGTGTATGCTGAGTCACTTCAGTTGTGTCCAGCTCTGTGTGACCCTATGGACTATAGCCTGCCAGGTTCCTCTGTCTATTAGGTTCCCCACGCAAGAACACCGGAGTGGGTTGCCATGCCCTCCTCCAGGGATCTTCCCGACCCAGGGATTGAACCCGCATCTCTCACGTCTCCTGCATTGGCAGGCAGGGTGGTGCATATACATGCAATAGAATATTAGCCTTTAAAAAGAGTGAAATAGGGCCATTTGCAGCAGCATGGATGGATCTAGAGATTGTCGAGCTGAATGAAGTAGGTCAGATAGGGAGGGAGGTATTGTACAATATCTCTTATATGCAGAATCTTAAAAAAAAAAAGATACAAATGAACTTGTTTGCAAAGCAGAAATAAACTCACTGACTTAGTCATGCAAAAGTTACACACTGGAAAATTTGAAGACACCAATGAGAGGTCTCTAATTCACATTGCAAGCAGCAATCAATCTCCTATTCTAATATTCACACCATTCAATCTGTCAGCATTGGTTTGTTGAGCACACAGTGTACCAAACATTGCTAGAGATCCAGGGAAAAACAGTCCTCATCCTCAGTAGAGAGAGTCCCCCAACAATAAATGTAAAAAATAAATTCAAGATAAATTTGAGATGCCAATAATGGCTGCAAATAGACTAAAAACACTACTATACTATAGACTGGCTGAAGTTTCTGTTCTGGCTAGAATGACCAAAAAATATTTTATGAAGAAATGGAATTTAACACCCAAAGGATGAGATGGAATCTCTATTTGAAGATCTAGACAAGAATGTTCTGAGCTGAAGAGACATTTCTAAAAGGTCAGAGACAGAAAAATAATTGGATTTGAAAAACAAAAGGAAGACCAGAGAGACTGAATATAAGCAAGGGAATGGCACCAGAGAAGTGTGCTGAGACTAGATCTTGTAATACAGTGGTTTCCAAAGGTAGTGTTTGGAACTTGTTAGGAATGCAAATTTTCAGGCTCTTCTTCAGAAACCCCAAAGTGGCACCTAGAAATCTATGGTGCAACAATCCCTTCATGGGATTCTCATCCGCACTAAGGCCTTTTGGAGAGAACAATGATTCTAAAGTCTAGTCACATATTGGGAAGCCCAGGTGGCTCAGTGGTAAAGAATCCACCTGCCTAGCTTGGGGGATGTCAGTTCGATCTCTGGGTAGGGAAGATTCTCTGGAGAAGGAAATGGCAACCCACTCCAGTATTCTTGCCTGAAAAATGCCATGGACAGAGGAGCCTGGTGGGCTACAGTCCATGGGGTTACAAAGAGTCAGACATGACTTAGTGGCTAAATCTCCACCAACACCACCCCAGACAAATGAATTTGTATTTTGGAATTGCTGTTTAGGCCTCTTTATGTTTTAAATAGCTCTTTAGGTGATTATGAGACATAATGATTATTAGAACAACTGACATAGGGTCTTAAAAGTCATGGTAATAATTCTGAATTTTAATTAGAAGTGACTAAAGGGTTCACTTTTCACTTTCATGCATTGGAGAAGGAAATGGCAACCCACTCCAGTATTCTTGCCTGGAGAATCCCAGGGACAGAGGAGCCTAGTGGGCTGCCGTCTATGGGGTCGCACAGAGTCGGACACGACTGAAGTGACTTAGCAGCAAAGGGTTTTAAATAGAGAAAAATTCATCAGATTTAGAAAGGTCACCTCAATTTCTATGTGAAGGGTGAAGAGGGGCAAAAATAGACCAAAAATAAAAAATAGGAGGTCACTGTACTATCCAGGGAAGAGATGACAGGGGTTTATATCAAAGTTGTAGCACTGGAGATTTCGTAAGTAGATTCATAACATGTTTTATAAAACAACTCTCAGATCATGTTTTATAAAACAATTTCAAGACTTACATTATGGATTTTGTGAAAGAAATGAGGAATAAGAGGAATCTGGCATAAGCCTAGGTTTCTGGCTAGAGAATTAGGGTCCAAACTTTCCTTTGAGGACAAAATCACACAGGGGTAGCTGTCAAGGGACCATCTTCAGTCATGTTAAATTTGAGATGGTTATCTGACATCCATGTGGAGAAGCTGAATGGACAGCAGGACATATATCCAAGTCCAGAGGTCAGAGCAGAGGTCAGGGCCAGATGCAGAGGGCCGTTACTGCTTAATGGTATTAGAAGCCATGAAATCACAAGAGATCGTCTAGGCTGAGAGTATAGATACAGCTCAGTGTAGTACTGAGATGGTGTATGGACGGACAGAGTACGGGACTGACTCACGAGAGCTCAAAAGCTGTGATGGCCCCAGACTGCTTAAGCTCAGGACAGCTAGAGAACTCAAGGTCTCCATGTTGCCGCACAGCACAATCCCACCACCAAAGGGAAAAGTGAAAGTCACTCAGTCGTGTACAACTCTTTGCGACTTCACGGACTATACAGTCCATGGAATTCTCTAGGCCAGAGTACTAGAGTGGGTAGCCTTTCCCTTCTCCAGGGGATCTTCCCAACCCAGGGATCGAACACAGGTCTCCCATGTTGCAGGTGGATTCTTTACCAGCTGAGCCACAGGAAAGCCGAAGAATACTGGAGTGGGGAGCCTATCCCTTCTCCAGTGGATCTTCCCAACCCAGGAACCGAACAGGGTCTCTTGCACTGCAAGCGGATTCTTTACCAACTGGGCTATCAGGGAAGCCCAACCAGTTCGCAAAAGCAAAGTCATGTTAGAAAATTGCAAGCACTTGGTAGTGACGATTGGTTACTGAAGAAATTAAAACGAGGATACACTTCAAAGCTCCCCCTACCATCAGAAAATCTTGGCATGAATCAAAAAAGGAATATCAGGATCAGACACATAAAGGTGTTCGTCCAAGTTCACAGTTTCTTTAAGTTTCTGTATTCTGCCAGAACTTGGCCTGGGAAAATGGCCTTCCAAGATGTCCAAAGTATATGTCGCCTCTGGGCAAGGAGACCAAGAGACGAAGTTGCAGTTGTGCGTAGTTAATTCAATCTGGGACTGATGGGTGCTGAGTCAAACTGGCTGGGATGATAACTGGGCTGTGGGCAGGGGCCAAGACAGTATTACAGACCAAAAAAAAAAGTTCCAATTCCTTCCTTGAGAAAGCAAGTCAGCTGGGAAAAGCCAGTATCCAGAATCACTGCACACAAACAAGAAACAGACAGTTGAGTTATGGTGTCTGGCGCTAACTGGGAACGTATTAGAAATGTAAACTTTCAGGTCCATCTACAGACCTACTAAATCAAAAACTCTGAGGTGGCTATAAGCAAGCTATGTTTTAACAAACCCTCAGGAGATCCTGATACACACGAAGATTAGAGGCCCCTTGGGGAAAACAATGACTCTCAACTTTGATTGCATATACCTCAAATGTAACCTATGAGGAACTGTCCCAGGGGAATGACTGCGTCAACAGAGCCGTCACACATTCCTATCCTGGGGTAATTCAGTACTCCTCCTACAACACAGCCAAGGTACAGTCTCTTCTGCTCTTAATATTTTATAAAAATATAATTGTTTCTCTCTCTGCATATGCATACATACACACATACATATGTAGATCGAGAGATAGGTAGGTGGGCAGATAGACAGATTTCTCTCTACACTGATTATTTCCACTTTTCATTAGGAGTTAAGCTATTAATCTCCTCAAATGGTATTAGAAGTTGGGTCCTTTGGAGCCTTCTAGAACACAGGATTTGTTCATAGTTCGTGGATTTAATATAAATTTAAAAAAACAGAAAGAGCATATTAGAGAGTAATCATATCTCAAAAGTGGCACTCATACATGCAATTTACACTCCCAACCATGATAAATGAATAATGATGAGTAGGAAGCAATAATTTCTTCCTTGGCCAGGAATGCACTGTCCACAAGGATAAAGAGAACACAAACTTAGTTACAGAGTTACAGAACATTAGTTCTAGAAGGAATCTCTGGAAACTTAGAGTCAACAGTTTCCTAATTTTAGATCTCTGGGCTTCTAGGAACCAGTGGCGGCAACAATTCAGATCTGGCAATGACTGTCACTGTGTCATAAGGCTGAACAAAACAGTATAGGTTTATGAATAATCAAACCTTTTTACTGGAAAACATCATCAGCCAGTATAAAGAGACTATAATTCATACTTACTGGAAACTTTATGAGCAATTTTGTGTATTTTTGATAGTTAACATGTAAAATTGTTAATTACTTAATAAATAGTTTATCTGGTTTACAAAGTATTTCAAAACATTAGACTGAACAGGCAGAAGAAAAAGAATCACGGATGTCATTCAAACCCCTGATTTTTAAGTATGGGGAAGATTAAGAAGGTAGTTTCATGGGTATAGTTCAAATTTCAAAACATCCTCATAGGTTAACATGTTTCTAAACCTTTTCCAAGCATTGTATATAAAAATGGGCCTATCCTTGAAAATTTTAAATTAGTGGTTAGGATCTAGGACCAATATAAAAGGTTCAGAGACTTCCTACATCATTATGCTAAGCCTGGGTGTGGTTCCATAGATTAAGCCAAAGGTGACCACGACATGCAGCTGACCAAACAGAAACAGAGATCTTACAGTGACTTAATTTTATCTGGATACACATTACTATGATTGGTCTGCTTTTCTGTCTGGGCAGCCAGTTAATATCATCCTCAAAGCTATGTATGAAAAATAAAGGACTATATGAAGCCAAGCAGGATAGCATGATATAATGGCACCCTGTAAGTGAGATCAAATATCCTGCAAGCCCAAAGGAAGTATTACTCCAAGATTTTAATCACTATGTTAAACGCATCTTGTTTTACAGATAATGCTAAATAAAACATTTCACACTGTGTTTGGGTTGTTAACATTTACAGAATCTCTTACTAAGTGCTGTTCTTCATTTTCTCTTAGGCTTAAACTGGGTCCTGCTATATTTTTATGACACCAAGCATCCACTTTTAGAGACATCACCAGACAGAAGTAGGCCTTCCAGAAATGTTTTATATTGGAGTTGGAAAGTCCTATCAGCTAATCAGAAAACTCAAGACCCCAAAAGTCTACTCTGATAATGCCATTTAAGTTTAAAAATGCATTTTTTAGCAATTGGAGCCAGGGACCCACCATGCCACCTTTATCTCCACTGCCATCCCCCACAGTTGCCTCCATAGACTTGTAGAAAATGCTGTATGCTTTTTTTTTCCAAGTAAAACTTTAGACTGGAAACAAAAACAGATATAAGACAGCATATTAACTACCATCAACAAATAAAAGAGATATGAGATAAGATATGAAAACTAGACTCTAAACAACAGCAGTATATACCATCTAATGCCATGGACTCTTTATTGCTATTCCCATAATGTCTTACTCTGAGATTCATAATTTAAAACACTGACCAAAATGAAAAGCCTGAGAGGTGTGTTAAAATTATGACCTATGACTGGACCTATGACTCCATTCCAGCCAGGGTATGGGTTCTATCACACCACTAAAGGCAACTGTTTCCTAAAGCAGGAGTGTACTGTGGGATGCACTGAATGACTGAGTGTTCAAGTGCAAGAAACTGAAGTTTTATAATAATAAGAAGTCCATCACAGTTAGTATGCCTGTGTCAACTGCAAAGAATCTAATACATGGAATAAGATATTTTCACTTTATACTTCTAAGTAGAATCTAAGGAAAAACTTTCTACATGGCAGAGCTATATATTAACAAGATGGAAAGTAGTGAGCTTCTTATCATTAGAAGTCTTCAAGAAAGCACAGATTAGAGTACCCCTCAGAGAAGATGATGCTAAAGGAGCCCTGCCTCAGTTGGAGAAGGTCATCTAAAAGTTACAGGATTTTTACTAGAGTATTCACTTCATAGAAGACTATTTTCCACATGTTATTTCACAGGCTGAGTTGAGTAACTGCAGCACTTTTTTTAACTTTGCAAACTTAATCATAATACAAAAAGCATAGTTGAGCTTTTTATTCTAAACAGTTTCTTCAAGTGCACTGTTGTAGACTGACAATAATAAAACTACCCTTTTAAATTATATTTCTGATTAATCTCTCTATGTTTCTAACAATATTAAAAATCTACAAGCTAATTCATGTCATGACCTCTGTTTACCACCCACACTGTGAGGAACATATTTAGGTAACTTGGGGTGATAGAACTGTTAGGTTTTGTTGTCAACAGACCTGAGTGCCATCCAGCTCTGCACCAACTCTAAACACCTAAAAACAAATTTTGCCACAGGTCATTGAGTCAAAATATTTAATTAAACATTGATTTTTCTCAACATTTTCTATGGTTTTTCATATATATGGGTGCATATATGTATGTTCGTATGTATATAAACATATATGCATGCATATATATATTTCTATACACACACATATACATTTGGTAGAGATGATAAATGACATAAAATAAAATGAGATTTAACACTGAAATCAATTCATTCATTGACAGGGTTATCTTGGTGTGTCTTGTTTTTTGAAAGTTCGGCAAACTTGATCAAATTACTGTTTAGGCTATAAGCAAAAATCACTAAAAAAAACATTAGAAATACTCCTTCGAGAATAGAAAGAAGTAATGCTCAAAATTCTCCAAGCCAGGCTTCAGCAATACGTGAGCCGTGAACTTCCTGATGTTCAAGCTGGTTTTAGAAAAGGTAGAGGAACCAGAGATCAAATTGCCAACATCCGCTGGATGAGAGTTCCAGAAAACTCTAGAAAAGAGTTCCAGAAAAACATCTATTTCTGCTTTATTGACTATGCCAAAGCCTTTGACTGTGTGGATCACAATAAACTGTGGAAAATTCTGAAAGAGATGGGAATACCAGACCACCTGACCTGCCTCTTGAGAAATCTGTATGCAGGTCAGGAAGCAAGTTAGAACTGGACATGGAACAACAGACTGATCCCAAATAGGAAAAGGAGTACGTCAAGGCTGTATATTGTCACCCTGCTTATTTAACTTCTATGCAGAGTACATCATGAGAAACGCTGGGCTGGAGGAAGCACAAGATGGAATCAAGATTGCCGGGAGAAATATCAATAACCTCAGATATGCAGATGACACCACCCTTATGGCAGAAAGTGAAGAGGAACTAAAAAGCCTTTTGATGAAAGTGAAAGAGGAGAGTGAAAAAGTTGGCTTAAAGCTCAACATTCAGAAAACTAAGATCATGGCATCTGGTCCCATCACTTCATGGGAAATAGATGGGGAAACAGTGGAAACAGTGTCAGACTTTATTTTGGGGGGCTGCAAAATCACTGCAGATGGTGACTGCAGCCATGAAATTAAAAGATGCTTACTCCTTGGAAGGAAAGTTATGACCAACCTAGATAGCATATTCAAAAGCAGAGATATTACTTTGCCAACAAAGGTCCATCTAGTCAAGGCTATGGTTTTTCCAGTAGTCATGTATGGATGTGAAAGTTGGACTGTGAAGAAAGCTGAGCACCGAATAATTGATGCTTTTGAACTGTGGTTTTGGAGAAGACTCTTGAGAGTCCCTTGGACTGCAAAGAGATCCAACCAGTCCATCCTAAAGGAGATCAACCCTGGGATTTCTTTGGAAGGACTGATGCTAAAGCTGAAGCTCCAATACTTTGGGCACCTCATGCAAAGAGCTGACTCATTGGAAAAGACCCTGATGCTGGGAGAGATTGGGGGCAGGAGGAGAAGGGGACAACAGAGGATGAGATGACTGGATGGCATCACCGTCTCAATGGACATGAGTTTGAGTGAACTCCGGGAGTTGGTGATGGACAGGGAGGCCTGGTGTGCTGTGATTATTTGGGTCGTAAAGAGTCGGACATGACTGAGTGACTGAACTGAACTGTAGGGATAGGAACATACAGTCAACACAGTAAGAAAGTGAGGAGAACACTTCAGATGGAAGAAGTTACAGCTATGCTGCTGCTGCTGCTAAGTCGCTTCAGTTGTGTCTGACTCTGTGCAACGCTATGGACAGCAGCCCACCAGGCTCCTCTGTCCACAGGATTCTCTAGGCTGGAATACTTGAGTGGGATGCCATTTTCTTCTCCAATTGAAGGAGGTTAAATGAGGCACTTAATTCACCAAACTTGAAAGACTGAAGGACCCAGATGACGGGAGAAGTCAGTTTTTTAAAAATCAACTTTCTTAACCCTCTTAGAAAAAATCTGGGGAACAAATTCTAGGAAAAAAAAAAAAAAAAGCTACTGAGAAAAATCTCGCTAAACTCCAGAGAGAAAGCTCCATGACTTCAGCAAAAACTTTCTACAAAGAAAAGGAACATAATTAAGGAATATGAACCTTGCCCTCCTCTCATCCTGAATATCCATGCAAGCACTGAATTTGGTCTTCATATCCATCTCTAGGATCTGCCCTCCTTTTTTGTCTCTCTCTCCCTCTTGCATTAAACTTGCTCCTGTGCGTGCATGCACACTCAGCCGCTTTGGTCGTGTCTGACTCTTTGGAGCCCCATGGAGTGTAGCCTTCCAAGCTCCTATGTCCATGGGATTCTCCAGGCAAGAATACAGGAGTGGGTGGCCATGCTCTCCTTCAGGTGTTTTTCCTGACCCAGGGATTGAACCCACATCCTCTGTGTCTCCTGCCCTGCAGGTGGATTCTTTACCACTGAGCCACAGGGGAAGCCGCACTTGCTCCTTCATTCAGCTAAACACTGACCAAGACTACTTTGGCTTGCCTATGTATTCATTACGTATATTACAAAGTTCATGAAATCTTCTTATCCCATCCTCTCTTCATGTTTATGGCCATCACAAATATCTCCAACTTTCCTCACAGGCTCTTCCTCTTAGCCATCCCACCCTCTGCCATCATCAGTAGTCACTTTAACATACATGGTTATCTTTCCAATGTCTGGGATCACAAATACTGCTTTCTCCAGGAAGCCTTTTATGATCCTTCCAGGTATAAATAATCTTTTCACCACCTGGATTCTCACATTTCATCTACTCTAGTTTTAGAGCCTATAAAACATTCCGAACGCCTTGTACTTTAGTTCTATTTTTGCATATCTTATATCTAGTACTCCTGGAAGACCAAGGTTATGCCCAGTTTACCTCAGTATTGCCCACAGCAATCAATCTAGCCCTTTACATATCCTAGCTCTTCCAAAAGCTTTATTAACTTTATCAATATTCCTAGAAGCAAAGATGCAGCCACACAATTAACAGTTTTTGCAGTCGAGGACCTTGAGGCTGGGTTTAGTTTGTAAGAACTCTGTGACTTCAAAGCCTGATCATGCACAAAGGTGTCATATCAATATCTTGCTGTGCTTTTGTTCTCGTTTTAATGATAATTTTCTGAGAAGAAGAGGAAATGAAAGATGTTGTCAGCACTATTTTCACAGTTCTTAAAGTATCTTGAGTATTTTTAAAAATCTATATTAAAGTTATAATGAAGTCCTAGTTGCCATGGCACTGAGAAGAATAGGAAGCATTACTTCTGAGGCCAACTTTCCATTCCCTTTTATTTATTTTCTGTTTTCCATTCTTATACAAAGAAAGATGTGAAATACCACATTTATTTTTCCCCAATTTTTAGCTCACCCTTAAATTTAAAAATGTACTATATTAAAGTTAGAGACAGTAATGGGAAATAAATCATAATCAAATTGATGTAAATAAAATCATAAGCCGAAGGGGCTTCCCTGGTGGTTCAGTGGTTAAGAATCTGCCTGCCAATGCAAGGGACACTGGTTCGATCCCTGGTCTGAGAAGATCCTCATGTCATGAGGCAACTAAACCCACGCACCACAGCTACTGAAGCCCAAGCACTCTGTAACCTGTGCTCCGCAACAAGAGAGGCCACTGCCGCGGGAAGCCTGAGCGCCGCAACTAGAGAGCAGGCCCCGCTCGCGAGAACGAAGACCCAGTGCGGCCGAAAATACGAAGAAATGAAATAAACGTAAGATGGACAAGTGGCACCCACAAACACGAATAGTTTACATCAGCCTCAAAATAACTATTAAAAAGAAGTATTTTCAAAATCACATGAAAAAAATATAGCCAAAATTTTGCCAAAGGCTTGACATATGTATAATTCTGGATTTATACAAATTAAGTGCAAAAATGTGAAAATGATCAAAGACTTTGCTAAATCTTTCCACTTCACCACAGGTAAGCATAACCAGGCTGCCTATCTGAGAAGGAAGGCAGGGTAGGAAATGTAACCAACAGCCCAGATCCAGCACAGGCAGGATTAATACTGTCAGCTCCTATGGGGCCAAATCTCAGGTAGGAAGCAATGAGGCTGATCATGGTACTGGTTCTCCCAAACTAATTAAACTAGAGTTCTTATAACCACTTTTTCCTTTCTACTTATGGAAATAAAAGGGTATAGGTGCTATGAGCATCTTCTAACCCTGCATTGCTAAAAACAGCCTAGTGTAGGGGGCTGGAAGTGAAACAAGGTTTCAGTCCTTTGTTCCCCAGATCTACTGACGTGTCTTAAATCAACATGTACATGGTTAAGACACAAAACTCCCTCTATCCCATCAGGAAAATATACATCTTCCATAGACAAGTTCCTTGGGGGGAAAAAAGGTAGGAGGGGACTGGCTTTTAGAGATCAGGTTCTCCTCATAAAAGCAGACGTTCAAACGTCAACATCTAAAGATCAGTCCTTAAAAACTCTAAACCTACTATAAATAGCTACGGATTTGTATCTATTTTTAGTATCAAACATTTCTTCTACCAGATTGAACTGTATTTATAATCACTAGTCAAATATTCTTAATCCCAGGCACACAGGCTCATAATACTTTTTAAAATAGACTTTTTAAAAAGTGCCTCTGCAGTTAGACTTACTGAGATAGGCATAGAGAGGACATGTTTCTGAAGGGACCAAATCTAAAAGCAGAAGTCTTAAGGCACAAAAGTCTGAAGGCTGTTTTCTTTATAAGTTTGTGGTTGTCCACAAAGACTTCATTTGGCCATGCCCCAAATCTAAAAAGGGTAAATTACTTCCAATACTAATCAAATGTGACTATCACATATTTTAGAAAAGAGGTTTTGCCTATAGCTCCCAAATTTTAAGCTTCCAAGACTCCCTAACCTAACAGTGGAGTTTTCCTATTAGAAGCTTCAGGATGGCTAAGAGTGGTTTCGAATAAGAACAAGGTAGGATAAACAGGAGTTAGGTGGGAAAAAAAAAAAAAAAAAACTATGTTTTTACTGGCCTTTCCTGAGTTTATCCATTTTACATATTATTTTATTAGATAACCCCTATTGATTTCATTTGAGAAGGACCTGGCAACCCACTCCAGTATTCTGGCCTGGAGAATCCCATGGACAGAGGAGCCTGGCAGGATATAGTCCATAGCACTGCAAAGAACCAGACACAACTGAAACAACTTACCATGCACACACACACAGTGATTTCATTTGGAGGAAGGATTTCAAATGTTGCAAAATATTGAAAATTTCTGTCCTTGATCATAAAGTCAGCCCACAAGGAAATCATTGAGTTGGATAGTCCAAAATAGCCATCACCAGTCAGTTCTTCCATTCTCAACCAGTTTCCTCTGATGACAATCCAGAGCAATTAACAAAGGGATATTGTTCTCATAAGTCTAGAAAAATCCAGTTCCCTTATGTTACGAACATATGACATAAAGACTACTAACCAAATAACCCTTTATTTTGGCAAATTTGAAGACCACAAAATATGATTGTGAGCCGCCACTACTCACAGGGGAGATTTAATAGTGTTACAGGGCCAATGCTAGGGCTCTGTGGAATAAAGAAATCTATTTTCAGCTGGAATTCTCAGCCAGAAGCATCTTCCCACTCAGAAGTGTGTGAAATGCTTGCCATCACCATGACTCCTGACCACTGGACTCTCACTGCAGAGATGCAGAAGCAGAAAGGTAACACACATCAATGGCCTCCAGCCAAAGACCACTAGGAACTCATCTGCAGTTGACAAACTGGGTTTATTATGTTGCCGGGAGCCAGAACACACACCAGAGGGAAGCATAAGCATCTCAGTAAGAGAACTTTAGAAAGAACCTATTAACAGGATTTAGGCTTTGGCAGGATAATTTGGAGGAGGATCTAGAGAATTGGGCTTTTTAAAAATTGGATGCTGTCAGAAAACAAGGACAACTCCATGACTGAATATCATAACAATTCTCACTTACAGTAGGGTATACTAGGGCAGACATAAAGCTGTAATTGGTAAAGAATTAGCTATCACTCATAAAAGATAATCTTGACAAAGATTCAAAAAAGGTCATGCTAGACAGAACAGATACGGTTCTTGGCCACAGTGGGTGAAAATCACTGTTAATTCCTTCATGCAGAACACTTTGATGCTGATTTCAGAAACGCACAGAATAATATTTTAGATATCATGTATATCTATGTCTGGGCTTCCCTGGTGGTGAAGGTGATAAAGAATCTGCCTGCAATGCAGGAGACCTAGATTTGATCCCTGGGTTGGGAAGATCCCCTGGAGAAAGGAATGGCTACTCACTCCAGCATTCTTGTCTAGAGAACCACATGGACAGAAAAGCCTGGTGGGCTACAGTCCATGGGGTCACAGAGTCAGACACTATTCTGACATCTTTTTTATATCACATTCTAGACCTTGGCTATGCATATGTCACTTAAGGCAATTTTCTCTCTTCCTCCATAATGTCCAAGTTAAGGGAGCTTTCCTGTGATCATTTCACGCTGCTGCTGCTGCTGCTAAGTTGCTTCAGTCATGTCCAACTCTGTGTGACCCCATAGACGGCAGCCCACCAGGCTCCCCCGTCCCTGGGATTCTCCAGGCAAGAACACTGGAGTGGGTTGCCATTTCCTTCTCCAATGTCTTCTCCGGATCATTTCATAGTTACCTGGAATAAGTAGTATTCAGTCAAGTTTCTGATGTTCAGAGGAATAGGAACAGCTAAGTATTACTACTTGCTTTTCAAACTATCTGGGGTAAATTGTTTCTTTTCTCCCGGATTGGCCTTGGGCTGATAATTTTGTAAAATACAAGGAAAACTAATTACTAGGAAAAAACAAAAAAGACACAAAATAGCAGCTTCAGCTTTTTTTTTTTTTTTTTACTGTTAGGTCCAACACAAGTATAATAACTATGTCAAGGTGTCACAAAGTTTCTTTATATAGTCTCACCTTCAGTATTTATCTTGACCTGGGTGTATGGACACTCTTTGAGCAGTACTGTTATTTTATTTTATTTTTTAAAAATCACAGCTTTCTGTTTAATGTAAATTAATTCTGTCTCAGACTGCTACCTATTTCAAATATATATAGTTTGCCGCAAGGTAGCATTAGAGAAAAAGAGGTAAGGAGTTTCACTCAGGGAAAAGGCCATGGGAAGAGCTTCCCAATCTCAGTGAAAAATAAATACCTGTGGCTGCTCCTTATGACTAAGAGTTTCAAAAGACCCACACAGATAATCAGATCACAGGAATCCCATCAACAATAATCTACAATAGACCCATCCAGATAGGGCTTCACTGGCATTCTCTTCCATGTCAGGAAACTTCACTTCATCTTGCTGAGCAGAGATGGTCCCATTGGCATTTTTAGGCCAGCAGGGGCTCTGCTTTCTGCTAAGACAACTTAGATTTGGTTATAATCCCAGAGTTTCCCAGGGAAATGGCTTTCTAGCCCATCAGCTTAATCCTCAGGCAGCTATGTGATCTCAGCATCCCTGTTCCTCTTCCTAAGGTCAAGAAGGTCAAACTTAAATCCCCTACACAGCAAGTTAAAGGAATAAAAAAGGGTTTCAGAATCTGCTAATTAGCCAAGTTTATTTACATTCACATCAGTTTTACTTCCTGCTGTATTCCAGCTAATGTGCTTATTCTATCCAATGCAATTTTAAGAATTTGTCCCCAGCTTAATGAAGTAGTAGTCATCACTCTATTGATCTGCTCTCTATTACTGAGCTTTAGTCCCACCATCATCTTCATTCTTCCTCCATAGCTGCTATGAGCTGGAAACTCTAAAAAGCCTTCTGTTCAGGTACACCCGCATAGTCAGCACTGCCTGCTATAGGCTGGACTCCTCTCTTTTCCAAGGTCAAGCTCAAGGCCTGAGACATGTATGCCTGCTTAGAAACTCTGTCCCCATTCATAAAATCTCTCCAGAAGATACTTCCCTTCATCACAACTTTTTTTAAGTTGAACATAATTCTAGTATGCATATGTGTGTGTGTGTATACACATACATGTATACCAGATATTTTGACACTTAAAATCTATGGCAAATTTAACCTCTTTGAGCTCCATGAGAATGGTAATCATGACCATTCCTTTCATCATTTCACAATGTCTGGAATAGCACTTGCCCAGAATTGACTTCTCAGAAATAGGTTTTGATTAATTAAAGGATCAAAGAATGGAACAAATAAATACACTGGTTGAGCTGTGCACACACACACAAACAGACACACTGTGTCAATGTACACATGTCAACAATTAGCACCATACCTTAAAAATGAGAAACCAATCCTAATATTAATATATATGCATACTTTATACCTATTTTCCTCTTCCTTACAACTATTGCCCTATATTTCTGTATCTATGATTTGATAATTTGACATGTACAGTAAGAAAAATAGTGACTGCTAAGTCAGGTTTAAAAATTCACTATTAAAATAATTTTCTTGCCTTTTGCCTTCCTTAAACTGATTTTCAAGTTTCAAATTTCCTAGTCCAAGCTTCAGTCTTAACCAGGGAGATAAGAAGTACTTTAAAATAACATTGAATTAAGTTTTATACTCAATATACTTTACTTAGAAGTATTATAAAATAGAACCTTTTATAGAATTTATTTCCTCTTATACTCTAGTAGTGTTGAATCAAGCTCTTAGTGAATATTTTAAACTTTGTCTTCTAGAAGATGTTTTCTTTCTATTGTTTTCGTCAGTAATTTAGTTGTCAGATCTATTAAACATTTGTGCAGAATGAGAAGAATCTCAGAGATTCCTTGTGCCTTCAAACCCTATAGCATGGTCTAGCACCAAATGTGATGCTGTGACTCTTAAACTCAAAGGGTCCAACTAGGAGACCTGCCACACATGCTCTATTCAGTTTTCCGTTCAGGCTTCTAAAGCCCTATAGAACATCTGGAGGCAGTACAAGACCTCCAAATAAAGCCTGCCACCATGAACCCACCAGGCCTTGAGTAAAAAATATGGCATCATAACTTCTTTGGGTTGTGCTTATGCATTAAAGGGATAGTAGCAGAAGATTCAAGGTACTGTTAGGGGACCAGCCAAGGCCGAAGGAATACAAGGATTGTTTTGAGAACTCCCAGAAGAGAGACAGAACAAAGAGAATAGCTGTGAACTCCCAAGAAACAGCAGCCTGGCAACCACAGAAAGAAAAATGGTTGCTCTTTTTGAACAAAGGCTTGGAGTCAACTATGAATGGAAGAGGCATAAACATTGACACACTTCTCAAATAACATCTGGAGATAGAAGACAAAAATATTTCACATCTTCAGAGCGTGTGAAGAAGGGTCAGTTACTATTAGCCTCAACCACAAAAGTGAAGAACAATATATGGCTATTTCATTCAAAAGCAAGAGAAAACGAATCAAAGCCACCACAGAGAGAGAACTCCACCTCAGGTTCATACACTAATGCCATTTGAACAAATTCTGCCAGAGAAGCACCATTTCCCATTTCAGCAGGCTGCTGCTGCTGCTGCGGCTACATCGCTTCTTCTGCGGGGTGTGCAAAAGAATGCTTGCTAAATATTTTCTTTAATAAAATACCTAATGTTTCCTCACAAGAAGGGAAATACTATCATTTTGAAGGAATCTATGCTTCTTTAAAAAGTTGTCAGGATGATTTTAAAGAAATACGGAAATAAAATTCCCAATGGGACGCAAGTGGACATATAAGCAAAGAATGCTAAAATAGTTGTCTTTGGTTTCTTAGGCTAATGTCTTCATGTCAAAATGAAGCCAAAGCACACATCTTTGACAGTGAAATGCTTTCTAATGTTTCTTCCTGAACTTGAAATATAATAATGAGGCTTTCTTTCCACCTCTACCTTCCAAACCATGCTGAAGCCATGCTGCACTTCCAAACACCTGCAAACACAGAGACACAAAAGGCAAGGAGTCTTACCAGACCATCACAGTTGCTAATGGCAACAGAAGTTCCTGGAATGTCCATGATGTCACCAACATAAGCACAGTTGGTCTGCAAAGGCTCTGTTTTCCAGATTCTGTCCGAAGTACTTCCTGGTTGATGGTCATTAATGGGGTTGGTTATATTCCCAGGCACTGGAGATGCCTCATGCCATTCCACAACAGCACCAGGAGCTACCAGCTGAGTGTTGGGCTTCAGTCGCAGATGAAAATCTCTTCCGAATGCCGTGACGTTAAAGAACAATTGCTCAGAGTTGGAAGACACGTCCCTCGTTGACCTCTTTTTGTGATTTGCAGAAAGAATGTGGGAGAGATAGCGTCCTTCAAAATTTGTGCTGACAGGAGTCACCAGCTCATACTCTCTCTGTCTCTTTATTGGTAAATCTGTGGGGTGAAAAAACAGAACTGTAGAATCCTGTGTAACAAGAGAACACGGGAGGATGTAACACAGGCATCAAGGGCCCAGCTCACAAGACCACACCTCAAGTTGCATAGTAAATATATTCTTGAATCGTCTCATAAGCAGTAGGTTGTGAGAACTCAAATCATTTCTCAAACACATTTAGGTAACTCTGTGTTAATCATTTTTTTTTAATTTTTAAAAAATTTCACTACATGTGGATACCATGTCATTTATGTGTTTGAGAATATGAATAAAATAACTTTCCATAAATTGTATCAAGCTTGCTTATAATCAAGACATACACTCAATTAATGTATCATTGACATAACTAATAACTGCTATAGACTTTTAACAAGCTTGCTACTATGTAGAAGATATTTTTCCTAATTGCTTTTATTTTTTCTTTGTAAGAATCCTAGAATTTATACTTATCACAATAGTTTTGTGTATTAAACACAATGTACTTTGTACTATATCTACCATTGGCCTGTAATTTATACACTGCAGCTTATGGCGCTGCAAATGATACATATTTTTCTACCATACCAACCCTAATAAGCATACTTCACAGGTAAGGAAACTGAGATTCAGGAGGTGTGTGTCCAAGGTCACATAACTGTGAAGCTCAGCTATATCTTCACATTGCACTCCAAAGCCCATACACTTCCTCTGCTTTATCATGTTTGTGTCCCATAAATCACAGAACATTCTCAGCAAATGAGGAGAATGGAGTAAAAAGAACCATCTATAAGTTGAATACACAAGTACTGGTTAGTCAAGAGCAAACAGCACTGTTATTTTGTACCATACTCCTTGCACGGGAAAGATCCTCATTTGAATACGAATCCAATATTAAGGGTCCACTTTATAACATGGGTGGCCACTCACATGTTTAACTGAATTGCACAATTAGAATGTAACTGTTTGGCCAAGTTTAGCCAAACGTGAGTATTGTGTCCACTAAGATGCAAACATCCTTGGGAAAGGCAATACATTAAATGAACCGTTTCTTCCTTAACAGAAACAATTTTGAAGGCAGAAGGAAACAAGCAAGGCAACAAGAATGAAGAAAGAACACATGGAAAGGAAAATCTAAGAGCATGAATTTAAAAGTTCTCCACTTTCATAATTCTAGCCTCAGACAGCCCTATAGGCATGACAAAGTAGGTATGAAAAAAACTATATGATTCACAAAGATTCCTCACCTATGGAAGCTTCATGATGTTATCTAATACATTAGCATATTGGACCCATAAATGAATCTACAGCCTATGTTCTTAAAGTGTTTTATAAAATCACTGTGAAAGGTGAAGTCACTCAGTCGTGTCCAACTCTTTAAGACCCCATGGACTGTAGCCCACCAAGCTCCTCCATCCATGTGATTTTCCACACTGGAGTGGGTTGCCATTTCCTTCTCCAGGGTATCCCTCTGACCCAGGGATCAAACTAGGGTCTTCCACATTGCAGGCAGACTCTACCATCTGAGACACCAGGGAATCCCATAAAGTGAAAGTCACTCAGTCATGTCCAGCTCTTTGTGATCCCACAAACTATACAGTCCTTGGAATTCTCCAGGCCAGAATACTGGAGTGGGTAGCTCTTCCCTTCTCCAGGGGATCTTCCCAACCCAGGGATCGAACCCAGATCTCCCACATTGCAGGTAGATTATTTACCAGCTGAGCTACCAGAGAGGCCCCAACAATCACTAAGTTTTCATTATTTTCCTACTTTTTAAATAACTCAAACAACACGTAAAGTACCAGAAGACAAATGAAGGTATTTTGCAACCTGGAAATTCCTTGAGTGCATGTTTGTTACCATTACACCACTTATAATGACCAGTGCATTTAAACATAATACCTGTTTTTATCAAGTGTATACAGCAAGTGACACAGTTGTACATATTCACTAGGCAGAGAAGGAGTGAGGAGGGTCATATCACAGAGTAAAGTGAAGCCTGCTTCCAGGGAGCAGAAGCAACCCAATTCCTGCCTCTCTACAGTCTCTCTACATCATGAAGACCTGCATAGGTGTTGGTGTATGCACAGACACACAGATTCGGTCTCCCTTACAACCAAATCCATGAGAACACTTTCATAAATTCTGGCTGAGAGAAATAACTTCAAATTTGAGAGAATGCACTCAAGTGTCACAGAAGCAGGGTGATGGAGGGAGAAGCTTCCACAGGAAGGGATGAACTGGGCTCTTGGAGGTGGACTGACACAGCCAACCCCAAACTAATTCCTGGAGGATAAGTAATTCCCCATTTAACTCAGTATTCCCAATATCATCTCATACACGACTTTGTCCTCGCCAGGGTCTCTTATCAGTAGGATGTGTTTACCATGTATGAGTTAGTAATGCAGGTAACTAGAGCACATTTGCTTCATCTCTGCTGATCCACAACACTGACTTAACTATCCACGGCCCAGGAGCATCTCGCTGCATCAATGATTCCAGTTGTAACTCATTCTTTAACCATCGGTTTACTGTTTCGGAGAAAGAAAGAACAACATTTCATTTTAATGCACGGATTTCTCATCTCCATTGAAGGGAATTCACGCAACCAAAATCTAGACAATATACTGATGCCTGGATTAAGCAACAGAACAATTAGAAAATTTAGGAAAAATGCAGGGCATCTCCTCCACACCTAAGAGGATACCCAGCGTTTCATACTGACAGTAAGCCATATATCCTAAATTTTCTAGGGCGAATTCATTTTTCCACTGTCAGACAATATGTTCTGAACTTTTATTCAAAATAAGAATGGTATGTTTGTATAGAGCTTTGTCTTATCCAACTTTAAATAATAAACCATTCCTAAAATGTACACATAAGAAACACTTTTGAAATTAAACTCTGAATGAGTCATTTCCCAGGTGGGAATTAAAGAAAAAGATGCATTTAATATTCCCTCAAGCTACCACCCCGTAGGACAGGAGTTAATGGAACTGACAAAGGAGCTACCCAGTCACCGGCCATGTATTACAGAATAAATACCAGGCACTGTGCTTGGTCCTGGGGAATAAACCTTCTCTAGTTCTTACAACAATCACAGTTGGTAAGTATTATTACCCTTAATTTATAAATGAGAAAGCAGACCAAGAAAGCCTAACACATAGCAAACAAGGAGCCAAAGAAAATTTTCATTTCTGATCATCTTGACACTGAAGATCACACTCATTCACAATAGAGGAACATCTTGCTGGCAATTTCTAATTGAAGACCTGAGTTATAAAGGAAAACAAGAATGATGATGGCCTATCTGCAGCCAACCAACCAATTTTTCCTCTACTGCAGCTTTAAAAACTTTGTAAAAGGCTCTTAAATTCTAGGTCTTGGGGAGAAAAATAAAGGGACGGGTGGGTAAAGCTCAAAGTTATCAATGGTAATCTCACGCTACAATCACATATGCAACCAATGTTAATTTACTGCATTCAGAAATGATACATTTCCCAGCACCAAATACTTCCACAAAGCAACACAGTGTAGGGCCAAGGAACAGATTACAGTGTTAGAAAGCAGCAAGTCTACACGGGAACTTGAGCAAGTTCTTTATTCTAAAGGCTCAGCTTCCTCAATTGTTAACCACTGCTGCTGCTGCTGTTGCTGCTAAATCACTTCAGTCGTGTCCGACTCTGTGCGACCCCATAGACGGCAGCCCACCCGGCTCTCCCATCCCTGAGATTCTCCAGGCAAGAATACTGGAGTGGGTTGCCATTTCCTTCTCCAATGCATGAAAGTGAAAGTGAAAGGGAAGTCGCTCAGTCCTGTCTGACTCCTAGTGACCCCATGGACTGCAGCCTACCAGGCTCCTCTGTCCATGGGATTTTCCAGGCAAGAGTACTGGAGTGGTTTGCCATTGCCTTCTCCACAATTGTTAACTAGAGGTTAGTAATAGTTATAATGTCATAGGAGAGGTTTAAATGAGATTAAAATTTAAAACTAAAGGATTCTGTAAGTTTTAACTATTTTAACTTAAATGTAAATTAGCTACTTATTAGGATTCTCCAGGCAAGAGTACTGGAGTGGGTTGCCATTTCCTTCTCCAGGGGATCTTCCCAACCCAGGGATTGAACCCAGGTCTCCCACATTCCAGGCAGACACTTTAACTTCTGAGCCACCAGGGAAGTCCATTCAAATATTCAGTTCAGATCACTTCAGTCGCTCAGTTGCGTCCAACTCTTTGAGACGCCATGAATCGCCGTACGCCAGGCCTCCCTGTCCATCACTAATACCCGGAGTTCACTCAGACTCACATCCATCGAGTTGGTGATGCCATCCAGCCATCTCATCCTCTGCTGTCCCCTTCTCCTCCTGCCCCCCAATCCCTCCCAGCATCAGGGTCTTTCCCAATGAGTCAACTCTTCACATAAGGTGGCCAAAGTACTGGAGTTTCAGCTTCAGCATCATTCCTTCCAAAACAATCCCAGGTCTGATCTCCTCTAGAATAGACTGGTTGGATCTCCTTGCAGTCCAAGGGACTCTCAAGAGTCTTCTCCAACACCACAGTTCAAAAGCATCAGTTCTTCAGCGCTCAGCCTTCTTCACAGTCCAACGCTCACATCCATACATGACCACTGGAAAAACCATAGCCTTGACTAGACGGACCTTAGTCAGCAAACTAATGTCTCTACTTTGCATTATGATATCTATGTTGGTCATAACTTTCCTTCCAAGGAGTAAGCGTCTTTTAATTTCATGGCTGCACTCACCATCTGCAGTGATTTTGCAGCCCAAAAAAATAAAGTCTGACACTGTTTCCACTGTTTCCCCGTCTATTTCCCATGAAGTGATGGGACCAGATGCCATGATCTTTGTTTTCTGAATGTTGAGCTTTAAGCCAACTTTTTCACTCTCCTCTTTCACTTTCATCAAAAGGCTTTTTAGTTCCTCTTCACTTTCTGCCAAAAGGGTGGTAACATCTGCATATCTGAGATTATTGATATTTTCCCCAGCAATCTTGATTCCAGCTTGTGATTCTTCAGGCCCAGCGTTTCTCATGACGTATTCTGTATAGAAGTTAAATAAGCAGGATGACAATATACAGCCTTGACGTACTCCTTTTCCTATTTGGAACCAGTCTGTTGTGCCATGTCCAGTTCTAACTGTTGCTTCCTGACCTGTATATAGGTTTCTCAAGAGGCAGGTCAGGTGGTCTGGTATTCCCATCTCTTTCAGAATTCTCCACAGTTTATTGTGATCCACATAGTCAAAGGCTTTGGCATAGTTAATAAGGCAGAAATAGATGTTTTTCTGGAACTCTTTTGCTTTTTCGATGATCCAGCGGATGTTGGCCATTTGATAGCTGGTTCCTCTGCCTTTTCTAAAACCAGCTTGAACATCAGGAAGTTCACGGTTAATGTATTACTGAAGCCTGGCTTGGAGAATTTTGAGCATTACTTTACTAGCGTGTGAGATGAGTGCAATTGTGCGGTAGTTTGAGCATTCTTTGGCATTGCCTTTCTTTGGGATTGGAATGAAAACTGACCTTTTCCAGTCCTGTGGCCACTGCTGAGTTTTCCAAATTTGCTGGCATATTGAGTGTAGCACTTTCACAGCATCATCTTCCAGGATTTGAAATAGCTCAACTGGAATTTCATCACCTCCACTAGCTTTGTTTGTAGTGATGCTTTCTAAGACCCACTTGACTTCACATTCCAGGATGTCTGGCTCTAGGTGAGTGATCACACCATCGTGATGATCTTGGTCTTAAAAATCTATTTTGTGCAGTTCTGTGTATTCTTGCCACCTCTTCTTAATATTTCTACTTCTGTTAGATCCATACCATCTGTCATTTATTGTGCCCATCTTTGCATGAAATGTTCCCTTGGTATCTCTAATTTTCTTGAAGAGATCTCTAGTCTTTCCCATTCTGTTGTTTTCCTCTATTTCTTTGCATTGATAGCTACAGTAGGCTTTCCTATGTCTTCTTGCTATTCTTTGGAACACTGCATTCAGATGCTTATATCTTTCCTTTTCTCCTTTGCTTTTTGCTTCTCTTCTTTTCACAGCTATTTGTAAGGCCTCCCCAGACAGCCATTTTGCTTTTTTGCATTTCTTTTCCATGGGGATGGTCTCGATCCCTGTCTCCTGTACAATGTCACAAGTCTCAGTCAATAGTTCATCAGGCACTCTATCTATCAGATCTAGTCCCTTAAATCTATTTCTCACTTCCACTGTATAGTTGTAAGGGATTTGATTTAGGTCATACCTGAATGGTTTAGCGGTTTTCCCTACTCTCTTCAATTTAAGTCTGAGTTCAGCAATAAGGAGTTCATGATCTGAGCCACAGTCAGCTCCTGGTCTTGTTTTTTTTGACTGTATAGAGCTTCTCCATCTTTGGCTGCAAAGAATATAATCAGTCTGATTTCAGTATTGATCATCTGGTGATGTCCATGTGTAGAGTCTTCTGTTGTGTTGTTGAAGAGGGTGTTTGCTATGACCAGTGCATTTTCTTGGCAAAACTCTGTTAGTCTTTGCCCTGCTTCATTCCATATTCCAAAGCCAAATTTGCCTGTTACTCCAGGTGTTTCTTGACTTCCTACTTTTGCATTCCAGTCCCCTATAATGAAAAGGACATCTTTTGGGGGTGTTATTTCTAAAAGGTCTTGTAGGTCTTCATAGAACTGTTCAACTTCAGCTTATTCAGCATTACTGGTTGGGGCATAGACTTGGATTAATGTGATATTGAATGTGGTCCACTGGAGAAGGGAATGGCAAACCACTTCAGTATTCTTGCCTTGAGAACCCCATGAACAGTATGTAAAGGCAAAATGATAGGATACTGAAAGAGGAACTCCCCAGGTCAGTAGGTGCCCAATATGCTACTAGAGATCAGTGGAGAAATAACTCCAGAAAGAATGAAGGGATGGAGCCAAAGTAAAAACAATACCTAGCTATGGATGTGACTGATGATAGAAACAAGGTCCAACGCTGTAGAGAGCAATATTGCATAGAAACCTGGAATGTCAGGTCCATGAATCAAGGCAAATTGGAAGTGGTCAAGCAAGAGATGCCAAGAGTGAACATCAACATTCTAGGAATCAGTGAACTAAAATGGACTGGAATGAGTGAATTTAACTCAGATGACCATTATATCTACTACTGCGGGCAGAAATCCCTCAGCAGAAATAGAGTAGCCATCATGGTCAACAAAAGGGTCCGAAATGCAATACTTGGATGCAGTCTCAAAAACGACAGAATGATCTCTGTTCGTTTCCAAGGCAAACCATTAAAATATTACCCAAGTGGAATTTTAAAATGCAAAACTAGGGACTCCCCTGGTGGTCCAGTGGTTAAGAGTCTGAGCTTCCAGTGCAAGGGGCATGGGTTTGATCCCTGGTCTGGGAACTATGATCCCACATCCCTGAGATGTAGCCAAGAAAGTATAAATAAAATAAAGTGCAAAACTCTACAAGTGTCGTCCTGGATGGCTGAAGGGCCACAGTTACAGACATGTAAAGGTTTTTGTGAGCCATAAGTTCCATAAGCACAAAGAGCCAGGGTCATGGTAAAGCCACATTGTGGTCACTGATCACTCAAGAATGACTCAGAAGCCTTGAATTTTGATTCAACCCACTGGCATCTCTGCATGCCTGGTCCATCCTGCTCTCCTATCCCCAGTATAGATGAACTGTCTGTGGTCTTACTTAGGAGCAAAGCCTCCACTCGTGTACACAACCTAGCCCCTCTTGCCTTTGCAAGACAGCTTCAGCAACTGTCCTCTCTTTCTTTCCTCATCAATTTTCCCCATCACTAGACTGTCCCCACCAGCGAATAAATAAGTTGCCATATTTCCCACCTTTAACAAACACACAAAAACCTTCTTGATGCCACATCCATCTCTAGCTAATTTCCTATTACTTCACTGCCCTTTACAGCAAAAAATTTCCAAAAAATTGACTGTATTAGATTTCTCCAAATCCTCTCTTTCCAATCTTGTTCTTTCTTGAACCCAGCCCAGTCATGCGCTTGCCAAAGTCACTAGTAACTCCGCAGTACTAAAACCGATGGTCCTGACTCCATCTTCTTACTTGCTCTGTTTCTCTTTCCTAAGAAACACCCCTTTTCTTTAGCTTCTAAAACACCATTCTCTACTGGTGCTCATCTTTTTCTCAGTGGTCTCCTCCATTCTCCCTTCTCACATCCCTCTATTCTCATGACTGATACACACTGGAGTGCCGCAGGACCTGGTCACAGACTCCTCTTCTGCGTGTACCCTCTCTAGCGTGGTGTGCTCATTCTGTCTCATGACTTCGAATGCCTTCACCATCGTGTACCTCCAGCCCGAGATTCCTCCATGAGTCCTGCTCTCATCAATTCAGCTGCCCCTGGATCCTCTTCCTGTGCATAGTCATTAGGCACATCAACACCTCCAAAAGTCAACTCCCCACTCCCAAACTTGCACCTCCTCACCGAGTCAGTAGATGGCAACTCCATCCTCCCAGTTACTCAGACCAAAACCTCGACGAAATCATCCTTGATTCTTCTCACACCACATACAAAATCTTTTAACAAATTTTATTGACTCTACCTTCAAAATACATCCAGACTCTGATGACCACTCACCACCTCCCCTACTGCTACCCGAGTCCACACCACCATGCTCCCCTTCACAAGTCATCCTCAAACCAGAGCCAGAGGGATACAAACGGAAGATCATGTCACCCTTCTCAAAACTCATTTCACTCAGAGTAAGATGGCTTGCAAGGTCCAGCCCTGGGAAATCTCACATCTCAAGGTCACTGTGCTCACCATTTCCTCTGCCGAAATATCTTCCCCTGACAACTGCATGGCTCAGCCCTCCATGCCTTCAGGTCTTCACTTACACTTGGCCCTCCCACTGTCTTTCCTGACCCCAGGAACCATCTCATTACTATCTTGCTTCTGCATTTTACTTTTCTCCATAAAACTTGTCACCATCTCACATACTATATATTTTATATATGTCTGTTTGATCACTTCTTAATGTGCCTGCTTAGTCACTCAGTCATGTCTGATTCTTTGCAACCCCATGGACTATAGCCCACCAGGATTCTCTGTCTGTGGAATTCTCCAGGCAAGAATATTGGAGTGGGTTTCCATTCCCTTCTCAAGGGATCTTCCCAACCCAGGGATCAATCCTGGGACTCCTGCATTGCAGGCAGATTCTTTACCATCTGAGCCACCAAGAAAATCCTTGTTTCTTTATTATACCTGCTAGCATCCAAGCTTCAAGGGGAAGCTTGAAGCTTCTCCTCACTATAGTTCTCCAGTGCCTAAAACTAACTCTAAAGTCACCCAATAAATATCTGTGAATGAATAAATGAGAGCAACTTGAGCCTAAAGAAGCACCAAAAATTAGAATGTGTCCTCTTTTCCCCAAACAGTAATTATCATCAAGTGATTGATGACAGCAAACCACACAAGTTGTCATAAACCTCTATAGCCCGAATCTGCTTGACAATGTGGGGGATATTTCTCACGGTGTCTGCTGGCCTATAAATTCAAACATTTCACAATATCCTGAACTTACATTTTAAGCCACTAAGAACAACAACAAAAGTGTATCTAATCATTAAAACAGATCTCCTGGAATGCAAACACAGAGCCCCCTCATACTGAGGAACCAGAGGCAGGAAATTAGCCCCTCCTCTGCAATCCCTCTGGATATTCATAGAATTATAACCACACAGTCAAAAAATAAACAAGACCTTGAAAAACCATCTCATCCTTGCCTCTTTCTTACAACTAAGGTATCTCAAATAGAAAACATCATGTTTTCTTAAGGTAGGGGTGCAGTGCCTTTCACCTGCTCCCGTTCTCTGTAAGGGAAGATTTTTCTCTGAATATCCTGACCTCTCTGCCCTCCTTAACTCACTCTTCCCCAGTGAAGAGGCATGATGGATGTGAATAGCCAGTCTGGGAAAAATAAGCAGCCTATGAAGCTCAGCATGCCCTCACCATCATTCTTCCCGGGAAGGAAGGACCCTGTTAAGGACCCTGTCCTTTCTGATAAGGACCCTGTTCTCTTTCACTTCACGCCCCTATACCCTGGTTCAGGCCCTGTCTCAGCCCAGCAGTCCTGACAGACTCACATGGGTTGAGGTGTCTGTCAGCGGGCCCACTGCCTGCCTGTGCAAGAGCCTTGTGCTCCACCCTGGCCTCTTTTGTAAGAGATCTTTTAACCATGTTTTCAGATTTGCTATTTCTCAACATGTTCAGACCAGGCAGGTCAGAGTATGTTTAATTGTGATTCTGGACACTAAGACTTTTGATATCATCACTCACCTGAAAAAATTAGAGCAATAGACTTTAATTCACAGACTTGCTGTAAGAATTGAATGGCCTAATCCAAAGTGCTGAACACAGTATCCAGCACTTAGTAAGTGCTCAATAAATGTTAATAATAATTAATATTACCCTGTTATTTTTTCCTGAATAGTTTTGACTGCTGCTGCTGCCGTGGTAATAGTTTCAATTAATTGATCATTATTTCAGGATAAGATTAATTAGAAAACTGATATCTTTATTTCTAAGTCAGACCTGAAAATTGCTTAGGATACTATCTACTAATCAAATCCCCTCACTTCACACATAAGAAACTGAAACTCAAAGTTAGGTAATTTAGCCTGAATCAAAAAGTTAAGCCATCATTTAAGGCTCTCTGCATTCTGCCTCTAACTTCTTTTTGATATCATCTCCCATATTACCTAAAGCAACATGCTAATGTGCTCACTACATCTTAATCACACAACTGATTAATCACTCTTGACTTTAGAGACTCCTGCACTCTACTGCATTGAAAGGTCTGTTGCTTTCTCTCCATCTACTCAAAGCTAACCCAAGCCTCACGGCCTTTCTCAAGCCCCAGCTTTTCTAAGAAAACTTTCCTGCTTACTTGCCTTAAAGTACAGACTTCATGGTCTAAGCTTCCTAGCTCTGTCATACACTGTCTGCATAACAGTTATAAAATAAATCCCTAAGGGTGAGAAGTTATATGCTGATGTCATATCCTTTCAGCAATTTTAAGCAATTTGGGGGCAGAAGTGTGATGTTAAATGTGTTTAAATATCCCCAGTGTACACCAGTTTTGGAGGAAAAAAGAAATTAACATCTATTTTTGGAAGTGGGAATTCCTGGGGAGAGGGCTCTCACAGCATGACCCCATGACCCAGGCTTTGGGATCATCTTAACGCCTTCACACATTTGGCCACATGCACTCACACCTGAGGACAGGCAGCTTGGTATCCTTCTAAATATGTTTTAGGATGCTACACAAATGTAGCGTGTAGCGTCTCCCAGAGGAGCCTAGATGTCCCCAGCATATTACAAAGACCACCATCTAGAACAGCAAGAAAAAACAAGCCTTGAGTAGTACAATCAACCGTGCTAGGACCAAGAATGGCTGCAGAATAAAGTTCTCATGTATCACAGCAATTTTTAGCTGATCTAATTAAAACCAAAGCTACCCAGGCACACAGAATATTGGAATACTTGTGATTGATGCAATGCGGCTTTGCGTGCTAAGTTGTCTCAGTCATGTCTGACTCTTTGCAACCCTATGATCTGCAACCTGCCAGGCTCCTCTGTCCATGGGATTCTCAAGGCAAGAATACTGGAGTGGACTGCCATGTCCTTCTCCCAGGGATCTTCCCAACTCAGGGATCGAATCCGTGTTTCTTATGTTTCCTGCATTCAGGTGGGTTCTTTACCACTAGTGCCACCTGGGAAGCCCAACGTGGCTTTAGTTCCCAAGTAAAGAAGGAGGTGGGGTATGACAGTTGTATATGAAAAGTCTTAAGTCAAAAAGCACTGCATTTGAATGCTGGTTTCAAGCTGATGTGCTCTTTGGCATCCTGTGAACAAATTATGAAAATACAAGGCTCAGACAGGTTACCTGTAAAATAAAAAGAGATAAAACCACATAAAGGGCTTGGTCCATCTAAGAACATCTCAGTAAATGTAAAGTTAGCTGCTGCTACCTACTATCCTCATCCAGCTAGAGCTGTACAAGAAGGAAGTCACTTGTGTCCCAGCTCCCCTCGGGCCTCTCCCCTCTCCATCCCCAACCCAAGCTATTATTTCTGGTGGTTAGGAGGGATCTTGAACACCATGACACCAAATGGCCTGAAGTCCAGACTGGCTCTACGAACACATGCTCCATTACCCAAGTCAGAGACTGGGATTCTCTCCCACGAATTGGCTGATTGCCCTACTATAGAGGCAGTCACACAGGCAATTTCCTTTATCAGGTATAAATTCTCAGTATGCAACAATCTGGCCACAAGAATGAAATCAAATAAGCATTTTCAAGATTTGCTCAAGAAGCCGCTCCAACAACAACATTTCCAAATCCTGAGCCAAGGGTAAGAGAATGAATTTCATTAGAAACGACAGGGACCAGCTGTTCCAAGAGAGATGTGAGTGGGGTGAAGAGTGGACATTAAGAGGACATCACATGCCAGAGGCCTCACCCAGGCTGTAAACACCAACGGAGATGGGGACACATCTTCTTTCAAAGGCAATTAAAAATTAATCATGATAACAGGCTGAAATTCTGAATGCAGCCAAATTCCTTTTTCCTCACTTCATCTCCTCTAAGCTGTTACCACCACAAGGCAGAGAAACACTTTGATGTCTTTTACTTTAGTTGCAAACCTATTTTCACAACTCTTGTGGGGGGGGGGGTTGCTTTTTTTTATACTCATTATTAAGGAAGAACAAATACTTGTGAACTTCAAAATTCTTCTCATTTTTAAAAAAAAATCTGGCTTTTTCATAAATATTTGTTGCAATTGCACAATGTTTATGTTCAAGAGAGTCATTTAGGAAAGAACAGCACATTCTTTAGCATTCCAGAACATGAAATCAGGTAAGAGGAGCTCTTTTACGAAAAGAACAACTATTTTACAGAAATATATCCAAGTATTTTCTTTGTTTGCTACATCTTAAAATAATCAAATAATAACAGGCTAACGAGTTTTTGGGGGGGGGTTTTTTGGTGCTGTGCTGTGTGTGTGCTCAGTTACTCAGTCATGGCCAACTCTTTGAGATTCCAAGGACTGTAGCCCACCAGGCTCCTCTGTCCATGGGATTTTTCAGGCAAGAATACTGGGGTGGGTTGCCATTTCCTCCTCCAGGGGATCTTCCCACCCAGGGATCAAACCCCCGTCTCTTGGGTCTCCTGTATTGCAGGTGGATTCCTTACCACTGTGTCACCTGGGATGCACCTTTACTTTATTAAGTGAGGCCCAAGTGCCAAAATCTTAATTTCAATCTCAGTTTTTAAGAAGCACTTTTACTGGTTACGTTTGTCATCACTGGAAACTTTACAGATGCAAGAGAAATATCAAACATTCTAAAAATTAATATTTCTCGTACGTCTTACAATTTTTTGATGGATAATACTTTCAGAGACTAATATTGAGTCTAGAATTTCAAGCCAGGAAAAGTAGCATTTATCCCCAGGGCAAAGGCTGAGGAAAATATGACAGATAAGAAATGTGGATAGCAGCTTTAAAGGTTTTCACTGAAATGTTACTTGTGGTAATTATTTTTTCCAAATCTAAAATAGCCTGGCTCATGGTTTGACAAAAAGTACAAAAAGCCATCTGATATGAAATAACCAACCTTAACTCCATCTGAAGACTTAATCCCTCTTTGCCATGTGATGTATTTACATATTCCAGAAATTCGGACACAGACATCTTGGGGGTCCATTCCTCTGCTGGCCACAGTCACCAGTTCCCATCAAGGTGCTCCTGGAAGTCCTCACAGCCGTGGTGTTATTGGACATTTGTGACCCCTAGCATCCATCCCCTCTTATTCTTTAATTGAACCTCAGTTTTCCCTCAGGTTAACTGTCTCACACTCCACCCTCAGTCCCTGTACATCAAGAATGAAACATCTCAATCCAGGCTAACCTGAGCACTGCCTCACTGAGCACCAGGCTTGGCTTGAAAATAAGTTGTTTTTTTGTTTGTTTGTTTGTTTGTTTTTTGCAAGAGCCTGGCACGTGCACATCTAATTAATACTGGTAAAGACAACAAAAAAGGAACTTTTCCATGTGTCAGCAGCAACCCACTTCCCTCCATCCCAAGATATAACATTTGAGACTCTTTTTGACTGTTCCATTTCTTTTCTCTGGGATGTTACAGCCAATCCCCAAGGAGAAGGACTGTCAATAGGTAATATTGTGGTGAAAGATCTGCAAGCGTGGGGTTCAGGAGAGGGCTCCAGGCTTAGGTAGCTAGGATGTAAATCAGGAAACCGAGTGGACTGTCGTGACAGGGGCAGCTCTGGTGGACACACATTCACTGAACGGTTTTCCACACCTAATGATATGACTCAAGCCGAGTAGCCAGTCAAAGCTCTACCAGGAACCACTACTGGCGCTGCCAGGACAGAAGTGTCTTGTCTAGCGGGGCGAAAGGTAGGATGATAGCCTAGAGTTGCTGGTGATGGTCTTTGCCACAACTTGGATCTTGGATGGTCACAATCTTATGCTACTAGAGAAATAAAGCCAACGCAAAGGAACAATGAGAGTGAAGGAAGGAGAGAAGGAAGAAAGAGAGGAAGGGAGGAAAGGGGCAGGGGAGAAGGAGAGGCAAAGGAGGAATGGGGGGAGAGAGAGATTGATTTTTGACATTATTTGAGACCTAAATCCAGCTATACCTGACTTTGATTATCTGATCAATTTTGTTTTCCTTAACCACTATCAACTGGGTTCCTGTTTTTTGCATCCCAAGGAGTTATGATTAACCTAAGAACTTTTGCTCAGTGAAATGGAAAAAAGGGGTTTCAATAAATAAAGTGAAATGAAGAAAGAATTATGTCCAGTATGTACAAAATATAGTTGGTATGGAATCCACATGGAATAACTGTTTCCTTCCTCTACTACTATATTCCAATGAGTTAAGCAACACTATGTTGAAATGCCAACATGAAGCTAATACGTGAAAACAGAACTCTTAAAGAGCCGTCACATGGTAAGTTGAGTGGCTGGATAGCATACAAATCCATGACACACTAAATTAAGGTACCTGGAAAGCCACGGTGGCAGGCAGACCTATCAGAAACGTAGGGACTAGCGCGAGGCAGCTCTCCTTGAGTAAAAGTGTTTTTTAAAAAGCACAAGACTAAGACATACCCATAGGTAATAGGTAATAATAATATGTATTATTCTAGCTGGCTCACCATGTGGCAGCATTATATGAATCCTTTAAAACTCTATGAAATAGAATACTTCAGTCATATACAAGACAAGGACACTTTTACAGGTTAAGGTCATCAGCTAGAAAGTGGTACAGGCAGGATTTTAAACCACAACCACACAGTGAAAAGCATCTGTGCTGCTGACCATTTGACAGAGGACAGAGGAAATTAATATTAGTTGGTCCTCTAAGAGAAGACTCTTGAGAGTCCCTTGGACTGCAAAGAGATCAAACCAGTCAATCCTAAAGGAAATCAATCCTAAATATTCATCGGAAGGACTGATGCTAAAGCTGAAGCTCCAATACTTTGGCTACCTGATACGAAAAGCCCACTCATTAGAAAAGACCCTGATACTAGGAAAGATTGAAGGCAGGAAGAGAAGAGGACGTCAGAGAATGAGATGGCTGGATCATCTCTGAGAATCACTGAATCAGTGGACATGAGTTTGAACAAGTTCTGGGAGATGGTGAAAGACAGGGAAGCCTGGCGTGTTGCAGTCCATGGCGTCACAAAAAGTTGGAAAGACTGAGCGACTGACCAACAAATCCATACACTGGTTAGATTTTAGATTAAGAAATGTTACTCTACTTGTAAAAAACAAAGGATATTACATATAAAAGAAAGAGAATGCAAATTCACATGAATAATCATTTCAATCATTCTTTTATCTTTGTGTGCATTAGTACATACAAAACGATATGTATTAAATATGAAACAATTGTAGGCAATGTGATTTATCATTCAAGTATTTGAAGATCCATATGTTTAATCCTACTTTTCTTTCTAAAAGTTTCCTAAATACTCTTTTTGTTTTATCAGTCACTTTGAGAACAAGACTGACTATTTCACGCTGCTCACAATTTGTTCTAAATTCCAAAAAGATTCATCATGCTGAATTTGTGGCACTCATTTTGATACACAAGATACTGACATTTTACCACAAATCTCTCCTAGGGCTTTACAGTGAGTCAGCAAAATGTGTAAACATATTCGGAAAATCAGGATTGATCAGTTACATGTGGGAACAGAGATTCCTAAGCTAAGAAACTCCCCACTCTTTACTCGCCATTCTAAAGAATATACATCTCTCAAATTCTGTTCTAGGAGGTGGACAAGTCATCCTCCAGTACTGATAAAATTACAAAACCTTTTTATAATATGAAAGCGAAAGTGAAAATCGCTGAGTTGTGTCTAACTCTTTGCAACCCCATGGACTATACTGTTCATGGAATCCTCCAGGCCAGAATACTGGAGTGGGTAGCCTTTCCCTTCTCCATAATGGTTCACATTTGGATGTACTTGATAACTAAAAAAATGATTAATTCATTTCATCTTTCAGAGACTAATAACTAAATACTTAAAAATTATGTTCAAACATCAAGAAGAGCAGAACCACATCTAAAATTAAAATATTTTAAATCAACACTTTCCTATATATTGCTAGTCAGAATTCAGGTCTTAGAAACGTCTTCAAAAGTCACTTGTCAAAATGCACCCTGTTAATTTGGTTTTACTCAGGAATCAACTTCTAGGACTCTCTCCAGAAGTAGTCACTGGGAATGTGAACAATAATCTACATGCAAGACTGTGTGGCAACATTCATTATCATAAGAAGGTGGAGGCCATTAGGGAAATGATCACATAAATTAAGGTTAATTAATAGATGGGGAAACAGTGGAAACAGTGTCAGACTTTATATTGGGGGGCTCCAAAATCACTGCAGATGGTGATTGCAGCCATGAAATTAAAAGACGCTTACTCCTTGGAAGGAAAGTTATGACCAACCTAGATAGCATATTCAAAAGCAGAGATATTACTTTGCCAACAAAGGTGCATCTAGTCAAGACTATGCTGTTTCCAGTGGTCATGTATGGATGTGAGAGATGGACTGTGAAGAAAGCTGAGCATTGAAGAATTGATGCTTTTAAACTGTGGTGTTAGAGAAGACTCTTGAGAGTCCCTTGGACTGCAAGGAGATCCAACCAGTCCATCCTAAAGGAGATCAGTCCTGGGTGTTCACTGGAGGACTGATGCTGAGGCTGAAACTCCAATACTTTGGCCACCTCATGCAAAGAGTTGACTCATTGGAAAAGACCCTGATGCTGGGAGGGATTGGGGGCAGGAGGAGAAGGGGACAACAGAGGATGAGATGGCTGGATGGCATCACCGTCTCGATGGACATGAGTTTGAGTGAACTTCGGGAGTTTGTGACGGACAGGGAGGCCTGGCGTGCTGCAATTCATGGGGTCGCAGAGTTGGACATGACTAAACGACTGAACTGAACTGAACTAAACTGAATGATGCTTATGAGGGGTTTGTAATGATATGGAAAATTATACTAAAATATTAAACAACAAAAACAGATATACAAAATCCCCACAATCTGTGTATTAAAAGAAGACTGAACAAGAATATTCTAAGTTATAACAAGAGCTTGATATCTGGAATGACTGTCTAAAACCTGGGGAATACAGAAAAAGAAGATAACCACAAGAGGCATGTGTAAAGCATCTACAATCAGAACCATAACTGATTAATTAAAAAGCACAATTCAACAACTTAGAATAGAAGGAGTACAGCTTAAAAGTAAAAGCCGATCTCTTATTAGAGGAAGCGTAAGATGAGAGTTCCCCAAATTCTGGTAATAACAATCCTTTTTGAGGAAGCACGGGGATTCCATTAAGTCCTCACTGTCAACAGATCCAGTCCAAGCAGTATAACCACACTCTTCATATTGAAACCACTCATGATTTCAGCAGGCAATTTGGAACTGTCCCTGATGGATTTCCAAGGTAATCTGGGTTGGCTACCCATAAGCAAACAGTGCTTAAAGATAATCATCCTGGAAACAGAGGTGACCCTGGAGATTTCATAACATTTCTGAGCAATATCATGATTATATGGTACAATGACAACAGAAAACAGTGAAGTATGGGGAAGAAACAGTTCAGCTAAAGAGCAATAAGTTGCCAGTGATAAGTAACATACTGCATCTAATAACACCTTTACATAAGACACTTAAAGCGTTTAACGTAGATCATTATGGTGCTCAATGGTGGGATAGGAGCTAAATCAGTAAAGTCAAGTGTGTGATTTTTAGTCACAGAGAAGAGCAATGGCTTAGGTGGCTGAAGTTCTAAATTTTACAAGGGATCCCTTTAAACTTCCTTTAGACCACATTTTTAGTGTTGCTGCTGGCAAACTGGATTGACAGATTTCGATCATTGCTTATCTTATTTCCACTGATGCCAGAAACATGGAAAGTTATCTCAAATAGACTTCAGGGCAAAATTAGCGGACATTTCAAACTTGCACATAATTCGATTCAACTTGACAAATACTTGTGGAACACAAACACAAAAACATAAAAAAACAATAAGCCTAAGTCCTTGGCTTTGTGGAATGAAAAAGGAAGTCACAAGGAGCCTTGATAACACTGAATGATTAATTGTACATCCATTGTCTCTATCCTCATTTTCCTAAGGATCAGTTAAACCTGGAGAGGGGCATAGAACAAGAATATTTTAAGAAAACCAGAACACAGGCAAATCCTAATATGCTAATAACCTGGTTACTAGATCTATGCACTGGACAACAGATATTTGAGAGTCACAAGGTACCAAGCCCTGTTTACGTGCAGGAGATAGACACAGCAGTCATCAAGAGAGTCTTTGCTCTCTCAAGGTCTACATTAGTGGAAACACTTATTCTACTTATTCTATGCCAAGGAGAAGGTAGAGTAACTCACACTTCACTTTGAAATGAGTACCTGTAAATAATGAAAAATTATTTCTCAGGAAACCAGATAGCTGAGAGTATAAATTAGCAACTTCGTTTGGTTAAGAATGAAACACAATGGAATCTGAAACCGAAAACAGTAATAGGGCAGAAAAAGATTGACATGTCCCAATTCCAAGAGCCGGGGAGGGGGTGGGATGGGATGGGGGGAGAGGGAAGGTGGCTGAACACCAAAGCCTCACAGTGATTTCTCCTCTGATGTTACTCAAGTGATCTCAAAGCCGTGGTTTATGAAACAAAAAGACTCAGAGAGTTCTTTTTCAGATTCTCCAATTTATACAGAACTATGATTTATTTCCTAAGCCACATGTGTCACAGAGCAAACCTCCTTATCCCATCAGGCCAGGCAGCGAGCTACCCACAATTACCCTAGGCAACCTACCAAGGTCATAGTCTGAGTCAGAAATGAGAGTTCCCTGCTATGTCACAGAAGCATGCTACCTATCTCATGAAACACATTTACACATGTATACACAGTGCACACACTTTCACGTATGCACCTATATGTATGTGTGTGCACAAATGTATGTGTGTGTGCATATACGTGGATGTATGTATGTATGGGTATATATGGATGTATGTATATACTGTGTATGGGCTTCCCTGATGGCTCAGTGGTAAAGAATCTGCCTGCAATGCAGGCGAACACGGGTTCGATCCCTGGGTCGGGAAGATCCTCTGGAAGTGGAAATGGCAATCCACTCCAGTATTCTTGCCTGAAAACTTCCCGGGGCAGAAGAGCCTGGTGGGCTACAGTCCAAAGGGTCACAAAAAGTCAGACGTGACTGAGCAACTGAGCACACACATATACTATGTACGCATGTATGCATGGGTGTATAAATGTATACATGGGTGTAGACAGGTAGATGAGGCTTCCCTGGTGGCTCAGCAGTAAAGAATCTACCAGTAATGCAGGAGATGAAAGTTCTATTCCTAGATCTGGAGGATCCTCTGAAGGAAGACACAGCAACCCACTCTAGTATTCTTGCCTGGGAAATCCCATGGACAGGGCAGCCTGGTGGGCTATAGTTCTTGAGGTCGTAGAGTCGGACATGACTTAGCAACTATACCACCATGTGGACAGCTCCTCTCTGGTGAACAAAAGAGAAGAGAACTAGATCACAGATCAAAACTTATTTGTCTGTTTTCCTGAGAGCCAAACATACTTTCCCACATACCAAAAGGGCATTCTTCCACTGGGTGGAGAAAAAAGTAAAGAAGCCATATCTCCTACTCCACACTTAATGGATGACATCTGTATACACTCCAACCTGCCCCCATCAAAGACTGCCCTCTCCACACTTGATGGGTGACATTGTATACACTCCAACCTGCCCCCATCACAGACTGCCCTCTCCACACTTTATGGGTGACATCTGTATACACTCCAACCTGCCCCCATCACAGACTGCCCTCTCCTCAACTAAATAAAAGCCTTCCTAGTCCAGGGGATTGAAGCACATCAGATATATATTTTTTAAATTGGTTTCCTAAGGCAAATACTAAAAAGTGTACATTATTTTTGTTTATAAAAAGCATTTAAAAACTGGAAAAATTAAGCTATCCTATTAGAAGTCACCTTTCATACAGGAATCCTGCTAGGAAAGTGACGCAAAGCACTAGTAATGTTCTTATTGATCCAGGTGCTGGTCACCTAGAAGTGTTCCCTTCATGAAGAATCAGCAAAGTGTACACTTATATTCACCACCTGCATGTGTGTATATATAGAGAGAAAGTATTTTTTAAATTCAGCTTCCTAACAATTTGTGATCTGTTATTAATTTATATTTACTCTTCCTGAGACATTCACAAATTATTCTGAAACACGGAATTTTACCCAACCAATTTGTAGATCAATAAATATAAACTCATTTATTTTTCTAATTTCCTAATAAGTTGTTCAAAACTACTTTTCAATCAATTATTGGAAAAAAATTACTTAATTACATGTAGAAAAGTATGCTTTACCAAACCTCCAGGTTAGCAATCCCTTGATGTACAGGGACAGGAGAATGAAATCTCATTACTGCACATCAAACTTTTAAAATATATTTTACAAATAAAATTTTAAATCCCTCTTAAGAAAACACAAATGACTGTAACCCAAAGCCAAATGATACACTTTTGCTATCACAGGATTCATGAGTCAAGTCTCTTTTCATCTATATTTCTTCCCTTCAACTCAATTTGAAAATGGTAAGTAAAACTGATAATAATCAAAGAGAAAAATCTTGTAAAGCAGAGGCACTTGCTGAGAGCAAGTAAACTTGCAGAGGAGAAAATAAATCTCCAGCAACACAACCTAAGAGTGCCCTGACCTCTTCTCTTCTGTGCTGCTACTCATCTCCCTCTTATCAAAATAAAGCAGACGGGTACTCCTTTCTTCCCTGAGGACAAGAGCTACCAAAGTAGTTTCTGTTAGCTAAAGGATTGGACCACTGTCTCAACCAGGGCCTCTTACATACGAGCATGCTGAGTCTATCTGAAAATTTAATCAAAGCAATATATCTTATTCCTTGCAGAATGAGTAATCTTAAAATAGTTTTTTAATTTACATATTGAAATGTTAGGACATTTAAGTAATCAAATGTTTAAGACATAAAAAGTAAGACAGCTTTCTTTTCCCTATTTGCTTGAAGACTGGTTAGAAAGGAAAAACTCCTTCTTTAGAAAGATAACATGTTGATGGCTGAATGCTATCAACTACAAACGACAAATGTCTCTTCATAGACATTGTATTTTCAATGCAGTTCTCAGTCCATCTCCTCCCATCTGTTCTCTTCCTGTGGAGGTCTAAGCTTGGGGAGGAGTTCCAACAATGCCAGGCACTGAAGGAAGGGAGCACTGTGACACAGGATGACAGGTAGCTACATACAGATGCCTCTGGGCCTGGATCTTGGGGCCCCTCCATTTAGTTTACACCTCTGGAGTCCCCCATCTCTCCACTATGCACTATAGCAGGTTGCTGTATAACCTCTCAAGCTTCATTTCCTTCAAATCTAAAATAGGCACAAATGTGTCCCTACCTCCTAGTGCAGTTGTGACAAATAGATGACATAAGGCACATCAAGCAATTAGCACTGTGCCTGGCACACAGCACATAGGCAACAATTTGTAACTAAGTCTGCAGTAATAAAAACTTTTCATCTAAAAGATGACTTTACAGTATCACTTGACAAATACAGAATACACAGACTACTGTGCCAAAAAGAAAATTATCTTTTAAAGTAACTCAAGTTAAATGTGTATGAAAAGACTGAATGGAGCCCAGCTTCTTGACAGACGACTTTCAGTCTCTGAATTCAGAACGAATATATTATTATAAACAGCTTCAAAAAAAAGACCATGGACTTTGGAGGGACATTTTACAAGACACCCCTCTGTGAGCCTCAGTCTCCTCACCCATAAAATGGGAATAAGTCCTTTATCATCAGGCAAAACTGAGGTTTTAGATGTTATCTGCAAAAGGCCTAACATATCTTACACAACAGCAGAATGATTTTAAAGCAGATGGTATAAGAAAAGTCATCAGAGGGATTATTCAAAGCTGGAAAAAATTTTAAGAGAAAACTTTCCATCATCTGTACTTTATTTTTCTCTTTTTTTGTAGCATTCTTACACTTTCTCTTCTAATCAAATGTGTTCCACTTAACCTTACAGAAGCTGATTTCATTTGATTATCTCTGTATCTTCTTCCAGTCCCTCCATCACCTTTCAAGTACCTACCAGTGGCTTGTCCAAAGACAGATAATAAATTGACACCTGAAAAGCCCAACTACAGGACAATTTTTACATCACTACAATTCACCCTGAGGGAAGTGACTCCCTCCTCTGTAAAGAGGAAGAGAAGAATAGAAATGTTCCTGGACCACCAACTACTTCTTTAACCATCAATGGGAGAAATTTCAGAAACAATATTTTGCTTAGCTTACTTCATTCCCTACCAAGATAAGAGTGACATCTGAGAATAAGGCTTACCTATTTGCACCATTTCTTCATTACCAGCCTGGAAAGGAGGGGGGAAAGTAAGAAAAAGAAACAGTTACTGGGTTTCATCTTATCACCTCATGCGTTTTATTTCTACCATTAATGCTTTTCAGGAGCTGACTAATCAGGCGACGCCGGAGACTGGGATTGGTGCCTAACCGCTGCACCCTAGTTTGTAGAAGGTTCCTGTGACGGGGAGCACGAGCCAATGCAACAGCAATTTGGGACAGGGTGTCGTTTGCTCGTTTTAACTTTTAACATTTACGAAGCCAGCAAAAATAAGTCCTGACACTCAATATTCTCTTTGGAAAACTCCAGATATTGGATCAGGAGTAGAAAAGAAAGTCTCCGAATTTATACGTGCAAAACAGTAGTCTAAATCCTGATTGATCAGATTTGAGGTCAGGCAGCAACTAGAACGAGTCTCTTACTTTTTCACCTTATGGTCAGACCAAGCAGACCAAGAGACGCTACAAAAAACTCACGGAGAAATTCTGTACCCAGAGCCTCAGCGGCCCTGCGCCGCTGTGACTGACTACACAGGGCTCGGCTCGTCCCGCCGAGCCTTCTCAAGGACTCTTCTGAGAGCATCGGGCTTCACCTTGAGGCTCCAAAGGGTGGGGGCTGGGCCAAAAAGAAACAGAGCAGTACTCAACTTCGCTTTAAAAAGAGGAGGAGTTGTGTAGAGGGGGAGGGGAGAAGAGCTGCCGGCGCCTCCAGCCTCTCTGCCCAGGAAAACGCAGGGCAGGAAACGTCCCCGGGGGCCCCCCTCCCCAACTGTCAAACCCCAGCCCGGCCGCGGTACTCCCAGGACACGTGTCTACTGGATCGCTCCCTGTCCGGCCCAAGGATTTCCTGAAACCCCCGCCTCCCGCTGCCCGAAAAAAGCTGTGAGTCAGTAAGCAGGAGAGAAAGCCCCGCGAACTCGACCCCGGCTGCTGCAGTCGGAGCCCTGGGATCCTGGACCCAGCGTCCAGAACTTCATTCAAGCGCCCACACCGCCCTCCGGAAAAGGGAAACCCAGATGGCCCGGCGAGGATGCGAATTGGCTGCAGTCGGGTCACCGGGAATTGTTCGGAATGCCGCAAAGTGAAGCCCGAGGGGTGACAAGCCTGGGCTCCCCTGCAATGTAACCCCCTCCACCCCCGAAAGCCCCGCACGCTGCGCCCAGCCCTCGAAAACACCGACCGTGAAGGCACCAGATAACAGGGAAAGGGTGGGAGGGGGGAGGAGGAGAGAGAGGAGGGGAAAGAGGGGGAGGAACTGTTTCAGGGAAAAGGTTGGGTCTGAGTTTTTTATTGTTATTATTTTCCACTTACTTGTCCATCAGCTGAAGTCTTAACCTCTACCAGAGCGGCTGCTATCAACCAAAGTGACAGGAGAACCATCACGAGTCGAGTTCACTTTTCAACTGCTGGGCAAAGCAAATGCCCAGAGCAAAACCTTCCCCCCCAAAGTAAGTTTCTTGGAAAAAAAGGAAAAAAAAAAAATGCAGAATTAAAAAAAAAACAAAAAAAAAAAACCTGATCTTCCGTGCTTGGCTTCAATGAAAATGAAATCTGAGCTCTGAGCCTGGCCCCCTCTGCTCTGCAGTTCTTTCCACTTCACCTTCTCACCCCGTCCTCCCAAACAGAGTGTTCAGGAGAGAAGGTGCTGCGAGCCGGGCACGGGCTGCCCCGGCAGAGGCGGGGGGGGGAGGGACGAGGGGCTTCCAACTATCTCTGTCCGCAGAGGCTTTTTTCTAGGCTTTTCGCGCACCGTGGGTCCCTAAGGTTAGCGCTGAGAATGCTTGGGTCCCCAGGAGCACGGCAGGGGGAAGTATTAGCGAGAGAGACGGACGAGCGAGCGGGAGCGGGAGAAAGAGGCAGGGAGAGGGCGCCTCCGCGACTCGCTCCGAGGTGGGGGCGGGAGGAGCCGGAGGGGAGGAGGCAGGCGGAGGAGTGGGAGGAGTGGGCCGCTCGCCGGCTCCCGTGGCTCGCCGAGCGGTCGTCTGCTCGCTGCCGGCGACCCGCGGGGCGCTAATAAGTCGGCCGGAGCACCCCCCTCGACCCGCGCCCGGGCGGCCCCTCCCGCCGCGGCGCCCACGTCACGCGCGGCCCGGGCCCGCGCCCCCCGCGCGCCCGCCAGGACGGCCCGGGGCGGGCGCTGCAGGCGCGGGGAGGCGTGGGGAGAACGATCGGTGCCCGCGGCCGGCCCCAGGCAGGGTCGGGCTTTGAAGCCGCACGGGGGCCGGGTGGGGAGGCAGGGCGGGGGCTCGGGGGGGTCGCTTGAGTGGCCGGGGTTTACCGCCCGCACCGTTCCCCATCCCGGAATCTTCTCCTTCCCCGCGACGGGGCGGAGCAGATCTCGGTGGCGATCCCAGGGGAGCCGCTGGTCCCGCCTGGTGGGACCGGCTTTGAGTTCATTCTAGGAATTGGGAGGGTCCGAGGGTCGGTCCTGGGCTTTAGGAAATTCACCTCCTGCTACCCTGCCTGCTCTCCCAGCCGGGTCTCCCGCGGAGAACCGCCCCCGCGCCCCGGAACCTCCAGGTTGTCACGACTCAGTTGTCTCCCCTCCGCACACCAGCCCTCTACCACGATTGGTGGGGATGATTCCTACCCCCGTTCAGTTCTTGTTTATGCCGTATTCGTTTGTATTAGTTTTAAACGTTGCCATGTCTCTTCCTTGAGTCACCCGGGTGCTTCCGTTTATCACTGGAGTGCACAGGCCTAGGCGTCTCTTCCTCTCAACAAGATTAAGTTATCAAATGATTTCTGCCCTTTGTGGCCTGGACCTTTCTGGGAGGAGATAGCGCCAACCTGAGCTCCAGAGACTTGAGAAGGGTTTGCTGGAATCCAGGGACAGGCCCTAGGAATCCTAGGGCAGACTCTCATGGGCGCTTTCCAGGGAGCAAGAGAGGTGGAAAAGGAAATATTTCCAACTTCTACTGACCGATTTCTGACACTCCCTCCCCAGCTCAGACCATGAGAGAAGAATGAATAGGCACAAATTTAGGTATAATTTTCAAGACTTCCACTGGAAGGAGTCTCACAGAGACTTGTCTAAAATAACGTGTGTAGAAGTTACTGGGTGTTTTGCTAAGAAATGCTTCGGTAAGTCATAGTTCCTTTTTTTCTCAGAAAACATGGTGTGAGTTTAGAGGGAATACTTCAAATTCTTTATTTAAAGGTTGCATCTTTAGCTTACACACGGAGGGGTTTGTGTTTACTGCTGTGTTATCTACTAAGTCTTCTCAGACACTCACCCGTTCAGGTGAGAAACCAAACAACTGAATGGCCCCACCAGTAACGGGTTAATTAGTTAGTGATCAGCTGTGAATTATAATTAGACTGCCGCACTGAAGTATCTCTAAATTACTTTTTCCTTCAATTAAAGCCTTAAGCATTTTTGCAACCTATCACTGACTTACTGTCTGGGAATGATTTGCTGAATTCTGTGCCTATTTTTCTTACTTATTAAAAAGATAATCTCATGATCTATAAATAAAAATTATGTCACTCTTGCCTGGAAAATCCCATGGACAGAGGAGCCTGGTGGGCTGCAGTCCATGGGGTCGAGACTGAGCCACTTCACTTTCACTTTTCACTTTCATGCATTGGAGAAGGAAATGGCAACCCACTCCAGTGTTCTTGCCTGGAAAATCCCATGGACGGAGGAGCCTGGTGGGCTGCTGTCTATGGGGTCGCACAGAGTCAGCAGCATGCTTGACAATGAACTTCCCTGGTGGCTTAGACGGTAAAGCGTCTGTTTGGGAAGGTCTGCTGGAGAATGAAATGGCAGCCCACCACAGTATTGTGGCCTGGAAAATCCCATGAACAGTGGAGCCTGGTAGGCTACCATCCGTGGGGCCACAAAGAGTCGGACATGACTGAGAGACTTCACTATGCTGACAATTGGGGCTTCCCTAGTAGCTTAGCAGTAAAGAATCCACCTGCAATGCCAGAGACCCAGGAGGCATGGGTTCGATCCCTTGGTTGGGAACATCCCCTGAAGGAGGAAATGGCAACCCACTCCAGTATTCTTACCAGGAAAATCCCGTGGACAGAGGAGCCTGGTTGGCTACAGTCCATGGGGTTGCAAAGAGTCAGACACAACTGAGCGCGTGGGCATACACACACACACACACACTAACAAGTAAAAGGATATTAGTGTACAAATCAGAAACTCTGTATTCTAGGCCCAGCTAACAGCTGTCGGACCTTGACAAATCACTACAACTCTATTTTGGTTTTCCCTCTACGAGATAAATCAGCTCTAAAATTATCTAATTTTAAATAATAACTAGTTTTTTAGTTAGGCATGGGATTACAGTTAATTTACTACAGTTCAAGCATTTGTTATCATCATAATTCCTGCATAACAAGCAATTCATGTGACTTTCATAAAAGGAATGGCTTTAGATGTTCTTGGCCCTGATCATGGAAAGAAATGTATTCTACACTGTGCCCCAGTAAAAATTTTCATGATTCAGTGCTTACTGCATGCAACCCTGGTATTTTCTATCCTATTGTTTTACTTTGTTTCCCACATACTGTTTGGGATCCACTTCATTGATTTCACAACCCAATGAGTTCATGACCCTGATTGTGACAAACATTAATTTGAGAGTATATAATAAGGTTTATATTTCTTGGATTCCAAATAAGTTGAATTCTTATTAATAAGTTTCTTCCAATATACAAAGTTTCCCAAAGTATGTCCTGGAATGTTAGATGTTTTACCAAAAAAGAAAAAAAAGAATTCTCTGACAGTTTGTAAAATGCTCATATGAAGAAAATGAAACGGGTTTCTTTGTTTCAGAAATACATAGGGACTTTAACATCCTAAGCTCATAGAGAGTCTTCAAGAGAGGGAGTGTGCTCTGGTCCTCTTACTGACGTAATCACAGAATGCTTTTTCCTCATGCTTTATCCTCTGAGGAACTCACTTGCAGAAATATCATCACAAAGACCAATTACTAGAGTAAAGTGAACTTTGAGATAGGTAGGATTCACATACAGATTCCATTTTAGTGTTCTCAAATCTAAAACCAGTTTACTAATACTGCTTTTGCAAAATTTGTGAAAATTAGCATAATTTTGCATGTAAACTATGGAGAACATGGTCTAGAACATTCAGTTCAGTTCAATTCAGTCGCTCAGTCGTGTCCGACTCTTTGCGACCCCATGAATTGCAGCATGCCAGGCCTCCCTGTCCATCACCAACTCCCGGAGTTCACTCAGACTCACGTCCATTGAGTCCGTGATGCCATCCAGCCATCTCATCCTCTGTCGTCCCCTTCTCCTCCTGCCCCCAATCCCTCCCAGCATCAGAGTCTTTTCCAGTGAGTCAACTCTTCACATGAGGTAGCCAAAGTACTGCAGTTTCAGCTTTAGCATCATTCCTTCCAAAGAAATCCCAGGGCTGATCTCCTTCAGAATGGACTGGTTGGATCTCCTTGCAGTCCAAGGGACTCTCAAGAGTCTTCTCCAACACCACAGTTCAAAAGCATCAATTCTTCGGCACTCAGCTTTCTTCACAGTCCAACTCTCACATCCATACATGACTACTGGAAAAACCATAGCCTTGACTAGATGGACCTTAGTCGGCAAAGAAATGTCTCTGCTATCTAGGTTGGTCTTCCAAGGAGTAAGCGTCTTTTAATTTCATGGCTGCAGTCACCATCTGCAGTGATTTTGGAGCCCCCAAAAATAAAGTCTGACACTGTTTCCACTGTTTCCCCATCTATTTCCAATGAAGTATGGGACCAGATGCCATGATCTTCATTTTCTGAATGTTGAGCTTTAAGCCAACTTTTTCACTCTCCTCTTTCACTTTCATGAAGAGGCTTTTGAGTTCCTCTTCACTTTCTGCCATAAGGGTGGTGTCATCTGCATATCTGAGGTTATTGATATTTCTCCTGGCAATCTTGATTCCAGCTTGTGTTTCTTCCAGATTAGTAAGGGCTTAAATGAAGGATTGGTTAGGTGAAACTGTATGGCCTACATATAGAAAGCTCACTGATAATGAAACATGGCAAGTTCTAAGAAAAGTAGAAAAATATAAACAGCTAAAATATTATGAACTTTTCAGTTTACCAGAGATAGCGTTAAGAATAAGAGGCAAAGAAGTTATCGAGTTCCTGTCACAAACTGACCCCTGCCCGCCTACCTCACATCGAATCTCTGCCGTTCCTTGCATGTTTCTTTGCCCTCAGCAGCAGTGCCTTTTCACCACGTGCCACATTGCGCACCCACACACTTGCTTATATTGATTTTTCAGTTTTAAGACCCTTCCTCTTCCTGTCCACAAGTCAAAGAAAGGCACGTTAGGCAGGAGATGCTAATGTGTGCTCCATAAAATACTAAAGCAATACTTGTGAGTATGTTTCCTTCCAAAACATGTTTTTTAAAATCATTTTATTTATTTAATTTTGGCTGTGCTGGATCTTCATTGCTGCACAGGAAACTTTTCTCGTGTAGAGGCTTCTCTTGTTGCAGATGACAGATTCTCGGGAGCCTGGGCTTCAGTAACTGCAGCACGTGGGCTCAGTAGTTGTGGCTCTCAGATTCTAGAGGGCAGGCTCAATAGCTGTGGTGAATGGTTTTAGTTGCTTCTCAGTATTTGAGATCTTCCTGGCTCAGATATCAAACCCATGTCTCCTGCATTGGCATGTGGATGCTTTACCACTCAGCCCACAGGAAAACCCTCAAAATATGTTTTAAGTAAAGAAATAATTTAAAAAGTAATCGTGTGTATGTAGTCTCCCTAATTGTGAAGTCATCCTTTTTAGGACTGAAGTTTCACGAAATCAGCTGATACATGGATATTTTAACCTGTTCATTCTTATATTGGCAACAAATAACTAAGCAGAGAGTTGTGTGTGTGTGTGTGTATTTTCTGTTTGATACTGACAAGTCAATGTTGTCTATCTTTTCATAACTTAACATTTTAATACTTAATGTTTATTGTATATTAAACATAAAATTTATTATTTCTTACAGTGAATAATTCTTTTATAGGTTTGTTGTTTCTGCTGTTTATCTTTCCCACACTTTTTTGTTTTTGAGAGTTTTTTTAGAGCAGTTTATAGTTCACAGCAGAATTGAGGGGGAAGTACAAAGATTTCCCATACGCTCCCTGCCTCTGAACATGCATAGCTTACCATGTTATCAACATCCCCAAAAATGTAACAAAAGAGTAGTACATTTGTTAATACTGATGAACCTCCATTGACACAACATAATCACCCAAAGTCTGCAGTATACATGAAGGCTCACCTTTATCTTTGTGCACTGTATGTATCTGAACAAATATATAATGACATGTATCCATCATTATAATATTATACAGTATACATTAAAGCTCACCTTTATCTTTGTACACTGTATGTATCTGAACAAATATATAATGACACGTATCTATCATTATAATATTATGCAGAGTATTTTCACTGCCCTAAAAATCTATCCTCCACCTATTCATCCCTCCTACCCCTGGCAACCACTGATCTCTTTTACAGTCTCCATAGTTTTGCCTTTTCCAGGATGTCATGTAGTTGAGATCATACAGTGTGGAGCTTTTCCAGATTGATTTCTTCCACTTAGAAATATATATTTAATTTTCCTCCATGTCTTTTCATGACTTGATAGCTCATATCTTTTTAGCACTGAATAATATTCCATTGTCTGAATGTACTGCCATAATTTATCTATTCAACTACTGAAGGATAACTTGGTTGCTTCCAGGTCTTGTCAGTTATTAATAAAATTGCTAAAAACATCCAAGAACTGGTTTTCATGTGGATGTACATTTTCGACTCCTTTGGATCAATACCAAGGAGCATGATCATGGCATCATATACTAAGAGTATTTTTATTAGTTTTGTAAGGTACTGCCAAACTGTCCTCCAAAGTGGCAATGCCATTTTGCACTCTCACCAGCAATAAATGAGAGTCCCTATTCGTGCTGCATCTCACCAGCATTTGGTGCATCCTGTTCCATATTTTGGCCATTGTAATAGGTGTGTAGTGGTATCTCGTTTTTTTAATTTGTATTTCCCTGATGACATATGAAAAAGAACATCTTTTCACATGCTTATTTGCCATCTGTATATTTTCTTTGGTGAGGTGTCTCTTAAAAGTTTTGGGGCCATTTTTACATAGAGTTTTTTTGTTTTCTTGTTGCATTTTTAGAAGTTCTTTGTATATTTCAGATAGCAGTCCTTTATCTTTATTTTTGCACCAAAAAAGACTTTTGTAAATATTTCCTTTAAGTCTGTGGCTTGTCTTGTCATCCTTTTGACCTTGACTTTCACAGAGCAGAAGTTTTTATTTTTAATGAAGTACTTTCCCACACTTTTAATATATTTAATAACCTTCTGGCAATATTGATTAAATTGATTATATTTTTTTCATCTTTTCATATAGTCAAATAAATATGAGAAACTCACTACTTAACTTTGTTCCAAATGTAAGTACATAACTTTACTACATCATAGTTGACTAGATTTATATCCACCTCCCTCTCTAAACTGCAAGATCCTTGAAGGCATTGACCTCTGCTTTATTCACTCACAATTACTTCTGGCACATTTCCATCCCACAGAAGTGGCAGAGTGCTTTAACTAATATATCCCAAGCAAGTCTGGGGAAAATCATGCCCTTTTTTCCCAATCTAGTGTTAAGTTGGAGAAAACTCTTGAGAGTCCCTTGTACTGCAAGGAGATCCAACCAGTCCATCCTAAAGGAGATCAGTCCTGAATATTCATTGGAAGGACTGATGCTGAAGCTGAAACTCCAATACTTTGGCCACCTCATGCGAAGAACCAACTCATTTGAAAAGACCCTGATGCTGGGAAAGATTGAAGGCGGGAGGAAAAAGGGACGACAGAGGATGAAATGGTTGGATGGCATCACTGACTCAATGCACATGCATTTGAGTAAACTCTAGGAGTTGGTGATGGACAGGGAAGCCTGACGTGCTGCAGTCCATGGGGTTGCATAGAGTTGGACAGGACTGAGTGACTGAACTGAGTGTTAAGTTGTATCCCAGGTCCTAGGGATCTTGTTACCTAGAACTAACACAGGGAAATATTAAAGCAGATACAGAGGACGGACCATGAAAACTAGACCATCTCCTCCAACACTCCACCCTCTGTAGCCTCAAAGAGCACAGCTATAAGACTTGCAAAATGAGGAAATGGGATGGGTAGCAGCACATATAGAAGGACTGTTGATAATTGAGGACAAGAATCTTTTTCTCATATAGACTCCTTCCTTGTTTTATGTAATTAATATGGACTTTCATTTGTGAAGCACACTATGTATCAGTTCACTTCAGTTCAGTCGCTCAGTCGTGTCCAACTCTTTGCAACCCCATGAATTGCAGCACGCCAGGCCTCCCAGTCCATCACCAACTCTCAGAGTTCACCCAAACTCCTGTCCGTTAAGTTGGTGATGCCATCCAGCCATCTCATCCTCTGTCGTCCCCTTCTCCTCCTGTCCACAATCCCTCCCAGCATCAGGGTCTTTTCCAATGAGTCAATTCTACGCGTGAGGTGGCCAAAGTATTGGAGTTTCAGCTTTAGCATCAGTCCTTCCAAAGAACGCCCAGGACTGATCACCTTCAGAATGGACTGGTTGGATCTCCTTGCATCCAAGAGACTCTCAAGAGTCTTCTCCAACACCACAGTTCAAAGGCATCAATTCTTCGGCGCTTAGCTTTCTTCACAGTCCAACTTTCATATCCATACATGACCACTGGAAAAACCACAGCCTTGACTAGACAGATCTTTGTTGGCAAAGTAATGTCTCTGCTTTTCAATATGTTATCTAGGTTGGTCATAACTTTTCTTCCAAGGAGTAAGCTTCTTTTAATTTCGTGGCTGCAATCACCATCTGCAGTGATTTTGGAGCCCAGAAAAATAAAGTCTGACACTGTTTCCACTGTTTCCCCATCTATTTCCCATGAAGTGATGAGACCAGATGCCATGATCTTAGTTTTCTGAATGTTGAGCTTTAGACATTACTCTTAATATTATTATTTCTTTAATCATGGCATTAGATTGATTAGGAATTAAGATGCCAACATTTCATACATATAAAATAGAGCCTGGCACACAGCAGACACTCAAAGAATATTTATTGTATGAATGAGGGAGTGAATATTTACTGTATCTACTTAACAGGAGTTTCTCTGGTGGCTCAGATGGTAAAGAATCTGCCTACAGTGTAGAAGACTTGTGTTTGATCCCTGCATGCGGAAGATCCCCTGAAGTAGGGAAATGGCAACTCACTCCAGTATTCTTGCCTAGAGAATCCCATGGTCAGAGGAGCCTGGTGAGCTACAGTCCAGGAAGTTGCAGGGTCAGGCATGACTGAGTGACTAACAATAACTAACTTAACAGAGTGAAATGAATAGGTTTTAGTTTCCCCTTACTATCACAGAATAAGCAGTTTTCATCTTGGACCTTTTTTTTTTTTACCAGAGTTTTGATACTTCCACTGACAGCACAAAAATTAAATAGGAAAATTTATTAATATAAGGGTCTAGAAATTAGAAATGGAAAAGCCTTACTAGGTAATCTAGTTTGTGCTTTGGCTAGCAGCTGAGGCAATGTTGTTCCCACAGCCTTTTCCTCCAGAGGAAAATCAGTATCTTACAAGGGTAAATTGGGACTTCGGGATTTTTATTCAATCATTTGCTTTTAGAAAAATAATTTCACTATGGGACAAAACGTGAAGAAAAAATATTTATCATTTGTCTTGGTTTTCCTTTTTTTTCTTGATTTAAGAATATTCATTTCATCCTTATCTTTGACTGTCACCATAATTAGCCTCTTTCCTTGTTAAAGTTTGGCTTATCAGTTAACATGTTTAACTGTTTATACTCAACTAACATAAACAGATAACTTTGTCTACCCTCCATTGTTTTTATAATTTTCCTCTTTTTTCTCAAGTCTGTGGAATATTTGTGCTTGGAAATTCTGAATGATAATAGAAAATGGGGTTTAAGCAGAAATAAGGGAGAAATTAAAATTTAAAATTCTTCCAAATGTTCCTTGATATGATTCCAAAAGGGTTCCTGGACCCAATTCCAATTAGCGTGTGTTTGGAGGCCTCCCCACATCAACAAGCAATTCCGGGGCACATGCAGGCTGTCCAAGAATTCAGCTCGATTCTGACACTATGCATCTAAAGGTTGCATCAGATTCCTCAGGTAAAGAGCTCAGTCTTACTATACTCTTCTCTACTTCAGACACCAAAGGGAAGCCCAGATTGTTACCTGTGCTTCTAACTGATGGGCTAAAACTGGAGGTAACTATGACCCCCTCCAACTCAGTATGCCAATCCCAAATGCAGATTATTACATGTAACTCTGACTGACTTGCTATAAATCAAGAGGTTCCCACCACTTCTCAGGTTTGAATAATTTGCTAGAATGCCTCAGAGAACTCAGAAAAACCTGTTGACTCACTAGATTACCAATTTTTTATAAAAAGGATACTAAAATACAAGAATCAATAGCCAGATGAAGAGATCCTGGGAGAAAACACAGGAAAAGGGCAGAGCCTCCAAGCCCCCCTCAGACCCACCACTTTCCCCATTCTCCACATGTTTAGCAACTCAGAAGCTCTCCAAACCCTAGAAACTTCATTACATGGGCATGGTTGATCATTGGCCGTTGGTGATAGATTCAGCCTCCAGGCCTTCCCCCTCACTCCCACAGGTGGAGCAAGAAAGACTGAAAGTTCCTCTCCAATAACATGGTTCTCCTGGCAACCGGTCCACACGTTTGAAAGGGATCAAAAAGTCACCTTTGCAGAAGTGTTCTGAGGAACTAAGTATGAGAGACTAAATATTATTTCATTGCTCCTTTTGCTCAGAAAATCCCAAGGGTTTTGAAAGCTATAAGCCAGGAACTATGGATGAGAAACAAATATATGTGAGAGTACCAAATATACATTTCCCCTATAAATTACAATTTGGCAATGACATGACCTAGTAGTTACAGCTGTTTTTTATTACAGAAGCCTTCAGAATTATCATCAGATTACTTTGCATTGATTCCATGGTTTTCCCCTTGGTAGCTCAAGGAATTCTAAAATAGTAGAATTTGAGATAAACCAGATGAGTATGTGAAGTTATTGAACAGAGTTGACGTATTCTCATGGAGAGACAGAGGTTCAAAATCAGAGATGTGGCAAAGTGCTTTTCACATGGCAGACCATTCCATAAATGCACAATAAACTTAGTTAACTGACTCCTACTAATTATACCAACACTTGTATTTTGAAGTGCCATCAAATTTGTTGACTTCAAAATTGTGCTTTTTTTTAAATATATAACTGTCAATTCAATGCTGCAAAACATTTAGGAAGTACCTCATAATACCCTTTGTACTGTGAATTAATTACCATTTTAAAATATTAGAATAGGATTCACCATTTTCAATGAGGCTCAGTAGCCTTTACTGAGGGAGAGACTTAGCAAATTAGCAGTTAAACTGCTCATAAATTGGATTCTCTTCTAAGAGGAGAATGTAGATTACCTTTCAGTCAGAAATTTACCTAAGTGTTCTACATTTACACTAGAATCAAAGCAAGATGAAAAGGGTTTCTATGGGAGCAAAACTATATTAAAATTACATTTGAGAGAACCCTTCTACTTAAGACTTATTACCGTTAGTTAACAAGCAATTTCTGTAGTGAACTTGATTAGATTTTTGAGATTAGGATACTCCACTTTTTCCATGCTGTCTGAAAGCAGAGAGTCAGAAGTCTTCTGAGTATTTAATCCAATGACTACACAGAAAACCACAATTCTGCTATATTGTGAGGCACAATATATTTTGCACATCTTTACAATTTAAACTAACAGGGAGAGTTTATATTTTATTACCAATTTTCTGAAACCTCATATAATTTATCCATTGACTGGAAGTCTTCACAAAATGTTTATGAGCGTTTTGTCTCTCTCTCTTTTTTTTTTTTTGAAGAGAAAGAACAAACAAATTTTGTATTCTACTGAGTAGCCAAAAGTCATCCCCAATTTTACCTCGCAAAACTTTCAATAAAATCAATTGTTTAGTTCTCAGAGTATCATATGTATCCATCAAAGTATCAATTAATGTTTCAGACTAAATTAGAAATAATTTTCACAAAGGGGCAAAGTAAAACAATACACCAAAGCAGATAAAAAATGGTTATGATCAATAATCCTAAACTGTCTCTCCTTAAAAAAACACAACATACAATATTAGAATCTAGCTTTTTAGGAATCAAAACAAAACCGAACTTCAACTTTGGTCTGAAATTTTTGCGTTTTTATTCAAATAGATTTTAGCCAGATAAAAAACCAGAGTAATCAAGCTAGAAATTGTTACTGCTCTTATTTGGCTGCTATTATTACAAAAGTTCACTTTTTTAAGACCAAAAAAATTCACTAAAACTTATGTCTAGGGTCCTTATTCTGTTATTTTCACACTAAACAAAGCAAGAACCCAGAAGTTACCACTATTCTGGAAAATTCCAATTATAAATTCTTACTATCTACCATGTTATGCTAACTCGCATCAGTCATGTCTGACTCTTTGTGACCCCATGGACTATAGCCTGCAGGCTCTTCTGTCTGTGGGATTTCCCAAACAAATTTGCCATTTCCTTCTCCAGAGTATTTTCCTGACCCAGGGATCTAAATTACATCTCCTGCATTGCAAGTGGTTTCCTTACCTCTGAGCCCCCAGCGTTAGTCCCTTAGTTGTGTACAGCTCTTTGAGACCCCATAGACTGTAGCCCACCAGGCTCCTCTGTACATGGAATTCTCCAGGCAAGAATACTAGAGTGAGTTGGCATTTCCTTCTCCAGGGGATCTTCCTGACCCAGGGATCATACCCACATGTCTTATGTCTCCTGCATTGCCAGATGGGTTCTTTACCACTAGTGCCACCTGGGAAGCCCATAAATGCTTATTAGAGACAGTTCAAATGTGAAATTACACAGTCATTTTAGTAGTTATATACCGTCCCAGAAAAAACTTTTGCCATCAATGTAACAATACAGAATCAAATATTCTAATGATATTTTAATGCTTTGTACACATTAGGAAAAAAGTATAAAAAATATTTATTCCCCAATTTATTTTCCAATTATTCAAATTGTTAATTCATAAAGAGTAACATGAATCTATAAACTCTAGCTAATCCTCAAATCTGTTGCCTTAGTTAAAAAAAAAAAAAATTTGCACCACTTGAACTGAATACCTGTTGATAACAATTCGTGCTGAAAGCATGTTTCCATTTACTATTGTCGTTTTCTTCCCACTATTAGAAGAAATGTTAGAAGCACATACAAATTTGACCTGTGAGTTTTTTTTCTTAAATGCACGTTGCATGCAACTCCAGTTATTCTGATTCAATAGATCTACTATGGAAATTTGGCATCCATAGTTTTCCAAAGTTTCACAAATAATTCAGTCTAAACTGTTTCCCAAGACATGCTCTTTAAACTTTTATGTACCTAATAAATGCAGATTCTGATTCAGTACGTTTGGGCTGGGTCAGTTCTAACAAGTTCCCCAGTGATGGTGACATGGCTGCTCTTCAGAAAACACTGAACTGACAGACCCTATGACTTACTATTCATAGATAATTACAGAAAATAGAAGCCATTTGACATTAAAACCAGGCATGAGCTATTTAGAATAGCATCTAATTTTGTCCCCTATTCCTTACTAAACATCCATTACACACAATCAACATATAATTCAGAACTGGGTAGAAATAAATGCAAGAAAACATCTCTGTGGCATTGATTAGAAAATTAAATGTTCTTTTACTCAAGAACCATGTGCTTTCTTACACAGCAAGCACATTAAATAAAACCAGTTTAAGGAAGTTTAATTATTAATTTAAAAAAAAAATCACAGTCCACAGTCTATGATGATGCTTAGAAATGTTTGGTGCCCACAGGAACTCGGGACCGACATTGCCTTCTGCAGTGTCTGAACAGCCTACAACCAAGCATGGGGAAATGCTCACAATGAGCTCTCCATTAGCACTTTACCCAAAATGAGCATCAGAATTCTGGGAACTGTCTGAGATCATTCATCTTTAGGAAAATGAAGGTGAAAGACTTAGTTGATGCTGATGTTGAAAGACTAACTGCAAGGCACTCTTTAGGACTGTAGCTCAGTTGTGTCCGACTCTCTGCCACCCCATGGACTGCAGCACACCAGGGTTCCCTGTCCTTCACAATCCCCCAGAGCTTGCTCAAACTCATGTCCGTTGAGTCAGTGATGTCATCCATCATCTCTTCCTCTGTTGTCCCCTTCTCGTGCCTTCAGTTTTTCCGGCATCAGGGTCTTTTCCAATGACTCGGCTTTTCACATTAGGTGGCCAAAGTATTGAGCTTCAGCTTCAGCATCAGTCCTTCCAAAGAATATTCAGGACTGATTTCCTTTAGGATGGACTGGTTGGATCTCCTTGCAGTCCACGGGACTCTCAAGAGTTTTCTCCAACACCACAGTTCAAAAGCATCAATTCTTTGGTATTCAGCCTTCTTTATGGTCCTACTGTCACATCCATACATGACTACTGGAAAAATCATAGTTTTGATTAGACAGACCTTTGTCGGTAAAATAACGTCTCTGCTTTTTAATATGCTCTCTAGGTTGGTCACAGCTTTTCTTCCAAGGAGCAAGCATTTTTTAATTTTGTGGCTGCAGTTACCATCTGCCACTGCAGTAATTGAGGGACTTCAATTACTCTTACTCTTAGATTAATTACTTATAAGAGTAAGTCTAAAGTACTTCTGGGCTTCTCTGATAGCTCAGTTGGTAAAGAATCTGCCTGCAATGCAGGAGACCCTGGTTCGGTTCCTGGGTCCAGCAGATCCCCTGTAGAAGGGACAGGCTACCCACTCCAGTATTCTGGCCTAGAGAATTCTATAGACTGTATAGTCCATGGGGTCACAAAGTGTTGGACGCAACTGAGCAACTTTCACTCTCACTTTTAAGTAATTCTAATATTCTAGCGTATACTTGAAGCCACATAGAATTTCTTAGATTCCTGATACCTGCGAATTTCTCATATCCATAGAATAGGGCCTCATTAAACCTGTTTCTGGGTATAAAAATGTCCCATTAATCCCTTTGATCACTCTAGAAAGTGCTGTTTTTTTAATCTTCTATGAGAATAGATGAAGTGTTCTCATTATTAACTTAACATGCAGATACAGATAAGTCCTGTTAGAAGCATGTTCTGTAAAAGATGTTAACTACCTATGAAGCAGCACATATTGTTTTATTTTGTTCTATCACTATTCTTTTTACTTTATCCTCTCCACCCTCAATCCTGCCACATACACCAAGTTCTGTGTTTCTTTGCTTTGAGGAAAGACCAAAAAGAAAAAGAAATATATCCCCCACACAGCTTTTCTTTTGTGTTTTTGTTTCCCCAGCTTAAAGGGACAGACGTGGGTGACTTCTCATAATTGGTGAAAAAAACAGAATCAGAGATATTGAGCTATCTCATTTCCATAAGGCCTGGGGAGTTGCGGCCCACAGAGTTAACGAGGCCCTAACTGGGCCTGGACAAGCTAAAACCCAGCACTTGTGGGTGGCTCACCATGCCACAGAGCCTGGTTCATAGGGCATCACAAAGGTAACCTCTGCTGCCCAAACCAAGAGGGATCCCTTTCTGTATTTTGGTGAGTTTGGAATTCCAGGAAGTGAGGGACCAAGTAACTGAGATTGAATTTCCTGCCAGCCTTGATATCTGGAGATTTAAAAATATTTTTGCGTGTTAGTCAGTCAGTAGTTTCTGATTCTTTGCAACCCCCCGGACTGTAGCCTGCCAGGCTCCTCTCTCCATGAAATTCTCCAGGCAGGAATACTGGAGTGGGTTGCTATTTCCTTTTGCAGGGTATCTTCCCAACCCAGGGATTGAACCTGGGTCTCCTGCATTGCAGGCAGATGCTTTACCGTCTGAGCTAGTAGGGAAGCCCTTAATATATTTTAGCTAAATTTAAATCAAATAAAAGTAACATTTCTTGAACACCCCAGTTGCTGCAAAATTATACCTGGTGAACTTACATTTGTCCATTTCAGGCATGAGATTATAATAAGATGTATCCACCTATAGTTATAACAATTTTTAGGAAAGTTTCTAAGTTGAGACTTTGCAAAATTTAGAGAAAAAAAATTATTGAGAGAAATCAAACCCCTACAATGGACAGAAAGGGAAAGTTCAAATGTATTTTACCTCGTGGTTATGTAAGAACAAACAACTATAGAACAAACTGCTCTTGCTTTGAATTAGGGAATTGGTGAGAATCTCTGGAGTGGTTCAGCGGCTGTTACCTTAACATTAAAGTGGGTCTGGATTTACTTCCTCGCATTTTTCAGGCTTGGCTGATTATTCATGTGAATCAAGCCGATTTTGTTTCTTGTTCAAAGTGACCAGTCACTTCCTCTATCAAGAGCCTCTTTGCTGAAAGATGTTCTGCTTTGCAACTGCAAAGGTTCACGGCCACCTTTAAGATCATTACCAACTAATTTCTTTAGAGTTCCAGTGGTTTCCTCCTTCTTATCAACTTAAAAAATGCCAGCAGTCTATTGTTTTCCTTCTGGGAGAGATGTCTAGGAACTTAGCCCTGGTGCATTCTAGCCTGGGGCCCCTTCATCCTGTTGTGGCGGAGGGAGGGACACTTGAAATTCCAGTTGGTAAGAAAGAATCAGTTCCAGCTCAGAATCCCAGGTACAAAGCAATTCTTTTTCAGGAAGAACTGAACTTCCATAACAGGGACTTTTCACATGTGAAGGTTTTCACTTGGAGCTGTTATCACATGGACTACCAAGGTACTCTTCACTTTTCCACCGTGTGTTTTCCTTTAAACTTTGTTTTGTAATGTGTACCTGAAGCTAAACAAATACGTAAATAAACTTCCATTTCCTATAAGCAAAGATAAGCTGAAAATATCACTGGCAGATAATCAACTTTTAACCATGAAAAATCTACTTATCACTTCATAAAAATGCTTTTCATAGAATACCTCATCTAGGCCCAATTCAATAACATATTCTAAACTCCTCTTCTTCAAGTATTATAGATTGTTCTTTAAAAACACTATATATTTAACTTATTATACTACATATGTGTCTATTGCTAAATATTTTCCCATACGTGTCAGAGACTTCAAAAGTGAAATCTTATTTTAATCAGAGAAAACCCACTATTACAAAAACCCACTATTCAAAGCCATGCATAAATAATGAACCATCTTAGGAAGTTTTCTGAAAAGCTATTTATTATATTAACATAAGTAAAACTTTCTATATGGATATTCTAACAAATGCTCTGTGAATATAACTCCTTTAGACTCAGGAAGCCTGGGGGAAACAAAAGAAAACAAAATTCTTACAACTATGCAAACCAGAGGCTGCTTAATTTGGTAAACAACAAAGGTACCTGAGTGCAGCACTGATTTATTTTAGAAATTAAAGCTCTCAGACAGGGACCTCCCTGGTGGTCCAGTGATTAAGAATCCATCTTGCAATGAAGTGGCTGGGGGCTTGATCCCTGGTCAGGGAACTAAGATCCCACATGCTGCAGAACAGCTAAGTCAGTGCACCATAATAGAGAGCTGCATGCCTCAACTAAGATCCTGCATGCTGCCACTAAGACAACACAACCGAACAAACAATTTTTTAAAGAAAACTGTTAAGATTTTATCTGAATCAAACTCACTTTCTCCCAATCTTTTTAGGTCTGGATGGTACTCTATGCTGTTCCCTCTCAGTCATGGAATTGTTTCCACTCTAGCTCTAACCTTCCAGTGAGGCAGAATCTTGAGAGGAAGCTGACTTGACTTTAAAGTCAATTCTTTTATCTATTTTACCGTGTAATGTTTGTGTTACACTGTTACTTTTACATATTTATATGTGGGTTTCCTGGTGGCTCAACGGTAGGGAATCCGTCTGCCAATGCAGAAGCCACGGGTTTGATCCCTGGGTCAGAAATGGCAACCCATGCCAGTACTCTTGCCTAGAAAATCTCATGGACAGAGAAACCTGGTAGGCTACAGTCCATGGAGTCTCAAAGAGTTGGACATGACTTAGCGACTGAATAATAACATTATAATGCTACCATAGTTAAACATCCAGATTATATATTATCTGCAATATTGTGATTTATAAGAAATATGTATGTTTGGTCACTCAGATGGTCAAAATATTTCTCATATATATCTGGTCTTCATCCATGGTTCCAGGCTCACAGCTCTCAAATCCCAAATTTCCTGAGCAATGGGTGCATCTTTTATTATTGTACATTGTCTCTTGTCCTCAGTTCTTGAAAATGCTTCAGAGCCACAAAGGTGAAATGAGTGTTGAGTTATTCAGAAGTCCCTTTCCACATAACTGATTTACTTTAATTAAGGTAGCTTTTGAAAACACCTCAGAAAGTGAGCTGGTGGCAAGGAAGACCAATCTTGAAGAGGGGGTTGATTTACAGGGAGGAAAGGAGGGCTAGATTGCTTGGCCAATCAATCATCATTGACTGATGATTTAATCAATCATGCTTAAGTAATGAGGACTCCAAGAAAACCCAAAGGAGAAGGTTGAGAGAGTTTCCAACCTGGGGAATTAGAACATTTCCATATGCTACAGTGCTGGACCATAAGCTCCTTGAGGACAGAAGTTCTTCTGTTTGGGATCTCACCCTATGAAACCCTTCATCTGGCTGTGGATCTGTATATCCTTTAATAGCCTTTGTTGTTGTTGTTCAGTCACTAAGTTGTATCCAGCTCTTTGCTACCCCATGGTCTGCAGCAGGTCAGGCTTCCCTGTCCTTCACTATCTCCGAGTTTGCTCAGATTCATGTCCATAGAGTCAGTGATGCTATCCAACCATCTTATCCTCTGTCATCCCTTTTTCTTCCCCTCAGTCTTTCCCAGCATCAGGGCTTTTCCAGTGAATAGGCTCTTGACATCAGCTGGACAACGTATTGGAGCTTCAGCTTTAGCATCAGTCCTTCCAATGAATATTCAGTGTTTATTTCCTTTAGGATTGACTAGTTTGATCTCCTTGCAGTCCAAGGGACTCTCAAGAGTCTTCTCTAGCACCAAAGTTCAAAAGCATCAATTCCTCGGTGCTCAGCCTTCTTTATGGTCCAACTCTCACATCCATACATGGCTACTAGAAAAAACACAGATTTGGCTATACAGACCTTTGTCTGTAAAGTGATATCTCTGCTTTTTTAATACACTATCTAGGTTTGTCATAGCTTTCCTTCCAAGGAGCAAGCATCTTTTAATTTAGTGGCTGCAGTCACAGTCCATTGTCATTTTGGAGCCCAAGAAAATAAAATCTGTCACTGTTTCCACTTTTTACCCATCCATTTGCCATGAAGTGATGAGATCAGATGTCATGATCTTTGTTTTTTGAATGTTGAATTTTAAGACAGTTTTTTCACTCTCTTCTTTCACCTTCATCAAGATGCTCTTTAATTCCTCTTTACTTTCTTCCATTAGAGTGGTATCACCTGCATATCTGAGATTGTTGACATGTCTCCAGGCAATCTTCATTCTAGCTTGTGATTCATCCAGCTGGGCATTTCACGTGATGTGCTCTGCATATAAATTAAAGAAGCAGGATGAAAAAATACAGCCGTGATGTACTCCTTTCCAATTTGGAAGCGGTTAGTTATTCCATATCCTGTTCTAACTACTGCTTCTTGTCCTGCATACAGGTTTCTCAGGAGATGGGTAAGGTGGTCTGGCATTCCCATCTCTTTATGAATTTTCCACAGTTTGTTGTGATCCACACAGTCCACAATCAAAGGCTATAACATAGTCAATGAAGCAGAAGTAGATGTTTTTCTGGAATTCCCTTGCTTTTTCTATGATCCAGTAGATTGTGGCAATTTGATCTCTGGTTCCTCTGCTTTTTCTAAATGCAGCTTGTATATCTGGAAGTTCTCAGTGCATGTACTATTGAAGCCTAGCTTGAAGGATTTTGAGCATTATCTTGCTAGCATGTGTAATGAGTGCAATTATATGGTTGTTTGAAGATTCTTTGGCATTGCCATTCTTTGGGATTGAAATGAAAACTGACCTTTACCAGTCCTGTGGCCATTGCTGGTTTTCCAAATTTGCTGGCATATTGACTGCAGCACTTTAACAGCATCGTCTTTTAGGTTTTGAAATAACTTAGCTAGAATTCCATCACTTCCACTAGCTTTATTCATAGTAATACTTCCTAAGGACCACTTTACTTCACACTCCAGGATGTCTGGCTTTAGGTGACCACATCATTGTGGTTATTCCAGTCATTAAGATCTTTTTTGTATAATTCCTCTATGTATTCTTGCCACCTCTTCTTAACCTCTTATAAATTGGTAATCTAGCGAGTAAACATGTTTCCACAGTTCTGTGAAACAGTCTAGCAAATTATTCAAAATGATAAGGGTGTCATAGGAATGTCTGATCTATAACCAGTTGCTCAGAAGTATAAGTAACAACCTGGACTTGCGGTTGGCATCTTGAATTGGAGGTGTTATTAGAACCTCAAATCTGAAGCTGGTTGGTCAGGAGCAGTTACAACTCAGGTTTGCGTTTGGTGCCTGAAGTGGAGGCAGTCCTACCCTTTACTTGTAGAATCTGATGCTGTCTCTGGATAGAATTGAGTTGATTTCTCATCTGAGAATTGCTTGTTGACACACACATATTGGAATTGGGTCCAGGATCCAAAATGTTATTTACATAACATTCACATTGTATTAGGTGTTATAAGTAATGTAGAGATGACTTAGCGTTTAGGAGAGAATGTGAGTAGGTTAAGCAAATACAGGACATTTATAAAAGGGACTTGAGCATCAGTAGATTTTGGTATCCATGGGTGGGAGGTGGGGAGAGGCCCTGGTGGATATGAAGTGATGACTATATTTTAATCTCCATTTTGTTGAGTCCTTTGCCTACATCTCAGTTGGTTCATAGGAGGAGTAGCAAGTAAGATAATAAAAGTCATTTGTTGCCCTCTCCCCACCACCCCACATCAAAGACCAAGAAATATTTATGTAGCCTTTCTTCCTAGGCCAATGGTTGCTATGCACTGCTTTATTAATTTCTTGACTTTAAGCCATTTTTATTTTCTAGTATAGTTCACACTCAATCATGGTATGTTGTTATATTAAAATCACGTTGTATTACATTTGCTGTATATTTAGAATGTTTACATTGTTTGTCTTAACTGAGAAACAACTGCAGATTTCTATACTTTGTAAGATTTTGCTGCTACTGCTGCTGCTAAGTCGCTTCAGTCGTGCCCGACTCTGTGCAACCCCATAGACAGCAGCCCACCAGGCTCCCCTGTCGCTGGGATTCTCCAGGCAAGAACACTGGAGTGGGTTGCCATTTCCTTCTCCAATGCATGAAAGTGAAAAGTAAAAGTGAAGTTGCTCAGTCGTCTCTGACTCTTCGCGACCCCATGGACTGCAGCCTACCATGCTCCTCCATCCATGGGATTTTCCAGGCAAGAATATTGAAGTGGGGTGCCATCGCCTTCTCCGAAGATTTTGCTAGTAGGTTTATATTAGCTGAGTTAGAAAATTTTCTTCTTTTCCTAAGCACTTTATATTTTCTCTTTTCTGAATGTTTAGAAGAATTCACCTGTAAAACTATCAAAATGGAAACCTTAAAAAAATAACACAATTTTTAATTATTTCTCAGCTTGGAGGTTTTTTCTAATTATTTTAGAATCTATCTTATCAATTTATATTTTCTATAAAATATATATCATTAAGTTTTTTAACATTGCAGGAGACACAAGAGACATGGGTTTGATCCCTGGGTCAGGAAGATCCCTTGGAGTAGGAAATGGAAACCTACTTCAGTATTCTTGACTGGAAAGTTCCATGGACAAAGGAACCTGGCTCACTATAGTCCATGAGTCACAAAGAGTCAGACACAGCTGAGCACACACACACACACACACACACACACATACACACATACACACAATATAGTTAGATAATAGCTAATTAAAATTTTTTATAGATATCTCATTTTAACACGCTAATTCTTTTTGTTGTTATTTAGATTTACCAGCATGTTTTATATATTTGATGTATTTGAAAGGTCCAGTTCCTAGCTTTTAACACTGTCTATAGATCTTTAATTTGCAGTTACTTATTTTATGTATTCTATTAGTTTCTTTCTCCTGCTTTCCTTAAATTTTACAGCTCATTTCCAAATGTTTTGAGGTTTGAAATCATTTCTTTTCATTCATTTGTATTTAATAATAGAAACAACACAGAGGCTAGTGTTTTCTAGATTGGCTTTGATGCTTTACTGTAAGTTTTAACACACTAAAATTTCATTGTTCTTATTTTCTGGGTAGTCTTTCCACTATCTTTACTATCTGTAAATTTTCTCTTCGTTCATGAGTTGCTTAGAAATAATTGAACTTATTTTCTTTAAACCTACCCTATTAATCTCTCTTTTCATTTATTTTTCCTTGTGTTCAGGGAACCCATTTCAGTTTCAGACTCAGACTTTCTTCATCCGATTAACACTTCTTTTATATTTACCTTAGTACTTCTTTGGCTTTTTTTCTCTTTTTGAGTAATATAGGCATATTGAATTCCTTCCTTCTGTCAACCCAAATGAAGAGATAAACTGAGACAAGCTCAAATTACAAGGCACTGAGTTTATTCGAGAATAGAAAAGGAATAGCAATTTGGGAAATACATGCTGTGGCAAGCTACAGACAAGTCTGTTGAGGGTTTGGGATGGGTTGTAGTTATGGGCAAGGAGTGCAAAAAGAGAAGTCCAGCCAGAGACCAAGCAGGAAGTTCCCTGGCTTGAGAATGGCCAGGGATTTTTAGCAGATGTTCATTGGTCAGGAGATAATCCGTAGTCATTTGTAAATGAGGCATTTATGGGAAGGCAGTCTCGCAGTTCTTAAGTACCATTCTTCTGAGGGTGCATGTGTGAGATTCTCCATTTCAGAGTCTCCCGTTCCATTTTAGATTGAAATTCTTTCATGTGTCTGTACTTCATCTTTTCTTTCATCATTTTAATGTTTCTCTTTATTTGGGCTCTTGGACAATTTATTGAATGTGTCAAACTCTCAAAATTTACTTTGCTAAAATGCGCAAACTTTTCTTCAAGAGGTCTTTCACTGTTTCTTATTTGGTAGCCATCTTTTTTTTTTTTTTTTAATCTCCTTTAAATGATAGTTGAGTTGCCCATGGTTGGGCTTTTTCATCACTGACCGTAGTTGGTTACATAATGTAGTACATTCTAGAATCTGACTGAGTAAACAAAGTTTGAAAATTTACTTCTTAGAGTAAGTTCTAATGTTTCAGAGCAGTCCCCTTCCTTTGTCCTAAAAATAACTGATGTGCCTAATGATTTTTCTGTCTCCTCAGACACATCTGAAACAAAGAAAATTCTCTTATTACCCACAAATAGAAGCTGATAGGGAACTATCAAGGATTATGTGGGTTTCTCTGCTCAAAATCTTTCTAGCATAAAAACACACAAATAGCAAGAGTTAAGATTTACTGTAATCATACTTTGCTAGTTCAGAGGTACAGTGGCCTGGGGAGAAATAGGAAGTATCTGAAGCCAAAGACAGCAAGTAGTGGCCAGGAATTAGCTGGCAGAGGACCACCATTCTTTGCCTGGCACATTGCATCTGTTAGAAGCTAGCCAATGAAGAGCCCCATTCCTTACCTAGTGGGCCAAATAGGCAGGGAGTAAATGCCACTTTGGGCGCCTCTGCTTGCCATGACCTCCTGGAACCAACTGTGTTTCCCAGAAGCGGTAATAGGATCCACATTGTTCCACTGACTTTGGATGGTGGAAAAGGGAAAGGGCTGGTGGCTCACATGGATTTTGCCAGGTCTTCTGCATTTGCTCTCAGTACTTCACCTGTGGAGCATCATGTGTTCCATCCACCATTTCTTTATTTCAATCCTGTTTATTCAAGCAACTCAAAATTCCTCAAAGTTTCTCTGAGAGGAAAAAAATCACTGCTTCCTGGGTTATCAGATTTAATGAAGTTACTCCTTACTTTTATATTTCATTGGTAATTTTATTTCAAGTAGTATGATCATTAGTCTTATATGCTTAACTAACACTCTTTGTTAATGTAGAACTTTTCTGTCAGTTTTTGACATTAAAATGCCTTCTGTTGACATTCCATAGTATGGTTCTATGCTTTCTGTTTTATCTCTTCCTCTGATTATGAAGTCTCTGAAAACAGTGCTTAACAACTGAGTCACTTTGTCCTTTGACATCTGGGAAAATACTAGACTTACTTTTGTCCATGAGTGGAAGAAAAGTCTATGTTGCTCTCTTCACATTTTCCCCGGCTTCCAGCATGGTTTAAAACAGCTGCAGAGAGAGTTTTGTTCCAGGACTTCAGAGATTCCTTTAGCCATTTTGTTCAGAGCGAATATATTTCCTCCATGGATTAACAATAATCCATTTCATTTTGCATAACAAATTTCTTTCACTTAAAATCTAAAGAGTAGGCTATGTTGGAGGTTCACTTTTTTGCCCCAGTTTTATTGAAGTACAGCACTGTATAAATTTAAGATACACAACATAATGATTTGACTTACATATATCATGAAAGGATTATAACAATAGGTTTAGTGACCATCCATCATTTCATATAAACATGAAAGAAACAGAAAAAATATTTTTCTTCAGGATTTATTCTCTTAAGAACTTTCCTTTATAAAGTAGAGCAGGGTTAATTATCTTATCATCGTTAATACTTATTTATCTTATAGGTGGAAATTTTATACCTTTGACTACCTTCATATAACTCCCCTTCCCTGTCCCCTCACCTTCTGCATGCCCGCCCTGTTTCTCAGTTGTGTCTGACTCTTTGTGACTTCAATGACAGTAACTCACCAGGCTCCTTTGTGGGATTATCCTGGTAAGAATACTGGAGTGGGTTGCTATTTCCTTTTCCAGGGGATCTTCCTCACCCAGGGATCAAACCTTCATCTTCTGCAGCTCCTGCATTGGCAGGAGGATTCGAAACCCGTCCCCTCACCTCTGGGAGCCACAAATTATGATGTGATTTCCCATGAGATGTTTTTGTTCATTTGTTATTGGAGTTAATTGACCTACAACACTATATTATTTCCTGGTGCATACAATAGTGATTCAATATTTCCATACATTTCAAAATGATTACCATGATAATTCTAGTTGCCATCTGCCACTATACAAAGATATTGCATAATTATTGACTATATTCTCCGTGCTTCCCATTTCATACTGTGACATTTATTTTGTACCTCTTAATTTCTCTCACTTACTTTTCTCCTCCCTCGCCCATCTCCCCTCTAACAACTACTTTTTGTTCTCTATATCCATATTCTATTTTTATTTGATTCAGGTCAGTTCAGTTCAGTTCAGTTGCTCAGCCGCGTCCAGCTCTTTGCGACCCCATGAATCACAGCACGCCAGGCCTCCCTGTCTATCACCAACTCCCGGAATTCACTCAGACTCACGTCCATCGAATCAGTGATGCCATCCAGCCATCTCATCCTCTGTCGTCCCCTTCTCCTCTCCACATATAAGTGAAATCATACAGTATTATTTCCTTGTCTGACTTGTTTTACTTAGCATAATACCTTCTAGGTCCATCTATGTTGTCCCAAATGGCAAGATTTCATTCTTTTTTATGGCTGAGTAATACTGCACTGTGTATCTGGGTGTGTTTCTCACATTTTTATCCATTCATCTATCCATGGTCACTTAATTGCTTTCATAACTTGGCTATTGTAAATAGTGCTGTAATAAACACAGGCATACATTAGTCATTTCTAATCAGGGTTTTCCTTTTCTATACTAAATACCTAGGAGTAGAAATGCTGAATCATACGGTAGCTTATTTTTAATTTTTTTTTTTTTTTTTTTAGAAATCTCCAAGACCTTGATGCTGAGAGGGATTGGGGGCAGGAGGAGAAGGGGATGACAGAGAATGAGATGGCTAGATGGCATCACCGACTCAATGGACATGAGTTTTGGGTAAACTCCGGGAGTTGGTGATGGACAGGGAGGCCTGGCGTGCTGCGATTCACGGGGTCGCCAAGAGTCGGACTCAACTGAGTGACTGAACTGAACTGAACTGAATACTGTTTTCCACAGTGGCTGCATCTATTTACATTCTCACCACTGGTGCACGGGGGTTTCCTGTTCTCCATGTCTGGCCAATGCTTAATATTTGTTGTCTTTTTTATAATAGCAATCCTGACAGGTATGAAGGGATATCTCACTGTGGTTTTGGTTTGCATTTCCCTGATGATTAGCAATGTTGAACATCTTTTCATGTGTCTGTTAGCCATCCGTTGTCTTCTTTGGAAAAAAATATTTATTCAGGTCTTCTACTATCTTTTAATCAGCCTTTTTGTTTTATTTTGAGTTGTATGAGTTCTTTGTATATTTTAGATATTAACCCCTGTTGGATATGCCATTTGCAAATATCTTTGCCATTCAGCAGGCAGAGCTTTTATTTTGTTGATAGTTTCCTTTGCTGTGCAAAACCTTTTCGGTTTGATGTATTCATTTATTTGTGCTTTCTTCCCCCTTGCCTAAGGAGACATATACAGTAAATATTGCTAAGATTCATGTCAAAGAGTGTATTGCCTCTGTTTTCTTCCAGAAGTCTTATGGTTTCAGGTCTTATTAATACATTTAAGTCTTTAATCTATTTTGAGTTTGTGTATATGTTGTGAAAAAGTAATCCAGTTTGATTTTTTTACATGTAGTTGTCCACTTTTCCCAACACCATTTAGTGAAGAGTCTGTCTCTACCCCATTGCTGCCTACTTTTTTGCAGGTTAATTGAGCTTATAAATATGGGTTTATTTCTGGGCTCTCTGTTTGATTCCATTCATCTATGTGTTTGCTTTTGTGCAAGTACCATACTGTTTTGATTACTATATCTTTGTAGAATAGTTTGACATCAGGGAGCATGGTATATCCTCTTTTGTTCTTTTTTCTTAAGATTGTCTTGGTCTTTTGTTTCCAAACAAATTTTAGAATTATTAGTTCTAGTTTTGTGAAAAATGCCATTGGTATTTTTTTTCATTTTCATTTTATTTATTTATTTTTACTTTACAATACTATATTGGTTTTGCCATACACTGACATGAATCCACCATGCGTGTACATGAGTTCCCAATCCTGAACCCCCCTCCCACCTCTCTCCCCATATCATCTCTCTGGGTCATCCCAGTGCACCAGCCCAAAGCATCCCGTATCCTGTGTCGAACCTAGACTGGCGATTCGTTTCTTACATGATAGTATACATGTTTCAGTGCCATTCTCCCAGCCATTGGTATTTTGATAGGGATTGCCCTGAATCTGTAAATTGCCTCAGATAGAATGTCATCTTAACAATATTAATTCTTCCAGTCTATGAGTGTGATGTATCTTTTTATCTGTTTGTATCATCTTCAATGTATTTCATCAGTGTCTCCTACTTTTCCAAGTACAAGTCTTTTACTTCCTTAATTAGATTTATTCTCAAATATTTTATTCTTTTTGATGCAATTGATATTTCTCCATTAGCCATCCCATTGATTGATTAAGAGCTAAATCAATATTCCCTTTCTCTTTCACTCTTTAAGTCACAGGATCAGTTCAGGGAGCTATTTCAGTAAGGGTCACTTTTGACTTCATAGACTACTAAGTGAAGCTATTTTCCTCAGATAACTAGAAATCTGATAGTAATATGCCCAGGCTAGCATAGTCACTGGAAAATATTGTGAAGATGTGGCTGTGCATCTCTTTATCCTACTCTCCCTAGGGTGTAAGCTGCAGCCCTACAATTATGCCCTCATAGTCAGAGGATTATTCCTGCACTCTGGGTTTAGAATTGGTGTTACAGAAAGGAAGGTTAAATGAGAAACAGTGAAGATAATATTTTGCACTTTCTCTGTAAGAGACTTGGGTTTGATCCCTGGGTTGGGAAGATCCTTGGAGAAGGGAAAGGCTACCCACTCCAGTGTTCTGGCCTGGAGAATTCCATAGACTGTATAGTCCATGGGGTCACAAAGAGTCAGACATGACTGAGCAACTTTCACTGTAATCCTAACTGGCCACAATTGTATTCCATAGCCAGCTCTAGTTTCAAGTATGTAGGCATATTGAATTATTTTAGGTGGGTCATTGCCTCCCTTAACAAAATTGAGGACCTTTCAATAACAGAAACAAGCCACAGACATTGAATAGACAAAGAACATTATCTGCTGAACAGCCTTCTTTGACAGAAGCATCTTCTTTGGTCTAAATAGTGTATTTCTAGAGACTGGTTCTATAACAGCTGATTCCTACTAGTTACATGAGTTGTATGTAATGGCTCTATAAATATCTGAACAATGTGAATATTATGCTTATTTTAAATTATCACAGAAATAACTTTTGTTCCATGAACAATTTAAGTACATTCTTCTTCACATAAACGATTTAAAAAATTTACACAATGTACTTACTGATATTCACCCTCAAATTTCTATTGAATTTACTACTTCAAATATTTCACATCATTTTCAAGAACACAATTTCCTCCAAACCTGTCATATTTCAGAATATCCTACTTGATGTCTACTTTATTGAGAATACTCTAGCCATTTCTTCTCCTGTAAGTTCAGCTCTTCTCCTCAAAAACTGAACTGACCTAGCCTTTTGTCCACAAGAAAGGAAAAAAGGACCAGATCTCTATTTTAACAGTAATTTTTAAAAATTGCTGTTTTTTAAAAATGAGCATCTTATTTTACAGTAGTTTATGATTTACAGAAAATTTGCAAAGATAGTACAGAGAATTCCCATAAACCCCATTCAGTTTCTCCTGTAATTAACATCTTGCATGTAGGCATGCTCAGTCACTCAGTCATGTCCAACTCTTTGCAACCCCACAGACTGTAGCCTGCCAGGCTCCTCTATCAGTGGGATTCTCCAGGCAAGAATACTGGAGTGGGTTGCCATTTCCTCCTCCAGGGGATCTTTATGACCCAGGGATTAAACCCACATCTCCTGCATTGCAGGCAGATTCTTCACCACTGAGTCACCAGAGAAGCCCATAGTAGAATACATTTGTCACAGTTGATGAGCCAATATTGACATTTTATTAACTTATTCCTTTTTTTTGGTCCATGCCACACAACTTGCAGGATTTAGTTCCCCTACCAGGGAATCAAACCTGGGCTCTGGCAGTAACCACTGGATCCCTAGGGAATTTCAATACTTTATTAACTAGAGTCTATACTTTCTTCATATGTTTGTTTTTACCTGATGCCCCTTTTCTCTTCTAGAATCACATTCAGAATACCACATTACAGTTAGTTGTCTTATCTGCTTAGATTCCTCTTGTAATTTGGTGAAATATCTCTGAGATGGATAATGATCACACTGGGATTATAAACTTTGGGGAGGAAGACCACAGAGGTAAAGTACTTTTCTTCACATTATGTCAAGGGTACATGCTGTCACTATGACTTTATTCTTGATATTAGTCTTGATCCTTTACTGAGGTAGTGTCTTCAAGTTTCTCTCCTGTGAAGTTATTTTTTTCTAGGTTGTTCTCTTTGGACCGAAGTCATTAGACATATCCCACACTTAAGAAGTAGGGAGTTAGTCTCCTGCTCCTTGAGGGGGAGAGTAGTTACATAAATCATTTGGAATTCTTCTGCTTAGGACACTTGTCTGTTCTCCCCAAATTATTCCTTTATGATCATTTATTTATATCATCATGGACTCACAGGTATTTATTTTATACTCTGTATTATAATCCAATACTATATTTTGTCATTGTTCAAACTGTTCCAATTCTGGCCATCAGGAGCTCTTCAGTTGAATCTGGTGCCCTTTGACATACTCCCATCCCTGGTATCTGTGTTTTTGTTTGGTTAGTTTTTTCAGCACTTTCATACTTTTTTGGCACTATATGTTATTCCAAGATCATTTTGTATGTCTCCTACCTGAGCCCTGGAATCAGCTATTTCTCAAAAAAACTTTGGTTCCTTTTACTAGAAAATGGTATTAGAAACTACAACCTGATTTAATATCATTTCACAGTGTGTATAAATCAAAATCAAACCATCATACTGTACCTTGAATTTATATATTAAGGCACATCAATTATTTCCCAGTAAACTTGGAAAAAATACACAATGTACCCTCTTCCCTAAAAAGGAGAAAGAAATTGAGACCTGGATGATAGGTACAAATTTACTTTTAGGTGCCATTTGTGATATAGTGTGGGAAGTGCACTTGAATTGGATTCAAACTTGGAGTGAGGGAAAAACAGGTTCAAACTTGGTTCTATCATTTTTTAACGGTGTAATTTTTACTATGTTACTTAAATTCTAGGATGCTTCATTTCCTTCTATGTAAGCAGTAGTAATAATAGCTAATATCTGTAAAACACGGTTTGTCAGCCTTGGCAATATTGCCATATGTGTCAGAGGATTCTTTGTTGTGAGGCACCATCCTGTGCATTGTAGAATATTTAACAGCATCTCTGGTCTCCACCCACTAGATGCCAGTAGCATACTCCTGTCAAAAATGATTCCAGACATTGCTAAATATCCACTTGGCAACAAAACTACCCCAGTTTAAAACTGCTGCAGCAGAATATTCTTAGGAATTAAAGACGTCAGATACATTATTTCTTTAGTCCTTACAAAACCCCCATGAGATTGAAATTATTTTACAGATAAGGAAAGTGAAGGAAAAAGTAAAAAACTTTCTCAGGTGTTCCTAGCTACCTAGATACGCTGAGGTTTGAGCCTAGAAAGTCTAACTACAAAACTCACGGTCTTAACAGCAAAACCACAACGGCCTTTATAAAAGATATAAATAATAATTCTGCCCTTACAGAGCTGTAATGAGAATTAAATGGAATATCATCTACAAGAACATTTCACATGGTACTTAGTGTAGGGGAGGCATTCAGTAAATGTTGGGGAAATCTGTGTATCTGAATCACCTCTTTCCTCCATAGCAAGTTTTCTCTACTTATTATATTTCTTTTGGTATTTACTTTTTGTTCTTACTTCTAAAAGTTTCTTACCTTCTGCCTACAAATGTACTTAGATCTTTTCCTAAGGAAAAAAGAATTTTCCCTTCACTAGTCTTCTCTTTCAAGGTATTATATTTTAACATAATATTCATATCTATTTCCTCTTCGTAATCATTTACTCATTTCATAACGCTTTAAAGTCTGACTCCCTTTCTGCCTGTGAATTCCTGCTGACCTAATCAGAGTGATAGCACCAAAGGGAGTTTGACAGACATATACATTCACCCTCTCTTTGTACAGATGAGAAGGTTGACGCAATGCTTCACGATATGCCAACTAACCAGTTATTTTTTAAAAAGCCCTTCGTGTTTTCATGCCTATGGGCCTCTGTTTCATAAGAAGTTGCTAAACATTCCTTTTTTTATTTTTGTAACATCTGTTTTATACTGTTTTCTGTGTGTGTTAGCGGCTCAGTCATGTCCAACTGTTTATGATCCCATGGGCTGTGGCCTGCCAGGCTCCTCTGTCCATGGAATTCTCCAGGCAAGAATACTGGAGTGGGTTGCCATTTTCTATTGAAGGGGATCTTCCTGACCCAGGGATCAAACTCAGGTCTCCTGCTTTGCAAGCAGACTCCTTATAGTTTGAGCCACCAGGAAAGAACTATGTTTTCTACTATGTATCCAACCTTAACCTTTTCCACATTCTTCAGTTCAGTTCAGTTTAGTCGCTCAGTCATGTCCGACTCTTTGCGACCCCATGAATCGCAGCACGCCAGGCCTCCCTGTCCATCACTAACTCCTGGAGTTCACTCAGACTCACGTCCATCGAGTCCGTGATGCCATCCAGCCATCTCATCCTCTGTCGTCCCCTCCTCCTCCTGCCCACAATCCCTCCCAGCATCAGAGTCTTTTCCAATGAGTCAGCTCTTCGCATGAGGTGGCCAAAGTACTGGAGTTTCAGCTTCAGCATCATTCCCTCCAAAGCAATCCCGGGGCTGATCTCCTTCAGAATGGACTGGTTGGATCTCCTTGCAGTCCAAGGGACTCTCAAGAGTCTTCTCCAACACCACAGTTCAAACGCATCAATTCTTCGGCGCTCAGCTTTCTTCACAGTCCAACTCTCACATCTATACATGACCACAGGAATAACCATAGCCTTGACTAGACGGACCTTTGTTGGCAAAGTAATGTCTCTGCTTTTAAATATGCTATCTAGGTTGGTCATAACTAGTTTCTTTTCTTCTCTTACATATAAACATTCAGCAAGGTGATTCCCTTAACTATGCTTAATCTCTTTTCATTAACTATTTTGTCTCCCATGACCCCAGCAGTCATATATATTTCTCTCAGATCTGTACATCTTACCTACTCCATATTCTGAGCCACAGGCTCACAGCTTCAATTACCTAATGAAAATTCTTACTTTGATGTCCTACAACTACCTTGAACAACATCTATAAAGTGGAAGTCGTCATTTTTACCACTAAAGTATTCCTTTTAACATTCTCAGTTTTCTTGCTAGGAAACAAATCATTGTTACCTATTTTAATCTTCTTTTAAATTTCTATCACCCTTATATCAACTATTTATCAGATTCTATACATTTTTTACCCCTGAGGTCTTTAGTATTTCTTTGTTTCACTCCAATTTCTGTTACTCTAGTTTAAGCTTTGTAAAATTATGCCTGGAATATTTACATAATACAATAAATAGCCTTCTACTTCAGTTTTTTTTTCCTTCCCCAAATAATCTTGAAAACCATAACACATCAAGCTGTTGAAAAGCAACACAGTATGAGTACTGTGATAGGTGGCTCAAAAACTATCAGTGGCTCCGCATAACCAAAACACCTGCAGTTCAATACAAGACCTGTGCAGTTCAGTGCACTAGCCACTAACCACCTGTGGCTATTGAGCCCGAAGCATGGTTATTAAAAAGGGAGATGATGCAACTAAAGATTATCATATTAAGTGAAGTAAGTCAGAAAGAGAATGACAAATACCATATGATATCACTTACATGTGAAATCTAAAATATGACACAAATTATGAAACACAAACGGAGGTATGGACATAAGAGAATAGACTGGTGGTGGAAGAGGGATAGACTGGGAGTTTGGGATTAGCAGATGCAAACTGGTATATATAGAATGGATAAGCAACACGGTCCAACCGTACAGCGCAGGGAGTTGTATTCAATACCCTGTGACAACATAATGGAAAAGAACATGAAAAGGAATCCATGCATAACTGAGTTACTTTGCTGTACAGCAGTAATTAACACAACATTGTGAATCAATTATACTTCAATAAAAAACGTGAGATGAGCTGGAAGAGTAAATACATACTGAGTTTTGAGGATAGAACCAGACATTATAAAACATCTTCATGATTTTATATATATATATATATATATATATATATTATATTATATTTATTGACTATGCCAAAGGCTATGGTTTTTCCAGTGGTCACGTATGGATGTGAAAGTTGTTCTATAAACAAAGCTGAGCACAGAAGAATTGATGCCTTTGAACTGTAATGTTGGAGAAGACTCTTGAGAGTCACTTGGACAGCAAGGAGATCCAACCAGTCCATCCTAAAGGAAATCAGTCCTGGGTGTTCATTGGAAGGACTGATGTTGAAGCTGAAACTCCAATACTTTGGCCACCTCATGTGAAGAGTTGAATCATTTGAAAAGACCCCAGTGCTGGGAAAGATTGAGGGCAGGAGGAGAAGGGGATCCACAGAGAATGCAATGGTTGGATGGCATCACCGACTCAATGGACATGAGTTTGGGTGGACTCCAGGAGCTGGTAATGGACAGGGAGGCCTGGCGTGCTATGGTTCATGGGGTTGCAAAGAGTCAGACACGACTAAGCGACTGAACTGAATATATTATATGCTTACATGGTAATACTATGGATGTGTTGTGTTAGAGCACATTGTTAAAATTAACTTTGCCTTTATTAAGTGAGTAATAGAAATTAACAATTGTGTATGTGGTTCACATTATGTTTCTATTAGACAGTGATGGCTCAGACACTTAGTCATACACTGTTCAGATTTTCATGCTAAATCCACTGTAATTTCCAACAGTAGACGATTGCTATTCCCTAACCATGCCGTCATTTTTTAAAAATTTGTTTATTTTTAATTGAAGGAGATTTGTGTTGGTTTCTGCCATACATCAACATGAATCAGCCATAGGTATACATATGTCCCCTCCCTCTTGAACCTCCCTCCCACCTCCCAGCCCATCCCACACCTCTAGGTTATCACAGAGCACTGGTTAGAGCTTCCTGAATCATACAGCAAGTTCCCACTGGCTATCTATACATATGGTAGTGTATATATTTCCATGTTACCTTCTCCCTTTGTTCCACCTTCTCTTTCCCCCTCTGTATCCATAAGCCAGTTCTCTATCATGCCCCCACTTGTTACCACTTTCATGCCTCTGCTCATTCTGTTTGCTTCTAATACAGTTTCCTGTCCCCTATTCCTGCCCATTAGGACTCTTTTTATTAATGAATAACTAAAACCTAATTCAAGAAAGTATAAGCAAAAACACATTTTACTGGCTGTGTAGCTGAAAAGTCTAGATATTGATATGAGAAACAGTTGCACAAGGAGGCTTGGATAAATATTATCAAGATGTGAAGTTCATTCTCATCCTCCCTACCTTTTTCTTTTTTCTCTTTCTGCCCCTGTTCATTTCTTTCTCTTCATCCCTCACCTCTTCTTTCCTTTGTGTTGGTTTCAATTTACTTTCAAAATCTCTCTATGTAGTAACTTGGAGCAACATGGTCCTACCATACAGCACAGGAAACTACATTCAATATTCTGTGATAAAGCATAACAGACAAGAACATGAAAAACAAAGGTATGTATAACTGAGTTACTTTGCTATACAGCAGTAATTAACACAACATTGTAAATGAATTATACTTCAACAAAACACATGAGATGAGCTGGAAGTGTAAAATACATACTGAGTTTTGAGGAGAGTTGTAACTTGGAGAGTAGTAACTTAACTTCTGTAACTCCAAGTTCAGCAGCCCCCAAATTAAAAACTGCCTTTTCACTGTATTGGAGAAGGAAATGGCAACCCACTCTAGTATTCTTGCCTGGAGAATCCCATGGACGGAGGAGCCTGGAGAGCTACAGTCCACGGGGTCGCAAAGAGTCGGACACGACTGAGTGACTTCACTTTCCACTGTATCGGATCACATAGCTTCAAGGTATTTGTTGCTATCTGATTGGTCAAGTTTGGCCCACATGCAAATCCCGAAACAAGGATGGGGTCAACCTCATCCAACCACATAGCCTGAAAAGATGAAAGATAGCCTATCTCTGGATGAAAATCAAGGCGAAAATATCAGAAGACAAGAAAATGCTTTTTTGAGCTGATGAAATTAACAGATATAATTGACATCTTTTTCAAAGTATATCTCAAATAGATTGCATCATCAAAAGCTTTCACATCCCAAATTGATTGTGACTTCTCTCTTCTCTAAATTCCCAGTCCGTACCTTTTGTATCTCTTCTATGCCAACTACCATATTCTATGTTGTATTGTATTTATTTCTGTGATCATGTTAGACTCCTTTCCTCCAACTCTCATTTTATTGTTTATTACAGTATTCTAATGAATTCCTCATGGGTCACTGAATGCATAATAGAAATTACGTATTTATTGAATTGAATTGTTCTTTAGCCCTGAATGTTTTTCAAGTAGGAGATTTATGCATCTAAATAATTAATTCAGAGCCATTAGTAATTAAAAGTAATTTAATATAGTTTTAAAAAGTAATAGTTAATTGCTGTATTCATACAGTATGAACAGAAAATCCAAATTTTTGTAATAATAGATTAAAATATTTTAAAATAGCCTCCGTTTAACCTCCAGGTTCTTTAGATTTTCATATAAATGTTCAAATCAGTCTGTCAATTTGTGCAAAAACTCCTGATGGTATTTTGTTTGGTATTACAATGAATGTGTAAATCAGTTTAGGGAGAGTAGACATCTTAATAATATTGAATCTTTCCATCTATGAACATAGAATAGGTATCTTTTAAATTGCCTTTAATTTCTTACAGTAATGTTTTGTGCTTTTTAGGTCTTAGTCATCTTTTGTTAAATGTATTCCTATAAGTGTCATGTTTTATGATAATATTATAGTGTCATTTAACTTTTTAAAATTGCCTTGTATAAATAAATGCAATAAAATTTTTTTTGACTTTAAAAAAATAACCTCCACTTTTATATATGACTATACTCAGAGTCATATATAAATAGGGAGGGGTTTCCCAAGTGGTGCAGTGGTAAAGAATCCACCTGCCAGCGTAGGAGACTCAAGAGACATGGGTTTGATCCCTGGGTCAAGAAGATCCCCTGGAGAAGGAAATGGCAACCCAATCCAGTATTCTTGCCTGGAAAATCCCATGGACAGAGGAGCCTGGAGGGATACAGTCCATGGGGTCACACAGAGTCAGACACAACTGAGCACCTGAGCACATGCTTTGCCTCTGTAAACAGAGAGGACTGGTGTGCTGTCATCCATGGGGTCACGAAGAGTCGGACACAGCTTGGCAACTGAGCACATGCTTTGCCTCTGTAAACAGGGAGGACTGGTGTGCTGTCATCCATGGGGTCACGAAGAGTCGGACACAACTTGGCAACTGAACATCAATATTTAGAGTGACAGGAGAAAAAGGTATTAGAAAGTGAGAAAATCAGAAAAGGTAAGAAAACAGGCATAAGGAAGGGAAAACCAGGCAGAGCAGGAGGAAGAAAGGCTGAATGTCACAGACAGAAGAACTGCAAAATCAGCAGAGTGAAACATCAAGATCGGAAATCTATCTTCTGATTCCTAAGCATTAAAGACAAGGGGAAAGAAAAACAGGGAAGCAAAAATCTGATCATATGTGGTAAGAATAATCTCAGACTAAAATTAAAAGACAAATAGAACTTTGTAGAAAAAATCTTACCAAGGATTACAGATTAAGAACAGTGCCTGACACATAGTAGATTTGCTGAATAAATGAATACAGCCTTGGATTTCTAATATATAATGTAAAGAGCTCTTATAAATAAATAAAAATATGGTAGAAAAATTGTCAAAGGATATAATCCAAAGGAGAAATATAAATGATTAAAAAGCTGTGAAATTTAAAAGTGAAATTTTAATGAATGCAAAATCAAGCCATGAGCTACTTTTACCTCATATAATGCTATGGGAATGTGAATTTATACTTTTCATGGAAAAAATTGATATTGTATTGCTTGACTATCACTGCATATCAAACACCTTTAAGATTTCAGTGGCTTTCAAAAATAAGCATTTATTTCTCACTTACATGTTGCTGGGGCAGCAAGGATGGCTCTGCTCCATATTGAAATTCCTGTTGGTGTGGTCTCCTCAAACATACATCTCATTTTTCTCCTAAAATGTGCTCGCCAGAGCAAGATTCTCTCATAGTAAAAGAGAGAGGTATAGAAGGGCAACCTTAGGACTCAGGCTCAGCACAGAGCATGAAGCAAAGCGAATCACAAGACCTACTGTGAGCCCAAGAGCAAAGACATGCTCCATCCAAATGAAACCACCACAGGGTCGTGGATTTAGTGAAGGAGGAAGAATGGAGCCAAGCATTCAATCTCCTGTAGGTATTTCACTTTTCTGGAAAATGTTAAGAAATGTCCAGAAGTGGTCAAACTAGCAACAATGTCCAATTCTTCCTGTCTATTGCTGTTGCCGTTTTGGTGGTTGTGGTTTGAATACCCTTCCGCAGGGCATGCATTCTCTAGTACCTACCACAGACCTCATGACTCGATATTATCCCCGGCTTAACGGTTTTGTAGAGACTTGACCTGATCCTGCAGGCATTTGAGCTTGACTTTCCTGGTTTAGAGTGACACCACTTCACCACTACAGTTAATTGTGAACAAATTTTCTCAAAGATCCAAATATGAGAAAATAGATAAAATAAGGTTCAGATATAATATGCAACATTATATAGATAAATGTTATTTTTTAAATTATATTTAATAATATATGGAAATCCTTCCAATGGAATAATGGAAAAGGTATCACTGTACGTGTGCATACTCAGTCACTCAGTCATATTGGACTCTTTGTGACACCATGGACTGTAGCCCGCCAGGCTCCATTGTCCATGAAATTTTCCAGACAAAAATGCCAGAGCAGGTTGCCATTTGCTACCCCAGGGTATCTTCCTGACCCAGGGATCGAACCCATGTCTCCTGTGTCTCCTGCATTAGCAGGTGGATTCTTTACCACTGAGCCACCTGGAGCCAGTACTCTATAGCTATATATAATTATGTTTTCAGTTTTATAAGTGAAATAACATATACATACATTAAATACACTTATTTAAAGAGGACTGGTAGAAAATATGTCAAATATATAGGACCATCTCCTAAAGTTAAATTTACCACTAATTGTTGTTTTCTTCTTTGTATTGTTCTATATCATTGTAATTCTGTACAATGAATATTATTACTTTTTAAATCCATAAATAAATAAATATAAAAAACAAAGTACTCTCTTGCCTGCAAATCTGGACAGTACATTTAAACATTAATCATACTGCAAGGACTTAAAAGTAATTTCACACAGTACCATCCCTTTCAGTTTGCAACTTGGAAGCTGAATAGAGTGGTTCCATTCTTAGCTGACACAGGGCATGCCTTGCGGATATTGTGGCTTTAGTTCTAGATCACCACAATGAAGCAAGCATTGCAATAAAGCAGAACACATGATTTTTTTTTATTTCTTAGTGCATGCAAGCTATATTTATAGTATAGCGTGCTCTATAAATGTGCAATAGCATTACGTCTTGTAAAAGTCCCCAAAAATGTACATACCTTAATTTAAAAAAATACTTTATTGTTAAACAATTCTAATCATCATCTGACCGTGTAGAGTTGCCACAATACTTCAATTTGCAACAACTGCAACGTCTGGGAAGCACAATAAAACACGGTACAACTGTGTGCAACATTCACTCCCCCCTCTGTATGGTACATTCCCTTTTATTATTTATCAATGTATTTTCTTCTTCAAGTAGATTACACATGACTTTGGGGATGGTGATGGCTTTGTTACATTTCTCATGTCACCTGGTACAATGTCTTATACAGTAATAATGATAATAATAACATGCTAAATACATTATTTCATCTTCACCACAGCCTTACAACGTATATAATGCCATTCCTACATGGTCCTCATTTTACAGATGGGGAAGATGAGACTTAGACTAAATAATTTACCCAAGATTACACACAGAATTAGTAGTAAAGCCAGGCTTTGAGTCCAAGCAGTTTGGTTCCAGAACCTTCTCTGAACAAAGAAAAGTCTTTAAAAGTGTTGGTCTTGGATCAGTATCCGTCAGACTCATTTCTTCTCTTTGTCTGCTCTCCTCACGCCTGTTTTTCTCACATTCCCTTGTTAACTCATTTGCTTGTTAGCTCATTTCCCTTTTCAACTAGTGAAAGGCACTAGTGGAATCAGGGAGGATGGGAAGAAGGGAGAAAGAGAAGATCCCTCACTCTTGCTGTCGGCAGCCTCTTGACTTGGGTCTCCAGCTCCTGCTAGGCTAAGCCAGCCTGGTTCCAGCTTCTGCTCCTGGCCCTGGCTCCCTTGGACCTTCTGCTTTTCCTTTTCAGCCAGGGCTTCCACAACTTCTTGTTGCTAATCTCTGCCTCAGTGACCTCTGTTTGGCTTCTCGGCTCCTTCTTGATCTGTTTAACCAGTTCTAGGGATTAAATTCCCTGTTTCAAATATGTACATTTTACACAAAACATCTTCTCAGTTACAATTTTCCCAGAAGACTGCCTACTGGTCTTTACATCCAAACTTCATAGATTATATGAATTTCTCAAAACAATATTTTTTGATTGACATTTATAAAATAAATGTTTATACTTATATCCCCAAACTCTGCAAACCATTTTAAATAAAATAAAGTCCTAGTATGAGGGGAAAGCCTTGCATCACACTCCAAATACAAATGGTAACACACTAGAATCACCTTTGTTATTGCTGTTTAGTTGATAAGTTGTGTTTCACTCTTTTGCGACCCCATATGACTGTAGCCCACCAGGCTCCTCTGTCCATGGAGTTTCCCAGGCAAGAATCCTGGAGTGAGTTGCCATTTCCTTCTCCAATCAGAATCACCTACAGACATTTTAAAAAGTATGCCAACACTATCCAAGAACTATTACTGTGTCACTCTTGGAGCCCTGATGTCACATGTTTGTTTGAAATCGATATCCAACAACCTATGAGGGCAGGTGATTTCTTTGCTTACTGCTAGAATTCCATCTTTTAGAATGATACTCATCAGCTATCTTGCTAAATTAAGCACCTAGTAGGTGCTTTAGTTATTTCACCTATACATTTCAGAGGATTTCCACCACAATATCTTTGATAGAGTTGAAAATGAATCAATTTACCACTTTTTGATACTTTTTAAATGAATAGTTAAAACTCTAAAGAATATTCGCTGACTGAAAACAGAAAACCACAGAATTGAATTTATCTTTGGAAGGAAAGTTATGACCAACCTAGATAGCATATTAAAAAGCAGAGACATTACTTTGCCAACAAAGGTCTGTCTAGTCAAGGCTATGGTTTTTCCAATGGTCATGTATGGATGTGAGAGTTGGACTGTGAAGAAAGCTGAGTGCCAAATAATTGATGCTTTTGAACTGTGGTGTTGGAGAAGACTCTTGAGAGTCCCTTGGACTGCAAGGAGATCCAACCAGTCCATTCTAAAGGAGATCAGTTCTGGACATTCTTTGGAAGCAGTGATGCTAAAGGTGAAACTCCAGTACTTTGGCCACCTCATGCGAAGAGTTGACTCATTGGAAAAGACTCTGATGCTGGGAGGGATTGGGGGCAGAAGGAGAAGGGGACAACAGAGGATGAGATGGCTGGATGGCATCACCAACTCTCGTGGGTTTCGGTGAACTCCAGGAGTTGGTGATGGACAGGAAGGCCTGGCGTGCTGTGATTCATGGGGTCGCAAAGAGTCGGACACGACTGAGCAACTGAACTGAACTGAACTGATCCTTGGCCAGCAGTGACCATATCATGTGTTACTTTAGAGGTGTCTTGAAAACAAAAGAACTTCAGAGATCAGAGAAGGAGAGAAGGAGCTTTTCTAAAATCACTACAAACATGAAAGTGAAAAAGCAGAGACTGGAATAGAGTCTCTGAGAGTCTGAAGTTCCCCCTTTACTGGCTCTAGCACAAGAATTAGGAGACTTTTGAGAAACAATATAGTTTTGGCAAAGAAGGATATGATTTTGGATAGTGACTTAAGCTCCATTTTATCCCATGTGATATGTAGGTAACAATATTCACCTAAGCTACATCACAGGAGTTGGAGAAGATAAAATCATCTAAAAATTCTCTGTAAAAGATAGCATTTTATGATCTGTCAAGTTCCATACCATCAAAATATTTTGAAAAGAAGAAAACTCAATATATTGTGCACATCTCATTTATAAACACTCAAATGACTTTGGATGACAGCATGGGCTACTGTAGTGAACTATATTGAAGTATTTCAAACCAAAAACCCTATCTAAAAAATCTATGAAAGTGTTAGTCACTCAGTCATGTCCCACTTTTCAGGACCCCATGAACTGTGAAGTCTGCCACGCTCCTCTGTCCATGGAATTCTCCAGGCAAGAATACGGGAGTGGGTTATCATGCCCTCCTCCATGGGATCTTCCCCACCCAGGGATCGAACCCAGGATTCCTGCATCGCTGGCAGATTCTTTACCCTCTGAGCCACTAGGGTAAAAACCTATATGGTGATTAAAAACTAAAAATTTCTACCAGTCCGTAATGCTTTCAAATATTGATTTAGAAAGATACATGTCAAGAACAACAGAAATTTTACAAATATTCCTTTTCATTTATATGTTCATTTACAACCCCTGAGTTGTAAGCTTTGAGATATTTAAACAGCCAGCAGGAAAAGAAAAAGATTATATTAAAAAAAAAAAACCTGGAAGCCAAAATCTGAGGTAGGGAAGTCTCCTACAATCCAGGCACTGACTGCAAGCCATCTACCCTGAAACATGTAAGCAAATCAGCTGCAAAACCTTTGCTGCCTTTCTCAGCCAGGCGTCATCTCTCCCCGTGCCAGAGGGCTGCATGGAGAAAATACTCCTTAATTGCTTTCATCTGTGCTTATAATGAGTGATATTTTTGAAACGAATCTCTAAATGACCTCTTCTTTTCCCCTCTACCGATTTGATATGGTTTGTTTTTCAATCCTCGCTGTGAGCTTAGTCAGGCAACGCCGTGCGGTCCTAACCGTCTGGGGCTCAGGTAGCGACACTGTGGAGTTCTAGCTGTGAGGTCTATGGGAGGTACTTTTGTACTAAAAAGTATGGACCCTGGATACTCCAAGAAAAGGTCGGCATTGTCACTTCGGACTTCTCTTTTCTCACGGTAGCCTGGCAACCAGACTGCGTCTCTTTGATGGAGGGCGTTCCGACTAGAAAACAGCTTTATGAAAAGTGTCAGGGTCATCTTTAGAAACCCGAAGAAAACAAAACAAAACCCCCCAAAAAAGCCTACCACCAAGAAGGCAAAGAAAAAAAAAAAAAAAAAAAAAAACCTCCGCACAACTCAATTATTCAGCTCCACACAACTGCGCCTGTCAGGTCTTCGCAACAACACTCACTTGAATTTAATTAAGTTTGTCCGAGTCGCCTGTGAACTGCTCTGCCGGACCTGCCTGAACGGGATGAAAAGCCTGAAGGCAGACCCCGTGAGGCCATTGTTGATAAGAAGGGGCTCTGCATTCTGCAGTTAGGTAAATTCCCATCCCCTCGCACAGAAAATGCCCCGGGGGAGAACATTTTGTAGAGAGCTCTGGAAGTTGGGTGGCCTGAGAGACTAGACAGATGAGAGCTTTTCCCACCAGGGACGTGTCTGCCTCTTTTGGGTTCCTGGTGCTGAGGATAAAATGCTGGCTTTTGGAACTTTGAAGTCAAACAATTAGATTCAAATGCCAGCTCTGCCACTTACGAGCTCTGTTACTTTGGGGAAGTTAACTACCCTCTCTGAGTGTCAGTTCCTTCATTTTGTGAGCCAAGAAAGGTCCTGATTAAGGGAAGGAAAAATGCCAGACACTATTGGCTCTCAAGGACTCTATTCCTTATTTTTCGATTTAAATCCTGTAAAATGTATTATAGTTTATTACAAAATAATTTCCAAACTTACAACGTGATGGAGGACCTTCAAAATACAATGCTAGCAGCACATATCTGTTGCTTCCAGATGCTTCGCAGAATGCCCCGCCTTCTGCACTCACCTTTCTCCCTCCTGCACCTGGGCATAAGTGTGTCCTCTGGATAGAGATAGAAATACAGATTTCTAGTGATTGTTCAAGATCTCATCCTAATGTTTTCAAACCCGCCTGTCTTACTTCTCCCAGGAAGCCAGTCATTACAGCCCTTGGGTTCTCAGAGCACTTTGTACTTTCTTCAGTCCTCACTGGTGGCTCAATGGTAACAAATCTGCCTGCGAAGCAGGAGACATGGGTTCGATCCCTGGGTTGGGAGGATTTCCTGGAGAAGGAAATGGCAACCCACTCCAGTATTCTTGCCTGGAAAATCCCATGGACAGAGGAGCCTGGGAGGCTACAATCCATGGAGTTGCAAAAGAATTGGACACAATTGAGCAATGAAACACAACAACCCATTTAATTTCTCCCCAAATGAATCATAATCATCTCATGGGCATGGTTGGGTACCATTTGTTTTTATATTATTCAGATATTTAATAAAGAAGTGTTCAGTAAACATTTAATTGATGAAGGGATAGCTTCCAGAACAGCTTTATTTATCACTTCTAAATTTACATTTAAAATATTCTAGAAGTGAATTATTATTTTTGGTACCTCCCTACAGTACCACAGAGTAAATAGAAATGAATAAACCTAAAGTTTGAATCATGGTGAAGAGTACCATGGCATAAGAATTAACAAGCTAGAAAGTGAATGAATACTAACTTCTCAATCTATAGACAGCCTGATCAGCATATGCTGGAGACTTTTCCAAATAAGATAACAAATCGAGTTAAGAAACAAAATATGGTAAATATTAGAAATTTTAGCTATTCAGATATTTTCTAGTAGTTTCATCTCACTAAAATCAAATTATTGTTTTGATTCTAGCTTTGATTAATTTGATTTAAATCATTTTATTTCAATTAAAAATAGTCAAAATTATTATTAATCTGATTTTAATTTAGCAAGTTCTTTTCATTCTGAAAAGCTTATTCTGTTGAGAAAAGACTCAACTGGAATCAGAGATTTATAAAATTTTCAAATTTAAAAGTACCTGAGATATTAGCTAGTCCTGTTTTTTACAAATGAGAAAACTAGGACCTGGAAATATTAAGAAACTTTCTCAAGCCTCCTATTAGTTAGACTAAAACTGACTTATCTAGTCTCCCCATTTAGATCCAGCATGCCACTGAAGCGGGGGACCACCCGATGCTATGGAAATGGTAGGAACCTCGGAAGAATGTGGACATTTTGCCAATGTGGACATTTTTTATAATGAACTCACCCTGCTCAGATCTAAGCTTCTGGGAAGTTTAGGATAAAGGGGATCCCATTTTCTTCACAGCTGACTGGAAAACCAAATCTTTGTTATCAGCACTCTGTCTGGCTAACACTTAAATCTTGACTTCTTATCACAGTCATTTTGACCTCTGCCTTTCTGCCTTTCTAGTCAGGAACAGTTCACCACTTATGCAAAGTGTGGTGTCTGCACCAAAGCCCACCTGCAAGAGTGAGGCTAAGAAACTTATACAGCATTTGATTCCACATTCATACGTATGATTGCTGGGCAAAGCTAAAGGAACAGTATGTATTAATTGCACACTGTCAGTGAATGTGTAACCATTTTAAAATTTCTTAGTGTTATCCTTGTTCTCATATCACTTAATGAAGTATGCTCTTATGCTGCTGAATCTAATTAAGAAACATGAGCTTGTATTTTGTATGTGGCCTTCTTCATTTCATTTTCATGATAATTTTTATTGTATTTTATAAAAGTAGGGCAAATTTTTTAAAAACTGCCCTTCACCACAGATAGTTTGAGAAACAGTGTTCTGGAAACCTGCGACTTGTTCATGCCTCAGCCCTGCTCTTTGTTTCTTACTCCCACCCCTCTGCTCCCCTAACTTTCCCAGCAAGACAAGCTCTCTCTCTTTACTCTCAGAGCTCCTCCTGCCCCTAACGCCCTGCTCACAGGTCTCTGCATGGCCTGCTCCTTCTTTCCTTTAGTCTCGGTGTTACCACCTCAGTGCAGCCCTGGCGACGCTCCCTCAACCTCCACTGTAAGCCGTGGGCCTCCATCTAATGGCTTCAGGGTCACCCAGCTGGTGCTTGCCTAGCTCTGACCATTATTTAAACTCCCCTTGTTTCATTGTTTCTTGGCTTCTTTATTACCTGACAGGGATCTTGCCTAGTTCACTCTCATCCCCTGGTGCCTAGGACTACACCTACCACATCTTGTCAGGGCCCCAGTACTTGTGGGATGTTACAGAAGGAAGCCCCATGTGTTGTTTCAGGCCTATTACAAGAATTACATTACTGTCATCTTTGCCACAGGTCTATAAGGTAGTTATTATCATCTCCATTAATGGTTGAGGAATCTGACATTCAGAGCCATTAAGGAACTTGTCTAAGATTACGCGGTCATGGCTGCGTTTATGATTCCTAAGCTTTCCACTGTGGTAGGTAAGAAACTCTCAAACACTGACATCAGTTGTCAATTATCAACATTAGAGCCAACAAGAGGTATTATTCAAGAATTCTGGAATGTTTTCTGCTTCCGATATAGGCAGAAAAGAGGTGTGCTACATTTTAAAGTGAAAACACAGTTTTCATGTGTGCTGTTTAAAGTCTCTCATTAGGGTTGTCAGATACTGCAAACGAAAATACAGGATTACTAGTCAAATCTGAATTTTAGATAAGCACTAAGTAATTTTTTAATATATGAGACATACTATATTATTCATTATTTGTCTGATATTCAGACTTAAGTGGGCATTTGTATTTTGTCTGGCAATCCTAACTCAGGAGTAAAAGCAATAATGTTAGTCACCGAAATTGGTGGCCATTTCACAAATGGACTAAAGTTTAAGTACAGCTAAGGAAATGTTTCCGGAATATGCAAATTTCTTCCAAAAAGTCTTGTAGAAAATTTCTGAACAGTGACATTCCTTACAGGGTTTTACCACCAATAGGACATGGGTTAGTTTATTTGCCAGAAATGAAACAAATGTTTGTTTCAATGTGACACATTCAAAAGGAACTAGGATAATTCATCATTTAAAAGGAAACAACTAAGGAATGATCTGCTAACAGTAAATAAATATATGAGAATGATTATATAATAGTTATCAGCTGCTTTGAATTTCCACTGAGGTTAGAACAAGAAATACATGACTGAAGCTAGAGCATGAGGCATTTAATTTGTTTTGGATGTAGTATTTAAGGACTTCCTGAGAGTCAAGTTTCTAAAAGCTTGTGTGTGGCATCCTTTGATAAAAAACACTCAATCTGGCTTCAGTCAGTTCCTTTGACAAGCCAGGACTGGTTTCAGCTCTAGGCCAAAGGCACTGCGTCAGGGGTGTAAAATGAGGAAAGACTGATTTGGATCTCAGAGATGTCTAAGAATAAAAATGTCACCATGATCAAGATCAGGCTGCTATGGTTTATTATAGACTCCTAAACCAGGCATGAACACTGGTATATCAAGTTGTTATGATGGCTTATAATGAACTACCCTGGAGAAGTGTCCCATGCCATCACCCACTCCAGAGTCACAGCTCACATAAACATACTGTGTAAAAATCCTGATTGTTTTTATCCTGAGTCTCCCTATTTGACAAAAACAAGGAAAAGCCTCTCCTCCCCTGATCTTTTTTTTTTTCTTAAGGAATACCTATTAGCATGTCTCAGGCAGGGGTATTTTACATGAGAACTTTCTGCAGCTTCTGGGCATCGTCTGAATTCTGTCTGAAAGCTTAGATGAGGCCCCTGCTTCACCTTCTGAAGAAGAATCTGACAGCAACACCTGCCAAAAGTCAATGCTACTGAAGGCTTTTGTGACACCGAGTCTCTGCCCTACCAGCATGCTCTGGCCCATGGCTGCTCCAGACCCTAAATGTTAACATCAGGATCGGCAGCCACTGATCTGCCTTAACCATCAAAGTCAACATGGCTGTCCTCTCGGACAGTGATCCCCAACCCTTTTGGCACTGGAGACCAGTTTGGTAGATGACAATTTTTCCACTGACCTGGATAGAGGAAAGGTGGAAGATGGTTTCAGAACAAATCAAGTGCGTTACATTTATTGTGCATTATGTTTCTATTATGACATCAGTTCCACCTCAGATCACCAGGCATTAGATCCTGGAAGTTGGGGACCCCTGCTCTTGGAGTTTAACCTAGTAGCACAGATGAGCTGTGGTATACCTAGAAACAACCATCACCTCAAATGATGGCTGAGCCCAGTTGAGATCATTATAGTTCAGTCACTCAGTCCTGTCTGACTCTTTGTGACCCCATGGACTGCAGCATGCCTGGCTTCCCTGTCTATCACCAATTCCCAGAGCTTGCTCAAACTCATGTCCATTGAGTCACTGATGCTATCCAACCATCTCATCCTCTGTTGTCCCCTTCTCTTCCTGACTTCAATCTTTCCCAGCATCAGGGTCTTTTCCAATGAGTCAGTTCTTGGCATCAGGTGGCCAAATTATTGGAGTTTCAGCTTCAGCATTAGTCCTTCCAATGAATATTCAGGACTGATTTCCTTTAGGACGGACTGGTTGGATCTCCTTGCAGTCCAAGGGACTCTCAAGAGTCTTTTCCAACACCACAGTTCAAAAGCATCAATTCTTTGGCACTCAGCTTTCTTAATGATTGATTCAACATGACTACTGGAAAAACCATAGCTTTGACTAGACAGACCTTTGTCAGTAAATTAATGTTTCTTTGCTGTCTAGGTTGGTCAAAGCCTTTCTTCAAAGGAGCAAGTGTCTTTTAATTTTAGGCTCCAGTCACCATGTGAACTGATTTTGGAGCACCCCAAAATAAAGTCTCTCACTCTTTCCATTGTTTCCCCATCTATTTATCATGAAGTGATGGGACTAGATGCCATGATCTTAGTTTTCTGAAAGTAGAATTTTAAGCCAGCTTTTTCACTCTCCTTTTTCACTTTCATCAAGAGGCTCTTTAGTTCCTCTTTGCTTTCTACCATAAGGGTGGTGTCATCTGCATATCTGAGGTTATTGATATTTCTCCCAGCAATCTTGATTCCAACTTGTCCTTCATCCAGCTCAGCATTTTGCATGATGTACTCTGCATATAAGTTAAATAAGCACAGTGATAATATACAGCCTTGATGTACTTCTTTACCAGTTTGAAACCAGTCCATTGTTCCTTGTCCCGTTCTAACTGTTGCTTCTTGACCTGTATACAGATTTCTCAGGAGGCAGATAAGGTGGTCTGGTGTTCCCATCTCTTAAAGAATTTTCCACAGTTTGTTCTGATCCACATACTGGAGAATGGCATTCTATCATGTATACTATCATGTAAGAATTGAATCGCCAGTCCATGTCTGACGCAGGATACAGCATGCTTGGGGTTGGTGCATGGGGATGACCCAGAGAGATGTTATGGGGAGGGAGGTGGGAGGGGGGTTCATGTTTGGGAACACATGTAAGAATTAAAGATTTTAAAATTTAAAAAAAAAAATAAAAAATAAATTAAAAAAAAAAAAAAGGCTTTGGCATAGTCAATAAAACAGAAGTAGATGATTTCTGGAACTCTCTTGCTTTTTCTATGATCCAGCGTATGTTGGCAATTTGATCTCTGGTTCCTCTGCCTTTTCTAAAACCAGCTTGAACATCTGGAATTTCTCGGTGCACATATTGTTGAAGCCTTGCTTGGATAATTTTGTGCATTACTTTGCTAGCATGTGAGATGAGTGCAATTGTTTGGTAGTTTGAACATTCTTTGGCATTACCCTTTTTTGGAATTGGAATGAAAACTGACCTTTTCCAGTCCTGTGGCCACTGTAGAGTTTTCCAAATTTGCTGGCATATTCAGTGCAGCACTTTCACAGCATCATCTTTTAGGATTTGAAATAGCTTAGCTGGAATTCAATCGCCTCCACTAGCTTTATTTGTAGCGATGCTTCCTAAGGCCCAGTTGACTTCGCATTCCAGGATGTCTGACTCTACGTGAGTGATCACATAGTCGTGGTTATCTGGGTCGTGAAGATATTTTTTGTATAGTTTTTCAGTGTATTCTTGCCACATCTTCTTAATATCTTTTGTTTCTGTTAGGTCCATACCATTTCTGTCCTTTTTCAAGCCCATCTTTGCATGAAATATTCCCTTGGTATTTCTAATTGTCTTGAAGAGATCCATAATCTTTCCCATTCTATTGTTTTCCTCTATTTCTTTGCATTGATCACTGAGGAAGGCTTTCTTACCCGTGCTTTGCTATTCTTTGGAACTCTTCATTCAGAAGGATATCTCTTTCCTTTTCTCCTTTGCCTTTAGCTTCTCCTCTTTTCTCAGTTATTGTAAGGCCTCATCAGACAACCATTCTGCCTTTTTGTATTTCTTTTTCTTGGGGATGGTCTTGATCACTGCTTCCTGTACAGTGTCACTAACCTCCGTCCATAGTTCTCAGGCACTCTGTCCATCAGATCTAACCCCAGGGGAATTCCATCTCATTACTAATGACTTTCTCTAATGTGTTTACCTTAGTTCTCAACAACTCCTTAAGAGCTGTTTGGCTTTCTTGACAAGTTTGCCTCTTCTCAAAAGCACTTAACAGATAGTAAGTAAGACACAAAGGAACTTGTATGAATAAAGACCCACTATCCCTCTAAGTACCTAACTTGCCGTTAAGAGAGTGAGGAGACAATGGAAAGATGTGTTCAACTTTTGTGTAACTCCATTAAGAAAAGGTGTTGGTCCTTCTCTCCTTTGTGAGTTTTCACTTATTCTCTAGACTAGGTTATAGCACTTTAGATGTCTGTTCTCTCAAAACTCTCCTTGCATTCTTTTTTTAAAAAAATCAACATCTGGTTTTTCTGTTAGACTGTAAACTGTGTGGATACAGACATTCTCTGTATCTCATTCCCTGCTGTCTCCTTAGCACTTCACCCAGAGTGATACGTAATAGGTACTCAATAGGTATTTTGACCTTAATTCAGTTTCTTCCTAGTATCACCAACTTGGTGCCTATTGAGGCAGAATGCATAAATATACTTTACCTTTAATAGAAACAAAATCAATGCTAATAAAATACATTAAAAGTTGAGAAAATACACAAATAAGTGGAGAAAATGGCTCAATATTCACACTCACAAATTGGGGATATGTGGCCAATCAACATTGCTAACTGAAATTGTTGAGAACCTTCATGCCAAACCCGTGGTGAAGCACTGCTCGTTGGGTTTAGAGTTCAGGATTGCATAATCCTGCCTCAGTAAAGCAGATATATTACTTTACCAACAAAGGTCAGTCTAGTCAAAGCTGTGGTTTTTCCAGTAGTTATGTATGGATATGAGAGTTGGACTATTTTAAGAAAGCTGAGCACCGAAGAATTGATGCTTTTGAATTCTGGTGTTGGAAAAGACTCTTGAGAGTCCCTTGGACTGCAAGGAGATCCATCCAGTCCATCCTAAAGGGAATCAGTCCTGAATATTCATTGGAGGGACTGATGCTGAAGCTGAAACTTCAATACTTTGGCCACTTGATGCGAAGAACTGACTCATTGGAAAAGACCCTGATGCTGGGAAAGACTGAAGGCAGGAAGAGAAGGGGACAACAGAGGATGAGATGGTTGGATGGCATCACCAACTCAATGGACATGAGTTTGAGTGAACTCCGGGAGTTGGTGATGGACAGGGAAGCGTGCCGCAGTCAACAGGGTCACAAAGAGTCAGATACGACTGAGTGACTGAATTGTACTGAACTGAAAACCCATCCAATCTTATTTCTTGCTGATGACAAGTAAGACGTTTGTAATCCAGACAGCTTGATAACCCCAGCCCACACATATTCACACCACGCACGCACACACACACATACACACAATTACCCCTATTTTTATACCTTAATTCAAGTGTTTCCTTGTCTAGAATTCCCTCCTTCTCTTGCCCATATGCTCGTAGGACACCTATCCTTCTAGGGCCTACTCAAAACTTTCTCTAAAAGCCTCGGGCCTCTATGGTCTTTATTCCCTTAAATTTCTTTTTAATCCCTGCAGAACAACTAGCACTTTTACACTATCTTGCTCTCCTCTTGGCCACATATAATTTAGCACCTCGCTATGTCAATATAACTTTATATAATGTCATCTCACTGCCAAGTTGTTTATATATGTATCACATTTTAAAGTATTGAAATATTATTTAACATCTCATAGTTCTTTCATGACCTACAGTATATATTCTGAAATTACTTTGGTTTCCTGGTAATGAGTATATTATACAAAAATTGCCATTTGACGCCCACTTGAGATTTTTTTAAAGATTAAGATTCATAAAGTGTGGGATTTCTAAATATCAACACTTTATCATGAGGAGATTGAGTGGAGGAAATGGAAAACAATGTATTATGTAAGAGGCAATCTGAGTAATACTTGTATCATCAAATTAAATTCCTAAAACACGCTAGGAAGTATATTATCATACTTGCTTTTATAGATGTGAAAATTGAGGCTTAGATACATGAAGTAATGTATTCAGGGACATTGAGACAGGAGAGAGACAGATTGATTGAAAGAGAGAGACAGAGATGCAGAGAGAGACAAAGAACAGAGTGAGACAGAGCAAGAGAGAAATAATTTGAATTGACATGTTTTTGCTGTTTGAAATCTATGACAAATATGAATTTACTTCTAAGTCTATTGTGACAAACCTATTTTTTGCAGACTTTGTCTGAGAATGAAGATATTAAAAAGACATTCAGTTCAGTTCAGTTTAGTCGCTCAGTCATGTCCAACTCTCTGCGACCCCATGAACTGCAGCTTGACTGATTTTTTTTTTAATGAATTTGATGACATGTAGCTTGGTACATGAGGAAAAAAAGTACAATACTTAGAAGGCAAACTCTACATTGTGACCCATTTTCCTCACCGCTGCTCTGCCCAGAAAAGTTCTCAGTAGGATAAGCAGAGAGCACCTCAGACTCTAAAAACATTAGGCAGAGTTGATGAGGCATGGCATGGAGCAAAACCAAGGTTCCACCCATCTCCTTTCCAGTATTTTATTCCACTTAAAAGCTTTATATTTTGAGGATAATAATAATGCTCAGACACTCAGTCATCTTTGACTGTTTGCAACCCTGTGGACTGTAGCCCTCCAGGCTCCTCTGTCCATGGGATTTTTCAGGCAAAAATACTAGAATGGGTAGCCATTTCCTTCTCCAGGGGATCTTCTCCACCCAGGGATCCAACCTGGGTCCCCTGCATGGCAGGTGGATTCTTTACATTTTTGGGAAACAAATCTAAATTTTATTCTTCGTTCTATGCTATTGCTAATGATGCAGGCCCTTGCTTTCTATGATGTCTTATTTTCTAAGAAGGAAATATATAGTTTGAAAAAGCACATCATCATTAAAATACATAGTGGTTAAGACTCCAGCTTCCAATGAAGGGGATGTGGTTTCCCTGGTCAGGGAACTAAGATCCCTCATGCCTTAGGGTGTGCTGCTGCTGCTGCTGCTGGCTGCTAAGTCGCTTCAGTCGTGTCCGACTCTGTGCGACCCCATAGACTGCAGCCCACCAGGCTCCCCCATCCCTGGGATTCTCCAGGCAAGAACACTGGAGTGGGTTGCCATTTCCTTCTCCAATGCATGAAAATGAAAAGGGAAAGTGAAGTCACTCAGTCATGTCCGACTTGTAGCGACCCCATGGACTGCAGCCTACCAGCCTCCTCTGCCCATGGGATTATCCAGGCAAGAGTACTGGAGTGGGTGCCATTGCCTTCTCCTAGGGTGTGACCAAATATTAAATAAATAAATAAACTTGTTAAAGAAATACTTTCTGAATTTCAACATAGGCATTGAGATATAAATAAACAAGTATTATCTTAGCACATAAAAAGTATAAAATGAACAAACTATTCAACTTAAAGATTTAATATTCAAATTTGAGCTCTCATTCATAGTAACACATCTAAAGAGCATATACTTTTTTCTCACTTGAAAAACATAGTTTTTCAGTCACAGTAAATTGGTTTCAACATATCCACAGACACTCTGGCAAATGTTTTTCAGTGAGAGATTCAGGAAACAGAATCAATGAGTTTCATTGAACACATCCAAAACAGAACTGTAGAGAAATCCTGAAGACTTGAGATATTAAGAGTATCTCCTCCACAAAAGGATTCCATAATACATTTGCTACTGTTATAATGAATCGTGACTTTCATGATCCCTGGTGGAGAGCAGTACAGCAAATATATGACAGCTGAAGACTGAAGAGATCTAATTGTCCAAAATTTTTCTAATACTAAACATTTTAAGGTGATCAGAAAGGCAGAAAAAAAATATAGCAGTGGTTTGGAATTTGTCATTCTTGAATTAGGTATGTATTTATGTATGTATTTTAAATGATTCTTATAACTGACATGCTATATTTAATTTCCTTGATCCAAGTGAATAAATATTGTATCATTTTATGAGAAACCCATATAAGCTATAAGAATGATCAATTCTGGTACAAAAGCCTATTGAACTGTAGGTTTATTAAATATAATGAAACAAAATTTTGAATAAAGAAAAAAAGTAAGGCTTAAAGTCTTCTAGATCATATATACATACATATATATATATATATATATATTTTTTTTTTTTTTTCCCTCCTTTCCAATTAAACTCTATGGTTGCAGCTGTGTCAAGGCTACTCTGAGGCTATTGTCCTCTAATCTCTCCTGGTTCCCAGCACATATTACCACATTTCTCAGAGGGTGAGCTCTGGCCCTAAATGCCTAAGCAGTGTAGCAAAATCTCCAAGATACCTGATTGTGGCCACTGGAGAGCAGAAGGCAGGCTCAAGAAAGCCCCTGGGTAGCCGTATTTCTTCTTTTCACTATGAGGTAAATTTGCTAGAAAACTTTAACAAAGAAAATAGTTCTTGGTTCATCTTGTTCATGTTTAGATTTTTTGTGTGGGCTTAACCCCTTCTACAGTAGGATGACATCTTAAGCCACTAGATCTAATATCTCCAGCCACTCTGATTTTCTCATTGTCTGCTGAGCTTTCCTAGCAAATCATCACCCTAGGCTTAATTTTGAACAATAAAGGCCTAAGATATGAATGATTCCATGTGCTCTTAATCTATTCCCTTCTAGAGAACAAACTCCTTCTTAAGTGTATAAGATATTTTGCTATGGTCCTGACAGTGGCCAGATATAACTTTGAGATATTTTTCATGAATATTTTATATCACCCTTATAGTAAATTACTCACTTTGTATAAAAAGGTCAATTCTTTTCTGAGAATAAAATTGTAATCCTCTTCGTTTAACACTAGATAAATGATGGATATGAATTCAAGAAAATATAAGAGTATGTTATTAAAGTGATAAATTGTATTAAACAAAAAGTAGATAAATCTGATTATAAAATAAATCTATAAATTTTATAAATTATCCCCATCAGTTGCATTTTATGTAAAATTTGAACACAACACATAATGTTATTGTGAGATATTTACTGGAATAAATGGATAAAGCAAATAATTGGGTAATTAAAGGAAATCATAGTAAAAAATCTAATTAGCATGACTAGAAGGAAACTCAATGGGAAATGCTGATGCCTGTAGTCTCAACAGTATGAATGCAAAAAGAGAAAAGGAAAAGGAAAATAAGTACTGATAGTGAACTGAGAAAAAATGTAGAGTTGTACAGCCAAAGGAGATACTTAAATATCTCCAAGAAGGTTATCAAATGTCAAAACTATCATTTATACTAAGAACATAATAAAATGAAAATGTTCAAGTTAGAAAAGACCCAGAACATGAAACAAACTCATCTAGGTCTGGAACTAATCACCATGTAGGTAAATTACTGTTTTAAATCCAGTTAAATTCAGTATTTTGCTGGTTTTATGATACCACCTAAAGTTGAAAGCACTGTGACAGATACACATAAAAGAGATGAAAATGATTCTAGAATGATTTGTTGAATCAATACACTACAGGGTTGCTTAGATTATGATCCTTAGTCCTTGTGTATTAGATTCACCAAGGGTTCTTGTTCAAAATGCAAAAAATATAGTCTTATTCACCTTATAAGCAAAACAGATATGTGGGTAGAGAATAAACAGTTTCATCAAGCACATCAATTTTATGTACACTAAAGTTTGGGTATCTTCTAAGATTTTAATTGTGAAGGTAGAAGCAGCTCCTAGCATAGAAGATGGGAAAAGATCACAGATAAAAAGTTCTTTACAGACCAATTCCCATCATAACTCAAGATACAACAAAGTTTTCTTGTCAGTTGGTAAAAATAGTTATTCTGATTTTCAGATTTATAAGGTAGAGAGTGGATGTTATAAACATAGAATAAATTTAAATCTTTGTTAAAAGTTATAAGAAAACATTTTAGATTGTTTCTAATAAAACATTTTAACTGCTGACTGTACCAAATCAATTTTCAATCCATCCCTACCTTTATACTAAAGGGTTCATCATGAAAATTATTGCTAAAAGATGTTCACACTCTTTGAAGAAATGAACAAAAGAAAGGTCTTTCTCATGTGATTGAATGCTTGGAACATGAAAGACATAGGCCAGCTGAGAGAACAGCTTAGAAATCCAAGATGACTGTCCATGTGCATAGAGAGAAGTGTTTTACTTAATTCTCAGAGGAAAACAAAGTTTAGATGAAGAGTGATGGTTAAAGACAGCTAAAAAATGTTCACTGCCACATCAGCAATGTGGCTATGCCCTAAAATATCACCTCCACGTAAACATGAAGATACTAGGTAAACAATGACAAAAATAGCATTAAATAAATTTCTCAATCACCATAAAATAAAAGAATAACAAAATCACCAAAGGTCAAACAACTAAACCAAGCGAACAACCAAAAGAACAAACAAATGAATCATAAGCTGAGACCAAGATAGCAAGAAGAAACTGAAAACAAGGCTAACCTGGGTTGAATGACAACATCAGCATCGTATATTATCAGGACCCAGTGGCTGTATGTGGAGGGACAGTAAACAGAACCTAGGCTCTAAGCAAAATAGGGTAACTGAACTGAAACCCCCACAAAAAGCTAGTACAACCAAACCAACTATTTATTCTGTGAAAATGTTGACTGAGAAAAATTGGCATAACAGGTCAAGGAACTAAGAGGAAGTTTATTTGTCTCTGGAACTCTGAGTGCAAAAAATAAAAATATTCTCCTCTGAAATTTAAAAAATTTCAAAACTTCTCCCTCATATGCATAGCTAGGATTCAAATTTACATTATTCCTTGTGTTCACAGAAAATCCAAACTGAGGAATTAAATTTGTCTGGTCTCAGATCGATAGAAATCCCCTGGCAACATTTGAAAAATAAATGCCTGGGAATTTTCAGAATTATCAAAAGATATAAATACATTTGTAAAGAAGCATAATGATAAGCTGCATACAAAAAATTAAACCAGATCCATACCTCAGTAATTATAGTGAAACTGATGAACACCAAAGACAAATAAAGACTCTTAAGATCAGCTAGAGAGAAAAGTCATATAAGGATATGATTGACACATCCTAAAATGTGACCCCTTAAGGTGTTACATCTTTAATTTCCTCCCCTTGTGTTCAGGCTGAATCTGTGACTTGCCTCTAGCCAACAGAATAAGACAAAGGTGATGGAGTATTTATTCTCTTGATTAAATTTCATTACATAAGATTGGCTCCAGAAAGGAATGCAGCCCAGTTGACACCTTGATAAAAGGCTTAGGAAAGTGAAAGGAAAGTGGAAGCAAATTGAAGTCGCTCAGTGGTGTCTGACTCTTTGTGACCCCATGGACTGTAGCCTACCAGGCTCCTCCGTCCATGGGATTTTCCAGGCAATAGTTCTGGAGTGGCTTGCCATTTCCTTCTCCAGGGGATCTTCTCAACCCAGGGATCAAACCCCGGTCTCCTGCATTGTAGACAGACGCTTTACTGTCTGAGCCACCAGGGAAGTCTGATAACAGGCTTAAGAGACCCTAAACAGAGGACCCAGCTTAGCCATGCCTGAACTTCTGACCCACAGAAACCATTGAAATAACAAATATAGGCTATTCTAAGCCACTAGTTGGTGCTAACTTGTTAGGTAGTTTTGTGCTTGCATGATCAGTTATTAAGTTGTGTCTGACTCTTTGTGACAAACTGACTGTAGCCAGCTCAGCTCCTACGTCCATGGGATTTTCCAGATGAGAATACTGGAACAGGTTGCCATTTCCCCCTCCAGGGGATCTTTCTAATCCCAGGGACAGAACCTGCATCTCTTGTGTCTTCTGCATTGGCAGGCGGATTCTTTACCACTGAGCTGCCTGGAAAACCTCCATGTTAGGTACTGTTAGGGAAATTAAAATGGAGGAAGTTTTGTTCAGGCCTCTGACCTTACTTCTGACCTGCCTAGACACTGCCTGGATTCCATGCCTGCCTGCCACCACAGTTAGTCAGGCAGCACTAGATAAGGAAAGGATTTGGTCTTGGAATTCTTGAGCTCCTGGAGGCCTGGCCAACTGCACCCAGGGTTTAAGGAAATCCTATGACTCATAAGATAAACAGCATTGTAAAAAGGTTAAAGTAAAACCAGAGCTGCATCTTTGCATACAAACTGATGATGATATCAGTTTGTGGCCTGGGATTATAAGTAGGAGACCCCAAAACTACAATTTGAAATCTCACCGGTAGAGTGGACACATTTCCTAGGACCTTTTTCCCAGATGGGATACAAGATTGCTGTTAACAAGGGACTTCCTAGCAAGCTGTTTAAGACTGGATGTTGGTCGGCCTAATTTGGTGATGTCTGTACTGTCACTCTATTACTTCTATTTCTCTTTTTGTTAGGGGGAAAACACTGACTGAAACTGCCCACCCTGGCCAGGCACCATGGTAAACATTTGTATGAGTTATTTTATAACAGGGAGTCCTGGTAAGGAACACAGAACTAAAAAATCACCGAAAAGAATTCAGGAGGGTCAAAAGGAGATGCCGTGTGTTCTATTATCTCCCAGAATCCTCATTGGCATCCATTTTGGCTGAGCAATGTGTGCGCCACCAGGAAGGACCCTGAGTCAGAGTGATTAACCAGAGACAACCCAGAAATTAATCCCATTAACATAAAACCCAAGACTGTGAGCCATGTGATGGAGCAGTTCTCCTGGGCTCCCTAACTCTAATATTCTCCACCTGGGTTTCCCTTCCCAATAAAGCTTCTTGCTTTGTCAGCACATGTGTCTCCTTGGACAATTCATTTCTGTTAGACAAGAACCCACTTTCAGGCCGTGAAAGGGGCCTTTCATGCAACATTTTCTTTTAAGGATTGTATATTGAAATTAAGTTAAATAGGTCTCTATTAAATGTTGAAATTGTTTGTGTGCAATGAGTGGTACCTTTTGATAATGAAGCCTTCAAAACTGAAATGGAAGTAAAATTTGCAGGAAAACATAAATTGGTGCTGTGAGCAGGATTTGTGAAACAAAATGCCACTCTAAGAAGAAAGAGGTTAAGATTAATGAAGCTTCCCATTTCTCAGATGGGAAGATTGGCATTATTGCTTGCTGTTGCTGTTGTTCAGTCACTCAGTCCTGTGAGACTCTTTGAGATTCCATGGACTGCAGCATGCCAGGCTTCCTTGTCCTTCACCATCTCCTGGAGCTTGCTCAAACTCATGTCCATTGAGTCAGTGATGCCATCCAACCATCTCGTCCTCTGTCATCCCCTTCTCTTCCTGCCTTCAATCTTTCCAAGCATCAGGGTCTTTTCTAAAGAGTCAGCTCTTCGCAGCAGGTGGCCAAAGCATTGGAGTTTCAGCTTTAGGGTCAGTCCATCCAATGAGCATTCATGGTTGATTTCCTTTAGGATTGACTGGTTTGATTTCCTTGAAGTCCAAGGGACTCTCAAGAGTCTTCTCCAACACCACAGTTGAAAAGCATCAATTCTTTGGCACTCAGCCTTCTTTATGATCCATCTCTCACATCCATACATGACTACTGGAAAAACCATAGATTTGACTATATGGACCTTTGTTGGCAAAGTATTATCTCTGCTATTAATACACTGTCTAGGTATGTCATAGCTGTTCCTCTCTATTGCTTGTTAGTTACTGAATGCGGCATAAACACTGCACTGCATGAGAAATGGGACCCTAAATTAAAGTGGACCAAAATTTTGAATACCTATGGCTGGTGCCAATTGAGAAAGGACAAAAATGTACCACTCTAGGTTGAAGAGGCTGGATCCTCTTCTCTGCCTACAATGAAACCAAATTAAAATTGATTGAAGAGAAGTCACAATTGGAGACATAATTATATGATATGCAAGGACAATTGTCCATGTTACAATGTCAAAATTACACTTCAGCTGACCAAGTCTCCACTTTCCAGTTGGTAGCTGAAAGAACTGCTATAAAGTTTACACAAGTTAAACACTGAAAGTGGTGAGGCAAGGTTAACAAAAAGAAAGTTCATCTGGTAATAGTTAAAGCAAGGATAGATTGGGATAGGAGATTAATTCCTCCAAAATTTAGGGACCCACCCAGACTGTAAAGTTTTGGGGACTTATATCTCTCTACTACATGGAGAGATATTACCAAAGACACTGGTGGCACAATGGTAAAGAAATTGTCTGCCACTGAAAGAGATGCAAGGGACACAAGTTCAGCCCCTGGATTGGGAGGATCCCCTGGAAGGGGAAATGGCAACCAGCTCCAGTATTCTTGCCTGGAAAATTCCATGGGCAGAGGCACCTGTTGGACTACAGTCCATGACGCTGCAAAGAGTTGGACACAACTGAGCATCTAAGCACACACACACATACACACACACACAAAGATAATGGAACTTAAAAATCCCAGGACAAAAAGGAGGCTCAAAACTTTATAGGGATATTTGGTTTCTGGTGACAGCATATTTCACATTTGGGCCAGACTTTGAGTCTGCTTTACAAAGTGACTTGATGGGAAGAAATTTTTAAGGAAAGAAAAAGTAAATGAGATAAGAGCTTTTAGATAAAGTTTATTAAGAATAATTATGCTTTAGGAATGTCTACCTAAAATAGTTTCCCCAGGTTTTGATAAACTGAATTTATAAGGTTGTACTAAATTAAGTTAAATGATGGAATTTTAAATAATTAGGTCATTTCCAAATAAAACAAGATGCTAAAACAGTAATTACTAAACACTGACTTTTTTTTAATATGGAGAAGCAAAAAGATTTAAAATTACTAATGAATATATTTGGTACTATCTTGAGATGGCACCAAAGAAACTAAAATTTTTTAGAAATTATCAATGATATTTATGCTCACAGAATGCTAATATAAAGGAGAGTTCATGGTTTTTAAGGAAAGTAGGATGTGTGTTTTTAGTAAAGAAGCTATGAGGAATGCAAAGAGTTGACTCATTGGAAAAGACTCCGATGCTGGGAGGGATTGGGGCCAGGAGGAGAAAGGGACGACAGAGGATGAGATGGCTGGATGGCATCACTGACTTGATGGACATGAGTCTGAGTGAACTCCGGGTGTTGGTGATGGACAGCGAGGCCTGGCGTGCTGCGATTCATGGGGTCGCAAAGAGTCGCTCACGACTGAGCAACTGAACTGAACTGAAATGAACTGAAGGGAAAAGGAAGTACAATAGGCCTAACTTAGAGGTGTCTGTTTCTGAACTGGAAAATAAAGTGATAAATATAAAAAGTGATAAGAAAGATCAGCGGAAAGTAGACCCTGAGAAAAGAATTTTATGCATGGTACAAGTTTTCTTGGGATGTTGAACTGCCTTTGATAACAGATATTAAGTTTCCTTACCTCCTAAGTGATTTGCTTCTGAAATCTTTTACTCTTACTTTGGCTGAGTAAATAACTGTTGTTTCATGGTGACCTATGATCTTATCTGACTAATGGTCTAAATCCTTTGGTATTTTTGACAGAACGTCTTAAAATAAAAGTCTAATGATTTCTCTTGACATCTAGATGACTTTGGGGTGCTTTAGAGGGCATCTGGTCCCAGCACTTCATGGCAAATAGATGGGGAAAAAAAGAGAAAACAGTGACAGATTTTATTTTCTTGGGCTCCAAAATCACTGCAGATGGTGACTGCAGCCATGAAATGAAAATACACTTGCTCCTTGGAAGAGAAGCTATGACAAACCCGGACAGCATATTAAAAAGCAGAGACATCATTGCTTTGTCAACCAAGGTCCATATAGTCAAAGCTGTGGTTTTCCCAATAGTCATGTATGGATGTGAGAGTTGGACCATAAAGAAAACTGAGCACCAAAGAACTGATGCTTTCAAATCATGGGGCTGGAAAAGACTTTTGAGAGTCCCTTGGACAGCAAGGACATCAAACCAGTCAATCCTAAAGGAAATCAACCCTGAATATCCTTTAGAAGGTCTGATGCTGAAACCGAAGCTCCAATATTTGTGCCAGCTGATGTGAAGAGCTGACTCATTAGAAATGACCGTGATTCTGGGAAAGATTGAGGACAGGAGGAGAAGAGGACAGAAGAGGATGAGATGGTTGGATGGTATCACCGACTCGATGGGCATGAGTCTGAGCAAACTCAGGGAGATAGTGAAGAACACATGAGCCTGGCATGCTATAGTCCATGGGGTCACAAATAGTCAGACTCTTGGTGACTGAACAATAGGAGAATCAGAACCTCCTTACCCTGGAGAAGAAAATGACAACCCACTCCAATATTCTTTTCTGAAAAATCACATGACCGAGGAGTCTGGTAGGCTAGAGTCCATGGGGGTCACAAAGAGCTGGACATGACTGAGCACAAGCACACATACAGATGCCCAGCCTGATTAATTAAGCCCAGACTAATGACACTCAGCGGTTAATAAATGTTTAGAGCCTTTTACCACTGAGATTTTGTAGTCCTTTATCATGCAACTTTGTTGTAGTAGCATATATCTGATAAATATAGCATATTACTAAGTGTTCTGCACTTGTTTAAAATCATATTATCCTATAAATCTTCAGTGACATTATGCATGTAACAAATTGACATTAACTCAGTTTCTTTTTTTTTTTAATAAAAAGAACCTCCTTTAAAGAGAATGACTATTCCAAACTTAAAGATTCATAAAAATAGACTTCTATACTGAAACGATTGATTATTGGGAAATTAGCCCAGGAGCATTAGCTCCTTTCTGAGCTACTCCTGAGGCCACTGGACTGGATTTGTACTCTATATTTGAACATAGATTTACTAAAAGATTGATATGTGATATTGCAACTGGTGTTGGAATCAAAATGCCTCCTGGACACTTTGGATTAATCAAAGATTGTTCCAGTTTAGCATATAAAGAGAACTATGTATGTAGGGGAATTATAGGCTCATACTACCCAGGAGAAATTTGAGTAATTTTACAAAGTGAAGGAAAGTATGATCTCTTTATTAATAAACATGATTGAATTGCTCAACTGCTGATTCTTCCATGTGTAATTGGCAAAGTGCAAAAAGGAGAACCCCCCATCTTATTAACGGTTAGGGATGAGGAAGGGTTTGGATCCACAGATGAAATAATGCAATTGGAGTAAAGTCTAAGTAAAGGGGCCTAATGGTCCTCCCATACCTGCTGATGCGATTTTGCAGGGGAAGACTAATACCTTATTAGTGATGACCCCTGGACAGAAAACATAGAAATATGTGCCACTAACTGTACAAAAAAGATCTTCACGACCCAGATAATCATGATGATGCGATCACTAATCTAGAGCCAGCCATCTTGGAATGTGAAGTCAAGTGGGCCTTAGAAAGCATCACGACGAACAAAGTTAGTGGAGGTGATGGAATTCCAGTTGAGCTGTTTCAAATCCTGAAAGATGATGCTGTGAAAGTGCTGCACTCAATATGCCAGCAAATTTGGAAAACTCAGCAGTGGCCACAGGACTGGAAAAGGTCAGTTTTCATTCCAATTCCAAAGAAAGGCAATGCCAAAGAATGCTCAAACTACCACACAATTGCACTCATCTCACAAGCTAGTAAAGTAATGCTCAAAATTCTTGAAGCCAGGCTTCAGCAATACGTGAACCGTGAACTCCCTGATGTTCAAGCTGGTTTTAGAAAAGGCAGAGGAACCAGAGATCAAATTGCCAACATCCACTGGATCATGGAAAAAGCAAGAGAGTTCCAGAAAAACATCTCTTTCTGCTTTATTGACTATGCCAAATCCTTTGACTGTGTGGATCAAAAGAAACTGTGGAAAATTCTGAAAGAGATGGGAATACCAGACCACCTAACCTGCCTCCTGAGAAATCTGTATGCAGGTGAGGAAGAAACAGTTAGAACTGGACATGGAACAACAGACTGGTTTCAAATAGGAAAAGGAGTACGTCAAGGCTGTATATTGTCACCCTGCTTATTTAACTTATATGCAGAGTACATCATGAGACACGCTGGACTGGAAGAAACACACGCTGGAATCAAGATTGCCAGGAGAAATATCAATAACCTCAGATATGCAGATGACACCACCCTTATGGCAGAAAGTGAAGAGGAACTAAAAAGCCTCTTGATGAAAGTGAAAGAGGAGAGTGAAAAAGTTGGCTTAAGGCTCAACATTCAGAAAACGAAGATCATGGCATCTGGTCCCATCACTTCATGGGAAATAGATGGGGAAACAGTGGAAACAGTGTCAGACTTTATTTTTTTGGGCTCCAAAATCACTGCAGATGGTGACTGCAGCCATGAAATTAAAAGACGCTTACTCCTTGGAAGAAAAGTTATGACCAACCTAGCTGGTGCATTCAAAAGCAGAGACATTACTTTGCCGACTAAGGTCCATCTAGTCAAGGCTATGGTTTTTCCTGTGGTCATGTATGGATGTGAGAGTTGGACTGTGATGAAGGCTGAGTGCAGAAGAACTGATGCTTTTGACCTGTGGTGTTGGAGAAGACTCTTGAGAGTCCCTTGGACTGCAAGGAGATCCAACCAGTCCATTCTGAAGGAGATCAGCCCTGGGATTTCTTTGGAAGGAATGATGCTAAAGATGAAGCTCCAGTACTTTGGCCACCTCATGCAAAGAGTTGATTCATTGGAAAAGACTTTGATGCTGGGAGGGATTGGGGGCAGGAGGAGAAGGGGACAATGCAGGATGAGATGGCTGGATGGCATCATGGACTCTATGGACGTGAGTCTGAGTGAGCTCCGGGAGATGGTGATGGACAGGGAGGCCTGGTGTGCTGCGATTCATGGGGTTGCAAAGAGTCGGACACGACTGAGCGACTGAACTGAACTGAACTCACTGCTATTCTCATAAGTAGATTATTCTTGAAAGCCTGACTGTAATGTGGGTTGTCATTCACACCTCAGCCTTCAACGATATGTTACAGTGAAAAGAAAAATATGAAGAGAGCTATTGGAGAATCTTCAGCTGGAGAAACATGAGCTGGACCTAAACTCGGGACAATGTCACCTGCCCAGCAAATAAAGCCTGTCCTTTCTGAATTTTGACTTTCTATGGACAAAATTTATCCATCTGCTAGGTTATAAAGCACTGGTAAAGATATAACTCAATACTTGAACACAGGTATTATGTGCCAATTTCATGTGTTACTTTAACAGTCATATCCACTTACTGACAAATTATGACAAGGCTACTGAGGGATTGCTATATGGACCAACTTCTCGCATTTGCGGAAACCTGCTTATTGGAGAACTCTACCAACTATTGTGAATGGACTATCTTCCCCAAATCTTGTTTTTTGAAATAGCCTCTTAATTTGTACGTATTGTAACCAATGATGTAGGAACAACTACATATCAGTTCAGTTCAGTTCAGTTCAGTCGCTCAGTCGTGTCTGACTCTTTGTGACCCCATGAATCGCAGCACGCCAGGCCTCCCTGTCCATTACCAACTCCCGGAGTTCACTCAGACTCGCATCCATCGAGTCAGTGATGCCATCCAGCCATCTCATCCTCTGTCGTCCCCTTCTCCTCCTGCCCCCAATCCCTCCCATCATCAAAGTCTTTTCCAATGAGTCAACTCTTCGCATGAGGTAGCTAGAGTACTGGAGTTTCAGCTTTAGCATCATTCCTTCCAAAGAAATCCCAGGGCTGATCTCCTTCAGAATGGACTGGTTGGATCTCCTTGCAGTCCAAGGGACTCTCAACAGTCTTCTCCAAAACCACAGTTCAAAAGCATCAATTCTTTGGTGCTCAGCCTTCGTCACAGTCCAACTCTCACATCCATACATGACTACTGGAAAAACCGTAGCCTTGACTACACGGACCTTAGTCGGCAAAGTAAAGTCTCTGCTTTTGAATATGCTATCTTAGGAACCCCTTTTTCTGGAGGCTTAACACATATTGATCATTTATATTGGAAGTGGAAGTGTGGAAGTGTTAGGGGACCACCTATTATTTTGCCCCCATAAAAACTCAGGTGTTATCAACTCAAATGCTATTTACTACTTTGTTCCTAATATTAGCTTTTTCTTAGAACCCCTATATAAAATTTTGCAAGAAACCCAAGTATTACAAAATTTCATAGAAAAATGTAACCATACCTTGATAGAACATTTTATTATTACTTCTATTGCAGCTGATAAGTTAATAGGTATAGGAGTTAATGTACAAAAACATACTTCTCATTCATGGTGGGACTTTTTCTTTACTGCATCCCTTACTGCTCAGAAATTGTTTTCTGTGTGGTTTAACCTCTTGGTTATTTCTTTGATTATCTTGCTTCTTACCTTTTGAAATTGTTATTTGACCTATAGAATTAACAAGACTGCTCATGTTATTTTGCCTTATTCCTATGACCTTCAGCCTAAACAATCCTGAAGCTGACTGTTAGAGAAATTAAAATGGAGCAAGTGTTGTTCAGGCTTTAGAAGCAGGAGAGCAGGCCTCTGACTTTGCTTCTGACTTTCTTGGACACTGCCCTGATTCCATGCCTGCCCACAAGCACAGTTAGTCAGGCAGCACTTTAGAAAGGAGGTAGGTCTTGGAATTCTTGAGCCCCTGGAGGCCTGGCCAACTGTGCCCAGGGTTTAAGGAAATCCTATGATTAACAAGATAAAACAAACAACATTGCAAAAATATTAAAGTAAAATCAGAGCTGCATTTTGCACACAAATTGATGATGATGTCAGTTTGCGGCCTGGGATTATAAGGGGAGCCCCCCAAACTGCAATTTAAAGTCTCACCCGTGGAGGGTATGCACTGCCCAGGACCCTTTGCGAATTGGGACTCCAGATTGCTGTTAATCAGGACTTCACAGTGCTGTTTAAGTCGGATGTTGGTCAGCACAATTTGGTGATATATGTGCTGTTACTCTTCTCTATTATTTCAATTTCTCTTTTCTTTTAATAATTGTATGTTGAAATTAAGCTAATTAGTCCTCTACTAAATATTGAAATTGTTTATTTGTGTGTAACGAGTGATTTGTTAATGAACCCTTTGACTCTGAAATGAAAGTAAAACTTTAGCAAAATAGGTAGCAATAGAAATCTATTACATATTTTGGTACCAAGAATGGAGTTCAAATCTGCATATAGATTCAGAGTAATGGGGCATAGCTAAAGCAGCTATCTGAAGAAATTCACAGCATTTAATACATGTAGCAATAAAATGAAAACAATAAGACATGTAATTCAAAAATAATAGAATAAGACCAAGAAAGTAAAGCAGAATAATGTAAATGGAAGAAATTACTGAAGGTAAATATTGAGTTAGAAAACAGAACAAAAAGTTAATTCTCAAAAATATAAGACAAACAAGTTTACTAGCTGAGAAAGGGAGACATCAGAGGGAACGGTGAATGTGCAAAATAAGAAATGAAAAGGGGGTAATATCCAAAACACAAATATTTAAAAAGTTTTTAAGATTATCTTGCATGAGTATATATACATGAATTTTTAAAAACTAGATAAATATACAGCTTGTTAGGAAGATATAATTTATAAAAACAAGCTTCAGTAGATGTAGATGTTTTTAACTGTCCAATTTTCATAGATGAAAAAAAATAAGTTGTCAAAGAGCCTCTCCATCCTATTGTTGTTATTGTTCAGTAGGTAAGTCAGGTCTGAGTCTTTTGCAACCTCATGGACTGTAGCCCACCAGGCTCCTTTGTACATGGGGTTTTCCAGGCAAGAATACTGGATTGGGTTGCCATTTCCTTCTCCAGGGGATCTTCCCAGACCAGGGATCGAACCTGGGTCTCCTGCATTGGCAGGCAGATTTTTTTTTTTTTAATCACTGAGCCACAAGAAGCCATCAAAACAAATGGTATGAAAGAGGACTTCTACAAAACTGTGAAGACCAAATAACCTTGATGATTTAAACTATGCTGGAGCATTGATAAAGCAGTGAGTGTGCTTATGCTCAGTCACTTAAGTTGTGTCCAGCTCTTTGCAACCCTATCAACTGTAGCCAGCCAGGCTCCTCTGTCCGTGGGATTCTCCAGGCAAGAATACTAGAGTGGGTTGCCATACCTTCCTTCAGGGGATCTTCCTGACCCAGGGATCGAGCCTGAACCTCATGTTTCCCTCATTGCCAGGCAGGTTCTTTACCACTAGTGCCACCTGGGAAGCCCCTGATAAAGAAATTCTTCTCAATTCTTTTCATTACATGAGTTTACATTGTTATAAAACACACACTCAAAACTAAAAGTCAATCTCATTTCTAAATGTAAATATGAAAGCTTAAATATAATATTAGTAAACAGAATCCAGCAGTACTTCAAAATCAAGTGGACATTTCAACATTAGGAGAGCTATCAATAAAAATTAATCCTACTAATAGATGGAAGAGAAATTTATATGATCATGTCCATATATGCCAGGGAGGCATTTCACATAAGTAAACCTCAATTTCAATTTTTTTAAAAAATTGATAAAATAAACACTGATGTGTCATTTCTTGCTGCTTTTGTTGTTGTTCAATCACTAAGTCATGTCTGACTCTTTGCGACCCCATGGACTGTGGCATGCCAGACTTCCCTGTCCTTCACCATCTCCCAGAGTTTGGTAAAACTCATGTTCATTGAGTTGGTGATGCATTCCAACCATCTCATCCTCTATTGTCCCCTTCTCCCCCTGCCTTCAATCTTTCCCAGCATCAGGGTCTTTTCCAGTGAGTCAGTTCTTCATTTCAGGTGGCCAAAATATTGGAGCTTCAGTTTCAGCATCAGTCCCTCCAACAAATATTCAGGGTTAATTTCCTTTAGGATTGACTGGTTTGATCTCCTTGCGATCCAAGGGACTCTCAAGAGTCTTCTCCAGCACCATAATTCAAAAGCATCAGTTTGGTGCTCAACCTTCTTTATGGTCCAACTCACATCCATACATGACTATGGGAAAAACCATAGTTTTGACTATATGGACCTTTGTTGGCTAAGCAATGTCTCTGCTTTTAATATTCTGTCCAGTTTTGTCATAGCTTTCCTTTCATGGCTACAGTCACAATCTGCAGTGATTTTGGATCCCAAGAAAATAAATCTCAGCTCCTACAGGTTCTGTTTCTTAAACTGCATGCTGGTCTCTTGGGAGTTTGCTTTATTATTATTGGGAGTGGGTGATATGTGTGAATATTTTCATACTTCACGAACAGAGGGAAAAAGCATAGATAATAAATTATCCTCCAAAGCTAATATTTTTTTATTTTATTGCATCATTTTCACAAGTAAATATAATTATTGATACTGTACAAGCAATGGCACTTCGGTTTCATTTTTCACTATGAAAAAGAAGACTATACAGGCCTTCTTTTCAGAAAAGACAGCCAAATCTTTCTATAGGATGTTTCAAACATGATGTCATGGCCAAGGAGGGCTTCCCAGGGGGCTCAGTCATAAAGAATCTGCCAGTGTAACAGATGTAAGAGATCCAGGGTCAGTCCCTGGGTCAGGAAGATCCCCTGAGGAGGGCATGGCAATGCACTCCAGTATTCTTTCCTAGAGGATCACATGGACAGAGGAACCTGTTAGGCTACAGTCTGTAGCGCTGTAAAGAGTTGGACACGACTGAAGTGACTTAGCATGCATGCATGCACCCAGGTTATAACCAAGGTATCATTACCTACCTGCTAAAATCTAGAATAAAATAGTTTCATTAGGACTGTTGCAAATTTAACATTAGTAAATAAAAGAAGGAATTTCAGAACACCTAAAATGTTTATTTTGGGAAAGGGAAATTTGGTTGTTTCCTGAGAAATGTCCAGAGTAAGGTAACTCATTCTTTGCTCCTACACAAACAACACATTCTAGAATTCTGTGATTGGAGAGAAAAATTCACCACTTTTCCAATGCTTCATTGTTTCTCAGGATTAAAACTGTCAGTGGTCCATGTTTTATATGTGACTGATGACAAACAAAATGCAGACAAATTCAAATATTTGTATTATTTAGATTTAATTATATTATGATCCATTCACTGAGTCAGATATTGGCGTGTGTCTGATTTGTTACAATCATACTGATCAGATGGCATCTGATATTTTAATAATTAGTCAAATTGCCTTAGCAACTGCTTACTATATCCCTATCTTTTGTGACTTTGGCTGCTGTCCTTCAGCGAGTCTCACTCAAACAAACTCTAATGTGTCCCATTCTCTAATAATATCTCCATGTGACTCCCAGGACCTTGACCTTGACAGACAACATGATGCATTGCTCAGATCACACAGATTGAACCATATATTCACCTTTGCTTCTGAACAATGGACCAAGCTGGCCATTGGTTTTAACACCACCTGGGTTCCCATGTGGGGCTTCCCCCCTGGCTCAGAGGTGAAAAATCCACCTACAGTGCAGGAGCCACCAGGAGATGTGGGTTTGATCCCTGGTTCAGGAAGATCCCTTGAAGGAAGGCATGGAAACCCACTCCAGTATTCTTGCCTGGGGAAGCCCATGGGCAGAGGAGCCTGGCAGTCTACAGTCCACAGGGCCACAAAGAGTCAAGTATACCTGAAGCGTCTTGGCTCACACGCACACACGGGTTCCCTTGTACACTCGTGCAGACTGTGGGGAGGAAGGATCTATTCCTCAGACCACAGTGGCATCCACCTCTGAGGCTGGGAAAGGCTCTTCATCACATCTGATGGATTTGCTTCCCCAAACCAGAGCTCTGTGTGTTTCAAGGACTGGTAACACGATCTGTAATTCAGCTGAGCACTTGCATGAAAGATGTCAAGGATACAGGTGCTGTCCAGGTCACAAACCCTTATTTATCACTATCTCTTAGAGAAGACAGAGAGCTGGACTATCTCAGCAGACAGCCTTTGTGGGAAAAGCAAATCACTGACCTTATTGAAAGGTCATGTTTGTTCCATTATAAGGCAGAGGTCCAGAATCTAGTAAAACAGGAAAAACTCAGATAGTGACACAGGAGGTGGTCTTTGCTTGATTCAAATTCTAGTTACTGTTATCCCCCAGAGGAACACTCACCCTGTTTAAGAACCTTGTGCAGTCCTCCTCAGCCTGCTGCCTGTTTGAAGCTCATTTTATCAGCAGCTGGTTCACTTGCCCATGCCATCTCATAAGCATCTGTCATCCTAGGCATGTACCTAGAGAAAGCCTCCCTTAGTGAAGACCTGGTATATGTTTGTTTCCACCTACCAGGGCACATGCATTCATGCGTTCATTCATTCAGTTGCACCTTTGTGCCAGTCCTCACGAGAATGGGCCTGACATCAGGAAACTGTCCCTTCAATGTGGCAAGAGTGCAGGTGGCTGAGTATTTACCTCTTCCTAAATTTCTAAGGTAGAATGAGGCGTCTCATGCTCATGTCGTAAGTTTACATCTATCTAGGGAATTATTTTTCTATGAATATTTATTCAAGTATCAGTTTAGTTCAGTTCAGTCACTCAGTCATGTCCGACTCTTTGTGACCCCATGGACTGCAGCACACCAGGCCTCCCTGTCCAGCATCAACTCCCTGAGCTTGCTCAAACTCATGTCCATCGAGTCACTGATGCCATCAAACAATCTCATCCTCTGTTGTCCTCTTCTCTTCCTGCCCTTAATCTTTCCCAGCATCAGGATCTTCTCCAATGAGTCAATTCTTTGCATCAGGTGGCCAAAGTATTGGAGCTTCAGCTTCAGCATCAGTCCTTCCAATGAACATTGAGGATTTATTTCCTTTAGGGTTGACTGGTTGTATCTCCTTGCCATCCAAGGGACTCTCGAGAGTCTTCTCCAACACCGCAGTTCAAAAGCATCAGTTCTTCAGAGCTCAGCTTTCTTTATAGTCCAACTCTCACATCCATACATGACTACTGGAAAAACCATAGCTTTGACTACATGGACCTTTGTTGGCAAAGTAATGTCTCTGCTTTTTAATATGCTGTCTAGGTTGGTCATAGTTTTTCTTCCAAGGAGCAACATTATATTGGTTTCAGGCATACAATCAAGTGATTTAATATTTTCATATTTTATATATAATTCAAAGTTATTATAAAATATTGAGTGTATTCCCTGTGTTTTCCCAGGTGGCTCAGTGGTAAAGATTCTGCCTGTCAATGCTGGAGACGTGAGCTCGATCCCTGGTTAGGAAGATTCTCTAGAGAAGGAAATGGTAACCCACTCCAGTATTCTTGCCTGGGAAATCCCATGGACAGAGGAGCCTAGAGGGCTACAGTCTGTGAGGTTGCAAAGAGGCAGACATGACTGAGGAACTGAGCACATATGCATGCCCTGTGCTATACATTATGTCCCTGTAACTTATTTTATAACTGGTAGTCCGTACTTTTTAATTCCTCTCACCTATTTCACCCCTCCCCCTACCTTATTCTCTTTGGTAACTTCTGCTGCTGCTGCTGCTGCTAAGTCGCTTCAGTCGTGTCTGACTCTGTGCGACCCCATGGATGGCAGCCCACCAGGCTCCTCTGTCCCTGGGATTCTCCAGGCAAGAACACTGGAGTGGGTTGGCATTTCCTTCTCCAATGCATGAAAGTGAAAAGTGAAAGGGAAGTCGCTCATTGGTAACTACTAATTTGTTCTCTTTTCTCTGTTATGTTAAGCAAAATAATTTAGACAAAGAAACACAACTGCAGTATACTTTCACGTATAGATGGAAGCTAAAAAGACAATATAAATGAACAAATATGGCAAAACAGAAATGGACTCTAGGAAATTGTTTTGATGGGCTTTACTGCTGACCAGGGCCATGGCACCATCCTTTGCATTGTAGATGTGCTCATATACACAAAAAGGAATGATCTTTTCTCTGCATAAAATTGCCCCCTGCCCGTTACCATGTTCAACATGGCTACCCTTTTAAGGAGAAATATCTAGAGTTCCACAATCCAAGGTCAGGTAATCCTGAACTGTGGGCCTCTGTTCATTTTCCCCTTGGAGAAGGATCAGTGTCTGTATTAGTTTTCTCTTGTTGCATAACAAATCTCCACAAATTTAGACACTTAAGTTAATATTCATTTATGAGCACACTGCTTCTGTGGGTTGAAAGTCTGACCATATCTTAAGCTGGGTCCTCTGCTTAGGGCTTTGTAAGGCTGAAATAGAGGTGCTAGACAGATTGCATTCTCATCTGCAGTCTCTGCCAGGAATGGAGCAGCATCTAAGCTCTGGCAGGTTGTGGACAGGATTTATATCCTTGACGGAGAAGGCAATGGCACCCCACTCCAGTACTCTTGTCTGGAAAATCCCATTGATGGAGGAGCCTGGTAGGCTGCAGTCCATGGGATTGCTAGGAGTCAGACACCACTGAGCGACTTCACTTTCACTTTTCACTTTCACGCATTGGAGAAGGAAATGGCAACCCACTCCAGTGTTCTGCATCTCTGTTTGCTTCCTGAAGACCTGAAAGAAAGTGAAAGTGAAAGTCATTCAGTCGAGTCTGACTCTTTACGAAGACCTGAAACAGGGAGAAAAAGAGAAAAACTGCTGCTTGTAGTTTTTGCCTTCAACAAAGCCTAGGCTCTGGTGTTTTAAGGCTCCCCTGATTAGTTCAGGCTGATCTAGGATTCTCACTCTTTTGATTAACTTACTATCCACTGATTAAGGATCTATACATGAAAAATCCCTTTATCTCTGCCATATTCCATTGGTTAGAAGGGGACCACAGTGTCTGCTCACACTCAAGGAAGGGGACGACAGTGTCCACTCACACTCAAGGAAAGGGTGTGACTCAGTGGCACACCTAGGCTGTATCTGCTGCAATATCTTCAAATGAAGATGCACTTGTCTTCTGCTATTATCCATAGTCCAAAAAAGAGGACACATAGGAAATGTACATGCTGGATCAGCATCGACAGGGCTGCAGGAATCAACTTTAATCCCTGTCATCCTTCTTCCTCCCTGAGGAGTTATAGCATAGTGTTGAAAATTGTACCTACACCAAGAACACCTAGGCTACAGTCACTGGGCATTTTCATTTTGGACCATATCACCCAGATTTGTTGGCACAACAAGTGTCATAAATAACTGAGAAGCAGAACTGTGAACAGGCCAGTTGCTATAGTGAAAAATTTTCTTGATGAACACCAGGCAATGCAGTTGACTCTTTGCTTCCAACAGGTTCAAATTATATAAAAATTTAAATTCAAACATTCTTTCTGTATAGAATGATTGAATTCACCTTGTCCTTGCCTCTCTTTTGTTTTATTTTGCTTCTTATTTTCTATTAAATTATCTTCTTTTCATGCAAGTATTTTTTTAAAGTTTCTTTTGGGCATGCATTCTTCATTTTAACAAAGTTTTAAGCACTAAAACTGTAGGAAGAATGATTTAAAACCCCCATTGCTTATTTGGCTGGTGTTGTAAAAGATTTTAAGAAAGCAAGTTCAAAATAATAACATGCCTTCACAGCAACTTGAGAAATATAATACAGCAAAAAGTTCAGCAAAAGTCTGATAAACCCATGCTTCTTTGGCAGAGGTATGTCTTTTGATTTTCCCCAGTTTCCTCCACAACCCCTATGCCCAGTCACTGGTCTGAAGAAGACAAGTGGTTCAGACATGCCTCCCACCACATTCTCAGAGTAGTAGAACATTATTTCTGCTATTCCCATTGCTTTGCCTTCCACTCTTTCCCTGCTTTCTGGGGTTTAGTCTGGTTTTGGGGAAAAGTAAATAAAGACTGAAGGTTTATTTGCTTAAAATATTGATTGTGAGAATTGTTATCCTGAGCATCATCCATTTTAGAGTAAAATAAAATAGCTCTGGGGACTATTTCCCAACAGTTCAAGGCAAAGAATCTGCCTACCAATGCAGGAGACACAGATTCAATCCCTGGGTCAGGAAGATTCCTGAAGGAAGAAATCCCATGGTCAGAGGAGCCTGATGGACTACAGTCCATGGTGTTGCAAAGAGCCAGACATGACTTAGCGACTAAAAAACAACCACAGAAGAGCTCTGAGTCAAAGAAAAAGGAGAAAGCACTGCTCACAAATTTTCAAACCACAAGTTCAGGACCACACACTTCTCACTGCAAGGATGATATTCATAGATATTATGACACCACAGGATCCCTCAGAATAGTGAACCATATCTAGTAATCCTGCTGACCAATCCCTTTACTTGGCTGTTTAAAAGCTACGTTAATCTCCACAACCCTTCCTGAATCCCAAGATTTTAATACCAAGGATTCCTTTCCATGACTTTCTCCGGGCTTGAGGCAAACACATTGTCCGTCAGGTTCTTTATCTCCACAGTCCATCTGCAACCTCACTTCTCTTACTTCCAAAACAATCGACTGGAAATGTGAATATATCTTCCAGACTCTATCAGGCACTATTTAGTGCCAAGGTGGTGGCTGGGGGACATGGATGATCACAGGTCCAAGAAATTGACCAGAAAGACTGCTGCACACCTTAATGGCAACCCAGATAAATTTGGACACTCATGTTTCTTGGTTTCCACACAAAAATCCTGTATTTTAACGGGTAGAAGATTAGATTGGAGTGTGTGGTATCGGGTGTAGAAAATTACCTTGAAGCCACTATGCAGTGAGCTCATGCCTGGAGCATGAAGGGAGGCATTATCTCGCTAAAGAGACACTGTCCAGAAGCGAAGGAGATAGCCTTAAGACCCGCTTCCTGTGTTCTCGTCTCCTGTTACCTCTGCGGCTTTCTCTACTAACTAATCCTTGACTTGTTCTCTTGGCTACTCCTCCACATCCACCCTGCTCAGCCTCTGGCAGGGTTCCAGTGCCCGGCTTTGACTGCCTCTTTGCTGGTGGATTGAATCTGATGCCTGCTCTAGTTTTCCTGGACTGACGGGCAAGTCCTACAATTTTGACCCAGTGTAGCCCCATGTCGCCATCTTGTTTGAAGTACCTTTTCAACAGCAGCTTTTATAAACTAATGACAGAACTCTTCAATGCTTCTTCAGAATCTCCAGTCACTTTTTTCTTTTTTAAGGAGTGTATATTCTTACTCCTTGCCAGATTTTGGAAGATAAATCCTAATTTTAAATTTAGTAAATTTCTCTTTAAATAAAGATGGGGGAAGCATCTTTTTAATGAATAAAAGTCAACACATTTTAATGAATAAATTCAATTTTAAATTTTAATAAGTCAATTATAGGAAGGTATGAAATTTATTCTATCTGGCATATAAAAATGAGAAATTTATTGATTCATACATCATATAATTTTTTTTTAAAGACAAGGGCATCAAAATCTGTATAGGAAATACCTTAAATGAGGGGCAGCTGTATTGTGGTAGAATAAACATTGAAAATACATCAGAGCACTTGGATTTATGTCCCAATTCTGCCTTTTAAAAGGGAAAGTTGCTTTTCTAAGAGTCAGTTTTTATTAACTATAAAAAAGGCATGGCAACCCACTCCAGTATTCTTGCCTGGGAAATCCCACAGACAGAGGAGCCTGGTGGACTGCAGTCCCTGGGATTGCAGAGTCGGACACGACTAAAGTGACTTAGTCTAAGGATACAAATATGGTGGCTCAGACAGTAAAGAATCCACCTGCAATGCAGGAGACCTGGGTTGGATCCCTGGGTTGGGAAGATCCCCTGGAGGAGGGCATGTCAACCCACTCCAGTATTCTTGCCTGGAGAATCCCCATGGACAGAGGAGCCTGGCAGGCTAAAGCCCATAGGGTCACAAAGAGTTGGACACTACTGAGTGATTAAGCACATGATATTTTATTTATAATGAATGCTTTGTATATTATGAGAATTGAATATAATCTCCATTTCTCTGGCTTTCTCTTTGGAAAGATTCTCTCCCTGCATTCTGAGACTCATCAGGGGACGTCTCAAATGTGCTCACCAAGTATGCAGTCGCCTGTGTCATTATACACTCAGAACACATATTTGCCTCTGCTGGTACTGCTGGTAAGGTCAACATTTCTGGGTACCATAACCCCTTATGCTAGATACTGCCAAGATCTACTTGATGCCAGATCAACTAAGTATCACTTCTCATAAAGAAAACAGGAGCCAGACAAGTCAAAGCCATGAAAGCAGCTCTCTCTGGAAGGAACTATTGCAATGAGGAAAAGGAGATCTTGGTATATAGAGCTGGGCTCAATTTCGAATACAACATGGACAAATGAGGCATAGCCAAGGAGCAGAATGGAGGTCAGTGGATGAAAAATTACAAACAGGAAACATCAACGGTAAGCAAGGAGGAATTCTTTGGTTAGACCAATTTGACAAGATTATTGATGAAGGTAGGCCCAAGTGACCAGAGGCCAAAGATGGGAGATGAAGAATTTGATCAGACAGATTTGAGGGTGGAAATTCTTATAAAACTGCACGATTGTTTCTACAACTGGGTGTTTCAGGCCCTATAAGGACAAATGCCAAAGTTCAGGCCTAGAGGGTACTGAGGAGGCTGACTGAAGTTTAATCCAGAAGAGAGTCTTGCCAGAGAATTGCTCCATTTACCTGTTGGTCCCTCTGTGTGTTTCTGGGCCTGCCAGGCACTCCTTCTGCTGCTTTGCCCAGCTATTCCTCCTTCACCCATTAGTTTCTGTCACCAGACTCCAAAGCCATCTTCCACAAAGCACCGAAGTCTCCCAGTTGACGCTATGGTGAATGCTCAAAAGAGCCAAGGTAGGGGGATCTAACTTTTTTTTTTTTTTTTAAGGAGACCTAAAGCAATGTTGCTTCTGACTGTGTGCAAGTTTCAATAAAATTACTTTTTCCTCTAGTTTACTTCCATTTCCTCCCAGACAACCTAGACATACATCCATGGAGGCAGAGCCAATGACTAACACAAGTGACAAAATTATTATACAGAGTCACCTCTCCCCTCCAACTCTGTGGGTCTATTTTGGGACCACGCTTGTGAGTGACTCTATCTTCCTCAGCAGTCTTCCTAATCACTCATCTGGCCAGACTCCTGGCAGGCTGCCTTCCGGTTCACTGCACATGCCTCGGCGGATCTAAATCCCAGCTTATGCTTAAGTCAGATCCCCTTAGTAAACACACAAAACGTTGCTATAATAATAAAGATTAAAAGAAAGGTCACAAATCACTTAAGAGGAGACAAGGTGTTGTAGTTGGATTTCCCTTCCTGGTAGCTTTTAATGATTTTAGGAATTCCGGGTGAGATTATTATTATAATTAAGCAATACTTTCCACTCTAAGCTTTCTGGCTGCCAAGATGAACATAATGCAGGCAGTGTGTCCCCAGACCTCACCTACTTGTAATGCAAAATAAAACTACGGTTCTTGTAATCTCCAAATCAATTTCCGGAAGTCCATTTTTGTGCTGTGTTCCTCTTCCCAAGTGATTTCTGGGAATTGGGAATTGCTGAGGAATTCTTACATGTTCTACGAATCCATCCTGGTGGTCTCTTTTCAGCTCAGCCAGACATTTGGACTCACAACCTTTGTTCCAGAGCCCTTGCAGGTCACATCACATCATCTCATAATCAGATTCTGAGAGCTCACTCCTTAGCCCAACCTTCTCCAAGCAGAGACACAAAGCCATTGATTAATTTTCCAAACGTATCTATATCCTTCCTGTGGTGTTCTGCAAAATTTCATTAAATATTAAAGAATGATAGAAGTATAAGTTTCAGTGTCTTACATGGCTATTCCTGACTTTTATAGGAATAATTGTTCTTATTCAGTCATTTCCGACTCATGGATTGCACCATCCTTCCCTGTCCTTCACCATCTCCCAGAGTTTGCTCAAACTCTTGCCCATTGAGTTGGTGATGCCATAACACCAACTCATCCAGGGCCTTTTACTTCTGCCCTCAATCTTTCCCAGGTCATTTCCAAAAAGTCAACTCTTAACATCAGTGGCCAAAGTATTGGTGCTTCAACTTCAAAATCATGTGTACTAAGTCGCTTCAGTCAAGGCCAACTATTGAACTCACATTTCTAATGTCTCTGGGATTGGCAGGCAGGTTCTTTACCACTAGCACCTGGGAAGCCTTAGCTTCAGCATCAGTCCTTCCAATGAATATTCAGGGTTGATTTCCTTTAGGATTGACTGGTTTGTTCTCCTTGCTGTCCAAGGGACTCTCAAGCATCTTTTCCAACACCACAGCTCTGGTGGGCATTTATCCTGTTCCTTTACCTGCTGGGTATTCCTCTGTCTCTTCATCTTGTTTATATTGCTGTGTTTGGGGTGGCCTTTCTGTATTCTGGCAGTTTGTGGAGTTCTCTTTATTGTGGAGTTTCCTCAGTGTGGGCGGGGTTGGTTGAGTGGCTTGTCAAAGTTTCCTGGTTAGGGAATCTTGTGTTGGTGTTCTGGTGGGTGGAGCTGGATTTCATCCCTCTGGAGTGCAATGAAGTGTCCAGTAATGAGTTATGAGATGTCAGTGGGTTTGGAGTGACTTTGGGCAGCCTGTCACTGAAGCCCAAGGCTGTGTTCCTGCATTGCTGGAGAATTTGCATGGTATGTCTTGCTCTGGAACTTGTTGGCCCTTGAGTGGTGCTTGGTTTCAGTGTAGGTATGGAGGTGTTTGATGAGCTCCTGTCGATTAATGTTCCCTGGAGTCAGGATGTCTCTGGTGTTTTCAGGATTTGGACTTAAACCTCCTGCTTCTGGTTTTCAGTCTTATTTTTACAGTAGCATCAAGACTTCATCTATACAGCACCGTTGATAAAACATCTCCTTCCGAAGACAATGGGCTGCTTTTCTGGTTGCCCGATGTCCTCTGCCAGCATTCAGAAGTTGTTTTGTGGAATTTACTCAGTGTTCAAATGTTCTTTTGATGAATGTGTAGGGGAGAAAGTGGTCTCCCCATCCTATTCCTCTGCCATCTTCTCCAGCACCACAGTTCTAAACCATCGATTCTTTGGCACATGGCTTTCTTTATGATCCAACTCACATCTGTACATGACTACTGATAAAACCATAGCTTTGAGTATATGGACCTTTGTTAGCAAAGTGACATCTCTGCTTTTTAATATTCTGTCTAGGTTTGTCATACCTTTCCTTCTGAGGAGCAAACATCTTTTAATTTTATGGCTGCATGAAATTATAGGAATTAAACATACCTTAAGATCCTAACCAGTTTTTCCACAGCAGTTACCAGATTAACCTCCACCAGCTTTATCCTTCATGGTGCTTGTGTTTTGGATTATTTCCATGTCTCCAAGTCTGATCTTGAAACTCTTAATCTTACAGAATGGAAGGTCCTCTTCCCATGTTAAAAATTCCTCCTCCACCACCCAGGGAAAATTGCAGGTTGGAATATCCTTTTCTTCAAGAAAGTCACAACCCTTCTCTACTCATGGAATGTGACCTAGAGTCTATCTAGGACAATAATAATGGTAAATAGAATATTTCCTGAATGTTGCTTTAATCTTAAACAGCACCATATGAGGCACATTTACAATTCAATCAAAAATCTATGCTTTATGTAATGACCAGTCTGATTTGGAAAAGGTCAGTTTTCATTCCAATCCCAAAGAAAAGCAATGACAAAGAATGCTCAAACTACCACACAATTGCACTCATCTCACACGCTAGTAAAGTAATGCTCAAAATTCTCCAAGCCAGACTTCAGCAATACGTAAACCGTGAACTTCCTGTGTTCCAGCTGGTTTTAGAAAAGGCAGAGGAACCAGAGATCAAATTGCCAACATCCGCTGGATCATCAAAAAAGCAAGAGAGTTCCAGAAAAAAACGTCTATTTCTGCTTTATTGACTATGCCAAAGCCTTTGACTGTGTGGATCACAATAAACTGTGGAGAATTCTGAAAGAGATGGGAATACCAGACCACCTGACCTGCCTCTTGAGAAATCTGTATGCAGGTCAGGAGGCAACAGTTAGAACTGGACATGGAACAACAGACTGGTTCCAAATAGGGAAAGGAGTACGTCAAGGCTGTATATTGTCACCCTGCTTATTTAACTTATAAGCAGAGTACATCATGAGAAACGCTGGACTGGAAGAAACACAAGCTGGAATCAAGATTGCCGGGAGAAATATCGATACCCTCAGATATGCAGATGACACCACCCTTATGGCAGAAAGTGAAGAGGAACTAAAAAGCCTCTTGATGAAAGTGAAAGAGGAGAGTGAAAAAGTTGGCTTAAAGCTCAACATTCAGAAAATGAAGACCATGGCATCTGGTCCCATCACTTCATGGGAAATAGATGGGGAAACAGTGGAAACAGTGTCAGACTTTATTTTTTTGGGCTCCAAAATCACTGCAGATGGTGACTGCAGCCATGAAATTAAAAGACACTTACTCCTTGGAAGAAAAGTTATGACCAACCTAGATGGCACATTCAAAAGCAGAGACATTACTTTGCCGACTAAGGTCCATCTAGTCAAGGCTATGGTTTTTCCAGTAGTCATGTATGGATGTGAGAGTTGGACTGTGAAGAAGGCTGAGCGCTGAAGAATTGATGCTTTTGACCTGTGGTGTTGGAGAAGACTCTTGAGAGTCCCTTGGACTGCAAGGAGATCCAACCAGTCCATTCTGAAGGAGATCAATCCTGGGATTTCTTTGGAAGGAATGATGCTAAAGCTGAAACTCCAGTACTTTGGCCACCTCATGGGAAGAGTTGACTCATTGGAAAAGACTCTGATGCTGGGAGGGATTGGGGGCAGGGGGAGAAGGGGACGACAGAGGATGAGATGGTTGGATGGCATCACTGACTCGATGGACATGAGTCTGAGTGAGCTCTGGGAGGTGGTGATGGACAGGGAGGCCTGGTATGCTGTGATTCACGGGGTCACAAAGAGTCGGACACGACTGAGCAACTGAACTGACTGACTGACTAAGATTATCTCTATTACTACAGTTATATATAGAGGTATTATTTCATAAAATATGTGAGCTCCCATTATGTCTTAAGCAATGCACTTGGTACTGATGCTATATCATGAATAAGACAGAGAAACTCCTGGTGTACAGGGATTTGATAGCATTAATAAGTGTCAGTCACTGTTTTAATTGCACGGTCTCATTGAATAGTTTGTAATCTCAACAGCTTATTGAGAGTTAGTGTTTTTCTTTCATTCTATAAATAATTTTTTTTAGAAAAACTGAGGTTTAGAGAGTTAATCCAATTAATGCAACAAAAAAATTGCAGAACTAGTATTTGAAGCAAAATCCTGTATTGACCACAAAAGTACATTTATCTATAACCCATAGAAAGAAAATGTTACTCTGGGACCTACACATCATCTGAGAACAACTGTTTAGTTGCAGATAGAGAATAATGCTGCTTTGGTCAAATTTAGATTGAGTAAATTGATGGTGTCAAAGGTAAATTAAATATCCAATTCTATCAGATAATCTCTGGACAGGTGGCTGCCCATGACCCAAAACATCACAATTATTAAGCATCAAGAGGGTTAACCTGTGTGTGAGATGGGTGAAGTAGGTCTGAGGTTTACAAAAACTCCACAACCTTTTTTTATATTATTATTCATTAACTATCTTTACACTGATTGTACCTGCTAGTACTGGCATTCAATTTCTCACATTTCATATACCTACATAGTTTAAAATTATATATAGAAGTATATATTTATCCAACTGTTTAGTGTTTAATAACAGGATTTCTAAAATTAAAGTTTGAAATTTTTCGTAGGTGGGGTTGCCAGCCTTAGCAAATACAAAATAAAAATAGAGAATACCTCTTGTGTCTGAATTTCAGATAAATAATAAATGCTTTTTTAGTATAAGTATGTCCTATATAATGTTTGGACATATTTATACTAAAAGAAATCTATCTATTGTTTCTCTGAAATTCAAATGTAAACTGGGTGCCCTGTATTTTATCTGGCACCCTTATTCCACACAGACAGGCTTAAATCTCTAAGATGCTACCTTAACTTTGTCTGTTGGTTATTTCAGGGTACTCCATGAGAAATGAACACTTGTTGCAATCTGTTTGGACATTCTGGTGTGGACCACTTAAATTGCTAAATGGCTCAGTAGTTACTGATAGTCCCTGATAGTTACTTGCTATTACAGAGATTTATAGCATATGTGGGCCTTGATCTGAACTATAGTCAACTCAAAAAACTGTCTATGAAACTCTGTTATTTTCTGCTGTGCAGAAGCCAAGGTAATTATGGATTTCTCTGGAGAAAAACACATCCATTGATTTTAAGTTGTTTGGGGGAATGTTAATTTAATGTAAGTTTCCTTTTGCCATGACTGAGACTTTCATATATTGTACACAACAGTTGGGTAGAACACAAAATGCCTTTTGTTGAGAAGTCTAGAGTTTTGCCGCTTTTGTTTGTTTAGCTTTAAGGAGGCAATCTGGGGAGAGGGGTTGGTGAAGGGCAGAGGAAGTTAGTGGAGACGAAGCAAAGTTCTTTCACCTTAGGTCACTGAACTTCTGAGATGCAGTTACATTTTGGCTTGGAGAGTTTTATTTGCCTCAGGTAGCCATCTCAGCAGTACACCACAGACGAGACAGGAACATGAACGCCCATCTGTCACTCTGCTAATGCTGGCTCTCAAGACCTCACGAAATAAACTCCACAGAAAAGCCCAATATTTGAACTTTTCACTCTCTGTTCATTTTATTAGACAGCAGTGAAAGTTAGCTTCATACTAAATGCTGAAGATAAAGTGTAAGATACCCTTATTAATTAGTCTTTGCATTTCTCCTTTCTTTAGGTAGGTTTTAAAAGAAGTTATTTCCTCTTAATTCGCTTGTCTGATACTGAAACATGTTTGAAAATAAAGGTGATAAGAAGAAGAAAAAGAAAAAAAAGATGAGTTACAGGGAGACCACCCAAGAAAAATGTTTTTATATTCTGTTAAAGACTTTCCAGTCTTTCAAATTCATTTTTACTTCTGACCTGAACAGACTAGAACTTCTAAAATATTTTTCAAAAAGAGGAAAATAACATAGTCTGTGTCCAAATTCTTCACAGAACTTGTGGAAAAATCTATACTGTGTTTTAACATTTTCTATATATCCTAAAACTTCCTGCATAAAGAAATATTTAAAAAAAATAAGAATTGATTTTAAGATGGAACAAATGAACCAGTGAAGTTGCTCAGTCATGTCTGACTCTTAGTGATCCCATGGTAGGCTATAGGTAGCCTACCAGGCTCATCCATCTGTGGAATTTTTCAGGCAACAGTACTGGAGTGGGCTGCCATTTTCTTCTCCAAGGGATCTTCCCAACACAGGGATCAAACCCATGTCTCCTGCACTGCAGGAAGATGCTTTACCGTCTGAGCCACCAAGGAAGCCCAACTATAACTGAATCATTGAAACCTTTTTTTTTTTTTTTCTTTCTTTCTTTCTTGATGCTATATAGTCAGTCAAAGTGTTATCTATGCCAGAGGACCTCACCACAGAGCTGGGGGACCTTTTAAGCCAAAACTCAAAAGAGAGAAATTGTACTGGAAAAAAAGAGCTAGAAATAACTATCTAAATATTATATTTAATTTTTATATCTTAACTCAGTTCAGTTCAGTCGCTCAGTCATGTCTGACTCTTTGCGACCCCATGAATCGCAGCACACCAGGCCTCCCTGTCCATCACCAACTCCCGGAGTTCACTCAGACTCACGTCCATTGAGCCAGTGATGCCATCCAGCCATCTCATCCTGGGTCGTCCCCTTCTCCTCCTGCCCCCAATCCCTCCCAGCATCAGAGTCTTTGCCAATGAGTCAACTCTTCACATGAGGTGGCCTAGGTACTGGAGTTTCAGTTTCAGCGTCATTCTCTCCAAAGAAATCCCAGGGCTGATCTCCTTCAGAATGGACTGGTTGGATCTCCTTGCAGTCCAAGTATTATATAATTATATGTGTAAAATGAAAAGTGAAAGTACTAGTTGCTTAGTCATGTGCAACTTTTTGTGACCCTATGGACTGTAATCCACCAGGCTTCTCTGTTTATTGGATTCTCTAGGCAAGAATACTGGAGTGGTATCCATTCCCTTCTCCAAGGGATCTTCCCAACCCAGGGATCAAACCTGGGTCTTCCACATTGCAGGCAGATTTCTTTACTGTCTGGGACACCCTGAACATTAAAAAAGAAAAAGACCGTTTCTCTTATAGGTTGTTAAATGTGATGTATAGTCACTGCAATGAATGAGCTTTCAGAGGTCCTGGGCCTCTGCGTCCCCACACACCTGGACAGGTTACAAAGCTGTGAGGCACCCCCACCAGGCATGTCCCAGAAGAAATGCACCCGAGTCCTCAAAAAGAGCACTCAGCTTTACTTTTCTCTACCCACTTCACATTTATTGATCACCTACATGGGCATGATGTTGTTTGCTCTATGCCAGGATTACATCACCATGGATATTCTTCTGGGCTAGATAATTTTTCTGTTGTTGTTCTGGGGATTGTCCTGTGCATGGCAGGATGTTGAGCAACATCCCTGGCTTTCACCCTCTAGACACCAGCAGCATCCACTTACTCTGTGTCCTCTTAGGGGCAAAATCGCTTCCAGTTAAGAACTACTGCTCTATGCTAAGATAGAGATTCTCAAACTTTACTGAACACAAGACTCAATTAAGATGCTGATTTAAAAGTAAGGTTCTTTGTGAGGTAATGGTCCAGATGAGATATACTGTAGATTTTATCCCCAGCCCCAATTCTGTTTTTCCCGGATTAGAACATACTGCAAGATCTCTGATGAGCCTCAGGTCTGAAGCTGAGCTTGGCTCAGGTCAAAGCTCCCTGGGCCAACTGGGACAAAATGACTCCTGTCTCTACTGAACTAAGTGAATAAGTACCTTTGCTTTCCCCTTGAAATACCTAGAGTGAGTCTGGGGAGATGAAGAAAAATTTCAAGTAACTTTGCTGCATCTGTTTCAGTCCCCAGCCACCATGATACCTCCAGGGCCCTAAATGTCAGTCATAGCCTACTTCTCTTTTACAGATTATTGGTTCAAAATCATGCTGACCTCCTTGAAGACATATAACCTCTGTGCTTAGTAGAGTGCTTATTGTATAAAGGTGTTGGATAAAAGCTATTTTTTGAGTGATTTATTCAATAAATTAATTATTCAGTACTCTTTATCACTATTGGTTCCAGAGTGTTTGACTTCTACGTTGTTCTAAACTAGGCTATTTAGATGGCCTTGCTGTTAGAGGTAATCTAACAGAAACGACTGAGAATTACATAAAGTCTTTTAGCCAAAGTAGCACAATCTTTCCTTTTTCCAAGCTCCTGCTCACATTATGGACACCCACAATGCCCTGCTTCCTGTCTGAGATTCTTCAGCCCTAATTTAATTCGTGGAGATGACTGATGTCATGAGACACTTTTGGTCACCATTTGTAACCAGTTTTTGAATGTCTCTGCTATTGAAGACGTGTGTAGACATTTCCAAGGGCAAGGTGGAGCTCTCACTACTTTAATACATTCACATAAAACATTATATATTAAACACGGATGTTATGCAATGATAATTCTTAGTCAGAAGGCTGTTTTTCCCAAACTCACAATATTTACTTCTGCTGGAAGAATACTGATTTTTCCATTTATGTGTTTTCATTGAAAATTTATATCAGCTGGAATGCCTTGCTTACCATAAAATTCTACAATATGTCTTTAGAGAAATAATTCTAATTTTAGAAGTTTTTTCCTAACTTTATTATCTTTACAACTAATTTCAGCCATCAAACTTCAAACTAAACAAAAAATTCCAATGAAAGACAAATTATGGCTAAAGTCAGCAGAATAATAGTCAATTCTTACTGAAAATAATGGTTATTGACTATAAATAACAGTGCAATATATATTCAGACTAAAAAATATAAATCATAATACATAAGTTATATGCTTGTATTAGTGCTTCTTACGTTATTCTATGACTTTTTTCCATCTCAATCAGAATATATTTGTTTTTCATAAAGTCATTTCCACTTTTTCTTTATATGAGTAGGGCATGTGCATGTTCAGTCATTTCAGTTGTTTGCTTTTTGCGATCCCATGGATTGTAGCCCACCAGGCATGTCTGTGCATAGGATTCTCCTGGCAAGAATACTGGAGTGGATTGCCATGCCCTCCTCCAGGAGATCTTTCTGACCCAGGGTTTGAACCTGCATCTCCTTTGTCTCCTGCATTTCTGGAGGATTCTTTACCCACTAAGCCACCTGGGAAGCCCTTATATGAGTAGAGTTGTTTTTCATTCTAGTAGTCTCACATGCTAGATGAATAACATGTTTTATCATAAAAATATAATTGCATTAATAAACAACACATGGTGAGTTAATGCTCCTCTAAGAAATCTAGGCTATAGGAGTGTCTTAGTCTGTTTGGGCTTCTATAACAATATCCCACAGACTGGTAGCTTATAAACAACAGAAATGTATTTCCTACAGTTAGAGGCCTTATCACTTCCCAAAGTTACCACTTCCTATTACCATCACTTTAGAGGATTTCAACCTGTGACTTTTGAGGGGACACAAATATTAAACCCCTAGTGGCTCAAACAGTAAAGAGTCTGCCTGCAATGCAGAAGACCCAGGTTAGATCCCTGGGTCAGGAAGATCCCCTGGAGAAGGAAATAGCAACCCACTCCACTATTCTTGCCTTGATAATCCCATGGACAGAGGAGCCTGGCAGAGTATACCCTATGGGGTTGCAAAGAATCGGACGCAACTGAGCAACTAACACACACTCATACAAATATTCAGACCATAGCAAGAAGTAATTAATAATATGCTTTCTAATGTGAAAAGCATATGCTTAAACATCATTTACCATCTGTGTGACCTTATCCCAATAAGTTTTAGTTTCATTCTCAATACAATGAGAATAATGTTAATATCTACTTCGCAAGGTTGGTGAAGCAAAAAATAAAATCAGGCATCAAATGTTCATAAAAGTGTATGTGGAATAAAATAAACAGTAACTTAATTGTTAGTTATTGCTTTTTATCTTATTTTTTAAATTATTTCTCTGATTTATGGGTAAAATAAGTTAGTTAAACTTTTTGCCATTTATTTACTTTGTCTGTGAGAAAATAATTTGGTTCAATTCTATCAAACTCATTTTTAAAGCAGTGTTTTTGAAGTCAGTCTACAAAGATGCTAAACACTGGAGGTTACAAAAGTGAAACCACAAATGATCCTCACCTTCTTGGCACGTAAAATCACTTTGGGGGACAAAACTCAGATGAAAAGTGGTTAAATAACCAAATAAGGCAGTCTATAATTTAGTGCTAGAGTTAGGAGTTGAGACATAAATTTGGAAAGATGTTCTAAAAACTTAGAAACCAATGAGAAAAGTTGTCACCATGGAAAAGTTGAGATTTAGGCTGATAAAAAGGAAGATTAGAGGAAAGAGTATATTAATCAAAAGATGAGGTGGCGAGGAAATCTCAGAAAAACATGAAATTGAAAAATGTCAACAATGTAGCATAGTGAAGGGCATGTGTGAATGGATACTGGAATCAAGGAGTATCCATTGTGTTGTGTATCTTAATCAAGAGAATGCTGAATGCCCAGCTGTATAGTAGGCAGTGAGGAACCATAAGGCGGTATGAACAGATGAGTGAGAGAACAGCAGTATTTTAAGAACGATAGATTGGAATCACTGCAGGTTGGAAAGAGGGAAAAAGGGACGTAGTTCACAGATTGGATAGGAGAAAGAAGAGGCTGGAGGCAGGAAAAGCAGTTAAGAAGCCATTACACTCACCCAGGAAGAAGGTGATGAGGTCCTGGAGTCAGCTCCTGATGTAAAAGGGGCAAATGATGTATGTTTGTCAAAGATGAATTGATATGACGGGGTAAATTTGTTGGATGTACAGGGTGAAGTAAAAAGATGAGAAATTGACTCCAATTCTAATCATAAAAATCCAAGGACCGATGTGTCCTCCTGTAGTCATCTAAATCCTTTCCATTGACCTTGTCCTCACAAAACTTCCCAGGGATGCAGTACCTAGAACCTAAATTCAACAACACTGGCAGTATAAATTTTGAAAAGCAAAGTTTAAATTCTGCATACTCTGAATATTTTACAGATAATGGTCTATCTACTTACCATTTCAACCACACGCCTCTGTTTATTCATAGTGCCATTAAAAATGTTCAGTGTTCATTCCTGAAACCAACCCTGGACTTCTGGATCCAACAGTAGAGTCAATTAAATGATTGCTTAAACATCAAAGCTTTTCTTCACTAATGTCCTTACCAGGGGACATAAATAGGCAGGTCTTTTCTCTTTGGTTGGGGCAAATGCCTGTGTAGTTCAGACCAGCATATTGTACATTCCTGTGTGATTTTATGTGTTTGATTGTTGGCAGACGGAATATCTGCTTTTCCCATTCCTATCAACTGAATGTGTGCAGTGCACATCCTGCTCAAAGCAGGCCTGTTTTGCCGGGCAGAAGTCAGGGCTCACTGCCCTGGGACAGCCTATTTCTTGGAAATGCTCATAGGATCTTCAGTTTCCCTTTTGAGGTATACAAGGAAAATATTACCCTGGGGAAATAGCAAAGGATTTCCTGACATCAGCCAAAGAAACAGGTGCACGTATATTAGATTTGATTTTTTTAAAACATGGGGGATACGAATACAGTGGCCAAGAGTCCAAGCATAACATTCCCCCATTAACAATTTCAATGGTCCACTCAGAAAACCTGCATCCTCAGTGATCACTGTCCCGATAATAATTTGAATGCCTTAGTCTGGAATTCAAGTTCCTCACAATCTGGCCCCAGCTGACCTTTCCTACCATATTATGCTCTACACCCATTCAAGATCCTGCCAAACTAAGCCACTTTCTGTTCCTTGATCTTCAACCCAAGTTCTGTGCTTGCTTATGCAATTTCTCCAACTAAAAATTATCTTTCCCTACAATCCTAATTCTTGGCATCCTAAAAGTCCCATTCATCCACCAGTCAGGGAAGACTTTTCCCTTCCCCCAGAGGGAAATCAGCTTTCACTCTTTTATCCTCCCATTGCAAGTTACTTGGTTTCTCTGAAGGTACTTCCAATTTCTACTTGAATAATGGTCAATTATGTGGACACTATACTTGGACAGTTTATGACTGATTCAGCTGTGAGTTCTCCACCAGAAGGTTGTACATCTATGACATGATGGAAAGAACACCTGGATTGGGAAGATTTAGATTCAATTTACCTCTTTATGCTGTGTCACTGTGGTCAAAACCTATCGGTTCCTAAATTTCAATATATTTTTTAGAGATTAGATGTGATAATGGCATGAAAGCCATCACTTAAACTACAAAAGTTAAGATAATTTAATATGTTTTATGTTATATAAAATATAGTACAATTTATTTAATTTAATAAATTAATATTATATCATGAATGAAATTATTGATGGTGAAAAAGTAAATACATTTCTTGACACTGCTGGAAAGATTATTCTTCTGTGTGACCTCACATACCTGACCAGCTTGTTTCACAGTTGGGACACCCCCAAATTGGACTTGCTCATGAAAAGAGGAAAAATTAAAATATGATTTTGTCATTAAAATTGCTGAGCCCTCCTTCCCTATTTCCTAATCATTGGTCTAGCATTTTGATGTTTTTATACTATAGCCAGGCTATGTTACAGTGATTCACAGATGCTGTCAATCAGGTAAAACTGAGGTAGTTCAATCCCTGAGACCAAAACTTCATTTATTCCATAAGTATTTACTGAGTGATTGGAAAAGGAAATGGCAACCCACTCCAGTGTTCCTGGGGAATCCCAGGAATGGAGGAGCCTGGTGGGCTGCCGTCTCTGGGGTCACGCAGAGTCAGACAAGACTGAAGAGACTTAGCAGCAGCAGCAGCAGCAGCAGCATTTACCAAGTGTTCTTAACGGTAAAGAATCTGCCTGCCGTGCAGAAGACCTAGGTTCGATCCCTGGGTCAGGAAGATCCTCTGGAAAAGGGAATGGCAATCCACTCCCCCATTCTTGCCTGGAGAATCCCATGGACAGAGGAGCCTGATGAGCTACAGTCTGGGGAGCTGCGAAGAGTTGGATGGGACTGAGAGACTAACACTACTACTACTGCCAAGGCTTCCCTGGTGGCCCAGATGCTGAAGACTCTGCCTGTCAGGCAGGAGACCTGGTTCAGTCCCTGGGTCAGAAAGATCCCCTGGAGAAGAGAATGGAAGCCCATTCCAGAATTTTTGCCTGGAGAATCCCATGGACAGAAGAGCCTGGTAGGCTACAGTCCCTGGGGTCACAAAGAATCAGACATGACTGAGCAACCAACACTTCACTTTCTTTTCACTTTCATGGGTCAGACACATTTCTAGTTAAGTTAGAGAGGTGAGTAAGAAAAAATTCATCTTCCTCTTGAGATGTTTACAAACTGCTGCTGGGTTGCTAAGTCACTTCAGTTGTGTCCGTCTCTGTGTGACCCCATAGACGGAAGTCAACCCATTCCCCATCCCTGGGAAACTCCAGGCAAGAACACTGGAGTGGGTTGCCATTTCCTTCTCCAACGCATAAAAGTGAAAATTGAAAATGAAGTCACTCAGCCGTGTCTAACTCTAAGCAACCCCATGGACTGCAGCCTACCAGGCTCTGCCGTCCATGGGATTTACCAGGCAAGAGTACTGGAGTGGGGTGCCATTGCCTTCTCTGGTTTGTAAACTAGCAGAGGAGAAGTTCAGCTTCACATACAAATTTCATTGCAATACAATACAGTATTTAGGTTTTAGAGTGAGGTAGACAGTGGTCAATCAAGAACTTATCTGATTAAACTAATTCTATGGTTTACCATATTTCTATGGTTTACCATATCCATTCATCATCAAACAAAGTGTATCTCCCACTTTAATGTGCCTTCAAAGTTCATTTCAGTCCATCATGAAAAATGTGGATGGAGAGTGTATGATTTACATCTGTTCCCCACACTCTAAGGTGGACTTGAATCTTAAATTCCCTAGAGAAAGGTTTGCTTGAAACTGAAGAAATATGCTAAGTTTGCCTTTCATTATCACTAACAAAAGGCCAAGGCAGGGAAGTACTGAAAAGGAGAGAGAACTTTCTTAGGATTCTATTCGCTAAGGATGAAAGAGAAAACTGAAACAGAGTAAGAGGTGGTTAGTGTTTCCAAGAAAAACCGTTCAATATCACAGTAATCCAAGTCTATGACCAGACCGGTAATGCTGAAGTAGCTGAAGCTGAGCGGTTCTATGAAGATCTTTTAGAACCAACACCCAAAAACGATATCCTTTTCATTACTGGGGACTGGAATGCAAAAGTAGGAAGTCAAGAAATACCTGGAGTAACAGGCAAATTTGGCCTTGGAGTAAGAAATGAAGCAGGACAAAGGCTAATAGAGTTTTACCAAGAGAATGCACTGGTCATAGCAAACACCCTCTTCCAACAACATAAGGGAAGACTCTACACATGGACATCATTAGGTGGTCAACATTGAAATCAGACTGATTATATTCTTTTCAGCCAAAGATGGAGAAACTCTATACAGTCAGCAAAAACAAGACTGGCAGCTGACTGTGGCTCATATCATGAACTCTTTCTTGCCAAATTCAGACTGAAATTGAAAAAAGTAGGGAAAACCACTAGATCATTCAGGTATGACCAAAATCAAATCCCTTACAATTACATAGTTGAAGTGAGAAATAGATTTAAGGGACTAGATCTAATAGACAGAGTGCCTGATGAACTATGGATGGAGGTCATGAAATTGTACAGGAGACAGGAATCAAGACCATCCCCAAGAAAAAGAAATGAAAAAGAGCAAAACAACTGTCTCAGAAAGCCTTACAAAAATAGCTGTGAAAAGAAGAGAAGCAAAAAGCAAAGGAGAAAAGGAAAGATATACCCATTTGAATGCAGAGGTCCAAAGAATAGCAAGGAGAGATAAGAAAGCCTTCCACAGTGATCAGTGCAAAGAAATAGAGAGAGAAAAAGAAAAAAAAAAAAAGAATGGGAACGACTAGAGATCTCTTCAAGAAAATTAGAGATACCAAGGGAACATGTCATGCAAAGATGGGCTCAACAGAAATGGTACGGACTTAATAGAAGCAGAAGATATTAAGAAGAGGTGGCAAGAATACACAGGAAAACTGTACAAAAAAGATCTTCATGACCCAGATAATCACAATGGTGTGATCACTCACCTAGAGCCAGCCATCCTGGAATGCAAAGTCAAGTGGGCCTTTAGACAGCATCACTACAAACAAAGCTAGTGGAGGTGATAGAATTCCAGTTGAGCTATTTCAAATCCTGAAAAATGATGCTGTGAAAGTGCTACACTCAATATGCCAGCAAATTTGGAAAACTCACCAGTCACAAGACTGGAAAAAGTCAGTTTTCATTCCAATACCAAAGAAAGGCAATGCCAAAGAATGCTCAAACTACCACACAATTGCACTCATCTCACATGCTAGCAAAGTAATGCTCAAAATTCTCCAAGCCAGGCTTCAGCAATATGTGAACCCTGAACTTCCAGATGTTCAAGCTGGTTTTAGAAAAGGCAGAGGAACCAGAGATCAAATTGCCAACATCCGCTGGATCATCAAAAAAGCAAGAGTTCCAGAAAAAAATCTATTTCTGCTTTATTGAGTATGACAAAGCCTTTGACTGTGTGGATCACAATAAACTGTGGAGAATTCTGAAAGAGATGGGAATACCAGACCACCTAACCTGCCTCTTGAGAAATCTGTATGCAGATCAGGAAGCAACAGTTAGAACTGGACATGGAACAACAGACTGGTTCCAAATAGGGAAAGGAGTACGTCAAGACTGTATATTGTCACCCTGCTTATTTAACTTCTATGCAGAGTACATCATGAGAAATGCTAGGCTGGATAAAGTACAGGCTGGAATCAAGATTTCTGGGAGAAATATCAATCACCTCAGATATGCAGATGACACCACCCTTATGGCAGAAAGTGAAGAAGAACTAAAGAGCCTCTTGATGAAAGTGAAAGAGAAGAATGAAAAAGTTGTCTTAAAGCTCAACATTCAGAAAATGAAGATCATGGCATCTGGTCCCATTACCTCATGGGAAATAGATGGGGAAACAGTGGCAGACTTTATTTTTTGGGGTTCCAAAATCACTGCAGATGGTGACTGCAGCCATGAAATTAAAAGACACTTACTCCTTGGAAGAAAAGTTATGACCAACCTAGACAGCATATTTAAAAACAGAGACATTACTTTGCCAACAAAGATCAATCTAGTCAGGGCTATGGTTTTCCAGTAGTCATGTATGGATGTGAGAGTTGGACTATAAAGAAAGCTGAGCACTAAAGAATTGATGCTTTTGAACTGTGGTGTTGGAGAAGGCTCTTGAGAATCCCTTGGACTGCAAGAAGATCCAACCAGTCCATCCTAAAGGAGATCAGTCCTGAGTGTTCATTGGAAGGACTGATGCTGAAGCTAAAACTCCAGTACTTTGGCCACCTGTTGAAAAGAGCTGACTCATTGGAAAAGACCCTGATGCTGGGTAAGATTGAGGGCAGGAGGAGGAGGGGATGACAGAGGATGAGATGGTTTGATGGCATCACCGACTCAATGGACATGATTTTGAGTAAACTCTGCGAGTTGGTGATGGACAGGGAGGCCTGGCGTGCCACAGTCCATGGGGTCACAAAGAGTCGGACATAACTGAGTGACTGAACTGAACTAAACTGAGTGCTGGAAAGACAGGGACTCCATCTGCCACGTTAGGCAGAATGTGTATATGTGTGTGTTATGGGGGAGATGACTGAACACATGTAAGTGTAGTAATATAAGGCCTGAGCTAACTCTGCTCTCCCTTCCTGGGAGAGTCCTAGAAAAGGGAGCAAGATCCTTGGATCCCTGTAAACATGGTGGAGTGGCATAACTGGGAGGCTAACAGGGAACTCAGTGTGTGGGAACTCAGAAAGGACCAAGATTAACATTCAAAACATAACTATTCCCTAGAGAAGACAAAGGACCTCTTTATAATGAAGTCGTTTCAACTGACAATGACTGACAACTTCTGAATGCTATTATAATCACTCTTAAGTTATATAAGTTGTGTGATTTTTCAGATTTGATTTATAATATCTCTATATGGTCTGAAATTGAGAAAAATCTAGATGTTGAAATGAAAAAGAAAATTCTGGAAATCAGGATTGTATTAATTTTATTAAGGTTCATAAAATTTGTGTAAAGTAACACAAAAAACTAGACTGCCTTATTTTTACATTCTTTCTCACTTATTTGGCATTTTATTGAGGCATCCTCTTAGTCACTAAATTTGCTTAAATCTGTGACATGTCGTCTTTGAAAGTTCTTATTATATATTAGAATTAATTTAATAGCTTAAGGATCATTTATGGTGGTTGGGTTTGCTCAGACAGTTTCAGGATCACATACCCGGGAACTCCTCTGTTTGGAGCATATTTAGAAGTTGATGAATGAGGGTGACCACAAAATGCTAGGGAATGACTTCCATGGTGGTTCAATGTAGGTCACATTTTTAAAATTCTTGCTTCATCTCAAATTATTTTCTCTTTTGTGGCCCAACATTTTGTGGCCTGACTTTCAATATTTCTAAAGTCTTCTCTAATTTACTGCTATTACTTAACATTTATTTATGAATACAGTATATAAACATTTAATTTGATAAAAATAGATCCTTGGTCCATGCTATGAATGCCTTTATAAAGCAATGTATCTATTAAGAAAAATTTTTCAAAAGTGTCTTTTTCTACCTCCTCAATGATTAGAAAATATTTCATGGATTTCTTCAATCAGTCAACATTTGACTCTGTTAGTTAAACCGGAATATATTGACAACATTATTTCTAATTTTACATTGATTTGGAATTGTACAGATAATATAATACACACATGTATTTATAGTATATATATTTTTCATATATACACTGGTATATATACACACATATATATAATTGTACAGATAATATAGCTCACATCCACATATTATTTTTATAACACATAAAATTGTTTAGTGTGTACAATAATAGTTTTAAAAAATGCTCATACTCCTTGACTGATTCTTGTGGATCTGTTCGAAGGAAGTAATTATAAAAACACAAGAAACATTAGCAACAAGAATATTTATTGCATCATTATTTGTTCTACAGAGAAATTCAAACCTGCTTTCATTTGCAGAACAGAACACCTAGGTAACTGGTAATATAGCTATGTGATGGAATATGGTGCAAACACTATTTAGATTTTATGACAATATGGAAAATGCTTGTAATATAATGTTTAAAAAAAGGAATTTAGATACAAAATTACACATGGGTTGATAGAAACTGGAAAGTAGAGCTTTCAAATTATCCATTCTTCAGACATTTTACTCACTACTTAATTCTATTTACATTATAGGGAGAAAAAGAAAAAAAGCCTTAGACATATACAGGTATGTTTGCTTGAACTCAAATATCCAGGTGTTTTAAAGGCTAAAATTTTAACCAAACAAGAATTAAGTCCCTTTAGTTACAATACAGCAGTTGGTATATTTGCTATGTGTTTTTGAATAATTTCTTTAACTTCCCTGGGTCAATTTCATTTATAGAGTAGTGATGATAATGGCACCATCTTCTTGAGATTTTTGTGAGAACTAAATTAGTCCACTTGTTTTTGGGTTGAGTTACAGCTACAGAGTAGTAAACACATTTTCATAGATACACCATAGCTCTTCAAATCAAAAGGAAACAGAAACTTACAGGGAAGAAATAGGTAACTCACAAAGAGGCAATTTTTTAAGAGGCCTGTTTTCAGAAACCAAAATTACATTTCGCATGGTCTAAACTATCCCTCCTAACATCATCATGAAACTCCTTCACAGTCCCTACTTGGTGCAATTTGAAAACCAAACTACTGTTTGAGAAGCTTCTTAGGAATCTTGCCTTGGTTGTGTATGGGCAAGTTCAGTCGTTCAGTTGTATTTGACTCTTTGTGACCTCATGGACTGCAGCCCATTAGACTCCTCTGTTCATGGGATTTTCCAGGCAAGAATACTGGAGTGGGTTGCCATTCCCTTCTCCAGGGGAATCTTCCCAACCCAGGGATTGACTCAGGGACCAAACCTGCATCTCCTGTGTCTCCCGAAATGGCAGGCAGGTTCTTTACCACTGAGACATCTGGAAATCTCCTTGCCTCAGTTATCACCCACCTAAAGCCTGAGGTGGCATCGAAGAAACCAGAGTGACACTGGATTCATTCTCAGATCCTACTGCTCCCAGAATGATTCTCCCAATTTTCAAGCTAAAAGAGCTATTGGGGAGCTAAACAGGTGTGTAGCTGAAATATTCTAGTCTGTCCAGCAGAAGTCCAGTTTTGGCCAAATTCTCAACTGCCCCTCCCAGTTGGCAATGCAGAAAAACCTATACTTCTGTGGTTTAGCTACCAATTATTCTGAGTAATGACTTTTATGGTACCACAGGCTGCTGAATCAAAATGTCATGGGGTCATAAAAGAGGAATGCTTCCTGCAAAAATTGTCTCCATACACATGGCGTTGGAGACCAGCAGAAGGGAAATGAGGGCATCTGCTTTCTTGTTAACATCAAGGTCAGTAGTGGAGGCCAACCAGGAAAGCTGAAACCTTTAAAGTCCTTCCTAAGTGGCCAATCTCAAATCAGAACAAGTACCCCTGGGATTCTCCAGAGTTGATTACATCTGGCCTGACACTGGACATATCTTGCTTTCTCATAGTTAAAATTGCCAACAAGTTCTCTCTCCAAATGGTATTTGTTTGCCTCATGACACGTGCTGCAGCGATAGATTTGATAGAAGAGAGAAAGAAAATAAGAGTTCAGGTTCGGTGTCTCTTTTGTGACACTGCTCTGCTGGCACTTAGGTTTTTTCCTTCTGACATGGTACAAACTTGGCCTTCACTTTCACTCCTGCCTACGCACACCCTTGAGGTTTCCTGAGAAGCTAGACCATCATGAGCTGCACCTGGAGTGCAAGGCAGTGCCATACGTTTTCACATAGTTTTGTACTTCATGATCGCTCCCGGTAGATTTTTGAGGCACCAAGCTGCGTTATCACATCTTTAAGCCTGGATGGACATTTGGTTGCATCTAAGTAGAAGTTCTTTTGCTTTTTCTCAGATTCAAATGTTACAGGAGCCAGGTGATGAGGATAGGGAGCAGCCTCTATTCTTGTTATGAAAAAATTAGGAGAAAGTGTTTAGTGATGTCCATAGTACAGAGTTGAGACTTTCAGAACACTGAACCTAGTAAAATGGATTCTCCCCACCACTGAGGAAGGGAAACAGGCAGGCAAGCAAGCATGATAGTGTGCTGATCTGAATTTATAAAAGATGGTGAGTATGTTGGCATAAGAGTGCCAGGGTCCAGGCAGGACAGGTAGAAACATATCTTGTGGAAATAGGTCGTGAGAAGTGAAGCGTGAGAGAGAAGAAAATCTCTCTTCTCTCCACCTGATAGAGAGTCTGAAAATTAGGCTCATAAAGTGAAATGTTAAATTTTGAGACTGAAACAATGTGAATATCGTAACTTTTTATCTTCATTCAATATTTGGGACATGTGGGAAATGAAATGTATATCAGCATAGACATGCATAAAGTTTATAACCACATCCTATATTAAAGGTTATTCTCATACAATCTTGTAAAGAGTTATGTGATATTTAAGATATACACAGGTTTAAAGAATAACATTATTAGCTTTAAATTAAAATATTGCTATAATAAAGTATTTCATTTACCCCTCTTGGCTTGTCACCCTCTCTCATCCTTAAAGTAATCAATATCTTGGCTTGAGTGTCCATTATTTCTGTGGAATTCTTTACTTACCATTATATGGGCATTAAACAACACGCAGTACTATTTTATGTCTAACTTTTTCTTCACTGAATGCCATATTTCAACACATCTACTCTACTTTGGTGTTAATGAAAATAATGTAAATGCCCTCATTTCCCCTCTACTAGCCTCCAAATGCCATCTGTATGGAGACAAGTTTCAGTGGAGGCATTCCCCCACTAGCATTAGAATACTGAAGAGTGGCTCCATTTTCTCTGTGGTACTAAATAGCTCACACTCGGTTTCATATAATTCTTTCAAAATCCCAGATATCTAGGGTTATGTTCATTTAAGGCATCCTATTATAGACAAGTAACATGAAGTTCAGATTGAAGTCCTGGCTCTGTTCAACACAGAATGAGTTGTATTTGTCTTCCTAGAACTCGTTTTGGTGAATTACATAATGGAGACGGTAAAATGCACATACATTACCTCCACTGAATTTTCCAACTCTAATATTTCTCCTTTTATTTGAGTCTTCTCCCTCTGCATGGAGGAATAGACTCCCTATTCTCATTAATAAATTTTCTCTCTTTAAACCGTCTTTTGTCGATTTCTTTAAAAAAAAATTTACTGAACAGTAAAACTGAGAATGTTTCTACACATTCTTTTCAAAGTATAAACTAAACCTGTTTTCAGGAAGCATTTTCTGGCCAGGTTTTGTTCGAGTAACTTATCTTAGCCTGCTTAGGATTCTGAGGGATCTGCTGAGGAACTAAAAATATTGCTACTAGTAGTCTGAACGTGAGATACAATACCCTTTGCCACACAATAGAAATCAATATTAGGCTCAGTTTGAACCCCATCTAAGGCAATTACTAACCCAAGTATCTCAAAACAAAAATGTGTCTACTCCAATGAAGTCTTCCTAGGAAAGGAGTCAAAGACAGCCTCATACAAAGACACGGGTGAGGTGAGGATATAATTTCCATTCTCATAGTTTTTGCATAGTTGGCTGTTACTCCTGAAAAAAGATCACAGTAAACTGAGACATTCCATGTTTAATCCCTGTCCACTTTTTACTGAAGAGTGTAAGGAAAATCCATTGAAAAAATGTTAAGTTTCAAGAAAATGAAATAGACTTCTATTATACCATTATAAAATAACAAATTACCATTTTCTTTCTTTCAATGAGTGTAAGAAGTCATATACAAGATTCTCTGCTTAGGAAAAGCGTTACTCGGTTGCTGTAAAGATTGTGTGTTCTGCTTTTATTCATTACATGTTATTTGCTCTATACAGTATATATTTACAGTCCTTTAAATAGGGATGTTTACTGAATTTAAAGAAAGAAATTTTATTTCTATGAACAAATCTCCAGAGCAAGACTGAATTTTCAGTATTTCTTGCTGCTGCTGCTGCTGCTGCTGCTAAGTCGCTTCAGTCATGTCCGACTGTGCGACCCCATAGACAGCAGCCCACCAGGCTCCCCCATCCCTGGGATTCTCCAGGCAAGAACACTGGAGTGGGTTGCCATTTCCTTCTCCAATGCATGAAAGTGAAAAGTGAAAGTGAAGTCGCTCAGTCATGGCCAATTCTTAGCCACCCCATGGACTGCAGCCTTCCAGGCTCCTCCATCCATGGGATTCTCCAGGCAAGAGTACTGGAGTGGGGTGCCATTGCCTTCTCTGGTATTTCTTGCTAATACACATTAAATAACGGTGACAGTCAACAAGAGGTGCATTACTCATGGGTCAGCATCTGTTCATTCATTCAAATGAGATTTCCAAGTGCTAGCTACTAGTTTCAGCTCAGCAAACATTTATTGAATGCTGCCTGTGTGCCTGGCACTGCTGGGGTGTTGACGCATCTATATGTAGAATATGAATATGGATAAGGGTCACACGCCATAGTATATACCTAGGAGATCCATGTCACAGAAAGGCCTCAAGTTTCTCCTTTAAAATAGAAAAACTAAAGGAGTTGTGGGGGGCATTTGTATTCAAAGCCTCCAAAGATATAAACATTACATTTAAGAGTTTGTTAACATGTTTTTGAGTCCATTCACCTTTGTTCAGTCAAGCTAGAAGTAAACACTATAAAAATCTAGAACATATTACTTCTGTCCTGGTATCCAAGGGAATTTGAATTAAATGGCATATTTTCCTTTATAATTACAACTTTTAAAAATATTTATCTATTTTAGTTGGAGGGTAATTACTTTACAATATTGTAGTAGTTTTTGGCGTACATTGACATGAATCCGCCACGGGTGTAAATGTGTTTCCCATCCTGAATCCCCTCCCACCTACCTCCCCATCCCATCCCTCTGGGTCATCCGAGTGCACCAGCCCTGAGCACCTGACTCATGCACTGAACCTGGACTGGAAACATGTTTCACATATGATAATATACATGTTTCAATGGTATTCTCTCAGATCATCCCACCCTCGCTTTCTCCCACAGAGGCCAAAAGACTGTTCTATACATCTGTGTCTCTTTTACTGTGTTGCATACAGGGTTATCGTTACCATCTTTCTAAATTCCATATATATGCATTAGTATACTGTATTGGTGTTTTTCTTTCTGGCTTACTTCACTCTGTATAATAGGCTCCAGTTTCATCCACCTCATTAGAACTGATTCAAATGTATTCTTTTTAATGGCTGAGTAATACTCCATTGTGTATATGTACCACAGCTTTCTTATCCATTCGTCTGCTGATGGACATCTAGGTTGCTTCCATGTCCTGGCTGTTATAAACAGTGCTGCGATGAACATTGGGGTACACATGTCCCTTTCAATTTTGGTTTCCTCAGTGTGTATGCCCAGTAGTGGGATTGCTGGGTCATAAGGCAGTTCTATTTCCAGTTTTTTAAGGAATCTCCAAACTCTTCTCCATAGTGGCTGTACTAGTTTGCATTCCCACCAGCAGTGTAAGAGGGTTCCCTTTTCTCCACACCCTCTCCAGCATTTATTTCTTGTAGCTTTTGGATAGCAGCCATTCTGACTGACGTGAAATGGTACCTCATTGTGGTTTTGATTTGCATTTCTCTGATAATGAGTGATGTTGAGCATCTTTTCATGTGTTTGTTAGCCATCTGTATGTCTTCTTTGGAAAAATGTCTGTTTAGGTCTTTGGCCCATTTTTTGATTGGGTCATTTATTTTTCTGGAATTGAGCTTCAGGAGTTGCTTGTATATTTTTGAGATTAATTCTTTGTCAGTTGCTTCATTAGCTATTATTTTCTCCCATTCTGAAGGCTGTCTTTTCACCCTGCTTATAGTTTCCTTTGTTGTGTAAAAGCTTTTATAATTAAGTCCCATTTGTTTATTTTTACTTTTATTTCCAGTATTCTGGGAGGTGGATCATAGAGGACCCTGCTGTGATTGATGTCGGAGAGTGTTTTGCCTATGTTTTCCTCTAGGAGTTTTATAGTTTCTGGTCTTACATTTAGATCGTTAATCCATTTTGAGTTTATTTTTGTGTATGGTGTTAGAAAGTGTTCTAGTTTCATTCTTTTACAAGTGGTTGACCAGTTTTCCCAGCACCACTTGTTAAAGAGATTATCTTTCTCCATTGCATATTCTTGCCTCCTTTGTCGAAGATAAGGTGTCCATAGGTACGTGGATTTATCACTGGGCTTTCCATTTCGTTCCATTGATCTCTATTTCTGTCTTTGTGCCAGTACCATACCGTCTTCATGATTGTGGCTTTGTAGTAGAGCCTGAAGTCAGGCAGGTTGATTCCTCCAGTTCCATTCTTCTTTCTCAAGATTGCTTTGGCTATTCGAGGTTTTTTGTATTTCCATACAAATTGTGAAATTATTTGTTCTAGCTCTGTGAAAAATATCGCTGGTAGCTTGTTAGGGATTGCATTGAATCTATAGATTGCTTTGGGTATAATTACAATCTTGACATCCTAATTTTTTTCTTTAAGTTTGACTGAGATATAGCTGACATACAGCACTGCACAAGCTTAAGGTGCATAATGATTTGGCTTCCACATATCATGAAACGATAACAAGCAGCTCAGTGAACATCCATCATCTCTTATACATACAAATTGAAGAAACATAAAAAATTTTTTTCTTGTGACAAGACTTAGGATTTATTTACTTTAACAACTTTCATAGATAGCATACAGCAGTGTTAACTATATTTATCATGTTGTTCATTATATCCCTTGTACTTATTTATCTTAAAAATGGAAGTTTGTACCTTTTGACTACTTTCATCCAATTTCCCCTCCCTTTACTCTCTGCAAACCTGGTTCTCTTTTTTTTCAGAGTTTTTATTTTTTGTTTGTTTTTGTACGATAATTGGTCTATAACACTGTTAGTTTCTGTTACACAACACTGGGATTTGTATTTCTATTATATTTCAAAATCATCACAATAAGTCTAGCTATGATATGTCACTATACAAAGATGTTACATGGTTATTAGCAATATATGTATATATGATTAAGTAGTTAATCTCCTAAATTCAAACTCATTTTAACAACCTTGCATTTTTACCCACCATGTTTACTGTTTTAATGTTACATTCTATACCATTTTCTTTTGTGTATCACTTAACTACTTATTGCTGATACAAATAATTTTATTACTTTTGTCTTTTTAACCTTCCTACTAGCTTTGTACATTTGCCTTTACCAAGAGGTTTTTCCTTTCATAATTTTCATATTTCAAGTTGCAGCCTTTTCTTTTTCACCTAAGACAAGTCACTGTAACATTTCTTGTAGACCTGGTTTGGTGGTGCCTAACTGCTTTAGCTTTTATTTGTAAAATTTCAGATCTTGCCACCAAGTCTGAATGGAAACCTTGCTGCTGCTGCTGTTAAGTCACTTTAGTCGTGTCCGACTCTGTGTGACCCCATAGACGGCAGCACACCAGGTTCCCCCGTCCCTGGGATCCTCCAGGCAAGAACACTGGAGTGCGTTGCCATTTCCTTCTCCAATGCATGAAAGCAAAAAGTGAAAGGGAAGTCGCTCAGTCGTGTCCGACTCTTAGCAACCCCATGGACTGCAGCCTACCAGGCTCCTCCGCCCATGGGATTTTCCAGGCAGGAGTACTGGAGTGGGATGCCATTGCCTTCTCTGGAAACCTTGCTAGGTAGAGTAATCTCAGTTGTAGGTTTTTCACTTTCATCACTTTAAAAATATCATGCCACCCCCTTCTGGCCTGCAGAATTTTTGCTGAAAAGTCAGCTGATAGCCTTGTGGGAACTCCCTTGTTGCTTTTAATATTCTCTTTATCTTTCACTTTTTGCCATTTTAGTTATAGTATATCTTGGTGTGTTCTTCTTTGGGTTGATTTTGTTTTGGACTCTCTGCTCCCTGGACCTGGATGTTTCCCGGGTTAGGGAAGTTTTCAGCTATTATGTCTTCAAATATGTTCTCTACACTTTCTACCTCTCTTCTCCTTCTGGAATCCCTGTAATTCAAATGTTAATATACTTGTTATCACAAATGTCTCTTGAACTGTCCTCATTTATTTTTACTATTTTTTCTAGTCAGCTGTCTTCCATGATTTCCACTACTCTGTCTTCCAGCGCACTGATCCAGTCTTCTGGATCATTATTTAATCTACTGTTGATTTCTTCTAGTGTATTTTTTACTTCAGTTATTGTTTTGTTCATTTCTGGTTCTTCTTTATATTAATATCTTTATTTTATATTACAACTCTGTTTTATCTTTATGTTAATCTTCTTTATATTTATAACTCTCTGTTAAAAACTTCTAACTTCTTACTGTGCACATCCATTCTTCTCCCAAGTTCTTTGAACATTTTTAGGATCATTACCTTAAATAATCTATAGGGTAGATTGCCTACATTCACTTCACTTAGGTTTACCCTGTTTCTTTGGTTAAAAGATATTTCTTAGTCACCTAATTTTGTCTAATTTTTTGCTTTTATTTCTCTGTATATGGTAGATTCATTATGTTTTCTGACCTTGGAGAAGTGGCTTTTTGTGAAGATGTCCTTTGCTTCCCCAAAATTCATTCCCCTCTGATCTCCAGGAGGTATTTGCTCTAGCAGGTGACCCCAATTTGGACTGCATGGGTCCTAGATTTAGTGCTTCAGCTCTCTGGTGGGCAAAATAGTGGGCAAAAAGGCCAGTGCCTACTTGCTGCTGGGTGAGGCTGGTCCCACTGATGGGCGAAACTAAGTCACAGGGTCTCTGACTGCAGGACCCTGTGGGTTCCAGGGCTAGTGAGAGCATACTAGTATAGGGGGCTGGGATCTGGGCTCTCTAATGCACAGGGCCAGGTCTTGGGACAGCTGTAGGCCCAGGGGGTCTTAAAGCATCAGGCTCTCTGGTTAGTGGAGCTTTCTCCTTGCCTGGCTAGTTACTTGGCCTGGAGTGTCCCAGTACTGATGCCAAAAGGCTGGTGGGTGGGGTTAGGTCCTGGCACTAATAAGCTTGAGGGAGGATTTCAAAACAGTGTTTGGCAGCACCAAACACATGTGATAGAACAAGCTCCCAAAGATGGCTGCTACCAGGCTCTATGTCTCCAGGGTGAGCTCCATTTGCCCCTCTCTGGGAGGCTCTCCAAGATCAGTGGGTGGTTCTGATGTAAGCTTCTTTCAAATGACTTAATCTGCCCTGGGTCTCACAGCATATGAGATTTTCTGTGTGCCTTTTAAGAGTGAAGTCCCCATTTCCCACAGCCCTCTGATTCTCCAAAAGGAAGCCAAGTTACACATTCTAGGAGCTTATCTTCTGTGTGCAAAAACCCAGAGCTGAGGAGCTCGACATGAGACTCAGATCATTAGATCCTTGTCTCTCTTGTATTTGGAAGGAAGCCCAGTTTCATACTAGTGTCTCTCCTCCGTAATTGCAATAGTCCTGCATAAAATTTGCCATCACCACTTTAACCTCTGTCCCTCTCTGGTTTTGATAGTACTTTCACAGCTGGTTTCTGCTCAGGCAGAAACAGCACTTCTGAATATCCCAAATAACTAGAGTGACCCAACTTGGAGCCTGTCTTTCTTCGTAGCTTTCCATATGAGCCCCTGCATTTCTCCAGAGAATTAGCAGCAATGTGCCACTTTTAAAACTGCCACTTGTGCTTCTCTGCAATTATAATTGTCCTCCCTTTTGTGGGTTGCCCACCCTAGAACTTGACTCTACCACATTTCTGCCTTCCTACCTATCTTCTTGTGGTTTCTTTTTTACATCTTTAGTTGTATAACATCTTTTCTGCTAGGCTTCTGATTTTTCCATTGATAGGTACTCTGTAAATAGCTGTAATTTTGGTGTCCCCATGGCAGGAGGTGAGCTCAGGGTCCCCCTAGTCTACTCTCTTGGCCACTCATCCCCTTGACATTTTATTTTGAATTAATGCATTTATGAAAGAATTGTGCTTTCTCTCTCAACATCAGTTTAACTCTGGAAGATATTTACAATATCAAACTTTTTTAAAAAGATATTTTTCCATGCTTGCTGATAGAAACAACAGTGGAAAGTGCCACTTCCCCCTTATAAGTTGACGTTATTAGAATTGTTAGCAATATATGTGAAAAATGGCACATTGCCAAACTAATCGTTGAATCTGAGTAATCCACATCTCAACAAGTGCACTATTTTCTTTCAAAATCATGAGACTATTCATATTTAGCTTCCAAAATCTCATTAGACTGTCTCCTTTTGGCAACCAAGTTGCTTAACAATAAATAATTCATCAACCTCAAGAGGCTAAGGAAATTTTGAAAGGTATTATGGTTTAACAGAAGTAAAATGGTTTAGTTTATAAAATGTACCAGGGAACTAATAATAGGTGAAAAGATCATATTTGTACTTCAGAAGGGTTCTTGATGAATAATACAATAGCATTTCAATTGCATTATGTAAAATGTTTGTTGGATCACATCACCTTCTTTACCCACTAACTATAGCACATGACTTTTTTGATATATGTACTGTCTAAATTTAATCAGATTAGCTTCTCTTTAGTATATTTCTTATATCTCTAAAACTTGCTTTTCTAGAGTAAAGATTCAATTATGTAAAGATCTATGTCTTCATAATATCTCTACTCAAATAGTTGCTACTCTCTGGAATATATTACTGGTAAAGATTATATGATACTCTTTCTTAGAGCTCTTCAAGAAGAAAATTTGTCTGGAGTCATTTACAATAGCCATATGAATAAACATTCTTGCTGGCTTCCTTCATTTCTTTCTTTTCCTTTTCTTATCTTTCCTCTTATTTTTCTCTCTTTAAAGATATTGTATACATATTATATGAAAGATATCATGCTGGATCCTGGGAATAAAAAGATGAGTAAGTCATGATCCCATAATTTCTGTTGTGGTACATTATAATAATTACAAAAGAATCAATGACATAATACAGATTATGTCAAAATATGTCATTTATGATAGATAAAGAAAACAGTATTGAGACTTCAGGATCATACAACAGATGCTCTGGAGGCTTGGTATTTAATTGCAATTTTCTGATTCCATTTGTCTGAGTTCTATGAGCATCCATTACCCCAAACCGACTGGGAAATCTCATCAAGATTAATTGGTCCCTAGGGCTAAATGAGAAATCAATAGCTATAATGCTTTCACAATTTCATTTTGTAGATTTTTAAACAGCCAAATCTCCCCATTCTCTTTCTCACATTACCCACCATGTTCCCATGCATTCAGTTCCAACCCAGAGGCCACTGTCCTTCTCCTTTTATTCTTTAATTCTTTCTGAGTTGCACAGCAGGCATGCAGAGGAGGAAGACAGAAAACAGAAAACTTTTCAAGCTGTCAGCCTGTTCCTGCCATATCACTCTGATCCACTTCTCCCCCACTAGCCCCAGTATGACACCGCTTATCTACCAAGTGCCAAAAAGGGAAAGGAAACCCACAATACAAGATGGTCTTCCCAATTAATGACAAAACTCTTTTATGCTTGTACAATTCACTGAGAACATAAATAAAGTATTTGCAGGGCAACTTTCCAAAAGAACCTCACAGCCTAGTCCCAAGCAGAAGAAACAGGCACACGAGACAATAGCTGAGAGGCACTGAGCAGTTATCTATGTCTAATATGCATCACATACACACATGTGATTCACCTCAATCTACAAGGTAGCTACATGATTACTCCCCATTTTACAGTTAAGAAAAATGAAGCATGGAAAAATCATAGGCGCCAGAGCTATAAAAACATCTCAAGCAGCACTCTAGAACTCCTATCTTCCTCACCTCCATCCAATATTCACTGTACCAAAGCAGCCCGTCTAAATACTGGCAGAGCATGAAGTCAGCTCCATGACCTCTGTCAGATTATTTTTACAAATTTTTAAATTTTTTCAAAAGGAAAAAATTTGTAATAATATGATAAATATCTGTAGGATACCAGAGGATCTCTTATAGAAGGTCCTTATGATGGTTTGCCCTTTTGTACAAACAGAGGAGGGTGTAAGAATCATTAATATGGCAGGTATAATTCTGTTCCAAAAATGAAGTCAAAATTCTGCTAATTTTTAAGAAAATATGATAGTGTGAGATAGTTATAAATGCCAGTTTTTTAGCTCTCCAACTCTCAGAACTGACTGGAGTTGGGTCATCTGAGAATAATTTTTACTGTTATATCAACACGGAAATGAAGACAGAAACTTGGTAAAGCTCTTCGCAGCCTGGTAATTGAGGAGTTAAACTGTAAAACTGACACTCCACCATTTGGTAATCCTCCCACCACATATCTAGTTTTGGCTATAAAATCTGTGAAGCCTCCTTCCAGAAGTCAGGATTTCTTGTAATACCATAATTGGCTAAGTATGTATCATGGTGAATTTAATAACTTAGCCCCTTGGTTTCCACAACAAATGGCACCCACATGCTTGCTATTAACCTTCTGAATTGTGAATAAGATGCACTAGCCTGGTGGCTCAGTGGTAAAGAATCTGCCTGCAATGCAGGAGACCTGAGTTTGATCCATGTGTCGGGAAGGTCCCCTGGAGAAGGGAATGACTAACCACTCCAGTATTCTTGCCTGGAGAATCTCATGGACAGAAGAGCCTGGTGGGCTACAGTCTATGGGGTTGCAAAGAGTTGGACAGGACTGAGCGATTAACACTTTCACTTTCAGGCTGCCATAAATCTGGGTCTTCAAATAATGCATTTGTGTATGAGATGCTATCTACTCTGTAATGAAATGACAAGAAGAATTGTGTTGGAAAGAGACCACCCATAGATACACCGTAAATTATGCAGATGAACATTTTGAAATTCAGTGGTAAGTTAGGAAGGTGTCCTCTAGTGGACTTCCTTGTTTTACATAGGCAAAGCTCACTGCTGTGTTCCAAAGCAAAATGGAGGCCTGCTGCAATTTTTCTTGCAACTAACTTATAACAAGTCAATTGCTGCTGGTAAAATAAGGGTAACTTTGTTATATGTTGGACAAAAATGCTTCAGAATTCACAATTAATTGTAGAAATAACTAACATATGTAGTCATCTGGAAAGGATTCACATTGTAAAAACTGCCAACACAGAAAATTTACTTGGTCATACTACATCTTGATACACTAAACTTCCAGGTATGACTTTAGAACATTCATGTTAAGTCAGAGTTCTGTTCCACCTTCAGATAAATCATCTGAAGTTCAACCAGAATCCTGAAATCCAGTCGCATCAGAAGCAAAAGCAACTGACTTATTCACCCAGAAATTCATTAGCTTTATATACTATAAGCAAAATAAATGCGTGACATGCAACAGAAATACTTTCAATCAGTACAATTGAGCATGGTAGTTAGCTAATTAATTAGATATGTAGTTAACTTAGGGAACAACAAAAATAAAAATTAGACGTATTATAAATATTTTGTGTTAAATATGTATTTAAGTTCTAATCTTTTGATGTGAGAAGAAAGCTACTCCCTTGAGAATATATCCATTGATGGGAATTCCATCTGGCCTTCTCTGTGTAAACCACATCCATAACATTGACTAAGATTTCCAGTTTTACTCTTTTAAAAGGTTCAAGAATTTAAATTCTTCAGTGAAGCAAAAACATGTTAAATCCTTTTAGATTTCCATGGTTTTATAATCTTTTCTAAATATCTTGCTGACACCTAATTTGACATCATTTTCAGCTGTTTCTCTTTATTGGGACATTCCAGAGCATGAATTTAATTTTCATACAAATATTTCACTTCTTTTTCCAAGATATTTAATTAAGTTCTGTCGTTAAAATATTAAATACTACTAGCATAAAATGTTTTGGAATAAACAAAACTATCCTTCAACAAGTGGGAGCTACAGTGCATTTATAAAAATATAACAAAATAAATTACAGGCCATAAGCACTCAGAAGGCTACAGGGTTGAGACTGTACCTTTCAGAGGGAATGAAGAATGCTGGTTACTATATGAAATGTATCAAATGAAAGTAAGTTAAGTGAAACTTAATTTGAAGTAGGTAAAATAGTTGAGGGCAACGATATGTTGTGAGAATGTACTAATAAATTGCAATATATCTTATGAAAATTTATATACATTTCAGTTATTTCTTATTATATAAAACAGTTTGGAGAATAATTTTGTCCATGAATTTAAAAAAATTCATTTATCAAGGCAAACCTAGAAAGATATTTATTATTTCAGCTCAGGAAATCCATAACGTGAAAGCAAGCAGTGCCAGAATTCTCTTTGTCTTCACTCATATTTATCAAACACTGCTGTAGCATCAGGTATTTGATTTTAAAATTTTTCATTTATTGCCAGATTCATATTATGCCCTTTTATATCTGACATTTTAATCTGTTTTCTATTCCCACTAGCTTTAACTACCCTCTTTCTTTGGTCAAAAGATTGTCTTCTCTATTCTATCATTTACTAGATGGAGAATATGTAATATTTCATTTTTATTCTCCTCATATCTACTGTTAAACCAGGATGAATATTTATAATCAAATTTAATATTTTCTAATATCTAGAGTGTATAGATGTTTATGACTTTCCCCAGAACATGTCAACAACTGGAAAAATCTTTTGCTTTCCTTATTTGTTCTTCGTTTTTTTTTCACATTCAATATTTGAGAAGAATGAATAAGTTTGTATAATGTCTCTGTTCACTGTCAAGTCTCATATACCATTACTTGTTCCTGGAGTCATTAAGCTTCTTTCTGGAGTACATTTTTGAGTCTTTTAATAGTTATCATTCATTTTATGCCTGAAATGTGCTGTTTTTATTTCTCAAAAACTTAAGTATACTCCAGAGTCTAGTATAATGCCTGGCACATAAAAGATGTTTATTACATATTTGTCCACTGTGAGAATGAGCAAATGAACACGGAGATATGTTATGTGTGTATGTATAATTGTTACAAACACTCTGCAAGGTAGGCATTCTCTTCATTTATGAAGGAGGAAACAGCTTCAGAGAGGTTACTAAAACTTGCCCAGGGTCGTATCACTAGCAAAGTTTTAACATTTGGATTTAAGTCTATGCCTATCCAACATCAAATTGCATATTTTTTCAGATTCTTTGGTTCTTGAACCTAGAAAATAAAGGATCTCATAATAGAAAAAGGGATATTGAAGTTAATGAAGATGATACATTTATGGATAAAAATATACGAGGAGAGACCTTTGTCTCTTGTCTTACTTTCACCATTCCCTTGTTTGCTTCCATTTGATATTTACCCTCCACTTTCACTACCAAAGAAATGACCAAAGTACCATAGAATTGACAAGCCTAGAACTCAAAGAGTAGAATTAACATAGCCTGTAGTGGAAAAGACAATCAAAAGCTGAGGAAAGACGTTGAACAGGAAATAAGAAGGAAGATGCAGAGATTATGGACACATGGATTCATAGATATTTTTGTAATAAGAAGAAGCATCTTAGATTCAATCACTGCTTTGTAGGAAGTTATGTAACAAATACTAAATGTAGTATTTTCAGACTTTTGCAGATGTTTTCCTTTAAAGTATTTTATATCCATTATTTTTGTCACTACAATTTAAAATTGAAAAATGATGATTAGGTGAATGCACTAAAATAACCCGATTGAAATCAAGATTATTTTTAGATTGCAAACTTAGAGATACTGTCTTAGCTGACTTTCTTACTACAATTTATTGTACTAAGATCCAAACATTAAAAACTCTAGAAATCTTAGATTTATTATGTCTACATTTAAGTTTCACATACTTGAAACATTAATTACATTTATAATAGAGAAACCTTTTCAAGTGACTGTACTGCTTAAATTGCAATAAAAAGAGGGCAAAAAATAGCAAGCATAAAATAGATATCTTTTTGAGATATGGATGTTGTAGTCAGGTTACAGAAGTAATTTTTTTTTAATTAAGACCTTAGAAAATTTTTCCTAGGTTCCACCAATATAACCTGCTTCAGTTACATTTGAAAGAGTCAGTTTAGTGTTTTCTAAGATAAAATGTCTCTGCTTTAATGTGCTGTCTATGTTGGTCATAGCTTTTCTGCCAAGGAGCAAGTGTCTTTTAATTTCCTGGCCGCAGTCACCATCTGCAGTGATTTTGGAGTCCCCCAAAATAAAGCTACTGTTTCCCCATTTATTTGCCATGAAGTGATGGGACTGGAGGCCATGATCTTAGTTTTCTGAATGTTGAGTTTTAAGCCAACTATTTCACTCTCCTCTTTCACTTTCATCAAGAGACTTTTGAGTTCCTCTTCACTTTCTGCCATAAGGGTGGTGTCATCTGCATATCTGAGGTTATTGATATTTCTCCTGGCAATCTTGATTCCAGCTTGTGCTTCCTACAGCCCAGCATTTCTGGGTGGATGCACTGAGATCATTAACCTCCCAAATACCCATAAACATGCTGGACCTGCATAAACAGTCATCTCCATCTTATACAAAGATATTGCTTTAAAGGCCACTGCTTAATATTGTACACAGGTCTCAAACAAGACAGGAGTCTTACCAGATAATGCTTGTCCCCTCAAGATCTATCCTCATATAATTTCCTGTCAACCAAGCCAATAACAAGGATAAAACCCCAGTCTAGCCCAATTTGAAATAAAGAAATATTTGGCTAACTCATCTTGGAAGGAACTTGGGAAATTAAGCAATGAACTGTCTCTTGGTGGTTCTAGATCAAGGGAGGGTAACATTAAATTGGACAAGAGAGACTCAATTGTCATAAAATTGTCATAATATAGAATTTAATAACACAGGCAAAGACCCTGGGACTTACAGTTACTACTTTACCAGCATGGCTCTTGAAAACAAAAACAGCAATGGCTCTCTATCAGGAAATTATAAATGGCAGAACTATGATGCTGTATGGTAAAGAAATGGATAAAAATGCTCAGTAAAGAGGACAGGATAGAATAGATATGTTAGGTAGTTAGAACAGGAAAAAAGAGTCCATAATGGAGGTGTCTAAAAGAAAAAGAAAAGAAAAAACCCACAAAAATAGAAGAAAGGAAGGTCCAAGGACCAGAGCCTCAGGTGAAACAAGCAGCCCTCCTGGCTAGCCCAGTTTACATAGGACAGGCTCAGGGGGAGGAGAAATAACACAGGAAAAGAGGAGACAAAATCAGCCCCTGGCTTCTCTTCCCTTTGAATCTTTTGGGTCAGCCAGCCCTCATGCCTCAAGGATGTATTTTCCTTTACTTGCCAAATAAAACTGAGCTGTAACACCGATCAGTCCATCACTTCAACTTTATGCTGCGGGGAAACAGAACCAAGGAAATTACAAACTCCCCCAACATCTATGGTACCCTTTCTCAGACTTAACGTGGCTGAAACAACCTCTGCTTGGACCCTGTAAAGTGGAGGGCAAGCACAGCAGAAGCCCAACTCAGCAAAAGCTCCCACGGTGGAAGATGAACGCGAAGAAAACCCAGCACAGGAGAAGTGACAAAAAGCCCAGCAACCCCTGGAAAACCAGGATAGCAAAAACAAACTCAGCAGAAAGCTCACGCAGCTCAGTCTCAGATTTCAGAAGACCTTCAGTTGGGGTAGGAAGTCCTCGCCCTCATGGCTGGAAGGATATATAACTAATAAAATCTCAATTGCTTTACAATCTCTCGTTTCTTGTTTCCTCAAACCCCCTGTGAACAGGCAAGTGGCAGTGGGTGCAGGTGAGGGACTATGGCAGGGGCTATACCCCAGTGTGTCCTGAAGGCTCCACTGTCTGCTGTGCCCTAGTAGCTATTGCCCAAGTGAGTGAGGGTTCTTCTGTCCTTAATCTTCTTTGTGCCAAGGATCAGGCCAATGAAAACTGTGAGCAGAGGTCAGGTATTTAGCAAATTTTCTGGCAGGTTATGGAGGGGGATTCCTCAGCACATTTTTCCCACTGTTTTTTCCTCCCATCCTTCAGCTCGGCTCTCTTGGAACTTGAGCCTGGCCAGAACCCATGGTGCCTGGTTTTAGGACCTAATGAAACTTGGGCTCTTCATGCCTCATTGCAAAAAAATTAGGTGAGAGACAAAGTGATAGGTAAGAGGTGGATTTGTTCAGATTTAGAGAAGCACATTCCACAGTGTGCAGACCATCACAGAGGGCAAGCGAGGTGGCCACGGAATGTGGTGTAGTTAGATTTTGAGAGCGGGGTGATTTCAAATGCTAATGAGTGGGAGGACCATTCCAACAATTGGGGAACCACCCACTCCTTGGTTTTTGACAGTGCCTTGGAAATGTCAGTTTGAACACACAGACCAAAGCCTTGTCTAACTCAATGAAACTAAGCCATGTCATATGGGGCCACCCAAGATGGATGGGTCATGGTGGAGGGATCTGGCAGAATGTCGTCCACTGGAGAAGGAAATGGCAAACTACTTCAATATTCTTGCCTTGAGAATCCCATGAACAGTATGAAAAGGCAAAAAGGAAGGACACTGAAAGATGAACTCCCCAGGTCAGTAGGTGCCCAATATGCTACTGGAGATCAGTGGAGAAATAACTCCAGAAAGAATAAAGGGATGGAGCTAAAATGAAAACAACACCCAGTTGTGGATGGGACTGGTGATAGAAGCAAGGTCTGATGCTGTAAAGAGCAATATTGCATAGGAACCTGGAATGTCAGGTCCATGAATCAAGGCAAATTGGAAGTGGTCAAACAGGAGATAGCAAAGTGAACGTCGACATTCTAGGAATCAGAGAACTAAGATGGACTGGAATGGGTGACTTTAACTAGATGACCATTATATCTACTACCCAGGGCAGGAATCCTTTAGAAGAAATGGAGTAGCCATCATGGTTAACAAAAGAGTCCAAAATGCAGCACTTGGATGCAGTCTCAAAAGCGACACAATGATCTCTGTTCGTTTCCAAGGCAAACCATTCAACATCACAGTGATCCAAGTCTATGCCCCAACCAGTAACGCTGAAGTAGCTGAAGTTGAATGCTTCTATGAAGACCTACAAGACCTTTTAGAACTAACACCCAAAAAAGATGTCTTTTTTCATTATAGGGGCCTGGAATGCAAAAGTAGGAAGTCAAGAAACACCTGGGGTAACAGGCAAATTTGGCCTTGGAATATGGAATGAAGCAGGACAAAGATTAATAGAGTTTTGCCAAGAGAACGCACTGGTCATAGCAAACACCCTCTTCCAACAACACGAGAGAAGACTCTACACATGGACATCACCAGGTAGTCAACACCAAAATCAAATTGATTATATTCTTTGCAGCCAAATATGGAGAAGCTCTATACAGTCAGCAAAAACAAGACCTGGAGCTGACTGTAGCTCAGATCATGAACTCCTTATTGCCAAATTCAGATTTAAATTGAAGAAAGTAGGGAAAACCACTAGACCATTCAGGTACGACCTAAATCAAATCCCTTATGATTATACAGTGGAAGTGAGAAATAGATTTAAGGGACTAGATCTGATAGATAGAGTGCCTGGTGAACTACTGACGGAGGTTCATGACATTGTACAGGAGACAGGGATCAAGACCATCCCCATGGAAAAGAAATGCAAAAAAGCAAAATGGCTGTCTGGGGAGGGCTTACAAATAGCTGTGAAAAGAAGAGAAGTGAGAAGCAAAGGAGAAAAGGAAAGATAAAAGCATCTGAATGCAGAGTTCCAAAGAATAGCAAGAAGAGATAAGAAAGCCTCCCTCAGTGATCAATGCAAAGAAATAGAGGAAAACAACAGAATGGGAAAGACTAGAGATCTCTTCAAGAAAATTAGAGATACCAAGGGAACATTTCATGCAAAGGCTCAATAAAAGACAGAAATGGTATGGACCTAACAGAAGCAGAAGATATTAAGAAGAGGTGGCAAGAATACGCAGAAGAACTGTACAAAAAAGAGTTTCACAACCAAGATAATCATGATGGTGTGATCACTCACCTAGAGCCAGACATCCTGGAATGTGAAGTCAAGTGGGCCTTAGAAAGCATAACTACAAACAAAGCTAGTGGAGGTGATGGAATTCCAGTTGAGCTATTTCAAATCCTGGAAGATGATGCTATGAAAGTGCTGCACTCAATATGCCAGCAAATTTGGAAAACTCAGCAGTGGCCACAGGACTGGGAAAGGTCAGTTTTCATTCCATTCCCAAAGAAAGGCAATGCCAAAGAATGCTCAAACTACTGCACAATTGCACTCATCTCACATGCTAGTAAAGTAATGCTCAAAATTCTCCAAGCCAGGCTTCAGCATTATGTGAACTGTGAAATTCCAGATGTTCAAGCTGGTTTTAGAAAAGGCAGAGGAACCAGAGATCAAATTGCCAACATCTGCTGCATCATCAAAAAAGCAAGAGAGTTTCAGAAAAACATCTTTTTGTGATTTATTGGCTATGCCAAAGCCTTTGACTATGTAGATCACAATAAAATGTGGAAAATTATGAAAGAGATGGGAATACCAGACCACCTAACCTGCCTCTTGAGAAACCTACATGCAGGTCAGGAAGGAACAGTTAGAAATGGACATGGAACAATGGACTGGTTCCAAATAGGAAAAGGAGTACGTCAAGGCTGTATATTGTCACCCTGCTTATTTAACTTATATGTAGAGTACATCATGAGAAACGCTGGGCTGGAAGAAGCACAAGCTGGAATCAAGATTGCTGAGAGAAATATCAATAACCTCAGATATGCAGATGACACCACCCTTATGGCAGAAAGTGAAGAGGAACTCAAAAGCCTCTTGATGAAAGTGAAAGAGGAGAGTGAAAAAGTTGGCTTAAAGCTCAACATTCAGAAAACGAAGATCATGGCATCTGGTCCCATCACTTCATGGGAAATAGATGGGGAAACAGTGGAAACAGTGTCAGACTTTATTTTTTGGGGCTCCACAATCACTGCAGATGGTGATATAGCCATGAAATTAAAAGGCACTTACTCCTTGGAAGGAAAGTTATGACCAAACTAGATAGCATATTGAAAAGCAGAGACATTACTTTGCCAACAAAGGTCCATCTTGTCAAGGCTATGGATTTTCCAGTAGTCATGTAAGGCTGTGAGAGTTGGACTGTGAAGAAAGCTGAGCGCTGAAAAATTGATGCTTTTGAATTGTGGTGTTGGAGAAGACTCTTGAGAATCCCTTGGACTGCAAGGAGATCCAACCAGTCCATCATAAAGGAGATCTGTCCTGTGTGTACTTTGGAAGGAATGATGCTAAAGCTGAAACTCCAGTACTTTGGCCACATCATAAGAGTTGACTCATTGGAAAAGACTCTGATGCTGGGAGGGATTGGGGGCAGGAGGAGAAGGGGATGACAGAGGATGAGATGGCTGGATGGCATCAGCGACTCGATGGACATGAGTTTTAATGAACTCCGGGAGTTGGTGATGGACAGGGAGGTCTGGTGTGCTGCGATTCATGGGGTTGCAAAGAGTCGGACACGACTGAGTGACTAAACTGATACAAGTAGGATGTATAGAGGTATGCATAATCATGTTAATGGAGCTTCTCACGTGGCACAGTGGTAAAGAATCCACCTGCCAATACAGGAGATGAAGGAGACGTGGGTTCAACTCCTGGGTCAGGAAGATCCCCTGGAGTAGGAAATGGCAACCCCACTCTGGCAGTCTTGCCTGGAGAATTCTGTGGACAGAGGAGCCTGGTGGACTGCAGTCCATGGGGTTGCAAAGTGTCAGACGTGACTGAGCACACGATCATGTTAACAATAATGACTCATATTTTAAAAGATCCATCCCCCTGTGAAGTTTTGTCTATTCATCTACTAATGCTCAGGTATGTCACATGTATCACAACCATTTTGTCAGCCATGTTAACTACCTGGAATCTACCCACTCTTCCTACTCCTACTTACTCATTGATGTCACTGCCTGTGAAGTTGTTTGAGGCTGCCTTAACTTTGAAACTATAGAGAAAAACATAGAAAGAATTCTGGTGATTCTGGCAAGACTATTAGCACTTGATTCTCTTGATGTTATTTACCCTTGGAGTGCTATACTTGAGCAGGTGTGGGGAGCAGAATATTCTTCCTACTCCTGTTTCATACCCAGATGCCTGTGTGCTGCCAGCAAAGTGCACCTCATCTCAAGGTTAAGATTTTGCTTGAAGTCTATCTTTACATAAGACTTAGACATGAGTCTATGACCCCATGTTAAGAGACTAATGTTTCAACAGATACCTTGCTGCCTTCTGTACCTCCATTTTATTCCACTTTCCTCTTATTTGGCTGTCAACCTGTTCTGTGCTAATCAATTTATGCAAACATATTTTCAGACCACCCAAGATATTAGGTCATTACATTTTCCTGTGTTTGCATGAGTCTCAGTGGTATATGCAACTTGGGCTCAAAGTGGGATGGAAATCATCCACCCCTGCCTTATATTGCCTTGGGAGAGCTTTAATGTACTGTATTCTAAACATTACATTAATACTACTCTTTCATCTTCATTCCCTCACCAAATGATCAGGTCATCATAGAAATGGATTTTTCTGAGTTGTTTCCAATATCTCATTAAACTTTTTAATCATCATCCCTCTGGGCCTAAACTGTGAAGAAAGGAACTGAAATAACCTCCCACATCTCTGCTCCCCAACAAACCTACCACACCTGCATAGTGTCTGGCACATGGAAGGCACTTAATATCTACTTGATGAATGAAGGAAGGTGAAAACACCTCCCTACTCATCCACAACTTCAGATTCAAGGAACATGGCAGCCATAGAAGTGGAAAAAAGGAAAAAGAGAAAAAAAATGCAATGATGATTAGTTCAAGTTGCATGGTGCCCAAACACTGAATGAAAGAGAAGAGGTGATTGTTGTTCCATGCATCAGTAAGTTTTGGTTGAAATTCTCCAGAATAAATATTAAGTTGAGCTGTGAAGTAAAGATAGACTGCAATGCCTTTCTTTCTAATATTCCTCAATATTTGAACAAATATGTTGATATGTTTATCCACATCTGCCGTACCTTACACCATGACCAAGAAATTAGGAATTTTACTTGATTTCTAAAATATAGTATTTGGAAACTAACTTTCGTTGTTGTTAATCAAGATTAAATTTATTTTTCCAATGACCAAAATGAAATCAATGATATTCATAGGAACCAGAGTATAGTTGACTCTCAAACAGTGCTGGGTTTAGGAGTGCCAACCCTCTACTCAGTCAAAAAATCTGCCTATAACTTACAGTCACCTTCAATATACTACATACTTTCATATTCTTTGATTGAGCCAACTAAGTGTCACATGGTACTGTAGTATTTACTATAGAAAAACTCCCGGGTATAGAAGACCTGGGCAGTTCAAAGCCACCTTGCTCAAGGGTCAACTGTACTCATTTTTAACGGCCAAATCTCCCAGTAGGTGGTGCTATAGTGCTTTTATTTTTTCATTTTTATTTATTTATTTTTTTTTTTGCGATTCGTTTCTTACATGATAGTATACATGTTTCAATGCCATTCTCGCAAATCATCCCACCCTCCCCCTCGCCCACAGAGTCCAAAAGACTGTTCTATACATCTGTGTCTATTTTGCTGTCTCGCATACAGGGTCATCATTGCCATCTTTCTAAATTCCATATATATGTGTTAGTATACTGTATTGGTGTTTTTCTTTCTGGCTTACTTCACTCTGTATAATCGGCTCCAGTTTCATCCACCTCATTAGAACTGATACAAATGTATTCTTTTTAACTGCTGAGTAATACTCCATTGTGTATATGGACCACAGCTTTCTTATCCATTCATCTGCTGATGGACATCCAGGTTGTTTCCATGTCCTGGCTATTATAAACAGTGCTGCGATGAACATTGGGGTGCACGTGTCTCTCCCAATTCTGGTTTCCTCAGTGTGTATGCCCAGCAGTGGGATTGCTGGGTCATAAGGTAGTTCTATTTGCAATTTTTTAAGGAATCTCCACACTATTCTCCATAGTGGCTGTTCTAGTTTGCATTCCCACCAACAGTGTAGGAGGGTTCCCTTTTCTCCACACCCTCTCCAGCATTTATTGCTTGTAGACTTTTGGATCGCAGCCATTCTGACTGGTGTGAAATGGTATAGTGCTTTTAAAATGGGACAATCCATCCTGACTCTGTTTCCTCTTTCTAAATCTGAGCACAGTAATGGAACTGTTGAAGCTTAGAGCTTCAACAGAGCAGAGTTGTCTTGCTCTGATATTTGTTTGATACATTGGTTCTCAGCCTTCATTGTGCATCAGAATTATTTATGATGTTTTTTAAAATTGCAAATACTTTGGGATGTGCCAAGAAATGGATATATATATATTTTAAAAATACTCCAAGGATTCTATTTTACAGCCAAGATTAATAACCACTGACCTGGTAGAGAAGACACATTCAGAGGCAAAACTATAGAGAAGCAGTAATATCATAAAATAAAAGCATTTTATAACAAATGTTTGTGAATTTAAGCATTTAATACAATAACTCAAACTATGAACTGCAAACACAATGTTTCTCATTTATAAAAACTTGGTTCTTTGCCTAATTTTTGGAAAATCAAAATTTTCATTTTTTACAACAGCCTCTAGCTCAAGCCTAAAATGGGTTGAACTTTTAAGAGGAGCAGTATATTAGACAATATGTTAGTGTAGTCCTTTGTCTTTCACTGTTTCTTGTTTTTTTCCAAGAAATTGAGATTTACCAGAAGCAGCAAATAAATATGATGATTTCTGAAAGTTCTTCCCAGTTGCCTAGTAACTTCTCATTTGCCCACTTCTCATTTTCTGCAGCAGCTAAAAGACAGATCACTACCAAACAGAGAAAGGTGATCTTATCATAAATGCATGAAAAGAACAATGCAAAGGTGACAGCCTCTTCAAACTAACTTCAATTTCTCCTTGACTTGTGGTTATCCTGGTTGTGTGGGAAACATCCAAAATGTGGTTCCCATCATAACATTTTCAGCAGAAGCTCATTTGCTGTGAAGCTGATGAAGCATAACTTTTTGGGCCTCTCACTTGCATAGGTCATTCTAAGGTACCATGAGGGACCCCAGAATTGTGATTTCTTAAAAATTGCAAAATATAAGGTATTTTTACTGCAATTGGCTAATACCACTAATTCTTTTCACTGCTACTTCTCTGCCATTCTTCCCCTTATACTAAGTGATGTTGGAAGAACCACAGCATTTGGAGGAGTTGGTTAAGGGAGATTTGAGGGCAGTGTTAGTTTGGTGTTAAGTGGGATACAGGTATATGATGTATAGTCATTTCCACGGATTGTTGTTGCTCAGTAGCTAAGTCATGTCTGACTCTTTGCCACTCCATGGACCACAGAATGCCAGGCTCCTCTGTTCTCCCAGAGTTTGCTCAAATTGTCCATTGAGTCAGTGATGCCTTCTAACCATCTCATCTTCTGCCATCCTCCTTTCATTTGCCTTCAGTCTTTCCCATCTCAGGGTCTTTTCCAGTGAGCTGGCTCTTTGCAGCAGGTGACAAAAGTTTTGGAGCTTCAGCATCCGTCCTTCCAATGAATATTCAGAGTTGATTTCCTTTAGGATTGACTGGTTTTATCTCTTTGCAGTCCAAGGGACTCTCAAGAGTGTTCTCCAGCACCACAACTTGAAAGCATCAGTTCCTCAGTGCTCACCCTTCCTTATGGTCTAACTCTCACATCTGTACATGACTACTGGAAAAACCATAGCTTTGACTATATAGACCTTTGTCAGCAAAGTGATGTCTCCGCTTTTTAATATGCTATCTATGTTTGTTTATAGCTTTCCTTCCAAAGATCAAGCATCTTTTAATTTCATAGCTTCAGTAAAGATCCACCATGATTTTGAAGCCCAAGAAAATATAGTCAAGTAATTGGTAGCAAGGTATCATATGCTCATAGATGGCAGAGCTAAGACTCAGACCTGTCTTAGTCTGACTAAATAATGCACTTAACACTTCTATTAGCCTGCCCTCCATGTGCTTAGAAGCAGAGCTTCTTAAGATTATCTATCTTTAAGCTCCTGTCAGGAAGTGATAGTACGTTCCTACTGCTGCCTGACTGATAATTTTTTTTTTTTTAACCTTTTCGCCCCTCCTATCTTACCAGTACAGCATACTTTATCCAAACTGGATTGCTTATGCTTGCTGGGAAAGAACTTTGTTCATTCTCTTCCCTTAGCTAATTATTTTATTTTACTGGTTCTGGTTGACTTAACATAAAACAGTGACTTGACTAAGTTAATAAGAATATTTGCATGTCACTACAGTGGAGAAGGCAACCCACTCCAGTACTCTTGCTTGGAAAATCCCATGGGCGGAGGAGCCTGGTAGGCTGCAGTCCATGGGGTAGCTAAGAGTCAGACACCACTGAGCAACTTCACTTTCACTTTTCACTTTCATGCATTGAAGGAAATGGCACCCTACTCCAGTGTTCCTGCCTGGAGAATCCCAGAGACGGGGGAACCTGGTGGGCTGCCGTCTATGGGGTCGCAGAGTCGGATACGACTGAAGCAATTTAGCAGCAGCAGCAGCAACAATGAGAAGATCAATGACACATCAGTTAATGAGTATGAATTAAAAATGTAATTATCATGAACCATCATACACACACACACAAAAAAAAAAAAACCTTAAAATCTTATACTTCACACGTAAAAGAAATATGAAAAAGATTTTTACAAATTTGGCAACAATCCTAAAAAATGAAATGACGTTTCAAATAAGTTTTAAAGCTGAAGGAAAACTTTGTTAGTAATTAAAAGAAACTTTAAACAATCATTCTAGGAGAACCAAAACTAGGTATTACCTTAAACCAGTCAGTATGACTATCATCAAAAAATCTACAAACAATAAATGCTGGAGAGGGTGTAGACAAAAGGGAATTGTACTACATTGTCGGTAGGAATATAAATTGGTGAAGCCACTGTGGAGAACAGTATGGAGGACCCTTAAAAAACTAAAACTATGGAGTAGGAAATGGCAACCCACTTCAGTATTTTTGCCTGCAAACTTCCGTGGACAGAGGAGCCTGGCAGGCTACAGTTCATGGGATCAAAAAGAGTTGGATGCAACTGAGCACAAGCTAGAATCAAGATTTCCGGGAGAAATATCAATAACTTCAGAAAGGCAGATGACACCACCCCTATGGTAGACAGCGAAGAGGAACTAAAGAGCCTCTTAATGAAAGTGAAAGAGGAGAGTGAAAAAGCTGGCTTAACATTCAACATACAAAAAACTAAGATTATGGTATCCAGTCCCATCACTTCATGCCAAATAGATGGGGAAACAATGGAAACAGTGAGAGACTATTTGGGGGGGCTCCAAAATCACTGCAGATCATGACTGCAGCCATGAAATTAAAAGACACTTGCTCCTTGGAATAAAAGCTATGAACAACCTAGACAGCATATTAAAAACAGAGACTTGACTTTGCTGATAAAGGTCCATCTAGTCAAAGCTATGGATTTCTGATTGTCACATATGGATGTGAGAGTTGGACCATAAAGTTGAGCGCCAAAGAATTGATACTTTTGAACTGTGGTGTTGGTGAAGACTCTTGAGAATCCTTTGGACTGCAAGGAGATCAAGCCAGTCAATCCTAAAGGAAATCAGTCCTGAATATTCATTGGAAGGACTGATGTTGAAGCTGAAGCTCCAATACTTTGCCCACCTGATGAAAAAAACTGACTCATTACAAAAGACTCTGATGCTGGGGAAGATTGAAGATGGGAAGAGAAGGGGACAACAGAGGATGAGATGGTTGGATGGCATCACCAACTCGATGGACATGAGTTTGAGCAAGCTCCGGGAGTTGGTAACTTGGTGATGGACAGGGAAGCTTGATGGGCTACAGTCAACGGGGTCGCAAAGAGTTGGACATCACTGAATGACTGAACTGACTGACTGAGCACAGTCAGTGTAACGCACACACACACACACACACACACACCCCTACACACTAACCTATAGTTTCAAATAAATGTCCGTGAATATTCTAAAAAGTGTGTTAAATACATTAAAAAAAAAACTAAAAAATATAGTTACCATATAATCCTGCAATCCTATTCCTGTGCACATATCTAGAGACAACCATAATTTGAAAACACACACCCCAATGTTCACAGCAGCACTATGTACAATGGCCAAGACATGGAAGCAACCTAAGTGCTCATCATTAGATGAATGGATAAAGTATATATATATGCTGGAGATAGTCCTGGAGATAGTCATACTAAGTGAAGTAAATCAAACAGAGAGAGACAAACATCATATATTGCTTATATGTGGAATCTAAAAAAAAAGATATAAATGAACTTATTTATAAAACAGAGGTAGACCCACAGACATAGAACACAAATTTTGGTTACTGAAGGAGAAAGCAGGTGGAGAATAAACTAGGAGCTTGGGATTAAAATACATACACTACATGTATAAAATGAACTTCCCCAATGGCTCCGTGGAAAGATTCCACCTGCAATGCAGGAGACTCAGAAGACACAGGTTTCATCCTTGGGTTGGGAAAACTCCTGGAGGGAGAAATGGCAATCCACTCCAATATTCTTGCCTGGAAAATCCCATGGACAGTGGAGCCTCACTGTCTACTGTCCAAAGGGTGGAAAATACATTGCCATTGAAAAATATATTGCCATTCTTACTACCTTCCTTATACAACTGATTGATTCTTCGCACAATTGTAAATAAATAGTTGAAATCACAAGGAAAATGGAAAAATCTAACTGAAAATAACAAAAAGATAATGAGATCAGGTAATAACTGGAAGAAAAAATCAGTAGTTAAATGTCATATATATGGAGGAAATCTCTAGAAAAAGTATTATTGTTGCTGTTGTTTAGTCGTTATGTCCGATTCTTTGTGACCCCATTGACTGTAGTCTGCCAAACTTCTCTGTCCATAGAATTCTCCAAGCAAGAATACTGGAATGGGTTGTTATTTCTTTCTCCAGCAGATCTTCCCAACCCAAGGATTTAACCTGCATCTCCTGTTTGGCAGGCAGATCCTTTAGAGCCACCAAGGAAGCTCAGAAAAAGTATGCATATATAAAAATATATGTACTTATATACAATTATTATAGATGTATTGATATCCTTTATATCAATTATTACCCTTTATGTAAACCTATTTATTGATGAAAAAAGATAGCAATATATCTAAAACAATTGATATAAATGGTTAAATTGTAAAAATTGATCTAAATCAAATCCCTTAACATTATACAGTGAAAGTGAGAAATAGCTTTAAGGGACTGGATCTGATAGAGTACCTGATGAACTATGGATGGAGGTTCGTGACATTGTACAGGAGCCAGGGATCAAGACCATCCCCATGGAAAAGAAATGCAAACAAGCAAAATGGCTGTATGAGGAGGCCTTACAAACAGCTGTGAAAAGAAGGGAAGCAAAAAGCAAAGGAGAAAAGGAAAGATATACCCATTTGAATGCAGAATTTCAAAGGAGAGATAAGAAAGCCTTCCTCAGTGATCAATGCAAAGAAATAGAGGAAAACAACAGAATGGGAAAGACTAGAGATCTCTTCAAGAAAATTAGAGATACCAAGCGAATATTTCATGCAAAGATGGATCTATAACGGACAGAAATGGTATGGATCTAACAGAAGCAGAAGATATTAGGAAGAGGTGGCAAGAATACACAGAAGAACTGTACAAAAAAGATCTTCATGACCCAGATAATCAGGATGGTGTGATCACTCACCTAGAGGCAGACATCCTAGAATGTGAAGTCGAGTGGGCCTTAGGAAGCATCACTACAAACAAAGCTAGTGAAGGTGATGGAATTCCAGTTGAGCTATTTCAAATCCTGAAAGATGATGCTGTGAAAGTGCTGCACTCAATATGCCAGCAAATTTGGAAAACTCAGCAATGGCCACAAAAGGTCAGTTTTCATTCCAATCCCAAAGAAAGGCAATGCCGAAGAATGCTCAAACTACCGCACAATTGCACTCATCTCACACGGTAGTAAAGTAATGCTCAAAATTCTCCAAGCCAGGCTTCAGCAATACGTGAACTGTGAAATTCCAGATGTTCAAGCTGGTTTTAGAAAAGGCAGAGGAACCAGAGATCAAATTCCCAACATCCGCTGGATCATCAAAAAAGCAAGAGAGTTCCAGAAAAACATCTATTTCTGCTTTATTGACTATGCCAAAGCCTTTGACTGTGTGGATCACAATAAACTGTGGAAAATTCTGAAAGAGATGGGAATACCAGACCACTTGACCTGCCTCTTGAGAACCTATATGCAGGTCAGGAAGCAAAAGTTATGTAACAACAGACTGGTTCCAAATAGGAAAAGGAGTACGTCAAGGCTGTATACTGTCACCCTGCCTATTTAACTTCTATACAGAGTACATCATGAGAAACGCTGGACTGGAAGAAGCACAAGCTGGAATCAAGATTGCCAGGAGAAATATCAGTAACCTCAGATATGCAGATGACACCACCCTTATGGCAGAAAGTGAAGAGGAGCTAAAAAGCCTCTTGATGAAAGTGAAAGAGGAGAGTGAAAAAGTTGGCTTAAAGCTCAACATTCAGAAAACTATGATCATGGCATCTGGTCCCATCACTTCATGGGAAATAGATGGGGAAACAGTGGAAACAGTGTCAGACTTTATTTTGAGGGGCTCCAAGATCACTGCAGATGGTGACTGCAGCCATGAAATTAAAAGACACTTACTCCTTGAAAGGAAATTTATGACCAACCTAGATAGCATATTCAAAAGCAGAGACATTACTTTGCCAACAAAGGTCCATCTAGTCAAGGCTATGATTTTTCCTGTGGTCATGTATGGATGTTAGAGTTGGACTGAAGAAAGCTGAGTGCCAAAGAATTGATGCTTTTGAACTGTGGTGCTGGAGAAGACTCTTGAGAGTCCCTTGGACTGCAAGGAGATCCAACTAGTCCATCGTAAAGGAGACCAGTCTTGGTGTTCATTGGAAGGACTGATGCTGAGGCTGAAACTCCAATACTTTGGCCACCTCATGCGAAGAGCTGACTCATTGGAAAAGACCCTGATGCTGGGAGGGATTGGGGGCAGGAGTAGAAGGGGACAACAAAGGATGAGATGGCTGGATGACATCACTGACTCAATGCACATGAGTCTGGGTGATCTCTGGGAGTTGGTGATGGACAGGGAGGCCTGGCATGCTGCACTTCATGGGGTCACAAAGAGTCGGACATGACTTAGCAACTGAACTGAACTGAACAATTTACAAATAATATTAAATACATAAGTTTTCATTTTAAATTATATATAGCCAATTAATTCTCACAGAATGAATGTTTTCTTTGATTTTTGGATAAATTTTGTTTCTGTAGCCAACCCATGATTGCAATTGATAAATAAGTGTAATTCAACATGATTTAAGGTGGATATTTTCATTTTCATCAATAAAACAAAAATGAAAAAATAAAAACATGTATTAGAACTTCACTCATTCACCAACTATGCAAGAAATGTTTTGGTTGCATGAGATGATAATTTTTGAACACAGGAAAAATATTTCCTCAACTTACGGTGCTATTCATGTTGTAATGACTATAGACATAGCACACTTTTAAGTTTGGTCACCATTATTAGCATTTTCTCCAACACTTTATGTCTAGACAATCAACAAAACAAATTATGACCTGATTTGCACTTGCCAATTCCTGTGGTCAGAATACGCCCACTGTGGTCAATTTCAACCTTAGTGTTGAGAAGAGATGTACATCATTACATTCGTCCCCTGTATCCACAGGGGATGGGTTCCACGACCACTTCAGAAACTAAAATCCACAGATGCTCTCATTATTTACATAGAATGACACAGTATGTGCATATAACCTATACACACCCTCTCAATTATTTTAGTTAAGTGAAAATCTTTCAGGTGCATCTGACTCTTTGTGACCCTGTGAACTGTACAATCCGTGGAATTCTCCAGGCCAGAATACTGGAGTGGGCAGCTGTTCTCTTCTCCAGGAGATCTTCCTAACCCAGGGCTTGAACCCAGTTCCCCCACATGGCAGGTAGATTCTTTACCAGCTGAGCCACCAGGGAAGCCCTGTATGTTTTAGACCATGATGGAGGAGGCTATTTGGCTACAGTTCATGGGATTGCAAAGAGCTGAACATGACTGAGAGATTTCACTAAATACTTAAAATACCTTAGTAGATGTAAATGCTATATAAATATTGATAGTTGCTGGCATGCAGCAAATTCAAGTTTTGCTTTTTTGGAACTTGCTGGAAGTTTTTTTGGGGAATCTTTCATCTATATTTAGTTGAATGCACAGATGTGGACCCAGTGGCTATGGATCCCACAAGTGAGAAAGCCTGACTGTACACAGGATTTCTACCATACAGATGCACTATGTGTAAATAACCTCAAGAATAGAGATAATAGTAAATAGTATAAATAGTAAATAGACAATAGTAAAAGGTAGTGAAATAATTGGGCTTCCCTGGTGGCTCAGTGGTAAAGAACCTGCCTGCCAATGCAGGAAATGGGGGTTTGATCCCTAAATTGGGAAAATCCCCTAGAGAAGGAAATGGCAATCCACTCCAGTAATTTTGCTCAGGAAATTCCATGAACAGAGGAGCCAGGCCAACTGCAATCCATGGGGTTACAAAAGAGTCAGACATGACTTAGTGATTAAATGACAATGAAATAATTAGGTAGTGATGAGTTTTACATATTACTTTTAATTTAATTTATTTAATGGCACATCTGTATGACTTGTTTTAATAACAAGTTTGTAAAATTCTTGAAAAGTTATTCATCAGCTGTCACAATCCAATATGAGTCAGCTGCAGTATACCACTGTGTTTATCACACAAAGAAATATGTGAAGAAAGAAAAGAAACTTAATGTGAGTGTATTCAATCAGTATATATTTTGGAAATCCACCCTGTTATAAGCATTGGAGTTGAAGAAGAGAATCACCTCTAATGTTAGCTATTAACAAAGTCACTATATCATGTGAGTCACAGATACATAAGAATCTCTGCCACATAATGAAAATTGGTATAGTCCTCGTGTATAAAGAGTGTTGTTGGGAATCTCCTGGAGAAAGCCAGCTGCAAGACATACCTATTGGAGTAGGTGTAGTCGTACCTATTGGAGAAGCACATAAAGTAAAGAAATAACATGATCCCAGAAGACATGAGAACGACATGAAAGACCATGACAAAGGTAGGGACGTGCGGCTTGGCTAGTGAGGAATCCGTGGATAAACTAGATTTTAAGTAAATAAATTTGAGAAAAAATATTTTATAGTGAATACAGATTACTACAAATGTGAAATCAATTTCTACTTTTGAGGTATTAGGAAGGAGAGTGGTCTAAAGAAAAATTTAACAGATCAGCAAGGATACTTGAAAAGGGAAACATTAAGGCAAAGATTCACGGCCACTATAACAGATAGCTGATTAAACACAGAGCCCCAACAGACGCTGGATTTTGAGCAATACTGGTTTTGATTATTAAAGGAAAAATAAATGTTGCGAGTAAAAACATTTATTAGCAGCCTGAAAATATACTAAAACCTTCCCCCAGTTTGCCTTCTCTGTCTGTTTTCTGTATCTTGGAGACCTTCCTATTGAACAGGTTCTTATGCTTTATCCTGGACATAAAAGAAAAAACCCAATCTAGCTACAGAAAAATATAAATGTTAAGTTAGGTGTCAAAAAAAAAAAGAAAGAAAAAAAGAGGGATGGAGGAAAGAAGGAAAAAGAAAATTCTGCTATAAGAAGAGTAACTTAAAAGAATATCAAGAAGTACTAACTATTCCAAAACCCTGAAGTAAGCTCAGGTTTCGTAAGTGGAACCTCTGACCTTAGTGCCAGAATACCAGATCCTCGTGCAGAGCAGCACATCTGAGCTCTGGAAACATCTGGTTCCGTTGATGAGTTCAGTCTGAGGTTCTAGACAGCCTGCTGTCCCTTTGCTTATTGTAGTCTTACAAGTGACCCAGTCACAGTTGACATCTGTCAGGTGAGTCAGACTCATTCAAACACTCTTTAGACGTGCTGCTGCTGCTGCTAAGTCACTTCAGTCTTGTCTGACTCTGTGCGACCCCAGAGACGGCAGCCTACCAGGCTCCCCCCGTCCCTGGGATTCTCCAGGCAAGAACACTGGAGTGGGTTGCCATTGCCTTTTCCAATGCATGAAAGTGAAAAGTGAAAGTGAAGTTGCTCAGTCGTGTCTGACTCTTCGCGACCCCATGGACTGCAGCCCACCAGGCTCCTCTGTCCATGGGATTTTCCAGGCAAGAGTACTGGAGTGGGGTGCCATTGCCTTCTCTGCTTTAGACATGATACATGCTCAAAGATAGTGGTGAAGTGAAATTCTCTCAGTCGTGTCCGACTCATTATGACCCCATTGACTATAGAATCCATGGAGTTCCCCAGGCCAGAATACTGGAGTGGGTAGCCTTTCCCTTCCCAAGGGGATCTTCCTAACCCAGGGATGAATCCAGGTCTCCCACATTGTAGGTAGATTCTTTACCAGCTGAGCCACATAGGAACCAACTATTCATTTTTGCTGTCTTGATTAAACACTAATTAACCGTTTTGGTTGGTAACCTTCAACTCAGTTCAGCTGAACAGAGTGCTCTGAAGTTAATGTTTTGTTAAGACATGTCATCAGGATAATTTGTGTTACCACTGACATATGCACTCTTCTATTTCCTTCTGCCTCCAGGTGTTTTGGCTTCTTATAAATACCAAATTTTTACTCTTGGTTCAGTGTCCTAATGTCAGCCTAGGAACTTGGAAACACTAACTTCAAAAAGCTACTCACTCCTATAAAGTAGTTTAGATCTACAGATGATGTTAAAATGTACCTTCTGTATGATTTTTACTGGCTATATGAAGTTTTCTATGTGTTTAAGAGTGTGTTTCTGTATCAATGAATATTTAAAAGGTGCAAACGTTATAGTAGCTAGTTACTATAGGTAAGCAATCATAAGACCCCCAAAATCATTAAAAATTAAGGCCTAATGTGACCACAAAGTCAATATTACTGAGTTAAGGACTAGAATCAGAATATAAATTACTTCTAGGTCAGCCTCAGAGATCAGGGAGTTATTTTGTTGTTGTTGTTGAGTTGTTAAGCTGTGTCCAATTCTTTGCAACCCCGTGGTCTACAAGCACACCAGACTTCCCTATCCTTCACTATCTCCTGGAGTATGCTCAAATTCATATGCATTGAGTCAGTGATGATATCTAATCATCTCATCCTCTGCCACCCCTTTCCCCAATAGCCTTCAATCTTTCCTAGCATCAGGGTCTTTTCCAATGAGTTGACTCTTCACATCAGGTGGCCAAAGTATTGGAGTCATTACATAGGATGTATAACCTGCTTTCCTTTGGAGAATAAATTATATGGCCAAATTTCACCCTTGATTTTCTAGTGTTACTTTCATTTTACTCCTAGGTTCACAACAATCTTTATTTATTATTATTCCAACTTTGCATGTTTCAGTATTTGCAATTTTTGAACAAGATTGAGAAGCTCTAAATTAATGATCAGCAGCTTACTCTTAGAATGTCTGAAGTCAAGAAATACCTAAATATTTTGAAGTTCTTTCATCCAGGATTGCATTCAAAGAGATCAAGAAAAGTTGAGTTCAGTTCAGTTCAGTCACTCAGTCGTGTCCAACTATATGCGACCCCATGAACCACAGCACACCAGGCCTCCCTGTCCATCACCAACTCCAGGAGTTTACCCAAACTCATGTGCATCGAGTCAGTGATGCCATCGAGCCATCTCATTTTCTGTCGTCCCCTTCTCCTCCTGCCCCCAATCCCTCCCAGCATCAGGATCTTCTCCAATGAGTCAACGCTTCACATGAGGTGGCCAAGTATTGGAGTTTCAGCTTTAGCATCAGTCCTTCCAAAGAACACCCAGGACTGATCTCCTTTATGATGGACTGGTTGGATCTCCTTGCAGTCCAAGGGACTCTCAAGAGTCTTCTCCAACACCACAATTCAAAAGCATCAATTATTCGGCACTTAGCTTTCTTCACAGTCCAACTCTCACATCCTTGCATAACCACTGGAAAAACCATAGCCTTGACTAGATGGACCTTTGCTGGCAAAATAATATCTCTACTTTTTAATATGCTATCTAGGTTGGTCATAACTTTCCTTCCAAGGATTAGCGTCTTTTAATTTCACGGCTGCAATCACCATCTGCCAAGATCTTGGAGCCCAAAAAAATAAAGTTTGACACTGTTTCCCCATCTATTTGCCATGAAGTGATGAGACCAGATGCCATGATTGTAGTTTTCCAAATGTTGAGCTTTAAGCCAACTTTTTCACTCTCCTCTTTCACTTTCATCAAGAGGCTTTTGAATTCCTCTTCACTTTCTGCCATAAGGGTGGTATCATCTCCATATCTGAGGTTACTGATATTTCGCCCAGCAATCTTGATTCCAGCTTGGGCTTCATCCAGCCCAGCGTTTCTCATGATGTACTCTGCATATAAGTTACATAAACAGGGTGACAATATACAGCCTTGACGTACTCCTTTTCCTATTTGGAACCAGTCTGTTGTTCCATGTCCAGTTCTAACTGTTGCTTCCTGACCTGCATATAGGTTCAAGAAAAGTTATAACCTGCTAAATAGACATATTTCAGGAGACCAGAAAGAGACCTATTTTAGATCCTGTCTGATGAAGCGCTTCAAGAGGAAGTTAGAACTAAGATTAAAATGAGCCAAGATACAACCGTCCTATAGTCCAAGTAGCCCTGGAAAGAAAGGATCATCTTCATGAAACCAGACAACAAGAAACTCCAAACCAGCTGCAGATGGCTTCTGGAGCCAATCCCGTCAATCCAAGTAAAGAGAAGGAGGTAACCCATTTGTGTGCTAGACATCGAAAGAAACATTCCCCACAGGGTAGGAGTGGTTGGAATGGAATCCTTGAATTAGATGAAGGAAAACAGTTCTGCAAAGCCTTTTTATTCTTAGAACCACCAAAACTTTTACTACATGTCAAAATTTTTTTCCCAGGCCTGCGACCCTAAAATCAACGGTTCTGGATTCAGAATTTAGAATTGACATCAAGAAAGCTTAACTAAGAACAAAGAAAAGGTTTACAGTTTCTCATTCTTCTCATCAACCCTCTACTATCCCTTCTCAGTTCCAGTTACCTCTTTTGATTTTGGTGTAAGGTACAAATCAAAATGACAGATTGTTCAAACAACCTAACATTAACAAGATAATATGCTTAAAAAAAAAAAAAGTATCCAGGTTCTAAAGCAAAGGATTCTAGACTATGAAAGAAAAGAGGAAGTAGAGTAATTGGGTGATAGAATCTGGAGCAATTTACTGAGCAAACTGGATGGCTGCCGAGCTTTATCACATACCATTAGACGATGGGTCAGATAGCACCCTAATGGTTTAAGGCTAACATCCTCAAGTTGATTACATGAATGATATCTTTATTATCAAGGTTTGTTGTTGTTGTTTAGTTGCAACCCCATGGACAGAAGCATGCCAGGCTCTTCTGACCATGGGATTACTCAGGCAAGGATACTGGAGCAGGTTACCATTTCCTTCACCAGGGAATCTTCCCAACTCAGAGTGAACTTGTGTCTCCTGCATTGACAGCTGGATTCTTTACTGCTGACCTACCAGGGAAGAACTACTAGCAAGTTTAATAGTACTTAACCCATTTTTTGCATCACAGACTTCTTTGAAAATATCATGAAAGCTTCTGATACTTAATCTACCATAATATACATATTCTTTTACACACAAAATTTTGCATACATTCTCCTTAAAGCTCATAGCTAATGAAGTGCTACAAACAATATTAATGCAAAAAAGAAAAAAAATCCATGAAACTAAGAAACAACTAAGTTGAAACAGGAGTTAAACTAGTAATAGTTAAACCATTAATCCGAAAGAAAAAGCAATTGGAGCTGCACCCTAGTTTTTTTTCCCTCCCAGCTGCTGGTGAGGAATGATAGTCATGGCAACACTTACAGCGTGTCTCTCAGCTCTCAGGAAAATGGTCTGATTTACATATACCAGGTGGCACAGTGGTAAAGAATCCTCCTGCCAACGCAGGAGGCACAAGAGATGCTAGTTCAATCTCTGAGTCTGGAAGATCCCCTGGAGTAGGAAATGGCAACCCATTCCAGTATTCTTGCCTTGGAAATCCCATGGACAGAGGAGCCTAGTGGGATACAGTCTATGTATCCTAGTGGGATACAGGCAAAGAGTCAGACACAATTGGGCACACATGCACACACACACCACACACCACAGACACACACACACAGCACAGTTTCCCACATCTGATGATAGGAAGGCCAAAAAACTAATGAAAGGAAGGATTTGTTGCTATTTCACAGTTAAAACTAACATGGAGTCTACTGTCAGCTAGCACACAGCCCCTGAGTCCTTAGTGGGGAACCTCAGTGACAGTCATAAATACAGTGCCAAAGGGCAGGGCTCAATCCCAAACTGGAGCGTAGGTTCCATAGCACATGAAGGGGTGAAGGAAAGGAAGAAAAACTCCTGCCTTTTGGTCACCTCGGCTGGCAAGTCCGCAATTGCCTGTTACCTGAGAAGGAAAGCCAGTTGGCCAGGTCATCTCCTCTGGATGGTGTACTCACCACCTCACCCAACTGTCCCACTTGCGGCCTCATTTTGGTTTCATCTGGAACACAAGATGAAGAATATTTCTGACCAAATTATAAAATACAAGTGGGCAGTTTGGTTTTAAAATGTCAGTTCACATGAAGATTTTACAGTTGTCTTTGTAAATAAAGGAGAATTTTCCTCAAATGACGCAGGGATTACAGAGAGGTGGTCAGGGGAGATTGAAAAAGCATACACAGGAGCGGTCATGATTTCTGGTTTTCTCTTTTAGGACAAACATTACAACAGACAACTCATGTGCCGTGGGTGAAGTTACTTCTAGACTTGGGGAAGTATCAGTAATTTTGGTGTTTTTTTCCCCCCTCCCTGAGAGAAAAGAAAGAAAATTAATTGCCTTTTCATTGAGTTATTCTTTTAATACAGAAAAAAAAAACCCAAAAATGTTTACATCATTCCCTACACCTCTGCAATAGTAAAGCACTTTTAAGTTTAGTATTTTTGTTTTTGTTGTTGTTTTGACTACAGTGTCAAGATATATTAGCTCAGTATTTAAATGTAAGAGCAGACATGGTGGGCCACATTTGCTCAGATTTACTCTAACCTATATTCAGTAAAAATGGAAATCCCCCATATATGTTAGTAATTACAACATTTACAGTAAGTTAGTAGGAATTTTTCTATGTATAATATAAATGACCTTCCATTAGAAAAGACCTTGAGTGCTTTTCAAGTTGTGTGATTGCACTTTCCATAGCAATAGCACTTTATGCTTTCTTTTAAAGTGCCTTAGCACACACATCATCCTCGGGAAAACTTATACATAGATTAGGTGGTTATTTCCCCATTTTTCTGTGGCTAAATGGAAACCTTGACTTCCACTTGCTCAAGATTATTTAGAGACAATAGCAAAATGTTCACTATCCTGACTTACTGACTATCCACGTACTCTCTCTCTCTCTTGAATCTTTTTCCTTTTTACCACATTATATCTGAATAATTCTTGAGATCTTTAAATATGGGGCTAAAGAGACATTTGATTTCTTCTCTCCATTCTCTGGATTCTCCCTTTTATCCTTAAAAACTGTCATCAGAAGAGATTCTTCCAAATTTCAAGATTTGTGTTCCTTGACTCACAAGTGAAAAAAGAAATAAATAATAAATAATTATACTAGATCTGACTATGTTATAGCAAGGCTCAAAGTACAGATCCTTAGTTAACACGAAACAAATAAGCACTTTTGATTTCACCAACTATAAAATAATTACCAGATTTCCCTGGTGGTCCAGTTGTTTAGAGTCCACCTTGCAATGCAGGGTACACGGGTTCTATCCCTGGTCCTGAAGATCCCTCTTGCCACAGAGCAGCTAAGCCCATACACCACAAGTACTGAGCCTGCACTTCACAACTACTAAAGCCCTGGCACCCTAGAGCCCATGTTTCACAACAAGAGAAGCCATCGCAATGAGAAATCCATGTGCCACAACTAGAGAAACCTTGCACAGAGTTCAAGACCCAGCACAGCAATAAATAAATAACTTAAATTTTTTTTAATTGAAGGATAATTGCTTTACAGAATTTTGTGGTTTTCTGTCATACATCAATGAGAAACAGCCATAGGTACATCCATGTCCCCCTCCCATCTCCTTCCTCACCCCACCCTTCAGCCTGTCGCAGAGCCCCTGTTTGAGTTCCCTGAATCATACAGCAAATTCCCATTGGCTATCTAATTTACACATGGTATTGTAAATTTTTATGTTACTCTCTCCATACATCTCCCCTTATCCCTCCTCTTCTCCCACCTTGTCCATAGGTCTGTACTCTATGTCTGTTTTTCCATTGCTGCCCTGAAAATAAATTCATCAGTGCCATCTTCATATTCCATGTATATGTGTCAGTATAAGATATTTATATTTCCCTTTCTGACTTACTTCACTCTGTATAATGTATTCTAGTTTCATCCACCTCATCAGAACAGATTCAAATGTGTTCCTTTTTATGGCTGAGTGGTATTCCATTGTATATACGTACCACATCTTCTTTATATATTCATCCGTTGATGGACATCTAGGTTGTTTCCATGTTCTAGCTATTGTAAGTGGTGGTGCAGTGAACATTGGGGTACATGTGTCTTTTTCAGTTTTTACTTCCCCAGGGTATATGCCTAGGAGTGGAATTCCTGGGTTATATGGTGGTTTTATTCTTAGCTTTTTAAGGAGTCTCCATGCTGTCTTCCATAGTGGCTGTATCAGTTTACATTCCCACGAGCAATGTAAGAGTGTTCCCGTTTCTCCATACCCTCTCCAGCATTTATTGTTTGTAGACTTTAGATAAATAAATATTTTAAAAATAAAATAATTACCTAATTTCTAACAGAAATCAGAACTTATTATTTTTACTGTTTTTAAATAAACAAGGGAATATCTCAACCACCAACATCTTTCTCTTGACTCACTACTCCCAAACTTCCTTATATCATTTTTCTTCTACAGTCTATTCTTCAGAGAGAGATGATCTTTTAAACCTTTGTGATCTTTTAAAATTTTAATTCAATTTGTGTCATTTCTCAACTTAAAACCAACTGGTGGTTTTCCGTTACTTTTAAAGAGTGTCCAACTTTTTATCAAGACCCTTGAGATCCTAAATGATCATGTCCCTACATTGATTAGCCACTGCCACAATACTGCTTTAAAAACAACCACAAAACTCAAGGATTTGAATCATTTATTCTCATAGATTTTCAGTTGGCTGAGTTGACCTCACAGTCATTCCTGGAGTAGAATATCTTCAGGCTGCAATAGTGTAGAAGGTTCTGTATGCCTTTCTCATCCACCTCCTGGGTCCAACAAACTAGCTGTGGTAGAAACAGAAATGTGGCAGGCCTCTCAAATCTTCTGGTCAGAACCAGCATCCTGTCAACTCTGCCCACTTGCCTTTAGCCACAGAACATCATGGTCATGACCTCAAGGTCAAAGAGCAAGAGATACATTTGAACCCTGATGAGACAGCTAAAGAATTGAGACCAGTCATTTGATACACCACATACTTTAACTTCATCTTCTAACACTTATCCTACTTTAACTCTTGCTTTCCAGACTGGGATTTTTCATGCTCCCCAAGTGTACAGGCTCATCCCAACCTCAGGGCACTGCCTTTAGAGTTCTCTCTCCCCAGAATAGGTTTCTCCCAGACACCCCATGAGAGAATGGAGTCATTCTCTCATTGTGTCTAGGTACCTCTTAAATGCCATCTCCTTTGGAAGGCTTTCCTTGATTACCGTATTTAAAATAGCTACAACACATGCACATGTCCCATTATTTCCCATTCTGTTATCTTGCTTTACTTGTTTTAAAAAGAGTTATCCAAAGCATTATGTTAAAAAAAAAGTTGTGTGTATTTGTCTGTCTCCATCATTTTATTGCCAGTTCTTTAAGGGATCCCTTTTGTCTATCTTGTTCATCATTATTTTTCTAGTACCTAGGATTGTGTCAGACACATAAGGAATTGTCTACAAGTATTAGTTGAATGGGCAAATTAAAATCATTCTTATTAGAATTGAAAGTAAACCATTCAAAAGTGAGCCTATTCAGCACTAGATCTAATCTTCAAGACTAGGGATCAGAAGTTCCTTCACAGATTCTTTTTTCCAGGAAGGTGCAAATACATTTCAGACCCTATGAAGAATGCTATTTCCCATGGATGCCATGTTACATATTTGACCATAGAATGAGAAAATGTGCATTTTTAATTAAGGACCCATAAATGCATATGCCACAGAGCAATGTCAGGCTATTCTGCGAAATGAATGCAGCAAGCAGAAAAGCTCTCTCAGCTCTGCCAAGAAAGACAGCCCTTCACCTAGCTGCTAATTCTCCAGGCAGGCTAGCACTATCTTAGATTTCTTCTTAGGTGACAGAATCAAGAGAAAGAAACAAGATGTGAATTTACCTGGATCCAGTGAATGCCTCAAACAGCACAGTTCAGGGAAGGATGCCAGCTCGAGTGAGGCATTTTTGGACTCTAAGAAACTATGTGGGCCTTCAGTGTCTCCAGCTCACACTAATAGGCCTCGCAAGACTGTGTTTGGCTTCAAGGAGGCCACTAATGAAGTTCAGATTGAACCTGTGCGGTTTTGGCTTTAAAATGTTTCCTTAACATTTTATAGGGAGCTTAGTCTTTATGAAATTTTCAGAAAGGGTAGCCAGCCTTTTGTTTGAAAACACAGTAAGATGCCTGCATTAATCATAATGGTAATGGCCACAGTAATAATGGGAGCAACTGGAAGGCAAAACGATGTGAAACTACAGGCTCCACCAGGTTAATCTGGATGTTTGTTTATAAAGTCCAAAATTTGCTGAAACAAAATAATAATCAACTCTCTTGGAATGTGCTGCATATTCTTTGTGGGATTTTTTTTTTCTTGTGGATGAAAAGGAAGGGAAGGCAGAATGATGCTGAAACTTTCCATCACTGCTCCTTTCTTCTGATTCAGCATGGTTCTCACTAAAGTCCACATTCCAACAAAAAATGCTCATGCGAGTATATTCTTCAAGGAAAAAGAATGTCCCATCTGTCTTCATGATTACACTTGCATGTGGGTAAGATCCAGCAGAACTGAACATGCCAAAGCATTGGCGGAAAGAAATTGCCCTTTCCTTGCTCCCCTCCCTCCCATATTTTTCTTCTGAAAAAATATTCACCCAGAGGAGGGATAGATATGCCATAGGGTCATGGGCATATAAATTTGAAGACTTTCTGATTTTTTTTTTTAATTTTAAGCAGAACTTGACTATTTAGGGCTGTGTAGATAGAGCAGGATGTCCTTGTTTGGATGTGAGGCTAAATTGGGGTTAGGATGAAAAGAAAAGTAAAGCCCAGGAAAATTCTTGAGCTTTAAACCACTCTCACAAAATAATATTGAGCTGAGTTACATGTAAATGAGTCAGAATTTAGAAATCAAGAAGCTAAGTTTTCTAATATGTTGCATTTCAGGTTCTACAAACTCCAAAATATTTTTTCAGTTATTTTGGAAAAACTACTTTGGAGATGTGTTTGCTAAATCCAATACCTGACCATAGTGTCCTTATTGCTGAGGGTTATCTGGAAGAGGAAAAACTAAACTCTGTTTTTCAGATTGTGGGTGGCTTACAATGAAAGAAAACATACACACACACACACACACACACACACATACACATAAACACTAGCATCAGTGAGAAATAATCCTAATAATCCAAGGAGTTAAATTAGTTGTCTGAATCACAAGAAAACAAAGCAACATAAATTTGTCCCTTTACATCCACAAAACGAGCCATTTGAAATAGATGGCTCACTTGGACTTGAATTCCTGGCACTCAGGACCTTCATGGAAAGCATGAATAAAATATTGAATGAATTAATGAACAAACGAATGAAGACAACAGGAGACATTATTCAAATACTGTTGTATAAAGCATGTATTTTGCTTTATAATTATGCATTATATGGTCAGCTGGTAACATCTCAGGATATGTGTGGGATTTTCTTACACGAAAGAAACAAAACTCATGAGTTATCACAAAAAATTAGGTTTACGCCATGTGCAGTAATAAAGGCCTCTGGCTATACATTAGAGAGCTTAGGTTCTATATCTTTGCCCTAGATTCCAAGATCTCTTCCTTTGTTACTCAAGACCAAATTAAATTGTCAGACCTTTGCTTCTTATATCTATAGAATAGAGTTAGAGGACATTAACTGCCATGCCATGTATACATTCTTATTTATTTTATTATTGTCATTACTGTCACATATCCACTCCTGCTACTTTTCAATACTTAACTTTTGCACTAGCCAGTCAGCCTCCTTAATAGTCTATAGAACTGCCACATATCTAAGTAAAGACCCAGAAAGATCAATGACACATACTTGCAGCAAATTTTCATTTTTCTACAAGTTCAAAATATTTCTGCATTCAGAGCTTACTCCAAGTGCCCTGAACCCCTACAATGTCATAAAACTGGGGTGTGTAATTCAGTGCTATATAATATTACTCAATTATTCACTGTCACTTGTATCAGCCTTTTATCTGCCTATTAAATTGTGTATTTAATTTCTCCTCCTGAAGAAATTTCAAGCCAGAGTCTTTGCCTCTTACAGGTGTCTTATACCTCTCACAGCAACAAGCACAAAGCAGGTATTTGATGAATGAAGACACATGCAATTAAACCAAGAATGACCAAAAGATACAAAAGGAGCTACCAAGGGATGACATATTTCACATCTCTCGAAAATGGGAAGCAAGTAGAATAATGGCAACTGATGTAGCATGTTAGAGAAAACCTTACCTTAGAATGCTTACAGAAAGCATAGAATAAAAGAAGCAACATGTCCTGGAGAACCCAACAGAAAGCTAATGTTGGTAGTGGTAATGAAATGATGAGCTGACATATGGTCTGCATATGGTCATTCCAGTTCCGGGTCTACTCTGCCATATCCCACTTTAGGCAGAATAGACAGAAAGGCAGTAGTCAGAAATCTTATTCTTAGGAGAGTAAAGGCTTTTTCTCTGGGGAAAATGAAGAAATCCAGAGAACAGATGTTTGATGTTTTGACATTTTGTGAAACCCTGGCTTTCTGTCTGATCACCAGCAGGCAGAATTTCCAGCTGAAACTTAAATCGGATGCAAAGGTTGAAGTCAACTGTGTAATTGGTGATTGAAAATCATCACTTAAAAAAAATAAAACCACAATGTAAAAGACAAAGAAAATAAATGAGGAGAACTGTCTCAGAAGAAAAAGAGAAAACCTAGGAGATAGGAGAATAATTGTAACAATAGTGTTCTCCTGTTTGTAAATCAAACTAACTTTCATTAATGATGCCATTTCAAAAATAAGCAATTAAAGAAAACAAAGAGCTCTTGGGAATTAAATATTTGACTACATAAATTTAAAATCAGCGTAAGGTTTAGAAAGTAAAGGACATTTCTTAGAAAAACAGAAAAAAACAGCAAATAATTGAAAAAAAATTTAATGCAAGAGACACAAAAGACAAATCTAGACAATCTAATATTTGACTGAGTTTCAGAAAAGAAAAAGGAGGAGAAAAATGCCAAATTAAGCCAAAACAAAATAAAAACTTGCTAAAGCTAAAGAACCATAAAGTCCCACATTGAAGGAGAAAACTCAGTATCAAGAAAAGTGATTTTTAAAGATATTGAGAGAAAAGCATATCATTATGAAATTTTAGAATTCTAGAAGTCTTTTTCAAAATCCTAAAAACTTCCACAGGGTAGGAGGACCTACAAAAATGAAAACCTGAATTGCTTCAGACTTGTCATCTACAACACTGGAAGCAAGATGGCATTAGACAGTTTCTTCAAAGTCTGTGGAAAAATTGTAGCTTTCTCTTTCAATCTGGAGCTTTATCATTCTTTACTGTGTTTCTTTTTTTAACTTTTTTTTTGACATGGACCGTTTAAAAATCTTTATTGAATTTATTATAATATTCCTTTTATTTTTCATGTTTTGGTTTTTTGACTGCAAGTCATGGGGTAATCAGGTTCACAACCAGGAATTGTACCCACGCCACCTGAATTGGATGACAAAGTCTTAACCACTGAACTACCAGGAAAGTCCCTTTAATTTTTTTTTTTTAACTGTATCTTGTTCTAAGTTTTCTTTGTCTCTTTCCTGGGACACTTATTAGTCAAATGTTAGATACCTCAGTTTGTCTCTTACTTTTTTCTTATATTTTAGAGCTCTTTGCTTGTCTCTATGTCCTAAAAAATGATCAGTCATAATGTGGGTTAAATAAAGACATTTTCAGACATGCATTGATACATATACTTACCTTCTATGCACTCTTTCTAGAAACACTTAAGGTTATGGTAATTCTTACCATACCAAGGACTACGCCAAGAAGGAAGTCTTATGACCTCGGACATAGTGGATTCTATTCAGGGTCATACACAAAGGAACTCCTAGGACTGTGATCATGACCACTGGCCTAGAGTGCAACAAAAGATTATTGAGCTCCATTTTTTTTTTAATGTATAGAAAAACAGCTCTGATGATACAGTTTGGAAAAATAAGCATTTCTATAAGAAATTCCTTTAAAAGGATGTAAACAATTCTCAACTACAGCAAACAAAATTTTAACAGAAATAAAATGCAATCCAAGGTCAATTCTTGACACTACAAAAATCACTTATTTCTTCTTATTAATGCAAATATTGTTAGTTTATTTCTGTCCTTTATCAAGCCCATCTTTGCATGAAATGTTCCCCTGGTATCTCTAATTTTCTTGAAAAGATCTCTAGTCTTTCCCATTCTGTTCTTTTCCTCTATTTCTTTGCATTGATCGCTGAAGAAGGCTTTCTTATCTCTTCTTGCTATTCTTTGAAACTCTGCATTCAGATGCTTTTATCTTTCCTTTTCTCCTTGGCTTTTCGCTTCTCTTCTTTTCACAGGTATTTGTAAGGCTTCCCCAGACAGCCATTTTGCTTTTTTGCATTTCTTTTCCATGGGGATGGTCTTGATCCCTGTCTCCGGTACAATGTCACGAACCTCAGTCCATAGTTCACCAGGCACTCTATCTATCAGATCTAGTCCCTTAAATCTATTTCTCACTTCTACTGTATAATCATAAGGGATTTGATTGAGGTCATACCTGAGATCCAACCAGTCCATTCTAAAGGAGATCAGCCCTGGGATTTCTTTGGAAGGAATGATGCTAAAGCTGAAACTCCAGTACTTTGGCCACCTCATGCAAAAGTTGACTCATTGGAGAAGACTTTGATGCTGGGAGGGATTGGGGGCAGGAGGAGAAGGGGACAACAGAGGATGAGATGGCTGGATGGCATCACTGACTCAATGGACGCGACTCTGAGTGAACTCCGGGAGTTGGTGATGGACAGGGAGGCCTGGCGTGTTGCAATTCATGGGGTCGCAAAGAGTCGGACACGGCTGAGTGACTGAACTGAACTGAACTGAAGATTTACGATGATTTTGTAAGGGTAAGTGTAAAGCCGAAAGGTGTTGTGAGAGAGTAAATCTCTATAGCCTAAGAGGAAGCAGAGAATACAATAACCAGGGAAGATAGCCATTTCCTTCTCCAAGGGATTTCCTCCTCCAAGGGATTTCCTCCACCAAGTGATCAAGCCTGGTTCTCCTGCATTGCAAGTGGATTCTTTACCATCTGAGCCTCCAGGGAAGCCCCCAGAATACAATTAGTATAGATGCATTATTTAGCAATATGGAGGAATTTGTAAGAAAATAATTTAAAATAGTTGCCTCTACAGAAACTGCACTGGGGGTGGGAAAGAGTAAGAAATAGAGTGAATATTTCCCTCTCGTTTTAAGTCTTTTTGGGTTCTACTTCACTTGTTAATATATGTGTGTATCTTTAATAAATATTTTAAATATATTTAAATAAACCTGTCTTATTTATAGTTTTTGTTGAAACATGCTATGGTCCAAATGTGTCCCTCCAGAGTTCCTATGTTGAAATACTAAAAAAGAAAGAAAGCTTAATCACCAAAGATAATGGTTTGAGGAGGTGGAAACTTTTGAGAAATGCTTATATCATAAGAGTCATGTTATGATAATGGGGTTAATTCTTTATGAAAGAGACTCTAGAGAGCTCCCAAACCCCTTCCACCAAGTGAGAACACAGCAAAAACACACCAGCTCTGAAGCAAGAAAAGCACCCTCACCAGAACATGACCATGATCTTGCACCCCGATCTTGGATTTCTCAGCCCCGATAACTAAGAGAAATAAATTTTGCTGTTTATAAGCTACCCAGTCTGTGTTATTTGGTTATAGCAACCCAAACAAAGACAGAGTATTAGCAAATTGCTATAGAAGAAGGAAAAGGTACAAAGAGTTTATGATGTTTACTTTGAAGAAGTAATCATTTTTAGCCTCAGTCTTCTGCTTATATCGGCATTCAGTACAGCATGGAGGAAAGAAAACTAACAATTGAAAATTTTCAATTTCACAGTCATATTGCCAGGTTGTATTTCTGAGTGCTACTAGCGAAGTTTCTCCTTTGCATGAATCAGGAAATTACTTGAATATGAGAGGTTCCAGACTTGATCTCCTGAAGCAACTGTGTTTTCTTAATCTGTTCATTCTTGAACACGGTGAGTTCTATGAGCTCAATAAATATTTCCTGGATGGAACTGAATGTGAAGAAATGTCCTCGCAATACTTGATTCTAGGCTATAAAGGAGGCAGTAGCAAAAATAGTAGAAAACCTCTACCTAATTTTTAATGCTTGCCAATTTCTCCTCATTTAGGGTTGTTTCTTTGAGCCCTGAGCATTCTTAACTCGCCAATTAACTAACTATCATAAATTTTGAATGTCTGTCCTTTTGAAGCAAACAGAAACATACTATCATTTTTTTTAGCTTTGTAAATTTATTTTTCTCTATGGCAACAAATTTCTAATTTTTATCCTAAAAAACAAAACAAAACAAAACCCTGTGTGTTTTCTATTAAGTATGTATATCCACAATGCAAACTTTAATGAGGCAAATCACCAAAATGTGCTTGTGAAACATTGCCCAACATAGTTAAAGAGTATATTTAAATATCTCTAACATATACACTATCATAAGTAAAATAGCCAGTGGGAATTTGCTGTATTACTCAGGGAACTCAAACCAGGGCTCTGTGACAACCTAGAGGAGTGGGGCAGGAAGGGAGGTGGGAGGGAGGGGACATATGTATACCTGTGGCTGATTCATGTGGATGTATGGCAGAAACCAACACAATATTATAAAGCAATTATTCTTCAATTAAAAATAAATAAATTTAAAAAATAAAATAAATACCTCTAAAATACTTTCTTGTCTATTTTACATGTGGTTTAAATTCACTATTAAAAATTTATAAAACTGATACATATTTTAAAAGCTTCACATAATCTTATTATCAAATAGACAAGATTCTTAACTTTTTTTTGCTGCCAGTTATTTCTATGTAATAAATATGTGAAATATATATATGAATAAAATAGATTAAAATGCGCTTTTCACAAAAATGGTATTATCTTCTTTTGTAACCTTTTTTTCATGTGCAAAGGTATCTATCATTAACACAGTTCATTTTCATGCCAGTAAACATGGATCTTCATCATCATTCCCAGCAATGGATAGATTCTATCATGTGGATACATTATTATTTAGCCAATATCTTAACATGGGAAACATATATTGTCTCTAATTTATAATTAATGAAAACACATTAGAATAAACCTCTTTGTGCATACGTCTTTGAGTGCATGTATTTTTATTTCTTTAGAGTATGTTGCCTAGAACTGAAACGTTGCATCAAACTATCTGCACATTTTGAAGACTTGCCCTTGGGAAAATTGGTCCTAGCTTACATCTCACCAGTAATTACAAAAATGCCCTTTTATTCATGCAGTTTACAATACTGGATATTGTTATTCTTTTTAATCACTGCCGCTCTATTGGGTAAAACTATGCAACTTGAATTTCTTTGATTATTACTGAGTTTGAACTTTATTTTTAGTATTTATAAGGTCTCTTTTGTGAATTGTCTGCTCATGTTTATTGTTTTATCATTATTAGGCTGTGAAAAGTTTTTTTTTTATGTTACAGCATTTTAATTAGGAATAACATTTCAGTTTCTTAAAATTCTGGGTTTAATTGAGGCTTTGGCAAGTTATTATGAACACTCACATGTCAAGGACTCACTAACGTCTTGCATTCACCAGACTTGCCAATGACAAATTGTTTCTTAGATTGTGGTAATCGTACAAAACTATGCTGAAATGTTATTTGTTTACTATAGAAACAGACACAGGAAGATAGATCTATTAAAGATTATGATGATTAAGATCATAACTTAAATTTCTGTTTATGACAATGCTTTTTTGAATGGCTTATAATTTAAAATAGTTCATCTCAAGCACCTTAAAAATTCTTTCTCCCCATATTTTTATTCAAGTACTTAACTGCATTTATTTTCCCCAAGAAATCTCCAATTTTTTCACTTATTTTAAACTACTCTCAAATAATGAGGATTAAACTTTAGTAGCAAATGTTGAAACATATAAAGGTTTGTAATGGTTATTCTCCATAGAAGTAAGCTTTTTCTCTCTCCTATCTTCCTCTCCTTCTTGTCTTTGTTATTAATTTCCCAAAAATATTTTGGCTCACTATGACCACAAGAAAAGCACACTGAATTTAAAACATGAGACAGCATTGTAGTGGGTTGAATGGTGGCCCCTCTAAAAGATGTTTGTATTTTAAATCAAATCTCTGAAACTTTTAAACGTCACCTCACTCAGAAAATGAGTTATTACAGATGTAATTAAGTTAAGGATTCTGAAATGAGGTCATCTTGGGTTATCTGAGCCCTAATCCAACGAGAACAGTGTCTATAAGAGACACACAGAGGAAATAAACAGAGCAGGAAGGGCAGCAGGCAGTGCGACTATGGAGACAGAGATTGGAGTAATGGGACCAAGAAGAACCAGAGCGGGACTATAGCCACCAGAAGCTGAAAATGGCAGAGAATGGAATTGCCACTAGGGTCCCTGAGGGGACTGCGGCCCTTGAGTTCAGACTTTGGGCCTTCAAAACAGTGAGCAAATAAACTTCTGTAGTCTTAAATAATCAGTTTGTGGTCGTTCGTTTTGGCCACCACAGAAAACTAACATAAGCACTAATACTGAAAAATCTCACCAATTAAAAAGGAATCTTCCTAAGTTCTGAAAAGGTAAAGAAATTACTCATTTGTCAAATTCTACATAGTATGTATGACAAACTTTCTCTAGGCAATGTGTGGTCTCCAATGTAGTCTTAAGAGTAAGGTTAGCCCTCTTCACCTTTAGGTTTTGCATCCATGAATTCCACCAAATGCTGATTTTAAAAACAATTCCAAAAAGTACCTAAAGAGCAAACCTTGAATTTGCCACATGCTGGCAACTATTTACACAGCAGTTACATTGTATTTAGAACTATAATAACTTGGCACATAGAAGTTCTCTATATCTCTAGTCTGTTTCTCTTTCATTATATTCACTAGTTTGCTCTATAGATCTCACATACAAGTGATATCATACAGTATTTGTCTTTGCCTGACTTTATAATATTCTTATGCTTGTAGCAATTCCATATATCTTCTGTAACAAAGCACCACAAACTGGAAGGATTAAATAACAGAAATGTATTGTCTCACGGTTTGGGAGGTTAAAAGTCTGAAATCAAAGGTGTCAGCAGTGTTGGCTCCATCTGGCATTTTTGAGGGAAAGATCTTTCCAGGCCTCTCTCCTTGGCTTGTAGCTGGCTGCCTTCTCCCTGTCTCTTCATGTGATCTTCCCTCTAAGTGTTTCTATCACTGTCTCCGTATTCCACTGCCATCTTTTGCAGGAACATCAATCATATCAGATTAAGGCCCACACTAAAGACCTCATTTTAACTTGATCACCTATGTAAAGACTATCCCCAAATAAATTCACATTCTGAGACACTTGGGGGTTAGGACTCTAACATACCACTTTTTGTTGGACAAATTCCTACTCAAGTATATATTTCCCCTTTGGCTTCCACTGCCTTATATCCTAACCAAAGCATAAAGCAATAACTTAATATTTTGAGATGAGAAAGCTCAAATTAAAAGAAGTAATATATGTTTTCTGGAAGGAAGGTGAGGCAATTGTATGAAGGAGTAGGTGAAACAAGTCTGTGAAAATGGAATTAAATAATTTTGTTATTAATCTTTTTCATTTATAACTGTTTTTCCTTTAAAAATCAGAATAGCAAAGAGAGAAGGCTCCTGTCATCCTTTTTCCCTTCAGTATTTATAAAGAAAAAAGTTCATTTTTTAGCATAATCCACAAGAAGCAAACAGCTTTAGAAACATAAGGAAAAATTTATTTTCCTTTTACTATATCATATAAGCATTGTAAAACAAAGCAGATATTTCATCTTTTTATTTCCATTTAGTATACAAAAAGCTATATTTCAGACTGAACAAAATAGTCATTTCCAATTTGTATGGTAAATTATGAGTCGTATAAAGAACCATTTCTGGGAAAGATGATAAACTGCTCTTCTGTGCAACTCAGGTAGAAAAGTACTTTTGCTCATTCCAACAGAAGTAGGAAAAATACTGTTACAATTATTCAAAGAAATTGTAGTTATATAAGGAGAAATTAGACTTTCTAATAAATGCTTAACCACATATTTTTCTCCTTTAACTTCTCTCAACACTTTGACTTTCATATATACCTTAGATTTATGATGTAATTGTTGAGACAAATAAGAAAATATTCTTATCTGCACATAGCATTTTCCTCAACTAACAAATGCCTCTACAACAATTCCAGCTGAAGCAACCAAAATTCCACAACTTATGATTGAATATCAATGTTACTCTTTTAAATATTTATTGTTAAATTATGTTTGAGCACTTACTATGTGTAAAACTCCATGAAATTAAAGGGTGCAAACATATTGCTGGTGGGAATGCAAAATGGTACATCCACTTTGGAAGACAAGTTTGGTGGTTTCTCATCAAAGCTAAACATACACTTATCATATTATCCTATAATTTCCCTCTTTGATAAAAAACCAAAGGAGCTGAAAACTTATCTCTACACAAAAACTTGCATATGAATGTCAACAGTAGCTTTATCTATAATTTTCAAAACTTGAACCTACCAAGATATCCTTCGTTAGGTGAATGGATAAATATCTGAGGCTCATCCAGGCAACAGAGTATTATTCAGTGCTAAAAATAACTCAGTTGTCAAACCAGGAAAAGACAAGGAGAAACCTTAAATGCATATTATTAAGTGAAAAAAGGCAATCTAAGAAGGTTACTATACTGTAGGATTCCAATTACATAGCATTCTGGAAAAGCAAAACTATGGGCAAGATAAAGTTCAGTGATTTCCAGGGGCGAGAAGAAGATAGTTGGAGGGAGAGAGGAATAAGCAGAACACAGGGGATTTTTAGGGCAGTGAAAATACTGTAAATGATATTATAATGATGAAAATATGCCATAATTTTTCGAAGCACAGTGAATGTACAATACCAAGAGTGAGCCCTTATGGACTTTGGGTGATTGTGATATGTTGACATAAGTTCATCCTTGGTTTTTAAAAAAAGGTACCAATAGATACATGTATATGTATAACTGAAAATAAATAAGTTTTAAAAAAGAAAAAATATATATAGAAGTTCCATTTGAGGAGTGATGTTAATAATCGGGAAAGCTAAGTTGTGTCACAGCGGGGGGTTAGGGGTACATGGGAAATCTTAGCACTCTCCTTTATTGTAAACCTACAACAGCTCTGAAAAATGAAGTCCTACAAAAAAGAAAAAAAAAATAGACACACGAGAAAATTAGTTGAAGGGCTTTGGAAGTTTTACCCTGGAGAAGAAAAATTAACCTATCTTTGTAAAATTAAGAGCTTTATGTCGATTAGGCAGCTAGTTTTTTTCTTTATAGACCCTGAAGAGAGAAATGACAAGTCAGTAGACTTGTTTCCGTAATGTAGTGTTATCACACTCACCTCACAAGTAAGTAGACTTCAACTTGATATAAAAAGGTGTTTTTTAAGTTTTAAATCTATCAGCTACATGAGAGCAGTATCTATGTATATCTTGTTCATCTTTGTATGATCAGTGCCTACAAGATGCCTGGTATGTGAAAAGTGCTCAGTGATTGAGGAGTCAGTAAGTTCCTTGTATCTAGGGTCAAAAGTATAGCTTATACGACCCCTAGCAGAGGTTGTACATTGGGTTGATATGGGATAGAGCAACTGTTTTCATATTTTTATTTTTTGCTTTCTTTTTAGTAGCTGAATCCTTTTGTTTTTGTAAAAATTATTATGTAGAAATGCAACATATAAAACAGACAAAATCAGAGAAACTTTGTTGAATTGGCTGGCAGGAACCTAGATCTGCAACTGCCAAACCACCCACTTTGTCCCTGTACCATCTCCACGAAACAAAACTTGTTAGGGGTTTAAAATTCTGAGATTCTATGAATTCCCAATATCAGTTCCAGAGGAATATAACCTTTCTTCATACATAAACTGAAATGATATTAACTTATTATTGATTTTGCTTTCATATCTAAAATTTCATGATTAAATAAATTATTTAAAATACACTAAATGTGAGATATCAGATAAGAAGCGGAAAAGCAGAAAGGAGACAATGTTTAATGAGCTCTTACAAAATGTCAGACTTCATACTAGGTTCATTATGTTTAATAGATTTAAGTTCAGGAAAAATTACTTCTGCATAGGCTGACAGAGAAGACTTCACAGAGGAGGAAGAATTTGAATTAAACCTAGAAAGGTTTAACCTAGATAGGAGAAAAGATAGAATGAAGGAAGGAAGCTTAATTTTCTTTGATTTTTAGACATAGACATATGTCTATGTTGTAGACATAGAAAACAGAACTATAATAAAGTTACTTTGTGAAGAAATTCCAAAAGCTCCATGCCATTACATTATAAATATTTAGAATCATGCTATGAGTATCAAGAAAAAATATTAAACCCAAATCCCTGATCACTAGCAATGGGGCAAATTGTTACCATGCATTCCAGATATGGTTCATGAAGAATGCACATCTCTTAACCCACAACTTGAATCTAATCATGAGGAAATAGTTACAAACCCAAAATGAAAGATATTCAGCAACATAACTGACCTGCGCATTTCACAGGTGTCACAGACTGAAGTACTGTTCCAGATAGAAAGAAACTAAAAAGACATGACACCCAAATGAAACACAAGATCCTGGGTTTTGTTTTGCTAAAATGATACTCTTAGACCAACTGGAAAAATCTGAATAAATGCTGTATATTAAACAATTATGATAGTAAGTAAGTAAGTGTAATCACTCAGTCGTGTCCGACTCTTTGCGACCCCATGGACTATAGGCCACCAGGCTCCTCTGTCCATGGGATTCTCCAGGCAACAATATTGGAGTGGGTTGCCATTTCCTTCTCCAGGGGATCTTCCCAACCCAGGGATCGAACCTGGGTCTTCCACATCACAGGCAGATGCTTTACCCTCTGAGCCACAGGGAAGCCATGATATATCAATATTATTTGTCATTTGTCTAATTTTGATAATTGCACTTGAGTTATGTAAGCAAATGTTTTTAGAATAGACACACTGAAGAATTTACGGATAAGGAGGAATCATGTTTCCATCTTACCCTCAAATGGTTTAGAAGAAAACTTACACACACACAGAAAAAGACATATAAAGCAAATGTGGTAAAATGTTATTATGTGGGAAAACTTGGGGAAGTATATATAGGGACTGTTTCTACTATTCTTGCAGCTTTTCTGTAGGGTCTGAAATTATATCAAAATAAAAATGTTAAAAGAAGAAAGCAAGGAGAAAATTTAAGCAATATTTCTAAGAAAGGAAAATTAACATGCTACAGGAATGGTATGATTCACATCAAGAAAGAAAGTTCTTTGCTCAGGAAAATTATTTATATGCCCCTTGGTATCAAATTTGTATTTCTCATGGGAGACTTTGGAAGAAAACAGTATAGTAGAGAGACAGCTGGATTATTCTGCATAATGAAGCAAAAGAAATCTTACTAACTTCAGACAAACTGGGGGTGGGATTCAGGAGTAAAGAGAAATCGGCAATAGGGAAGGAAAAACACAAGAAGTTTTAAATTGAGATAGCCATCAAGAAATTTCTAGAGGGGAAGTAGCTGATGAAATTGTTGGACAGCAAGCCTAATACTAAATTTTATTTTTATACTATGCTGCACTCTGATTTTCCTCACCATCCCCAAATATTTAATAAAAATCTGCTACATATTTATAACACTTTCATTTAAAACACTTTGATTGAAATAGAAATGAAGGTCATATACATGGGACATAGAGGTCTGAGAAGACAGCAACATTAGGAAGAGAAATGCAGAGAAGAGACTGAAAATTCAGTGGACTTGCAAAATTACAGAAAAAGGTAACCAGAGCTATATAAAACTTGAAAAATCCTTGAGTTGGTGGGAAGGGAAGAATTCTGAGTTTCTCAAAACATCCTTGTGACTACAGGAGATTCAATCACTCCTTTTAAGTATTATAGGACAAGTTGACGCAGGAAGGTTAGAGAACTTGGGAATGTAAGGGAATGTAAGATGGCATATACTTTTGTTACACTGGCATAAATAAATATTAAATAATATTTATATTAAATAAATATTATATAATATTAAATATTTATATTAAATAAATATTAAATAATATTTATATTAAATAATATGATCAATTAAAAGTTATTTTTTATACTAAGTTATGATCCCATAATTGCACTTCAGGGCATCTATTAATATCTATGGTAACCTGCCTCTAAAATGGCTTCCAGTGAATCTCATCTTATGATGTTGATGTCTTCCCGCATTAAACAGAGTGATTTGTGTGATAAATGAGATATTGAAGAAATTATGGAGCATGACTTCTGAGGTTAGGTCATAAGAAACACTGTGGCTTCTGCCTTACTTCCTCTTAGGTCACTTGTCCTGCCTAAGCCAGTTTTCACATTGTGAAGGCACTCAAGCAGCCCATGAAAAGTCCCACTAGTGAAGAACAAGGCCTTTTGTCAACAGCCAAGATCAACTTGCCAGTGATGAGAGTGAGTCACCTTGGAAGCAAATCCACCAGCCCTAGTTAAGCCTTCAGATTACTGCAGCTCCAGCTGACAACTTAACTATAATCATTTAGAGACCTTGAGACAAAACCAGCCAGCTAAGGTGCTCCCAAACTCCTAACCACAAAAGCTATGAGACAGTAAATATTTTTAACTATTTTAATACATCAAATTTGGTGATAATATGTTATGCAGCAAAAGATAATTAATACATTCTCCTAAAGTAATCATCAGGAAGGTTATGACATTCATTGTGAGTAGGTTCAGTACAGTATTTAATTGATCTCATTCATAATAGACAAAAATTGAAATAACCTAAGTGTCTAACCTAACTATAAATGAATTTTTAATGAATTTTTTATATAGTAATATCATAATTAAAGTGAAAACTTACTAGATTTTTTCTATTGAGACACTGTATACTTTGTAGACATTAAAATTAATATTTTGAAAACAATATTCTTGAAGAATATTAAATAACAGTCAATGTACTGTTATGTGTAATAAGTAGCATATAAGACTATATATTTTAGTATTATCACACATTTTGTAAATATATTTTTATTTACCTACAAAATATACTTATAATTATACATATATTATAAAATGGAAGTCAAATACATACATATGTAAAAGAGAAACACTGACACACAGTACAACAAATGTTAACAGTAGTTATCTTTGGATGGGGTAGGAATTATTTTGGTAATTGCCTTCTTTAATTGTTCTCTGTGTGTGTGTGTGTGTGTGTGTGTGTGTGTGTGTGTGTGTATGTGTGCTGTCATGTCCAACTCTTTGTGATCCCCTGGACTATAGCCCTCCAGGGATCCATGGGATCTGTCCATGGGATTTCCCAGGCAAGAATACTGGAATGGCTTGCCATTTCCTTCTCCAGAAGACTTCCCAACCCAGAGATGGAACATGCATCACTTGTGTCTTCTGCACTGGCAGGCAGATTCTTTACCAGGGTGCCACCTGTTACACTAAATGTATGCATTACTTTTATCATCTTACTTTTTAAAAATAATAAGAGAATATTTGCCACCGCACAAAGCATGGGAACAAAGAGTGGTGTAAAGTAGTGCCTGCTCATAGAACTTGATTACTGGGAAAGCCATCTAGTTCAACATCCTCATTAGAGACACAGGAGAATTGGGTGATTACCTTGAAGTTCACCTAGTTGGTAATGGCAAAACTTGAAGGGACATTCAAGTCTCCCAGTTTCTGATCCAATATTTTCTTTATTATCCTATGTTACTGCCAAGAAATCAAAGACAATGGCACCACATGACCTCAGATAGGAAGAGGGCAAACTTGAGAAAAATGGTCAAAATAAAATTAATGGCCAAACAACTCTGAGCAGACATCATGGCAAAAGGAAAACTATGTTCTAGGAAATTAGGCACCAGTGTCCACTGCTCAAATAAATCAATATTTAAGGACTTTTATAGAGCCACCACTTTTATAGTAAACCTTAGTTAGAAAGGATGTCCGTCTAGACCCAGTAGGGCTTTGACCTGAACTGACTCATAGCTAACCTATTTATAGGGAAAGTTAAAGGGTAAATGCTATTTCATCACCTGATGAACAGGAACTTCACTTAATGCAGTTGCCTGAGCCAGTCTTACCACATCAGAGCAACTTGTATATACTTTCTCTCTCTACCTCCTTACTTATGCTGCCATACAGAACATTATACTGGTAGCTAGCCACAGCACAGATATTTATAAGTCCTTTGGAAGGATCTAAATGGAGAATGAAAGAGCCTCTCATATGAAGGAAAAAAATCAACAGCTAGTTCTAACTCGTTAGTAATTTGGGCTTTATTTGTGTTTGGGGGAAATAGAGAGTTTGAGAAAACTCATAGAAACTATAAAAACTTTCTGAAAACATTGAGAGAATTATTAAGTTTGTATGTACTCTGTTGCTTCCAGCTCTAAAAAAATTATCCAGGAATAAGCAGACAAAACCACTTACATTTCTTCTATATGATTGTTGTCTCTTGCATGGTAAAATGTTTAATCATCAGAAATAATAAAACTTCCACATGAAAACTTTTCAGATCCCTTATACATCATAATGAGGAATTAATATTAAAACGTACATGTAGCTACAGAATTTCCAAAGAATTCTCAATCTCTGGCCCATGATAAAGTGTGGGATGAATGGTTTTTTTGAGGAAATACGAAGTAACATGTAATTACTTGAGAAATCTCAAAAGAATTAGGTCATCACTAAGAACTATTGCTTGGCTATTTAATCCTAATATGACTTTTGTTCTGGTGTTGAATAAAAACATAACTAATCTATTTCTACTCCAGGAAGAGTATTTCTTCATCCAGGAGCCAACTAATGAAAAGACTGTTGTTTCAAGTAAATAGGAATGTTTCCAGAGATTTTTGAGTAAAGGATAAGAGTGATCCTAAAGGAAAAGAGAAATTTGGTTTTCAAATCACCTGCTTGGTGAGTTTCTACTAGCTTAGGAAACGAGACTGAGAGAATTCCTATACGATTCGTCAAGGATTTCATGGGTGGCATAACACCAGTAATCTCACCCTATCTGCCCCCAAGTTAATACAAAATGGGAGATGACCTCATAGATCACTGAGCACATGACCAATTAGCACACAGGTGGGCCCTCTTTCTAATAAATCTGTGTGTGTGTGTGTGTGTACTTTGTATATATAAATAGTCATAAATAAATTATTAAAGCTCACTTTAAAAGTTTATTTCATCCCTATAGATTTTTTCACTCTATGCAAATATATATATATGTTTAAATTTTTTAAAAAACCATATTTTCAAAACATGTCTTTAATACCACCTGGCATTCTCTGCCCAGTTGTAGAATTAAGTGACCATATTGTTGGGGCTTTCCTGGTGGCTCAGTGGTAAAAAATCTACCTGTTAATGCAGCAGACACTGGTTCAATCCCTGAGTCAGGAAGATCCTCTGGAGAAGGACATGGTAACCCACTCCAGTATTCTTGCCTGGGAAGTCCTAGAGACAGAGAAGCTTGGTGGGCTACAATCTATGGGGCTGCAAAAAAAGTTGGACACAACTTAGCAGCTAAACAACAACTTTTTGCTAAAGTACCTTCCAAGGGTGTGGATAAGCCTTAGACTGGGGAATCGGAGGATCTCAGATAACTGAGGTTGCTTTTATATATATACAGAAGTATCAGCTCTGCCTCCAGGAACCAGAAACATGGCCCACCCTGCTTTACCCTGGAGCCTCCAACAGAGCTCTCTTGGTTTGACAAGGCTCTGATGTCCAGCAGCAACCATACATGAGTCAGTTTCCAAAATCTTACTTGGCTGAACAGGCAGAAAAGGCAGACAGAACTCAGATCATTCCAACCCCATCTTGGCCCAATAGAGACTTGTTTGAGGTGTATACAATTGAGAAACCTCTTATTGATGTCTTTTAAGGGAAGATTTTTGTCTGTATGAGGTGGTTGAGGTGTGGTCTTGCCTTAAGGTAGAAACGAAATCTTGCAAAATCATCAGTTTGAGGTTTACAACAGTGCCAAGTCAATCCTCTCTTTCAATGTTCTATGTGTTTCATTGCTTCCTTCTGAACTGTGGTAGATAAATTTACCACCCAGTTTCTAGATGCTGCTTGGAGATTATCTTTTTCCTTTACTACTATCCACTGTCCTAGATTCTGACCTTGAGCCCCCTGTATGCAAATATCTTTTATATAAATCTGCACTGAGTGAGTTTCCTGGTGGTGCAGTGGTCAGTCCCCAGGGCTTTCACTGCCAAGTGCCCAGATTCAGAATCTAGCTGGGGAACTAAGATCCTGCAAGCCATACAGTGCAGCCAAAACAAAAACAAAAATATAAACTTGCACTAACAGTCTCCTCCTCTGTTAATCGCTTCTCTGGGGAATGTCACTGCTTCTCCATTACCTTCATGTGCTGAGTTTTAAGTTGCTTTCCATCGGTTTCAATATTTTCCATCAAATTACTATGAGGCGCCTATCTGAATTTCCTGACCTAATACTTACTTAGGAAAGGGTATCTTAAATTTTTTAATTTTAATTCAAGAGTGTGAGAGGATGATAGTAAGTGTTCATTCAAACTCCAAAGATCTTCCAAGAAGACCAAATAAGAAAATGCATAAGCAATTAGATTATAAAATAATAATAGAAAGAAAGCTTAGTATCATATATTATAATACATAAAAAAGCTGAGATGTTATGTATTATAATAAATATAATATTATAAAATATTACTAATATGCTGAGATCTTATGTATATTTGTCTGTACTGGCTGCATAAACCAGCTTCACATGTGGTCTGAATGTCATCATTTTTCTTCACACTGTTCTCTCTAACTGGAATTTTCTCCCTTCCTAAATTTGATTATATTCCAGCCAGCCTAAATCCACCAAACCTCACATGGTCCAACGTTCAATGCCTGTGTGGCCTTGGACAGGTAACTTGAGCAAGAAACATTTATTGATGATCTTCTAGGCTGTATATTAGAGTTCAGAGTGAGAAATTGATATGCAGAAGGTAATACCATAAGTGGCAGACTAGAATAGAACTCATATCTCCTGCCTTAGAAACCAGCCACCATTCACTGCCCTATCCTGCTTTCTCTAAGTTTACATCAAGGAATTCAAAGATTATAGACAGACCAACAGTTTTACACTATTTGTTAATGTATCCATAGTTTGCTCTCAGATTTTAGTGGGGATAGCAAAGGTTTTTCCACTAATGAAAAGCCTCAGATACTAAGCTGTTACAAGAAGCAAGTATCTTACATTTTAATAATCATATTACACATTAAAATATTGTTTAAGTTCTACTTCATTTGAAAAATTTTCTAATTCCTTTATTTTTTCTGAATATAAAATTAATGTCCGTCTCCTTTAGATAATTACTTGTCTGCATTTCCAAACCTGTGTGATCAATATTTTCATATATCACTTGATACTCCCATAAGTATAATACCTATTTCACTACATTCTTAACAGCAGTCAGTATCAGTAACAATTCAGTTGCTCAGTTGTGTCCGACACTTTTTCACTCTCTTCTTTCACTTTCATCAGGAAGCTCTTTAGTTCTTCTGCACTTTCTGACAAAGGATGGTGTCATCTGCATATCTGAGGTTATTGGTATTTCTCCCAGCAACCTTGATTCCAGCTTGTGCTTCCTCCAGCCCAGCATTGCTCGTGATGTACTCTGCAGAGAAGTTAAATAAGCAGGCTGACAATATACAGCCTTGATGTACTCCTTTCCCTATTTGAAACTAGTCCATTATTCCATGTCCACTTCTAACTGTTGCTACCTGACCTGCATCCAGATTTCTCAAGAGGCAGATCAGGTGGTATGGCATTCCCATCTCTTTCAGAATTTTCCACAGTTTATTGTGATTCACACAGTCAAAAGCTTTGGCATAATCAATAAAGCAGAAGTAGATGTTTTTCTGGAACTCTCTTGCTTTTTCCATGATCCAACAGATCTTGGCAACTTAATCTCTGATATCTCTGTCTTTTCTAAATCCAACTTGAACATCTGGAAGTTCACAGTTCACATATTGCTGAAGCCTGGCTTGGAGAATTTTGAGCGTTTGCTAGCATGTGAGATGAGTGCAATTGTGTGGTAGTTAGAGCAATCTTTGGCATTGCCTTTCTTTGGGATTGGAATGAAAATGGACCTTTTCCAGTCCTGTGGCCACTGCTGAGTTTTCCAAATTTGCTGGCATATTGAGTGCAGCACTTTCACAGCATCATCTTTCAGGATTTGAAATAGCTCCACTGGAATTCCATCACCTCCACTAGCTTTGTCCACAGTGAGGCTTCCTAAAGCCTTGACTTCGCATTCCAGGATGTCTGGCTCTAGGTTGGTGATCACACCATCGTGGTTATCTGATTCATGATCTTTTTTGTACAGCTCTGTGTATTCTTTCTACTTCTTCTTAATATCTTCTGCTTCTATCAGGTCCATACCATTTCTGTCATTTATTGTGCCCATCGTTGCACAAAAATTTCCCTTGGTATCTCTAATTTTCTTGAAGAGATCCCTAGTTTTTCCAATTATATTTTCCTCTATTTTTTTGCACTGATCACTGAGGAAGGCTTTCTTATCTCTCCTTGCTATTCCCTGGAACTCTGCATTCAAATGGGTGTATCTTTCCATTTCTCCTTTGCCTTTCACTTCTCTTCTCTTCAAAGCTATTTGTAAGGCCTCCTCAGACAACCATTTTGCCTTTTTGCATTTCTTTTTCTTGGGGATGGTCTTGATCCCTGTCTCCTGTACAATGTCACGAACCTCCATCTGAAATGCTGGGCTAGATGAAGCACAAGCTGAAACCAAGAGAGCTGGGAGAAATATCAAAAACCTCAGATATGCAGATGACACCACCCTTATAGCAGAAAGCAAAGAGGAACTAAAGAGCCTCTTGGTGAAAGCAAAAGAGGAGAGTGAAAAAGCTGACTTAAAACTCAACATTAAAAAAAATAAAGATCATGGCATCTGGTCTCATCACTTCATGGCAAATAGATGGGGAAACAGTGTCAGACTTTATTTTGGGGGGCTCCAAAATCACTGTAGATGGTGATTGCAGCCATGAAATTAAAAGACACTTTCTCCTTGGAAGGAAAGTTATGACCAACCTAGATAACATATTAAAAAGCAGAGAGATTACTTTGCCAACAAAGGTCCATCTAGTCAAAGCCATGGTTTTTCTAGTGGTCATGTACGGATGTAAGAGTTGGACTGTAAAGAAAGCTGAGCACTGAAGAATTGATGCTTTTGAACTGTGGTGTTGGAGAAGACTCTTGAGAGTCCCTTGGACTGCAAGGAAATCCAACCTGTCCATTCTATAGGAGATCAGTCCTGAGTGTTCTTTGGAAGGACTGATGCTAAAGCTGAAACTCTAATACTTTGGCCACCTCATGTGAAGAGTTGACTCATTGGAAAAGACTCTGATGCTGGGAAGGATTGGGGGCAGGAGGAGAAGGGGACGACAGCAGATGAGATGGCTGGATGGCATCACTGACTTGATGGACGTGAGTCTGAGTGAACTCCGGGAGTTGGTGATGGACAGGGAGGCCTGGAGTGCTGTGATTCATGGGGTCGCAGGGAGCTGAGAAACTGAACTGAACTGATTGTGATCAAAACATTATGGTACTAGCACCAAAAAAAAAGAAAAAAAAAAGGAAAAAAAAGACACGTAGATCAGTGGAAAAGAATAGAAATAAACCCATAGTTATGTGGTCAATTAAATCTATGACAAAGGTGGCAATAATATACAATAGAGAAAAGAGAACTTCTTTAATAAGTGGTGTTGGGATGCCACTGGAAAGTTACATGCAAAGGAATCAACTTGGAGTACTTTCTCATAACATATACAAAAATAAACTCAAGAGATTAAAGACTTACATGTAAAACCTGAAACCATGAAATGTCTAGAGGAAATTATGGGCACTGATTGGTCTTAGCAATATTTTTTTTATATATATCTCCTCAGACAAGGGCAACAAAAGCAAAAATAAATGGGACTACATCAAATTAAACATATTTTCATAGGGAAGGAAACCATCAAAATAATGAAAAGATAGCCTACTGAATGAAAGAAATTTGCAAACAATATATCAGATAAGGTATTAATATCCAGGATATACAAAGAATCCACATAAATCAACATCAGAAACTCCAAATAATCCAACTGAAAAATGAGCACAGGATCTGAATACAGAAATTTTTAGAGAAGACATATACACAGCCAACACACACATGAAAAGTTGTTCAGCATCACTATTCACCTGAGAAATGCTCTTCAACACCCAATAAGATATATATATATATATATAAACGGAATATTGAAGTGAAGTGAAGTCGCTCAGTCATGTCTGACTCTTTGCCACCCCACGGACTGTAGCCTACCAGGCTTCTTTGTCCATGGGATTTTCCAGGCAATAGTACTGAAGTGGATTGCCATTTCCTTTTCTAGGGGATCATCCCGACCCAGGGATCAAACCCGGGTCTCCCTCATTCCAGGCAGACACTTAAACCTCTGAGCCACCAGGGAAGCCCACACCGCATAAGGAATACAGTTAATAATATAATCATTTTATATGGGGATAGATGATAACTAGGTTGATGCTAATTGTGTAATGTATACAAATGTGAAATCACTATGTAATACACCTGAAACTAATATAATATTGTAAATCAACTATATTTCAATTTTTAAAAACAGAGGAATTAACTTAGTTAAAAGTGAAAGGAAGGAAGGAAGGAAGTCCCTGCCACATGGAAGCTTAATGTCTGCTCACACTAGATGCAACTCATCACATGGAATCAGTGCCCTGGATTAGATAGTCACTTAGATCTACAGGCAGGAAATGCCACATGATTTTTCAGCTCTAGAATTTTTTAGTTAACCAGTAGAGAATACAGCATTCAGTTAATGTCTAAAATCACAGGAAAGCCAAAGACATAGCTATAATGTCATGGATCTGAAGCCTGTTGATGGAGGTATTTACCAAAACACTCTCTCAAACGCATATTTAATGAGATCCAGCATGAAATCAAGATGCCATTTCAAAGGAGAACTAGCAATGATGGGAGCCTAGTGACATTTAAAGAACATGGAGACTGATAGCTAATAAGAAAGCAGTTTGGAGGAGATGATGAGAAATGGAGCCAGGAGACAGTTCTGAGTGGAAAAGCAGGTGGACATAGAGCTTTTTTATCTGGCTCTTGGGAGGCTGGGCATGTTAAAAAAGGGCAGCTGGTGGAATAAACATTAGCCCAAGAGATCAGGCATCCACAAAAGCAAGGAGCAGTTCCAGATGCTAACTCATAGTCTTCATAGAGTTAAGGACACTCTGTTTTCTTTTTCCAAGCAGTCCAAACCTACTAATCTGGAATCCTGGAAAAAAGGGTGAGGAAATATTTCCAGTGTCAAATTGCAATCTAAAGAAGAAAAGGTCAGTCAAAATGACCAGAAGGGGACAAGAGTGCCATGGGCACTAGTCCTAAATAGGGTTTCCCTATGTGTCTGTAAAGGTTAGGGTCAAATATTTTTTCCCAGAAATTGATATTTCAGGTTTATTTACTTGGTCCACAAAACTAGCTAAGGCTACTGAGGTCATCATCATCTTGTTCTGGAGACAGAAGTCTGCTTTCTTAGTTCTAAATAATGGGAAATGACATCTCCTTCCATGCAGAGCATGGTTTCTTATTTCCTGTTGGTGGACTGGGCAAGTGTAGAGTAGGTGCAATGTCTTCATAGACCAAGAACTCTGTCTTCTCTGCGAGCTGACCAACAATTAGAGAAAGTTGTCCAATCTCTTTCTTCATACAAGTGAAGCTGAAGTACTAATATCCACCCAGATAGAAAGTTTCCTAAGCAGTTAGTGCAGACTGGAGGAACAGAGCCCCTTCCTTGCCAGCAGTGGTGGAGTGTGGAGCCAGGGAAAATTATTAGATTAGAAGTGGAATTTAAAGGGAAGCAGGTCAGAATAAAAGTTTATAACTTAATCATGTAATCAAACAGGTCTATAGAAGAGGATAGGAGGCATGATAAAAAGTCAACCAATACAGTATTGTAAAGTAAAATAAAAAAAAGAGAGAGCATAGAGCACCAGGAAGCTGAAGCAGGCAGACCTGAAGGCATTTCCTATCCATGAATGAATATAGCCAAGGTAGGCCTTTCTGTGGGCTTCCCTGGGGGCTCAGTGGTAAAGAATCCACCTGCCAGTGTAGGAGATGTGGGTTTGATCCCTGGTTCCAGAAGATTCCCTGGAGAAGAAAATGGCAACCCCCTCCAGTATTCTTGCCTGGAGAATTCCCATGGACAGAGGAACCTGGCAGGCTACAGTCCACAGGGTCACAAGAGTCACACACAACTTAGCAACTAAACCACCACCACCACCACCACTAGTATGCTTGCCTGAAGAACCCCATGGACAAAGGAACCTGGCGGGCTATGGTCCATGGGGTTGCCCAGAGTCAGACATGACTTAGGACCTGAACAACAACAACAAGCCCTTTCTATAAAATTCAAAACCAGGGTCGTGGATGAGGAAAGGGCCAGAGGGAAGCAGATCCCACCTTTCCATGACTAGGACAACATTCACCCTCTTGAGGTGAAAGCTGACTTTTCCCAATTTTAATTATTTAAGACTGTATTTACTTCTGCTGCTGCTGCTGCTAAGTCGCTTCAGTCGTGTCCAACTCTGTGCGACCCCACAGATGGCAGCCCACCAGGCTGCACCATCCCTGGGATTCTTCAGGCAAGAACACTGGAGTGGCCATTTCCTTCTATTCTTTCTTAAATCTGGTTTTATCTCTATGAAAATTAATCCTAGAAAATGAGCACACGGTCTACATAAGCCTAGAGACCATCTCAGATTCTGCAAACTGAAGGCAGTTTGTAGACAATCCCTTGAATCAGAGAAAGTATAGTCAGGAAATATTTCAGGTCTGACTTTCACTATTTATAACATTCCAATTCTCATAGCATTAAACTTGGGGAAGAATGTTGTACTCCCACTACAGCATGAAAGTTACACCTCTTTGGTCAAGAGATGGCTATGTAGTATTCACATTCAGAACAAATTTGGTATCCCAGACACAGAGCTGGAGTGGTTTCTAATTTAAAATTAGATGTTGAGGAAAATAAATCTGGATACTATAAAAAAAAATTATACCTGTATCAGACTAAGAGGGATTTTTTAAACAATTGTCAAGCCAACACATCATATTGCCAAACCCATAAACTCCTTCAAGTAACAGATGGAATTTATATCACAGACTCTCAAATCTCATGGGGAGGGATTTTTGAGTCCAATTAACCCCTTGCAACATTCTTTAATCTGAAGGGATATGCTCAAATTGTCCAAAAATATTTTGTCTAGACTTATCCACTGCAGAATTTTCTATGGTACTTTCCCTGGACAGGGCAACATGAATTTAAGGCAGTGGGCAGGGGCTGATGATATCTTTTCAGAATATAGGTACTTTTTTCACATATTCTCAAGAATATCTCCCTAACAATTATGCTGCTGCTGCTGCTAAGTTGCTTCAGTCATGTCCGACTCTGTGCGACTCCATAGACGGCAGCCCACCAGGCTCCCCCATCCCTGGGATTCTCCAGGCAAGAACACTGGAGTGGGTTGCCATTTCCTTCTCCAATGCATTAAAGTGAAAAGTGAAAGTGAAGTTGCTCAGTCGTGTTCGACTCTTAGTGACCCCATGGACTGCAGCCTACCAGCCTCCTCCGCCCATGGGATTTTTCAGGCAAGAGTATATAAGGCAGGTATTCCACCTCAGCTAGATCTGCCTTTCAGTCTTGCTAAGATTTCTAATGTAAGTGCCAAGCCCCAAATTAAAAGAAAATACAAAAATTTGTCAGTATGTGCTGAGCTACTACCAACAATTTCCAAAGATGGCAAAAGCTGCAGACTTAGAGAGTTTCATATAAAATATCATCAGTGCAATTTTTGTAGACATTTTCAACCAATTTTAGAAGAGCTTGGGAGTTTAAAAACAATCTACCCTCTGTATCACTTTATTCACATTTTGGATATTATCTCCTTCTTAAGTGGTTAACCTGGGTCAGTTACAAAGCAGTTCATTTAGCAACTTGGTTCTTAATGGTTTTAGGTTGCAGATTGCTGCAGTATTGTGAATATGGAATCAGGATCTCCTTGTCTGAAGGGCTCGACCTCAAGTGTCCAAGGTTCTGTGCCTGAAACCATGCGGATGTGGTTCTTTGCAAAGGGAGATAATAGGGGAAAACAGGCACCCCTCAAAGGTCCATGGCAAGACTCCAGTCCCCCACCCAGGACCAGATTTGTCTACAAGCAGAAGCACTTAGTACAATGACATGCGAAAGAGAAGAGAAAAAGAAGACATTGCTCAACATTCAGAAAACGAAGATCATGGAATCTGGTCCCATCACTTCATGGCAAATAGATGGGGAAACAGTGGAAACAGTGTCAGACTTTTTTGGGGGGGCTCCAAAATCACTGCAGATGGTGATTGGAGCCATGAAATTAAAAGACGCTTACTTCTTGGAAGGAAAGTTATAACCAACCTAGATAGCATATTCAAAAGCAGAGACATTACTTTGCCGACTAAGGTCCGTCTAGTCAAGGCTATGGTTTTTCCAGTAGTCATGTATGGATGTGAGAGTTGGACTGTGAAGAAGGCTGAGCACCAAAGAATTGATGCTTTTGAACTGTGGTGTTGGAGAAGACTCTTGAGAGTCCCTTGGACTGCAAGGAGATCCAACCAGTCCATTCTGAAGGAGATCAGTCCTGGGATTTCTTTGGAAGGAATGATGCTAAAGCTGAAACTCCAGTACTTTGGCCACCTCATGGGAAGAGTTGACTCATTGGAAAAGACTCTGATGCTGGGAAGGATTGAGGACAGGAGGAGAAGGGGACGACAGAGGATGAGATTGTTGGACGGCATCACTGACTTGATGGACCTGAGTTTGAGTGAACTCCGGGAGTTGGTGATGGACAGGGAGGCCTGGCATGCTGCAGTTCACGGGGTCACAGAGTCAGACACAATTGAGCAACTGAACTGAACTGAAGCAAGCAAGTAACCAAGTAGAAGGGAGAGAAATGAAAGAATAAGTAGCAAATTGAAAGGGGAGGAACCTGAAACTATCAACAACATTGTTAATAAGCTACATACCAATATAAAACGTTTTTGGTGTTAAATATAAATATATATTTATATATAAATGTATATAATGTATATATATAAATATATATAAAACGTTTTGGTGTTAAATATAAATATATATTTATATATAAATGTATATAATGTATATATATAAATGTATATAAATATTTAATTGTGTATATACATATAATTTATAAAAAAAAGAAAGGGGAGGAAAATGAAAGCAATTGACCTAGCAATTCATTGACCTTAGGATAGAAAGGAGTCAAATGGCAAAATTAAAAAAATAAAACAGAAAACTTAATAGACAAAAGTCTAGAAGGAAGTAACATGGAAATCTTATTTATGCTGGTAATTTTTTCAGTGTTTCCATCACCATTTTTAAAGGATTTTTCAATAGCTCCTGACAGTGACAGAGTTCTGTGTTCATTTCTTTGATAAACCTCTCTTATCTCCTCCCTCGACTAAGAAAGAATTTCCTCTAGGAATTGACAGTCGTAGCTGGACATGATCATTATTATTGTTACCATTAAAAGCAACCACTGACATCTATAAATGGCAGAGAAGGCAATGGCACCCCACTCCAGTACTCTGCCTGGAAAATCCCATGGATGGAGGAGCCTGGTAGGCTGCAGTCCATGGAGTCGCTAAGAGTCAGACACAACTGAGCTACTTCACTTTCACTTTTCACTTTCATGCATTGGAGAAGGAAATGGCAACCCACTCCAGTGTTCTTGCCTGGAGAATCCCAGGGATGGGGGAGCCTGGCGGGCTGCCTTCTATGGGGTCGCACAGAGTTGGACACGACTGAAGCGACTTAGCAGCAGCAGTAGCAAGCACACTTCACATGCATAATGTTTAGTCGTCATAGCAACCCTATAGCCCTATATCAGTATACTTATCCTTATTTTATAGAGGAAGAAACTGAGACTTAAAATGGCTAAGGGACTGACCAAAGGTGGTTCACTCAGACCTGCACCAACTTGGCTTCCTGCACTTTTTCTTCTGCACTATGTTACTGCTCTATAGGCAAAGCAAATTTTTGGAAATAGGTGATAAATGAAGTCAGGGGTCTCAGCAACTTTGAAATGAAAGTGAAAGTTGCTCATGGAATTCTCTAGGCTAGAATACTGGAGTGGGTAGCCTTTCCCTTCTCCAGGGGATCTCCCAAACCCAGGGATCAAACCCAGGTCTCCTGCAATGCAGGTGGATTCTTTACCAGCTGAGCCACAAGGGAAGCCCAAGAATACTGGGGTGGGTAGCCAATCTCTTCTCCAGTGGATCTTCCCAACCTAGGGATAGAACCGGGGTCTCCCTGCATTGCAGGTGGATTCTTTACCAACTGAGCTATGAGGGAAGCCCTTTACTAATTTAAAGCATCTTCACTACAAAGATACCTACCAAACATCTGTAGATAGTGTGGTGTAACACTTTTTATAAGGTTAGGTAAGTAAAATTAAGGCAAATAATTAAAAATGGTCTCATTTCAATTTTGTTTTAAAAACTTGATTGGAAGTAATCTGGAAGGAATTTCATTTAAGTGTAAATAGGAATAAATAAGAGTTGACACAGCATCGCAGTTAAAGAGTTAGACCTTGGACTTAGACTGGCAGTATCTCCCTGCCACCTCTCAGTAAAGTGACTTTGGACATGTAACTTAACCTATGCTTCAGTTTCCTCATCTCTACAACAAGGAGTATGATAGTTTCCATCATAATATCATCATGAGAGTTAAAAGAATTAATAGAAGTGAAGCACTTAAAACTGTACTGATTTCATAGTGACACCACAAAAGTGGTAGCTATTGAGATTATTTCTAGGCATTATATATGATTTTAATTTTCTTATTTGTGTGTTTTAAATTTCCAAATTTTAATGTGAGTGTTATTTTTTAAAAAAAGCTATAAAAATAAGTGAAAAGTAGATAGCAACAGACAATCCTACAGCTCACTTAACTGAAAGTTCTGTCCCTATTAACATTCAGAGCTCCTTTATAACACTCTTCATTTCTTTAGCTCCTTGGAAAATTTGTCTTACTGACAGGTAGGTGCCTTGTTTGCTGAAGGGAAAGCTATGTGAATTATAGCTAGCCCAAAGTCTTCCTGATGAAACTGGAGCAGATGTTTGAGAAAGTAGTCAAGGTATCCAGGCTCCCTTAAAGAGACAAGGTCCATCTTGAAATCATCAAGCAAAAGGAACAAACACCAATTTTCAGGTAACCTTGTGCAAATTAGATGTCAGGTAAATTAATCAAGTTTTCCTGATCCTGAGTCTTTCATTTATACAACCCTTAGCAACTTGCTTTGGGCTATTAGTCTCACCATAAATATTTACTTAAGGAAATGCAAAAGCATTTACCCCCAAAGTTAACAAAACTAGATTCACAAGAAACATGGCACACACTAGACAGCTGGGAACAGATACAGAAAGTAGGACTTCTTCCAACCAGATGCTTCTCAAAATATGTGGCAAACGGTATGAAGAGTACTGTAAGAATTTCAAGAACCATTCTTCCAGATAAAGAAAAGCTCAGAAGGAATATAGACAAAGAGCAGATGGTACACACAAGCTGTCTAAGATTTTGAAAGGAGAGATACTACAACTTGATAAACTAATGGCAGTTTACATACACTTTAGGCAGCATCCAGCCATATGTATTGTATTTCCATAGGCTGTTTCATATCCAACAGAAGCTCTGTTACCCTCTCAAATAGGGTTATCTTTCTTACCGCACATGTGTGTGTGCTAAGTAGCTTCAGTCATGTGTGACTCTTTGCAACTCCATGGACTATAGCCCACCAGGCTCCTCTGTCCATGGAATTCTCCAGGCAAGAATACTGGAGTAGGTTGTCATGAGTTTCTCCAGGGGACCTTCCAGACCCAGGGATTGAACCCATGTCTTTCAACTCTCCTGCATTGGCGCCACCTGGGAGGCCCCTTTCTGACTATACTGAGCTGGAAACACTGGATATAATCTTTTATCATTAAAAATTGTAATTCAGGATATACCCAAGTCATCAATAGCGAGAAATTGGATAATAATCATTCTGTAATTAGCAATATACATTGAGACCTCCATGGGATCTCACGGAGTCGAACACCCCTGAGCAACTAAGCACACAGGCATTGAAATCTTAAATTCTGTCCAATTCTCTTTATGGAATTTTTAAACTGCTCTTACTATAGTTGAAAATATGACAATATTCTTTGTGTTCATATGCTGAAATATGTTTTATGACTATTTACTACCCTTAGAGCACTCTGCTAATTACCATGAGGATACACAGAAGTTGGTACTAACCTTGCAGTAATGAAATGAAGCTTTATCAAAGCCAAATATCACAGTGTTCTAGAACCACTTTTTTCTATCACCTTTCCTGTAATTAAATATATGGAGAAGTATTAGCATGTAAAGCACAGCTTTTGTACATCTATCAGTTCGAAAATACACTGAAGAATTTATTTACAGGACAACAACGGAGAAACAGACACAGAGAATAGACTTATGGACACGGGGAGAGGGAAGGAGTGAGACGTATGGAAAAAGTAACATGAAAACTTACATTACCATATGCAAAATAGATATCCAACAGGAATTTGCTGTATGGCTCAGGAAACTCAAACAGGGGGCTCTATATCAACCTAGAAGGGTAGATGGAGAAGGAGAAGAGAGGGAGGTTCAAAAAGGAGGGGACATATATATACCTATGGCTGATTCATGTTGAAGTTTGACAGAAAACAACAAAATTCTGTAAAGCAATTATCCTTCAGTAAGAAAAAAAAATTAATTAAAAACTATATATTTCCTGAAGGACCCCCTAATGGGACAAGAATTTCAGAGTATAATTGGAATTAGCTTGCCATTAAATATGGTTTCAACTGGAATGCCATTTACGAGTTTGAAGAAAAATTCTACCTCTTGTGTACTGCTGTGAATTTTCTGCCTGTCAATTCCTTTTCGTTTATCTTGAAAATGTAACAAATATAATTAGAGTGAAAGAGGAAGATTACTCTGATTATTTCTCTAGTTTTCTAGCCATTCACAACCTATAGATAGACTAAAGGAATCTTAATGTAATATACATAGACCACTATGCTCTAAATGAGCATTTTCTACTTATTCTGCTGCATTGCTAAAAGTGGGAACATGCCAACACTAAGCAAACCTAATTATACAGATTCTCCAAATTTATCATGACTTCCATCCATTAGATTCTTGCAGATGGTCTGAGTCTCTTTTCACACCCATAGCAGTTACAGGGCTGCAGCCAACCTCTCTATCCAAGAGATATATTAAAATCTTCACCATTTGATTAGGACTTTCCACTCCAGAGATTAATCTGCTTGACAAATTACAGTGTCTCTCCTGCCAAAATGATATTTTCCTAATACAAATGTAACCTGCTGACAGAGTATGTCTCATCTTCTCCCTTCTCCATCAAACCCTACTACCTACCAGCAGATAATGTTCCCCTCTGACTGACAGCAAAAATAAATCCCTAAGTGAAGGGAGATGGAAAAATGAAATGTTCACATTGGAGGGCACGAGTTTCTCACTTCATATTCAAGAAACAATACCAAGGTCTCCTGTGGGTGTTAGGCTGTATGCTGAAAGCCAACTACTGTGTAGAAAAATGGGTTATCTTTTTGGTGTTTCATAAGAAATTTTTCATTGAGCTAATACCAGTTTCTTTCTCAATAGTCTTTGGAACCCAGAGACTAGACGTGAACTGAGTGATGCCACTTTGTTCTTGGAACTGCCCCCTAGCCATTCTGGCTATTATCCTGTCTCTGCTTTCTTGTACTGACAGAGACCACTTCCTGCCTGCCCACCCTGCTCCACCCCATGCATTTGGTTTCTGCACTCTCTTTGCTTCCACTCTACATAAAGCACTCTTTTGATACCAGTAGCCATTTTCCTGCCGAAATATACCTTCTGCCTTTACCTTGAGCTCCTTGCTGCATTTAGAACTCTCTTGGTCTCTTCTTGTTCTCTGATGGCCCTGTTTCTCTCTTCGTAGGTAACTGTTACTCATCATTCCTGCCCTTTTGTGTGTCTCAAGGGTCTGTCCTCTGCTCATCATATTTTTATACTCTTTTTATTCAGTGAGTTTATAAATGCTGCTGCTTCCATTGTCTCCTGAGAGGGTAATCACCTCTGGCTCACCAGATAATCCTTCTCCAGTTCTTATTTCCCATCAGCCCCTTCTCCATTTATAAATGGCCCTACGCATTTCCAGTGGACCACATTCTGTCAAACCTTTCCAACATGACCCATCCGTCTTGGGTGGCCCCACACAGCATGGCTTAGTTTTCACTGAGTTAGACAAGGCTGTGGTCCGTGTGATCAGATTGGCTAGTTGTCTATGATTGTGGTTTCTGTCTGTCTGCCCTCTGATGCCCTCTCTCAGTGCCTACCATCTAACTTGGGTTTCTCTTACCTTAGACGTGGGATATCTCTTCACGGCTGCTCCAGCAAAGTGCAGCCGCTGCTCCTTACCTTGGGCATGGGGTAGCTCCTCTCCACAGCACTTCTGGGCCATCGCAGCCACTGCGCAGACTGGGAGCTGACTGTAGCTCAGATCATGAACTCCTTATTGCCAATTCAGACTGAAATTGAAGAAAGTGGAGAAAACCACTAGACCATTCAGGTATCACCTAAATCAAATCCCTTATGATTATACAGTGGAAGTGAGAAATAGATTTAAGGGACTAGATCTGATAGATAGAGTGCCTGAAGAACTATGGACGGAGGTTTGTGACATTGTACAGGAGACAGGAATCAAGATCATCGCCAAGAAAAAAGAATGCAAAAAAGCAAAATGGCTGTCTGAGGAGGGCTTACAAATAGCTGTTAAAAGAAAGGAAGTGAAAAGGAAAGATATACCCATTTGAATGCAGAATTCTAAAGAATAGCATGGAAATAAGAAAGCCTTCCTCAGTGATCAATGTAAAGAAATAGAGGAAAACAATAGAATGGGAAAGACTAGAGATCTCTTCAAGAAAATTAGAGATACCAAGGGAACATGTCATGCAAAGATGGGCTCAATAAAGGACAGAAATGGTAGGGACCTAAGAGAAGCAGAAGTTATTAAAAAGAGGTGGCAAGAATACACAGAAGAACTGTACAAAAAAGATCTTCATGAACCAGATAATCACAATGGTGTGATCATTCACCTAGAGCCAGACATCCTGGAATGTGAAGTTGAGTGGGCCTTAGGAAGCATCACTATGAACAAAGCTAGTGGAGGTGATGGAATTCCAGTTGAGCTATTTCAAATCTTGAAGGATGATGCTGTGAAAGTGTTGCACTCAATATGCCAGCAAATTTGGAAAACAGCAGTGGCTATAGTGGTGGATTGGAAAGGTCAGTTTCATTCCAATCCCAAAGAAAGGAAATGCCAAAGAATGCTCAAACTACTGCACAATTGCACTCATCTCACACACTAGTAAAGTAACGCTCAAAATTCTCCAAGCCAGGCTTCAGCAATATGTGAACCGTGAACTTCCAGATGTTCAAGCTGGTTTTAGAAAAGGCAGAGGAACCAGAGGTCAAATTATCAATATCCACTGGATCATGGAAAAAGCAAGAGAGTTCCAGAAAAACATCTATTTCTGCTTTATTGGCTATGCCAAAGCTTTTGACTGTGTGAATCACAATAAACTGTGGAAAATTCTGAAAGAGATGGGAATACCAGACCACCTGACCTGACTCTTGAGAAATCTGTATGCAGGTCAGGAAGCAACACTTACAACTGCACGTAGAACAACAGACTCGTTCGAAATAGGAAAAGGAGTATGTCAAGGCTGTATATTGTCACCCTGCTTATTTAACTTCTATGCAGAGTACATCATGGGAAACACTGGACTGGAAGAAGCACAAGCTGGAATCAAGATTGCAGGGAGAAATATCAATAACCTCAGATATGCAGATGACACCACCCTTATGGCACCACCCTTCTTCACCTTTAGTGAAGAAGAACTAAAGAGTCTCTTGATGAAAGTGAAAGTGGAGAGTGAAAAAGTTGTCTTAAAGCTCAACATGCAGAAAACTAAGATCATGGTATCTGGTCCCATCATGTCATGGCAAATAGATGGGGAAACAGTGGCTGACTTTATTTTTTTTTTGGCTCCAAAATCAGTTCAGATGGTGATTGAAGCCATGAAATTAGAAGATGCTTACTCCTTGGAAGGAAAGTTATGACCAACCTAGATAGCATATTCAAAAGCAGAGACATTACTTTGTCAACAAAGATCCATCTAGTCAAAGCTATGGTTTTTCCAGTGGTCATGTATGGATGTGAGAGTTGGACTATAAAGAAAGCTGAGCACCAAAGAATTGATGCTTTTGAACTGTGGTGTTGGATAAGACTCTTGAGAGTCCCTTGGACTGCAAGGAGATCCAAACAGTCCATCCTAAAGGAGATCTGTCCTGGGTGTTCATTGGAAGGACTGGTGTTTAAGCTGAAATTCCAATACTTTGGCCACCTCATGTGAACAGCTAACTCATTTGAAAAGACCCTGATGCTGGGAAAGATTGAGGGCAGGAGGAGAAGGGGACAACAGAGGATAAGATGGTTGGATGGCATCACTGACTCAATGGACATGGGTCTCGGTGGACTCCAGAAGTTGGTGATGGACAGGGAGGCCTGACGTGCTGCGGTTCATGGGGTCACAAAGAGTCGGACACAACTGAGCAACTGAACTGAACCAGGCATTTCCATTTGTATGACCTGTTATAACCTCAAATTCAACCTATTCTAAACTAACATTTTCATCTTTTTTTTTCCAAATTAACTCTCCTTCCCCATCAGTTCAGTTCAGTTCAGTTCAGTCACTCAGTCGTGTCTGACTCTTTGCAAACCCATGAATTGCAGCACTCCAGGCCTCCCTGTCCATCACCATCTCCCGGAGTTCACTCAGACTCACGTCCATTGAGTCAGTGATGCCATCCAGCCATCTCATCCTCAGTTGTCCCCTTCTCCTCCTGCCCCCAATCCCTCCCAGCATCAGGGTCTTTTCCAATGAGTCAACTCTTCGCATGAGGCGGCCAAAGTACTGGAGTTTCAGCTTTAGCATCATTCCTTCCAAAGAAATCCCAGGACTGATCTCCTTCAGAATAGACTGGTTGGATCTCCTTGCAGTCCAAGGGACTCTCAAGAGTCTTCTCCAACACCACAGTTCAAAAGCATCAATTCTTTGGCGCTCAGCCTTCTTCACAGTCCAACTCTCACATCCATACATGACCACAGGAAAAACCATAGCGTTGACTAGACAGACCTTAGTCGGCAAAGTAATGTGTCTGCTTTTGAATATGCTATCTAGGTTGGTCATAACTTTTCTTCCAAGAAGTAAGCATCTTTTAATTTCATGGCTGCCGTCACCATCTGCAGTATCACCATGACTGAGCTAATGAACTGAACTGAAAGATATAATAAATATAAAATGCTTAGCAGTATTTCACAGGAATAAGTCCTCAATTACTACTACCTATCATGTATTATTGTTATCACTACTATTACTTTTATTATTATCAGTAGCGTGTGTGTGTGTGTAAGTTGCTTCAGTCATGTCCAACTCTTTGTGACCCTATAGACTGTACGTTGCCAGGCAACTCCATCCATGGGATTCTCCAGGCAAGAATACTGGATTGGATTGCCATGCCCTCCTCCAGGGGATCTTCCAGACTCAGGGACAGTACTTGCATATCTTATTTCTTTTGCATTGGCAGCGTGGTTCCTTACCAGTGCCACTTAGGAAGCTCATTTTCAGTAGTAGTTACAGCATTAAAAAGATGACTACAACCATTTTTGTTGTTGGTATCTTGCATTTAGGCATTTGTAATTGTTTTATTTTTCTCCTTCATTTTAGGAGAGCAGGTAGTTAGTTTGCCCTTATTTTTGTATCACTGTATCCTCAGCATCTAGAACAATCCAAAGGAAAAGGCCTAATAAATAGTCTTTCCTGGTTTTGCAGAGTGAGAGGCAAAGAAAGAAAGAGAGGCAGAAACCTGGAGTAAAAAATCGTATTCACATATTATTGGTTTGTATAGGTACTTTATTTAAGGTATGAAATTCTGAGTCTTTTGAACATTCAGTGAATGACAATTGAGCTGACATTTCCCATTTGAATCTTCAGAATGTTTCAGCTCTAATCAGTCTCCAAGTTACACCTCCCCAAAACTGCAGAACTAGACGTATGGTGGGAAAGTACTAGTCCCAATTCCAGTTCTGGCCCTTGGTAGCTGTCTGAAGTTGGGCTGATTGCTTACAGTATGTAGAAGCCTTTGGGTGATGATGAAGAAAGCCAGCTTCAGAGCCCACCATCCTGAGTCTAAGCCCTGCCTCAGTGATCTCACTCTAAGCTGGACATGATAACAAGCCCACAAGTACATTACAAACATGAACTGAGTTAATAAATATAAAGTACTTACAACACTGCCTGTCATGTAGTAAGAGCTGGGTGTGAGAAATAAAAGGATTTCAGTGAGATGATGATGCTAACAGCGGTGGTGGCTAACACTTGAAAACTCACTGTGTGCCAGACCATTTTTTACTATATGAACTCATTCAATCATCACAACAATTTACAAAGTAGGTACAGTTGTTGTCTTTATTTTTTAAAAGAGAAAAATTAAATCCAGAGAAATGAATTAAATTAATAACTAATAAAATTTATTTTTAAACCAGTGACATATGATGAAATTAGCCCAGTACATGACTAGGTCTCACTAAACATCATATGGCACCTTACTAATCTCCAGCATCTGCTCAAAAACTGTTTTTATGTTGCAGTCATGTTTGACCTCCTCTTGCAAAGTTCTATGTTGGAGGCATTTATTTCTGTCTTCTCTGTTCCTTAGAAATGTGTCAATGGCTCAGTAATTCCTTTCAAATGTTAGTCTGTATATGGATAACAGATTTGAAGATAAGATAACTTTCCACTTTTTTTTTTTTGCACCTATATCATAAATGAGGGCTTCCCAGAGGCACAATGGTAAAGAATCCACCTGCCAATGTAGGAGATTTAGGAGACTCAAATTCAATCCTTGGGTCGGTAGGATCCCCTGGAGGAAGAAATGGTAACCCACTCCAGTATTCTTGCCTGGAAAATTCCATAGACAGAGGAGCTTGGCAAGCTACAGTTCATGGGGTTGCAAAGTCCTGTACATGACTGAGTGAACACACATACACATCCTGAATGAAATCTGTATAGTATAATGGTAAATACCTTGAGCAGTGCCTAGGTTTGAATCTCGCTGTACCATTTTCTAGCTGCGTAAACTTGGACAAGTTTTTGCATTAATTTTCTCAGTCTCAGTGAAGAAATCCATTCAGAAAACAGAGGTGATAAAGAGCTGCCTTCATAAACTTGTTGTAAGTAGTAAATAGTACAATGCAGTCAAAGCCCTTAGTACAGATAGTAACACAGGCAATCACTAAATAAACAGCAAAATGGGGGGAAGATAAATTTCTTCCGATTATTGTCTCTAACATGTGCTTTTCCCAAGAGTCATAGTCCTAAGGCCACTAAATAAATGTCTCATCAGTTGAGTCACTTATTTCTGCTATAAGTCTGGAAATATATCCTTATTAACACTGAATGTTTGGCAAGCCGGCTTCTGAATTTAAACATCACATATTAACTTTCTGTATTTTATAGAGAGCTCCATGGTTTATATATCTTTCACCATTCTTAGGATTAGTTTTTTTCCTTAACAACTTTTCTCAGGCAAGCATAGATTCACTCCATCTACGCCTTCTTCATTCGCACCACACTTGAGAGCCACACCTCTCAATATCTCCACCATCACTCTCAGACAAATACAAAGCGATCTGACCCAACACTACCGGGCCGTCTCAAGAGACTGATTCACACAGAGAAATTCTTACTATTTCAGCGTCTCACCCCTATTGAATGCCTGAACTAACCTTATGACAAATTCAGCTTTGGTGAATAGAATAAAGTTGTTTTGCCCACAAAGACTCCTAGTGTCAGAGATATCAAAGTGGGAAATATGAGCTTTGCCTCTGAGAGCAATGCCATCAGCTTCCCAACAGTGACAAAGCTTTCTTTCCTCAGAAGTATTGGCTGTTTCCTCTAGGGTGACCTGGTGGAGCCTATCCTAGGTCTACCCAGCCTTTAGTTATTGACTCCACCGCAAAAAGGAGAGGCTGGCTTGCATCCACCCAACCTCCTTCACACTCACTGACAGCTGAACAAGCCCCACACTTCTCTCTCCAAATGACTGGCAACGCCAGCAGAAACTTGGAACAGCAGGCAGACAAAGAAAAACAATTTAATTTCTCTCTGACTGGCTGCTCCTTTCCAAATGTGACAGCTTTTCTAACCAAATGGCTCATATTCTAGTCAGTTAAGACTGAGGTAGAAACAGGGTGAAGAGCGACACCAAATGGTTCGAAAGGGTGTGTTTATAAGGAAGGGTTTCTATCTCATCTCTCAGTCTCCCATCAGAAACAACTGGGGTGGCTTACAAAGATAAATATTAAGCAACAAGATGACAAAATAAAAATAGGCAGTAGATAAGGAAAGGAAACGCTCTGGAGCCTGAACAGTTCTTTCTGATAGTGGGTCAAAGAATAAAGAAAGAAAGAGAAGTTACTTTAGGCCACAAATTTGACTTCAATCTTTCTAACAGTGGATAGGGGAAAAGGGAACTTGTTCAATTTCAAAGAAGTATAATTCCTACTGAATCTGTAATGACAGAAATTTCCAATCAGGGGCTCTTAAATATCTATTGACATGTAAGGACCTTGGAAATCTGTTATATTCTTTGCTTTTCTCTTCATGTGACTCTTCATTTTTGTCTCAGTATCTTCTCTAAATCTAACTTAGTTGGATTTTTATTTGGGACTTCTAGAACATACTTAATTACAGTTTTTACTCAGTCACTGCCCAACTAAAACCAGGCAAGTAGACAAGTAGATCAGTTGTTCACAATTTTTTTTTTCCCTTTTAAGAAAACACACCAATGGAAACCCCAGTGAGCAAGAAGGGAAAAAATGCAGGCTTTGCTGTTTGGCAGGATTAACCATTCATAATGATGTTTGGAACATCTTTAATCTAATCAACATTGTCAAACTATTTTAAGCTACATAAGAAGTTCAAACATTAAATTTGTTTTAATATGGACTTACTGAAGAAATGGTAGGCAGCAGACCATGTTAGAGAAAGCAGAATTAAGTGATATGGACAGGAAACAGCCTAGGAAAAAAACAAACAAATAAAAAAGGTCACCAAGAAAGATATGGAAGTTCCAATTAAAGAAGAAATGGGAAAGAGGCCTGGGGAGAGAGGTGGGAGGGAGCTAAATCATAGGAAGCAAAAACATGGCAGGCTGTCAGGTTACTAGTGAGTTGAGCAAAAAGGTGGAAATGGAGAACAAGATGAAAGAGACAGATAGGAGATGGTGAAGAAAATGAAACTTTGAGTCAGGAAGAGAGGAAGTCTAAGAATGCTTTTAAAATAACAGCTGGAAATTTTAGCATACTCAAAGTTTCAAGTGCCAGAAAGTAAAGAGAATGTGGAAAGAAACAAGTACTTGGCTCAGAACAGACTCTTAAGAAACACTTGGTAGGTTTTGGTTGCTGTTGAGACAGAAGAGAGATAAGGGAGTGAAAACAAGATTAGAATTTGTACAAGAAAGAGACAGAGTGAGGTAAATTTCTTTCATGCTCCATATTCTTTCCATCATGTGATGTAAAGGGGTGATTTCCCAGAGAATTATAGGAATGATTAAAATGTGAGAAAATAAGACCTCTGAGAAAAGGTTAAATAAAATCCAGGCTATTCCCCATAAAAGAATAGATGGATAGTGATTAACAATTTCTTTTTATGTTTATAAGTCATGCCCAGACATACAAGTGAGCCCATGTTAGAGCTATTTACCTCTTGATCATAAGGAAATGAGAATCTGAAAAGTCCTCCTCTTCCACTTTGTTCACATCTCTGGCTCATTGGATATAAATTTTTATGACTTTTTTGACATGTGCTTTCCCTACCAGACTATGAGTCCTCCATGATGAGGGAGTGTGTATATTTATTTCATGTGAAAATACGTATACTGATGCTTAGTACTTAATATATTTCTCTTGTGTATTTATGCCCTGATTTTTTCAGGAAAGATTTAATGTGTTTCTTGGTTTTTGTTGGGAGAACTTGCTTCTCCCAGTCTACACTATTTCTGTTACCAGCAATCATTCCTCCGGTTGCTCAATCCAAAAATGTAGGAGTCATTCCTGATTCTTCTCTCTCTCCCTCTTCCTGATTCAGCCCATCATCAAATCCTGTCAGTTCTCTTTCCACTATAAACCTTGTATCATCACTTCCCACCATTTCACCATTACCACCCACCCTAGACTACAAGGGGCTTCCCTGGTGGCTCAGCTGGTAAAGAATCCGCTTACAAGGCAGGAGATCCAAGTTTGAGCCCTGGGTTGGGAAGATCCCCTGGAGAAGGAAACAGCTACCCATTTAGTAGTCTGGCCTGGAGAATTCCTTGGACATGGGGTCACAAATGGACAGGACTGTGGGACTTTCACTTTTACTCGATTACAGGAGCATCTGCCTGGTTGCTGGGTCCCCGTGTCCTCTTCTACCCCTGCAGTCCCTTCTTCCCATATCTGCCATAGAAACCCTTCAAACCCTGAATCAGATCACATCATTCCCCAGATTAAAACTGCCTAATGTTTTCCCATTGTACTTAGAGCCTTCCCTACAATTTGACTTCATTTCTTGCCCCCTCTCTCTTGCTCTCTAGGCTACATTTACAATAGCTTTCTTGTTGTATCTTGAAGAAGTCAGATTCACTCCTGTTCCTTAACCTTATGTCCTTGCATAGCTAACCCACTCTAATCATTCATTTGCTGCTCAAATATTTCTTTCTTGAAAGTATTTTCAGTCACCTTTTCTAAAGAGCACACACAACCTCACTCTGTTTCAATTTTCTTCACAGCACTTGCCACTCTCTGAAATTATCTACTTATTTTCTAAAGTCCAAATACAAACTCCCATAAAAGGATTTATTTTGTCTGTTCACTGTAGCCTACATTGCCAAAATCTTGAACACATAGAAGGAACTCAATAAACAAACACTGAAAGAACAGATACATTATACAGAGAGGCGTTTGGTCCAGGAATAGACATCTTCCATTAATTATCTAAAACATGCCAGTTGTGTCTTGATTTCTTATTATGTAAAATTGCTATTTTTCTTGCAAAAAAATTTTAAAAACTTGAAATTTGTAAAAACTAACACTTCTCAGAAAATGATGCTATGCTAATGAAGGAAATCAAAGGAGTACAGAGAAGAAAAGAGTTTTAAGAGGCCATCTAGCCAAGCCTCACACCTACTTATGCTTTGAGGACTACGTTTGAAAGTTGTTAAAAGAGTAGACTTTAAAAGTTCTCACGAAAAGAAAAAAACTATGTATGGTGACAGATACTAACCAGACTAACTGCGGAGAGCACTTTGCAATATTCACGAATATTGAATCATTACGTTATACACCTGAAACTGGTATTTTATCAACTCTACCTCAAAAACTTGTAATGCAGAACTAAAACATGTCCCTTTACTGAGTCACAAATTCAGAAACCAATAGAAATAAGGTAAATAGGAGTTACATGAGGTGGGCCAGGAGTGGGGGAAGGTGGTACTGTGGCAAGTGGAAGAACTCTTGCCTAGTCTAAAAGCAGTCACGACTTACTGTTCCACGACTGACTGTTGCCATGGGAGGAAGCAGGCCTGATGCTGCCAAGGTGTCCTCAGTTTTCAAGAGAAGCTTGAAAAACAGACTTTTATGTGGAATGTTTCTATTTTAAAAGTCTTACATGGTTATACTTGAAGACTGCTGGTTGATCAATCTCTAGTCTAAAGCGTCATGGAAGAAGCCTCCATCTTCTACTAGAAGGTGTAAAATTTAAAGATATTTAGGAAATTTCCTTAAATTTTCTTAATCTGCACCTATTGGGCTAATTTAAACATTTTAAAATTATGCTATAATTATTTATATTGCAAAAATCAAATAAGCAGAGTCCACTGAATTAACTCAAGTATTTGGGTTATGAAAACAAACAAAAAAACTAAAGTAAATAGATATAGAAATGATTCCAAGGCAAACAGCACTGTGCTAATGTCTTTTTTTTTTTTTGGTATTTCATCTTGTGGCATCTTGTTCAGCCCACATTTCAATCCTACCATTTTATGTACCGTCAAGATTACTAGTTTCAAACTTCACACAGCACATCATGTACTTTGAGGGAAGGACCTTCAGTGAACCACATGTTATATGGCAAGTTCTAGCGCAGCAAAATGCAGAGTGCTGTTTTAACTCAAGGATTATCGCTCACCTACTTATATTCAGAGAAGTAGCCCTATACTCCATCGTAAGTAATAAAACATTATACTCCACTTATTTTCTTTTTCTTATTTCAGTCCTACCTCATTTATGTTTTTAAGGCATTCATTTTGTGTACAAACTAATGACATGGTTTAAGTTGCAGAAGACAGCAATTAGTACAGAGAAACTAACTGAGAGCAGAATATTTGGAATTATAGAAGTTTTGAAAACACTTTTCAAAATCAACAATTTATAACCTTTCTAAAGCATTATTTGTCATCTTTGTTTAAAATTTTTATGACACATTCATGGTGTGCGTGTGCGTCTTAAGTCACTTCAATCGTGTCTGACTCTGCAACCCCAGACACTGTAGCCTGCCAGGATTCTCTGTCCATGGAACTCTCCTGTCAAGAATACTGGCATAGGTTGTCATACCATTCTCCAGAGGATCTTCTCGACCCAGGGATTGAACCTTCATCTTTTATGTCTCCAGCATAGGCAGGCAGATTCTTTACTGCTAGTGCCACCTGGGAAACCCACATTAATGGTACCGAAGTACATTATGATTATATTACACTGATCTGTTCCTATTTCTTACTTATATTGTATAGACTGCTGAATTTTTCATGATCCTAATTCTAATTTTTCCCATGCATTTCAGAGCCATGACCCAGTCTTGGCCCTTTTATTGTACTTTATAAAAGAATCTCTCTTCCTTTATTTCATCATCTTCTCTTTTTAAGTTTCCAAATAGAAATAATTATCCTAGCTATGAATGGAATTATGGTAATTTTGTTATCCTTATCACTGAAAAGATTGTCGTTAAAGAACAAATTCCATCATTATAGCATTAGCATTCATCAATAAATCTTTTCATTGAACTGTCTTCTTTATAGCATGCTTAAAGTATCCTCCTGATACTTCAGCTTGCAGGACTGATCTCTGTTATACTTGAGCCACCCAAGGCAGAAGCCTTCCCTAACTGGCTCAGTGAAACCCAGGCAGCATTTGGGTTTTAAGGCCACTTGCTATTATCCCTTTTCTTGCTAGGACATAGGTAATCCTAGATGTCAATGAAGTTTCTTTAGGTTTGGATGGGCTCCGTGATAAAATCAACATCTTTGTGGATCACAAGTGGCTTTTTGTAATCAAAAATGATTTTGTAGATCAGAAATCACTGAAAATAAGCAATTTCCTATTGTTAGACATAATAAATTTGAAGATAAAGGATAAAGTACCAAATCAGAGACTGGGCTTCCCTAGTAGCTCAAATGGTAAAGCATCTGCCTTCAATGCCAGGAAACCTGGGTTCAATCCCTAGGTTGGGAAGATCCCCTGGAGAAGGAAATGGCAACCCATTCCAGTACTCTTGCCTGGAGAATTTCATGGACTGAGGAGTCTGGCAGGTTACAGTCCATGGGATTGCAAAGAGTTGGACATGACTGAATGACTAACATACACACAGCAAATCAGAGCCTTGTATATTATTAGTAAAATAAAAATTTTGAAGCTTGACCACCTGTACTTCTACACTTTTCCTGAACTATTTCTTAAATATGAGCTAAAATCAGGAAATTGTGTGATTAAAATAAATTGTTTTCTATTAATAGCAAGTGAAAATATTCTTATATTAAAATATTTTGAATAGGCCTCAAAATATTATTAGAGAGCTGGTTAAAGGAAAGGAAGGAAGGAAAGACAGAAGGAAGGAAGGAGGGAAGGGGAAGTAGGGGAAGGAAAGGAGAAAAAAATAGTTTTATATAGTTAAATAAAATGTGAATATTAATATAATATGCTTCTACTCTGTGTCACACAAGTTTAAACATAACAAAAACATAGATAGACAATAAAAAATATTTTTTTTAATTCCCAGGAATTAATTTTTATGGAACATGCTATGAATAAATATAGAAATGTGGTTAAAATACACACATACACACATTTTTTTTTTTTTAGAGATGACTTTGTGATTGCATTTTTGACATTGTTTCTCAAATAGATAGATGTAGCAGCATGTATGGTTACTGAAAGATAAAGTCCTACTGTGCCTCTGAGGAAATATTAATCATCATGAGTAATAGCTAATGTTGACATCCTGTATTGTTATGGGAAGCACACTGTCTGAAACCGCCCACCCTGGCCAGGCACCATAGTAACTATTTGCATGAGTTGTTTTATGACAGGAGGTCCTAATAAGGAACATGAAACTAATCAGCCACCACCAACCCGAAGAGTTTGGGAAAGGTCAAAATAAGACACCGCATGTCCAACCACCTCCCAGAATCCTTCTCTCTGGCATTCAGCTTGGCTGAACAAGGCCTGCACCACCAGGAAGGACTCTGAGTCAGAATGATTGACTAAAGATAACCCAGAAACTAATCCCATCACCATAAAACCCGAGACTGCAATCCATGTGGCAGAGCTGTTCTCCTGGGTTCCCTTAACCTACTTCTCTCCACCTGGGTGCCATTTCCCATAAAATCTCTTGCTTTGTCAGCACATGTGTTTCCTCAGACAATTCATTTCCGAGTGTTAGACAAGAACCCAGTTTCGGGACATGGAAGGGGTCCCCCTTCCTGCAACAGTATTAGTCAAAGTTCTTGAGAGACTCAGACCAATTAGGATGCATTTACAGAGAGAAAAAGAGAGAGTAGAGAAAAAGAAAGGAGGGGGAGAAAGAGGAGTCAAAGAAGAAGAGGAAGAAGAAGGAAAGGAGGCAGGAAGGGAGGAGAGAGATTGATTTAGTTTAAGAAATTAACTCCTGCAATTGTGGAGGCTGGCAAGCCCAAAATCTGTGAGGCAGGCTGGCATGCTGGAGAGCCAGGAAAGAGCTGGTTTTGCAGTCTTGAGTCCAAAGCCATACAGAGGTAGAATTCCTTCCTCCTCATGAGACCTCAGTCTCTCCTCATAAGATCTTCAACTTATAGGTTGAGACTCATTCACCTCATGGAGAATAATATGCTTTATTCAATGTTTGCTGATTTAAATGTTAATCAAAAAATATCTAGCAATACCTAGACTGGTGCTTGACAAACAACCAAGTACATAGTTGACACAATTAAAAAAACAATTACCACACAGACTATTCTTAAAGTGGGACCTCAGTTCAGTTCACTTCAGTCACTCAGTCGTGTCCAACTCTCTGTGACCTCATGGACCACAGCATGCCAGGCTTCCCTGTCCATCACCATCAGCAATCCTGAAGCTTGCTCAAACTCATGTCCATCGAGTCAGTGATGCCATCCAACCATCTCATCCTCTGTCATCCCCTTCTTCTCGTCCTTCAATCTTTTGCAGCATCAGGGTCTTTTCCAATGAGTCAGTTCTTCACATCAGATGGCCAAAGTATTGGAGCTACATCTCAGCATCCATCCTTCCAATGAATATTCAGGACTGATTTCTTTTAGGACTGACTGGTTGGATCTCCCTGCAGTCCAAGGGACTCTCAAGAGTCTTCTCCAACACCACAGTTCAAAAACATCTATTCTTCAGTGCTCAGCTTTCTTTATGGTCCATCTCTCACATCCATACATGACTACTGGAAAAATCATAGCTTTGACTGGACAGACCTTTGTTGGCAAAGTAATGTCTCTGCTTTTCAATATGCTGTTTAGGTCATACCTTTTCTTCCAAGGAACAAGCATCTTTAAATTCATGGCTGCAGTCACCATCTGCAGTGATTTTGGAGCCCCAAAATAAAGTCTGCCACTCATTCCATTATTTCCTCATCTATTTGCCATGAAGTGATGGGACCAGATGCCATGATCTTAGTTTTCTGAATGTTGAGTTTTAAGTCAGCTTTTTCACTCTTGTCTTTCATTTTCATCAAGAGGCTCTTCAGTTCTTCTTTGCTTTCTGCCATAAGGGTGGTGTCATCTGCATATCTGAGGTTATTGTATCAATCTTGATTCCAGCTTGTGCTTCATCCAGCCCAGCATTTCACATGATGTACTCTGCATATGTTAAATAAGCAGGGTGACAATATATACCCTTGATGTGTTCCTTTCCCAATTTGGAACCAGTCTGTTGTTCTATGTCCAGTTCTAACTGTTTCTTCCTGATCTGCATACAGATTTCTCAAGAGGCAAGTCAGGTGGTCTGCTATTCCCATCTCTTTCAAAATTTTCCACAGTTTGTTGTGATCTACACAGTCAAAGGCTTTGGCATAATCAATAAAGCAGAAGTAGATGTTTTTCTGGAACTCTCTTCCTTTTGCAATAATCCAGCGGATGTTGGCAATTTGATCTCTGGTTCCTCTGTCTTTTCTAAAACCAGCTTGAACATCTGGAATTTCACAGTTCACATACTGTTGAAGCCTGGCTTGGAGAATTTTGAGCATTACTTTACTAGCGTGTGAGATGAGTGCAATTGTATGGTAGTTTGAGCATTCTTTGGCATTTCCTTTCTTTGGGATTGGAATGAAAACTGACCTTTTCCAGTCCTGTGGGCACTGCTGAGTTTTCCAAATTTGCTGGCATATTGAGTGCAGCACTTTCACTATTGAAATAGCTTAGCTGGAATTCCATCACTTCCACTAACTTTGTTCATAGTTATGCTTCCTAAGGCCCACTTGACTTCAATTCCAGGATGTCTGGCTCTAGGAGAGTGATCACATCATTGTGGTTATCTGAGTCAGACCTAGGCTTACATTAATCTCCTCCAAAAAAATTGGCTCATCATTTATGGTTAGTTATTATGCTTAGCAGCAACCCCAAAAACTATTTGCAATATGGTACCTAGACAATTAACTGGAGAATATCCCAGGCTAATATCAACATTTGTGAGATAGCTTACTTCTTCTTGCTTGTACAAGTTGACACCCAATAATATCGAACACATGAATGTCTCCTCAAATTTAAGACTTGAACCAAGAAACCTTCTGACATCTCCTAATTCTAGTCTCTTGTAGGTCACGTTAACTCTCTTAAGGGTGGGAAAATGTGTTTCTTCCTCTCTTCTAAACCTTGATAATACTTATAAAAAAATCCTTCTTAATCATAAAGTCATTTTACTTTAATCATAGCTAAATTCAGATATTTCAGTGACTAGTCTCGACTCACTTTTTTAAATCAACCACCCTTCTGATTTTTGCACTTAATTATTGCTATGTGTACTTACTTTTATGTTTCAAGATTTAGTTGTTTATATCTAATTTTATCTCTGTGTGATTTTTACTTATAAGTTGTGTACTATGTTTTTTACCTTTTTAATAAATTATCATGGTTTAACCCCCAGATATTTAAAATTACAATAATTGAATGAGACTTTGCTAACTAAGGGCTTCCCTGGTGGCTCAGATGGTAAAGAATCTGCCTGCAATGCAGGAGACCTGGGTTTGAACTCTGTGTCAGGAAGATCCCCTGGAGAAGGAAATGGCAACCCACTCAAGTATTCTTGCCTGGAAAATCCCATAGATAGTGGAGCCTGGCAGGTTACAGTCCGTGAAGTCACAAAAGAGTCAGACATGACTGAGTGACTAACACTTGGAAATGAAAGATATAAATTTTTATATCTAAAGTAACATGTAGCAGATTACTATTTATTAAATAATATAGGTAAACTATAGAATAATTCTAGTGCAGTACACTTTTCACTTTCATGCGTTGGAGAAGGAAATGGCAGCCCACTCCAGTGTTCTTGCCTGGAGAATCCCAGGGACGAGGGAGCCTGGTGGGCTGCCGACTATGGGGTCACACTGAGTCGGACATGACTGAAGCGACTTAGCAGCAGCAGCAGCAGCAGCACATGACAGTTAGGATTTCCCTGATAGCTCAGTTTGTAAAGAATCTGCCTGGTGGGCTGCCGTCTGTGGGGTTGCACAAAGTCAGACACAACTGAAGCGACTTAGCAGCACCAGCATCAGCAGCAATGCTGGAGATCCCGATTTGTTTCCTGGGTTGGGAAGATCTGCTGGAGAAGGAATAGGCTATCCGCTCTAGTATTCTTGGGCTTCCCTTGTGGCTCAGTTGGTAAAGAATCTGCCTACAATGTGGAAGACCTGGGCTTGATCCCTGGATTGGGAAGATCCCCTGCAGAAGGGAAAGGCTACCCACTCCAGTATTCTGGCCTAGAGAATTCCATGGACTGTATAGTCCATGGGGTCGCAAAGAGTCGGACACAACTGAGTGACTTTCACTGTCACTTTTTCACATAATAACGGTAATAATTACTTTCAACATTTTTATTTTATATTGGAGCAGAGTTGATTAAAAATGTTGTGCTCGCTTCAGGTGTACAGCAAACCTATTCTATAACAAAGGAGGCAAGACTATGCAATAGAGGAAAGACAGTCTCTTCAATATGCTAGGAAAACTGGACAGTTACATATAAATAAATGAAATTAGAACATTCTTTAACACAATACAAAAAAAATAAACTCAAAATGGATTAAAGACCTAAATGTAAGGCCAGATATTATAAAACTCTTGGAGAAAAACATAGGCAGTACACTCTGACATAAACTGCAGCAAGATCATTTCAAGCCATCTCCTAGAGTAATGGCAATAACAAAAATAAACAAATGGGACCTAATTAAACTCAAAAACTTTTGCACAGCAAAGGAAACCATAGGCAAAATGAAAAGACAACCCACAGAAAGGGAGAAAGTATTTGCAAACGAAGACTGACAGGGACTGGTTTCCAAAATAATTGCTTTTTGTAATAAAATTATATCTGAGACAAGTTACAAAATAAACTTGCCAACAATCCCAGCATACACTCATGCCTATTGTGTCATTGTTAACTGAACGGCACTAAAATGAAAAAGGGTTAACCAACTTAAATCCTTAAACTAAAACATTGATTTGAATTTTCATAATTGCTTATCATCTTGGAGGTGCTTCAACAACTTCTGTAACCACACAAAATTGAGAAAAATTATCCCTGTAGCATTAATCATCTTATAAATCGTGTTTGATATGTCTCAGTGTAAAGCCATCCAAAGACAACCTTCATTTTAAACATCATCTGCAGCCCATCTGGGACTCTGACATATGGTAAATCCAAGACTTCAGTGGAATGTCTCTGGTTCCCTATGGTAACTAGGACCACATGCAAAAGTCTCCACTGACAAACTAAAAAGTATGAAAAGAAAAAGAACTTCTTGATGCATTTCCATCTATAAACAAAACATTAAAAAAAAAAAGACACTGCAAAGCTATTATGGCCTTCAGATTTAAGCAATAAGAAAATTCTAACTACTGAGCATACAATATAATTTGTTACAGTCTGTGACTAAAGACCACAGAACAGTTTCACTGGTGCCAGATAGGGGGGAAATCCTTAATTACTGAAGATATGTGTCGTAAGTTTACCAGAACTTTAAACCACTAAATTTAATTAAAGTTAGCAGTGTTATCATAGGAATGATTGCTTTGGGAGAGGAAAGAAACTTGTCCTTCACTCATTTTGTGGTTGATGGTAGACTGTGAAATAAAACTGAAGGACGCAATAGCAGAAAATATAGGGCGTGAGAGTAGACCAGTGGAATCCAGAATTTCCAGTGGAGATATATATGCAAACAGTATCTTGGCATCCAAAAAGTCTTAATGCTTTATCTCATCAATTTTAATTTCTATTTCTATAGTTTACATGTGATATGTAATAGTCCGAGAGTGTGCTAATTTGGTTCAGTCTTGTCTGACTCTTTGCAACCCTATGGACTATAGCACACCAGGCTCCTCTGTCCATGGGATTCTCCAGGCAAGAATACTGAAGTGAGTTGCCATGCACTCCTCCAAGGGATCTTCCTGACCCAGGGATGGAACCCTTGTCTCTTATGTCTCCTGTATTGGCAGGCGAGCTCTTTACCACTGGTTCCACTACGGAAGCCCATATGTAATAGTACAGTGATATAAATATAACATAAAGAAATATGCATTTATTTGAGATGCATGCTCCCAAATTCCCATGATGCATACCTTTTAGTAAGAAAACAGATTAAACTATAAAAATACCAATAATGGCTAGGTTCTAGGCACTATTCCAAAAGCTATACATGTAATATTTCATTTATTTTTTACAGAAACTCTGTAAAAACTATTAATAGCCCAGTTTTATGAATGAGGGAACTGAGTCATAGTTACTTACTCAAGGTCCCCAAACTGCTGTGGTAGACTATATTTGAAGCCACATAGTCTGGTCCTGGTGCTTATATTAGAGTAATTTCATTACACAAGCAATGGTGATATTAAATTTGATGCTTTGTTTACTTTTACCTAATTTCAGAATGTATGCAAAGAAACATATTGCATAGAACTTGGCCAGCATGAACTCTTGCAGTCAAAACTCTGCCCTCAGTGTACAGAATGTGGATTCGTTTTGGAAGTACTACTGTTGGCAATGAACAAACATGGGTGTGTTTATCATCTAAAAGAATTTCCTAAATATTCAGCAGAATGAATGTTTTCTACTCATCACTGCTCACCCAGGTGATCAAAATCAGAAGCTATAGATAAGATAAGATGCCTGTAGGAAAAAAGACACACAGAGGAGGAGCGCTGGAGAGACTGCCAGGGCCAATGGGCTGCCACATAAAGGAAAAGAGACATTGTTTTCTAGTACTGATTCTACAACTTACTATCCTTGTGTTTTTGAGCGAGGGTTTTAACTTCTTTGGGCTTCAATTTCTTCATTTCTAAACCCCATGGACTATACAGTCCATGGAATTCTCCAGGCCAGAATACTGGAGTGGGTAGCCTTTCTCTTCTCCAGGGGATTTTCCAAACCCAGGGATTGAATCCAGGTCTCCCACATTGCAGGAGAATTCTTTACCAGCTGAGCCACAAGGGAAGTTCCTAAAATGAAGGAACCAGAGTAAATGATACCTGAAATAAATCTGAGTCTCTAGCCTTCTATAAAAGCTTAGAGCCAAGGGGAAATTTTAACAGTGACAACAGGAGCCTGAATAACAGCCTAACTAAGAACCTAGCAAACTAGCACCATTACTCAGGTTAACATAGGGCCAAAGCTAGAGAAGAAAGTTAACATGTTAGTTGGGCTGCCTCCAAAAGAGTTTCTGGGAAGAATTAGATTGCAATTCATTGTGGCTGAATTATCTAACTGTACCACATAAAGTAATATTCTAAGTTGTCAGTTAAAAATAACTTCATGTGATTTACATTGCAAACAGAAATTCTTAGAGGCCTAGAGGGGCTCAGGGCACTTCTGCTTTTTCAGGTGTCTTATAGCATCAATCCTTCCAGCAGTCCAAAATCTGCTTGAAACTTATAATTGGCCCTCACACACTATCTTCAATTCCACATCCATAGTTCTGAATCCCTGGATTCAACAAATCTCAGGTCATGTAGCACTGTAGCATTTATTACTGGAAAAAAAAAAAAAATCCCTGTATAGGTGGGCCAAGGCAGGCGAAATCTGTGTTGTTCAAGGATCAAGTGTATTTACATATGCTTTTACTTCTCAGTGAAGAAGCACGAAAACAAGATTTGAAAGTTGTTATCTGAGTCTTTATGTTAGACAAAATAACATCTTTACCATAGAAAAACACAATGCAAAATAATTGCTTTTTTATAAGCCAATTACAAGTTTTAAGAGAAAAGGTCAATATCATCTTAGACAATATTACCCACTCAAAGGACATAAGTACAAACTGATGCACCTTCATTCATTTCATTTAAATAATGTGCAACAGTATTTAAAGACGACAGCAAAAGTCTAAAAGGGAGGCCCTCCTGGTACACCCTTGGCTAGGCCACTGTTAACAGACTATTACATAAAGGTGCTCCCCAAGTACTCCTGTAGAGCGTAGCAGTGTAGTGGTAGTGTTAGTCCCTCATTCATGTCCGACTCTTTGTGACCCCATGGACTGTGCCAGGCTCCTCTGTCCATGGGATTCTCCAGGCAAGAATATGGGAGTGGGCTGCCATTCTCTTCTCCAGGGGATCTTCCTGATGGGGATCAAACCTGGGTCTCCTGCATTGCAGGCAGATACTTTACTGTCTCAGCTACAGGGATGATCCTGTAGGTAAAATCAGATTAATCTCAACCTACGACACAAAGCCATCACTAAGAAATGAGCTCCTGGAGTGGAATAAGTGGTAGACGAGTATTTGGTTGCAATCTACTGTAAGGGGCAGGTTTTCACCTGGAATATTTTAAGGGTTTCTACAACTAATCAACTACATTATCCAAAATGACCTCAATAGTAGCTCCTGGAGAACTTCCAAATTTAGGTAGAAGTTCATCTTTGAAGACAGCTAACTACAAAATACACTCTTAAATAGTTGAATACATTGCTTTTATGGCAGGAATAGATTAGAATAGCCACTTAACATTTGTAGATATCTTTCATCTTTGCTTTTCTACAGCTAATGATAAACTTCTCTTTCTGAGAACAGGTAGTTTACATTTGTTCTGAACTGGAAAAAATAAAGCCAAGTTGCAACTACAGAGAACAACCTGTGTCCTTGTAGGTCTTTTTCTAGAAAACAAGCACTTCATTTATGTAATAATTTTCCCCAAAGATGTCAACTTTAGAAAAAAACAAAGTGGGAACGCAGTCTCATTTCAAACTACTCAGGATTAAAATTTCACCTAGTACAAGATTCTTGTCTAATTTCTCTAAATATAGCTTTGAAGTAATGTTAATCCTTAAATCTTTCATCTTTCCCACAGGTAGTTATGCAAATTAGCTTCTAAGGCAAAACTTGATTATGGAGAAAATTAACCTTGGATAAAATTTTAAGTAAACTATAAAATCTGAGAAACTATGGTTTTATATACAGTTCTATACATATTTTAAGCATACTGAGGTTTGAGATAATGGTGTTGAAACCAACAAGAAACAAAAGACAATTCTCAATGCACACATCTCAAATCATTTTGCCTTTTAGGAAGGATAAATGGAAGATTCTAAAAATCTTTCCTGCTTACCTTCAGGGTTTACTCCATTGTATTTAATATTAAGCCTCTCAAGTCCTAATACACATTAACAGATTTGGTTGCTGTGAAAATTCCGTAAGATATCCTTTTTATTATCTTGTCTTGACAAATAACTTTAGGAAGTCCACTATCTGCTGGCACCTAACCTATGGCCTGACGCACAGTTGTTCTTATTCATCGTTCAGTCACTAAGTCGTGTCCAACTCTTTGCAACTCCATGAACTGCAGCATACCAGGCTTCTCTGCCTTTTACTATCTCCTGGAGTTTGCTCAGACTCATGTCCATTGAGGTGGTGATGCCATCCAACCATCTCATTCTCTGCTGTCCCTCTTCTCCTTTTGCCTTCAATCTTTCCTAGCATCAGGGGCTTTTTTAATAAGTCAGCTCTTCGCATCAGGTGGCCACAGTATTGGAACTTCAGCTTCAGCATCAGTCCTTCCAATGAATATTCAGGATTGATTTCCTTTGGGGTTGACTGGTTTGATCTCCTTGCAGTCCAAGGAACTCTCAAGAGTCTTCTCCAGGAGCACAGTTTGAAAGCATCAGTTCTTTGGCACTCAGCCTTCTTTATGGTCCAACTCTCACATTCATACATGACTATTGGAAAAACCAATAGTCAAAGCCATAGCTTGACTATATGGACCTTTGCCAGCAAAGTGATGTCTCTGCTTTTTAATATGCTGTCTAGGTTTGTCATAGCTTGGCACATAGTATTCTTTTGATAAATATGGTTGCTCATTGAGAATTTGTAGTGGGGAACTTGGCTACCAGGTCCCAGCCTTTACAAACTGGCATTGCTTACCATGGTGCTTCTGAGCACTTATCACTCTGATGTCCAGAGGTATATTAGATTTTGAGGCTGACAAGAGATTTATGCCCTAAATAATGAGTTGCACAAGCAAATGTAGGACCTAGGCAGATGGAATGACTGAGGTAAGTTGCCCGGGTAGGGACCAGTATGAATGGAAGAGGCCGCATCTGACTGAGAGTGACAGGCACTGTGCACTGAGCTCCTACAGAATATTGTCTGTAAAAATGCCAGCCTAGTGCAGCACATCGGCCTCCCCTCTTGCCCCACCTCCACATCAAAGAGCAAAAGGAAATTCTGCTTTTTACCTAAAATGTCCCTATTTTATCTCAACAAACCAATAAAAACAATGCCCCTTGCCTGATCCCTCACAATAATGGCAACCCCTGGGGTTTGACTCCAGGGTCCGAGACAGAGCACAGAGTTAAGACGTGACTCTGACATGAACATGGGACATGGCAGGCTGAGCAGATGGTCAATTACAGACTGAAAACCACAAATGGACAGCTAATGGGGCAACAGGAAAACATGTTTCTCACGTGGGAATTCAATGGAGTTCCTCACTCTGCTCCTTTGTGTGGTATTTCACTAATATCTGGAAAGTTTCAAAGCCAAGATACATCGACTCAGATGAGAATTCAGCTGAAAAGAACAGCATCTACACCTACCCTGGAAGATGAAATTATAAGAGCTGCTAATCTTGTGCTTCTGGGCAGTGGCAAACCAGTGGCCAAGAGTGATGGAACACTCTTTGTCTTCTGACTGAAGAATTTTATGGAAGCACGTTATGTACATAAAGAGAGACCATTAACAGGGTAGGAATTTTTCGTTTCTCCCAAAGCATCCAGCACCACATCCACTTTTAAAACTGGAATGCTCGACAAAGACTTTGTGCTTGGCCACTGACATATTCTCGTAGCCACAAAGAAAAGCCTGTTTCAGGTGTGTCTCATTTACGACCTATTCTTTACCAGTATACAGCAGACTGTGCTTATGGATAGAGAGGTGACTGAAAAAAGCCTAAGGAAGAACCCACAGGACACTCTAGAATGCCCTCTCCACTTTCCTCTTATTTTTGTTAGCTTTTACTTTGCTCTTCACTCCAACCAGGCTCCTCTCAGCTTGTGAACTTTGCAGACGAGGAATGCTGTTGGAAAGCCTACCTTGGAATGTTTCCTTGAGTCAGGTGGAGTATGCAGTTTGGCCAGCTCTCATCGGAGCAAGAACTGCCCAAGAACTCCAAGGAATGCCTCTCAGCACGCTGTCTGCACTGGCGTGTGTCCAGGAGAAACACTATCCGTCCTGCTAACCTTTGAGGCATAACCTTTTATTCTCCCCAGTGGAGCTTTTTTCACCAAAATTGTTCCTTGTGAGTTGCATGGAAGACTATGTTTTGATTATAAAAATCATTTACAGTGAGTATGAATTTTTCTATCTCCATATCAGTCACTCTTAATCTTTTAAACTTTTAAGCAGAATGCTTTCTTCCACAAAAAAATAGAATATCATGCAATGGCCTTGGCAATATCAGTTGATATAACTCATAAAGACATGTCATTAAGAAATTTACAAGAAATTAGTTGGGCAACTTGAAACTACAGAGTCTAAACATTATTTAAAATTCTAAATCATTTGTCTTTTTAGGACTGATCAGAAAAATGAAGTTATTCATAAATTATGCTTACATAATTTTGAAGTGTAGCTTCTGATGAATATTTAAATAAGCTCAGCTACATGGGCTTGTCATTATTAACTCCATGTAAACAGTCCAGAACATCATTATCTAATGGATTTCTGTGACTATGGAAATCTCTGCTCTGTCCAGCATGATACACACTAGCCTCAGGTGGCTTTGAGTGATCAAGATGTGGCTAATATGACTGACTAAATGAGTACTTATTTAATTTTAATTACTTTAAATTTAGATTAAAGTAGTCACATGGAGCTAGTGGCTACTGTTTGGATAATGCAGGTCTAGAGACTTGTTACTCAAAGCATAGCCACCTACAGAAAGCATCATCTTCACCTGGGAACTTTCTACAAATGCAACTTTCAGGTCCTACCTCAAGACTACTGAATTTGAGTCTGTATCTTAATAAGGTCCCCAGGTCATTTATGTGTGCATTAACATTTAAGGAGCATGAATCCAAAAGAGTCATCCTCAGCATTGGTTGTACCCCTAAAATTACCTGAAACGTTTTCACGGTTCTAATGGGGTCAAAATAGTTTCAAAATAAAACCAAAATCTATTGCCTTTTTCTCTGTGTTGGCATTTGCACTGACGGTACCAAAGCAATGGAGGATAAAACTTTGGCAGCTTCCCTGGAGGCTCAGTGGTAAAGAATCTGCCTGCAGTGCAGGAGACCCAGGTTCGAAACCCGGGTTTGAAAGATCCCCTGTAGGATGGGCATGCCCACCCAGTCCAGTATTCCTGCTTGGAGAATTCCATGAACAGAGGAGACTGGTGGGCTATCACAACTGAAATGACTAAGCAGCAGCAGTTTGAGTCAAGTCACCGGAACCAAAATGTAGAAGTCATCATTAATTTCTTCACTGTCACACTGTCACTTGCGAGGAAAAAAAAAAAAAAGTCCAGTTACATTTAAAAAATGTTTTTGTTTTTGGTGATACAGGAAAACATTCTGAATTTCTTAAATCCTGACCACTGAATGCACTTTTTTTTAGTATCGTTTGGGAATAAATAAATTAGGTATACCTTTGGGTATAAATCATTGACTCAAGAAAAACACCTGTGAGACTGAGTTATAAGCTAAACGAGGCTCTTTTTCATGAGAGACTAATTATAGGCAAATTATGGTTATTCATAACTGAGTATTTGGTAAATGTGAAGTGAAAGTCTCTCAGTCGTGTCCAACTCTTTGCGACCCCATAGACTATACAGTCCATGGAATTCTCCAGGCCAGAATACTGGAGTGGGTAGCCTTTCCCTTCTTAGAGGATCTTCCCAACCCAGGGATCAAACCCAGGTCTCCTACATTGCAGGTGGATTCTTTATCAGCTGAGCCGGAAATACTTTATTCAAAATGAATGAAGTAAATCTGTCACTTCAAGAAAATTATTAACAATGTTTCCAATGATAACCTTTGAGATTTAAAGTGGAAATTAGGATTTTAGAAAACTAGTATTTACCACTAAGGTCCTCATATTTTCCTAATACTGAAACATTAGATTGCTGGTGAAGTTAACAACTGCATTTGAAAACCCTATACAATTCACAGAATCAATATTTTTTAAATGATCAATATATGAGTAAAAAGATTCATTCAAGAAGCAAGATAGGACAATGAACTGCAATGTATTAAGAATATACATTTATTGATATGGTTTTATGTTCCAAATTGCATATAACCTTTATGAAACTACCTCTTGTCAAGTTTTATACAGTATCCAAGAAGAATACAATTATCTGAAAATTCTATTAAAATACTGTTTCCAACTACATATTTGTGAGTCACAGTATTCTTTGTATCATTCAACCAAAACAACTTACTAGAATGTAGAAGCAGATATCAGAATCCAGTTATCTTCTATTAAGCTGGATATTAACGAAATGGGCAAAAAAGAAAACCAATGCTTTTCTTTCCAATAATTTTTTGTCTTGGAAATAATAAATACTTTTTATAAAATAGATTATGTATTAATATATGATGCATTTATTATTGCTATTTTTGAAGGAAATCATAAATGTTTAAAGTTCTCGGTTTTAATTGCTTGTACAGTAAATATTGCTAGAGACTACTTCTATTACTGAAAAAGCTCTCTGGTGTTCTCAATCATATTTGGTAGTGTAAATTTCCTGAAACCAACAAGTTTGAATGCTGATGGCCTTGATAAGAAGAGCATTAAAGCTAAGAATCACCACTCTCTCTACCCAAAATTTGAGAATTGGTTGCTTTCAAGGATTCAGGAAAAAAAGGAAAGCATTTGGTATCTTCAAAAGAGAAAATACAGAGTCATATTCACACGTTGATTCATTCAACCCACTTTTTGGTGTCCACTATGACAACCCATAGAAAACATCTTTAAGAACTGGCAAATATATAGGCACATTTATTATAGCATGTTTACAGTGTGACCTAAGAACATTCTGCAGCCCACTCAAGAGTGGAGCAGTTGGTTAAATTACAGCACAATATCCTACAGAAGGTGATGGACAGGGAGGCCTGGCGTGCTGCAGTTCATGGGGTCGCGAAGAGTCAGACACGACTGAGCGACTGAACTGAACCGAGTATGCAGCATTAAAGATTCGATTCATAATTTGTTTCTAAAACTGAAATGTTGTCCATAATATATTGTTAAATAAGAATGCAAGTTTCAAAGTAATGTGTGAAGTACAGCCCCTTTTAAAAACAAGGGGACAGCTTTGTATGTATGTACAGCTTTACTTGGACTTCCCTGGTGGCTCAGATGGTAAAGTGTCTGCCTACAACGTGGGAGACCTGGGTTCAATCCCTGGATTGGGAAGATCTCCTGGAGAAGGAAATCGCAACCCACTCCAGTATTCTTGCCTGGAAAATCCCATGAATGGAGGAGCCTGTTAGGCTACAGTTCATGGGGTCGCAAAGAATCGGACACGACTGTGCAACTTCACAACTTCACTTCACAGCTTTACTTGCATTTGGTCTTAGTAAAAGGTAGAAAAGGACATACACCAATCGGTTAACACTGGTTATCTGGGAAGAGAGTGGGAGAGGATGTGACTTGAATTGTATTATTTACTTGTCCTGTATACTTCTTATTTTTTTAAAATTTGAACTCCCTGTTTATTCAGTTTTTTTCTCTTCTATGCCCAGTGGCCCTTGCTTGTTCTTTGTGGTGCCACACAGTGGTGAAGTGAAGTGAAGTGAAGTCGCTCAGTAGTGTCCAAATCTTTGCGACCCCATGGACAGTAGCCTACCAGGCTCCACCGTCCATGGGATCCAGGCAAGAATACTGGAGTGGGCTGCCATTTTCTTCTCCAGCGGATCTTCCCAACCCAGGGATCGAACCTGGGTCTCCTGCATTGCAGACAGACGGTTTACCGTCTGAGCCACCAAGGAAGCCCCCTCAAAGAAAACAATTCCACATGTGTGTGAAAAAAAAATTGCACACGTGCATCAGTGGTTCCTTTGAAGACATCGCAAGTCTCAGGAGATTAAATTTTTTCCATCATATGCGCCACACAGTGGTAGACATCAGGAAATGCAAGTGACCTTTGACCACTCTGATCTTTCTGAAGGAAAGAGAAGAGTGTAAGGAGAGAATCAGCAGCATTCCAATCGTATTTGATTCAGAGCATGAAAGTGTCATAAGAATGTTCAGTTTTCTCCCAGACTTATCAAAAGTTGGTTGCAGCATCGATGCTTCAAAAGCAATTAGCAGATTTGTGCTGCTGACTAAGGATTTCTCACTTCGGAGGAGCTAGTTGCAGCTTCAAACAGCTATAGCTACGTCTTTTATGCCCACTTTCCACTTTACCTTCTTCCGTCAATCTCTTCAGCGTCATTTCAAAACAGTGACCCACTAGTACTCTATCCTCCAACAATAACATTCTTTTCAGCTCTTAGCACATGTCCTTCCTTCCCAGTCTTCATTCTGGATTTTCATGTAGGTGTTTCCTCTGTTTGAAACTCTCCTCCTTTCCCCACACCACCCATTCCTCATTCAAGTCAAGAAGACAAAAATCACCTTCTGTAGAAAACTCTAAATACGCCTCAAATACCCTGCTCTGACCTTTCTCCAGCACAGCATTTACCATACACTCTCTCATAATTCGTAGTTAGTTGCCCATCTACCCAAGCTCAGTTCCCTGAGGGCAAGAACCAAGCCTGTACTGTTCTCTTTTGTGGCCCAGCATCAATCTGCAAGGCACATTGTAGTGACTGCAATATTTTTCTCAGTTTCTCTTGATTTTATTGTTCTTTTTTTTTAAAAAAAAATAAAAGTCCCTCTTCTATTTAGTGTTGAGGATATACTTTGAGTCAAGCTCTGGGCTAAAAAATTCATATACATTATCTGATTTAACCTTCTGCTAACCCTTAAGCCTACACTACTCTTCCTCCTTGCGGAAACTCAGTGTTTTTGGATACCACCTGCTGCTCTGATCTCTCTTCTTCCTCTGAGGTATGCTGTGCTCCAACTCCAACAAAACACAGACTTTAACTATGTTTAAGGAATCTTAACTTGAACTCAGCTATTACTTAGCTTAGTTTACTTAGCCTACTGGATCCATGGGATCCAGTTCCTCATGCTAACACAGTAAATCTAAAAACAAAGTCATATCAAATTATAACCCTCTGGGACACACACTTTTATGGGGCACATAAAGAGTAATAATGCCTTAAACCCAAACAAGGGAAATTTGAACATCCCAGCTGGACTCTGAGGAAGATACTTTTAGAAAGGAAATTCTCAACATTTGTTTTGTAGACAATATCTTCGAGGTACCATCTACTCCGCCTGTTTGTAAGGAAAACCCTGTGTTTGGAGTAATCTTGTGAGTGTTCAATCTTGTTCCATGACTCAGAGTTACCACAAGTTTTCTAACCATAGTAGAAAAGAAAACAACTTCATTTCTTTTTTATGTATGGATTTCAATGTTGTTTATCTAAGGAAAACAAAGCAAACAGTGAAGAACTGTATTTGTAACTATCCTGATCAGACATAAACTATACAGGATTTTGTGGTCCATTATAAAGTATTAAATCACCCCACTCCAGGGAGGTCAGGGTGAATGTGAACTGACTCCCCAGGTGCTGGGTACAGTGTTCTTTATCTTGACACTCAGTCCCTCAGGATGTCCTTGATGTCAGACCTTCAAACAGTGACAAGCCATATGGACATATGTAAGAAAATTTTATGTTATCGGCTCCTAACGTGATAAGATAATGACCAAACTCTCCAGGTCAAGATGCTTTCCTTCCCTTCTGAGTAGTCAAGGCTAGCGAGCCAACAAGTAGCTAGGGACCGGGGATGGACAACTGGAAACACGTGGCAAAAAAATCCTTCTCTTGACAACTTAAAAAGAAGAACTTCAAAATATTAGTCTGGAGGTCTTGGGAGCTAAGTGAGTAGAATCAGAAGGGTAGATTAATGAAAATGGCAAAGAAATAGATGCTTGGCATAAGAGGCCAACTGACTTCGGTGTAGGATGGACAGACTATGCTTCACTCTGCCATCTAGTGGTGAGAGACCCTTTGTAGTCTGTGACTCGGACTGACTTCTACTCCACAGAGGACATTCTGGCTCATTACCACATTATTGAATCCTTCTCAAGGGAAACTGTGAAGTAGATCATTTTCTGTTTTACAGATCAGGAAACTAAGAGTCAGATAGATTAAATGGCTATAAAAAGTAAGAGCTGGTACATATTCTATACCTTGTAAGCTAGCCTGTACTTAGTGTTTTGAGAAATTCAGAGTAGTGATTGACTCTCCCACCCACCCGGCATAGATGAAGAAAAACATAGAGAAATCTTATGGCAATAGAAAAGTGTATCCCCCCATGTTCTTTTTTGGAGAAGGAAATGGCAACCCACTCCAGTATTCTTGCCTGGAGAATCCCATGGACAAAGGAGCCTGGTGGGCTACAGTCCATAGGGTCGCAACAAGTCAGACACAACTGAATTGACTTAGCATCGTCATCATCAACTTTCTTTACGACTGAGCCACTGGGAAGCATATAAATAAATAAATAAATGCCATTTATAAAATATCATCATATACTGAGCAACTAACACACCACACATATGTTCTTTACACACCAAACAATAATGCCAGAAAATTTTAAAGTAATAATAAAACAAAGATAAACAATAAACCCCTGAAAAATCATGCAAAAGAACAGGAAAAAATGGAAAAATTATGAATGCATGACTTCAGTAACATTATGATAGCCTGAAGAAAGGAAAACTTAAGAATATAGCAGATGGGAATAACCTTAGACAACTACTAACTCAATTTTTTCACTTTATAGTTGAAGACAAGAAATTCAAGTACTATTTCCTGATTCCAAGATGAGTTACTGTGACAACCAAAATTCTATCTCCTCCTTTTTCTTCATTTGAGATTTTTGACAACAGAAATCAATTATTTGCATTTAAACATTTCTGAAAGGAGGGACAGAGGGAGATAAAAGGGAAACAAAGAAGTGAGGGAGAGCAGAGCTAAAACTAATTTCTTTCCATTTGTACTCAGAGTCACATTCTGGTGAAAATAAAAGTACCATAATCAGAGTGAACTGGAACACCGGAAAAGATGAAATTTCAGTTTTAAGAGACATAAATCAGGCTTAGATCAAGCCTCCTTCTTATTAACTCTTACATTTTGGAATATGACTAACCATATTTTATTGTTGGTTTTCAGTCACTAAGTCGTGTCTGAGTCTTTGCAACCCCATGGTTCTAGCACTGCAGAGGAGCCAGGCTCCTCTGTCTTCCACTGTCTCCCAGAGTTTATTCAGATTCATGTCCACTGAGTCCATGATACTGTCTAACCATCTTACCCTCTGCTGCCTGCTTCTCCTTTGGCTTTCAATCTTTCCCAGCATCAGGGTCTTTTCTAATCAGCTCTTTGCATCAGGTGGTCAAAGTATTGGAGCTTCAGCTTCAGCAATAGTCCTTCAAATGAATATTTAGGATTGATTTCCTTTAGGATTGACTATTTGGTCTCCTTGCTGACCAAAGTATTCTCAAGAGTCTTCTCCAGCACCACAGTTTGAAAGCATCAGTTCTTCAGTGCTCAGCCTTCTTTATGGTCCAATTCTCACATCCATACATGACTACTGGAAAAATCATAGCTTTGACTATATGGACCTTTGTCAGCAATGTCTCTGCTTTTTAATGTGCTGTCTAGGTTTGTCATAGCTTTCCCTCCAAGGAGCAAGTATCTTTTTCATTTCATGGCTTTAGTCACCATTGGCAGCGATTTTGGAGCACCCAAATCAAATCTCACTGCTTCTACTTTTTCCCTTCTATTTGCCATGAATTACAATGTAATGGGAAAAAATCCACTTACCCAACAATAAGAAATTATATCAATTATGGTATATCTATTCAATAAAATCTATGCAATCAGTTAAATTACAATCTACAAGCACATTTAGAGAAGGAAGAAATTGTTTGCATGTCAACACTAATGAAAAAATGAAATAAGAATACACGTGGCATAATTCCAGTTTTGTATTTTAAAAGTAGGTATGATGAAAATAGTCAAAAAATTAAAAGTCATTACCTCTGAAAAGAGATATTATAAATGTTCCTTCCAGATCTGCTTTGATGTTATTTCTTTAAATAATTGGTTGAATTTGATAGTGAAAACACTTGAGCCTGAAAGTGTCTTTGAGAAGCAAGTTTTTAAATTATGGAAAACAAAGCCACTTTTCAAAGTTTTTTAATATTTTTAATTTTACTCTTTGTTTTTTTTTCTGTAAAAAAATTTATTTTTAATTTTAAACCTGTTTTAAATGACCTTTTTTGATAGTGCTCTAGCATGGGAGGATGGTTCCACCTCATCACAGGCCAGAAGGACATAGAAGCGCAAATTCCCCACTTGGCCCCTGTTGATATCCAACAATGGCGATGCTGGTGGTGCTCTTCCTTACTGCTGGGCAGGGGTGGGATTTGGCCTCCACTGACTCTTAGGTGGGGGTGGCCTTGTTAGTGCTGAACGAGTGACTATAAAAGTTCTGAGTCTCTACTAGGCCTCCTCTGACACCCCAGGGAGAGGGTGAAGGGTGCCTCCTTACTGCTGGGTGGAGATGGAGTAGGTTCGCCACAGGGGACCCACTGTCATCACAATGGGTGGACCCATTATCAGCCAGTAAGGATGAAAGTCCCTGTTCCTTACTTGGCCTTTTCTGATTCTAGGTCATGCTTCATGATAGCCTCATTAGGCTGAAAGTCTAATTCATTCAACTTTTGCTGGCATACATAGCGGGAAGAACCAGAGGTCTTTTGTGGTGTGTGGCTAGAAGAGAGCTATACTGTCTAAAAGCTTTACTCTTGATTGGCAGACTCTTTTCTGATTCTTTGACTAGAGAAAGAAGGTGTTGCTTGGAGCTGTGTTTATCTGCAGCCATTGACTGGCATTATTGGATTGCCGGCTTCTGCTCCAATTCTGAGATGAGGCAAAAACAAATTTAGGAAATTCACTAACGTGTCCTTTCTTAGGTCTTAATGTCCAAGGTTGTCTGGCTTCTTCTTTCCATCCATCAGAATCTTCTCAGGTTCATTTTATTTGTAATGTGCAAGAGCTTGTTTTATTTATAACATGTAGAAGTTTCAGTTGTACTTAGTGGGAGAAATAGGGGAAAGTATGTCTCCATCATCCCCAAAGCAAAAACCCTGCTAATAAATCCTGATAAAGTGAAATCTGTTGTTTTGGTTTTTGGGAGGTGGGGGGGTGTGAGAGTGGGGTGGGGGCGGGAGAGTGTTTTGTTTTACCTTGAGATTAAAGTCAAGTAATGTGAGACTCCATTTACAAATGAAGAAAGTACATCCCTCAGTTTAGAAAGTGAAAGTGAAAGTCACTCAGTCATGTCTAACTCTTTGTGACCCCATGGACTATACAGACCATGGAATTCTCCAGGCCAGAATACTGGAGTGGGTAGCCTTTCACTTCTCCAGGGGATCTTCCCAACCCAGGTATCGAACCCAGGTCTCCTGCATTGCAGGTGGATTCTTTACCAACTGAGCTATTAGGAAATGATTTTCGAAAAGAAACAAAGTCTTTGTTTGTAGAACCAGAATGAATATTCCTAAACCAACATGTTTCTAAGAAAAATTATTTAGAGTTTCCTTCAGTTTAGTATCACCTAGATATTGGTAGCACCAATAAAGTGATTTCCTTGGTTATGCTGAATTATGTGACTAGCTATGGTATTCTAAATATAGGACACTGGTTTGTTGCACATTCTATGTTCCAAAATTAATAACCAGCCTTTCAATCTATTTCTTAAGTTATAAAACCTGAAGTATTATTTTATAGTAAATACAGTCTAAGTAAAAATTTTTTCAAAACAATTTCCCTCCAAAATAAAATTTTGAAGAAATAAAACAACGGAGACATTTACTTTGGGAGCTGTGGTATTAGAGAGCTAGAAAGGACTTCAATGTTCATGTAGCAAAGAGGAAAAAAAGGCTTGGGAGGCTGCAACCAAATCCTCTCACTTTAAGACCCAACTTTCATGCTAAGGAGCTCAGTGACCTTGAATGAGCCATGTACTTGTACTAGGTTTGGTTTTTCCAAAGTTAGCTCTCAGATTTCATTATTATTATTATTATTTTTATGATCTGATTTCCTGTAAGAATATTACAGATACATGTAATAATTTTAGCCCAACTAAATGCACTTATAAAATTGAAAGAATAGAGTTATCTTTCTGAACAAGGAAACAAAAGATTGCATACCAGGACGTATAAACTTGATTCACAGATGCATGCTACTACCACTTTTCAACCCCTAGAGCACAATGGAATGTCCTCAATAATCACTCTCACATCAGTGTAGGCTGAGCCAACTTCAGAACGTTATGGTCCACAGCCATTTGAGGTCGAGGAGTCACATCATTACAACTGATATTTTTCCAAACAAATTTTTAAATTTTCATTCAAAGTTGCCTCACACACCACCCAGAGTGTTACCAGATCTTTCTGAAATGCTAAGTGAAAATGAATCCAATAGTACTTAAGTAACATTTTAACTTTATATGTTTCAATTTTTTGCATTACTTCCTATCTGTACTTTCATAGAATATTAGAAATAATTTCCTTCCTTTAATCCTAGTAATTTAACCCTTTTCCATTTGACAGACATTTTTCTCCCTCTACTTTTAGTTGATGTGAAATTTGCATGGCTGATGGTGCTTTCAAATTAAACAGCTCATACATAACTATTGCTATTATATGGGGCGCAATTATAAGTGCCAAAGCTGCAGCTGGCTTCCTCCTCTTCCTTTCAACTGAAAGAAAAAAAATCACTGAGTAATTAATACCAATGGGATAAAGCTTATGCCAAGGTTTCTTGGATGAGAATTAAGTATTGCATGCAAATCAAGCATGCATTACAATTTTGTGAAATAAATTCTTAGAAAACTCTTAGTTAAGCCATTTTATAACCATATATGCAATGATTAATACATAATGGTTTAATCAGTCATTATTCATACCCATTGACTCATGACTTGAAAAGAATGCCCTTTCAGTAGTCCATATGGAAACTTAAGGATGTGATATCAGCTATTTTGAAAAACTATATATTGGCAAATTTTTATTAATAAGCTCTTTATTAATGTTCAGTTTGTAATAAGTAACCTGGGTCTTCCACTTGTCATTGGATGCTGGAGATCTTCCTAATTATTACATCATCCTTCTGTAAGGCACGCTTGGTAGTGTGGGTTCCTTCTGGTCACTGATAATTCTATGTTTCACTGCAGGCTGTGTTGCTGTTCTAGCCTAAAACAGTCACTTAACAGTGACTTAACGGAGAGATTATTTCTTCATACTAGTCCATACTAGTTGAAAGCTTCCATTTGTCGTCCCCACCACCCTAATCCTGGAGGAGATCTTGATTCCTTTTGAACCATAGAGTTCAGTCTATTAAAGCCATGTGTTTTAAATAGAGAAAGCCTTCAAATTGGCTTCAGGATATAAGCTCTCTCAGATAAACAGATGGAACCATCTCCTGGCTGCCATTTTGCTTCATTTCTTTTGAAGTATTCACTTTGGCTGACTTAAAAGTTTTTGAGATTTACTTTTCATTGAAGTCATGTATTTGGGTTCCATCAGTGGAATTTTTTTCTATTTTATGTGTAAATAGGCTATTCTAATACAAAATAAACTTCAAAGTTTGTAAAGCCAAAAACTAAAATAATAGCTACCCATATATTGTGACTACTACTATCATGCTAGAAGCTTTAAATATATTATCTCCAAGCCTCAGAATAGCTCTGTAAAGTATTTATTATTTCCTGAGTTTTATAACAGGTTAAGGAAAGTAAAGTCTCTTTTGCAAAGACAGCAGAAGAATGAAAACTGAATTCATGACTATCTAATTCCAAAGCTCAGTCTCTATCTATGACACCATTCTATAAAGAAGAATGTAATGATATGAATTTCCACAACACATACAGAAATTAATTTTATTATATGTTATACACTTTACATGTACTTTTGACTTTTCAACACTATTCAGTAAATACTTTTAAGCAGCTACTGTGAAGCCAGCCTAAGTGTTTAGGGAATCAAAACTGAATGAAACAATTCCTGCCCTCAGGATCTTCATTAAATCTACTGGAAAAAAATAAGGCAAGAACAAGAATAGCTCTAATATAAATCAAAACACTACTTTGAAACAAAGATAAATACTGCTGCAGAGGTATAAATAGAGGTTTCTGGATGTTCAAATGCAGAAGTCCTACAGGTCAGCATGAAACTACAATGTTTATAGCACTTACTATGTTCTAACTCCTGTTTTAAGTATATTATTTTTTAGTTCATTTAATTCTACCACGTTTGCATCATTATAAAGATGATTTTAAAGACTTCATTTTAAAGAGGGGGAATAAGTTCTGAATGACTAAAATAACTTGTCTGAAGATACCTATCCAATAAGAAGCTAAGTTGGGTAAGCCTGTAGTAGAAAGCAATGCGAATAACTGCCCTGTGGTAGAGCCCGTGTACTTAACTGCTCCGCCATTCTTCCTAGTTTGGAAAAGTCTCTGAATTGGGATACCTATCCAAAGTCTGCCTCAAAGAAGGGATGGACTTTCTATATTTTTAGCAGGCCAAGATGGAATTCCCTTGCTGTCATCTCCTTTCTCTGTCATAATGATGTTGCACAAATTGGGTTGCAGGGCTGATTTCCTGCTTAGCAGAGGAAAATTCACAGGCATCAGGAGATCAAGTGATTCCTTAATAAAACAAAAGTAAGTTGAGAAATTGTGAGCATTTTACTATCTATGTTGACAAATGCAAGAGAAATAAACACACATATAATTTTATTTTCTTAAACTATATCTGAAAGATATCCACAAAAGGGAAACTATGGTAGCTTCTGAGTCAGAGAATCACGTGAATATATTCACTATTAACAAAATAGATTTATTTTACAACTCAAGTCTGAAGAATAAACAAAAAACAAGCTGAATAATATTTGTTGGTAAGAGTGAAAACAAGGAAATGAGAGTGATTTTCTTATAAAACCCAGGCTAATCATCATGGAGCAATTACAAATTTTTTTCAAAAAAGATCTGACTTCTTCCTTTGATTTGATGTTTTCGAACTGTGGTGTTGGAGAAGGCTCTTGAGAGTCCCTTGGACTGCAAAGAGATCCAACCAGTCAATCCTAAAGGAAATCAACCCTGAATATTCACTGGAAGGACTGATGCTGAAGCTGAAGCTCCAATACTTTGGCCACCTGATGCAAAAAGCCGACTCATTGGAAAAGACCCTGATGCTGGGAAAGCTTAAAGGCAGGAGGAGAAAGGGATGACAGAGGACAAAATGGTTGGATGGCATCACCAACTCAATGGACATGAGTTTAAGCAAACTCTGGGATATAGGTAAGGACAGGGAAACCTGGCATACTGCACTCCATGGGGTCACAAAGTGTTGGACACAGCTGAGTGATTGAACAACTTCCTTTGATGACCTGATGGACAACATGTATTTTGAAGTATACATTCCATACATTTTAACTGTTTCCTTTCAATGTACAATATTCTCATTATCTTAAAGTCATAATATATATATATATAAACATATAGAAATAAATCTAATAGAAGAAAATATCACTTCACTTTCTTATAATTCTGCAAGTCATTGTTACAAATGCATAGAAACATATATTCTTCAAGTAAATAAACTCCTAATACCAGAATTAATGTGGTTTTAAAATTATCTGTTTTTCACTATGAATAATAAATAAAACTTCTGATAAATAACACAGAACTCTTTCAAAATTACATATATTTTCTGCAAAAGTTAGCATTTACTATTTTCAACTTAGCCTTTTGTTTGTATATGTGTCCAAAAATCTGTGTACTGAGTGCCAGAGCTTTCTATTCCTTTTCACCTGTTCTTGTCAGTTTGTTTGATGCAGCATCTAATATTTGTAGGTATATATGTTGAACATCAATACATTCCCAAGCACATGCCCCAACATTTCAAACATTAGGACTTGCTATAGGTAGGTAGCAAGAAAAATAAAGTATGTTATTAGGCTTTTTTAATAGCAGAACTTATTATTATCTTTAAAAATACACATGGCATTGGTAAAAGACAAAAGCATGAGAATGGTAAATCACTCTTACTTTCAAGGACTAAACGTTCTTTCAAATAGTTAACTGCAAAATGCATAAAACACACAAAAATGGTATGTAACAAATAGTAAAACATAATGGAAGTTTAACTGTTAAAAGAATAAAAGCTGCTAAATGAATAATAGCAGTAGCCAAGCCGGCTATGATTTCATGCTTTTCCATTGTAAAATGTAGGAATCCATTCACATATAATAATTCCAGAGGGAAAGTTCCACACTTTTAAGATATTTATGGAGTAACGAGTCAGCTTCGCTAGAATCCTCCTCATTTTAAAGACAAACAAAACCTGCTGATGCTTCACATTCCTGAGAAAAGTAAAGATTAAACCTCCCAAGAACTAGAAATGCTTAGTTACCTGCTTTCTAGAATAATTTCCTCTATACCCGTACAAGAGACAGGCAAATAAGAAAGGACAGAATAAGCACTGTTATCATGAAAGTTGGGGGTGGGGGTGAGGTGGCAGGTGGCGCTTCCCTGGTGGCTCAGATGGTAAAGAATCGCCTGCACTGTGGGAGACCTGGGTTTGATCCTTGGGTGAGGAAGATACCTAGGAGAAGGGAATGGCTACTCCAGTATTCTTGCCTGGAGAATTCCATGGACAGAGGAGCCTGGTGGGTACAGTCCATGGGGTCACAAAGAATTGGCCATGATTGTGCAATTAACATACATACACACACACATATCATGAAACGGCACATATTGTAAGGACCAGTCTGCTTACTTAAATGACTGGTGAACTCCATCCTAGGTTCCTGTAATTTTTTATACTGTACACACTCCCTCAACAAGACAAAATTAGTATATTTTCCAAAAGATTGTTCTTTTCTAGTCTAACAAAAATAGAACTCAATTTACATTTGACAGAAATAACTAAACTTTACTTCCTCCCTAATTCCTTGTGGTAGATTGATTGCATGATTGACCCTAATTCTTTACTTTATTATGTGAGTTTCAAATTCCTCCCACTGAAGCAAAGTTTATTTCCACAACCAATGTGACTTGCTTTGGCCAGAAGAAAGAAGTTGCAGTGCCCAGTTCCAACCCTAGGCCTCAAGAGGCCTTGCACATTCCCAATTTCTCTCCTACATCTCTTCTCTCATCATAAGAACATATTGATGCTATCTGTTGGTCATAGGAAGAGGACAATCAGAGATACATTGAGCAGAGCCACGTAGCCAGCCAACTGCAGTGAACTCATCTAAGACTGGCAAAACTGTCCACCTAAGCTTAGCATAGATAAGTTGACCTACAAAGTCATGAAAAATAATAACTAACTATTGTTTCAAACCACCGGGTTTGGGCATAGTTTGTTACTCAGCAACACCTGATATTTCCTCCAGCACTCTTTTCAGTTATTTCTTCTTTCTATTTGAATGTTCCACCTGATCATCTGTAGGCTCATGATCCACAGCAGTACATTAACGATATAAGAAGTATTCCCTTACAGAAGGAGTTTCAATTTCATTTTAGGTTTAAAATCTCTCCTACTTTCTAAAGAATGCTTTAAAAAACACATGACACAAAATAATCTGATTTGTCCTTACTCAGCTCTGTCTGTAATTAAAAAATTAATTAAATTAAAATAAGCCTCAATAACATCAGATTATTTAAAAGGGAATGAACATATAATGCAAGATAGTTTAATTATTATACATTAATATATTCTTACTTTTAGTAAATGATTATATACTATGACCAAGTGAAATTTATCCAATAAATGTAAGCTTTATTTAATAGCCAGAAATTAGTCTATGTAATAATACATATGAGCAAAGGGCAAAGATTGCATGATTATCTCCATAGATGCAGAAAAAGCATTAGCCAAAATCTAACAGTCTCCTTCCTTGGAAGGAAAGTTATGACCAACCTCAGTTCAGTTCAGTCACTCAGTCGTGTCCGACTCTTTGCGACCCCATGAATCGCAGCACACCAGGCCTCCCTGTCCATCACCAACTCCTGGAGTTCACTCAGATTCATGTCCATCGAGTCAGTGATGCCATCCAGCCATCTCATCCTCTCCCTCCCACCATCAGAGTCTTTTCCAATGAGTCAACTCTTCGCATGAGGTGGCCAAAGCACTGGAGTTTCAGCTTTAGCATCATTCCTTCCAAAGAAATCCCAGGACTGATATCCTTTAGAATGGACTGGTTGGATCTTCTTGCAGTCCAAGGGACTCTCAAGAGTCTTCTCCAACACCACAGTTCAAAAGCATCAATTCTTCGGCGCTCAGCTTTCTTCACAGTCCAACTCTCACAACCATACATGACTACTGGAAAAACCATAGCCTTGACTAGACGGACCTTTGTTGGCAAAGTAATGTCTCTGCTTTTGAATATGCTATCTAGGTTGGTCATAACTTTTCTTCCAAGGAGTAAGCATCTTTTAATTTCATGGCTGCAGTCACCATCTGCAGTGATTTTGGAGCCCCAAAAAGTAAAGTCTGACAAGGTTTCTACTGTTTCCCCATCTATTTCCCATGAAGTGATGGGGCCGGATGCCATGATCTTCGTTTTCTGAATGTTGAGCTTTAAGCCAACTTTTTCCTAGACAGCATATTAAAAAGCAGAGACATTACTTGGTCAACAAAGGTCTGTCTAGCCAAGGCTATGGTTTTTCCAGTAGTTATGTATGGATGTGAGAGTTGGACTGTGAAGAATGATGAGCGTCGAAGAATTGATGTTTTTGAACTGTGGGGTTGGAGAAGACTCTTGAGAGTCCCTTGGACTGCAGAGAGATCCAACCAGTCCATCCTAAAGGAGATCAGTCCTGGGTGTTCATTAGAAGGACAGATGTTGAAGCTGAAACTCCAATATTTTGGCCACCTGATGCAAAGAGCTGACTCATTTGAAAAGACCCTGATGCTGGGAAAGATTGAGGGCAGGAGGAGAAGAGGACAACAGAGGATGAGATGGTTGGATGGCATCACTGACTCAATGGACATGAGTTTGGGTGGACTCCGGGAGTTGGTGATGAACAGGGAGACCTGGCGTGCTATGGTTCATGGGGTCATAGAGTCAGACACAACTGAGTGACTGAACTGAACTGAACAGTCTTCCATGATATTTAACAGGCAAAGAGAAAGAAATTCAACCAGAAAAGAAGGAAATTTTCTGAACCTGATAAAGAAAATCCATGAAAAATACAGAGCTAATGTCACACTTAGTGTTGAAAGACTGAATGTTTTACACTACATCCAGGAACAAAACAAGGATGCCTATTCTTGTTACTTCTATCAACATTCTACTAGAAGTCCTAGCCAGGGAAATTAGACAAGAAAGAGAAATAAAAAACATCCAGACTTGACATGAAGAAGTAAAGATATCTCTATTTACTGATGACATGATTGTTTATATGAAAAATCTTAAGGGATCCATAAAAACATAATTGGAATTAACAAGTTTATCAAGCATACAGGGTAAAGTATCCATACACAAATATTGACTGAATTTCTTTATCTAGCAATAAACAACCTTAAAGTGAAATCCGGAAAATAATTCTATTAATAACAGCATTAAAAAATGAAATTCTTTGCAACAAATTTAACAAGTTACACGTAAAATTTATGCTCTGAAAACTATGAAACATTACAGATAGAAATTAATAAAAACATAAATAAGTGAAAAGAGAGTTCATGGTCATGGATCAGACTTAAAAGCTCAATTTTGCAGTCAATTGATGTTCAGCAAGTTGAAAATATTCTTTTCAACAAATTCTAATGAGAAAGCTGGATATCCACATGCCAAAAAAAAAAAAAAAAAAGAAAGAAACACTTCCTAATACCACACACAAAACTGACTAAATATATCATAGATATAAGTATAAATGCTAAAGACACAAAACTTTTAGAATAGAATATGAGAGCAAATCTCTGTTAGTCTACATTATTGCAGAGAGTGGCTTGCCTTTCTGGGCTGGTTGCTACAGGTTGTATTAATAGATCAGAAATCAATTTTTATATATGGTCTGGCCATTGTCCATTGATACATTCAGTCTCTCAGAATCAAATACTAGGTATGGAATCAATTTACTCAATTTTTTTTTAGTCTCAGTGACTTCATTTGTAAAATTTGATTATTAGTAGCTTTCTCTGCACAGGGTAACATTATACAGCCCATACAATTATTTTCTGAACTAAAAAAAAAAAATCATGCATGCTAAGTTACTTCAGTCGTGTCCAACTCTGTACAACCCTGTGGACTGTAGGCCATCAGGATCTTCTGTCCATGGGATTCTCCAGGCAAGAAAACTGGAGTGGGTTGCCATTTCCACCTCCAGGGGATCTTCCTGACACAGAAATCGAATTCACATCTCCTGCGTATCCTGTATTGGCAGGTGGATTCTTTACCACTAGTGCCACCTGGGAGGCCCAATAGGCTTTGATAGGGCTTCAATCAATTCAGTTCAGTTCATTTCAGGCGCTCACTCGTGTCCTACTCTTTGCAACCCCATGGACTGCAGCACGCCAGGCTTCCCTGTCCATCACCAATGCCCAGAATCTACTCAAACTCATGTCCATCGAGTCAGTGATGCCATCCAACCATCTTATCCTCTGTCGTCCCCTTCTCCTCCCACCTTCAGTCTTTCCCAGCATCAGGCTCTTTTCAAATGAGTCAGTTCTTCACATCAGGTGGCCAAAGGATTGGAGTTTCAGCTTCAGCATCAGTCCTTCCAATGAATATTCAGGACTGATTTCCTTTAGGATGGGCTGGTTGAATGGGGCATACTGAAATAAAAGATATACTGACATAGCACAGTGCCTGACACAAATTAGGTAAACAATTGGTAGATTTTTTTCCCCCTTTTTCCTTAGTTTTTCAGTGTAAGATAGTCCTTGTGACCCCATTTTGGTTGTGTGCATGCAAAGTGAAGGGCTTCTCTGGGGGCTCAGATGGCAAAGAATCCACCTGCAGTGCAGACGATCTGGGTTCAATCCCTGGGTTGGGGAGACCCCCTGGAGAAAAGAACAGCTACCTACTCCAGTATTCTTTCCTGGAGAATTACATGGACAGAGGAGCCTGGTGGGCTACAGTCCATGGGGTTGCGAAGAATCAGACATGACTGAGTGACTTTCACTTTCATGCAAAGTGAAAATACACAATTATACATGACTGTAAAATGGCACTTTTTCTCTTCAAGTGAATACAGATTTACCAAAGAAACCTAGATAATATTCCTACTGCTTCCTAAGAGTGACCAACAGTCCTTAATGAGTTTCTCCCATCATTCAATCACATACTTTGGGCTTCTATCCCTTTTACAGATCAGTCTATTCAAACTAATGCTGTTGATATTTCATACAAGTTTTATGTATGCAATTAAATAGTTTGGCACGAAAGAAAGTCTTCATTTCTCTTTTCTGTTTACTAAAGAACACAGAAACAATTGGCTCAGCAGGATGTTTTCTCCATTGCAAATTCCATTTGGTACAACTTAGTCCTCATCTCTCCTTTCAAGAATAATATTTATGGAGCATGCATTAGCTTACATGGTGTAAATGGTTTCTTAGTTTCTCTAGTCTCCAAATTAGCATATTCCCACCCCCACCCATAAGATGGACAACAGTTAAAACATCAACAGACACAACAATATTGAGGCCTGGAAAAGATATGTTTAAGCTCACCGTGTAAAGGCACATGGTATACATTCCAAGTCTGGGATGTCCTACAAAGGACCAGCCCATTCTCACTCCCAATAGACTCCTCAATTTTATCACAGAAATCACTTTGCTATTGTATTCCAGATGTTTTCCTATAATCTGATGAAGAGCTATAAATTCACAGCTTATACACACTTAATTCTGAGACATTCAAATAAGCAGGAGTTATACCAACCTGGGTGTTTGGGTAGCTTCCTAATACAAGAGAAAAATCAGTATACTGATTAAAACCCAAAGATTCTAGCAAGTTACATGTGGCAAGCATTCCAGTAAAAAGTCATAGAAGTATAGTAAAGCAAGAATTCTATAAAAGTTTATTATTTTTAATACTTTCTATTAGTAGTCTGAGTTTTTGGGAAAATTGGCCAGCTTTTTCAGAATACACTTCTGGCATATGAAGTCTTTGGTTTCTTCATACATTTTAAAATTTATTTAGTAACCATTTGTAAATGCTAATAAATATCAGATAATACATGGAGAATTTAACAAGAAATCTGATGTTTTAAAGTGGGCTGATTACCAGTTCACAAAATATAGAACACTCTAGTCTATTTTTTTGGTTCAGTCACCTCTAATTCACTTTTAATTAAGGGATTTAAACAAATAAATAAATCTATTATATTTCTCATAGAGTGTTGATAAACATTTTGATTATACATAGATAGATAGATAGTTTCTCAGTCCTGTCCAACTCTTTGCAACCCCGTGGACTATAGCCTACCAGGCTTCTCTGTCCATGGGATTTTCCAGGCAAGAGTACTGGAGTGGGTTGCCATTTCCTTCTCCAGGGGATCGTCCCGACCCAGGGATTGAACCTGGGTCTCCCACATTGCAGGCAGACACTTTACCCTCTGAGCCACAAGGGAGTCAGCCTGTATGTATGATTATACATACACTGATTCAATTTTTTTCTGGACTTGTCATAGACTCACCCATTCTTAGAACTTTATCTATTTCTATCTCATTCCCTCATTCTCTATATTCTTTTAATTGTATCATAAGCCAGCCACCATGGTAATTCACTCTGTAAACAAACATATATGACATCAACTATCACCTCAATTTAATTGGTTGGGTATTGATAGTTGGTATAAACAAATGGCTCATTAACAAGTTCTTATTGGTTGAAGTCAGTCATGGTCCAGTTGAGACAAATAACAATTCATATGCACATTCTCAAGAATGCAGTAATTCCTAACATTGAGGGCTTACTCTGTGACAAGCACTCTGTATATGCTCTTTATTTATTATCTGACATAATACTCATGATAACTCTATGACATTGATGCCATTATCATCATCATTTTATATATGAGGAAACTAAGTCAGAGACAGTTAAATGACTTCAATATCACATAGTTAGTATCAGATGATCTTTGAAGCTAAGCTTCCAATCATAGAATCTTTTACTACTTACTGCTCAATATTCTCTTTTCATGGGAGTTGCAATAGCCTCTCTTGGAGAAGGAAATGGCAACCCACTCCAGTATTCTTGCCTGGAGAATCCCATGAACAGAGTAGCCTGGGAGGCTACATACAGTCCATGGGGTGGCAAGCGATGGACACAACTTGGCAACTAAACCACCGCTACCACCAATAGCCACTATTATTGTATTCTTTTGCATAATTTCTAATTTACATAGCATATGGAGGTTTCCATTTGTTCTAACTACTTAACAACGTCCAATTTAAATAACCTGAAGATGTAATACCCTTCCAAATACAATCTTCCTCTGAAAGCCTCATGAATATTTGCCTTGTACTTTAAGCAAAATCCACTCTATTATGAACAAAGCAGAAGTCTGCTAATGTGCAAAGACTGAATGTTTTGAATCTCTGAGTTCAGCCAGGGGGGTGTGCTTACTGTGGCCCAGTACCAGATGAGGGGTCCAGCCAAGTGTTAGTCATATGAGTCTCAATATAGCTGCTTAGTGTGCCAGAGTACAGCCACCTGATTTTATATCTTTGAAACTAAGTACAGTACCACTAAATGAGTCCTCTTTATAAAATCAGGAGAATTGAAATAAAAATAGATTTCATAAGATAATTATATTTTACCAAGTAAACTCAATCAAGAAAACTGATTTTTTTTTTCCCATTAACTCAAAAGTTATTTGTAGCAAATGGTTAACAGCACACAGTACCTGAATTCAGGTTCTAGTGACTCAATTAGGTCTTGAGCAAGTTACTTAAAACCTCTAGGCTTCAGTTAGCTCATCTGAAAACTGAGTTATAAATTGGGAATTACAGTTGTTAGAGAAACTGAATTAATAAGTGTAGAGTTCTTCTAACAGTATGGCATCTGATCCTGCTTCTTAAGAAATATATATTCACACTGCAGGTCTTGGAAAGCACTTTGAATCTTATTTCTCATTTTCTATATCAGTTTTTCTTAGTGGGTAGAAATAATGGCTGCCCAAATAAAGAGAAGAGTAGAAAAGTCCAGAATATATGATTTATTAAGTGAAAGCTACCATGGATTATTGACAGTGAGTTTTATCTGTGGCTGATGGAAACAAAGGTGGATTATGGAGTGCCACTACAATCATGCAAGGTAAACAAAAATGTGCTTAGAGATACAGGGGATGGAAGGACTAGAAAATACCTTACATGAAATGTTTGGTTTTGATATTACCAGTGCAGTCAGTGCACAAACAACTTTTCCAGGGTAAAGGCAACTCACATATACTCTGCCATACTATATTTCTATCTCAACTAACACATTAAAAGCAAAGATGTGCACATGTGTGTTAGTGAGTCCACTTCATTCACCACCCAAAATATTAACTATAATACATTTTATGATAACAAGCCTTAAAAAGTAAACTCTCCATTCTTTTTTCCCTCAGCAGCATCCGAAGAACTATGCACTTATGTGGAGGATTTCCATTTGAATAGGAAAATGAAGAGGAATCTCAGGAATGGAAAGATATTTAAAAACAAATTTAAGCAACAACAAATTCACTCTACAAAGAAAGCCAAAACACCACTAAGTTCTAGCTTCCTCTACCCCCTGGGTTGCTTAGTCTTTCCAAAACAAGTTGCAGGCTAGTGGGCACACAAATCTCCAGTGCGGTCAGCTGAGTACAAGAGCAGTCATTTACCCGAGTTCCCCTATTCTAAAAAATTCAGTAATCATTCATGGCAATGAGGCCAAACATGCTGTTGCCTTGACCACAGAGTCATCTAACATCTGTTGCCCCTTCACTCTTGGCTCACCTAGCCCTTGTTCTTGGCCACAGAGGTTTTGGTCTGGCTGCTCACAATCAGTGTATAATCCTGGAAGCAGGGGAGAAAAATCAAATAAAGATATGGTCACACCAAGATTATTCTAGTCATGCTGTCCCAGTTCAATAATCTATGCACAATCGAAGGAATATTTGGATCTTGAAGTAACTTTAAATTAGAACTTTATAAACAAACAAGGAACCAGAGGTAAACTGCCAACACCCATTGGATCATAGAAAAAGCAAGGGAATTCCAGAAAAATATCTACTTCTGCAACATTGACTATACTAAAACATTTGACTGTGTGGATCAGAACAAACTGTGGAAAATTCTAAAAGAGATGGGAAGACTAGACCACCTTACTTAATACACCACCTTACCCGTAACGTTTTTCACCGTACATATGCAAAACCCGAATGTGGTCAAGAAGCAACAGTTAGAACCAGACATGGAACAATAGACTGAGGCAGGAAAGGAACAGGCGGAGCTGACTCTGTCTTGAAAAAGAAGGAAACTCCATCTTACACTTTCAGTGAGCTTTGGACTATATGCCTGGCAGTCATGGGGATAACATACGTATGGCCAAACTGGCCTCCTGGACTGATAAACACCAGATTCCATTCCAAGGTTTCCCATCGCCAAAAAGAATGTAATAGTCGCCTATGTAGTCAATCACCTTTGTAATCTTTATGGCACCCGTTGGTGTAGGCTACAATGTATAACCAGCTAACCCTTCTGATTGTGAATCATGGCTGTAACCAGATAATATGTCCCTTTAACACTTTCCTAGCTAGGTTTAAGGAATTTGGAGATGTGGGCTTGAGCAGTACACTTAAGGTATATAAGATTTTCACAAAATTTGGTTGGGGTCCTTGGCTAAGAGGAGCCTGCCTGTGTAATAAACTGCCTTGGGCCTGCCTGTGTAATAAACTGACCTCCACTATCTGCATTGTCCTTCTGAGTGAGTTTGTTTCCCGGAACGCATGGCTACAACAGGACTGCTTCCAAATTGGGAAAGAAGTATGTCAAAGCTGTATGTTGCCACCCTGCTTATTTAAATTATATGCAGAGTACATCATGTAAAATTCTGGCTGGATGAATCACAAGCTGCAATCAAGACTACTGGGAGAAATATCAATAACCTCAGATGTGCAGATGAAACCATCCTTATGGCAGAAAACGAGAAGGAACTAAAGAGCCTGTTGATTAAGGTAAAAGAGGAGAGTGAAAAAGCTGGCTTAAAACTCAACATTCACAGAACTAAAATCATAGCATCTGGTCCCATCACTTTATGGCAAATAGATGGTGAAACAATGTAAACAATGAAAGACTTTATTTTCTTGGGCTTCCAAATCACTGCAAATGCTGACTGTAGCCACGAAATTAAAAGATATTTGCTCCTTGGAAGAAAAGCTATAACTAACCTAAACAGCATATTAAAAAGCAGAGACATTACTTTGCCAACAAAGGTCCATCTTGTCAAAGCTATGGTTTTTCTGGTTGTCATGTATGGATGTGACAGTTGGATCATAAAGAAGGCTGAAGCCCAAAGAATTGATACTTTCAAAATGCGGTGTTGGAGAAGACTCTTGAGAGTCCCTTGGACTGCAAGAAAATCAAACCAGTCAATCCTAAAGGAAATCAACCCTGAATATTCTTTGGAAGGACTGATGCTGTAACTGAAGCTCCATGACTTTGGCCACCTGGTGGGAAGAGCTGACTCATTAGAAAAGACTCTGATACTGGGAAAGATTGAAGGCAGAAGGAGAAGGGGATGACAGAGGATGAGATAGTTGGATGGCATCACCAATTCAATGGACATGAGTTTGAGCAAACTCCAGAAAATGGTGAAGGACATTTATCCAAAGAAGACATACAGATGGCTAACAAACACATGAAAAGATGCTCAGCATCACTTATTATCAGAGAAATGCAAATCAAAACCACAGTGAGGTATTATCTCATGCTGGTCAGAATGGCTGCTATCAAAAAGTCTACAAACAATAAATGCTGGAGAGGGTTTGGAGAAAAGGGAACCCTCTTACACTGTTGGTGGGAATGCAAACTAGTACAGCCACTATTGGAGAACAGTGTGGAGATTCCTTTAAAAACTGGAAATAGAACTGCCATATGACCCAGGAATTCCACTGCTGGGCATACACACTGAGGAAACCAGAACTGAAACAGACACGTGTACCCCAATGTTCATTGCAGCACTGTTTACAATAGCCAGGACATGGAAGCAACCTAGATGTCCATTCGCAGATGAATGAATAAGAAAGCAGTGGTACATATACACGATGGAATATTACTCATCCATTAAAAAGAATGCATTTGAATCAGTTCTAATGAGGTGGGTGAAACTGGAGCCTATTATACAGAGTGAAGTAAGTCAGAAAGAAAAATACTAATACAGTATATTAATGCATATATATGGAATTTAGAAAGATGGTAACGATGACCCTATATGTGAGACAGCAAAAGAGACACAGATGTAAAGAACAGACTTTTGGACTCTGTGGGAGAAGGCAAGGGTGGGATGATTTGAGAGAATAGCATTGAAACATGTATACTATCATATGTGAAATAGATCACCAGTCCAGGTTCAATGCATGAGACAGGGTGCTCAGGGCTGGTGCACTGGGATGACCCTGAGGGATGGGATGGGGAGGGAGGTGGGAGGGGGGTTCAGGATGGGGAACACATGTACACCCATGGCTGATTCATGTCAATGTATGACAAAACCACTACAATATTGTAAAGTAATTAGCCTCCAATTAAAATTTAAAAATTAATTTAAAATTAAAAAAAGAAAAAAAATGGTAAAGGACAGGGAAGCCTGGCATGTGGCAGTCCACAGGATCACAGAGTCGAACATGACTGACCAACTAAACGACAACAACAAAACAAACAATGTGAAAAGCAAGTATCCAAATGCATGAATATAAAATTGTCTTTAGCCCACTTGCTTTTGTAATGGTTCTCTGTATAAGAATGATTCTCCTCTCTTTTGCTCCAGGAACCTCACTCTATTCAGAAGAAAACCAGTCCTTCAATGTTAATCAGTTCCTACATCAAACCTTATTGTTTGCTGCTGCTGCTGCTAAGTCGAGTCAGTCGTGTCCGACTCTGTGCGACTCCATAGACGGCAGCCCACCAGGCTCCCCATCCCTGGGATTCTCCAGGCAAGAACACTGGAGTGGGGTGCCATTTCCTTCTCCAATGCATGAAAGTGAAAAGTGAAAGAGAAGTCGCTCAGTCATGTCTGACTCAGCGACCCCATGGACTGCAGCCTACCAGGCTCCTCCGTCCATGGAATTTTCCAGGCAAGAGTACTGGAGTGGGGTGCCATTGCCTTCTCCGATTGTTTACTCACAAATAAACAATACTGTGACAGGCGAAATAATTGCAATTTCTGAGCATATATTCGGAGAAAGCAAAGGCACCCCACTCCAGTACTCTTGTCTGAAAAATCCCATGGATGGAGGAGCCTGGAAGGCTGCAGTCCATGGGGTCTCGAAGAGTCAGACACGACTGAATGACTTCACTTTCACTTTTCACTTTCATACATTGGAGAAGGAAATGGAAACCCACTTCAGTGCTCTTGCCTGGAGAATCCCAGGGATGGCAGAGCCTGGTGGGCTGCTGTCTATGGGATTGCACAGAGTTGGACATGACTGAGATGACTTAGCAGCAGCAGCAGCAGAGCATATGTTCTTTTCTGTTGGCTCCCCTTCTACCTGGAGAACTCTCCACAGGTGATCTAAGACAAAGTTAAAGTGTTTCACGTTCCTCTTCTCATCCCAAGGCAACTGACTCTTTTAGCTTTGTACCCACTCCTGTTGAACGTAGCTCTTTTTCCCCTTTCCTGTTTGCCCACTTATGTCCCCGTATAACCTTAAAAGAACTTAATTATAGGAATGAGATCACTCAGTTCTGTTCAGTTCAGTTGCTCAGTCATGTCTGACTCTTTGTGACTCCATGGACTGCCACATGCCAGGCTTCCCTGTCCATCACCAACTCCTAGAGCTTGCTCAAACTCATGTCCATTGAGTTGGTGATGCCATCTCATCCTCTGTCATCCCCTTATCCTCCTGCCTTCAATCATTTCCAGCTTCAGAGTCTTTTCCAATGAGTCAGTCTTCATATCAGGTGGCCAAAGTATTGGAGCTTCAGCATCAGTCCTTCAGGACTGATTTCCTTTACAATTGACTGATAGTCAATTTAAACTAACTCCTGTCCTATGCTCTCCTGAACACACACCATGTCTTACCTAACCTGTTGACTTTACCTAGATAAAAAGAAGAATGAAGAATTAAGTAGTTTAAAAATGAACTTGCTCTCTACTCTCAACACCCTCCTTAGATATCCTGTAGGCAGGTCACTCAAGCAAGATAACATCAGCCAGTCTTCAGACAATGGAGAATGATGCAGAACCCAAACTCCTATCTCAGTTCATTGAGATTCTTGCTTCTTTTACCTTTTAAAAACTATCATGGCTGAATAGAATCTTCAGAGCTGGTCTTGGGACATGAGTTCCCCTCCTCCCTAGACTGCTGACTTTTCTTGTTAAAGCATCTTTCCTTCATCTCTCCTTTCTGCTGATATCTGCCTCTCAATTATTGGCTTTTGAGCAGCGAGCAGCCAAACCTAAGTTTGGTAATACTGTTAGTTCACACATTAAATTGTCCTGTCACTGCTGCTTTCTACTTTTGCCCAATAGATATTTGGTGTCTCAAAGTCAAGAGACCTATATTATTCATCTTTGTAAACCTGGTGTTCCAGCAATAAGTACTATTGAATAAATGAGTGAAGAAATCAGTAAATGGTTCAGCATGTTTGCCAATATTCTAATGGATTTCTTGGCAAAAGAAAAGGAAGTAAAACCAAGCAGGACCCTGTGGGGATCCTCGCTCCCCATGGTTGTAGATATTCTTTGCCCAAGATTGGAAAAAGAGACACTCAGGTTGGCTATCTGATTGTGTGGCTCATTTGGAACCATGTATGAATCTAGAAGGGGGAAATCCTGAGTACTACAAGTTGAGTGGTGTTGTAGATTGGGTAAATGACATACATGTCCTAGGAGTTAGAAATATTAACCCAAATCTGAAAATATTACTAGACAGACTAATAGGCTGAAGCATAAGAATTGCTCTGTTATGTTAAAGATTCAAGCAGGAAACAGGCATATGACAACAAAATGATAATGTGAACTAAAAAAATGTCTTTTATTCTCCACAGTGCTTGAATCAGTCTCTGCACACAGGAGGTGCTTATCAAATGTTGATTAATACAGTAAGTAATTTCCTGCCTTCTAGGTCTGAACTCCCTGTTGTCTCTTCCTTTTTGTCCAAGTCAAAGCAGGTCTCTACTTTCATGAATGTCAAGAGAATCATCTCACACTGGAAAGGGCATTGCCACTAGTGTTAGACTAAGTGTTAGTTGCTCAGTTATGTCCAACTTTTTGCGACCTCATGAACTGTAGCCCACCAGGCTCCTCTGTCCATGGGATTTTCCAGGCAAGAATACTGGAGTGGGTTGCCATTTCCTCCTTCAGGGGATCTTCCCGACCCAGGGATCCAACCCAGGTTTCCCATATTGCAGGCAGATTCCTTACCATCTGAGCCATCAGGGAAGCCTTCATGGAAGAAATAACTCAAGTCCTATATACACATGGATGTGCTCAGGTTTTAGGATTTTTTTTTAAGCCTTATAATCAAAGAGGTTAAAATATAATGCAGTTTCTTAGTCCTGGAGAAACAGATCATTCTTAATTCTTTCCCCAACTCAGCTGAGACTCATTTGGGAATACTAAAAGATATCTTAGATGTTTTATCGCCCTCTGAGTCACAAATCTTTCCAGATTTCAGAATATTACTCTTGAATCAATCTTCAGACTCATGTAAAATATAAGGCCTCATCAATACTAGTATTCTGAGGCCAGGTGAGATTCTATTTCTATTCAAAATCCTAGCACAAGGATCACAAGGAAAATACAGCACAATTTTATAAGAAAACATCATGATGACACCTCTAAGTATATGTACAACTTTAGAGAATGCCTTCTAAGTTTAAGAAATAGTCTCAAAATGTATCTTTTTTTCTAAGCCTAAAAGAATTCCTATAGAATGAGTATTCGTAATCTTTTTTTTAAATTTTTTCCCCTAAAATCTGGAATGGGAACTAAATAAGCATACAAGAACTAAAGGAACAGTAATCAAGGGTTAGGTGTAGACATGAGGAGTTAGGGCTAGGGCAGTCACCATCATTAATAACATATGAAGAACTGATGACTTATTATTTTTGCAGGAGGAGAATTAATCAGATATTGGGAGGATATCTGCATATCAGTCTGGACAGCCTATAAAGTAAAAAACATATTTTCAAACACTCAGGCCTTTAAGGAAAGAAGAGTGATTTATTAGATTGGTAAAACAGAAAAATGTGTTTGCACAAGTGTGGCCCTTCAACTTCAGACTAGTTGACCTACCTTGTGGGTTCATTTTCTTATTTCTACTGCAGGAAGCTACTGAAGCAGGCTCTGCCCTGAGTGGGGAGGCCTAAGGGTTTCCTGCTTCACTGCCTGCAACTGGGTGAAAAAGCCCATCCAATTCTGTCAAAAAACTGAGTCATCCATTTGTGGTCCAGGTTGCACTCTTCAGTTCAGCGTTACTGTAGTACAACTAGTATGTTGATCTCTATCTGCATCCTGTGTCTACTTTTCCATTGGTTCAGAAGCCAGGTTGAAAAAAGACATGAGTAACACTCCCCAAACCCCAAGAATCACCACTGTTTAAGGAAAGAAACATGTTTAAAAAAAAAAAAAATGCTCCTACTGGTGAGTGGCATACCATGAGAATGCAGCATCATGGAAACAAGAAGAGTCAAGTTTCAAGGAGGCAGTGGTTGACCATCAAGTTAATGGAGATGTCCGTCTCAGCCAGGATGGAAATGTATACGTGAGGTGTTGGTCCTTATTAAGTTGCTAGTTAATCAGTATTCAGCCACCAGGTCCCAACAAAGAAGGATAATGCAAAGGCAGGTTAAAAAGGTTCTGGCCACCAATTCAGGTGTATGGAGGTGGGGCTTTTCCCACCAGAACATAAAGCAAGCAATGCTCTGATACATCTGGGTGTCCTACAATTTAACTCAATTCTGATCTCATCTGCCTGGAGATAGCACCAGATCTTACACGTTAAAGGTTTAGTCCTACAAGACCCTCCCCTCTTCAGACAGCAATCAGAAGCCCAGGTTATCACTGTATCTGACTGACAAGCTATAGATGCTAGGTTCCAATGAACCTCTTCCTTGAATTTCAGAAACCGGTCACATGTCCAGGCTGTTACCGATACTTCTGACAAACTAGCTATACATCAGAGGTTCCCATGATCCCCTCGTTGGGTTCAAATAGTTGCTGGAATGGCTCACAGAACTCAGAGAAACATGTTAGTGACTAGACCACCAGTTGACTATAAAAGGATAAAATTCAGGAACAAGTAGGTTGAAGAGAAGCCCAGGGCAACTTACGAGAAGAAGTACTAAACTTGCACACCCCCTCCAAGTGTACCACTCTGCCCACACTTCCATGTTTTCACTAGTTGCGAAGGTCACTGAAATGTGTTCTTTTGGGTTTTATGAGGGCTTCAATACTCAGGTAAGATTTGAGTGAAATAATTGTCCATTGGTGACTGATTCAACCTCCAGACCCCCTCCTCTCCCTCCCAGAGGCTGTGGGATAGGACTGAAAGTTCCAAAGCTCTAAAGACCTGGTTGGCTCCGCTATCAACCAGCCCTCATTTTCAGATGTTTTCCTGAAAGTTACCTCATTAACATAACAAAAGATACTTTGCTCTCTTCGTTTAAAAAATTCCAAAGGTTTTAGGGGCTTTGTGCCAGAAATGAAAAAAAAAAAAAAAAAAAACCCTAATATATATTTCTTATGAATCACAGTGTCATGCAAATGCTCTAAAGTAAGATGACATAAGGAGTAAAATCAAATGAATGTATGTAATAAAATAGAAACAGACTCACAGGTATAGAGAAGACACTAATGGTTACCAGTGCAGAGAGGTAAGGCAGGAGAGGCAAGACAGGAGTATGGCATTAAGAAACACAAACCACTGTGGTTACGGTAACTAAGCAACAAGAATATATTGTAAAGCACAAAGAAATACGGTAATTATTGTGTAATAAATTTAAATGAAGTACAACCTATAAAAATATTGAATCACTAGTCATATACTGAAACCAATATATTATTAATAAATCAATTATACTTTAATTTTAAAAAAGAAAAGAGAAGTCCCAATTATAATCATAGTTGAGGGGGTGGGGGTGTCAATCTAGTCCCTTAGTCAGTCCAATTAACTTTAGTTGGAATTGCTAGCTAACACATAAATAAAGGTGGACTCAGGCAATAGCATTGCTTAAGACAATAGGGAAAGTCAGGGTTGTTGCCAGTGCCACACGGCACACTCACTAGTGTAACAAGAAGGGACTAAAGTAGAGAAGAACATAGCCTTCTATACGGAGTGCTCCCCAAGTGGCTCAGTGGTAAAGAATTCACCTAACAATGTACAAGACAAGAGATGTGGCTTCAATCCTTGGATAGGGAAGATCCCCTGGAGGAGGAAATGCAACCCACTCCAATATTCTTGCCTGGAAAATCCCATGGACAGAGGAGTCCGGTGGGCTGCAGTCCATGGGGTCGCAAGAGAGTCAGACATGACCGAGCACGCACATGCATACATTCAAAACAGAGGTGTAAGAAGGAATCACATGGCCTGTTTTTGCTATGTGTTGCTTGAACATCTCTTTATGCTGAGAAATAGAGCCTTTCTTGGATTATAAAAGCTCATATTTCATTGCTAAGGTGGATGGACCATTCTATAAGTTCATAAATGGCTAACATGAATAATATGTATGTGTGTGAGATAATGTGTTTAAAACATCCTTGCTTGCTGCTAAAGAACTAAGAAAAAAACAATCTTTCCTCTTTCTACCTGTCAACTATAAATCATCACTTGCCATCTACCTTTACAAGGATTAAATCATGTGCTGCTGCAGCTACTGATTTTCAACACCCCCTGAAAGGAGTCCAGGGTGGAGAGCAGAAATGAGGCACTCTGTGCTCCAGGGAAAACTGGCAGGATATGTCTTCAGATAGTTAAATATTTTCAGGAGCTGATTATATGAACCCAATTTTTATATCTCCTCATACCTAGAAAATGACTAAAATCCTTCGTGATGATATTTAAATCCTAAAATTTTAAGAAACAAGCTCCTAAGTAATTGAAACCTGGAAACAATATCATTTACAGTCACTTCAAAGAAATAATACTTACATATAAATCTAACCAAATGCAAATAGAATCTGTATGCCAAAAATTACAAAATCCTGAAGAGAGAAATCAGAGAATTTTGTCATGGAATGGATACCTTAGTACATAACACAGTAATACAAAATAAAGATGTCATTTCTCTCCTAACTTATCGATGTACTCAATGCAATTTTTATCAAAAATTTATATTAATGCATATATTAAAAGACAAAAGAACTAAAACAGCCCAAACATTTTGAAAATGAATGAAGTAGGAGGAATCACTATTTGATTTTAAGAACTTACTGTATAGGTACATTAATTACAACAATTAATTAAGGCAACTAAAAGGAGAAAAGAAGTGTTAAGAGGTGAAGTCATAGAACATTAGCCAGCAAGAATTACGCAGAAGATTTAAAAGGCTTTCAAGGTTTGCTTTGGCTTCCAATTCTCCTTACATCTGCCATAAAATGTTCAGGCCCTGGGGAGGCACTGATCTCTGAATGAGGGACATTTAGATCAGAGCCAAATCTACCCCATAGCCTGCAATAGAACTGCCTCGGCAGTCCTGCATATCTGTGAAGGAGAAAAACCCACAGAAACTGGTGAGCTACAGTTTGGGAAATTTTGAAGTTTGTTTGTTATATGGTAATGTACCAGTGGAAACTTAATTTAAAAAAGTAACCAGGGGAAAGAACATATATGACTCCTTGCTAAGAATGTTGGATTTTATACTAAAGTGTGCCTGAAGACACTGGGGTTTTTGAGCAAAAGAATGGTATGATATGGTTTATGTTAAAAAAAAAAAAAAAGTATAATCCTGTTTGTGGGTGAAGAGACTAAGGTGATAACAGTGGAAGCAGGAACATGATTTAAGAGTTTACCTCTTGAGAGTCCCTTGGACTGCAAGGAGATCCAACCAATCCATTCTGAAGGAGATCAGCCCTGGGATTTCTTTGGAAGGAATGATGCTAAAGCTGAAGCTCCAGTACTTTGGCCACCTCATGTGAAGAGTTGACTCATAGGAGAAGACTCTGATGCTGGGAGGGATTGGGGGCAGGAGGAGAAGGGGACGACAGAGGATGAGATGGCTGGATGGCATCACTGACTCCATGGACGTGAGTCTGAGTGAACTCTGGGACTTGGTGATGGACAGGGAGGCCTGGCGTGCTGCAATTCATGGGGGGGCAAAGAGTCGGAAACGACTGAGCGACTGAACTGAACTGAACTGAACTGAAACTTAAATCAAGCAAGATATTTTGGTGACGTGGTTCAAGGTGGCTGTGGGGAAGAGGGAAGTGGTTAAATTCTGGATACAGCTTGAAGCAGGGAGGCAGCAGAATTAACTAATGAATTAGATGTAAATTGTGACAGATAAGATTCAACCGCCATCAACTGAGATGGGCGAGACCACAGTGGGAGCAGGAGTCTGACAAAAGTCAGCACTTTAGTCTTGGATATTTTATTTCTTCCGGTTCAATGGCCAAAGTCTGTGAAAATGTAGTTGCTAAATGAAAGCACCCTGATAAAGAGAATGACAAAATATTGTTTAAAAATAAAGTCCTGGATGAAACTCATGAAGGACAAACTGGATGAAACACATTATCAACTTTGGAATTGCCTAACCTAAGAAAATTAGGAGAGGCAGGAAATATTTAGGCCTCTTTAAAAATGTAGACATAATTTATTTATGAAGACATTTATTAAAAATGGGCTTCCCTGGTGGCTCAGACAATAAAGAATGAAGGCATGTTGTCATCGTTATAATAAAACAAAAACATTTCCATGAACCAGTACATATTTACTGGATTCTATTCCAGATTGTATCAAATCAGTTGTGGGATCTATGACAAAAATGTAACAAGGCTGTGAGAATACCCTGGCATTTCTTACTGGACAGATAGAAGCAGAGAAAGCCGTATGCGCTAATGCTTATCAGACAGGCTCACACACTGTTTCACTCTAGGATAAAGACATCTGAATTCTCTTTAGGAATACTAGGACTTTTTTTTTCGTGGTTGTGCAGCTCAAAAAATTTTAGTTTCCCAGACCAGGGACTGAACTCCTGTTCTTGGCAATGAAAGCACAGAGTCCTAACCACTGGAATTCCCTAGGATTGCCTTTTTTAAAAAAAATAAATGAAAACATTTGAAGGAGAATCACAGAGTGTCAGAAAGGCAATATCACAAAATATCTATTGCAAACCGTGGAAATGTATTGCTAATTAACCATGATTTTTGAAAGTCCACAGCCATATCTCAAAACATTGCATGGTTACACTACCTTGCTGCTGCTGCTAAGTCACTTCAGTCATGTCCGACTCTGTGCGACCCCATAGACGGCAGCCCACCAGGCTCCCCTGTCCCTGGGATTCTCCAGGCAAGAACACTGGAGTGGGCTGCCATTTCCTTCTCCAATGCATGAAAGTGAAAAGTGAGAGTGAAGTCGCTCAGTCCTGTCCGACCCTCAGCGACCCCAAGGACTGCAGCCTTCCAGGCTCCTCCATCTATTAGATTTTCCAGGCAAGAAAATCTTGTACCTTAGGATAGGCTAATTAATAAGAGAATATTCTGAAAGAAAAGTTCTATGGCATTAAAATTCTAATCTGCAATCCATAGCGATTCCCACACACAAAAAAGAAAAATACCTTCCCCCACCTGTTACTTTAAAACTTGTTTTGTTAGAAAAACTCTTTTAAAGTAAATTGCTCTACTGCCATAATGTTTATTCCAAACACATAGAGGGTAGCTGAGGATGCTACTATACATGACAAGATAATAATGATTTTGCAGAAACGTTAGCAGCTCAGATTAGGAGCCAGACAACCTGGATGGAATACTGGCTTGATTACTCACTAACTGCGTAATTTCCACAAGCTATTTAATCTCTATACTTTGTTTTCCTCATCAGTAAAATGGTAGTGATAATAATACCTAACCAAGGGTAACTAAGAACACACAAAATACTAGTTACCATTATTATACTTATGATGAAACTGATTAGACCTAATTAAAAATAGGAAGTAAGGAAAGAAGAATGGAAAGATGAAGGGGGTGGAGGAGAGAAGGAAGGAAAGTGATGTTTATATATTCTTTGGTTTAGTTTTAGCACTTATGAAACATAAAATTTCAGTGGCCTTACATGCCAGGATTCTTGCCAATGGTGGTACTTAGTCAAAGAAACTGAAATGATCCTCCACGACCTCCAGAGATTTTCATCATGAAAGTCATGTCGTGAAGTCACTCAGTCGTGTCTGACTCTTTGCGACCCCATGGACTGTAGACTACCAGGTTCCTCCCTCCATGGGATTCTCCAGGCAAGAGTACTGGAGTGGGTTGCCATTTCCTTCTCCAGGGGATCTTCCCGACCCAGGGACTGAACCTGGGTCTCCCACATTCCAGGCAGACGCTTTAACCTCTGAGCTACCAGGAAAGCCCTCATCATGAAAAGAAGGCTCAATTTTAAAAGAATGCTGTTTTACCAAAATATCCATTTTCCTCTATCACTGAAAGCTTTTATTGAAGCAACCTAAAGATTGCTGATCACACTAACAGGTAATAACCACACAACATGATTAGAGAGGGCCTTCCCAGGTGGTGCCGTGGTAAAGAATCTTGTCTCCCATTGCAGGAATCTCAAGAACTCAAACCTTGGGATCGATCCCTGCATTGGAAGATCCTCTGGAGGAGGAAATGGCAACCCACACCAGTATTGTGGCCTGGAGAATCCCATGGACAGAGGAGCCTGGTGGGCTACAGTCCATGGAGTCACAAAGAGTTGGATGATTGAACACACATCCAGAAACAGAAATGTGATTAGAGAAGGGTTTCCCAGGTGGCTCCAGTGATAAAGAATCCACCAGCTAATGCAAGAGACACAGAAGACGTGGGTTTGATCCCTGGGTCGGTAAGATCCCCTAGAGCAGGAAATGGCAACTCACTCCACTATTCTTGCTTGGAAAATCCCATGGACAGAGAAGCCTAGCGGGTTGCAGAGCTGGACACGACTGAGCGACTGAGAAAACACTCCCACATGATTAAAGAGGCTATGTTGACAAACTGTACCACACAATTGTTGAGTTGATCTGTGGAATTAAAATCAAAAGTCTATCATTGTAAAATTGTATTATTCAGTACAAAATCACTGACATTTCCTCTAATGTCATTGGTTTTGAATCTAATCACGGTAGAAAAAAAAATTATTTTCCTTCAGCACTCAACCAGATAAAGCTTTATCTAGCTCACTTTGTATGAGCTCTTTTAAGAACTTTGTGAGCACCTTTTAGAAATCCTAGGGTCTGTCAACATCATTTCTTTGCCAAGAAACACTTCAACTGAAAGAAAATTCTGATATTTTGTGCAAAATAGAACAGCTGTGATGCATGGACATACATCTAGTTTTGTTGCTCTGGTGAAGAAGCATCCCTTGACACTGGAATGCATTGCTGTGCAGACTGGCTTGTTTTGGTGTTAAAGACTTGGCCAATACCAGTGAAAGAAGTCTTTTCTGCTGCTGTGAAAGTTGTCAACTTCACCAGAGCCAGCCCCTTGAATCACCATGTTTTAAAGAAATTTGGTCCAAACGTGGAATAAGATTATAGTTTTCTTCTACTGTATGGACACTTATAGGAATTCGAGGGGACAAGTCAATGTACATGATTAAATTTCAGAGAAAAAGAGAAAAGAGCCCACTCAGAACAGTCTGGAAGGGAGATATTCATTCATTGCTTGGCTTACTTGGCCAATGTTTTTGGTCATGTGCAAAAGGTAAATCTGATCTAAGGCCTTGTGGCTGAAAAACCATAAGTAAGTTTTTACCAAGACGCCAAAGGAAGAGCTTCGCAGGATAAGGTTGAGACTGATAATCATCAATTTCTCAGCTGGCAGAGTTGGAAATCCTGCAGAACTTTTCCAAGGGTTTCTTCAGCTTCTTGGACCTTAGTAATAAAATAGGCATTGGAAATCCATCCTTTGCTTACATTGCATTAGTGCAAATTTTATCAAAAATGACTCCATTACCTTGAGAACTCAGGAATGAAGTGACCCAAATTCAACGTGAAGTGCCTTATTCAGTTTTCATGCTCCAACACCAACTCACCATACCTGAGCAAAGCAAAATTTAGAAGCAAATTTGATTCAGTTTGCTTTTATATACAATTGAGAGTCAGAAATATTCACTTTAAAAAAACATATATTTATAATTAATTCAATGCCAAAGATGATTTATAAGTTGCTATGTCAGAGTCCGTTGCACTAAATAGTATCTGCCTTATTTTGGAAACATACTTCTAATATTTATTTTTTTATTTTGGTTTCATTTACAAAATTTGAATTTAATTCCATGTTTTTGCATTAAGAAGTCATTGACTTTTGCATGATGTTCCACCACCCCCAGAAGAATGCATATACTCCCACAAAGCTACTGAACTGTTTTATAACTTGACTTTATATACTTACGAAAATAATCTCTAGGGAAAAAGTGTTGTGTCTTTTTAGATTCTATGTGTCTGGAATGCAAAAGAAAGTTGAGAACCAAAGTAATGTAAACTTCATGAAGATGAAATACATGAATTCCCTTAATCTACTATTTTTGATACACATATAAAAATTAGCACTATATAGACTGGTAATTTCATAGCACTCAACTTGCATTAAAAGTTGATAAATCACTGGGTCTCCCTAGAATGCCATGTTTGCAAAGATACCGAGAGCAAAGAAGTCCTGATGCTTAGGACGTGTTATAGCTTCAGAATTTATTAGCAAACATCCAAGAGCTTAAAAATCCTCAGGATAGCCTATCCTAAATCAAAGTGAATAGACAGTCACTGAAGTACAAAAAATGGTTTCAAGCTGAGTCTCATAATGTCCTGATTGCATAATAATGTTTTAAATATTCATAGGTTTCAAGAAGTTGTTTTAAAACTGCTCTGGAGAATATTGACTTTCAAACTTACTTCATACTGTGTTCTTTTGAAGAATCTATACCAATAAACTTGAACCTAATTTTATAGTAATATCTCATTGCTTTTGAGAGATGGATTGGGGATAATAAATGACAAACCTAAATATAGGAGAATAAACCAAAATTTACATAGGAGCTAATTTGTATGTTCCGATGGCACCCCACTCCAGTACTCTTGCCTGGAAAATCCCACGGACAGAGGAGCCTGGTAGGCTGCAGTCCATTCACTTTCACTTTTCACTTTCAGGCATTGGAGAAGGAAATGGCAACCCACTCCAGTGTTCTTGCCTGGAGAATCCCAGGGACGGGGGAGCCTGGTGGGCTGTTGTCTATGGGGTTGCACAGAGTCGGACACGACTGAAGCGACTTAGCAGCAGCAGCAGGATATATATGACTGCATTTGACTACAAAGAAAATTTTACCTTCCAGCATACAGACATAGTTCTTTCAACAACAACAAAATTGCAAGTTTGCCTGAATATGAAAAGTCCATATTATGGTTGGAAGGGCAAACATAGGTGACAAGTCTAGAATGGTTATTCAAGACTATTAGTTAACTAGTTCCAAAATAACAATAGTAATGTTACCACTAGAGGTGGAGCAGAGCAATGGAAAGCATCCCAACAAAGAAAGAAATGCACACTCTTTACCAGAGATTTGTATTATTGTTTTCATGAAAAACAGCAAGCCACAAACCAAACACTCACTAGAATTCGATTTTGATTTATTCTCCTACATTTATATTTATTATCTCTATAATCCATCTCTCAAAAGTAATGAGATATTACTAAAATTAGGCACAGATTCTTCAAATGAACATACTAACAGTACTTATAAAACAACAGTTTAAAGATAGTTATGACTTTGAGTCTAATAAAATAAGTGTAGAATTTCTACAAAGATGATGGATTATCAAGCTTTATGATTGATATTATATCTAGTTTTGAAGATTATTGTGTTCTAGGTTTTAAAGATAGTTAAAATTTTTATTGTTTATGTTTGTTACATAGTATGGTCTTCCTTGAAGATAAATTTCCAATAGAATTCTATGTTTTTTCTCTTTTGGCTGCATACCAATAATGAAATATTCTGATATATCTTGAAACCTTTGTCTTCAGCGTATGTCTGAGAATGTATTGTGATTCCTTCAATAGCATTTTTTGCTTTATATTTTGTACCAGTTACTTAATTAAATGATTCATTTTCACATATTGTACTTTTGTTACCTGTGCAGGAATTCATGTAAATGTATTTAATTTACTATTTTAACTTGTACCAATGTTTACTGAGATATTTTCTCCCCTGGATTATCTACCTCAGTTTTGCTACATTTAGTTTATCTGTGGATTGATTTTTAGTCCCCAGTGTTTATTGAAATACAGGGCCAGCATGTGTCTAATGTGTGGTATGGAACTCAATTTACCAATAACTTTATTATATTTTATTGCCTGTTAAGAAGATTGAAGGCAGGAGGAAAAAAGGATGACAGAGGATGAGATGGTTGGAAGGCATCACCAACTCAATGGACATGAGTTTGAGCAAGCTCTGGGGGTTGGTGATGGACAGGGAAGCCTGGTGTGCTGCAGTCCATGGGGTTGCAAAGAATTGGACACAACTGAATGACTAAACTGAACTGAACATGTCATTATATTTCTTTTTAGTTGTATGATTTTATACTTTAGTATAATTTATTGAAAATTACTGTATACTCAGAATTTACAACTTCCTATGAGTTCTAGTTCAGTTCAGTACTGAAATGATGAGTTCTAGTATACTGCACAGTGTGATTTATGATCAAAAGCACATCAAAAAAAAAAAACCAACACAGAAGCCAATATGAAGAGGTTCCCATTAACTAAAGATAGACCAATCTGAGCATGATAAAAATTTTCAGTGCTAATGACTAAACATGCCAACTATTTGTAAAGGAGAGAAAGTTACTCCCTCTCCACCAAAAACAGAAAAAAACAGTCCCAAAACTTGTATAGAACCACAGAAGACCCCAATTTGGCAAAGCAGTTTTTGAGTAAAGAGGATACAGCTGGAAGCATCACAGGTCCTAACCTCAAAATATATTACAAAGCTATAGTAAGCAGAAGAGGATGGCATTGGCAGAAGAAGATGGCATTGGCATAAAAACAGACACATACACCAATGGAACAGAATAGAGAGCTTAGAAATAACCCCAACATATATAGCTTAAACATATATGATCAACTAATTTACAACAAAAGAGCCAAAAACATATAATGGGGAAAGTACAATCTCTTCAAAATTGTGCTGGGAAAATTGGACAAGGGAAAAGAATGAAAGTGGACCACTATCTTATACCATACAAAAAATCAACTCAAAATGGATCAAAGACTTGAACATAAGAAGATCTGAAACCACAAAACTACTACCTAGAAGAAAACATAGGAGGTAAGTTCCTTGATATCAGTTTTGATGATGGCTTTTCATGTTTCACTCCAAAAGCAAAGGCAAAAATAAACAAGTGAGACTATATCAAACAAAAGTTTCTGGATAGCAAAGGAAACCATCAATTAAATAAAAAGGCAACCTATAGAATGGAAGAAAATATTTTCAAGTCGCATAAATGATAAAGGGTTATCATCCAAAATATATAAAGAACTCATATAACTCAATGGGATAAAAACCCACAATCTGATTTAAAAACTTGCAGAAGATCTAACTAGTTATTTTCCCAAAGGGGACATACAGATGTTCAATAGGTATATTCAACATCACTAATCATCAAGGAGATGCAAATCACTGTTAGAATGGCTGTTACCAAAGGAACACAAATAACAAGTGTTGACAAGGATGTGGAGAAAAAGGAAACCTCAGGCACTGTTGGTAGAAATGCAAACTGATGTAACCACAATGGAACACAGTATTCTTCAAAAAGTTAAAAATAGAACTACCATATGATCTAGCAATTTTGTTTCTGGGTAGGCTTCCCAGGTGGCTCAATGGTAGAGAATCCGCCTGCCAATGCAGGAGACACCGGTTTGATCCCTGGGTTGGGAAGATTAACTGGAGAAGGAAGTAGAAACCCACTCCAGTATTCTTGCCAGGGAAATCTCATGGTCAGAAGAGCCTGGCAGGTTACAGTCCATGGGGTTGCAAAGAGGACATGACTGAGTGACTGAACAGGCATGCACACACATTCAAAGGAAATGAAAACACTAATTTGAAAATGTTTCTGCTCCTCCATGTTCATTGTGACATCATTTACAACAGCCGAAACATGGAAACAATCTAAGTGACTAGAGGTGGATGAATGGATAAAAAAAATGTGGTGTATATATTTGCAATCGAATAGTCAGTTCAGTTCAATTCAGTCAATCAGTCCTGTCTGACACTTTTTGATCCCATGGACTGCAGCACGCCAGGCCTCCCTGTCCATCACCAATTGCTGGAGTTCACCCAAATCCCTGTCCATTGAGTCGGTGATGCCATCCAACAACCTCATCCTCTGTCATCCCCTTCTCCTCTCACCTTCAATCTTTCCCAGAATCAGGGTCTTTTCAAATGAGTCAGCTGTTCGCATCAGGTGGCCAAAGTATTGCAGTTTCAGCTTCAACATCAATCCTCCCAATGAACACTCAGGACTGATCTCCTTTAGGATGGACTGGTTGGATCTCCTTACAGTCCAAGGGACTCTCAAGAGTCTTCTCCAACAACGCAGTTCAAAGGCATCAATTCTTCGGTGCTCAGCTTTCTTTATAGTCCAACTCTCACATCCATACATGACTGCTGGAAAACCATAGCTTTGACTAGACAGACCTTTGTTGGCAAAGTAATGTCTCTGTTTTTTAATATGCTGTCTAGCTTGGTCATAACTTTTCTTTCAAGGAGTAAGCGTCTTTTAATTTCATGGCTGCAATCACCATCTATAGTGATTTTGGAGCCCCCCAAAATAAAGTCTGCCACTGTTTCCACTGTTTCTCCATCTATTTACCATGAAGTGATAGGACAGATGTCATGATCTTCGTTTTCTGAATGTTGAGCTTTAAGTCAACTTTTTCACTCTCCTCTTTCACTTTCATCAAAAGGCTCTTTAGTTCTTCTTCACTTTCTGCCATATGGGTGGTGTCATCTGCATATCTGAGGTTATTTATATTTCTCCCGGGAATCTTGATTGCAGCTTGTGCTTCTTCCAGCCCAGCGTTTCTCATGATGTACTCTACATAGAAGTTAAATAAGCAGGGAAATACAATTACAGCTTTGACGTACTCTTTTTCCTATTTGGAACCAGTCTGTTGTTCCATGTCCAGTTCTAACTGTTACTTCCTGAACTGCATACAGATTTCTCAAGAGGCAGGTCAGATGGTCTGGTATTCCAATCTTTTGAAGAATTTCCTACAGTTTGTGGTGCTCCACACAGTCAAAGACTTTGGCATAGTCAAAAAATCAGAAATAGATATTTTTCTAGAACTCTCTTGCTTTTTCAGTGATGCAACAGATGTTGGTAATTTGATCTCTAGTTCACCCCCTTTTCTAAAATCATATTGAACATCTGGAATTTCACGGTTCATGTATTGTTGAAGGCTGGCCTGGAGAATTTTGAGCATTACTTTACTAGCATGTGAGATGAGTGCAATTGTGCAGTAGTTTCAGCATTCTTTTACATTGCCTTTCTTTGGGATTGGAATGAAAACTGACCTTTTCCAGTCCTGTGGCCACTGCTGAGTTTTCCAAATTTGCTGGCATATTGAGTGCAGCACTCTCACAGCATCATCTTTTAGGATTTGAAACAGCTCAACTGGAATTCCATCACCTCCACTAGCTTTGTTTGTAGTGATGCTTCCTGAGGCCCACTTGACTTCACATTCCAGGATGTCTAGCTCTAGGTGAGTGATCACACCATCGTGACTATCTGGGTCAAGAAGGTCTCTTTTTTGTACAGTTCTTCGGTGTATTCTTTCCACTTCTTCTTAATACCTTATGCTTCTGTTAGGTCCATAATATTTCTGTCCTTTACTGAGCCCATCTTTGCATGAAATGTTCCCTTGATATCTCTGATTTTCTTGAAGAGATCTCTAGTCTTTCTCATTCTACTGTTTTGCTCTATTTCTTTGCACTGATTGCTGAGGAAGGCTTTCTTATCTCTCCTTGCTATTCTTTGGGACTCTGCATTCAAATGGGTATGACTTTCCTTTCCTCCTTTGCTTTTCTCTTCTCTTCTTTTCACAGCTATTTATAAGGCCTCCTCAGACAGCCATTTTGCTTTTTTGCATTTCTTTTTCTTGGAGATGGTCTTGCTCCCTGTCTCCTTTACAATGTCATGAACCTCCATCCATAGTTCATCAGGTACTCTGTCTATCAGATCTAGTCCCTTAAATCTATTTCTCACTTCCACTGTATAATCATTAGGGATTTAATTTAGGTCACACATGAATGGTCTAGTGGTTTCCATTTCAGTCTGAATTTGGCAATAAGGAGTTCATGATCTGAGCCACAGTCAGCTCCTGGTCTTGTTTTTGCTGACTGTATAGAGCTTCTCCATCTTTGGCTGCAAAGAATATAATCAATCTGATTTTGGTGTTGGCCATCTGGTGATGGCCATGTGTAGAGTCTTCTGTTGTATTGTTGGAAGAGGTTGTTTGCTATCACCCAATGGTGCGTTCTCTTGGCAGAACTCTATTAGCCTTTGCCCTGCTTCATTCTGTACTCCAAGGCCAAATTTGCCTGTTACTCCAGTTGTTTCTTGACTTCCTACTTCTGCATTCCAGTCCCCTATAATGAAAAAGACATCTTTTTTGGGTGTTAGTGCTAAAGGTCTTTTAGGTCTTCATAGAACCATCCAACTTCAGCTTCTTCAGCTTTACTGGTTGGGGCATAGACTTGGATTACCATGATATTGAATGGTTTGCCTTGGAAATGAACAGAGATCATTCTGTCATTTTTGAGATTGCATCCATCTATTGGATTTCAGACTCTTTTGTTGACCATGATGGCTACTCCATTTCTTCTAAGGCATTCTTGCCCACAGTAGTAGATATAATGGTCATCTGAGTTAAATTTGTAGAGCCTGAGCTACTCTATCTTGTAAAAGAACTCCTCCATTTTTGCAAAGGTACCAGACAAACAGACTTAGACTTTGGATATTGCCTAAACTTACCCAGCTATGCACGAGCCAATCAGCCTTTAGGTTAAACCTCCTGACTTTAAGTTCAAGGATTTGTGATTTACCTTGGAAGTAATGATTTACATTTGTGATTTACCTTTGTAAAAGTAATGATTTACATTTGTGAAATAATGATTCACCATATAAGTGAAAAAACCAATCATAAATCCACACACAACCCTATAGAAGAAGGTAACCAATCAGTAGTCCTTCAGCCTGAACCCCCCTTTTTGTTACCCTTTTACCTGAATATTCCCTATAAAAACAGTGTAACCCAAAACTTGGGTCTCCTCTCCTTAGCCACTGCATCGGTAATGGTGGGAGCCCCAACTCGAGCTTGGTAATAAAAACTCTCTTGCTTTTGTATCGGATATCGGCTCCCTGGTGGTCACTGGGAGATTTCGCGACTTGGGCATAACAAATTCACCCATTCCAGTCCATTTTAGTTCGCTGATTCCTAAAATGTAGACGTTCACTCTTGCCATCTCCTGTTTGACCACTTCCAATTTGCCTTGATTCATGGACCTAATATTCCAGGTTCCTATGCAATATTGCTATTTACAGCATTAGGCCTTGCTTCTATCACCAGTCACATCCACAACTGGGTGTTGTTTTTGCTTTCACTCCATCTCTACATCCTTTCTGGAGTTATTTCTCCACTGATTTCCAGTAGAAATTGGGCACCTACTGACCTGGTAAGTCATCTTTCAATGTCCTATCTTTTTGCCTTTTCATACTGTTCATGAATATTGAATATTATTCAGCCATAAAAAAAGAAATCCTGCCAGTTTCAACACATGGAAGGACCTTGAGGATATTATGCTTAGTCAAATAAGTCAAAAACAAATACAGTATGATCTCATTTATATGTAGAATTTATAGAGAAAATAAGCAAAAACCAAACCCTTATTGATATAGAGAACACATCGGTGGTTGCCAGAGAAAGGGAGGGGGAAATTGTGTTTGTGGAGGGTGTGCAAAATCAGTGAAGGTGGTCAAAATGTACAAACTTTGATTTATAAAGTAAATAAGTCCTGAGAATGTAATGTATACCATGTTAGCTATGGTCAATGATACTGTATTTTATGTTTACTAGGTGTTAAAAGAGTAGATTTTAAAAGTTCTCATAATAAGGGAAAAAAATTTGCAACTCTGTGTGATGATGGATGTTAACTAGATTTATTATAGTGATCATTTCACAATATATACATATATTGACCTTATGTTGTGCACCTGAAACTAATATGCTAATTATATCTCAATAAAAGAAGATTTATAGTATGTATATGAATGTTGTTGTTCAGTTGCTAAGTTGTATCCAATTCTTTGCAACCCCATGGACTGTAGCAAACCAGGCTCCTCTGTCCTCCATCATCTTCCAGAGTTTGCTCAAATTTATGTCCATTGAGTCAATGATGCTACCTAACCATCTCATCCTCTACTGTCCCCTTCTTCTCTGGCTTTCAATCTTTCCTAGCATCAAGGTCTTTTCTAATGACTTGGCTCTTTGCATCAGGTGTCCAAAATATTGGAGCTTCAGCATGTGTCATTCCAGTGAATATTCAGGGTTGATTTCCTTCAGAATTGACTGATTTGATCTCCTTGCTGTCCAAGGGACTCTCAAAAGTCTTCTCCAGCACCACAATTTGAAAGCACCAAGGTTTCAGCATTTAGCCTTTTTTATGAGCCTACTCTCGCATCTTTACATGACTACTGGACTATGTCTGTGTACACGCATATGCATGGGGCTTCCCAGGCGGCTCAGTGGTAAGGAATCTGCCTGCCAAGCAGGACACATGGGTTTGATCCCTGGATCAGGAAGATCACTTGGAGAAGGAAATGGCAACCTATTCCAGTCTTCTAGCCTGGGAAATATCATGGACAAAGGAGCCTGGCAGGTTACAATCCATTGGGTTGCAAAAGTGTTGGACACAATTTAGCAACTAAAACACAACAACATGTATATGAATAAACATAAGATTGGAAAGCAAAACAAAAACCAGGAAAAAGAAAAATATAAAAATTTGCTCAGTGTTTTAATCTGACTTGCCAATAGATTCCATTATTAATCTATCCTAGTAAAATTAAAAAAAGAAAACCATACCAGAAGCCATTGAAACTGACCAGGATGCCAGCTCCTTATTCTGAATATTAGCTAATAAAATAAAATATTGAACACTTATTTTGCCTTATTCCTGGCTTTCCTGTATCTCAGAGTAGCCAAATTGCCCTAACTGATAAGAAAATTCTGAGTATTAAATGTGCAATAAATCATAACATTAGAAAAATTATCATTTTGTAACTCCTCAGATATGCAAATGACACCACCCTTATGGCAGAAAGCGAAGAACTGAAGACCCTCTTGATGGAAAAGTGAAAGAGAAGAGTGAAAAAGCTTGCTTAAAACTCAGCATTCAAAAAACTAAGATCAAGGCATCTGGTCCCATCACTTCAGGGCAATTGATGGAGAAACAATGGATACAGTGACAGACCTTATATTTTTGGGCTCAAAAATCACTGCAGATGGTGACTGCAGCCATGAAATTAAAAGACGCTTGCTCCTTGAAAGAAAAACTATGATCAATTTAGCATATTAAAAAGCAGAGATATTACTTTGCCAACAAAGATCCATGTAGTCAAAGCTATGGTTTTTCCAGTAGTCATGTATGGATGTGAGATTTGGACCATAAAGAAAGCTGAGCACCAAAAAATTGATGCTTTTGAACTGCAGTGTTGGAGAAGACTCTTGAGAGTCCCTTGGACTGCAAGGAGATCAAACCAGTCCATCCTAAAAGAAATCAGTCCTGAGTTTTCATTGGAAGGACTGATGCTGAAGCTGAAGCTCCAATACTTTGGCAAACGATGTGAAGAACTGCCTTATTTGAAAAGACCCTGATGCTGGGAAAGATTGAAATCAGGAGGAAAAGGGGACAACAAAAGATGAGATGCCTGGATGGCACCACTGACCTGATGGACATGAATTTGAGCAAATTTCGGGAGTTGGTGATGGACAGGGAAGCCTGCCATGCTGCAGTCCATGGGGTCACAAAGAGTCGGACAGGACTGAGTGACTGAACTGAACTGAACTGAACTGAATGTAGCATTTGAGTCAGGAAAACATTATCAGTGGATGAAAGCATTAGATGAAAGGGTTCATGAGGAATTTTTGGGTGGGGGCATCAGCCTGTCACCACCAGAACTCTATGATCAATCTTAGCATCATAAAAGTGGGACAACCAGATGTTGTATGCTTCCTGCTGTGATATAATATGAAGCATTCAGCTCTACCTTTAAAACATACTTTTACCAAAAAAATTAAACAAGCATCTATTAAAACTTCCAGAGCTAACTTCTAATTAAATGTACTACATTAACTTAAGTGGCATGAACAAATGTAGTAAAATTATGATAGTTATTGAATATGGCTACAACGTACAGAGGGAGTAAATGATCTATTTTTTTCTAATCTTGTGTATATTTGAAAATTTTATAATTGAAATCAACCATCATACAGAATCGACATGTTATCTTATATTCCTATATATTGTAAACCCCCAAAATATGGCCCCTTAGTGGGTAAAAAGAGGCTATGCAGGCCCTAAAATATTATGAGAGGGATGATTTTTTACTGTGCTACTTATTGGAGTTGATCCCAGCTTCTTACAGTAAGAAATACATCTTTCTCAGAAACTTAAGAGGCCAAAGTAGATGATCAGAGACAATAACCCAGCTACAGTGGGAATAAATTAAACTAACAACAACTATTATCAGATAACTGTTCAGTTCAGTTCAGTTCAGTTCAGTTCAGTTCAGTCGCTCAGTCGTGTCCAACTCCTTGTGACCCCATGAATAGCAGCACGCCAGGCCTCCCTGTCCATCACCAACTCCTGGAGTTCACTCAGACTCACGTCCATCGAGTCCGTGATGCCATCCAGCCATCTCATCCTCGGTCATCCCCTTCTCCTCCTGCCCCCAATCCCTCCCAGGATCAGAGTCTTTTCCAGTGAGTCAACTCTTCGCATGAGGTGGCCAAAGTACTGGAGCTTCAGCTTTAGCATCATTCCTTCCAAAGAAATCCCAGGGCTGATCTCCTTCAGAATGGACTGGTTGGATCTCCTTGCAGTCCAAGGGACTCTCAAGAGTCTTCTCCAACACCACAGTTCAAAAGCATCAATTCTTTGGCGCTCAGCCTCCTTCACAGTCCAACTCTCACATCCATACATGACCACAGGAAAAACCACAGCCTTGACTAGACAGACCTTAGTCGGCAAAGTAATGTCTCTGCTTTTGGATATACTATCTAGGTTAGTCGTAACTTTTCTTCCAAGGAGTAAGCGTCTTTTAATTTCATGGCTGCAATCACCATCTGCAGTGATTTTGGAGCCCAAAAAAATTAAGTCTGACACTGTTTCCACCGTTTCCCCATCTATTTCCCATGAAGTGATGAGACCGGATGCCATGATCTTAGTTTTCTGACTGTTGAGCTTTAAACCAACTTTTTCGCTCTCCTCTTTCACTTTCATCAAGAGGCTTTTTAGGTCTTCTTCACTTTCTGCCATAAGGGCGGTGTCATCTTCATATCTGAGGTTATTGATATTTCTCCTGGCAATCTTGATTCCAGCTTGTGTTTCTTCCAGTCCAGCATTTCTCATGATGTACTCTGCATAGAAGTTAAATAAGCAGGGTGACAATATACAGCCTTGATGTACTCCTTTTCCTATTTGGAACCAGTCTGTTGATCCATGTCCAGTTCTGACTGTTGCTTCCTGACCTGCATACAGATTTCTCAAGAGGCAGGTCAGGTGGTCTGGTATTCCCATCTCTTTCAGAATTTTCCACAGTTCATTGTGATCCACACAGTCAAAGGCTTTGGCATAGTCAAGAAAGCAGAAGTAGATGTTTTTCTGGAATTCTCTTGCTTTTTTGATGATCCAGTGGATGTTGGCAATTTGGTCTCTGGTTTCTCTGCCTTTTCTAAAACCAGCTTGAACATCAGGGAGTTCACGGTTCACGTATTGCTGAAGCCTGGCTTAGAGAATTTTGAGCATTACTTTACTACCGTGTGAGATGAGTGCAATTGTGCGGTAGTTTGAGCATTCTTTGGCATTGCCTTTCTTTGGAATTGGAATGAAAACTGACCTTTTCCAGTCTTGTGGCCACTGCTGAGTTTTCCAAATTTGCTGGCATATTGAGTGCAGCACTTCCACAGCATCATCTTTCAGGATTGAAACAGCTCAACTGGAATTCCATCACCTCCACTAACTTTGTTCGTAGTGATGCTTTCTAAGGCCCACTTGACTTCACATTCCAAGATGTCTGACTCTAGATTAGTGATCACATCATCATGATTATCTGGGTCGTGAAGATCTTTTTTGTACAGTTCTTCTGTGTATTCTTGCCACCTCTTCTTAATATCTTCTGCTTCTGTTAGGTCCATACCATTTCTCTCCTTTGTCGAGCCCATCTTTGAATGAAATGTTCCCTTGGTATCTCTAACTTTCCTAAAGAGATCTCTAGTCTTTCCTATTCTGTTGTTTTCTTCTATTTCTTTGCATTGATCTCTGAAGAAGGCTTTCTTATCTCTTCTTTCTATTTTTTGGAACTCTGCATTCAGATGTGTTTATCTTTCCTTTTCTCCTTTGCTTTTCGCCTCTCTTCTTTTCACAGCTATTTGTAAGGCCTCCCCAGACAGCCATTTTCCTTTTTTGCATTTCTTTTCCATGGGGATGGTCTTGATCCCTGTCTCCTGTACAATGTCACGAACTTCATTCCATAGTTCATCAGGCACTCTATCTATCAGATCTAGGCCCTGAAATCTATTTCTCACTTCCACTGTATAATCATAAGGGATTTGATTTAAGTCATACCTGAATGGTCTAGTGATTTTCCCTGTTTTCTTCAATTTGAGTCTGAATTTACAGGTAACATTTTTTCAGTGCATTTTTTGTGCTAGGCACTGTGTTATGCATTTCACCTCCGTTTCAATTATAATCATCACAACATAGTGAATGGTGGTGCAGTGGTAAACAATCTACCTGCTAATGCAAGAGACACAGGAGACTTGAGTTCAATCTCTGAGTCAGGAAGATCCCCTGGAGTAGGAAATGGCAACCCACTCTAGTGTTCCTGTCTGGAAAATTCCATGGAGAGAGGAGCCTGGTGGGTTACAGCCCATGGGGTCACCGAGTCAGGCACGACTGAGCACAAGGGTAAGAGAGGTGTTAATTATTCTGATTAAGATCACAACGCTAGAACACAGAATTCAAATCCAACAGTTACATCACAAAGATCATATTTTAAATTCTACACCAGGATCAGTATGTACTCATATCCATGACCCCATTCCCCACAACCCAATACTTTCCACAAACCACAGAGTTCATTGCAAGCATGATTAAGGTATATAACGATGTACTCCTCTATAGTTCCTTTTTAACTTTCTATTTTATATTGGAGTATAGTTGGTCAACAATGTTGTGTTCATTTCAGGTGTGCTGCATAGTGATTCAGTTGTCCACAAACTTGTATCTATTCTTTTCCAAATTTGTTCCCAATTAGGTTGCAACAGAATATTGAGCAGTTTTCCCTGTGTGATATGCAGCAAGAAAGAAAACTATATAACCCAGGATCTAAATCTCTCTACTCAACAGCGTTGGAGGCAGGAGAAAAAAAAAAAAACCTGCCTTCTACTATTGTGCTTAAAAATGAAGTTTTTATTACCTGTTTCCCTTGAGCTAGGTCATGAGCTGTACTCTACATTCTAGCAGATAACACACTTGCTCTAGACTCTAAATTGGGGACCAGGCTTTCCTGGTGGCTCAGATGGTAAAGAATCTGCCTGCAGTGCAGGAGACCTAGGATTGATCCCTGAGTTGGGACGATTCCCTGGAGAAGGAAATATCTACCCACTCCAGTATTCTTGTCTGGAGAATTCCATGAACAGAGGAGCCTGGTGAGTTACAGTCCATGGGATGACAAAGAGTCAGGCATGACTGAGCCACTTAAACTTTCATTTACACTTTGCAGACCAGAGAAGCAAGGAACATGGAAAATTCTTCCTGGGGGCAGTGGTTCTGGCAGAAAGACTGAGTGTCATAGGCTGCACATGCCTGGAATGTCCAATGTCCAAAGCCATTGTTTTCGGCTGTGTAAAGGACAGGTTTCAGAATTCAGCCAGAGCAACAGTGGGTTCTCAAGAACAAATATGAAGCCTGAAATTGACCTGCTGTCTGCACAGTCTCCTCACTGTTTTCCCAAATTTCTTGGTGATTCTGTGACTTTGTTGTTCAGTCACTAAGTTGTGTCTGACTCTGCAATGCAATGGCTTGCAGCACACCAGACTTCCCTGACCTTCACTATCTCCCAGAATTTGGTCAAATTCATGTGCATTGACTTCATGGGAAATAGATGAGGAAACAGTGGAAACAGTGTCAACAGTGTCAGACTTTATTTTTGGGGGCTCCAAAATCACTGCAGATGGTGACTGCAGCCATGAAATTAAAAGATGCTTACTCCTTGGAAGAAAAGTAATGACCAATCTACATAGCATATTGAAAAGCAGAGACATTACTTTGCCGACTAAGGTCCGTCTAGTCAACGCTATGGTTTTTCCTGTGGTCATGTATGGATGTGAGAGTTGGACTGCGAAGAAAGCTGAGCGCTGAAGAATTGATGCTTTTGAACTGTGGTGTTGGAGAAGACTCTTGAGAGTCCCTTGGACTGCAAGGAGATCTAATCAGTCCATTCTGAAGGAGATCAGCCCTGGGATTTCTTTGGAGGGAATGATGCTAAAGCTGAAGCTCCAGTACTTTGGCCACCTCACGTGAAGAGTTAACTCATTGGAAAAGACTCTGATGCTGGGAAGTATCGGGGGCAGGAAGAGAAGGGGACGACAGAGAATGAAATGGCTGGTGGCATCACTGAATCGACGGATGTGAGTCTGAGTGAACTCTGGGAGTTGGTGATGGACAGGGAGGCCTGGCGTGCTGCGATTCGTGGGGTTGCAAAGAGTCGGACATGACTGACCGACTGAACTGAACTGAACTGATGTACATTGAGTCGATGCTGCTATCCAACCATCTCATCCTCTGTTGCCTGCTTCTCCTTTTGCCTTCAATCTTTCCCAGCATCAGGGTTGTTTCCAATGTGCTGGCTGCTCCCATCAGGAAGCTAAAGTATTGGAGCTTCAGCTTCAGTTCTTCTAATGAGTATTCAAGGTTGGTTTCCCTTAGGATTAGCTGGTTTGGTCTCTTTGCTGTCCAAGGGACTCTCAAGAGTCTTCTCTAGCTCCACAGCTCAAAGGCATCAGTTTTTTTGGTGTTCAGCTTTCTTAATGGTCCAGTTCTCATCCATATATGACTACTGGAAAAACCACAGCTTTGGCTATATGGACCTTTGTCAGCGAAGTGATGTCTGTGTTTTTTAATACACTGTCCAGGTTTGTCATAGCCTCCCTTCCCAGAAGCAAACATCTAATTTCATGGCTGTGGTCACTATCCACAGTGATTTTGGAGCTCAAGAAAAGAAAATCTGTCACTGCTTTCTCTTTTTCCCCTTCTGTTTGGCGTGAAGTGATGGGACCTAATGCCATGATCTTAGATTTTTCAATGTTGAGTTTTAAGTGACTTTTTTCCACTCTTCTCCTTTACCTTCATCAAGAGGCTCTTTAGTTCTTTGCTTTCTGCCATTAGAGTGATATCATCTGCATATTTGAGGTGATTGATATTTTTCTCAGCAATCTCGATACAGGTTGTGATTCATCCAGCCTGGCATTTCACATGATGTACTCTGCATGTGAGTTAAATAAACAGGATGACAATATGCAGCCTTGTCGTACTTCTTTCCCAATTTTGAACCAGTCAGTTGTTCCATGTAAGCTTCTAACTGTTGTTTCTTGACCAGCATACAAGTTTCTCAGAAGACAGGTAATATGGTTTGGTATTCCCATCTCTTTAAGAATTTTCACAGTTTTTTGTGATCCACACAGTCAAGGGCTTTAGCATAGTTGATAAAGCAAAAGTAGATGTTTTTCTGGAATTCCCTTGTTTTCTCTAGAATCCAATGAATAGTGTCAATTGGGTCTCTGGCTCTTCTGCTTTTTCTAAACCCAGCTTGTACATCTGGAAGTTCTCATTTCAAGTACTACTGAAGCCTAGCTTGAAGGATTTTGAGTATAATCTTACTAACATGGGTACTGAGTGTAATTGTCCAGTAGTTTGAAGAGTCTTTAGCACTGCCCTTCTTTGAAGTTGGGATGAAAACTGACCTTTTCCAGTCCTATGGCCACTATTGGGTTTTCCAAATTTGCTGACATATTGAGAACAGCACTTTAACATCATCATCTTTTAGTATTTTAAATAGTTTAACTAGAATTGCATCAATTTCACTAGCTTTATTGGTGGTATTCCTTCCTAAGGCCCACTTGACGCCACAGTCCAGGATGTCTGGCTCTAGATGAGTGATCAAACCAGCATGGCTTTCTGGGTCATCAAGACCTTTTTGTACAGTTCTTCTGTGTAATCTTGCCACCTCTTGTTAATCTCTTCTGCCTCTGTTAGGTCTTTTCTGTTTCTGTCCTTTATCATGCCTATCCTTGCAGGAAATGTTCCTTTGATATTTCCAGTTTTCTCGAAGAGATCTCTAGTCTTTCCCATTCTATTGTTTTGATTTACCCAATACCCATTTAATAAGTTCCTTTTCTGCCCAAAGCTAGAGTGAATTTCTTGCTAACTAAAAGCATTAGCTAGTGGAGGTGATGGAATTCCAGTTGAGCTATTTCAAATCCTAAAAGAAGATGCTGTGAAAGAGCTGCATTCAATAGGCCAGCAAATTTGGAAAATGCAGCAGTGGTCACAGCACTGGAAAAGGTCAGTTTTCATTCCAATCCCAAAGAAAGGCAATGCCAAAGAATGCTCAAACTACCGCACAATTGCACTCATATCACATGCTAGTAAAGTAACTCTCAAAATTCTCTAAGCCAGGCTTCACAGTACGTAAGCCATGAACTTCCAGATGTTCAAGCTGGTTTTAGAAAAGGCAGAGGAATCAGAGATCAAATTGCCAACATTCGTTGGATCATCGAAAAAGCAAGAGAGTTCCAGAAAACATCTACTTCTGCTTTCTTGACTATGCCAAAGCCTTTGACTGTGTGGATCACAACAAACTCTGGAAAATTCTGAAAAAGATGGGAATACCAGACCACCTGACCTGCCTTTTGAGAAACATGTATGCAGGTCAAGAAGCAACAGTTAGAACTGGACATGGAACAACAGACTTGTTCCAAATAGGAAAAGGAGTACGTCAAGGCTGTTTATGTCACTCTGCTTATTTAATTTATATACAGAGTACATCATGAGAAATGCTGGGCTGGATGAAGCACAAGCTGGAATCAAGACTGCCGGGAGAAATATCAATAACCTCAGATATGCAGATGACACCACCCTTATGGCAGAAAGTGAAGAAGAACTAAAGAGCCTCTTGATGAAAGTGAAAGAAGAGAGCGAAAAAGTTGGCTTAAAGCTCAACATTCAGAAAACGAAGATCATGGCATCTGGTCCCACCACTTCATGGCAAATAGACAGGGAAACAATGGAAACAGTGACAGACTTTATTTTGGGGGGCTCCAAAATCAGTTCAGACGGTGACTGTAGCCGTGAAATTGAAAGACGCTAACTCCTTTGAAGAAAAGTTATGACCAACCTCAACAGCATATTAAAAAGCAGAGACATTATTTTGTCAACAAAGGTCCGTCTAGTCAAGGCTATGGTTTTCCCAGTGGTCATGTATGGATGTGAGAGTTGGACTATAAAGAAAGCTGAGCGCCGAAGAATTGATGCTTTTGAACTGTGGTTTTGGAGAAGACTCAATGGCACCCCACTCCAGCACTCTTGCCTGGAAAATCCCATGGACAGAGGAGCCTGGTGGGTTGCAGTCCATGGGATCACTAAGAGTCAGACACAACTGAGCGACTTCACTTTCACTTTTCCCTTTCATCCATTGGAGAAGGAAATGGCAACCCACTCCAGTGTTCTTGCCTGGGGAATCCCAGGGACGGGGGAGCCTGGTGGGCTACCGTCTATGGGGTCGCACAGGATCGGACATGACTGAAGCAACTTAGCAGCAGCAGCAGCTTGAGAGTTCCTTGGACTGCAAGGACATCCAGCCAGTCCATCCTAAAGGAAATCAGTCCTGAATATTCATTGTCGGAAGGACTGATGTTGAAGCTGTAACTCCAATACTTTGGCCACCTGATACGAAGAGCTGACTCATTTGAAAAGACTCTGATGCTGGAAAAGATTGAAAGCAGGATTAAAAGGGGATGACAGGATGAGATGGTTGGATGGTATCACTGACTCAATGGACATGAGTTTGAGTAAACTCCAGGAGTTGGTGATGGACAGGAAGGCTTGACATGCTGCAGTCCATGGGGTCGCAAAGAGTCGGACACAACTGAGCGACTGAACTGAACTGAACTGAACTGAAAAATATTAGCTAATTTACCAAAAGAGATTTAATTAAGGTCTTAATATTGAAGTATATACCAAAAGAAGTGCCAAATGGATGAGTGGATTAAGTCATAAGAAACAATATATCTAAAATGAAGAAAATGTAGGTTAATATCTGTCTTTGATTAGAAAAATTCTTTGGCATTTTAAGTAAAAAAGTTTTGCATGAATAAAAGAGCTTTATAATTTAAATAATAAGTATATAAACAATAAGCTAAAGGAAATATTTGCAAAATTTATAGCACAATTGTACTATTTTACATATTTAAAACATTTTACAGGTTAATAATAAAAACATCAATCAAGAAATGATAAAGGATATGAATAGAAGACTCACAAAAGAAAAAATATGAGCCAATATACATGTGAGAAACTATTTAAGCTCACTCAATAACAAAAAAAAGCCCACAAGTAATCCAAAATTCCCATTCATTTGTGCAATAAATATCATGTGCCTTCTGTGTGCTTTTTTAGGTAACAATAACACATTAGTGACCAAAGATAAGTCATTGATATTGTTCTGCTATCATCTCAAACTTTCTCTAAGGTTGGCATTAATCCTCACAACAGCCAGGTGTATTTTTCACTCTCACTATTTTTCTCTTGCCTGAAATCTGGTAAGAAAATTGCATGATCAAGAAAGTACTCAAAATGCAGAGAATTAGAAATGAGCAATTATGCATAATAATCTACAAAGCAGAAAAGCATATGGGAATAGTTATGTGAAATGTAGCAACCTAATGAGTAAGTGAACAATAGTCAGGAAGTGAAAAAATTAGTTATTCCCAAATATAAGTCAAAAAATAAGTCATTTTCTAGGGGAAAAAAATGAGACAGATATGCTATTTTAATTTATGTCTTGCTTACTCAGACTTCAAAATTATTCAGAGGAAATTGCTGTATGTGACAAACGTTCAAATATTCCCCACAGTCCTACAAACTTTGCACTTGACCCCATTTATCTTCTCTGCAATGGTGATTTATGCTGGAAATAAAAGTATGCCTTGATTATTGGTTTTCATGTCTAAAACTGCAAATTTATGTTTAGCTTGGTGTGGTCAGTCAACCACTTAGGAAGGGCCACTTTAACCCTCATGGTTGTGATACATTATTGAAGGAAATACTCAGAAAGCTATAGGTTGTTGGTGATACATTTCATTATATGACTTTACTCAGTTATTCCTGAGGTTCATGGGCCATGGGAAAGCTGTTCACTCCAGGGTATCAATTACATGCTTTTAATTTATTCAGTCGTTTGTGGTTTTTCTGAGTTTCGTCTTTTAAAAGTAATAGTTAGATGATAAGAATAATTAAAATATGTTGAATTATAGAGTGTTAAATTTTAGTTTAGCAATCATGTAGTATAAAACTCTACCAATTATAACCATTGTCTCTTTCTACCTCGATCCTGACTTATATCAGTTCAACCTGGATTTGTGGTTATCATCACCACCTTCAGTAAGAAGCCTAAGCAAACTTGGTACATAGCAACAAAGGTTGCATGGTGTATTCCCTTTGGTCTCTTCAGAGACAGAAATGTCAACATATTTTTGAATTTGATAAAGTTCATTAATCTAAAACCAGCCAAATTTCCACTTGAAATGAATACTACTTTTATGAATATTTTAAGACTTAAAAATATGTAAATGACACATTCAGAAGCTAATGATTTAGGATATGATATTAGTTTTCTATTACTGGGTAAAAGGTTACCACAGATTCGGTGGTTTAAAATATCCAAGTATTATCTCACAATTCCATAGGTCAGAAGTCCAGACAGACTCAAATAGGATCTCTGCTTATGGTATTCCAAAACCAAAATCATGATGTCAGTTTAGCTAGGGAAAAAATCTTTCCCCAAGTTTATTCAGTTCAGTTCAGTCATTCAGTCATGTCTGACTCTTTGCGAACCCATGAACTGCAGCACGCCAGGCCTCCCTGTCCATCACCAACTCCCGGAGTTCACTCAGACTCACGTCCATCAAGTCGGTGATGCCATCCAGCCATCTCATCCTCTGTCGTCCCCTTCTCCTCCTGCCTCCAATCCCTCCCAGCATCAGAGTCTTTTCCATTTTTGAGTTAACTCTTCGCATGAGATGGCCAAAGTACTGGAGTTTTAGCTTTAGCATCATTCCTTCCAAAGAAATCCCAGAGCTGATCTCCTTCAGGATGGACTGGTTGGATCTCCTTGCAGTCCAAGGGACTCTCAAGAGTCTTCTCCAACACCACAGCAATAATAAAGATCCACAGACTAAATGTCTTTAAACAACAGAAATTAATTTTCTCACAGTTCTGGGAGCCAGTAGTCCAAGATTTGCTGTCAGGAGGGCGGTTTCTTTGGAGGCTTCTCTGTTTCACTTCCAGTTGGCCATCTTTTCTCTGTCTTCATTTGGTCTTCCTTCCGTGTGTGTTTGTGTACTAATTTCCTCTTGTTACAAGAACACTGTATCAGATTAGGACCCACCTTAAGGACCTCATTCCAGTTAAGTCACATCTTTAAAGACCCTGTCTCTAAATATGTCACATTCTGAGGCACTGAGGGTTAGGACTTCAGCATATAATTTTATGGGACACTAATTAGTCTATAGCAAGGCTCAGTCAGGTTGCTGATAGAATTCAGTTCTTTGCAGTTGCAGGTCTGAAGACCCACTTTTTTCTAATGGCTGTCAATAGGAGACCACTCATGATTCTAGAAGTTACCCTTGTTCCTTTTCACCTGATTCCCTTAGTCCTGAAGACAGCCTTGGGTCCTTGAGTATTTATACTTCGAGTCTCCCTGACTTTCCATTTTGCTATCAGTGGGAGAAAATGCTCTGCCTTTTAAGGGGTCATGTGATTATATTATATCCAGAAAGAAAACCTCCCTATCTTTAGGTCACCTGTGCTGTATAATATAACATAACTGTGAGAGTGACAACTCTACTCACAGGTTCCAGAGATGAGTGGGGGGCATCTTTGGCAGGCCATTTAGAAATTCTGCTTAGCACAAATATTTAAGTTATGTCTTCATCAAGTGGGTCATTTTAGCATGGCAAGAACTGAATATATAATGAAAGACATGCATTGCCCTAGAAGAATGTGGATTTGAGGAAGTTCTCCTGTACGAGTCCCATCATCTTCAAGTTAGCAGAAGGAAAAACAAGCTCTGTATTCTGTACTCTACATAGAGTTTTACCAATGCTCTAAGCTATTCTATAACATTTAAGTTTTAAATTTGGAACAGCAACAGAGCCACCAACTAAACTTAGAGACAAGAATGTAACAGGAAATAACTTGTTTAAAGATGACTTTTAAGATATTCAATAAATACCAAATTGCATTTTCCCAATTGTCTGAATTACCCCATGGATGTGAGAGTTGGACTGTGAAGAAGGGTGAGCGCCAAAGAGTTGATGCTTTTGAACTGTGGTGTTGGAGAAGACTCTTGAGAGTCCCTTGGACTGCAAGGAGATTCAACCAGTCCATTCTGAAGGAGATCAGCCCTGGGATTTCTTTGGAAAGAATGATGCTAAAGCTGAAACTCCAGTACTTTGGCCACCTCATGCAAAAAGTTGACTCATTGGAAAAGACTTTGATGCTGGACGGATTGGGGGCAGAAGCAGAAGGGATCGACAGAGGATGAGATGGCTGGATGGCATCACGGACTCGATGGATGTGAGTCTGAGTGAACTCCAGGAGTTGGTGATGGACAGGGAGGCCTGGCGTGCTGCAATTCATGGGGTCACAAAAGAGTCGGACACGACTGAGAGACTGAACTGAACTGAACTGAACTGAACTGAACTTGTTTAAGAAGTTACACAAGAATAAACTTTCCTGCATCCTGAGTGAGCCCATGTGTATAGCCAGTTCAGTTCAGTTGCTCAGTCATGTCCAACTCTTTGAGACCCCATGAACTGCAGAGCACCAGGCCTCCCTGTCCATCACCAACTCCCAGAGTCCACCCAAACCCATGTCCATTGAGTTGGTGATGCCATCCAACCATTTCATCCTCTGTTGTCCCCTTCTCCTCCTGCCCTCAATCTTTCCCAGCATCAGGGTCTTTTCAAATGAGTCAGCTCTTTTCATCAGTGTGTATAGAACATTTGATAAAAAGCTAATCACCTAGGCTTTAAACAATTAACATGCTAATGGAAGAGGGTGATTGGTGGTGGGCTTATCAAGGGGGAATGAATAACATACATTCTGATGTGCCTCAGTGCATTTCAGTGTGTTGATACTTAATAGGATTTCCCATAGCCCCCATTGTTTCTCTTTGAATTCTCATTCATGCTATCAAATCCTGTTCAACTGCCAACCTTTGCTAAAGTTCTTCCTCATCACTAGGGCTTTCCTGGTGGCTCAGCTGGTAAAGAACCTGCCTGCAATGCAGGAGACTCGAGTTTGATCCCTGGGTCAGGAAGATCCCCTGGAGAAGGAAATAGCAACCCACACCAGTATTCTTTCCTGGAGAATTCCATGGACAGAGGAGCCTGGTGGGCTCTGGTCCACAGGGTCTCAAAGAGTCAGACATGACTTAGTGACAGACTAAGTCACTTTCAACCTCCCTCCTTCCTACAGTGAGTTTAATTATTTTCTAATTAATACCACTTTGTGTATCCTTGTGATTCTTCAGCATGTAAATCATACTTAAATCATACGTTTTTATGTTCTTTTTGTGATCCACAGTCCAACAGTATTGGTATCACTTGGGAACTGTTTAAATTTTGGGTTGTCGACTCAGAGCTGCTGAATCAGAAACACTGTGTGAGGAGGGGAGAGGTTAAGCAAGATCTCAGGGTGATTCTGATATTATGTGAGAACCTACTGTCCTCAGGACTTGCCTTACTCCTATCACAAAGTAGATAATAAAAATCTTCACTGAGCCAAACTTCAGATTCTAAGCCTTTAATTCAGTACAAACATCACTAGTCTCCTGGCTGACTTCCCCAGAGAAAATTCTCAAATGTTTTAAAAAGAAAAAGACAGACTAAAAGACAATCATTGACCCTGAACATATTTATTTTGGCAATGAAACTAGTAAGAAGAATATACATATGTAAAATTGTGAAGAACTTTTCCAAATAAGCTTTATAAGAATGTTTACAGAGTATGTCCAAAAAACATGGAGCCAATGCCATAACATAGTGCCAACTTATTTTTCCCTTCAAAAACATTATGTCTAACCATAAATTTGAGCTATGTGAAGGTCATGAAGTTGTTGGCAGGGATAGTCTCTCATTGAAACATAGCTTTTGTTGTTGTAGTTATTGTTTTGAGTTTCTCTTCACCACAAGAAATTATGTGCTGGGCTATGAATCTCAGGCATCTTGGGAATTAATAAATGCTGTCCCTGGCTTTTTATCTCCAAATAGCATCTTTTTCTATTAGGAAATAATACTATTAAATGAAAGAAATTAATTCTCTTCTGGTTGAAATAATCATCGTTCGGATATTTAACTTTGTGTTCTTTCAAAGGAATTAGAAGCAATCAAAACTAGAACCTGGAATGAACCAACTGAGCAAAATAGAAACAGTCATAGACACAGAGAACAAACGTGATTGCCAAAGGCTGTGGGGGTAGGGATTGGGGAATAGGTGAGGGAGATTAAGAGGTATAACTTCAGTTACAAAACAAATGAATTGTACAGATGAAATGTACAGTGAGGGGAACACAGTCAGTAAGAATGTACTGTCTTTATATTGGGGCTTCCCTTGTGGCTCAGATAGTAAATAATAAGCCGGTAATGCAGGAGACCTGGGTTCTATCCCTGCATCAGGAAAATCCCCTGGAGAACAGCATGGATACCATTCCAGTATTCTTGCCTGGGGAATTCCATGGACAGAGGAGCCTGGTAGGATACAGTCCACGGGGTAGCAAAGAGTTGGACACGACTAAGACGACTAACGCTGACTGACTGACAGATGTCTATATGGGGGCAGAGGTAACTGGACTTAGCGTGGTGATTATTTTGAAATGCCCAGAAATATAGAATCATTATGTTGTGCACCAGAAACTACATAGCACTGTAGGACAATTAACTTCAAAAAATAAACAAACTCCTAGAAAAGAGATAGATTTAAGATTCCCAGAGGGAGTGGCGGGTAGGGAGGTGCTACGCTGAAGGCAGTCAAAAGTTACAAGTTTCCGGTTATAAGACAAATAAGTATTAATACCAGGGATGTAAAGCATAACATGATTAATTAGCACTGCAGTATGCAATATACAAAAGGTGTTAAGAGAGTAAATCCTAAGAGTTTTCATCACAAGGAAAAATATTTTTTTCTTTTTATTTTCTTTTATATTTATACTGGATGTCACTAAACTTATGTGATAATCTTTTCATGATGTACCTTAGTCAAATTATTATTCTGTACACCTTAAACTTAAACAGTGTTGTATGTCAATTATATCTCAATAAAACTGGGAGAAAGAAACACTTGAACAAATTTCAATAATAGCAAAAAAAATTTTAATAAAATTTTTATTTTATTTTTATTAAAATAAAAAAATGTTAACAAAAAAAATTTTAATAGAGTCTGAAAGAAGCAAATGTTTTCAATTCAACCCTGGGTACTACATCAATCAAATAACAATAAATAAGGAAATTATTTGACTAAGTAGTAACCTATTAATAGTATTCTTGAACACTGCTTCTGGCACTTTCTTTTGCTTAAGACTAATATATATATCCAGAATAATCTGAGCAGTTCATTATTGATAACATTCATGTGGTATAAGTCAATACTTGTAATATTCCTCCCTGTGAAAGGGAATAACAGAGCAGGAGGAGAAAGATCTTTCATGTCTACGATGAGCCTGTTCCCTAGGTATTACACCCACCAGCACCAACCAATCCATCAGCACTACTCTTTTTTTTTTTTTTTAAATCTTTTTACCATGCAGAACAGCAATGTGGGATCTTAGTTCCCCAGCCAGGGATTTAACCCATGCCCCCAGCAATGGAAGCACAGAATCTTAACCATGGGACTGCCAGGGAAGTCCCTTCTTTCCCTTTTTGAAAAGAATTATTCTTTATTCACTGGAAGTTAAAGATCAGCACAGAAAAGCCTGAAGTTGAAATAAATTTTCTGAGCAGACAGGAGGGATGTATAGAGCCTCCACCTTCTCTTTCCTCTGTCCTTCTGCTTATCAACTAAAAAAAAAAAAAAAGGTTATGCAAATTTTAGCTACAGAGAAGTAGTACCGGAATTTCAATAAGGGAAGAGCTACAGACTAATAAATCTTTGTCTAAAGCATTCAAGTCCTTTGAAGAGGATCTAAGAAACAAAATTTTATCCCCTGCACTCAAAGGAAGATTCCAGAAACTTTTACAATGCCAACTGCAGGGTAACTATAGGGTAAATGTTCGTGTACCCCCAGAATTCATATTTTGAAATCCTAATGGCTAATGTGATGCTATCAGGAGATGGATCCTTTGGAAGGTGCTGTGGTCAAGAGGGTGAAACCCTCATGAGTGGGACTAGTACTGATATAAAAGAGGCCCTCTGGTGACTCAGTTGATAAAGAATCTGCCCACAATGCAGGAGACCCAAGTTCACTCCCTGGGTTAGGAAGATCCCCTGGAGAAGGAAATGACAACCCACTCTAGTATTCTTGCCTAGAAAATCTCATGGACTGAGGAGCCTGGTGGGTTACAGTCCATAGGGTCACAAACAATCAAATACAACTGAGTGTCTGAGCATAAAAGAGACTCCACGAGCTCCCTAGCTCCTTCCACGACATAAGGACATGATGAGAAGGTATTAGCTTATGAACCATCTAGAAGAAAGCTCTCATTAAAACATGACTATGCAGGACCATCTCAGACTTTGCAGATTCCAAAACTGTAAAAAATAAATTGCTGCTTTTTTTATAAGCCACCCAATCTGTGGCATTTTGTTATAGAAGCCCAAATGGACTAAGACATTGACTATGTATCTGCTACATATAGATAAAAACTCAAGGGTCTCTGTTTAACTATCCAAATTGCTAAAGTCCCTGAATAGCCTACTGTGAACATCAAGGTTCATGTCAGATAATTTAACAGAAAGATTTGAAAGGTGTTTGAAAGAGCTGAATAATCAAACGTGGGTGCTTGGGGCAATCTAGTAATGAGTAACAGAATCTTTAATAACTTCTAGGTCTAGACTGACTAGAAGAGGAGGAGATGAAGGGACCAACCTCAAAGGCCAAACTGTGAGGCAAGAGCTGAAATACCAGCTGAACAATGATGGAGTCCAGTCCTGCAGAGCCTATAACCATGATGAGACACAGCCACTGTCAGATAAGACTTTCCAATTCAAGCAAATGAAAGGCATCTTGTGCCCTGGTCTCCCACCAAGATCTTCCATTGGCCAAACCTAGCCAGAAAGCATTTTCAAGATAGTCCAAAAAAAAAAAAAATAGAGTGGGAGAGGAGTTGGGAAATGGATCTGAGAGCAAATAAGCCTCTCTGAGTAGCTCATTATTGATAATATTCTCATGGTATAAATCATCTCACCTTACTATCACAGTTTTTGTTTTTAATGCTTTTGGGGACAATAAAACACAATGAGACATACAGAGCTGTGTTAACATTTGAAGATTAATGGATGAATAGTGGCAGTCCTTCTAAATGAATTATTCCTAATTTAGAAACAAAAACTGTTTTAAAGCTGCTCCTAGAGTGCAGCCATGAGAACATATACACTAGCACTTTTTATACCATCATAAGTGTATCCCATATGTTATAGCAATTATGCTTTTCTGAAATGAAATACTTGCATCCCATGAGTACCGCTGAGAATGGGTTCACTAATGCATAAGGTACTAACTTCATAAAACTCATGTGGAAACACATGGTATTAAATGAGGTTGTACATAACTTGAAAAATGTAGATTGAGGAAGATTTACATAAGGTCAACTTAAAAAAAATAACAATTATGATAATAATTAAAATATATCTATTTAAAATATGTTGAATATTAAGTCAAACATTAACTTAGTATCGTCTCTTACAAATCTCCACCCCCTCCTGCCATTGGTTATTCCTCCTCCAAATCCTGACTTACTTCAATGCAGCTTGGACTGTATGTCTCTCACTCAGAGAATTAGATGCTTGTGAGGCTTACACAATAAGGTAAAATTAGGTATCATTTGTTGAGTACTTACCAGAATGGTGTCTGTTCTTTTCCAAGGCAAACCATTCAATATCATGGTAATCCAAGCCTATGCCCCAACCAGTAACACCACAGAAGCTGAAGTTGAACAGTTCTATGAAGACCTACAAGACATTTTAGAACTAACACCCAAAAAAGATGTCCTTTTCATTATAGGGGACTGGAACGCCAAAGTAAGAAGTCAAGAAACACCTGGAATAACAGGCAAATTTGGCCGTGGAGTACGAAATGAAGCAGGGCAAAGGCTAATAGTTTTGCCAAGAGAACACACTGTTCATAGCAAACACTGTCTTCCAACAACACAAGAGAAGACTCTACACATGGACATCACCAGATGGTCAACACCAAAATTAGACTGATTATATGCTTTGCAGCCAAAGATGGAGAAGCTCTAGACAGTCAACAAAAACAAGACCAGGAGCTGACTGTGGCTCAGATCATGAACTCCTTATTGCCAAATTCAGACTTAAATTGAAGAGAGTGGGGAAAACCGCTAGACCATTCAGGTATGACCTAAATCAAATCCCTTATGATTATACAGTGGAAGTGAGAAATAGATTTAAGGGACTAGATCTGACAAATAGAGTGCCTGATAAACTATGGAATGAGGTTCGTGACATTGTAGAGGAGACAGGGATCAAGACCATTCCCATGGAAAAGAAATCCCAAAAAGCAAAATGGCTGTCTGAGGAGGCCTTACAAATAGCTGTGAAAAGAAGAGAAGAGAAAAAAAAAAAAGGAGAAAAGGAAAGATATAAGTATCTGAATGCAGAGTTCCAAAGAATAGCAAGGAGAGATAAGAAAGCTGTCCTCAGTAGTCAATGCAAAGAAATAGAGGAAAAACAGCAGAATAGGAAAGACTAGAGAGCTCTTTAAGAAAATTAGAGATACCATGGGAATATTTCATGTAAAAATGGGCTCGATAAAGGACAGAAATGGTATGGACCTAACAGAAGCAGAAGATGTCTAGAAGAGGTGGCAAGAATACACAGAAGAACTGTACCAAAAAGGTTCTTCACAACCAAGATAATCAAAATGGTGTGATCACTCACCTAGAGCCAGTCATCCTGGAATGTGAAAGTCAAGAGGGCCTTAGGAAGCACCACTACGAACAAAGCTAGTGGAGGTGATGGAATTCCAGTTGAGCTATTTCAAATCCTGAAAGATGATGCTGTGAAAGTGTTGCACTCAATATGCCAGCAAATTTGGGAAACTCAGCAGTGGCCACAGGACTGGAAAAGGTCTGTTTTCATTCCAATTCCAAAGAAAGGCAATGCCAAAGAATGCTCAAACTACCGCACAATTGCACTCATCTCACATGCTAGTAAAGTCATGCTCAAAATTCTCTAAGCCAGGCTTCAGCAATACGTGGACCGTGAACTTCCAGATGTTCCAGCTAGTTTTAGAAAAAGCAGAGGAACCAGAGATCAAATTGCCAACATCCACTGGATCATCGAAAAAGTAAGAGAGTTCCAGAAAAACATCTATTTCTGCTTTATTGACTATGCCAAAGCCGTTGACTGTGTGGATCACAATAAACTGTGGAAAATTCTGAAAGAGATGGGAATACCAGACCACCTAACCTGCCTCTTGAGAAATCTGTATGCAGGTCAGGAAGCAACAGTCAGAACTGGACATGGATCAACAGACTGGTTCCAAATAGGAAAAGGAGTACATCAAGGCTGTATATTGTCACCCTGCTTATTTAACTTCTATGCAGAGTACATCATGAGAAATGCTGGGCTGGAAGAAGCACAAGCTGGAATCAAGATTGCCAGGAGAAATATCAATAACCTCAGATATGCAGACGACACCACCCTTATGGCAGAAAGTGAAGAGGAACTAAAAAGCCTTTTGATGAAAGTGAAAGAGGAGAGTGAAAAAGTTGGCTTAAAGCTCGACATTCAGAAAACTAAGATCATGGAATCTGGTCCCATCACTTCATGGGAAATAGATGGGGGAACAGTGTCAGACTTTATATTTGGAGCTCCAAAATCAGTTCAGATGATGATTGCAGCTATGAAATTAAAAGACACTTACTTCTTGGAAGGAAAGTTATGACCAACCTATATGGGATATTAAAAAGCAGAGATATTACTTTGCCAACAAAGGTCCATCTAGTCAAGGCTATGGTTTTTCCAGTGGTCGAGTATGGATGTGAAAGTTGGAGTGTGAAGAAAGATGAGCACCGAAGAATTGATGGTTTTGAACTGTGGTGTTGGAGAAGACTCTTGAGAGTCCCTTGGAGTGCAAGGAGATCCAACCAGTCCATCCTAAAGGAGATCAGTCCTAGGTGTTCATTGGAAGGACTGATGCTAAAGCTGAAACTCCAATACTTTGTCCACCTCATGTGAAGAGTTGACTCAGTGGAAAAGACTCTGATGCTGGGAGGTATTGGGGGCAGGAGGAGAAAGGGACGACAGAGGATGAGATGGCTGGATGGCATCACCGACTCTATGGACATGAATTTGGGTGAACTCCGGGAGTTGGTGATGGAAGTGGAGGCCTGGCGTGCTGTGATTCATGGGGTCGCAAAGAGTTGGACACGACTGAGCAACTGAACTGAACTGAACTCAATTCAACTACCACCTGCAGGTATTATGCTAAATGCATTACATACTGCATCAGCGTCAGGTGCTCAGTCATGTTGTGTCTGACTCTGCAGCACCATGGACTGTAGCCTGCCAGGCTCCTCTGTCCATGGAATTCTCCAGGCAAGAATACTTAGTGGATTGCCATTTCCTACACCAGGGGATCTTCCTGATCCAGGGATTCAACCTCTGTCTCTTGTGTCTCCTGCATCAGCAGGCAGATTCTTTACCACTAGTGCCACCTGAGAAGCATCTCAGTTAGTCTTCCACAAAACCTTATGATCCAGTTACAAAATAAATGTCACAGGTATGAAGCATACTATGTGGAAATATAGTCAATAATAATGTCATATCATTTTAGGTGACAGATGACAACTAGAAGTAACATGATGATCATTTTGAAATATACAGAAATATCAAATCAATACTTGTATACCAGAAACTCACAGTGTTACAGGTCAGTTATAAAAACAAACAAAAAATCATAGAAAAAGAAGTCAGGTTTTGTGGTTACCTGAGGTGCTGTTAAGTGAGGGGATGGTATGAAAGTAGTCAAAGGGTACAAACTTTCAATTAAAAGATAAGCAAATACTGGGGATATAATGAACAACATGATTAATATAATTAACACTTATATGTTATATACATACAAAAAAATGGTGTAGAGTAAATCCTGAGTTCTCATTACAAGGAAATTTTTTTTTCCTATTTCTTTATTGTTATATGTATATGAGATGATTGATGTTTACTAAAAACTCCTTTTGGGAATCATTTCATGATGTGTGTAAGTCAGATTCTTACAATGCACACCTTAAACTTACACAGTGCTGTATGTACACTATAGCCCAATAAAGCTGGAAGAAGAAAAAGAAACCCTGAAATGACTGTTGTCAACACCCTCGTTTTACAGATGAAGACACCGAAGCACAGAGAGATTAAGGAATGTGCCACTGGTTACACAGCAGATTACCTGAGAAGATTTTTTTGCTCTGGTACAGTATGTGCCTTTGCCACTAAAATACAGTATTTCTCTTAGACAAAAGAAGAGCAAGAGTTAATGCTGAAGGTAAAGTAAATAAAAATGATAATGCCCCAATATGAATAAAATAAATGCTACAAGGAAAGGCAGTTAAGGTGTTAAAGGGGAAGGCGCAGGAGAGGTCTGTCCAGGTCAGCTGGTCCATCAGAAGTTCATTTAGGCCCTACTAAGTTTCAGCACTGTGCCAGGTTCTAGGCACATGAAGATAAAGTTCACATGGTGTCTGCCTAGAAGGGCACACAAGCTAATAGAAAAAAGGCATCTGTGTATATACTGCTTACAAAAGGATGCATTATACAAATCATATATATGCGTGAACTGAAGTGAAGTCACTTCAGTAGTGTCTGACTCTTTGTGACTCATGGACTGTAGCCTGCCAAGCTCCTATGTCCTTGGGACTTCCCAGGCAAGAATACTGGAGTGGGTTGCCATGCCCTCCTCCAGGGAATCTTCCCAACCCAGGGTCAAACCCGTGTCTCATATGTCTGCTGCACTGGGCAGGTGACTTCTTTAACACTAGCACCAACTGGGAAGAAATTTTATATTTATATACAAATCCTATGTAAATATAAAATGTGCAAAGTGTAAAGGTAGGCGCCATCATTTTATTTTTTAAAGAAATCTTTTTTTAAGTCTTTATTGAATTTGTTACAATATTGCTTCTGCTATTTATGTTCTGTTGTTTGTTTGTTTTTTGGCAGACAAGCACATGAAATCTTAGCTCTCCAACCAAGTATCAAACCCGGTGAAGTCTTAACCACTGGACCACAAGGAAAGTCTCACTATCATTTTAAAATTAAGATTACAAAAAATTTTACTAATCAGTTCCTAAGAAAATTCCCAAGAATTACAAATTCTAATTTATAACATGCTTTCTAGATAGATGTTTTTATTCCCCCATTACCCAACACCATGCATTCTTTTGCAAAATTAGTCTTTTAGGAGTTTTAGGACTCAATGGACCTTGAGAGGTCATCTCCATTTCCTGCAAGCCTATCCCATCTCTGTTTTAACATACCAGACAGATGAGAAAATACTACTTCTGTAGGCAGCCAGAGGAAGAGATTTCACAATCTCATTTAGTAGTCCATTCCAAAGTTAAGCAGTCTATTGGGTCACCCAGTTTTCCCTCCCATATTGTCTTAAGGGCCAGTATTGTGTTCTTTCTAGAAAAGAAAAGTCTAGGCTCCTGACATGATAGATAGATAGATAGTATGTTTATATGTTTGCACATATATTTATATGTTTATATATAAACATAAACACATATATATCATGAAAGTTGAAATATCATCAGCAACTTCTAAGTTTTGCTCAAAACCCTTGATTTCTAGATATCCTAATCACTTTCTGCCATCTGTCTTTACTTGCAGAACACAAACTAATGGCCTTAAATCAATGAATTAAATAACAAAATGAAACAAAATTGGTATCTACAAAGTTTTGGGACTTAATGAGAGAACTTCACATTGAGCATCCCATCAAATTCCTACAACTTAATGTGAAAAAAATGTAAATATATATATTTTCTGGAGGATGTCTTTCTATTCTATGGAGGATATTTTTCTCCTTGGAATAACTCTAATAATTTAGTTTTATGAATAAGATTATTTTTACACAACAATTTCATCTTCCCTAAAGCCAGAAATGAGATTTAAGCTCCACTAAGAAAGTTATATATTGAGACACTTGTCATAAGGAATGAAACTTAATCTTCTCTACTACTCAATTGAGAAATTCTTCCCAGAGCCCATTTTTCCAGGTAAACACCTGACAAAAACATACTTTCTTCTTTCTTCCATCAGAGACTGTCTTTCTGTTGTTTGAGACAAAAATAAACCCGGCACTCTTTCGCTGATTCTTGAAGAGGATCTTAAATGATGTGTAACACAATTTACTTCTTAATGGTTTATATAATCTTAAAGTATGTGTTATCATGCTTAAAATTTTTAAATAAATTCAGGCTCTTTCCAACAGATCATAAATCCAATTTGCTTAATTAATTTGAAGAAAAATATGACTTTGGAAATTAGGTTTTTGGCAGATATGTTCATAACTTGAATGAGCTAAATTTGCAACTTCAATATTTTGAGAAAAAATATACTTAAGGCAATGTTAAAAGATTAAAAATATATAAAATGCTAAACTGACAAAGATTAAAAAATAACCATTCCAAATTTCCCACTTTTTTTAGTATATTGAATTAAACAAGGAGATTCTAAGTTAAAAAGCAGCACATATTACCCATAATTATTTGTTAAGTCTTGATAAAACCATTTTGGTATGATTCCCAGAAAGTGAGAAAGTAAACTATTCTAATGATTAACAAATCCTTTTACAAGTCAAATGATTTCCTTTTCTTTGCTTTTAATTAAAATGAAAGAAGATGCAAATTAATAAATCATTAAATATCAATTTTCATAATAGATTTAGAATGTATATTTTATCTATTGCTGGGTGATAGATTTCGTCAAAACTTAGTAGCTTAAGACAGCACACATTTCTTGGTTCATGGTTTCTATGGCTCAGAGTCCAAGCATAGCTTAGTTAGGTCCTCCAAGTGAAGCCATGTCAAGAAGCTGCAGTGAAGGTATCAGCAGTGCTAATGTCATTTTGAAATTCAACTGGGGTAGAATCCACTTCTGTGCTGTTAGTGGTTATTGGCAAGACTTCGTCGCTCGCAGGCTGTTGGACTCAAGGTCTCTTCTTCACTGGCTGTCGGCCAGAGGCTGCTTCAGTTCCTTGTTTTGTGAGCCTTTCCACAGGACAGCTGTTAACACGGCAACCACCTTCACCAGAGTGAGCAGGGGAGAGTGGGAATGTGGCAGGTGGAAGCCAGTCTTTTATAATCTAGTCTCAGAAGTGATTCCCACTATTTCTGTCATCCTGTTCATTAGAAGTGAGTCACTAGAACTAGCCTGATCTTGAAAAGAAGGGGCCACAGAAAGGTATAAATGCCAGGAGATGGGGTCCATGAGAACATTCAGTGGTTGCCTACCACAGATTGGTTTCTGTTGCCTTTAACAGAAAGAGTTCTAATTGAGTTTTCCGCAAAGTTTTGATGATATTAAGTTAGCGTTATGACCACTGAAATGCAAGGATACCAGAATTCTAACAGAGCTACCCCTTTCCTGAGGTTCCAAATGGAATTTTATGCATGAGGGACAGCAACAACAACAAAAAGGCAACACAGACCTTTTTTTCTTAGCTGGGCTTGAACTGAAACCCATACATATGCATACACAAAATTAAGTTTAAGCCTGTGGTTTTGGCTCATAATCACTCCTAATTCAAAACTCTAACATTACTAAGGGCTGGTCACATAGGAAGAAAGGAAACTAAAGAAATGAAAGTGCCTGAGAATGAACACGAGAGTGCCCAAATGTATACATGCCTAAATCCAGAAAGCAAAGGAAGAAATGAGTCCTATGAATAAAGAGAGTTTTAAGAGGACATCTGAAAGACAAAGCCCAATGTGAAGTAAAGCCAAATATGTAAATATGATAACATGCCTGCTCATTGGCCTTGATGGAGGGAAAACAGAAACTCCTTCTTGTCGACTTCAAATCATGTATACACCATTATCAATTTCATAATAATGAAATATAGCAACTCATTTATCCAGATGTCATTAACCCAGCAAATTGAAGTCATTGAAACTCAACTAAATGTCAGAAAGAGAATTACTACAAAATAGCCTCAGTTAATATACTAGGTCCTTGTACTTTTCTTTGGAAGGAATGATGCTAAAGCTGAAACTCCAGTACTTTGGCCACCTCAATAAGAGTTGACTCATTGGAAAAGACTCTGATGCTGGGAGGGATTGGGGGCAGGAGGAGAAGGGGCCAACAGAGGATGAGATGGCTGGATGGCATCACTGACTCCATGGATGTGAGTCTAAGTGAACTCCGGGAGTTGGTGATGGACAGGGAGGCCTGGCGAGCTGCGATTCATGGGGTTGCAAAGAGTCGGACACGACTGAGCGACTGAACTGAACTGAACTGAAGGAAAGATTGTTAGGCTCATATTTAAAGTTATTTATTCTAAGTGCACAGAAGTTTAGAAAATAAGATGGTAGGGAGCAAGAATGTACTTTCACATTACTCATGAGAAAGAAGAGATAGAAGATTAACAATCCACAATACAAATGAGAAATTTAATACAGAAATACCCCAGCCATCCCTGAGGTTAGCACTCTAGTTTGTTATGGAATAAGAGTCGATATTCTCATAAACATATATTTATTGAACACCTATCCATAGTCCTAGGCACTGTGTATATGCCAGAGACTAAAACACATTCCTATCCCGGAACTTGGATTCTACCAGGGAGAGACATTAAAAAAAAGATAGTTTATATAACAGGGAGTGCTAACTGTGGGTATTCACAAGGGAGTTCAATAAATAACATCTCTCTGCTCTGATTCCAAGCAAACTGGAAAATAAGATTAAAGTGAAAGACAGATGAATAGATCGAGTATCACGTTTATTACTGACAAAGGTTTGATTGAGGGATGTGCCTGACAAGTATGTTAACCAGTAATTCAGAACCCACCACTTGGACAGACTTTCCTACCCAGTCACAGGCAATCCCAGACAAGGAAGACCTCTTAGGAGGAACAGCCTGGGCTAAGACTTCTGGCATGTAAAACCAGGAGGACACCGACCACTCAGGAGAGAAATGGAAGAACTGAACACCAGTGTGCACAATGTGTTCTTCCCAAACATTTAAATCAGACAAGTCAGTTTCTCATCCTTAGGTGCTCACTGAGAAAAGGATTAAGGAGACACCATTAGTACTACACCTATCTAACTCCCTCCACATGGAAGCCTTGAAGAAGTACTTCTACCTTCTTCTTCAACATTCACCAAACTTTTGATTTTTTAATCCATTGGGCTTAACCGTTAAGCTTATGACTAAACATGGGTTTTGCTATCCATCTCAGAGGAGAAGAAAGCAATTCATTAGAATAATCCTGCTGTTGTCTTCTTGAAGCAACTGCTCTAATACCCTAGCTTCTTTAGGGAGTATATTCTTGGGAGGTTTTGAATTTGCTCCCAAAAAAACCCTAAAATATTTTTTGTAGTTAAAATTGATTCCCTTAGATTAGTTCAGAAAGTCCTTGGGTGCCCAGGAAGGTGGATAGGTAAATATATTTGGGGTAAAGATATCTTGCCCATAAATATATTCCATTAAATTGTTCATCAACTATACTCCAATATAAAATAAAAAGCTTTTTCTTAAAAACCAAAAAAGAATATCACCAAGAGATAGCTACTGGCACCCTAAATTATTTAAACTAACTCCAAGGTCACTCTATACCAAGGTTGGTAACCTATTTCTCCTGCCCAACTGTGATAAACCATGTTGTCCTAAAGAGCGTACCAGAGATTCTGTAGTAAAAATAAACAATTTAAGACAGTCTATAATAACATGCCCAATAAAGATGATCCATGATTAGATGCAAACTCTCTTCTGTTATCTAATTTCAGAGAAAAATTAAAAGCTCAAAGATTAAATCTCTGCAATTTAATGTCCAAAAGGATTAAAATTCAATGGAATCAAACACTCTTGCCCATGAGAATTAAAGGTCAATAAAATTCAGATCCAAATTTTTCACCAAAGTCTCTTACTCTGCTTGAAAGGGGTTCTTAGTAGTCAGGGTATAGTTGGGGGTCCTTTAATCAGCTGAAGTGTGCGCTCTTTCTTATAAGAAGTGGTTGCCTAGGGGCTACATAAGTCCACTGCCAAGTCTTTGATGCAGTTCCCTTATTATAGAGTCCAAAAGTTAATTGGACACATAAGTATGACACAGAACCAGCCAGCACCCACTAAATTAGAAGATAAACAAGTCCCTCCAAAACTATTATCTCAGGAAAAACCATGTATCTTAAACCAAATATTTAGTGTTGCAGAGACTCAATGTTATCTTTTTCAAAAACTGAGGCTAGATAGCTTTGCCAGAATGTCAGTCAGTCTAAACCAGATGCCCAAAGCCCAATACTCCAGGACTCATCTTGCTGCTGTGCTGTGCTCAGTTGTGCCCAGCTCTTTGCAGCCCCATGAACTGTAGCCCTCCAGGCTCCTCTGTCCATGGGATTCTCCAGGCCAGAATACTGGAGTGGAGATGGCCATTTTCTTCTCCAGGGGATCTTCCCAACCCAGGGATCAAACCAGAGTCTCCTGCATCTTCTACACTGCAGACGGACTCTTTATCTGCTGAGACATCAGAGAAGCCTGCTTAAGATTAGAATAGGGCTTCCCTCATAGCTCAGTTGGTAAAGAATCTGCCTGCAATGCAGGAGACCCAGGTTTGATTCCTGGGTTGGGAAGATACCCTGGAGAAGGAAAGGACAACACACTCCAGTATCCTTGCCTGGAGAATTCCATGGACAGAGGAGCCTGGCGGGCTACAGTCCATGGGGTTTCAAGAGTCAGACACAACTGGGTGACTTTCACTCACTCATTCAGTAAGAAGTTAGCTTTAATTGAACATTCAACATGCAGTGGAGGAAGGACTCCACCTCCCTCCTGTGTCTCCTTTCAGTATGTAGCATTGACAAGTTGCTGTCTTCTTACAAGACTGAAATTTCACATTGGTGAGAGCACCACTCACCAGTTCTTCATCAAGGATCCTCACATTTCCACTGTGCATCTCCAATTTCCATTCTTCTGTCCCAGCACTCCGTTTGAAAAACGAGTGCAGACTCTTCATGATCTCCCTTGCAATGTGAATGTGGTTCGAGGCTACAGTAGCTACTTCTTGGTTCAAGACTACAATGGCTGTTTCTTCTACTCATCAAGAGATTGTTTAGAACTAAAATCCCAGCTTGCTGTCATTTTCTCCCTCATACAAAATTAACCAATCAAGAACCAACTCAAGACCACATAGTGAGAAGGAACTCACTTTGATGAAAAGTCGGACTCAACTGAGCAATTAAGTTTCACTTTCACTAGGGAAAAGGAGTGATATTTACCAGATCCCTTCAGGCCCTAATGATTGATGCACTGAAAAATAAAGAAAGGATTGGAAGTTGGGGAAGTGCAATAATTTGTGAGCAAGGGAGGATTCTGGTGTGGTGAGAGCATGCAGCTTCTGGTTTGGGATTTTATTGTGAGGGTAGGTATACTGACTTTAGCCATTTGTAGAGGATTATACTTGGGCAGTTTTTAATTGCTGTGGCCTGGGCAAGAGGTTTTAACCCTTGGGCCGTGCAATATTTTACCCTTGGTGATGACTTCATTGTGGACAGATGTTTCCATAGTCCACTCTGTTTCCACAGGGTCAAGACTGTGGATTCTGGGCCTCAGAGAGCCAGGGCTGCTTGGGCCTCAGCAAGGGCACAGGGATCTCTTGTTTGTTTGTTTAGTCGCTAAGTTGTGCCTGACACTTTGTAACCCCATGGACTGTAGCCCACCAGGCCTCTCTGTCCATGGGATTTCCCAGGCAAGAATACTGGAGTGGGTTGCCATTTCCTTCTTCAGGGGATCTTTCCAACCCAGAGATCAAAACTGCATCCCTCAGTTCTGAATAAACTCTGATGTAAGATAACATAGAAAAAAGAGCATAAAATAGCACCTTTGTTACTGATAAAGGCTAAATAGGATAGTCTAGCTAAAAACGCTAAACATCATTGAACTTCAGATTGAGGAAAACTTACCCACGCTGTCACAGAGAGCATAAGTGGAGCAGGTCCTCTCACCTGCCATGGAGGGAGATACACCTCCAAGGGGCAAAAAAAAAAAAAAAAGAACAGTGAGCCAAAAACACCCATTTTGTTCTTACCCAATAGGCCAATCAGATAAATCAATCCATTTTCCTGGGGTGGAGTGAACAAAGAGGCCAAGAGCTTTACTAATTGTGCTTCCTGCACATTGAAGGAAACCCCTGGGTAAAGCACATGGCTAAAATAAGGCAACAGTAAGTGGAACAGAAAAAAATAAAGCAAAGTGAGATCAATAAGGAATGAGGGCAGGAACATAAACAGCGAGTTTATGTTAAGATGGTGTTTGAAACAGACCTGCCCAAGTGAGGGAGCTAGTCTTGTGGTACCTGGGAGAAGGCAGAAAGAACAGATACAAAGGTCCTGAGGAAGAAGCATTCTTGATATGTCAAAGCAGTGGGTTTTGACCAGGGTTGTTTTGCTCCACCACCCCCAGAGGACATCCGGCGAAGTCTGGGGATTTTTTTTTACCATCACAGTGCAGGACTGCTACTGTCATCTATTCAGCAGAGCCTAGGGATTCTATCAAACACTCTACAATGTACAGAGCAACCCCCTCCCCCGCCACAGCAGAGCATATGCCAGTAGCCTGGAGAGTGCATTAGGAACACACCAGGGAAGCCTGTGACAAAACAGTGTAGGACAATACAAGAGAGATGGAAGATGAAGTCAGAGAGGAGGCAGAGGCCAAGGCCACGTGGGACCTTGTAGATCATGGTAAGGACTTTGAATTTTACTCTGAAAGAGTTTCAAAGCCATCAGAGAGGTTTAACCAGAGAAGTGACATAGGCTGATCACATTTTTAAAGGCCTGACCACCAAAAATCACCAGCTAGAGAATGGGTGCTAGGGAGGCAGGGGTGGAAGCAAGGAGAGGCTATTGAGCTCCAAGTGAGGAGCAGGGGTCATCATGGTGGAGATGGAGACACGTGGGTTTCTGAAAGTATTCTGAACGTAGAGTAAGAAGAGCTCACTGAGGGCTTAGTTGTGTGAGACGAGAGAAACAGAAAAGTCAAAGAGGACACCAAAGTTTTTGATCTAAGCGAACAGGAAAATGGAAAGGGCATTTGCTGAAATAAAAATGACTGCAGGAGGAAGAACTTTTATTTATTGTTTTTTTTTATCTCTGTGCTGCGTCTTCCTTGCTGTATGCAGGCTTTTCCTAGTTTCAGAGAGTGAGGCTTACTCTCTAGTTATGGTACACAGGCTTCTCATTGTGGTGGCTTCTCTTGTTGTGGAGTACTGACTCTGGGTGTGTGGGCTTCGGGAGTTGCAGCATGTGGGGCCTAGAGCTTGGGCTTGTGGCACACGGGTTAGTTGCTTCATGACAAGTGCAATCTTTCCTGACCAGGGATTGAACCCATGTCCCCTGCATTGGCAGATAGATTCCCAACCACTGGACCACCAAGGAAGTCCAGAGGAAGAACTTTTAGAAGGAAAATAAGGGATTCATTTGGAGATGTCATCCAAGTGGAAGAGACAATTCTATAATTTGGTTATAGGAAAGAAGTCCAGAAGGAGGTGCTGATGGTGATATTTAAAATGTTTAAAACCAGGAAGTTAGGGAGCTCACCTGAGGACCAAGTATGGAAAGAGAAGACTGGATATGCAAGGATTAAGCCCCAGGGCACTTGAAAGTTTAGGATATAAGAAAATAAGAAAAAACTGGCAAAGGAGACAGAGAAGCCACTAGTGTAGGAATAAAACATAAAGAATGGTATCTGAAACACAAATGGCCATGATAATCATGACTTTGTTGTTGCTGTTGTTCAGTTACTAAATCCTGTCCAACTCGTTGTGACCCCATGGACTGCAGCACATCAGGTTCCTCTGTCCTCCGCTATCACCTAGAGCTTGCTCTAATTCATGTCCATTGAGTTAGTGAGGCCATCCAACCATCTCATCCTCTGCCTCCCCCCTTCTCTTTCTGCCTTCAGTCTTTCCCAGCATAAGGGTCTTTTCCTGTGAGTCAGCTCTTCGTATCAGATGGCCAAATTATTGGGGCCTCGGCATTAGCCTTCCCATGAATATTCAGGGTTGATCTCCTTGGATTGACTGGTTTGATCTCCTTGCTGTCCAACGGACTCTCAACAGTATTCTCAAGTAAACACTTTATAAGCCTCATCTTTGGTACTTAACTCTCACATCTGTACATGACTACTGGAAAAACTATAGCTTTTACTATACAGACCTTTGTCAGCAAATGATGTCTCTTAAAATGTATAATTTTTTTAATATCCACTAGAGCCAGACATCTTGGAATGTGAAGTCAAGTGGGTCTTAGGAAGCATCACTACGAACAAAGCTAGTGGAGGTGATGGAATTCCAGTGGAGCTATACCAAATCCTAAAAGGTGATGCTGTGAAAGTGTTGCACTCAATATACCAGCAAATCTGGAAAACTTAGCAGAGGCCACAGGACTGGAAAAGGGCAGTTTTCATTCCAATCCCAAAGAAAGGCAATTCCAAAGAATGCTCAAACTACCACACAATTGGGCTCACCTCACATGCTAGTAAAGTGATGCTCAAAATTCTCCAAGCCAGGATTCAGCAATATGTGAACCATGAAATTCCAGATGTTCAAATGGTTTTAGAAAAGGCAGAGGAACCAGAGATCAAGCTGCCAACATCTGTTGATCATCGAAAAAGCAAGAAAGTTCCAGAAAAACATCTATTTCTGCTTTATTGACTATGCTAAAGCCTTTGACTGTGTGGATCACCACAAACTGTGGAAAATTCTGAAAGAGATGGGAATACCATACCACCTGACCTGCCTCTTGAGAAACCTGTATGCAGGTCAGGAAGCAACAGTTAGAACTGGACATAGAACAACAGACTGCTTCCAAATAGGAAAAGGAGTACATCAAGGCTGTATATTGTCACCCTGCTTATTTAACTTCTATGCAGAGTATATCATGAGAAATGCTGGGCTGGATGAAGCACAAGCTGGAATCAAGACTGCCGGGAGAAATATCAATACCCTCAGATATGCAGATGACACCACCCTTACGGCAGAAAGCAAAGAACTAAAGAGCCTTTTGATGAAAGTGAAAGAAGAGAGTGAAAAAGTGGCTTAAAGCTCAACATTCAGAAAATGAAGGTCATGGAATCTGGTCCCATCACTTCATGACAAATAGATGAGGAAAGAGTGGAAACAGTGGCTGACTTTATTTGGGGGGGGCTCCAAAACCACTATAGACGTGATTGCAGCCATGAAATTAAAAGACGCTTACTCCTTGGAAGGAAAGTTATGACCAATCTAGAGAGCATATTGAAAAGCAGAGACATTACTTTGCCAACAAAGGTCCATCTAGTCAAGGCTGTGGTTTTTCCAGTGGTCATGTATGGATGTGAGAGTTGGACTATAAAGAAAGCTGAGTGTAGAAGAATTGATGCTTTTGAACTGTGGTGTTAGAGAAGACTCTTGAGAGTCCCTTGGACTGCAAGGAGATCCAACCAGTCCATCCTAAAGGAGATCAGTCCTGGGTGTTCATTGGAAGGATTGATGTTGAAGCTGAAACTCCAATACTTTGGCCACCTGATGCAAAGAGCTGACTCATTTGAAAAGACCCTAATGCTGGGAAAGATTGAGGGCAGGAGGAAAAGGGGACGACAGAGGTTGAGATGGTTGGATGGCATCACTGACTCAATGGACATGGGTTTGGGTAGACTCTGGCAGTTGGTGATGGATAGGAAGACCTGGTGTGCTGTGGTTCATGGGGTCACAAAGAGTCGGACACAACTGAGTGACTGAACTGAACTGAACTGAAAATATAATTTAAGTAGACTTTATAAGTTATAAGTAGACATAATAGACTTTATAAGTCTATAAGTTAAGACTTTATTTTGGAAATTCAGATATGGTTAATACTGGAGTTTCCAGGGAGCATTCTGATGCATTGTGGGTGCCCAGGGCAAAAGTGCAAAAGAATAATTCATTTGGTTTTCAGTTTACATTGTTTTGCAGTTTTTAATTGGTTTTTAAAATACGTATTTTAACATGCTGACAGCTCTATCTTTTGATGCTGTGAAAGTGCTGCATTTAATATGCCAGCATATTTGGAAAACTCAGCAGTGGCCACAGGACTGGAAAAGGTTAGTTTTCCTTCCAATCCCAAAGAAAGGCAATGCCGAAGATTGCTCAAACTACCGCACGATTGCACTCATCTCATGCTAGTAAAGTAATGCTCAAAATTCTCCAAGCCAGGCTTCAACAGTACATGAACCGTGAACTTCTAGATGTTCAAGCTGCTTTTAGAAAAGGCAGAGGAACCAGAGATCAAATTGCCAACATCCGCTGGATCATCGAAAAAGCAAGAAAGTTCCAGAAAAACATCTATTTCTGCTTTCTTGACTATGCCAAAGCCTTTGACTGTGTGGATCACAATAAACTGTGAATAATTCTAAAGGAGACAGGAATACCAGACCACCTGACCTACCTCCTGAGAAATCTGTATGTAGGTCAAGAAGCAGCAGTTAGAACTGGACATGGAACAACAGACTGCTTCCAAATCAGGAACGGAGTATGTCAAGGCTGTATACTGTCACCTTGCTTATTTAACTTATATGCAGAGTACAACATGCGAAATGCTGGACTGGATGAAGCAAAAGCTGGAATCAAGATTGCAGGGGAAATATCAAATCAGTCAATCCTAAAGGAAATCAGTTCTGAATATTCATTGGAAGGACTGATGCTGAAGCTGAAACTCCAATACTTTGGCCACCTGATGCAAAGAGCTGACTTATTTGAAAAGAACCTAAGGCTGGGAAAGATTGAAGGTGGGAGGAGAATGGGTCAACAGAGCATGAGATGGTTGGATGGCATCACCGACTCAATGGACATGAGTCTGAGCAAGCTCCGGGAGTTGGTGATGGACAGGAAAGCCTGGTGTGCTGCAGTCCTCGGGGTCACAAAGAGTCAGACACGACTGAGCTACTGAACTAACTGACTGACTAACAGCTCTAAAATCAGGATGTGTCTCACAGCTGAGGTGAAAGAAGCATGGTGTTTCAAATGGCAGTGATTATTTTTTTCCTTTTATGGTATATGACAAAATAAAAATATAAAAAGTGTGTTATATAAAATATAAAAAATATGTATTAAATAATCAGATGATTATAAACCTGATTATATATGTGGAAAACTTCTTAGGATTATAACTAAGGCTCAAATTCTCACATAATACATTGTAGAATAAAGACTGAAACCAAGTCACATATTAGCCTTTGTATTAGGCATGCAACCATCACCCCCTAGAGGCTGAGTGGGTATTCACCATTCAGACACAGCGAGGAGGGAGGTTATCCACAACCTCTCATATTTTTTCTTGAGTTTAAGTTGCTTTAGCAGCCCAGAAGAAATGTGTTGACATGAAACGAGGTGGATCAATAGTTTTCCATGTCATAAGAATATCAGTGAGTAAATATCTGCCCCACCCACACCCCTTCACAACTACCATGCCAGCTTTTTGCATAGAATCAATAAGCCATTGACTTAGTTCAGGCCAACATCAGGCCTCACCTTGACTCCTGAACTTCTTTCTAAACAACCATCCCACTGCTAGACTTTAAGTATGGCTCAGTCAGTAAAGAATCTGCCTGCAATGCAGGAGCACCCACCTGGGTCAGGAAGATCCCCTAGAGAAGGAAATGGCAATCCACTCTAGTACTCTTGCCTGGGAAATCCCATGGATAGAGGAGCCTGGCGGGCTACAGGCTATGGGGTTGCAAGAGTGGGACACGACTAAGCAGCTAAATCACCAACCCACATGCAATCCATCAGCAAATCCTGTAATATTTATCTTCAAAATATCCCCAGAATCCCATAACTTCTCATTTTCATACCATCATTCTCTGTTGCAATAGTCCCCTTACCTATATGAGGATTTCCTTATAGCTAATTCTCAACACAGACCCAGAGGATCCTTTTCAAGGTATGATTATGCCCTCCTTCTGCCCTGAACCCTCTAACATTATCCTTTGTCGACAGAGTAAAACCCAAAGTCCTTACAGTGGTTGACAAACTTCTACATCAGATATCAGTAAACTATAAGTCACCTGATTTTGCTTTGTAAAAATGTGGTTTCTATTTGGGACACAGCCGCACCTGATCTGTTTCCATATTATCTAGGACTCTTTTCATGCTACAACAGCAGACACAAGTTGGTTATTCATTTACTAATAGAGTTATTAGTATTATGCAACAAGATGTAGCAACTGATTCACCAGGAGGACTAATGCTTATGACAAAACAAATTCATATAAGAGAAAACCTCCCAAGTGGGGCTAGTTTCCTGCCTGCCAATGCAGGAGACAAGAGATGCAGGTTCAGTCTCTGGGTCTAGAAGATTCCCTGCAGAAGCAAATGGCTACCCACTCCAGTATTCTTGCCTGGAGAATCCCATGGAGAGAGAAGCCTGGAAGGCTACAGTCCATAGGGTCACAAACAGTCGGACATGACTGAAGCAACTGAGCACGCACATGTGTGCATAGTGGAGCTAATCATACTTCTGGGTTGGGAAGTGAGTGGAAAGTGTGGGCATGAGGATGAATGTTGAGTTGGCTCTTCAGGGAAGAGAGGAGGGGGAAGGTAATGGGAAGACAAATTTACCTAAGAAAGAGAGAGAAGTTTTAGTAACTGTCATGAATGCTATGGAATTTGGGGCAACAATGGAACAAATGACTAGACTTACTCCAGCATATTTTTTGGAAGATTTTTTTTATCGATTAGACTCTGTAAAATCTCTGAACAAGCTTCTTTAAGGAAATGACATTAGAGCTCTACGTTATTCATCATGGCTTCTGGGATTGGATTTCTATTCCCTTCTCAACCCTTGTAAAGGTTGAGCCATGTGGTTCAGTTCAGTTCAGTTGCTCAGTCGTGTCCGATTCTTTGCGACCCCATGAACCGCAGTACACCAGGACTCCCTGTCCATCACCAACTCCCGGAGTTTACTCAAACTGATGTCCATTGAGTCGGTGATACCATCCAACCATCTCATTCTCTGTTGTCCCCTTCTCCTCCTGCCCTCAATCTTTCCCAGCATCAGGGTCTTTTCAAATAAGTCAGCTCTTCACATCAGGTGGCCAAAGTATTGGAGTTTCAGCTTCAACATAGGTCCTTCCAATGATCTTCCAGGACTTCCAGTTCTTCCATGACTGATCTCCTTTAGGAAGGACTGGTTGGATCTTCTTGCAGTCCCAGGGACTCTCAAGAATCTTCTCCAACACCACAGTTCAAAAGCATCAATTCTTCAGCACTCAGATTTCTTTATAGTCCAACTCTCACATGACTATCGGAAAAACCATAACTTTGACTAGACGGGCCTGTGTTGACAAAGTAATGTCTCTGCTTTTTAATATACTGTCTAGGTTGTTCATTACTTTTTTCCAATGAGTAAGCATCTTTTAATTTCATGGCTGCAATCACCATCTGCAGTGATTTTGGAGCCCCCAAAAATAAAGTCAGCCACTGTTTCCACTGTTTCCCCATCTATTTGCCATGAAGTGATGGGACTAGATGCCATGATCTTAGTTTTCTGAATGTTGAGCTTTAAGCCAACTTTTTCATTCTCCTCTTTCACTTTCATCAAGAGACTCTTTAGTTCTTCTTCACTTTCTGCCGTAATGGTGGTGTCATCTACATATCTGAGGTAATTGATATTTGTCCCAGCTATCTTGATTCCAGCTTGGGCTTCTTCCAGCCCAGCATTTCTCATGATGTACTCTGCATAGAAGTTAAATAAGCAGGATGACAATATACAGCCTTGACGTACTCCTTTTCCTATTTGAAACCAGTCTGTTGTTCCATGTCCAGGTCTAACTGTTGCTTCCTGACCTGCATATAGGTTTCTCAAGAGGCAGGTCAAGTGGTCTGGTATTCCCATCTCTTTCAGAATTTTCCACAGTTTATTGTGATCCACACAGTCAAAGGCTTTGGCATAGTCAAGAAAGCAGAAATAGATGTTTTTCTGGAACTCTCTTGCTTTTTCGATGATCCAGCAGATGGTGGCAATTTGATCTCTGGTTCCTCTGCCTTTTCTAAAACCAGCTTGAATATCAGGAAGTTCACAGTTCATGTATTGCTGAATCCTGGCTTGGAGAATTTTGAGCATTACTTTGCTAGCATGTGAGATGGGGGCACTTGTGCGGTAGTTTGAGCATTCTTTGGGATTGCCTTTCTTTGGGTTTGGAATGAAAACTCACCTTTTCCAGTCCTGTGGCCTCTGCTGAGTTTTCCAGATTTGCTGGCATATTGAGTGCAGCACTTTCACAGCATCATCTTTTAGGATTTGAAATAGCTCAACTGGAATTCCATCACCCCCACTAGCTTTGTTCGTAGTGATGCTTCCTAAGGCCCACTTGACTTCACCTTCCAGGATGTCTGGCTCTAGGTGAGTGATCACACCATCGTGATTATCTGGGTCATGAAGATCTTTTTCGTACACTCCTTCCATGCATTCTTGCCACCTCTTCTTAATATCTTCTGCTATTGTGGTACATCAGTTTTTATTTATGTTACATTTGACAATGTTTTTTGAAGGCTTACTATGTGCTAGGAACTGCACTATATGCCTTGCATGAATTATCCAATTAAAACCTTCCCTAGATAGGCAATTTAAGAATTACTGTTCCCTCATTTTAACAGATGAGGAAATTGAGGCTTGAGAAGGTAAACGAATGTGCTCCAGGTCATGGTAGGTTGTAGTAGCAAAATCTGAACTGTTGATTGGCTTCCTGACTACAAGTACTGATAAGACTTGTGTCCTGAGCAAGGACCTCACAGTGGAGTCAGGAAGGCAAGGTGTGGGTGGTACAGCAGCAGACAGAAGGGTGGATTCGTGTATCACTTTTGTTGTTGTTCAGTCTGTGCAACTCTTTGCGACCCCATGGACTGCAGCACGCCAGCATCCCTCTCCAACACCATCTCCCAGAGTTTGCTCAGACTCATGTCCATTGAGTCTGTGACACCATCCATCTCATCCTCTGTCACCCCCTTCTCCTCCTCACTTCAAGCTTTTCCAGCATCAGGGTCTTTTCCAAAGAGTTGGCTCTTTGCATCGGGTGGCCAAAGAATTGGCGCTTCAGCATCAGTCCTTCCAATGAGTATTCGAGGTTGATTTCCTTTAGGATTGACTGTTTGATCTCCTTGCTGTCCAAGGCATTTGGAATCTCCCAAGTCTTACCTCTAACTTAGGCACATCACACCCTCACAGTGAACGATCTCCTCTCACCTGGGGACTCTAACACTTTCCTTCCACTAACAGTGGCTCACTGAGGACAAGCATTGTATTTTATCATCTTGGTTCTCCTATGTTCTCCAGTCTAGTTCTCCAGGAGCTGGAACAGTTCCTGGCAAGTAGTAGACTTTTATTAAATATATGTTGAATTAATTCTAAGACCTAGAATGATTTGTTAACCTACCTGCCTTTTTGAGTCAAAGAGTAGTATTTAAAATAACAGGAAGGAGCCTAAACTGTTTATCATGGGTTGCTCCCTCAGATAGTGATGCAGAAAACTATTATTTAAACTACAAATATCACCTAGGAGGGGTAGCAAATCAATTGAGACACTGTCTCATTTGGTCACTGGAATTACCTCCCAAATAGAATTTTTAGTTTTACCAGTAGACTCTGAAAGAGCCTCAGGGGAAATGACACAGGAAGAGTAATTATGATGAAGGATAAAGACTCTGGGTAACAGGAAAGGAGAGAGCAGCTTGGCAAAAGAAGAAGAAGGAAGTATGGGAAAATTACTTGATCAGTTCACTATTTCACCTGTGACTTTATTGTTTCTGGCTTCATACAAATATCATGCTTTTAAAGACAGGGCTGGAATTCTCTAACATATGAAACTGAAACCCCTCGATTCCCCTTCCCCATAAGGTTTAACCTAACTGTTAAACTTCAATCTAAAAGCTTCATTTTATATGCTGACACAAAATACATTATCTAACCTTCCTTTCTTAGCCCCTACCAAGAAACCAAAGCAGTTCTCAGAACTGTGCACTCCCATTGGCACTGAAAATTGCTTGTCTGGGGAAAATAGTAACAATCTCCCTCACACTCCACCTTCCTGGATTTATTTTCCTTAGTGCTCAAGAGCTGGACCCCTCCAATCTGTAAGTAAGAGCTACATACTACCCAGAACTTGTTTTGCCAAGAAGTCTGATTTTATTGTTAGAAATTGGCAGGCTTTCCCATACATGCACATCTAATTCTTCCTCAAAAGACCACTTTCTCGTACAGACACTGTCTCAAAGCAGCATCTAGTGCATTGTTATTAGCTTTTGGTTAAATCAAAAGTCATGTTATACGATCCCAAGACAGTCGCATAAAAAACACCTTATGAGAAGAAGTGTGTAAGGAATATATTCTGGATTCAAGCACTGGGATATTTGGCAAAAGCTTGGACTTGTGGTGAAACTGGGAATGAAATATGAATAGTATTTGACTTTTGGCTATTTGAAGCCCAGGGAAATCAATCCCAGAATCTCCAACTATTTTAAGCATACCTGAGACGGGTGGAAAGCCTAGGCAAACACAGACTGGTAAAGCCGGAGCTAGGTCCAGTGCCGCTTGACCACTTTCACTAATACCATTGTCCCCCTGCTTCTGAAGGCACCTACCCAGTTTATTTCAAAGGCCAAGATAACAGAACTCATCACAAACATGCAGTGTGTCCCACTTGAGAACTTATCATACCTATGCTTTTTTTCTAAATTCAGAAAATTTAAATGCATCTTTCTCATTTTTACAACTCTAAATTTTCTTGAGGTTCAGTCCAAGTAAACACTTTCTAAGGTTTTAAGGGAATGTTTTCTCACCAAACTCAGACTATTTTGCACACAGGAAAAGAAGTGAAATTCAAAACACTGGGTTTCATCTTTTCTTTATTTGGCTTCATGGCTGCTTAGGGAATAATAAAAAGCCATGCTACAAGTGTTTATTTCCTGCACTGCCAAATCACAGTGCCACATTGTTAAGTAAATGGTGGAGTCTGTGTTAGTTAAAGTTTAGAAGAAAAGACAAATTCAAAATCCTTGAAAACATTATTGTTACTGTTCAGCTCCATAAAATACACCAGAAATGTAAGGAATGATTCTGAAGAGTAGGCTGTCTTATGAAAAGATGCAGTCGTTCCCTTTTTATATGCATATAAACTTTGTTTAAGTTTGACTTACATTTCTTTCCTCCACTGAATTCAGTTTTTAAGTGTATATTGCCTAAGCCTGTATGTGGGCCATTTTTATTCATTCTGATACTTCTAATTCTACTGAAACTTGTATTAGGGTTTTCCAGAGAAACAAAACCAATAGGAGGTTTTTTCCAGCTTATATTTGTATTTTTATCATATAAAGGCATTTACTCATATGATTATAAGGTTAAGAAGTCCCAGGATCTGCACTCTGCTGCAGATTCATAAGAGTCTGGTGAGTGTTCCGGTCTGAAAGCTGGTAGACTTGAGACCCAGAGAAACCTATGTTTTAATTCAAATCCAAAGACAGGAAAAAGACCATTGTCCCAGCTCAGAGCTCACGTAGGAAACGTTCTCTGTTATTTTGGGGAATCATCAGTCTTTTTGTTCTATTCAAGTCTCTAGATTGAATGAGGGCCACCCACTTAGGGAGGGCAACCTGCTTTTCTGAGTCTACAAATTTCAACTGTGTGTGTATGCATGCTTGCTCTGTCTAGTCTGGCTCTTTCCGACCCCATGGATTGTAGCCTGCCAGGTTCCTCTGTCTGTGGAACTTTCCAGGCAAGAATACTGGAATGGGTTGCCATTTCCAAATGTAAATCTCATCAAAAACACCCTCACAGACACATCCAAAACATGTTTGACTAAATACCTGGGTATCATATGGACCAGTGAAGTTGACACACGAAACTAACCATAACATAATTTGAGCATATCCTTCAATGTGGTTGTTTTTCTTCTCCAAATTCTGACTCTCCAAGCATAGTGAAGGAAAATGGAAGGAGGCCAAAGGGACCACAACTAAGGATGGTCTTCCTGGTTCTAAATCCTAGGAAATCATGTGAAAACTCTTTCTACTGTTTGTAAACATTCTCAATATCAGTTCAGTTGTGTTTTTGCCTTTTCTGCAAAACACGAAATGCTTTCTCAGCTACCCTTCTATGCGACAATGCCACAGATGCCCAGAGGGTTTCGTATGTACAAGTTTCATTGCATGATTAGTTCCTTGATCTAATCTAACCCATCCTCTAAGAAGATTCTCTCACCTGCTCCTGTTCCCAACCAGACCGAACAATCTGAACAATCCAACCTATTCAGGGCCTTCTAATAATTATAACAATTATGAGCACACATTCTACCTTTGGGGTCTGTTTTTATTTTTCAAGTTAAAGGTGATGTTGGTTCTTTAATTTGACTCCAATTGAAAATCCCATCATAGTGCCAATGCCCAACAGAATTAATCAAATAGTACTTTTCTGCTCAGTTTCTTGCATTAAGTTAAAGGCCTTAAAATGGCTCAAATAAATTGGATGTGGATAACAAACAATAGCCAAGAAACTATCACTTCAAAGAAGAAAAGAATTTAGAGTCACTGAGAGCCAAAATCAAGAGTTCTTATTCTACATTTACATGAAAAATAATAATTTGTTGCTAATTTCTATATGTTAAAGATACCAAGGAGCCTTCTATTCTCACTAAAAGAAAATGATGTAATCTGTATGATTTCATTTGATAAAATGCATCTGAATCACAATATATCACATAGTGTTGAAACTGAACAGAAGAGGGAAGGTGCCACTGTCAGCCTCTCCATGGCACAGAACCCCATTCTTCTCTCAGGTTCATAGTTGTTCCTAGCACTCATATCATGCTTCTGTGTATCAACAATGCTTCCAAGCACTTTACACCCATCGGTTCATTTCTCTTCAGAACAATTCTCTGAGATATTATTTTGATATTATTTATTCTGAGATATTATTTTCATTTCTATTTCACTCATGAGGCAAAAGAGGCAGAAGGTGGTTAAGTAATTCATGTAAGTCACACAGACAGTTTGTCTAAGAGATGAGACTTAACCCAGGGAGTATGATTGCAAAGTTCAAAATATTTGCCATACTGCCTACCCCCTTTCTTTCTATCATGTATAACGCATGGCAGTTCTAGTCTAACATACAGTTCACGTTCGGCTACTACCTTTGATCTCCATATGAAATATTAACAAAGTTCCATTTCCTTATTAACTTTTAGGTAAAGAAGAAGTATAAGCAGAAATTATGTTCTGTCTCTGCACTCCAGCATTTCATCCTTGGGAGTGTGCATGCCTTTTGGAGCCCTCTGGATAAGATATCAAGCTCTCCTTCACTCTGACAACACTCTTGCTGCCTGTGAGATACCTTGAATTCCTTTTTTGGAAATTCTGAAAACTTTTAGTCTTTTTTATTATCTCCTTGATTTTTACTCTTCATATAACCAATAACCTTTCAAGAATTTATGCATTTATTTTAAAGCAAGACTGGTTCCAAATAGGAAAAGGAGTACGTCAAGGCTATATATTGTCACCCTGCTTATTTAACTTCTATGCAGAGTACATCATGAGAAATGCTGGATTGGAAGAAACACAAGCTGGAATCAAGATTGCTGGGAGAAATATCAATAACCTCAGATATGAAGATGACACCACCCTTATGGCAGAAAGTAAAGAGGAACTAAAAAGCCTCTTGATGAAAGTAAAAGAGGAGAGTGAAAAAGTTGGCTTAAAGCTCGACATTCAGAAAATGAAGATCATGGCATCGGTCCCATCACTCCATGGGAAATAGATGGGGAAACAGTGGAAACAGTGTCAGACTTTATTTTGGGGGGCTCCAAAATCACTGCAGATGGTGATTGCAGCCATGAAATTAAAAGTCGCTTACTCCTTGGAAGAAAAGTTATGACCAACATAGATAGCATATTCAAAAGCAGAGACATTACTTTGCCGACTAAGGTCCGTCTAGTCAAGGATATGGTTTTTCCAGTAGTCATGTATGGATGTGAGAGTTGGACTGTGAAGAAGGCTGAGTGCCGAAGAATTCATGCTTTTGAACTGTGGTGTTGGATAAAACTCTTGAGAGTCCCTTGGACTGCAAGAAGATCCAACCAGTCCATTCTGAAGGAGATCAGCCCTGGGATTTCTTTGGAAGGAATGATGCTAAAGCTGAAGCTCCAGTACTTTGGCCACCTCATGCGAAGAGTTGACTCATTGGAAAAGACTCTGATGCTGGGAGGGATTGGGGGCAGGAGAAGAAGGGGACAACCGAGGATGAGGTGGCTGGATGGCATCACTGACTCAATGGACGTGAGTCTGAGTGAACTCCGGGAGTTGGTGATGGACGGGGAGGCCTGGCGTGCTGCGATTCATGGGGTCGCACAGAGTCGTATACGACTGAGACTGAACTGAACTGAAGTTGGAAACCGATGAGAGAGGAGATGGAATTAATCAGTGCTTCCTGAATGCTGTCCATGTTGTGTATTATAGCTCATTAAATTAATAAGCATTTGGCTAATCAAAATAAGCCTTTAAAAATTAAGCAAAATCTAGCATTTTTCTCATCCTCTGTTCATATCTTCAATCAATAATTCTCTTTATTCTTGACCTACTATATAGCACAGGGAACTCTGCTTAATATTATGTAACAACCTAAATGGGAAAAAAATTTTAAAAAGAATAGATACAGGTATATGGGTAGCTGAATCACTTTGCCTTACCCCTGAAATTAGCACAACATTATTAATCAACTACAATGCAAAATAAACAGCCTAAAAAATAAGAGTAATTCTCTTGATTCTTAACTAAACTTTCTGGGTTTAGATTGTTTATTTTTCCCAGATAAAACTTGATGAATTTTACCTTCCAACAATTTGATCTGCTCTTGACACTGCTTCCCAGATTTCAAATGGACGGAAATAACTTTAGGGTCTCTGCTTAGTTCACAATAAGTCCATTTCTTTAAGAACTACTTCCCATACCACACATACCCCTCCCAAGCACACACAACTGACCCTAACTAGGCTAAACATATTTTTCTTAGGAATTTGGGGAAAAGGCTCAGAGGTTGCTTATTAGCTTCCACTACATGACCAGAATCAAGATAATGCCAACCTGAGAACCAGGGGTAGCCATCCACCCCATGCACAAAAAGAAGCTGATAATTTCACTTGACAGAAAAGAGTAAAGCAGTATAGTGAGTAAATCAGAGACCAGAGACTGAAGGGAAAATGTATTGCCTAAGATAAGATGTACTTTTTGATTCTATCCCAGTACATTAGGAGATACCCAAATAGCTTTCTTAGGAAAAGTGAGTCAGAAAGTGAAGTCGCTCAGTCGTGTCCGACTCTTTGCGTCCCCATGGACTGTAGCCTACCAGGCTCCTCTGTCCATGGGATTTTCCAGGCAATAGTACTGGAGTGGATTGCCATTTCCTTTTCCAGGGGATCTCCCTGACCCAGGGATCAAACCCGGGTCTCCCGCATTGTAGACAGATGCTTTACTATCTGAGCCACCAGGGAAGTCTACTTTCTTAGGAGATACCCAAATATCCTCCCTGAGATACCCAAATATCTTTCCAATAAATATTACTTAATGTTATTGACTTTTAAAATTACTTCAGATTAGTCTTTTTTTATTAAAAATTAATATTATACTGTGTTTCCCATTTACCCCTAAGTCAATTCATGGCCTGATGAGACCACTTCTATACCAGCTAAGAAAAATACTCTATTTAGTAAAAATTTCACCCAATGTATGCTGACATGCTATAATGTACCCAATCTATTAGCACAATCACAGTGACTGGCAGTATACAAAAGATAACATTTGGTTACCTTCAAAGTTGCCAGGATGTGCAGTAGCTTAAGGAGAAAAGAATATTTAACAAAAAAGAGAAAAACTGATGTGATTAAACTGTGATGATGATGGAGAGTGGCAGGTATGTTCAGAATGATTCAAGGCTTCGTTAGCAATCCGGTACTGTATTCTATAACCACTGAGAATGCAGTATAGACTGAATTATACTGTGTGTTGTGTTAGTCATTCAGTAGCGTCCGATTCTTTGTGACCCCGTGGACTGTAGCCCACCAGGCTCCTCTGTCCATGGGATTCTCCAGGCAAGAATATTGGAGTGGGTTACCATGCCCTCCTTCAGGCGATCTTTCCAACCCAGGGATCAAACCTGGGTCTCCCACATTGCAGGCAGATTCTTTACCATCTGAGCCACCAGGGAAGCCCTGAATTATGCTGTAGTAACCCCCAAATCCCAGTGGCTTAAGGAAAAAATGTTCATTTTTAATTCATACTATATGTCTATTGCAGGTTGACAGGGATTATTCTCCCCAGAGTCATTAAAAAATCCAGGCTGAAGGAAACCTGACTGACTGGTAACTTCACCATCAGGAATGTGCTGACAGCATAGTCCCCACAGCAGAGGAAAGACAGCTGATGAGTCAGACTCCAGTTTTTCTATTTTTCTGCCTAAAACTGACACATCACTTCTACCCACAGTCAGTTGGCTACAACTAGTCACATGGCCTCCCTAACTCTTGATGTTCAGTCGCTAAGTCCTGTCCGACTCTTTGCAACCCCATAGACTGCAGCACACCAGGCCTCCCACCCCTCACTATTTCCTGGAGTTTGCTGATACTCATGTCCATTGAGTCAGTGATGCTGTCCAACCATCTCATTTTCTGTCTCCCTTCTCCTCCTGCCCTCAGTCTTTCCAAGCATCAGGGTCTAAATCTAGGAAGCTAATAATCATTAAAGAGCAAATGGAGGGTTTTGTGAACTCCAGCTACATGAACAGTTTTGAATCTTTTAAAGATCCCCTTGTCTGCTGAGTAAAGAATAGGAATCAACATAGATGTGATGAAATCAAACAATAGTTGAGGTCCATCTAAAAGTGAGAAATGATGGTGGTTTGTAATGAAGATGAAAAATACAAGGATTTGATATGCATTTTGAATGTAAAGCTGTCAAAATTTAGAGACTTGATTGTAGAAGTTGAGGGAGAAGGAAGAATCAGGTATACTTTCTAAGATCTTGAAATGAGCAGTTGAGCAGTGGTAAAAAAAGAGGTTTTTGAGGGGAAAAATAAATTTCGTTTCAGAAAATATAAATCCTAGTTTCCTGGAGATATCCAAGTAAAAACATCAAGTGCTTTGTCAGATAAAGCCATTTCTTTAGGTAACTTCTCAGTAATTTATTAAACAGAATATGTGGGGTAGGGGGCTTCCCTAGTGGTTCAGTGGTTAAGAATTGCCTACCAATTCAGGGGACACAGGTTTGATCCCTGCTCCAGGAAGATTCCACATGCCATGTGGTACCAAAGCCCATGTGCCACAACTATTGAGCCAGTGTTCCAGAGCTGCAAGTTCCAGCCAGTGTTCCACAAGCTGCAACTACTGAAGCCTGCATGCCTAGAGCCGGTGCTCTGCAGTAAGAGACACCACTGCAATGAGAAGCCCATGCATCACTACTAGAGAGTAGCCCCTTTTCACCACAGCTACAGAAAGCCTGCATGTGCATCATCAAAGATCCAGCACAATCAAAAATAAAAGAATAGAATTTAGTGAATTATTTTCTTCAAGCTTAATAGTCTTCAGTTTGGTATTTATCAAATGCAATTCAATTCAGTAAATATTATCTGAATATGTTTAAGTATTTTATTCAGTATTAAGGTTCTTATTTTAATTGCTTCATTGAGCATACTTTCTAGAAGCCAAAAATAACATGTACTCAGAATAAGCAGTAGAAAGCATTACACAATAATAGATGGCATTTTTATCATAACAGTAACTGTACTTAACTCAGATTAAAGGATAGTAACAAAGGATCAAGATAATTTTATGAGATGTTATACTTCAATGGAAAGATAATATCTTGAGTGTCTAGCAGTTCAATTTTACTATCTTTACACATACAGGAAGACCTCACTGTGATGCAAGAAAAGAAGGACTGAACTAAGACCTAGGAAATCTGAGTCTTAGACTTGGCTATATTGCTCAATATTTATCACTTTCTCATTAATTTATCTGAATCTCAGTGCTTTTTCTATAAAGTGAATATAAGAAAAGGATGGCCTGGCCTGGATCAGTGGTTTCTGAACATTAATCACACAGATTATAGCTGGTTAATAAGTAAACTCTACTCCCATGTGACAAAATGAGGGAAATTAATAACGTAATTTTTTCATGAAGTTAATTTATTTAATATTAATCGAAAGGATTGTCTCACATAGTGATAATAACTGTTTCTTATCTTTTTTACCATTAAATATGCTTTCTCTCATGAAAGGATGGTGATAATAAGTATACATTTTCCTTTTGTTTGCTTAATCAGAAAATTAAAAATTCTTAATCTCTTAATCCTATCACAGCCCTCAAGCTTGTCGATGATATTGACACATAAACCTCTGCATCTAGCCACGAAGAAACTGCAGTGACTAAATTTGCCCTCCCTCAAGAAACAACTGGAGAACGAGACAGACGGTATCAACAAATGCTTTCAGACACTGGAGAACAGAGAGTACACCATTCAGATCTCTGATAGAACAGAAAAGAATTAAATAAGCCCTAGTTTCCTGCCCGGAAAAGTCTCCATGCCTCAGCACGGGGAGAGGAAGCACAAACAGAGAGCCACCATACTAAGCTGAGGAAACAGAGATCAGAATATGAGAAGGTGAAAGCATTTAAAATTTGTGGGACAGAGTACAGAAGAGGAGGGAGTTCACCTTAAATCTTTTGTTGACTATTGGTCTGTGCCTACCAGGATTCACACTCCATAGCGAAAGTGTCTTTCGCTCAGTCGTGTCCAACTCTTTGTGACCCCACGAGCTATAGCCTGCCAGGCTCCTCCGTTCATGGAGTTCTCCAGGGCAGAATAACTGGAGTGGGCTGCAGTCCTTTTCTCCAGGGGATCTTCCTGACCCAGAGACTGAACCTGCATCTCCTGCATAGCAGGCAGATTCTGTACCATCTGAGGCACCAGGGAACCCTCACACTCCATAAGTGGGGTAAAGGACGACCGAAAAGCTGTGGTTCTAACACAATCTAACAATTCTCAGATCTCACCCAGTGCTAGGATGATTTTTGTCCCACAAGACAGACTGAAAAGATTTCATAATAAAGGGGTCCATAGGTAGAATCCTCATAAGTATATTTTTATAGCATTAGTCTATAGACTGAGCTTCCCCAGTGGTTCAGATGGTGAAGAATCTGCCTGCAATGCAGCAGACCCTGGTTCAATCCTCAGGTCAGAAAGATCCCCTGGAAAAAGGAATGGCTACCCACTCCAGTATTCTTGCCTGGAGAATTCCTTGGACAGAGGAGCCTGGCGAGCTATATATAGTCCATGGGGTCTCAAAAAGTCAGACATGACTGAGCAACTAACACTTTCACTTTTTCACTTTCAGTCCATAGACTATTTTTCTAAAGACTATATTTAGACACACCCAAACAGAGAGGCTCAGATGGTATAGCGTCTGCCTACAGTGTGGGAGACCTGGGTTCGATCCCTGGGTCAGGAAGATCCTCTGGAGAAGGAAATGGCAACCCACTCCAGTACTCTTGCCTGGAAAATCTCATGGATGGAGGAGCGTAGTATGCTACAGTCCATGGGGTCGCAAAGAGTCAGACACGACTGAGCGACTTCACTTCAAACAGAGCTTTAACTGGGTCAAATAGATTCCAAGTACTTACCTACCTTTCAGAACAAAGCCCCAAAATATTGATATTTAAAAGAATATAACAAAATCCAGCAGTCAACAAGAAAATATTCACAATGTCTTACATTAACAACAACAAAAAAATTGACCAGGCATAGAAAGAAGCAGAAAAATATGGCCTATAAGCAGGAAAATGAACAATCAACAGAAACAAATAGAGAAATAACAGAGTTAATGGAATTAGCAGACAGACACATAAAAGCAGCCAATTGGTTTTTACAGAGATTGTGTAGCCACTTCACAACAGAATATGCAGAATCACCAGTAACTATATGAAAAGCTGCTCAACATCTTTGGTTGTCAGGAAAATGCAGATTAAAACCATTAAATTAGATACCACTCTATGCCCACTGGAATGTCTATAATTTAAAAGCTTAACCATGTCAAGGATTGGTGAGGAGACAGAGAAACCATACTCTCATATGTGGCTAGTGAGGATTTAAACTGGTATCACTTTTGTGGAAAAAAATGTTTCTCATAGAGTGTAACTAGATATTTGACAAAGAGAAATAAAAACATTTTGCTATGTAAAGACTTATACTAGTTTATGTTCATAGCAGTTTTGTTCATAATAGTCCAAAACTGTCAACTCAAATGTCCATCAGAAAGTGAATGCATAGATAAAATTTAGTATAGTCATACAGTGTAATGCTATGCAGGAATAAAAAGCAACGCTCTCCTGAAATATGCAACACTGTGGATTAATTTCAAAAATGATAGAAAGAAGCCAGAAAAATCCATTCATATAAATATCTAAAAAGGGAAATCTAATCTATAATGACAGGAAGCAGATTAGTGGTTGCCTGGAGTTGAGGGTTGGTGGAAGAGGGCTGTCTGAAAAGGGGCACAAGGGAATTTTGGAGATCACAGACTATTCTATAGTTTGATCATGTTGGTGATTGCACACAGGTACACAGTTAAAATTCATCAACTGTAAGCTTACAATGCATAAATTGTACTGAATGTAAACCACATCTCAATAAAAATGTCAAGCTGGCTTTAGAAAAGGCAGAGGAACCAGAGATCAAGCTGCCAACATCCGATGGATCATCGAAAAAGCAAAAGAGTTCCAGAAAAACATCTATTTCTGCTTTATTGACTATGACAAAGCCTTTGACTGTGTGGATCACAATAAACTGTGGAAAATTCTGAAAGAGATGGGAATACCAGACCATCTGACCTTCCTCTTGAGAAACCTGTATGCAGGCCAGGAAGCAACAGTTAGAACTGGACATGGATCAACAGACTGGTTTCAAATAGGAAAATTTGTACGTCAAGGCTGTATATTGTCACCCTGCTTTTTTAACTTCTATGCAGAGTACATCATGAGAAACACTGGGTTGGAAGAAGCACAAACTGGAATAAAGATTGCCAGGAGAAATATCAGTCACCTCAGATATGCAGATGACACCACCCTTATGGCAGAAAGTGAAGAGGAACTAAAAAGCCTCTTGATGAAAGTGAAAGAGGAGAGTGAAAAAGTTGGCTTAAAGCTCAACATTCAGAAAACGAAGATCATGGCATCTGGTCCCATTACTTCATGGGAAATAGATGGAGAAACAGTGGAAACAGTGTCAGACTTTATTTCTGGGGGCTCCAAAATCACTGCAAATGGTGATTGCAGCCATGAAATTAAAAGACGCTTACTCCTTGGAAGGAAAGTTATGACCAATCTAGATAGCATATTCAAAAGCAGAGACCTTACTTTGCCGACTAAGGTCCGTCTATTCAAGGCTATGGTTTTTCCAGTGGTCATATATGGATGTGAGAGTTGGACTGTGAAGAAAGCTAAGTGCTGAAGAATTGATGCTTTTGAACTGTGGTGTTGGAGAAGACTCTTGAGAGTCCCTTGGACTGCAAGAAGATCCAACCAGTCCATCCTAGAGGAGATCAGTCCTGGGTGTTCATTTGAAGGACTTATGTTGAAGCTAAAACTCCAGTACTTTGGTCACCTCATGCGAAGAGTTGACTCACTGGAAAAGACTCTGATGCTGGGAAGGACTGGGTGCAGGAGGAGAAGGGGACAACAGAAGATGAGATGGTTGGATGGCATCACTGACTCGATGGACATGGGTTTGGGTAGACTCCGGGAATTGGTGATGGATAGGGAGGCCTGGCGTGCTGCGATTCATGGGGTCACAAGAGTCGGACACAACTGAGTGACTGAACTGAACTGAAAATGTTTACATAAAAAATATTTGGAACTCACAAAATACCTAAGAAGATTAAAGAAACAGTATATAAGACTACACACTGAAGAAGAATAATTTGCCTTAAAGGTTATACAAAGGCAGAGTTAAATTCCAAGTGTGAGATCATTAAAAGATAACAGGTCATCCTTTCCTTCCATCACACCCAACACACACAGACTCATACACACACACACACACACACACACACACACACACACACACACGTATACACACACTTCCTAGCTGCGGATTCTGTGGCTTGGTGAAAGATCAACACCTAAGGAGAGGCAGGAATATTATAACAGATATTTCCTGGGGTGAACAAAGGTGATCAGAGTCTAGGACATGAAAACTGATACTGAATTTGCTGTTCTTATTCTGCATGGAAATTAACACCCCAGTCCTATTATCTCCAAATCAGCAAGAAAATCTGAAAATCTGATATTTGCAATACTGACATATGAATGGTGTTTTGGAGAAAAAGGAAGATGTTCATATAGGGATGGAGAGAGGTCAGCAACTTGAGGAAAAGGACAGCGAATAGTAGCTGAAGTTAAGATGGGGGAAAAGCCTAGAGCACAGACTTCAAATGTCAGAAGGAGAATGGAAGCTCCTCCTCAAACCTTGCTTGGGAATGCACAGAAATATTAGGAACGCATTGGTTTTCCTACTTTATCTGACAGGAGTCAATACTTCTTCAGTAGAAAACCTGACTTCACATATGTGGAAATCCAGGTGACATGAAGCAGTTTATTCATAAAATCCCAATAAATCTTCAAAATTGTCCTATAAGGTAAGGTATTATTTACTTTCTTTATAGACAAGGAAACTGAGACTCTCAGAAGTTGAATAATGAATCAAAGGACATAGAGCCAGGATGCAGCTGGGTTTCAGTCTCAGGCTGCCGCACACTGGCCCCTTGAAGGGCCCACAGTGGATAAGGTCAACAGGTGAGAAAACTAACTACGGCAGATTCCTCCCCGACCCCATCCACTGGCTTCACTTTCCAAGGTTTCAGTTACTTGTAGTCAACTGCAGTTCAAAACTACTAAGTGGAAAATCCCAGAAATGGACAATTGATATGTTTTAAACTACATGCCATTCTAAGTACCGTGCAGAAATCTGTTGCTTTCCCACTGTTCTGTCCAGGGTTCCCCACCATTGACATTGTCAGCTCCTGACAGCCCATTTACACTGTCATAGTGTGATGATCCAGGATCACTCAAAGCAGATGATCCTCCTCCTGACACATTTTCAGAAGGTCAATAGTAGCCTAAAACTAGTCAAAATGCCTATGCCATTCACATCACTTCATCTCATCACACAGTCATTTTGTCACCTCACATTATCACAAGAAGGGTGAGTACAGTATAATAAGATATTTTGAGAAAGACCACATTCACATAACCTTTATCACAGTATATTGTTATAATTGGTCTATTTTATTAGTTCTTAATCTCTTACTGTGTCTAATTTATAAATTAAATTTTCAGTATGTATGTATAGGAAAACCCGAAAAGATATGGAGAGTTTGTACTACCCAAGGTTTCAAGCATTCACTGGGAGTCTTGGAATAATCCCCTATGGATAATGAGGGGATTACTGTATAAGCAATACTGGCCATAAAAATAAAAACTACAATAGACACAAATTAAGAAACAACAATAGGAAAAATATGCAGTTTCACTAGACCAGTCACAGAGAAGAGCACTGTGGTCACTTGATATTTTTATTTTGCCAAACAATTGCTTAATAATTGCTCTGCTCATAAGGAAATATTAACTTCTAAGTATATGCTTTATTTATAATCAACATTCAGTTCAGTTCAATCACTCAGTCGTGTCCGACTCTTTGCGACCCCATGAATTGCAGCACGCAAGGCCTCCCTGTCCATCACCAACTCCCGGAGTTCACTCAGACTCACATCCATCGAGTCAGTGATGCCATCCAACCATCTCATCCTCTGTTGTCCCCTTCTCCTCCTGCCCCCAATCCCTTCCAGCATCAAAGTCTTTTCCAATGAGTCAACTCTTCACATGAGGTGACCACAGTACTGGAGTTTTAGCTTCAACACCAGTCCTTCCAAAGAACACCCAGGACTGATCCCCCCGTTAGAATGGACTAGTTGGATCTCCTTGCAGTCCAAGGGACTCTCAAGAGTCTTCTCCAACACCACAGTTCAAAAGCATCAATTCTTCAGCGCTCAGCTTTCTTCACAGTCCAACTCTCACATCCATACATGACCACTGGAAAAATCATAGCCTTGACTAGACGGACCTTTCTTGGCAAAATAATGTCTCCGCTTTTTAATATGCTATCTAGGTTAGTCAGAACTTTCCTTCCAAGGAGAAAGCATCTTTTAACAATCAACATTAGCACTCCTTATTATTAGATAAGTATTTACCACCAAAACAATTGCTACTTGTAGCAGAACATTTAATGCAAATTCTTTACATGTATGCCAATTTATCCTATGAGCATTTATTTAGCACCTACCTTAAGGTATTATCTAGGTGGACTAGACAGATATGATAAAATATGGTTCTTACTCAAAATAAAGTTCATCATATACCAATTCTAACAGATGTATTGGAACCTGTCATCATTCTGGGGCTTCTCTGGTGGCTCAGATGGTAAAGAATCTGCAGGAGACCCGGGTTCAATCCCTGGATCAGGGAGGTCCCTTGGAGAAGAGAAGGGCAATCCACTCCAGTATTCTTTCCAGGAGAATTCCAGGGACAGAGGAGCCTGGCAGGCTACAGACCAAGAGGTGGCAAAGAGTCGATGTGACTGAGCAATTAACACTTAAACTTTTCATCATTATTTTGAAACTTACACATTGTCCTCCAAACTAATTTTACATCAAGGTCTATATGTTTATTTTCAATTCAGTTAACTTTCCACACAGTTTTCAACTCCACTCAGTTATTTAATCTGTAAATTGATTTATATAAAGAAAAGTTAAGAATCTAGCATGAAGAGGAAAAAATAGCACCTATTATAGTCCAGAAACTGAGCCCGTAGTTGGCATTATTAAAATGAAAAGATAGTTTCTACTCAAGAAGATCAGACTGGCAGAGGCGATAGAAATGGAAGAAAATAGCTGTAATACACTGTGATGTGTGTTATCCTGGGAGTGAGTATGATGTTCTATGGGAGAAAAATAAATGTACAATTCATTTGGTCGGATGGAGAAGGCAATTGGCAACCCACTCCAGTACTCTTGCCTGGAAAATCCCATGGACAGAGGAGCCTGGTAGGCTGCAGTCCATGGGGTCTCGAAGATTTGGACAAGACTGAGCGACTTTACTTTCACTTTTCACTTCCATGCATTGGAGAAGGAAATGGCAACCCACTCCAGTGTTCTTGCCTGGAGAATCCCAGGGATGGGGGAGCCTGGTGGGCTGCCGTCTATGGGGTCGCACAGAGTCGGACACGTCTGAAATGACTTAGCAGCAGCAGCAGAATTTGGTCAGAGAACTACAAACTACAAAAAAGATCAACTTTTCTCCAAATTACAGCATTTTATTACTTATATTATTTAAAAGACAGTTCTTCACACAATGCCTAGCAATCATGTAGCTGGTATTCAGAAAATGTTTGCTGAGGAAAATGTAACCAGGATGATCTCTATGTGTGCCTTTATTCTTTAGTTTGACTTGAAAACAGCTTTTCCAGTTTACCAGTTCTTAAATAACCCTGAAGCTTCTTTCTATACTTATATACATGAATGTGATATATGTGCATAAATAAAATCTCAAGAATTTGCCATTTAAACGTTGCAAGTCACTTCTAAGTCTCTCTGTAATGATAATCTGTAACCTTGGACAGATCTTCATTCTTAGCTGAATCTTATCAGTGGACTATTTTAATCATGTTTTATAAGTAGAAGGTAAAATTAGAACTTCTAGGCTTTCAGGTATGCAGAATTAAAGGATTCCAGGAAAAAAAAAAAAGTGCTTGAATTCACTTTAGGAGAGTGAGAGCTCCCATGTATGAAAGAGATTGAAATTTATTCCCCATCTTTTAGGATTCAATGTAAGCAGAGCACTGATGAGGTCCCTGATGATGCCAACTGTCTATAAAGTATACTAAAGGTTCTGAAGAAGGCATTCAAACTGACAAAAGAGATGGTCAAAGACTGATGAACTTGGCTTAATGCCAGGACCTCAGTTGTATGAGGGAGGTTAGGTTTGGGCATATTAAGTGGCTAGAAATAGAACCCCCTCTCTTTCTTCAATCACCCAACCACTCTAGGTTGGGTGGACTTTAAGGAGGGTGGTCCCTATAACGCATCATTCAAATCTAGACATTTTTGAGAATGAAAGGAAATATTATCAATAATTTTTGCTTTGTTAAAAAGGGTTGAATGAGTGACTTTCAGTAAAAGAGATTTAACAGTGGGAGCCCAGACCCATATAGGTGTGTATCATCTTAACTGTTTACAACACTGAGCCTGGGTGAGATGCATTCTTCCTCTCAGCATCTTGAAGAATCACTGCAGTTTAATGAATGACCTGCCTGGAAAGCAACAGAAGATGAAGCCAGAGTCAAGCCAAGTGGCACTGCTTCAGCAAATCAGAAAGAAGGGGAATTTAATACAAGGAGAAACCGCGGTAGTAGTACATGGGGGGTTTATTTGGAATGCCGAGTTTCAGATCCTCGTATTTTGTGGCTAACTTAAAGCAGCCTTTTCCGGAGCTACTAATTCCCACAGTGGTTGTACACCCTCTGGCTTGTAGGTCTCAACACTTACTGTCACTCCTCAGAGATCTCTCCCTGGTCTTTTAGTATAAATTAAGTGCCTTATCATAACATCAGCACAATGGGGACAGAGAAAAACCACAGAGCAGATTATACTGCTTTGAAAGGACATGTAAAGTATCAAATAAGAGGAAAAAAAAAAAAAAAACTTTGGAAAATGCCGATATTTAAAGGGCTAGAGAAGAAAAGAGAAGTTAAAAATTGGGGGCTAAAAAAAGAGATGGGGGCTAAAATTGTAATAGCTGACATTTTTGAGTAATGGCTGTATGTCAGGAAACAGTAAATTTCTTTTCACATATTATTATTCCACCTCTTTATTAAACGTTTATGTAAGTGGAAACATATAATACCTTATGTAAAATAGATAGCCAATGGGAATTTGCTGTATGAGTCAGGGAACACAAACAGGGGCTCTGTAACAATCTAGATGGGTGGGATGGAGAGGGAGATGAGAGGGAGGTTCAAGAGGGAGGGGACATAGGTATACCTATGGCTGATTCATGTTGATACTTGGCAGAAAACAACAAAATTCTATAAAGCAATTATCCTTCAAATTTAAAAAAATGTCTATATAAGGTAAAATGCTGCAAGCTGTTTATTTAGTTGTTAACAAGAAGACACGTTAGCTGTCATACAGCTTGTACTATCTGGGAAAGAAGATACCACATGACTATTTATGCAATTAAGACTGTAATGATATTATGATAGAGAAACAGGGGATGCTATGAACACTGAAACAGGGAGCTTGACCTAGACTAATGAGTGTGGGAAAGATTTCCGGGGAAAAACAGTGATATTAGAAAACTCTGGATAAGTCAGGTGAGGGAAGAGAAAAACTTCAGTTTTGTTTGAGGCATGGAGAGTCTGTGGACACCTGTCATATACAGGAGTACATGGATGGATATATAGCTGTACAACTCAGAGGACAGGGAAATTTAAGAGTCATCAGTGGATAGATGAGAACAGAATGTATGAATATGGATGAAATCACCTAGGTAGAGAAGAGAGCATGGGAAGACAAGAGGGTTGTAAGAAACTCTGAGGACTTCCCTGGGACTTCCCAAGTGGTACAGTGGTAAAGAATCTGCCTGTGAAGCAGGTGACACAGGAGTCCCAGGTTCAATCCCAGGGCAGGAAGATCCCGTGGAGAAGGAAATGGCAATCCAAGTATTCTTGCCTGGGAAATCCCATGGACAGAGGGACCTGGTGGGCTAAAGTAGCCAGTCAGGCTTCTCTGTCCTTGGGGTTGCAAAGAGCCAGACACAACTTAGAGACTAAACAGCAGTAGCAGCAAGGACTTCCCTGGTGGTCCAGTTGTTAAGAATCTGCCTGACAATGCAGGAAACACATATTAGATCCCTAGTCCACAAATTAAGATCCCACGTGACATGAGGCAACTAAGCCTGTGTGCAGCAACTACTGACCCTCGTACCCTAGTGCCTGTGCAACCAGAGATGCCCTTGCACCTCAACTAGAGAGTAACCCCTCCTCTCCACAACTAGGAAAAGCCCACAGGCAGCAATGAAGAGCCTGCATGCCGCAACGAATACCCAGCACAGGCAAAATGATAATAATAATACATGCAAAAAAAAACAAACTCTAACCACTTAAATATTAAATAAATGAGTCAGAAAAGATGACTGGAAGGGGAAGGTGGGAGTGGGTGCAGAGGAAAACCAAGAGCATATGGTATCCAGGAAACCAAGAGAAAAGAATGTTTTAAAGGTAGACAAAAGTATTGAATATTATGGTAATTCCAACCATGAAAAATGTGTGGGATTCAATGACACAGAGCCCCGCCTTGTACCATTTCAATGGAGCAGTAGGACCAAAGATTTTTAGTACCATGGACTAGGGTGACAGCTTAGCGTGCATTGTTTTCAATTTTATTCTCCCATCAACTCTATTAGAAGGATACTGTTGTTACCACTATTTTACAAATGGTGAAACTGAGTTTTTGAAAGGTTAAGCCTCACAAGTGGTAGAGGTAGAATGGAAACCCCAGTCTAATAGATTCCAGAAAATACACAGTGGAGTAGTGCCATGAAACCCAAGAAGGGATTTCAAGAAAGAGTTGGTAAATGAGTTGATGCAGAGAGGAAAGTTGAATGATCAATGGAAAATATTCCCTGCACTTCGTAATTAAGAATTCAGAGGATACCTTCATCAGAATAAACAAATTCAGTTCAGTTCAGTCACTGAGTTGTGTCCAACTTTTTACGACCCCAGCACACGACCCTAGTCCACTCTTTGGACTGCAGCATGCCAGGCCTCCAAGTCCATCACAAACTCATGGAACTTGCTCAAACTCACATCCATTGAGTCAGTGATGCCATCCAACCATCTCATCCGCTGTCATCCCCTTCTTCTCCCTCCTTCAATCTTTCCCAGCATCAGGGTCTTTTCCAGTGAGTCAGTTCTTCACATCAGGTGGCCAAAGTATTGGAGTTTCACAGCATCAGTCCTTCCAAGGAACATTCAGGACTGATTTCCTTTAGGATTGACCAGCTGGATCTCCTGCAGCGCAAGGAACTCTCAAGAGTCTTCTTCAACATCACAGTTCAAAAGCATCAATTCTTCAGTGCTAAGCTTTCTTTTAAGTCCAACTCTAACATCCATACATTACTACTGGAAAAACCATAGCTTTGATTAGATGGATCTTTGTCAGCAAAGTAATGTCTCTGCTTTTTAATATGCTGTCTAAGATGGTCATAGTTTTTCTTCCAAAGAGTAAGCATCTTTTAATTTCATGGCTGCAGTCACCATCTGCAGTGATTTTGAAGCCCGAGAAAATAAAGTCTGTCACTGTTTCCCTTGTTTCCCCATCTTTTTGCCATGAAGTGATGGGACTGGATGCCATGATCTTTGTTTTTTGAACATTGGGTTTTAATCCAGCTTTTTCAATCTCCTCTTTCACTTTCATCAAGAGGTTCTTCATTTCCTCTTCACTTTCTGCCATAAGAGTAGTGTTATCTGCATATCTGAGGTTATTGATACTGCTTCTGGCAATCTTGATTCCAGCTTGTGCTTCATCCAGCCCAGCATTTCTCATGATGTACTCTGCATAGAAGTTAAATAAGCAGGGTGACAATATACAGCCTTGATGTACTCCTTTCCCAATTTGGAACCAGTCTGTTGTTCCATGTCTGGTTCTAACTGTTGCTTCTTGACCTGCATAAAGATTTCTCAGGAGGCAGGTAAGGTGGTCTGGTATTCCCAAATCTTAAAGAATTTTCCACAGTTTGTTGTGATCTACATAGTCAAAGGCTTTGGCATAGTCAATAAAGCAGAAGTAGATGTTTTTCTGGAACTCTCTTGCTTTTTCCATGATCCAGCGGATGTTGGCAATTTGATCTCTGATTCCTCTGCCTTTTCTAAATCCAGCTTGAACATCTGGAAGTTCACGGTTTACATACTGTTGAAGCCTGGCTTGCAGAATTTTGAGCATTACTTTGATAGCATGTGAGACAAGTGAAATTGTGTGGTAGTTTGAGCATTCTTTGGCATTGCCCTTCTTTGGGATTGGAATGAAAACTGATCTTTTCCAGTCCTGTGGCCACTGCTGAGTTTTCCAAATTTGCTGGCATACTGAGTTCCACAGCATCGTCTTTTAGGATTTGAAATAGTGCAACTGGAATTCTATTACCTCCACTAGATTTGTTCTTAGTGATGCTTCCTAAGGTCCACTGACTTCTCATTTCAGGATGTCTGGCTCTAGGTGAGTGATCACAATATCATGGTTATCTGGGTCATGAAGATCTTTTCTGTATAGTTCTTCTGTGTATTCTTGCCACTTCTTAATATCTTCTGCTTCTGTTAGTACCATTAGCCTGGTGGGATTGAAGCCTGACTTTAATGAATTATTAATAAAAAAAAATGGACCTAGTGAAGCAATCAATGAGGATAGACTACTCTTCAAAGGCTCTTGTTTGTAAAGGGAAGAAAGAGGGATATGGCACAAGAAGGAATAGGGTGGGAACTTCCCTGATGGTTCAGTTGTTAAGACACCACACTCCCCATATAAGCGGCACAAGTTTGATATCTAGCCATGGAATGAGATCCTACATGCTGCAGCTGAAAAATCCCATGTGTTACAACTGAGACCTGGTACAACCAAATAAACAAATAAATAAAAAGAAAGAGACAGGGTACTGGGAAAGACTTCTAAGATGAAGGACACCTAAGTATATTTATAGGCAAAAAAAAAAAAAGGAGATGAAATGAAGTGAAAGCCACTCATTCATGTCAGACTCTATGGACCCCATGGACTTTAGCCTGCCAGGCTTCTCTGTCCATAAAATTCTCCAAGCAAGAATACTGGAGTGGGTTGCCATTTCCTTCTCCCAAGGATCTTCCCATCCCAGGGAACAAACTCAGGTCTCCTGCATTGCAGGTAGATGCTTTACCATCTGAGTCACTAAAAAGGAATAAGCAGGAGAGAAGTCAGTGGTTCAACAGAGAAGGTGCTAACAGATGGAGATGTTCAGTTCAGTTCAGTCCAGTCGCTCAGTCGTGTCCGACTCTTTGCGACCCCATGAACCGCAGCACGCCACGCCTCCCTGTCCATCACCAACCCCCAGAGTTCACCCTAACACATGTCCATTGAGTTGGTGATGCCATCCAATCCTCTCATCCTCTGTCATCCCCTTCTCTTCCTGCCCTCAATCTTTCCCAGCATCAGGGTCTTCCCAAATGAGTCAGCTCTTCGTATTAGGTGGCCAAAGTATCAGAGTTTCAGCTGCAACATCAGTCCCTCCAATGAACACCCAGGACTGATCTCCTTTGGATAGACTGGTTGGATCTCCTTGCAGTCCAAGGAACTCTAAAGAGTCTTCTCCAACACCACAGTTCAAAAGCACCAATTCTTCAGTGCTCAGTTTTCTTCACAGTCCAACTCTCACATTCATACATGACCACTAGAAAAACCATAGCCTTGACTAGATGGACCTTTGTTGGCAAAGTAATGTCTCTGCTTTTTAATATACTGTCTAGATGGAGTAATGTCCTATTATTGAGGGCAAGCTTGAGGGCATGAGGTTATTTAAAGCAATAAATATTAAATTTCTAAATATTAAACTGGGAAAGGATTACATCAAGACTGAATATTGTCACCCTGTTTATTTAACTTATATGCAGAGTACATCATGAGAAATGCTGGGCTGGATGAAACACAAGCTGGAATCAAGACTGCCAGAAGCAGTATCAATAACCTCAGCTTTAATTTATTGCTTTAAATAATATTAATTTAAAGCAATCAATAACCTCATTTAAAAGCAATGTAAAGTGGTTACACCAAGAGTGGAGCAGCTCCTCCTTTGAAGGCTAGCAGAAAGAAGGGAAGGAGTTTTATGACTTAAGGCAAAGGAAGACACAGCTGGCTTGATTTTCCCTTTGAAAGAGGAGATTAGATTGTCTTCTGAGACTGAAAGGGGAGAAGAATGGCAGTCGGGATTTAGGATATTGGTAAACATGGAACATGACATCAGCGGTGAGGGACCAGTGCAGGATGTACAGTCCTTCTGGGCAGGCAAACACAAACACCAAGACTCAGAGGAAGGATGTGGGCCACTCAAGCCCAGTCGCTTGTCCCAGATTCACCAAAGAACAAAATGAAGGGACAAAGAGAGGTCAAATGTATTACCATAATTACAAGGATCAGAACAAGTCTCCCCAAAATGTGTCACTTTGGTATGTAGACTATTTTGAGCTGAAAATAACCAAGACCCAGCAGATTCGAGAAAAACGTTTACCTCTCCGTTAACTGCCTCGAATTTAGATAGGAGGCCTGGTCCAGGAAAAGCACTATCACCATAGATAATTATGATACTAAGAATATGGGCCAGATGTGGTAAGCTGGAGGGGAGCTGGCTAAGTGTCAAGATCAAATTTCTCTCTGTGTTCCATTGTCTCTGCATGGTATGGTAAATATTTGTTGACCAAACATTTACTCTTCCCATCTCCCTGTGAATTGTCTTCTTCCATTTTGAAGTCCCAGACCCCTACTTACTTTTCCTTAGCTCCAGATGTCATATAAGCCTCAACTGTCTGACTACCTGAGGGTCATATATTTTTATGAGGCCTTGTACACATGTAATTAAATTGGTTTGGTCCTGTTAATCAGTCCAAACTGTTCTGTTAATTTGATTATTACACCAGCCAAAGAAGGGGAGAGGGAAAAAATTTCCTCCCCTGCAGTACTAAATGTTTCTCTGCTTGGAAACAAGAAACCTGGGAAATAAGTATTCTTTATTAACAAAATAAACAACACTGACTGTGGCCTTTTGCTTTCCTAGGGAGGAGAAAGTCCTGCCCAAGAACTTGAGCTGGCCCAAGATAAAGGAAAAGCTGTGATTTCAAAGCTTCTGAGGGTGCTTCATGCTGCTAACAGCACAGAAGTTACATTAGCAAGATTTGTTAATATTTTTTGTAAATATGCATAAGTAGGTCTAGAGTTACATTCACAGTCATGGCTGCAGAAAATCGAATTGCTGTGATTGACAGAATAGGATGTAGTTTTTTGATCTGGGGAAAGTCAGCAAAGAATAGAGTGGAGATTAGCAAAATACAGAGCAGAGAGAGTTCAGAAGGGTAGAGGCAGGAATTCAGAGCTAGAGGTGGTCAGGGATATCAAAACCTCTATCCTGTTGCCTGGTAACAACAACAAAAAAAATTATTTTGCCCAAAACATTAGGAACTGTTTTGCATCCCCACCAGACATAAGATGTGAGGTTAAAGAATGGGGGATTGCATGCATTTCAGTGAAATTTAACAGATAAAATAATCCCAGAGCTGGTGTACTTGGAGAATATCCAAGACCTGACACGCTCACATGGTCCCCATCCCCACTGCTGAAATCACCTGTGTGCAGTGTGGGGGCGGGGGGAGGGGGAGGAAGGGGATGACCGAAAGAGAGAGGGTTCAGGGATGAAGCGAGGCTCCAAGATCACTGTGGGTCAGAGCTGGCACGCACATTTTGATAACTGAAAAACTGTTTCTATATTTTGACCTTAAACATCTGTGGGGACCTTGGAAAACTTGTTTATCAGGAGGGTTGTTGGGAAAGGGATCAAACATAGCAGCCACTCTAGCTGATACCTTTGAAACTGCCCCTTCCTGTCTATTTTTCTCTAGGCACCCAGCCTGTTTCACTGAATTTACACATCATGACTTTCTAATTATTAATCAAAGTTTCTTGCCTGGGAAGTTTCCTTAGAAACTGCTTCAGAAACAGTTTAATGTAACAAAAATCTAAACCTAGACAGAAAATTGAGTAGAAATTTGAAAGACAATAAGTCGATGTCATTATTAGCATAACGAGGTAATCGGCTCTAACAGTCAGCTGATATCTACATGCAAGCCCCTGCCTCACAGGGCTAGAAATTTTCTTCCCATGTTTCCAAAAGACTCTTCAAGAAAGAATAAAGATTTCTGAGGTTTTTTTCTGCCTTTCCCATTTGGAAATGTTTGCATTAAAAAAGGAAAAAAAGAAAAAAACTCCTGCCCAAAGCAAGAACTCAAAGCATTCAAACATCATTTAAAATCTTTATGCACCAATCACTATAGCTGGGATAGCAGAATGACTAGGTCTCAAAAGCACTCTCAGGGCCAACTTTGAAATTCTCCTTTCATGCTAAGGGCTTCCCTGATAGTTCAGTTGGTAAATAATCCACCTGCAATGCAGGAGACCCCAGTTGATTCATTTGTCAGGAGGATCCACTGGAGAAGGGATAGGCTACCCGCTCTAGTATTCTTGGGCTTCCCTTGTGGCTCAGCTGGTAAAAAAAAAAAAAAAAGCTGCCAGCTATGAGGGAGACCTGCATTTGATCCCTGGGTTGGGAAGATCCCATGGAGAAGGGAAAGGCTACCCACTTCAGTATTCTGGCCTGGAGAATTCCATGGACTGTATAAGTCGGACATGACCGAGCAACTTCCACTTTCACTTTTTCCTTCTAAAAATTTTTAAGTATTCAGAATGCCATGGCAAAAGCAATTTAGTGTAACAGGCTTTTAGAGAACGTGCCTTCAAATTTCAGCTCCACCATTTCTTATGTTATGTGATGCTACACAAGCTACAGAAACTCACCAGTCAAGGTTTCCTCATTAATAAAACTGAGATAAAAATGGTATCTGCCTCAAAGGTTTGAGCATTCAATGAGACAAAGCTTTTGTCTCATGCTGGTGTCTATCACCATTTATGAATTCCTCTTTTTCAGTTACTCAAGCTTTTTATTTTTTTATTGAATCCCTACTATGTAAATACCAGGAACCATACCAGGGTATCTTCATCATACAAAGATGAAGATGATGAAGATCTCAGAGCTCACAGTTTTGTTCACTTCTCCGCAACCTTTGTGAAACTGATAAGTAGCTTAATGACCACCAGACTCTACAGTGGGTCACCTATTTAATAACCACCAGACTCTACAATGGATCACCTATAAAAATAAAATTTCAGATCATCATCATCATCATCATCCTATAGATGCCTACCAGTTATATGTATGCGCCAGAAGTTTTCAGGAAATGCATCTGATTATGTAAAGGGATGTACTTGGGAGAGTAATAAAATTTAATATACAAACAATGGATATATATTCATTGGGCTTAATCTAAATATGAACTTGGAGGCTTTTTTTCTAAATACTGGGACTTTACAGCTTTATATGAAAAAAAAAAACTGGAATTCCATGAGTTTTTTTCCTATTCAGTTGATGAATATTAAAAAAAAAAAACAAAACACAAAAACACATATCACAATTTCTCTGGTTTTTTTTTTTTTTTTTTTTTTTTTATCCTTAAAGGGAGAATTCAAAGTACAGAGCACTTTCTAGCTAGCATTGGAAAGAGAATTTGGGGACCTATTCTATTTTGTCCCTTTCACCCTTCAGCCTCACCCTCATTAAACCTTTAACTGGAAACCTTTCAAAATTGATAAAATACACTGTTAACATCCCTGAAATCAAAATAGTAAGGTGGTTCTCAAATGAAGGCAATGTGCCCTACCAACATGGTTTTCACTATAATATAATTTAAAATAGTACCTCTTTTCCCCATTGTAGACAGGAAATCACTAACAGAACAAGCACCAGCTTCAGATTTATTTAAAGATAGCACATGAATGAGGTATCCAAAAGGGTTTGGTTCCCTTAATGATTAACACATTTTATGAGTTTCCTTCAAATGATGGAGAAATACTACCCAACATCTTACTGCCTTCTGGAGTTCCTGCACATAAAACATCCCTTTTTCTGACAGAATTTCGTTCCAATTTTCTTTTTACTGCTCCTTTACCCACTGTTTTATATATGTTCCAAATCACTTTTATCTTTCAATGTGAATGCTGTTGAATGAGTGGGCAAAGAGGAGAAATACTGAAATGGATTTAATTTGAACATGTGAAGGAAGAACTCTTTGGAGAAAAAAGCTAGATTCACAACTGGGTATATGCAAGGGTATAACTATATGTGTATTATACACAATTGAGTATACAAATATACAAAATGAAATAGTTAATACTGTGTTTATAACAAAGAGTAAGCTCAAGTACCCATGTGTGATATGTTTTAAGAAAGAAAAATCATTCTGTTTTTAAACATCAAAAGAATGAACCATTAATAAGATAAAAGTCTACTTGAAAGACAAAATCACAAGGTTTAAAGGAAATGACTTAAATATTCAGAAATCCTCCTCTTCTTTCTAGTCCCATATATACTGTTAATGTTGCATTAAATACCATCTTTTCTGCTATAATGTGATCCTTATGTTCCTAAAAAACAATTATCCAAAACCATGCTGTAAAAATAACGGTTTTAATGGAGGGAAAAGAGATTGAGAGCTAGAGAATTCCAGAGCCTTAATAACAAATTTAACTTTCCTGCAGGACTTTCAGTAATAAAGCTGACTTTTTAACGGCTCTAAGGACATAGCTATAAAGGGAACTTTCATTTCTTGATAATTACTAACTCAAGGGAAAGACCTTGCTTTTACATTACTGCACTAAGATTAATACAATATTTCTTAGATTTTTAAATAATTGTTTTGCCCATTGTTATGAAGAGCAAATCTCAAAGCCAGTCATATAAGCTGCTGCAACCTGTTAGTTTTTTACCCTTACGTCCTGGGTGCTAGTTTTTCATTATGAGTTACTGCTTTACAACCTTAAGCTCTATGTAATATAAGTCATGTTCCTTTATTAATCATTACTTTTTAAGTTTAAAAATTTGGCATTTTTTTCTTAAAATAAGTATCAGCAAAATAGTTAACTTGTAAATACCACCAACTCACTAACACAGTCTCTCCTTTCTTCACAAGGATCCCAGAATTTAAGAATATGACAGACATCTATAGATGTGAATGTTTTAAGTGCAACTCCTGCTTCAGAGTAGGGGACAGACAGGTCATATCTCTTTTTCAAGGAGTAATCTAGAAATCATTACCACTAGAAATCTGGAAAGGTGTTAAGATATTTGTAATTTATTTTACAACAATTCAGCAGAGACAGTGTACTCTTATGAATGTGCCAGTCAGTTCAAGCTTCAATTCTACAATCACTCTGTAAAATTCAGACTATAAGGAGAGTCAGTCAGTGTTATTTCAGAAAAGCCACCCTCCACTACAGGCAATTTGGTTAGCCACATCTCCGTCAACAGCTGAGGCTTTGTTAACTAGTGAAGTAAGCATCGGAAATAGTTTTTATTGGAGAAATTACTGGTTTGTTAATTAGCAAGACAAACGTTAGAAATGAAGCTCAAGGTATTCAAGACATGTGTATTAACTAAATTATTTTCATGACCCTCAGACATACTTGAACAAAGACTGAGAATCCTGGAAGCTTCTGGCCTGCACCTTTATGAGTAGGGCTCAGTCTTGGTCCCTAAATGTCCTTGGATGCCTTGGATTAGAAGGAATTCAGTTGCCTTATTCCTGCCTCTGTACTGATGGGTGTGTGCCTTAACAAAATGTTCTCATGATTAAGGCAACAAAAGAATCTGAAAGAACACAGAGCTGGGACTCATCACGTTCACCAAACAATCGTTTTGTGCCTACTTTCTAAAGAATGCTTATTTAACAAATACTTGAATGTGTGGTATTTTTGTTCTGCAAAAGGCAATGGCAACCCACTCCAGTACTCTTGCCTGGAAAATCCCATGGACGGAAGAGCCTGGTAGGCTGCAAGTCCATGGGTAGCTCAGAGTCAGACACGACTGAGCAACTTCACTTTCACTTTTCACTTTCATGCACTGGAGAAGGAAATGGCAACCCACTCCAGTGTTCCTGCTTGGAGAATCCCAGGGACAGCGGAGCCTGGTGGGCTGCCATCTATGGTGTTGCACAGAGTCGGACATGACTGAAGGGACTTAGCAGCAGCAGCCAGATTGTAAGAGAGTAAAAAGCCTCTTGATGAAAGTGCAAGAGGAGAATGAAAAAGTTGGCTTAAAGCTCAACATTCAGAAAACTAAGATCATGGCATCTGGTCCCACCACTTCATGGGAAATAGATGGGGAAACAGTGGAAACAGTGTCAGACTTTATTTTGAGGGGCTTCCAAATCACTGCAGATGGTGATTGCAGCCATGAAATAAAAAGATGCTTACTCCTTGGAAGAAAAGTTATAACCAACGTAGATAGCATATTCAAAAGCAGAGACCTTAGTTTGCCAACTAAGGTCTGTCTAGTCAAGGCTATGGTTTTTCCAGTGGTCATGTATGAATGTGAGAGTTGGACTGTGAAGAAAGCTGAGTGCTGAAGTACTGATGCTTTTGAACTGTGGTGTTGGAGAAGACTCTTGAGAGTCTCTTGGAGCACAAGGAGATCCAACCAGTCCATCCTAAAGGAGATCAGTCCTGGGATTTCTTTGGAAGGACTGATGCTGAAGCTGAAACTCCAATGCTTTGGCCACCTCATGCGAAGAGTTGACTCATTGGAAAAGACCCTGATGCTGGGAGGAATTGGGGGCAGGAGGAAAAGGGGACGACAGAGGATGAGATGGTTGGATGGCACCACCAACTCAATGGACATGAGTTTGAGTGACAGGAGTTGGTGATGGACAGGGAGGCCTGGCTTGCTGAGATTCATGGGGTAGCAAAGAGTTGGACACGACTGAGCTACTGAACTGAACTGAACTTACAACAGGTCTTCTCAAAAAGTGTTACAAGTGGTCATATGCAATCTAAAATTGATGTCCTGGTTCCCAGGCTAAAACTTCTATGTGATATTGACTAAAATAAGCAACAAGATTGATTTCTTTAATTCTGGTAAGAGTAGTTTAGTAAGAGAAAGGAATGAATGAGTTAGAAAAAATAGACAACTGCAAAGAAACTATTTTTATTCTGCAGATTAAAAAAAGATTTACACTATTACTCTAATCTTCTGATTCTTTTATTTGGATAATGACAATATTCTCAGAATAACAATCTACCTATGGGTTAAGCAAAGAAATGATGAACAGAGTAGCATTGAAAAGCACCCTGAAGAGATGCATGACAAATCCAGGAGGTAAAAGAATAATATTTTTTTATATGATTCTCAATCTTCAACAAATCTCTTAGTTTGCAAACCATCTATAACCCAATGCTTTTAAGAGCCAAGCAAGTCATGTTGAAATGGAATAAGACCCTCTGGTCCTTCCCCCAAGTCCTCTTCCTGCCTAGTCTGTGGAAAAACTATAGCCAAAGAATAAATTTAATCAGAGAAGTGAAAAAATGCAGAAACAAAGGAAAACAGTTCAGCAAGACTAAATTATAATAGATGGTCATAAAGCCTAGTCAAGGAGCTTTCATTCCTCCCAGGGGCAATAGATTTCATTCTGACCCATATCCTGGATGGATACTGAAATCCCAACCACGTGGAAGAAGTTAACTGCATGATGACCAGACTGAAGCCATGACATAATCTGCCACCATTCTGAAAATTCGCCTCAAAGAAATGGGAACACTTTCCAACCATGGAACTGAACATTAACTGTACTTAAAACCATCAGGTGATGCTGGGCAGACCACCAATGACCAATTTCAAGATGACTGTCAGAACTGGTTGTGCTGTTTCTGTATATGGCCCCCTCCCTCCATCTATGAAAGCTCTTCCCAAGTGATTATCAGGTAGGGGAACAGCCTTTGAATACAAGTCTTCCCTCCCCGCTGACTGCTGGCATCCAAAATAAAGCAAACTTTCTTTTCCACCATGCTTGCCTCTTTATCGGCTTTTGAGTAGTGAGCAGTCAGCCCCCACTTTCAGTTACAATACTGTCCTGTGAAACAAACTGGGTGTAATACTGAAAGACTCTGGTAATCTTTAGAAAGCACATGCCTTTTCCAAAGCAAAAAATGTGGCTCAGCTTCCATCAGTGGCATCCAGATTAATATATGGGCCAGATCATCTGGTTTTTCAAGAGAGTACAAAAATCCATACTTAATGTGAAATCTCTTGAAGCTCCCATGTTTACAATTAATACTGTGCAGCAGAGTATTGAGTCAACAGATCTGGGATGACTATACTCTACATTCCAAAAAAGAATTTGGCTTCCCTTGGCTCCTAGAAAGTAACCTCTAAGCTTTGAAATACTGTGTCTGATAGAACTGCTTTGTTTATCCAAGGATCTTGGACCACGTGAGATAGTCCATGCTAACAATATGATTTATGATAGGGACCTAGGGTCATGTGATATCAGCTTGACCTCTAGATAGAATGGAGAATAAGGCCTGCCACATAGGTTGTCAGTCATACCTACATGACCACCCAAGAAAAGCACTAGATACCAAGGTTCAGATAACTATGCTGATAAGCATCACTATAAATAAAGCTAGTGGAGGTGATAGAATTTCAGCTGAGCTATTTCAAATCCTAAACGATAGTGGTGTGAAAGTGCTGTATTCAATATACCAGCAAATTTGGAAAACTCAGAAGTGGCCATAGGACTGGAAAAGTTCAGTTTTCATTCTAATACCAAAGAAAGGCAATGCCCAAAGAACACTCAAACTACCACACAATGCACTCATTTCACATGATAGCAAGGTCATGCTCAAAATCCTCCAAGCTAGGCTTCAACAGTGCCGAGTGAACTGAGAATTTCCAGATGTTTAAGCTGTATTTAGAAAAGGCAGAGGAACCAGAGATCAAATTGCCAACATACATTGGTCATAGAAAAAGCAAGAGAATTCCAGAAAAAAATCTATTTCTGCTTCATTGACTACACTAAAACCTTTGACCGTGTGGATCACAACAAACTGTGGAAAGTTCTTCAAGAGATAGAAATACCAGACCATCCTACCTGCCACCTGAGAAACCCGTATGCAGGTCAAGAAGCAATAGTTAGAATCGAACATGGAACAACAGACAGCTTCTAAATTGGGAAAGTAGTGTGTCAAGGCTAAATATTGTCAACCTGTTTATTTAACTTATATGCAGAGTATATCATATGAAATGCAGGCTGAGTGAGGCACAAGCTGGAATCAAGATTCTCGGGAGAAATGTCAATAACCTCAGATATGCAGATGACACCACCCTTAGGGCAGAAAGTGAAGAGGACCTAAAGAACCTCTTGATGAAGGTGAAAGAAGAGAGTGAAAAATCTGGCTTAAAACTCAACATTTACAATACTAAGATCATGGCATCTGGTTCCATCACTTCATGACATATAGACGGGGAAACAATGGAAAACAGTGACACTTTTCTTGGGCTCCAAAATCACTGCAAACAGTGACTGCAGTCATGAAATTAAAAGACGCTTGCTCCTTGGAAGAAAATCTATGACCAACCTAGACAGCATATTAAAAAGCAGAGACATGACTTTGCCAACAAATGTCCACATAGTCAACACTACAGTTTTTCCAGTATTCATGTATGGATGTGAGAGTTGGACCATAAAAAAGGCTAAGCACCAAAGAATTGATGTTTTCAAACTGTGATGTTGGAAAAGACTCTTGAGAGTCCCTTGGACTGCAAAGAGATCAAACCAGTCAGTCCTAAAGGATATTCTTTGAAAGGACAGATGCTGAAGCTGAAGCACCAGTACTTTGGCCATCTGATACAAAGAACTGACTCACTGGAAAAGACTCTGTTGCTGGGAAAGATTGAAGGCAGGAAGAGAAGGGGACAACAGAGGATGAGATGGTTGGATGGCATCACTGACTCAATGGACATGAGTTTGAGCAAGCTCCAGGAGATGGTGGAGGATATGCAAGCCAGGTGTGCTACAGTCCGTGGGGTCACAAACAGTCAGACATGACTTAGCAACTGAACAACAACAACAAAGCAATATACCCAGCAGGCTGTCATAAGTTGTTGCTGGAAGAATTGAACACTGTCCCTATGACTACTGGGAAAGGACAACTAAAAACTTGTGCCTGGTGTCTCCTGACCTTTGTCCTACACACTTTTTTTCATTGCTGATTTTAATCTTTAATCCTTTTGATGTAATAAACTATAACCATGAGTATAACAGTTTTTCTTTGTTCTGTAAATCCTAGTAAATCACTCACAGAACCTGAGAGTGGTTTCAGGAACCCCTCCAAATACAAATACTAATTTTTAAAAAACAAAACAAAACCAACTATGAAAGCAACATTTGGGTGCAGACCATCAGTTTGCAATTTCTGCTTCTAGTTCTATCTGCTCATAAGGTTAGCATTAGAAATAACCAAACACAGGTGATAAAGCAAGATATTAATATATGAGTAAGTACAGAGGGGCACAGCTATTCATTAGTTGGCTTTAAGAGAAAGCTTAGGAAAGAAATTCTGAGGAAGTAATGGACTGAACTCACTGGAAATGAACATTCTATATTTAAGCCTGAAATTTGCCTCTAAGTCGTCTTCTGTATGTTGATTCATAAAAGCAGATGGTGTTATTTTATATGACACTGCTGTTTAGTTGCTACGTTCTGAGTTTTAAAAGAATGACATAGTGATTCTATGATCCCTCAGTAGAACAGAATAAGCAAATTTGGAAAAAATACAACATACAAATAGTAAGAAATTAGTTTGGTCTGCTCAACTTAATAAATGTTTCTTTAGCATTCAATCCTATCCCAACACCGACGTGAGGTTCCAGATACACAACAATAAATAAAACACAGTCCTTGTCTTAATAAATCTGGGAAGCAGAAGGGAAGGAAATATTCCTGTTGCAAGAGAAATACTAACTCAACTGTAAAACACTATATTTTCACGTTTTTAAAATCTGTTGCTTTCTCCTTTAACCTCTGGCAGTAAGTGAATGTTTTTTCTAGAACAATTTCAAGGGCAACTCGGAGCCACTATTCTCTTTTCTAAAGTGACCCAAACCAGGGTGGTTAGGAAGGAGGTGATGTTTTTCCAAAAATGTGGTGATATTTTGAGTACCCTTTGACCACTTCCTGAAACATGGAGGGGGCACTCTTGCTCATCAGGTTGTTGTCTTCACTGCTCATCCTGATCAATTCCTTTTTCCTTGAATTTAGTTACTTTGGGAGCATGAAAAATCTTTACTCTCTATTCCAGAGTTTTATGTCAGATCTTTTCAGTCTTAAAAAATATTGAAACTCTCATTCATCACTTTTTTTCCTAAGAGATAAAATACAGGTTTCTTCCTGAGGCTGCAAAGTCAGTTATAAATCAGTTATAACCTTGGCCCAACACAAGGAAATAGTGCTTAATCAAGGATTCATGTTGAAAGAATACAAATGAATTGTTAGGAGGTCTTGAGAAACTTTGCTGTTGCTGTTTTGGGAATTTGGCAGTATGGTGTGATTGTAAGCAAATGTATCATGCATGTCATTTCACAATGAAATGCTCCTTTTTTAAAAAAGGCATATTAACATCTAGATAGCTCTAGAATTCTTAAGACACAGATAAAAAGATGATTAAATAAGCAATAAAAACATACTATTGGAATATCTATTTCAAGGGAAACTACAGCACTAACAAGCTATTTTTATTCTATGATCCATGTTACTAAATTATGGAAATTTCATTTAGACCTCAGAGAAAAAGGAACATTCATTATTCATAATGTGTATCAGTAAATCTGAACAACTTCCTCATTTCTCTTTTGTTCTGTAAAATGAATGTACCTTGCCCTTTCCTGTTGAAAAACTACCAGATGAAAAAAATGTTAAAAATGAGACTTCCAAATGGGACTTCCTTGGTAGTACAGTAGCTAAGACTCTGAGCTCCCAATGGAGGAGGCCTGGGTTCAATCCCTGGTCAGGGAACTAGGTCTTGCATGTTGCAACTAAACATCCCACATGTCACAACAAAGATCAAAGATCCTGAGTGCCACAACTAACACCAGGTGCAGCAAAATAAATAATGAATTTTTTTTTTAAAAAGACATACTATTTATATAATACAATCTACCAAGATCATGTTTATTTATTTCTTGTAAAATTTTATGAGGATAATAGCAACATATGAACAAAAACAGGAAGAATAACAAAGTTCAGTTCAGTTCAATCGCTCAGTCCTGTCCGACTCTGTGTGACCCCATGAATCACAGCACACCAGGCCTCCCTGTCCATCACCAACTCCCGGAGTTCACTCAGATTCACATCCATCGAGTCAGTGATGCCATCCAGCCATCTCTTCCTCTGTCATCCCCTTCTCCTCCTGCCCCCAATCCCTCCCAGCATCAAAGTCTTTTCCAATGAGTCAACTTTTTGCATGAGGTGGCCAAAGTACTGGAGTCTCAGCTTTAGCATCATTCCTTCCAAAGAAATCCCCTGGTTGATCTCCTTCAGAATGGACTGGTTGGATCTCCTTGCAGTCCAAGGGACTCTCAAGAGTCTTCTCCAACACCACAGTTCAAAACCATCAATTCTTTGGTGCTCAGCCTTCTTCACAGTCCAACTCTCACATCCATACATGACCACAGGAAAAACCATAGCCTTGACTAGACGGACTTTTGTTGGCAAAGTAATGTCTCTGCTTTTGAATATGCTATCTAGGTTGGTCATAACTTTTCTTCCAAGGAGTAAGCATCTTTTAATTTCATGGCTGCAGCCACCATCTGCAGTGATTTTGGAGCCCAAAAAAATAAAGTCTGACACTGTTTCCACTGTTTCCCCATCTATTTCCCATGAAGTGATGGGACCAGATGCCATGATCTTCGTTTTCTGAATGTTGCGCTTTAACCAACTTTTTCACTCTCCACTTTCACTTTCATCAAGAGGCTTTTTAGCTGCTCTGCTCATGGGATTTTCCAGGCAATAGTACTGGAGTGGATTGCCATTTCCTTCTCCATAGTTCCTCTTTACTTTCTGCCATAAGGGTGGTGTCATTTGCATATCTGAGGTTATTGATATTTCTCCCACAATCTTGATTCCAGCTTGTGTTTCTTCCAGTCCAGCATTTCTCATGATGTACTCTGCATATAACATACTCTGCCTTGATGTACTCCTTTTCCTACTTGAAATCAGTCTGTTGTTCCATGTCCAGTTCTAACTGTTGCTTCCTGACCTGCATACAGATATCTCAAGAGGCAGGTCAGGTGGTCTGGTATTCCCATCTCTTTCCCAATTTTCCACAGTTTATTGCGATCCACACAGTCAAAGGCTTTGGCGTAATCAAAAAGCAGAAATAGATGTATTTCTGGAACTCTCTTGCTTTTTCCATGATCCAGCGGATGATGGCAATTTGATCTCTGGTTCCTCTGCCTTTTCTAAGTCCAGCTTGAACATCAGGAAGTTCACGGTTCAGCTATTGCTGATACCTGGCTTGGAGAATTTTGAGCATTACTTTACTAGCATGTGAGATGAGTGCAATTGTGCAGTAGTTTGAGCATTCTTTGGCATTGCCTTTCTTTGGGATTGGAATGAAAGCTGACCTTTTCCAGTCCTGTGGCCACTGCTGAGTTTTCCAAATGTGCTGGCATATTGAGTGCAGCACTTTCACAGCATCATCTTTCAGGATTTGAAATAGCTCAACTGGAATGCCATCACCTCCACTAGCTTTGTTCATAGAGATGCTTTCTAAGGCCCACTTGACTTTACATTCCAAGATGTCTGGCTCTAGATGAGTGATCACACCATCGTGATTATCTGGGTCGTGAAGATGTTTTTTGTACAGTTCTGTGTATGTATTCTTGCCACCTCTTCTTAATATCTTCTGCTTCTGTTAGGTCCATATCATTTCTGTCCTTTATCGAGCCCATCTTTGCATGAAATGTTCCCTTGTATCTCTAATTTTCTTGAAGAGATCTCTAGTCTTTCCCATTCTGTTGTTTTCCTCTATTTCTTTGCATTGATCACTGAAGAAGGCTTTCACATCTCTTCTTGCTATTCTTTGGAACTCTGCATTCAGATGCTTTTATCTTTCCTTTTCTCCTTTGTTTTTCACCTCTCTTTTTTTCACAGCTATTTGTAATGCCTCCCCAGACAGCCATTTTGCTTTTTTGCATTTCTTTTTCTTGGGGATGGTCTGATTCCTATCTCCTGTACAATGACAGGAACCTCCATCCGTAGTTCATCAGGCACTCTGTCTATCAGATCTAGTTTCTTAAATCTATTTCTCACTTCCACTGTATAGTTATAAGAGATTTGATTTAGGTCATACCTAAATGGTCTAGTGGTTTTCTGCACTTTCTTCAATTTCAGTCTAAATTTGTCAATAAGGAGTTCATGATCCAAGCCACAGTCAGCTCCTGGTCTTGCTTTTGCTGACTGTACAGAGCTTCTCCATCTTTGGCTGCAAAGAATATGATCAATCTGATTTTGGTGTTGACCATCTGGTGATGTCCATGGGTAGAGTCTTCTCTTGTGTTGTTGGAAGGTGGTGTTTGCTATGACCAGTACATTTTCTTGGCAAAACTTTATTAGTCTTTGCCCTGCCTCATTCCGCATTCCAAGGCCAAATTTGCCTCTTACTCCAGGTGTTTCTTGACTTCCTACTTTTTCATTCCAGGCCCCTATAATGAAAAGGACATCTTTTTTGGGTGTTAGTTCTAAAAGGTGTTGGAGGTCTTCATAGAACCGTTCAACTTCAGTTACTTCAGTGTTACTGGTTGGGGCATAGACTTGGATAACTGTGATATTGAATGGTTTGCCTTGGAAACAAACAGAGATCATTCTGTCGTTTTTGAGATTGCATACAAGTACTGCATTTTGGACTCTTCTGTTGACCATGATGGCTACTCCATTTCTTCTGAGGGATTCATGCCCACAGTAGTAGATATAATGGTCATCTGAGTTAAATTCACCCATTCCAGTCCATTTTAGTTTTCTGATTCTAGAATGTCAACGTTCACTCTTGCCATCTCTTGTTTGACAACTTCCATTTTGCCTTGATTCATGGACCTGACATTCCAGGTTCCTATGCAATATTGCTCTTTACAGCATTGGACCTTGCTTCTATCACCAGTCACATCCACAGCTGGGGATTGCTTTTGCTTTGGCTCCATCCCTTCATTCTTTCTGGAGTTATTTCTCCACTGATCTCCAGTAGCATATTGGGCACCTACCAACCTGGGGTGTTCCTCTTTCAGTATCCTATGATTTTGCCTTTTCATACTGTTCATGGGGTTCTCAAGGCAAGAATACTGAAGCAGTTTGCAATTCCCTTCTCCAGTGGACCACATTCTGTCAGACCTCTCCACCATGACCCGCCCATCTTGGGTTGCCCCGCGGGCATGGCTTAGTTTCATTGAGTTAGACAAGGTTGTGGTCCTAGTGTGATTTGATTGACTAGTTTTCTGTGAATATGGTTTCAGTGTGTCTGCCCTCTGATGCCCTCTTGCAACACCTACCATCTTATTTGGGTTTCTCTTACCTTGGGCATGAGGTATCTCTTCACATCTGCTCCAGCAAAGTGCAGCCGCTGCTCCTTACCTTGGACGAAGGGTATCTCCTCATCGCTTCCCTTCCTGACCTTCAACATGGGATAGCTCCTCTGGGCCCTCCTGCGACCCCCACGCCACTGCTCCTTGGACGTGGGGTTGCTCCTCCTGGCCGCCACCCCTGGCTTCAGGCGCAGGGTGGCTCCTCCCAGCCACCATCCCTGACCTCGGGCGCGGGGTAGCTCCTCTCGACTGTGCTTAGAGCGCTGGTCGCAGCCGCCCGCGCTTAACAAAAAGTGAAAGTGAAAAGTGAAAGTGAAAGTGAAGTCGTGTCCGACTCTTTGCGACACTGTGGACTGTAGCCCACCAAGCTCCTCTGTCCATGGGATTCTCCAGGCAAGAGTACTGGAGTGGGTTGCCATTTCCTTCTCCAGGGGATCTTCACGACCCAGGGATGGAACCCAGGGATCGAACCCCGGTCTCCCTCATTGCTGGCAGATGCTTTAACCTCTGAGCCACCAGGGAAGCACAAAGGGAAACACTAAATAGATATAAGAAGAAAAGATTCAGAAAGGAGCAGAGATTAAGATTGGGAAATTGAATCCACGGCCCTCTAAGGACCATAGAGATATTTCTTTGGTTGAAGAAGTAGGTCTCACTGGGGAGCAGATATTTCTCTATAATACTATGTCCACAGTTTACTCAAAGGAGAAAATTTTTTTTCGAAGAAACTTACCTAAAAAATCTGAAACTGTTTTAGCTTCACAAAATAGTGTACTTTACTTCTTTCTGGAAAAAATATTTGATTTTTTTTCTAATTCTGTTTTCTTCCATAAAATAAAACCCACTTAGTATTTTATCTGATCAGTACATATTCTCATCTAATGGCATAAGAATAACTGTAGAGCTACATTTTTTTTTCTCTTTATAATATGTGAAGGTGAATTGTGTGTGTCAACTTGACTGGGCCACAGTGTCCATCAGTTGATCAAATATTATTCTGGATGTTTCTGTGAAGGTGTGATTTGAACAAAATTAACATTTAAATTGGTGGATTAAGGTAAAGCAGATTCAGTTCAGTTCAGTTCAGTCTCTCAGTCATGCTGGACTCTTTGTGACCCCATGGACCACAGCACATCAGGCCTCCCTGTCCATCACCAACTCCCAGAGTTCACTCAGACTCATGTCCATCGAGTCAGTGATGCCATCTGTCTCATTCTCTGTCATCCCCTTCTCCTCATGCCCTCAATCTTTCCCAGCATCAGGGTCTTTTCCAATGAGTCAGCTCTTTGCATCAGGTGATCGAAGTATTGGAATTTCAGCATCAACATCAGTCCTTCCAATGAACACTCAGGACTGATCTCCTCTAGGATGGACTGGCTGTATCTCCTTGCAGTCCAAGGGACTCTCAAGAGTCTTCTCCAACACCACAGTTCAAAAACATCAATTCTTCAGCACTCAGCTTTCTTCACAGTCCAACTCTCACATCCATACATGACTACTGGAAAAACTATAGCCTTGACAAGATGGACCTTTGTTGGCAAAGTAATGTCTCTGCTTTTTAATAAGCTGTCTAGCTTGGTCATAACTTTTCTTCCAAGGAGTAAGCGTCTTTTAATTTCATGGATGCAGTCACCATCTGAACTGATTTTGGAGCCCAGAAAAATAAAACAGCCACTGTTTCCACCGTTTCCCCATCTATTTCCCATGAAGTGATGGGACCAGATGCCATGATCTTAGTTTTCTGAATGTAGAGCTTTAACCCACTGTTTTCACTCTCCTCTTTCACTTTCATCAAGAGATTCTTTAGTTCCTCTTCACTTTCTGCCATAACGGTGGTGTCATCTGCATATCTGAAGTGATTGATATTTCTCCTGACAATCTCAATTCCAGCTTGTGCTTCATCCAGCCCAGTGTTTCTCATGATATACTGTGCATATAAGTTAAGTAAGCAGGGTTACAATATACAGCCTTGATGTACTCCTTTTCCTTTTTGGAACCAATCTGTTGGTCTATGTCCAGTTCTAACTGTTGCTTCCTGACCTGCATACAGATTTCTCAACAGGCAGGTCAGGTGGTGTGATATTGCCATCTCTTTCAGAATTTTCCACAGTTTGTGGTGATCCACACAGTCAAAGGCTTTGGCATAGTCAATAAAACAGAAATAGATGTTTTTCTGGAACTCTCTTGCTTTTTCAGTGATCTAGCAGATGTTGGCAATTTGATCTCTGGTTCCTCTGCCTTTTCTAAAACCAGCTTGAACATCAGGAAGTTCACAGTTCAGGTATTGCTGAAGCCTGGCTTGGAGAATTTTGAGCATTACTTTACTAGCATGTGAGATGAGTGCAATTGTCTGGTAGTCTGAGCATTCTTTGGCATTCCCTTTCTTTGTGATACCCTCCAAAATATGAGTGGGCCTCATCCAATCATTTGAAGGCCTTAATAGAACAAAGACAGACATCACCACCAAAAACAGCCCATGAAAACCATGAAGAGAATCTACTAGCAGACGGCCTTTGGACTCAAAAGGGAACTCTTTCCTTAGTTTCTAGCCTACCTACCCTGAAGATTTGGACTTAAAGACCTTCACAATCACATGAGCCAAATCCTTAAAATAAACATATCCTGTTGAGTCTATTCTTATGGAGTATGACTAATACATAGTATGTTGTATTTCCTTACCTTTGATCTGTTCAACTTACTGAATTCTAAAGAGATTTCAGTAGAGAAGGAAATCTATATTTAAACTAGGGCAAATCTTAGAAACCATTTAATCCCCATGTGTTCATATTTAATAAGCCATACAGTTATTTCTTGAAATATGATACAGAAAAGCGAAGTGAAAGTAAAAGTCATTCAGTCATGTCCAACTCTGCAACTCCTTGGACTATACAGTCCATGGAATTTTCCAGACCAGAATACTGAAGCGGGTAGCCTTTCCCTTCTCCAGGGGATCTTCCCAACCCAGGGATCGAACCCAGGTCTCCTGCACTGCTGGCAGATATTTTACCAGCTGAGCCTCAAGGAAGCCCAAGAATATTGGAGTAGTTAGCCTGTCCCTTCTCCAGCAGACCTTTCCAACAAAGGAATCAAACTGAGGTCTCCTGCACTGCAGGTGGATTCTTTACCAACTGAGCTATGGGAAGCCAATAGGATACAGAAGCCACTATATAAAATAGCTTTTTAAAAATTACATCCAACCAGTCCATCCTAAAGGAGATCAGTCCTGGGTGTTCATTGGTAGGACTGATGTTGAAGCTGAAACTCCAATACTTTGGCCACCTGATGCGAAGAGCTGACTCATTGGAAAAGAGCCTGATGCTGGGAAAGATTGAGATCAGGAGGAGAAGTGGATGACAGAGGATGAGATGACTGGATGGCATCACTGACTCGATGGACATGGGTTTGGGTGGACTGCAGGAGTTGGTGATGGACAGGGAGGCCTGGCATGCTGCGGTTCATGGGGTTGCAAAGAGTCAGACACAACTGAGCAATTGAACTGAACTGAAAATTTACATCAATTAAAATGGCACCCCACTCCAGTACTCTTGCCTGGAAAACCCCATGGACAGAGGAGCCTGGTAGGCTGCAGTCCATGGGGTCGCTAAGAGTAGGACACGACTGAGCGACTTCACTTTCACTTTTCACTTTCATGCATTGGAAAAGGAAATGGCAACCCACTCCAGTGTTCTTGCCTGGACGGTGGAGCCTAATGGGCTGCCATCTATGGGGTTGCACAGAGTCGGACACGGCTGAAATGACTTAGCAACAGCCAACCCAAAGCCACCCTGCTGGTTCTTGATTTCTTATCTCTAGAGCAAAATTGGGGAAAATCAGGGTTCTGCAGCATGAAAACCACTCCCTTCAGTTTCAGATTTAAAAGGTAGAGCCTGAGAGGGAAGAGAAGAAATTTGTCAAAAGTATGCAGTACTAACTAATGGAATTCTGAAGACTGAACTCAGTTCTCCAGCTTCTAATACTGTATAACGTTCTTTCCACTGTTTCACACTGCCTCTCCAGCTTTGTATAACTTTGAAATATCTTCTAAGTAAGAAACCATGAGATTAAATAAACCCAGAAATAATATCTTAGTTATTTGAGAAATACTATATTCTGTATTCCACAGACAGGAATAACACGGTTAATTTGCATTTGTAATAGTTGAAAGAAAAGTGGAAGTATTAGTAGCTCAGTTGTGTCCAACTCTTTGTGACCCATGGACTGTATGGACTGTAGCCTGACAGGCTCCTCTGTCCATGGAATTCTCCAGGCAAGAATACTGGAGTGAATTGCCATTTCCTTCTTCCAGAGGATCTTCCCGACCCAGGGATCAAACCCGGGTCTCCTGCATTATAGGCATATTCTTTACCATCTGAGCCACCAGGGAAGTCCCTGTAAAAGTTGAGGAGGATATAAACTATAAAAGTGAAAACAAAGCTGAAGTTAAGAGAATGCCATGAAGAAAATTTAAACTAAAAAATACATACCTAAATGTAAAACGTTACAGTGATAAAACATGATTAAAATTATTAACCAGACAAATCTCTGCAAAAGACATATAGCAATTTTTTGTGTTAAAGTTTTGCATTAAAAAAGCCTCATATTAATTTAGTCAAAGGTTACTTTCTATTTGAGTTAACACATTTAATGTTAACAAGAGACATACTGAGGAGTAAGTCAACGAACTGAAGAATAATGCTCTGTATTCATCCCTTAAAGTTCTCTATACACTCTACAGAATACATTACATTCTCTGATCTACAAAGGGCTTCCAAATACTTTATTTCCTTTAGTATTTATTTCAGTTTAGATATTAGTTATTACAAACTAGTTATTTAAATGCTATTAAATTTTAACTAGAAAATTATTATTAGTTCAGTTCAGTTCAGTCACTTAGTCGTGTCCGACTCTTTGCGACCCCATGAATCGCAGCACACCAGGTCTCCCTGTCCATCACCAACTCCCGGAGTTCACTCAGACTCATGTCCATCGAGTCAGTGATACCATCCAACCATCTCATCCTTTGTCGTCCCCTTCTCCTGCCCCCAATCCCTACCAGCATCAGAGTCTTTTCCAGTGAGTCAACTCTTCGCATGAAGTGGCCAAAGTACTGGAGTTTCAGCTTTAGCATCAGTCCTTCCAAAGAAATCCCAGGGCTGATCCTTCAGAATGGACTGGTTGGATCTCCTTGCAGTCCAAGGGACTCTCAAGAGTCTTCTCCAACAGCACAGTTCACCATTCAAATGTGTAATAAAAATCAAATGTCAGTTAATCCTTTCAGAAACTGGTGTATTAGTCTTGTATTGATGTACTACAAATTACCACACACTCAGCAGTATAATGCAACATTGATTCATTGGCTCACAGTTCTGTATGTCAGATGTCTGGGCAGTTGGAGTCAATCACAGACCAAAATCAAGAGGTTGGCCATAGCGGAGTCACTTGAAGGATTTGAGAAGAATCCACTTCCAGGCTCAATCACATTACTTTTAGAATCCAGTTCCTTGCATGTGTGGGACTGAGATCTCCATTTATTTTCTGTCTATTGCCCAGAGGTTGCTCTCAACAACTAGAAGCCACTCTCCAGTTCTTGTATGTGGCCCCTTCCATCTTCAAAACCATCAGTGCATCAAATCCTTCTTGTGTTTTGAATGACTTCCTCTTCTGCCACCAGCACAGAAAATTCTGCTTTTGTGGTACTCGAGGGGTTAGATTAGGTCTATCCCAAGATTTCTTTTTTAAGGTACTCAAACTCAGCTGATTAGTAACTTTAATTACCTCTGCAAAACTCCTTGGCCGTGCCAGATAACTGCATGATATTCTATCATATTTACAGTCCTGGGGATTAGGGCAAGAAATTGTGAGGGGGCAGCTTTAGATTTCAGCTTCCCACAGCTGATGTGTGCAAGTAAAACAACTACTTTTCCACTTCTCCCCAGTTGAAAACGTTCTTTAGAATACTTTTAATTCCACTTCTCCAATCCTCAACACCTGTCATTTCCCTCTTCTCCACAAAGCTTTTGGAACGCATTCGCTCATCCCCACCCCTTTTCTCATGCTTTATAGGCATATTTTAGCATTTATTTAAATATTCATTATAATGTGTTCCCTGTGATTCAGTCATCCTCAATTAACATTATTTTATTCCCAGACAAATCACTTTCATCCATTAAGATTTATTTGTTATCTATCTTATCCACAACAGTATCCTAATTGTCAGAAACTATGTTGGCATATATTGGTGGTTTAGTCTGTAAGTTGTGTCCAACTGTTGCGACACCATGGACTGTAGCCCAACCAGATTCCTCTGTCCAGGAGATTTTCCAAGGAAGAATACTAGAGTGGGTTACCATTTCCTTCTCCTGGAGATATTCCCAACCCAGGAATTGAACCCAGGTCTCTTGCACTGCAGATGGCCTCCTGCATTGCAGGCAGATTCTTTACCAATTGAGCCACCAAGTGGCTGAGTCATGCTGGCATATATTAGGAACACAATAAGTAGTAACTGAATGAATCTGTTCAAATGGCAAAACTCATTGTTCATCTTTTATTTCTGTCCTTTTCATCTTTCCTCTGCTTTGAGTTCTTAATTTGGACTCATGTATATTTTATTCAGATTAGTTCAAGTATTTTGCTCAGAGGAGTTTCTTGAATGATTCTGCTTTGTCACCTATTCTTGAACATTTTTATTCAGGTAAATACTTCTGCTGGATATGGCATTCTCGAGGTTCTATCATTTTCCTCTGATGTCACTCATTTGTCTTTTAGTTTCCTTTGTTTACAGATGGTATTATTATTTAATCTTTCTTCCTGAAAGATTATAAACCATTTTTCTTTATCTATTAGAGTATCAGGAGTTTTATCAGAAAAAAACAGGGTGAGTATCTTTTCTTATCAGTCCATCCTAGAACCTTGTGTGCTTTAAATCTTAGTTCAGCCCTAGAATTTAATTAAGATCTAGAAGGCAATAGCAACCCACTCCAGTACTCTTGCCTGGAAAATCCCATGGACGGAGGAGCCTGGTAGGCTGCAGGCCACGGGGTCACACACAGTTGGACACGACTGAAGTGACTTAGCAGTAGCAGCAGCATCAATGTCTCAAAGGGGAAGATCTCAGAAATAGGAGGATCCCACTTCTCCTCCATCTGTTTAAGCATTGAGAAGGGGAAAAGAGAACAGATTTTCCCCTTCTCAATGCTTATTATCCATACGTTCATTTTTCAAGATTTACCCTCCAATTGCTTATCTTTTTCTTCATAATTTTCATCTAGCTTTCTGCTCTGTGTATTGATATTAGTTCTTGCACTTGGTTTTCTGAACCACTAACCTGTGTCTCAACAGGGACCATTATTCATATACTGAATATTTTTTTGTTTTTTGTTAACTTTTATTTATTGTTTGTGCTGGGTCTTTGTTGCAGCATTCTGGCCTTTGACTAGTTGCAGTGATTGGGGGCTACTCTCTAGTTGCAGTGCATGGGCTTCTCAACGTGATGGCTTCTTTTGTTGCAGAGCACAGCCTCTAGGGCATGTGAATTTCAGTAGTTGCAGCATGTAGGTTCAGTAATGGATTCATGGGTTCTAGAGTGCAGGCCCTGTAGTTGTGGCACATGGGCTTAGCTGACCAACAGAATGTGGAATCTTCCCAGACCAGGGATCAAACCTCTGTCCTCTGAATTGGCAGGCAGATTCCTAACTATTGGACCACCAGGGAAGTCCTGAATATTTTTGTCTTTAAGTCATATTTTTAAGCTATAAAATTATTTTCTATATAGCATACGGCTCACCCAAATTACCCTAATAATTTAATTCAGATGTTTATCTCCTTCCTAGTACTTTTCTGTCCTTCCTTTTTGCTGTTCTGATTGGGTAAAATCCACTGTCCTGTCCTTGAGTTCACTGATTCTTTCTTCTGCTTCAGCAGGTCTCCTAATGAACCATTCAGTGTATTTTTTCAGTTCAATTATTGTACTCTTCATATCTGTAACTTCTACTTGGTACTTTCTTATATTTTCTATCTCTTCATTGAAGTTCACACTGTGTTCATCTTTGTGACCATTACTTTGAACTCTTTGTCAGGTTAATTCGAGGGTCGAGAGGAGCTACTCCACGTTCAAGGTCAGGAGGGGTGGTGGTGAGGAGCTACCCCTCATCCAAGGTAAGGAGCAGCAGCTGTGCTTTGCTGGAGCAGCCATGAAGAGATACCCCACGCCCAAGGTAAGAGAAACCCAAGTAAGACGGTAGGTGTTGCAAGAGGCACCAGAAGGCAGACACACTGAAACCATACTCACAGAAAACTAGTCAATCTAATCACACTAGGACCACAGCCTTGTCTAACTCAATGAAATCAAGCCATGCCATGTGGGGCCACCCAAGATGGGCGGGTCATGGTGGAGAGGTCTGACAGAATGTGGTCCACTGGAGAAGGGAATGGCAAACCACTTCAGTATTCTTGCCTTGAGAACCCCATGAACAGTATGAAAAGGCAAAATGATAGGATACTGAAAGAGGAACACCCCAGGTTGGTAGGTGCCCAATATGCTACTGGAGATCAGTGGAGAAATAACTCCAGAAAAGAATGAAGGGATGGAGCTAAAGCAAAAACAATACCCAGCTGTGGATGTGACTGGTGATAGAAGCAAGGTCCAATGCTGTAAAGAGCAATATTGCATAGGAACCTGGAATGTTAGGTCCATGAACCAAGGCAAAATGGAAGTTGTCAAACAAGAGATGGCAAGAGTGAACGTCGATATTCTAGGAATCAGCGAACTAAAATGGACTGGAATGGGTGAATTTAACTAGATGACCATTATATCTACTACTGTGGGCAGGAATCCCTCAGAAGAAATGGGGTAGCCATCATGGTCAACAGAAGAGTCTGAAATGCAGTACTTGGATGCAATCTCAAAAACGACAGAATGATCTCTGTTCGTTTCCAAGACAAACCATTCAATATCACAGTTATTCAAGTCTATGCCCCAACCAGTAACGCTGAAGAAACTGAAGTTGAACGGTTCTATGAAGACCTACAAGACCTTTTGGAACTAACACCAAAAAAAGATGTCCTTTTCACTATAGGGGACTGGAATGCAAAAGTAGGAAGTCAAGAAACACCTGGGGTAACAGGGAAATTTGGCCTTGGAATGCAGAATGAAGCAGGGCAAAGACTAATAGAGTTTTGCCATGAGAACGCACTGGTCATAGCAAACACCCCTTCCAACAACACAAGAAAAGACTCTACACGTGGACATCACCAGATGGTCAACACCAAAATCAGATTGATTATATTGTTTGCAGCCAAAGATGGAAAAGCTCTGTACAGTCAAAAAAAAACAAGACCAGGAGCTGACTGTGGCTTGGATCATGAACTCCTTATTGCCAAATTCAGACTTAAATTGAAGACAGTAAGGAAAACCACTAGACCATTCAAGTGACCTAAATCAAATCCCTTATGATTATACAGTGGAAGTGACAAATAGATTTAAGGGACTAGATCTGATAGACAGAGTGCCTGATGAACTATGGACTGAAGTTCATGACATTGTACAGGAGACAGGGATCAAGACCATCTCCATGGAAAAGAAATGCAAAAAAGCAAAATGGCTGTCTGGGGAGGCCTTACAAATAGCTGTGAAAAGAAGAGAAGCAAAAAGCAAAGGAGAAAAGGAAAGACATATCCATCTGAATGCAGAGTTCCAAAGAATAGCAAGAAGAGATTTAAAAAAGAGCCTTCCTCAGCAATCAATGCAAAGAAATAGAGGAAAACAACAGAATGGGAAAGACTAGAGATCTCTTCAAGAAAATTAGAGATATCAAGGGAAAATTTCATTCAAAGATGGGCTCGATAAAGGACAGAAATGATATGGACCTAACAGAAGCAGAAGATATTAAGAAGAGGTGGCAAGAATACACAGAAGAACTGTACCAAAAAAGTTCTTCACAATCAAGATAATCAAAATGGTGTGATCACTCACCGAGAGCCAGTCATCCTGGAATGTGAAAGTCAAGTAGACCTTAGGAAGCACCACTACGAACAAAGCTAGTGGAGGTGATGGCATTCCAGTTGAGCTATTTCAAATCCTGAAAGATGATGCTATGAAAGTGCTGCACTCAATATGCCAGCAAATTTCGAAAACTCAGCAGTGGCCACAGGACTGGAAAAGGTCAGTTTTCATTCCAGTCCCAAAGAAAGGCAATGCCAAAGAATGCTCAAACTACTGCACAATTGCACTCATCTCACACGCTAGTAAAGTAATGCTCAAAACTCTCCAAGCCAGGCTTCAGCAATACATGAACTGTGAACTTCCAGATGTTCAAGCTGGATTTAGAAAAGGTAGAGGAACCAGAGGTCAAATTGCCAACATCTGCTGGATCATTGAAAAAGCAAGAGAGTTCCAGAAAAATATCTATTTCTGCTTTATTGAATATGCCAAAGCCTTTGACTGTGTGGATCACAATAAACTGTAGAAAATTCTGAAAGAGATGGGAATACCAGACCACCTGACCTGCCTCTTGAGAAACCTATATGTAGGTCAGGAAGCAACAGTTAGAACTGGACATGGAACAACAGACTGGTTCCAAATAGGAAAAGGAGTATGTCAAGCCTGTATATTATCCCCCTGCTTATTTAACTTCTATGCAGAGTACATCATGAGAAATGCTGGGTTGGAAGAAGCACAAGCTGGAATCAAGATTGCCGGGAGAAATATCAATAATCTCAGAAATGCAGATGACACCACTCTTATGGCAGAAAGTGAAGAGGAACTAAAAAGCCTCTTGATGAAAGTGAAAGAGGAGAGTGAAAAAGTTGGCTTAAAGCTCGACATTCAGAAAACGAAGATCATGGCATCTGGTCCCATCACTTCATGGCAAATAGATGCAGAAACAGTGGAAACAGTGTCAAACTTTATTTTTTGGGGCTCCAAAATCACTGCAGATGGTGATTGCCGCCATGAAATTAAAAGACGCTTACTCCTTGGAAGGAAGGTTATGACCAACCTACATAACATATTAAAAATCAGAGACATTACTTTTCCAACAAAGGTCCATCTAGTCAAGGCTATGGCTATTCCAGTAGTCATGTATGGATGTGAGAGTTGGACTGTGAAGAAAGCTGAGAGCCGAAGAATTGATGCTTTCGAACTGTGGTGTTGGAGAAGACTCTTGAGAGGCCCTAGGACTGCAAGGCGATCCAACCAGTCCATTCTGAAGGAGATCAGTCCTGGGTGTTCTTTGGAAGGAATGATGCTAAAGTTGAATCTCCAATACTTTGGCTACCTCATGCGAAGAGTTGACTCACTGGAAAAGACTCTGATGCTGGGAGGGATTGGAGGCAGAAGTAGAGGGGGACAACAGAGGATGAGATGGCTGAATGGCATCACTGACTCAATGGAAGTGAATTTGAGTGAACTCCGGGAGATGGTGATAGACAGGGAGGCCTGGCATGCTGTAATGGGTGGCAAATTGTCAGATACAACTGAGCGACTAAACTGAAATGAACTTTCATTAAGGTTTTTTTCCTGAGGTCTTATCTTGTTCTTTCCTTTGGAACATATTCCTCTACACCCCCATTTTTTGGAATCTCTGTGTTGGTTTCTATGCATTAGCTAAAACAGTCACCTTGCCCAGTCTTGAAGGGTTGGCCTTGTGTAGTAGATGAACCTTATTACTCAACTCTGCCCTGGTCTTGGCTGTCTCTCAAACCTTTGTGAATTCCCAAGCAGCCTAATTTATTTTTTAATAGCTCCCAGTAATTGAGGAAGGCCAAGACCTATCAATGTCCCAAAGAGGGAGGATCTCAGTCAGTATCTAGGTTAAGACTGATAGGAAACCAGACTCTTAGGCAGCAACTTTAAACATTACATACAATCCTGTGGAACGGTCGGCTACTAGACCCAGGCAATCTGGTGACATCATCTGTTTAGCAGTTGCAAAAACAGGGGCTACAGGTGAGTGTGTAAGCTCCTTTCTGGAAAGACTAGAGAGCTGTATTTAAGAAGAAGAAGGGTGCAAAAACGATGTACCCCAGCCTCTGTTTCCTGAGGGCACCTCTGTAGATTTCTAGATGTATGCTAAACCAGAAGCCTACCCTTCAGACCCAAGATCCTGGAAAAGCAAATAAGTCTCTTTCACAGAAAGACTGGGAGTGTGTTTCAGTCTGCAGTCTGTGCAGAGTTGTGAGTGGTATGGTAGTCTGTCAAGAACTGTCTCTCCAATTATTACAGTCCTGTGGGACCCAAGACCATAAGACCTCTGGCCTCCAAAGACAAGCAGTCAAAAATTGTCCCCTGAGTGGCAGCCACAAAAACCAAGGCATATAAACCAGAAGCATATAAATCTCCCTTCTGAGAGATGCTGGTATTCTGGAGCATGGGAGAGCTGCAGATGGAGAGTGTAAAGAGGTGCCTATCAGCTGGAATGAAGCAGAGGGTGAGCATATAGATGGTGCCCACCAGCCAGCAAGCCCCTAGATGTGTACTGAGTTAGATGTCTGCCCTTCAGGTTAACACTTCAAAGTTACTAAATGAGCCTCATTCATATAGTCAGGGCCCCTCAAAGGGCTGCCTCTGCACTGAGCCCTGGTGCAGATGAGTCCAAGTGTGCCAGCCCTTTAAGAGTTGTTTCAGAGATTATCGTAGCCTTGTGAGGCTTGTGGACATGAGCCCTGGTGATTTTCAAAGCTAAATGCCTTGAGGCTCATCTCTCAGGTGTAGGTCTTAAATTTGGGGTGCCAAAAGTGGGGTTCAAAGCCTTCACTCCTCAGGGGCAAACTCCAGGTTCTGAGTTTCTCCCCAGTTGTGGGTTGCTGTACTGGCTATGGGGCTTATGGCAATACTGTGTCCCAGCTTCTCCTACCAACTTTGATATGGGCCCTCCTTCATTCACTACATGTGTAGGAGTTGCTCAGTTGCTCAGGGAATGCCCTTCCATATATAGCTACAGATTTCCTGTATCCTCCCAGTAGAAAGTGAGACTAGGATCTTCCTACATCACCATCTTGAACTGAAATCTCCTCCCTAGTATTTCTATTTCTATATGTCCATGGTATGTTCAACTTGTTCCTTCCCTCTTGGAGAGCTGGTCCCTCTTGACTGGGCTGCTATCTTTCTTTGTAGCTTTTTTGGGACTTAGATTTTATTGTTGAGATAGCATAAAGGACAGTGAGACTCAGAATTTCTCTGCAACTTCCTGCCCTGAATGGCAGGTCCAGTGCAGATTAGCCTTTCAGCTCTCTCTTGTTCTATGGACACTTAGGGAGGGAAGACTTAGCACACTCACCTGAAATTAAGGTAGTTCTTCTCCCACAATTTTCCAAGGTTGAGTGCCTGACTTTCAGACAAAGTACTTAAAAAGTACTCTGTAATCCAAGCAAACCCTGAACCACTTTTCACCAAAAGGACCAAACAGTGCTTAAAGCCTCACCTGTACCCCAGGACCAACACGCCCAACAGATACATGGCTCAAGAGACTCTTAAATAACTCAAGAGATATTTAAAGTAACTTTAAATTGGAAGCAAGAGAAAGACATTCTACACTCCTAGAATCACTTAAACTTATGTAATCATAAAAGATCTTCGTTAAATAACAACTATTCCCATCCTAAAAACCAGTGTTCAGAATTAAAGATTTGCAGAACATATTTTGGGATATGCAATTAAACACTCCATTAAGGAGCATCTTTAATGCAAACCGATTTGTTTGGCGAAATAAATATAAAGCAGGTTTTTCTTGTGATCAATGTGCAAAAGCAAATGCTTTTGATAAAGTAAGAAATCCATGAGATGTGTCACTGGTAAAGCCCATTAACAATTCCCAGGAAACAAAAATAGAATCTGGGTAATAAAATAAAATCTAATTTTTTTGCCTTTGTGCTTAGTCTAATTTAACTTGCTCATAGGGTGCTGTGTACAGAGGCCTTGCACTTGGCACTTCACACCAGAGTTTCTAGTGTGAAATGATTGTGCCCAATACTCTAGCTTGGCAGGACTGTACAGAGATGGTGTACCCGTCTCTGCAATCTGGAGTGCTGCGCTGTGAGAAAAATAGCTGCACCTGACTTGCAAGAACTCTGCCCTCCCCCCTCCCGGCTGACAAGAACCCTATAAAGCTTCCCTGCTGATGGCCTTTCAGGGAGAATGTATTCTCTAGAGCATGAACTCACACCTCTCTATTCTTTGATCAAAGAAGAAAGATTTCCTTTGCTTCTGGACTGAACTTGGTCTTATTTTATTAACTGGAACAACACCAGGCAGGAGGACCCTTTTGGGCACCCAACTCAAGCAGGTTAATAACAAATTTTGGCAACCCAGATGGCCTTTTTCACTAGCACCTGTCCACTAAAGTCTGGACTTGCCCCTGCTCTAGTGGGAGGACAGTAGAGACTTTGGAAGGTTTGGGTGAGGATCCACCCTCTTCTCTGAGGACACTCTGATGAGGCAGAACAGCAACAGCCTTCAACGAAATACAACCCAGCAATGCAGTACCTGGGTGTGGTGCCCCCACAGTATAGCTCCCAGAGCAGTCTGGACCATGCCCCCCAAGGAGATCACACTGTGGCATCACTGGGAGTCTAAAACTAAAAATCGTACATGTCTGCTACTGCCTCTCGCTGCCGTCTCATGGTGCCAGACACTCAGGGATGGTAGGACCTATGGAAAAGAGGGAGCCCTGGTAGTATTGCTTGCTCTCTTTCCAGTCGGGCCATCCTCTTGACCCCTGTACAAGGCAGTAGCAGCCACACTTTTAACAAGGCTTTTTGCTCTTCTTTCTGACCTCTAGAGGTCAACAGTACCATTCTCCATAGTCACTTTCTGTTTGGTAAGGGTAAAAAAGTCCGGCCCTGTGAGCCAAGAAGCCATAATGACAAAATAAATGAATGAGGTTGCAGGATCTGAGTTCAGGAAAAAGCATCTGGAACACCTAAGTGCAGAAGTATTTTAAGGTAGCAACTTGACCTCTTCCTGTCAACACTAGTTTCTCTGAAATGAGCTGAGAAGCCCTATGAACCACCCACAAAACCATGAACCCCATTTCAGGAAGCCCTGTGAGATGGTGAACAGAACAGGAAACACCCACCACCCGACCTCCTCTCCGCTTCATGCTTGTCTGGCGAACCTTGGGTGATTCTTTATCAACCAAGGTTCCATGGGTTTCTCTCCTGCTATCGGCATGCAGTACCAGCTGTCCCAGCAATCTGGTGAGTTACCCCATGGGAATCCCTCATGCTTTTAGCCCTCACCTGGCAGGAAGACTGAAAACTCCTCCTTTTTGTCCAAAAGGAGGAAAGAGAAGACCCTGTTTCAGACAGCTGTGCCACTTACCTAACAGACCAAGTTGGTCTACCATTGACCCTGAGTCACTGGAAGGGAACACAATCCTGAGGTTGTATTTCATTTCCCAAGGTGCCCCCTACATTAGGCATAAACTTCAGAAACTGGAAATAGACCCAGATAACGCAACCTACATCTTACTTAATTGAGGTTGCCTACCAGGTATTCAATAACCAAGATATAGAGGGAGAAAAGGTAGAAGATAAAAAGGCCCAGCAGCAAGCCCACCTCCCAGCTATTGCCTTCCAATGTCAACCCTTGGCGCGGGAATGTGGACTCACTGCTCACAAAGACTCTCAACTCTGGTGGATGACCCCCTTCCACTCTCCTCCAAGGGATAGCAAACCAAGGAAACTAGGACCCAGTCAGTGTACCCCATATAAACAAGAGAGACACTGGAAAAGAGAATGTCCTCAGTGCCCCCAAAGAAGGATGTAAATGGCAGATCCTAACCTCTAGCCTTGATGGCAGATGTTCTAAACAGATAAAGAATGATGGGTCAGTAAGCTCCTAAGCTGACACTCCAAATGACCCTTGAGGAGATCCAGCTGACACTGGACACGGGGGAAAGCCTGTCAAATTCTTAGTTGACACTGGTGGAGCTTAGTTAGTTCTGAACACCAGATCAGGCAAACTCAGTCACAGAATTATGAGGATATCAAGAAAGGTTCAAGAATGGGCATTCATAGAGCCATTAGAATGCAAATCAGATGAATACACTCTCATCCATTCCTTCCTATGCATTCCTGAATGCTCTCTACTCTTGCTAGGAAGGGACAGCTTACATAAACTGGGGACTACTATCCACCTAATAGGAGACAAACTGGAGATGGACATCTCCTTAGACAAAGTGCACAAGTGATAATATTAATGTGTGTGTGTGCTTGTGTTCCATTGTGCCCAATGTTTGCAACCCCACAGACTATAACACACCAGGCTCCTCTGCCCATGGAATTTTCCAAGCAAGAATACTGGAGTGGGTTGCCATTTCCTTCTCCAGGGGATCTTCCCAAACGAGGGATCCAACCCACATCTCCTGCAGTGGCAGGTGGATTCTTTACCGCTATACTACCTGGGAAGCCCTGATAATGTTAATGGCTGAGGACGAACCTCCACAAATAGAGCAATCTGCCTGGAGTAAACCTCAAGGTCTGGAGACTTCCCTGGGGATTCAGTGGCTAAACATCCATCTTACAATACAGGGGATGAAAGTCTGATCCCTGGATGGGGAACTAAGATCCCACATGCCACAGAGCAACTAAGTCCTTGCACCACAACTACGAGTCCATGCGGCACAACGAGAGTCTATGCACCGCAATGAAAGACACCGCTGGACACAGTGAAGATCCTGCATGCCACAACTAAGACCCAATGCAGCCTAACAAAGAAAAAGTCATTTCCTAATATACTAAATATTTAAAACTATTTTAAAAAATAAGTCAATAAAATAAATCCCAAGGTCTGGGCCCAGGAACAGGTGTAACAAGCTGATGGAGCCAGTCCCCTGATAGTCCATCTAAAATTCAGCCTTATGTGTCTCAATAGAAAATGGTATCCTCTCTATCAGGAGGCCCTGTTGGGCATTGCCCCTGTTAGATAGGATCTAATTCACCAGGGCCTTCTTAGACCATACCAGTCAGCCTGTAATACCCCCAAAGGGTAAAGAAACCCAATGGGGAATACTGGGTGGTACAAGACCTCAGGGGCAGTTAATGAAGCCACTAGGACATACATAATAATAGTACCTAATCCCTACGTTCTACTGGCCACTCTACTATCCACCAGGAGCTGATATCTGTGTTAGATTTAAAAGACCCATAACTCTGCATTCCATTAGCCCCAGAGTCATGAGAAATGTTTTGCTTTTGAGTGGAGGATTCAAGCATACAACAAAAGACCTGTCCCAATGGTTCAAAAATTTTACCTCCCCCACCATCTTTGGTGAAACTTTAGCTAAAGATCTACCTACCAGATATCCTCCTGTACACCGATGACATTATCATACTAAAGAGGCCTCTGACAAAAATACTGTAACCACCCTGAACCTTCTAGCTGATAAAGGATATAAGGTATCAAAGAAAGAGGCTCAAATATCACAAACTAGGGTGACCTTCCTAGACTTCATTCTCATAGCAAGTTCAGTTCAGTTCAGTCGCTCAGTCGTGTCTGACTCTTTGTGGCCCCATGAACCACAGCACACCAGGCCTCCCTGTCCATCACCAGCTCCTGGAGTCCACCCAAACCTGTGTCCATTGTGTCGGTGATGCCATCCAACCATTTTATCCTCTGTTGTCCGCTTCTCTTCCTGCCCTCAATCTTTCCCAGTATTAGGGTCTTTTCAAATGAGTCAGCTCTTTGCATCAGGTGATCGAAGTATTGGAGTTTCAGCTTCAACATCAGTCCTACCAATGAACACCCAGGACTGATCTCCTCTAGGATGGACTGGTTGGATATCCTTGAGGTCCAAGGAACTCTCAAGAGTCTTCTCCAACACCACAGTTCAAAAGTGTCAATTCTTCTGCGCTCAGCTTTCTTTATAGTCCAACTCTCGAATCCATACACGACTACTGGAAAAACCATAGCCTTGACTAGACGGACCTTTGTTGGCAAAGTAATGTCTCTGTGTTTTAATATACTGTCTAGGTTGGTCATAACTTTCCTTCCAAGGAATAAGCGTCTTTTAATTTCATGGCTGCAGTCACCATCTGAACTGATTTTGGAGCCCAGAAAAATAAAGTCAGCCACTGTTTCCACTGTTTCCCCATCTATTTGCCATGAAGTGATGGGACCAGATGCGATGATCTTCGTTTTCTGAATGTTGAGCTTTAAGCCAACTTTTTCACTCTCCTCTTTCACTTTCATCATGAGACTTTTTAGTTGCTCTTCACTTTCTGCCATAAGGGTGGTGTCATCTGCATATCTGAGGTTACTGATATTTCTCCCAGCAATCTTGATTTCAGCTTGTGCTTCTTCCAGTGTTTCTCATGATGTACTCTGCATATAGTTAAATAAGCAGAGTGACAATATACAGCCTTGACGTACTCCTTTTCCTATTGGGAACTAGTCTGTTGTTCCATGTCCAGTTCTAACATAGCAAGTTAGAGAAGCCTAACCTCAGGGAGAGAAAGAAACCATCTGCAGCCCTGACTCTCCTGAAACCAGAAGACAGTTTATGGGGTTTCCTGGGGATGGCTGGGTCTGCCACATCTGGATCCCCAACTATGGTCTAATAGCTAAGTCTTCATATGAAAAAGTTGAAAGGAAAAAATCATGATCCTTTTGAACAGAATTCAGGATGCAAAGGGACCTTTCAAGAACTGAAAAAGCGATTACTGAAAGTCCCTATCACAGCCCTCCCAGATTTAACTAAATTCTTCATCCTTTATGTTATTGAGAGAAGGGCAATTGCCCTTTGGGTGAAACTGAAAGTCACTCAGTCATGTCTAACTCTTTGTGACCCCATGGACTATACAGTTCATGGAATTCTCCAGGCCAGAATACTGAAGTGGGTAGCGTTTACCTTCTCCAGGGGATCTTCCCAACCCAGGGATCAAACCCAGGTCTCCTGCATTGCAGGTGGATTCTTTACTAGCTGAGGCACAAGTAAAGCCCAAGAAAACTGGACTGGGTAACCTATCCCTTCTGCAGGGGATCTTCCCAACCCAGGAACTGAACCAGGGTCTCCTGCATTGCAGGAGGATTCTTTACCAACTTAGCTATATTAGCTCAAAAACTGGAGCCTCTTACTCAGGTGTTTGCTTATTTCCATAAACAATTAGATCAACTGCTTAAGGAATGGCCTCCTTGCTTACGGGCAGTAGCTGCTTCTAGAACCCTGCTAAAGGAGGCTGAAAATTAACATTTAGTCAGCCAATCATTATATAGACTCCACATAGCTTCAGGCTATACATTCTAAGGGAATCGAATGGCAATCCTCTAGAGTGTTGCTATTTAGTCTTTAAGGCAGTCTGACTCTTTGTGACCCTATGGACTATAGCCCACCAGGCTCCTCTGTCTGTGGGATTTCCCAGGCAAGAATACTGGAGTAGGTTGCCATTTCCTTCTCTAGGGGATATTCTGGACAAAGGGATCAAACCCGCATCTCTTGTATCTCCTGCATTGGCAGGCAGATTGTTGAACACTAGTGCCACCTGGGAAGCCTGGGAGGCTTAGACACGATCTATTCCAGTCGCCCCAACCTGGGCTTCTGTGGTAGCTCAGAGGTTAAATCATCTGCCTGCAATGCAGGAGACCCGGGTTCAATCCCTGGGTTGGGAAGATTCCCCTGGAGAAGGAAATGGCAACCCACTCCAGTATTCTTGCCTGGAGAATCCCATGGACCGAGGAGCCTGGTGGGCTACAGTCCACGGGGTCGTGAAGAGTCGGACACGACTGAGCGACTTCACTTCACAACCTAGGAAGGGAACCTCTCCCAGATGCTGAAGAGAAATGGTTCAGAGACAAAGGGAGTTTTATGAAAGAAGGGGAAAGGCTGGCAGAATACATATTAATAGTAACCTCCCAGACCAAGTCATAAAAGCAAGAAGCTTATCCCCAGCAAGAAGCTGCCCAAAAGGTGGGGCTGGTGGCCTTCAATCAAATCTTAGAGCTCAGGACAAGGAAAATTATAAATGTTTTCACAGATTCCCTGTATGCATATGCATCCTACATGTACATGGAGCTATTTGGAAAAAAAGAGGTATTCTTACTGCAGAGAATAAACAGGTGTTTATTGAAGCTGTTAAAAGCAGTGTGGACCTTGCGCTCAGCCAGGAGACCCCAGTCATTGAGGAAAGTAGCGATTGAATCAGACCTTGAAACAGGCCTTAGCCAAGCTGTTCTAGAAGACTCTAGAAAATTGGTGTAAGTTGTTGATGACTGTCCTGCTCTGCACACAGTTGGCCCCAAGGGATAAATTAAAGTTAAGTGTGCAATACCAGACCACCTGACCTGCCTCTTGAGAAACCTATATGCAGGTCAGGAAGCAACAGTTAGAACTGGACATGGAACAACAGACTGGTTCCAAATTGGAAAAGGAGTACGTCAAAGCTGTATATTGCCACCTTGCTTATTTAACTTATATGCAGAGTACATCATGAGAAACGCTGGGCTGCAAGAAGCACAAGCTGGAATCAATTTATATATCGTAGACCCAATCCCCAAGCCCAAGAGAAGGGACACTTTACTCCTCAAAATGGAACCACTCAAGTGTGCCATCCAGGTGGGAGAAACCATGAAAGCCTTCAAGGAATATTGGTAACCATGCCACCTGCACCCACTGACCTGCCTCCCCACCACTTCTGGCCAGAAGGAGACAGTGAACCTAAAAACCAGGAAAGCTGGCAGCCTCCAAGATCAGCTCTCTCCTATGGGGAACTGACCCTACTTGTTGATCCCAGCTGCTCATTCTGCGCTCAAGTTGCAGTAGTTCACTTTGTGGGTGCATCACACTCCAGGAAAGAAAGCCCCTAAGCCCCAAACAGTGGAGAAACAACATGGGGCAATGGACCACCTGAAGTACTCCTGTGAACCTCTCTTTGCTTCTGAAAAACAACTGAAGTGTGAGCACAGATCTTCAGGCCATGGCAGTGAGCCTCCCCATCAGGGCACACTTGTGTCTACAGGCAGAAGACCTAGATACCTACATTTTTAGAATAATTTATCAAGCGATCATTTTTCTCTCGCTAATATTGGAGCCATAATATTTTAAATCGACCAGTGTGTCCTCTGTCTCCAAAAGGTGGTCTCTCAGGGATGCAAACAATCAGGGCTAAGGTCTGGGGACAAACATCTAAAGTCTGCTGGGGAGAGGCTCTGTTTATTTCCCTGGGGTCGTGACGACAGTCACCCCCAAACCATCAGGAAGCCACTACAGAAAGAACTGTGCACCTCAAGAATGAGAGCAAGACAAAAGACGGGTAGGGGTGGGGGGATTTGTCACCAACAAAGCCCATTAGCAATTTCCGGGAAATCAAAATAGAATCTGAGTAATAAAATAAAGTCTAACCTTCTTTTTTTTCCTTTTCCTTTATGCTTCTTAGTTTCGCTTGCTCCTGGAGGCCATGGGCAGAGACCTTGCCCCTGGTAGTTCAGACCAGAGTTCCTAGTGCAAAACTGTTGTGCCCGACACTGTAGCTTGGTGGGCATGTGCAAAAGCTCTGCAGATGACATGGCAATTCAAGATGGCTGTGGCAGGCTGTGTGCAGAGAGGAGGCACTCAGCACTGCTGTCTGAAGCTGGTGCAGCACAGCTGTGCTGGCCCCACAGGAACTCCACTCTACTCGCGAGATACATCAAGAGCAGCCCTGCTCATGGCCTGCCAGGTAGAGCAGGGAGAGTGGGACAGAGCTGTGCTGCAGAGGGCAAGCTCAGACCACTCCATCCTCTGATTAAAGAAGAAAGATTGCTTTGCTTCTGAACAGAACGCAGTCTTGTTCTATTAGCTCAAACAACACTGACACCAGGCAGAGGGAGTCTTACGAGTGACTGATTCAGGAGGGTTAGACTGAAGGCAGGAGGGAAAGAGGGCGGTAGAGGATGAGATAACTGGAAGGCATCACCAACTCGGTGGACATGAATTTGAACAGACTCTGGGAGATAGTGAAGGACAGGGAAGCCTGGCGTGCTGTAGTCCATGGGGTTGCAAAGAGCCAGACACAGTTTAGTGACTGAACAACAACTACAAAAAGCAAAGGTAGAATAACTGTCTCTAACTTTGCAGGAAGTTATCTGCATATTTTTAAAACGATTTAGTGGGAATTCAAATGAAGGCCTACACAAATTTAATACTCAGAAGAGGGAAAAACTGGCATCAGGGCATTCACTGCTTGCCAAGCTGAAAGAATGTTATTGAAGATTCCTTATATAAATGTTCCTTGACCTTTGAGTGAACCAACAGGTCTTAAAAGTTGCATTAGCCAAAGCAATTCCCATAGCAAATAAAGTTTTTAGATGAAGGCATCAGATTTTTTCCTCTTCAGCCTAAAGAGGAATTACCATCAGCCATCACCAAGAGCAGCAAGTTAACATTTCCAGGTTGTTTCTCAAAGGCCGTTGGGAGTCTGCGGTATAGAGTAAACATTGTTCCAGGTCTAAAGGGGAAACAGGGTTTCAAATGGCTGATGGGAAAATGTCTTAAAGTTGATTATAAGAATTTTATCTGAAACAATCACTGCTCAAAACATCCAGTCACTGCATTCTATGATCTTCTTCTTTTATCTCTGGAGCGATATTTTTAGGGCCCCTGATGATGTGTGTATTTTTAAATCTATTATAAAGATGGAATGCTTCAAATGATGTTTTATTTGAAAAAAAGTTTAACATTGCACTGATTATAGTAGATTTTGAGTATAAATAAGACTATTAGTCTACAAGAAGAAGATTAAGGATGGATTGTAATGGAATTTGCAGAGCTTTTTCATTAATGCTGAGTTCACATGTTTAAAACAGACCATCCCATTTCCTGGCAGGCGGCACAGCAGTAAAGAATCTGCCTGACAATGCAAGAGATACAAGTGATGCAGGTTCGATCCCTGGGTCAGGAAGATCCCCTGGAGGAGGAAATGGCAACCCACTCCAGTGTTCTTGCCTGGAAAATTCCATGGACAGCAGAGCCTGGCGGACTACAGAAAACGGGGTAGCGAAGAGTCAGACACAACTGAACACACACACACACACACACACACACACACACACACACATCCCATTTCCTAGCTTGTCTGTGTACTCCTTACCTGTTCTGTTCTGGCATAGCATGAGAATGCATAGTGTTTAACATTTTCAAAAGTATTTAAATGTCTGGTTTTTAAATGTCTAGTTTTTCGCTATTGATTTATAAAAAGATATGGTCCATTTTTTCATCTATCTAGATTTAAAATGGTGTTTATAGAAAAAAAAGTAAAAAGTCATGCCAATTAGGCCAACTTTCTCCCCAACTGTTAATTTAATGACAAACATTTTCATTCAAGCAACTAGGTTACGAAGACAAAAAATTTAAACTTCAAAAAAACTAAACAGTTCAAAAATGCTGGGAGCATAGCAGAAAAGCTATGATTTTGTTTACTTAAGTTTATCTTTTATTTAAAAGGATAAACTTTGAAGTACTATAGAATTATTATGGTACTATATGGAGAAGGCAATGGCACCCCACTCCAGTACTCTTGCCTGGAAAATCCCATGGATGGAGGAGCCTGGTGGGCTGCAGTCCATGGGGTCGCTAAGAGTCGGATACGACTGAGAGACTTCACTTTCACTTTTCACTTTCATGCATTGGAGAAGGAAATGGAAACCCACTCCAGTATTCTTGCCTGGAGAATCCCAGGGACAGTGGAGCCTGGTGGGCTGCCGTCTATGGGGACACGCAGAGTCGGACACGACTGAAGCGACTTAGCAGCAGCAGCAACAGCATGGGGACTCTTAGAGGAAATGATTAACCACAGGCCAAAACACTTACTCCATAGCTCTGGCATTGGTATTGTTGTGATTTAAATTAATTTTTTATTCTTTCTTCCTCTGTTGGATGCTCTTAGAAGCTGCTAAGGATGAATTTACTGAACAAAATACTCCAAATCCAAAATACTTTTTTTGGAGACTTCACCAAAGTCAATAATAAAAACAAGTGACTTTCAGTATGATGACTGCTCCTTCTGGTTTCTTCTGATTTTAGATGCCCCAAGTAAGCAGAACTCAGCACTTGGGCTTCTCCCTTCAGTGGACTCCTCCTAGCTGTTGTACCAGTCCAGATAATAACAATCACAGTAACTGCTGTCCACCCCACACTTGCTTCTTCCAAAAGAGAAGCAGTATAATGCAGTGAGTAATTGCTTTGGAATCAGGCAATCGTAAACTCTGAGTTAAAAAAAAAAAATACTTAGCTCTTTTCTGAGCCTCAATGTCCTCATCAGTAAAAGGTGACATTTGTACTGATTAATATTCCTATCGCACAGGTGGGGCTTCCCTCATAGCTCAGTTGGTAAAGAATCCGCCTGCAGTGCAGGAGACCCAGGTTTGATCCCTGGGTCGGGAAGATCCTCTGGAGAAGTGCAATCATGCTTTGTCCTAACACTTCCTTTCCTGTATGTCTCCAGGGCAAGAAGAAAAGGAGGAGGAGAAGAAACTCAGAGAGAGGGTATATATTTTCAGCTACCATTCATGACAAGAGAAAGGAAGGAAATGGCAACCCACTTCACTGTTCTTGCCTGGAATATCCCATGGACAGAGCAGCCTGGTAGACTGCAGTCCATGGGGTCCCCAAGAGTCAGACATGACTGAACAACTAACACTTCACTTCATTCACAGGTTTATCATGAGATTGAAGTGGGATAAGTTTTGGGATGGACCTGGCAAATGATCATCATTCATGAATGGGCTTCCCTGGTGGCTCAGACAGTTAAGTGTCTGCCTGTAATGCAGGAAACCTGGGTTCAATCCCTGGGTAGGGAAGATCCCCTGGAGAAGGAAACGGCAACCCATTCCGGTATTCTTGCCTAGAAAATCCCATGGACTGAGGAGCCTGGCAGGCTACAGTCCATGGGGTCGCAAAGAGTCAGACATGACTGAGCGACTTCACTTGTGATGAATGGTAGCTGAAAATACACACCCTTTCTCTGAGTTTCTTCTCCTCTTCCCTTTCTCCTTGCCCTGGAGAGGTACAGAAAAGGAAGAGTTAAGACAAAGCATAATCACACTTGCTTTTTCTGCTGCATCAAGTACTTCCTCTTTCTATCATCTGTTCTACAATTTAAGAAGACTCTTCACATTCAGGCTTTTCCACTCCCTCAGCTCCATCTCCTGGGTTTTCTACCCCACAATGAACTTTTCCACCCCACAACGAATTTTTCTCCAGCTTTCCACCCAAATATTCCATGCAACTTCAAACTCCATGCAGGATGTTTTTCCTGCTTAGAAGGCTCTTCTCAAACGTAATCTACCAAAGTCTTACTAGTCCTTTAGCACAAATATCACTGAATTTGAAGTACACCTCCATCAGCCATCTGAGCTTCTCTCCCATCTGTACTCCCATAGCACCTTGCCCTCAGTTTGCTCAAGTCGTGGATCACTTTGGATTTAATAAATTGCTATGTCTGTCTTTCCCAGTTGAATGTGTGTCTCTCCAGGACAGGACCCATCTCTTTTGCCACCAGGGTTTAGCCCAGTGTCTGGGACTTGGTAAAGGTATGACTCATTTTATTACACTTTGCTTTATTGTACTTCAGTTTTAACAAATCAAAGGTTAATGGCAACTATGCTTCAAGCAAGTCTATCAGTGCCATTATTTTAACAGCATTTTCTCACATTTTGGCAATTCTCAAAATATTTCAATTTTTTTTCATTATTACTGTATTTGTTGTTATGGTCATCTGTGATCACTGAGTCTGATTTAACTATTGGAATTGTTTGTGGCCATGAACATTTCTTTAAGCCAAAGCCTATCCAGAGCAAAGCCCTAATTCTCTTCAATTCTGTGATCACCCAAGAGTTCAATTGGATTATTGTTTTCCTGCCTATTACTAGTAACAAATAAAAATGCACTCTGCATCTCATGGGTCCACAAATAATCTCAACTTTTAAGTCTTTTTATTAAGTCATAAATTTCTTAAGGCTAAGCTGCTGTAAAAAGTGATTCCTCTGATGATGTGGGCAAAGTCAACTGAAAACCTTCCAATGAGGATTCATCATTTTGGATGCCATTAAGAACATTTGTGATTCTCGGGAACCAGTCAATATATCAATATTAACAAGAGTTTGGAAGAAGCTGATTCCAGCCCTCACTGATGACTTTAAGGGGTTCAAGACTCCAGTGAAGGAAGAGACTGAATATGTGGCTAAATTGTTTCAATCTCATGATAAAATTTTAATGGAGGAACATGAGCAAAGAAAGTGGTTTACTGAGATAAAATCCAGTCCTGGGGAAGGTGCTGTGAAGATTACTGACACGATAACAAAGTATTTAGAATATTACATAAACTTAGTCAATAAAGCAGACATTTTGAAAGGATTGACTCCAAATTTGAAAGAAGTCCTACCATGGGTAAAATTCTGTCAAACACTATTACATGCCACAGAGAAATTGTTTGTGAAAGGAAATGTCAATCATGACAGCAAGTTTCAATGTTGTCTTATTTGATGAAGTTGCCACAGCTTACCCCAGCCCTCAACAACCACCACCCTAATCAATCAGCATCCACCAATATCAAGGCAACATCCTCTACCAGCCAAAAGATGAGAACCCACTGAGGGTTCAGATAATGGCTGGCAATTTTTAGCAATAAAGTAATTTTAAATGTATGTATGTTCTTTTTACATATAATTGCACGTTTAATAGACTATAATGTAACATAAATTTTATATGCATTGAGAAACAAAAATATTTGTGTGACTCACTTTATTGTGGTGAGCTGGAAACAACAGACTGGTTCCAAATCGGAAAAGGAGTACATCAAGGCTGTATATTATCACCCTGCTTATTTAACTTATATGCAGTGTACATCATGAGAAACACTGGACTGGAAGAAACACAAGCTGGAATCAAGATTGCCGGGAGAAATATCAATAACCTCAGATATGCAGATGACACCACCCTTATGGCAGAAAGTGAAGAGGAGCTAAAAAGCCTCTTGATGAAAGTGAAAGAGGAGAGCGAAAAAGTTGGCTTAAAGCTCAACATTCAGAAAATGAAGATCATGGCATCCGGTCCCATCACTTCATGGGAAATAGATGGGGAAACAGTGGAAATAGTGTCAGACTTTATTTTTTTGAGCTCCAAAATCACTGCAGATGGTGACTGCAGCCATGAAATTAAAAGACGCTTACTCCTTGGAAGAAAAGTTATGACCAACCTAGATAGTATATCCAAAAGCAGAGGCATTACTTTGCCGAGTAAGGTCCGTCTAGTCAAGGCTCCGGTTTTTCCTGTGGTCATGTATGGATGTGAGAGTCGGACTGTGAAGAAGGCTGAGTGCCGAAGAATTGATGCTTTTGAACTGTGGTGTTGGAGAAGACTCTGGAGAGTCCCTTGGACTGCAAGGAGATCTAACCAGTCCATTCTGAAGATCAACCCTGGGATTTCTTTGGAAGGAATGATGCTAAAGCTGAAGCTCCAGTACTTTGGCCACCTCATGTGAAGAGTTGACTCATTGGAAAAGACTCTGATGCTGGGAGGGATTGGGGGCAGGAGGAGAAGGGGACGACAGAGGATGAGATGGCTGGATGGCATCACGGACTCGATGGATGTGAGTCTGGGTGAACTCTGGGAGATGGTGATGGACAGGGAGGCCTGGCGTGCTGCGATTCATGGGGTCGCAAAGAGTCGGACACGACTGAGCGACTGAACTGAACTGAACTGAACTGGGACCAAACCCGAGATATCTACAAGGTATGCCTGTATTAAATAAGATGTTTGTAACTAAAATAAATGGACATTCATCTTTCCAAATCCCCCCATAAATCCCATCCTTTCCCATTCCCATCAAATCTCTTATAATCTGTATTGTGATGAAAACATGAAAGATACAATATGTATTATTAGGTAAAAGGCCAGGACCCCAAAAAGAGTGTCTAACAGGCTTTAACGGGGAAGTGCTCCAGGGCGGGGTTTCCCACCCGATAGAGGCAGGTCGAGGAAGTCCGCGCCCAGACCGTGCTGGGGAGTGGTTTATATGCGTTCGTTGTGGGGTATGGTCAGGGTAGATCGCCCAGAATAGGTACGGTTAGTGAACGGGAGTTTGGATAGGTCGCCAGGCCGAGGCGTTGCGGGCTGGCAGGTCCTTCTATGCGGCTGGGGCGGGGCGGCTTTAGCTGGTGAAGTGTGCAGTCATTGGTCCCCGGGATCTGAGAGGCTCCTTCCGTTAGGGGACTTCTCCCGCCGGCGGGAGAGAGGAGGGGCGGCCCATCATGGTTCCGGGGTCCGGCCTTACATGTGTGTGTGTCAAATCAATACATTTATTATCTTAAACTTACACAATTACGTGTCAATTATATCTCAAGCTAGAAAAAGTAATAAATAAAATTACAAAAGTCACTGACACCCTACCTCATTTGGGCTCCCGCAAAAGCAGACTCTGAAACAAAGATTTTGAATACAAGCAATTTACTTGAGAGATGACCCCAAACACTAGAGGAAAAGGTAGGGGAAAAGAATCAAGGAAGACGAGGCAGCCAGTAAAGGTGAATTATCAAGCGAATCCTCTGTGAGTGTCTGGGATGGGGGTCCCATGAGAAAACAGTATAAATGAACATTTTCTCCCTCGGAAAGAAGAGTTCATCTACCAACTCCAATAGGCACTGGTGAGGGCTGCTCTGGAGGTGTCACTTTCCTGGTCCATTCACCTGCCACATGCCCAGGCAAAGTAGATGTCCTTGGCTCTGGAAGAAACATTGGGAAGATATGGCTGGTCTAAAATAGCAAGGCTTGCCCAAGAAATGAGAGTATGCCACAAATGGCAGCCTATGCCTCTGACACTGACTACCAGCTGGAAGCTTCGGTATAGTCCCGTCAGATTCTAACCCAGTTTCAGAAGGACGAACATGAAATTTCAGTAGCAAAATTTTTCTTCCCAGAGATAGCAAGCCAATACTGAAAGAGTATAAAAAGGATTTTTACAACAGTTGCTTCTTATTTATAGTTTAGTTCTAGGATTGTGGGCTAGAAAAATACATAAACGGGTCATCTGGAGAAGAAAGTCACTTGCAGACAGAGATGACCCTCTCATATTCTCAGCTGTACTCAAGGGAAGGATTTACTCCTTTGATGATCTACTCCAATATTTAAATTATCCTTGACTTTGAACAATAAAAGTAGCTGACATTTACAGGATTATTTACTGTTCATCAGGGTACAGATCTCAGCTCATTTAATCCTCTCAATAAAGTAATTACTGTTATTATCTGTAGTTTTCTTATGGGAAAACTGAAAGTCAGAAAGTTAAGGAATAAGTTATAACAATAAAGAATCAATCAGTTCAGTTCAGTTCAGTCGCTCAGTCATGTCTGACTCTTTGCAACCCCTTGAATTGCAGTACGCCAGGCCTCCCTGTCCATCACCAACTCCCGGAGTTCACTCAAACTCACATCCACCGAGTCAGTGATGCCATCCAGCCATCTCATCCTCTGTCGGCCCCTTCTCCTCCTGCCCCCAATCCCTCCCAGCATCAGGGTATTTTCCAATGAGTCAACTCTTCGCATGAGGTGGCCAAAGTATTAGAGTTTCAGCGTTAGCATCATTCCTTCCAAAGAACACTCAGGACTGATCTCCTTTAGAATGGACTGTTTGGGTCTCCTTGCAATCCAAGGGACTCTCAAGAGTCTTCTCCAACACCACAGTTCAAATGCATCAATTCTGCAGCGCTCAGCTTTCTTCACAGTCCAACTCTCACACCCATATATGACCACTGGAAAAACCATAGCCTTGACTAGACGGACCTTTGTTGGCAAAATAACATCTTTGCTTTTTAATATGCTATCTAGGTTGGTCATAACTTTTCTTCCAAGGAGTAAGCGTCTTTTAATTTCATAGCTGCAATCACCGTCTGGAGTGATTTTACTAATTCTAAGTTATAATCCACTAGGAAGTGTTTGGAGATAGGACTCTAACCCAAGTCTCTTTGAATCCAGTATTCATATCCTTAATTTATATATATATATATTTTTTTTTAATTTTGGGCATAAATTCTTTTTTTTTTTTTACTTTATTTTACTTTACAATACTGTATTGGTTTTGCCATACCTTGAAGTTCATTATTCTGTGTCCTTAATAAAGAGAATGATCTAGCTAGTCAGCACTTTCCATATTAATTCTTTTTCAAACATCCCTTAAGTTAAATTATATCCATTTCTTTAGCCATTTCCCAATTATTTTTTTCCTGTCTTTTACTCATGTATGTTTCTGTCCCCTCAACCTCTTAACTTTTTATTTCTCAATGAAACACGTCAAACTGCTCTGTATATAGACTACATCTAATTCCTGGAAAATTCATAAATCACAAAACTACTATTTAAAAATTATATAAAAGCATTTATGTTTAAATCTTGAATTAAGCTAGCTAAATAAAAGCTTAAAAAATATAGAATGTAGGACATTCATACGTGCTTAGTAGATGTGACCATCTGAGCCTCCAGGGAAGCCCATGTGGGGACATTAGGCAATTTTAAGGCAGAGCAAATTTATTTCAATCTTCGGAATGAAAGTATCCTGATTATGCCTGTAAAATAGGCTAAGAAGGACATGTATTCTTTAGCCATTCGAGGAAAATTATGTCTTAAAGCTGAGTTACGGAGACTTCACTGGTGGGCCAGTGGTTAAGAATCCACCGTTTAAGGCAGGGCCGTGCTTAGTCATTCAATAGCAAGGCTCCTCTATCCATGGGGTTCTCCAATCAGGAATACTGGGGTGGGTTGCCATGCCCTCCTCTAGAGGATCTTCCTGATGCAGGGATCAAACCCACATCTCCTTCATTATAGGTGGACTCTTTACCATCTGAGCCACCAGGGAAGCTCCCAGTGCAAGGGACAAGGGTTCAACCTCTGGTAGGGGAACTAAGACCCCACATGCTGTGGGGCAACTAGAGAGTCTGTGTGCCACAACTAAGATCCAGTGTAACCAAATAAATAAATTGTTTTTGAAACGCTGATTTATGTTTGCAAAATGTAGTGAGTTCTTTCAGCACAAGATCTTTTCCTGGACTTCTTAAACTGGCAAAATTTCTATTAATTTCATTTTGCTTCTGTGAAATGCAATCTAGGACATATGATGTTCATCGTGTAGTAACTTTCCATTTTTGTTAAAGTTTCACATACTGTCACTCTGTGGATCTTAAAATTCCCCAGTTTCCAAAAATGTAACTGAATATCAATCAAAATCATTAGTTTTTCTATGCTATTTTTTAACTCCTTACCTTAATAACCAGAACATAAGATGTTTAGTGAGGGAAAGCACAAGAGTGAGGTGTTAGGTCTGTGATGTCCATGCCTCCTTAGTCGCTTCTGTCATGTCCAACTCTTTGTGACCCTATAGACTGTAGCCCACCACACTCCTTTGTCCATAGAATTCTCCAGGCAAGAATACTGGAGTAGGTTGCCATGTCCTCCTCCAGAGGATCTTCCCAACCCTGGGATCAAACCTGAGTCTCCTGTAATTCCTGAATTGCAGGTAAATTCTTTATGCACTGAGCCAACAGGGAAGCCCATATGTCTAAGGGAAGTAATTGAAACTGTTAGCTGTTCAGTTGCACCTGACTCTTTGTGACCACATGGAGTGCAACCCACCAGGCTTCTCTATCCATGGGATTTTCTGGGTAAGGATACTGGAATGGCTTGCCATTTCCTTCTTCAGGGCATCTTCCTGACCCAGGGATTGAAACTGGGTCTCCTGCATTGCAGGCAGATTCTTTCCCACCTGAGCTACCAAGGAAGCCCCATGTCTGTGGTATTAACACTAACTCTTATATGGACCTGAATGAGATGAGATGCTGCCATTTGCCCACATATGACTTGAATGATTCTTGGTGCGTATGCTGGCTTCCTCAGTTTGCAGTTCCAGATCTACCCTTCTCCATTCTGCTCTGTACCCTTATGATTGACCTGGTTGAATGCTATCATGGAACTTCCTTGCCCTCTGCCTTTCAGTTGGGTTTTTGTGATAGACAGCATAGATTCTATATATGTCAGTTTTTAACATCATATTACAATGTTTTTTTCATTCACTCACACAATAAATAGCTGTTGACTACCTACTATGTGCCACAAACTATACTAGTCATTGGAGATCCAGTGGTTGCTATGTAAATGTAGAGTTTATGTCTCCTAATCCTAATATTTTCCCTTTTGAATCCCATGTTGAAAGTGTTTTTATTGAGCTCTATTTATTAAGTAATTTTCCATTTTAAAAATTAATCAAAGACCATCAGCAGATAAATGGATAAATATATATATGTATACACACACAATGGAATATTATTCAACCATAAAAAGGAATAACATACTGATCCATGCTACAACATAGATGAACCTCAAAAATATTAGGCTAAGTGAAAGAAGCCAGACATAAAAGGTTAGATATTGTATGATTCCATTTATATGCAGTATCCAAAATAAGTAGATCCATAAAGACAGAAAGCAGATTGGTGGCTGCCAGGAGCTGGGGATGGGCAGGAAGTGACAAGTGACTGGTTTATGGGTATGAGCTTTTGTTTGGGGTGATGAAAATGTTTTGTAACTATACACAGGGAGCGCTTGCACAACACTGTGAATGTCATAAACGCCAATGAATTGTACATTTCAAAATGGTTAATTTCATGTTATATGAATTTCACCTCAATAAAAAGAATTAATCAAAAATAAATATACTGACAACCTGCATTCTATCAACAGAGGCAGGGACTTCTATTGTAAGATAAATTCAAGCAAAAACAAAAAGATGCTTTAATTTGTCTGTAAACTGATATTTTCTCCTCAGTAATCAGGCAGCTTTCTAACTTTTCATTCTATATCTAAATTATCTATAAACCGAGAAATGAAGAGAGGTTACACAAGCATTCCAGGCACTATCTCATGCTTCGTTATAAATTCATTTATTAACTTTCTGGTTTATATAATTAAAAAAACCCTTATGCTAGTAATAAAAAGATGAAGAACCACAATAGTAACTTCATCATCAACAATAATCGTAGCATCCAACATTTATTGAGTCTTTAGCACTGCCAGGAGTTGGGCTAAGTGGTTGACAAGCATCTTCTCATTCATGCTTCATAGTAACAAATGAGGTACTGTTATCTTCCTAATTTTTCAGATGATGACACTGAGACTAACAGAGGTCAGAGTGAAGATCTAGTAAAAAGCAAAGCCAGGGTTTCATCAAGCATTCTGTCTCTAGCAACCTATGTGATTAACCTCTCTACTAAATTGCAGAAACTTTAAATAGAGCTAAATTGCTATACATAAATAGAGGTGTGCTAAGCTCTGTTTAGTTTCGCTGATGCCTGGTAATTCAAGCCCCTAAAATCTGAACACCCAGGCCAAAAGATGAGGCCAGCTTATGTCCAGTGGTAGCACTAGCCCAGAGTCAGTCCTAGGAAAAGCCCAGACTGGGCTAGTTGATATACCCAATGTTTTCTATCCAGTTCACTTCAGTTCAGTTCGGTCGTTCAGTTGTGTCCAACACTTTGCGACCCCATGAACCACAACACGCCAGGCCTCCCTGTCCATCACCAACTGCCGGAGTCTACCTAAACCCATGTCCATTGTGTCGGTGATGCCATCCAATCATCTTATTCTCTGTCATCCCCTTCTCCTCCTGCCCTCAATCTTTCCCAGCATCAGGGTCTTTTCCAATGAGTCAGCTCTCCACGTCAGGTGGCCAAAGTATTGGAGTTTCAGCTTCAACATCAGCCCTTCCAATGAACACCCAGGACTGATCTCCTTTAGGAGGGACTGGTTTTCTATCCAGTTGTTCTTTAATTTTAATCACATGAGCTTTTAAAACATTAAAAATAATACACCTAAACTAGAAAAATTATCAAAAATTACCCATTAATAAACATTTTAATTTACTAATCTATTTAGTGAATCATTAAAATATTAGATTACAATATCTAGAAATAGGTTCTTCAATTTTTCACACACAGAGGTATCCATATTTAAAAACTGTCAATTTTTTGTCTGGTTCTTTGTGACCCCATGGACTATATCGTTCATGGAATTCTCCAGGCCAGAATATTGGAATGGGTAGCCTTTTCCCTCTCCAGGGGATCTTCCCAATCCAGGTGGATTCTTTAACAGCTGAGCCACAGGGAAGCCCAAGAATACTGGAGTGGGTAGCCTATTGCTTCCCCAGGGGATCTTCCTGATAGAGGAATGGGGTCTCCTGCATTGCGGGTGGATTCTTTACCAACTGAGTCATCAGGGAACCCCATAGAAGTCAGTATATTTAAAATTTTTCAATTTGATAATAAAGACAATAGCAATGTGAAACCTGTGAAGTTACATCATCCTGGACAACTATTCTGATCCACTTTGCCCTGTAACAGAGAGCACTGGAGAAGAGAAAATATTTTTACATTTTGTTCAATCAACTTAATAGCAAAGTTCTGTTATACCAATAGCATTGGTTCTATACAATTACACACCATTTTAAAAAGCATTAATAGTTGTAGAATAAAAATTCCACTTTAGATAGCCAACAGGAATTTGCTGTATGGCTCAGGAAACTCAAACAGGGCCTCTGTATCAACCTAGAGGGATGGAATGGGGAGGGAGATGGGAGGGAAGTTCAAAAGGGAGGGGACATATGTATGCCTATGGCTGATTCATGTTGAGGTTTGACAGAAAACAACAAAATTCTGTAAAGCAGATATCCTTCAATAAAAGAAATATTTTTTTAAATTCCACTTATTTAATCCTTAGGAGAAATACGTCAATATTGAAACTTCTAAACTGCCAAACATATGCAGCTGGTTTTAGGATTTATTATAGAAAACAGTAACATAAAAATATTACCCCTCAATTCATGGGCATTAGAGCATGCAGTCCCACTTGGAAATCATTACAATCATTGTTGTGACTGTTTAAAAGTACATTTCCTATGTATAGCCCACATCATGCTAAAGAAAGATTCAGAAGAAAGTGTATTAAACAACCTAGATATGTCATCATCGTGCAAATGATTCTTCAGCTGACAATCACAAAGGAAAATGCTAATTACTTGGAATGCTTGGGAACTAGAAGTTCTGATTCATTAATATTATGGATTAAAAAAAATACTTCTACATTTCCAGAGTGGCTGAGACACTCCTTAAGCCATGTTTGTGATTAATTGATTTTATTTGTAAACACAGCAAAGCAATGATCTCTCTGAGTAAAGAATTTTTGTAACTTTTGAAAGTATTCTTAATATTTTCAGCACAATTAGCACAAAGCAGAACCTCAAAAAAAAAAAAAAAAGAAAAATGTGTCAGCCCATTGGAGATGCTCTTGATGTTGGTGAATAAAGAATATTGTAGTAGATCTTGCTCTTGCTATATTCTCTGAGGTTCACTGACTTCTTTAATTGACTTCTTTACATACAGTTCATTTCTTTGTATGTGTTCTGAGAAAGACTATGAAATTCCAAGTTCCTGCTTTGTTCACAATCTACTTGTACAAACAGCATTTCTGAGAGATACTTTCTACAAAGAAGTTGTAATGATTCACACCAGACATGTCTTGTGAAACTTCTATTCTGGCTTCAGTGAAGAGAGCCCAAGATCAAGACAAAGTACCACGCAGGACATGTCGAAGGTCACCATGTCGGTAATGGTTTGGTGAAGCTTGCCAGGCCAGGAATTTCATCACGGGTAATGACAAGAGACCACATCAGATTATTTTTGTCTTGAGAAGTACTAATTCTAGTCTTGGAAATTTGGAAGTGCAAAGTAACAATGTAGTTGACTCTACGGTCCCTTGAATCCTTGTAACAAAGTCTTATTCCCTAAAATCATAGTACACTAGCAAAAGAGGAGTCTTAAATAATGATACACAGGTTTCTTCTGATCAGTCCATTTTTAAAATGATGGCTGCTCTGGGTCTTAGTTGAGACATGTGGAATCCAGTTTCCTGACCTGCTCCCATTGCAGGGCCCACAGAAGTTTAGCCACTAGACCACCAGGGAAGTACCTATCAATCAATTTTTAATGATTGCCTGCCAATGCAGGAGACACAGACTTGATCCCTGAGTCAGGAAGAATTCCTAGAGAAGGAAATGACAACCCACTCCAGTATTCTTGCTGGGGAATCTCATGGACAGAAGAGAGTGCTGGGCTACAGTCCATAGAATTGCACAGTCAAACACAACTTAGTGACAAAACAACAATCAATTTAAACATAATCAATGTAGATATTATTATGTGGACAAAGGGCAGTAGAAAGAATATGGAACCAAAACTATGTTTAAATACAGATAACTTGACTTTACTATTAGTAGAATATTAGGTAATATTAGTTATAAAGACCCTTACTGAGCCTCGGTCTCCCTTCTTTAAAATGGTTGTAATAGGGAATTCCCTGGCAGGGAAGTCCAGTGGTTAGGACTCTGCACTTTCAGTGCTGAAGGCCCTGGTTTGATCCCTGGTGAGGGAACTAAGATCTTGCAAGCCTCAAAGTGCAGCTCCCCCACCCCGACCCCACCCCAGCTACCAAATGTTCTTAATAATTCTTACTTCACAGATCTAACAAGAAAAGGACCTAGTAAAGAGTTCTATCACATAGGCAGAACCCAAGAAATATTTTTTCCCAATACTCCCACCTTATTCTGCATTTTAACTTTTAGATGTATTTATGTCCCAAGATCCAACTAACATTCCTACTGCCAAAATTAAATAGATAAATAAAAGTTAGGTACAGCTAAAGGGAGAATTCTGGAAGCAGGCAGAAATGTTGAGAGTTCAGAGAGAGAGGTTAGAGATTTTAAAATGGCAACATTATTTTTCAAATATTAATATTGGAATGTCTTTTTGTTCATTTTAAAAGTGATATTCAAAATCAGGTCATAGTTTCCAAGTCTAACAAATGGAATTCAGAATGGGAAAATAGTCTCTGTTGTTCTATCCATTTCCATAAGAATCCAAGAAAATCAACAAGAAATCAAAACATGACCAAAGAGTATGACACCTTAAAAAACTTTTCCCCCCTACCATGTCAAATTTTTCATCAGCTCACCTTTGGTTTCAGCTAAAACTATTTTGTCTACATGGACCCACCTGATCCTCTCAACCGTAAATTCTCTCGTGTTCTCAGAGCAGCATCTTGTCTCCCTTGGCCTTCACTTTCCACTTAAATAGCCTCTGCTACTTCTCTCCAAAACCCCTATAACAAATATTAACTTACATACAAGAGAAGCAAGCAGAGTTTTAAAATGGGCCAGGGGTGGCATTCTTCAAAATAACTGAGGAACAACACTCAGTTTTCCAATAAAAACACAAGCAGGAGTCAGAATAGTTAACTGTGGGATTTGTACATTTATCTGCTCTTTGAGAAGGTAAAATAAACATGAAAAATTCCATAAAATCCAAACCAAAGTCACCTGCCATCATCACCACTCTGTCCTTTCCAATAAACACTAGTTGGCAGAGACGGGGGGAATGGAAGTTTCTTGCCTCTTGAAGTGACAAGCACATTCTTTCCTTATTCGCCAAGCTGCTTTCTCCCGCCGAAGCTCCGGCTGTTCTCAAAAGCCAGACATTGTTCCCCTCACAGCTCCACCTCTGGCTCTAAGGATCAGCCAAGACTGCTTCTCCCTGAAATCTCTTGGGACAACAGCAGCCAGGACGTGAAAAGCTGTGCCTACTTAAAGCTAGTTTGGTTTTTGACAAGGAGGGAGAGAGAAGAGGGGGAGAGAGGTGAATGGGAAATAGTGTGGGTCAGCACAACTGTGTTTGGACAATGCCTGATACTCTGGCGCGGCTGAGTGGTGGTTGATGATTCTTACAGTAGTCTGTGGGATCATTTTTCCACTGCTGTTTACAGCCTGGGACCCCCCAAGTTCTGCTGTGGAAAATAAAATATGCTCTCAAGATAAGTATGTCTCTTATAACTATAGTTTCTTTCAGCAATCATATAAATGGGAAAATCCATAGGACCATGGGATACTTGTGGGAGGTAGGAGTGGATGCTAGATTTTAAATCCATTCATTTATATAAATAAAATCCGCAAAGGACAATGTGAATTAATTATTCATCAGAGATTATAAGAAGTAAATTTGTTTGTTTCTACCAATTAATAATGTTCTTTCTTTGGCTGTAAGTGTGATGGAGATAGGAGCAAAAGGATACAAAGACACCATTGTTCATTTCCAAATCACAGGAAATCAACAATCAGAAGAAAAGACAAAGCACCTGCAATATTTAGAAATTCTGGTTTTAAATAAAAAGTTAAAGCTGTCCTATATACAGACTATTTTGACTTGATAAGGAACCAAGAATGAATTTTTTAACTCCACCCTTAGCTGTTTCTTGAAAGTTTCTGCAGTGTTTCTTGAAAGTACAACACATTAACCTGTCATTACATTTAGAGATGTTAGCCAAAGTCTAACCAGATGATGTTAGAATATAGATTTGGCAAAGTGTGAAAAGGCCCTAAAACAGAGGTCCCTTTACAAAACGATTATAAGTCTTAGTTTTCATTCTTATAGCAGTATGACCACACACGGTCCAGAGGCAGGAATTCGAGCTCGTTCTATTTTTTCTACCATACTAAGGATATTTCTGCCATTGCATGGTCCAAGGTGATCTTCATTCTGGCCAGTGAAAAGGGAGGAATAAATGAGGAGAGTACACTGCTTTCCTTTACGAGCATGACTCAGAATTTGCACTTAGCACCGACTTTTCATTAACCATAGTGTGCTACTGTCTGAAAAAGAAAGTCTTTAGGCATCCACGTGCCAACTAAATATCAAGAATTCCATTACTTTAGTACAGGAATCAGGGCACACTACACCCATGGGCCAAATCTGGCCCAAGGCTTGGTTTCAAGTGACCTACAAGCGAAGAATGGTTTTTATATTTTTGAGTAGCTGAAAAAAAATCAAAAGAAAAATAACATTCCATGATGTGAAAATTATGTGAAATTCAAATTTCAGTATCCATATATAAAATTTTATTAGAACACAGTCACATTCATTCATTTAAATATTGTCTACAGCTGCTCTCTGCCACAAGAGCAGAGCTGAGTAGTTGTGACAGAGACCACATGGCCTACAAGACCTAAACTATTTACTATCTGGCCCTGTATAAAAAGGGGTTTCTGACCCTGCTGCAGAAGCAAGAATAAAGCAAGTATTGATGGGTAAGCAGCTAACTTGACAATACCAAGGTGGTGAAATTGGGAATAGTCTTACCAGGGACTAACAGCCCCTGTTAGTCTTAAAAGGGGCTATAAATGAGTTTTGTTTCTTTAAAAAAAATTTAATATAGCTGTGCGCTATGTCACTTCAGTTGTGTCCGACTCTTTGCAATCCTTTGGACTGTAGCCTGCCAAGTTTCTCTGTCCATGGGATTCTCCAGGCAAGAGTACTGGGGTAGGTTGCCATGCCTTCCTCCAGGTATCTTCCTAACCCAGGGAACAAACCATTGTTATCCAGATAATAAAGAATTGATGCCTTCGAACTGTGCTGCTGGAGAAGATGCCTGAGAGTCCCTTGGACAGCAAGGAGATCAAACCAGTCAGTCTTAAAGGAAATCAATACTTGAATACTCATTGGAAGGACTGATGCTGAAGCTGAAGCTCCAGTATTTTGGTCGTCTGATGTGAATAGCCAACTCATTGGAAAAGCCCCCAGTGCTGTGAAAGATTGAAGACAGAAGGAAAAGACGGCATCAGAGGATGAGATGGCTAGATGGCATCACCAATGCAATGGACATGAATTTGGACAAATTCTGGGAGATAGTGAGGGACAGGGGGGCCTGGTGTGCTGCAGTCCGTGGGTTCACAAAGAGTCAGACATGACTGGCAACTGAACAACAACAACATTATTATCCATTTATGCATGAACTATTACTCCAAAATTTCATGGTTTGAACAGTGAACACATATTCGGTTACTATTTGTGGGTCAGGATTTTGGAAGTGGATTAGCTGGGTGACTCTGGCTCAGTCTCTCATAAGGTTGTAATTATGATGCTGGCAGGTGCTCCAGTCCCACCTGAAGGCCTGACTGGAGCTGGAGGAGCCACTGTCGGATGGCTCACGCACATGTCTGTTTCCAGGAGGCCTTGGTTTGTTGCCACATGGCAGCCAGCTTTCCCACAGCAAATCATCTAACAGAGAGAGATAGAGAAAGGGAATTAGCAGAAAGTCACACTGCCTTTTATACCCAGTCTTCACAGCCATGCACTGTCACTTTCATGATATTCTTTTTATTAGCTGAGATTCATGGGACTTCCCTGGTGGTCCAGAGTCCAATACTCCAGATTCCCAATGCAGGGGGCCCAGGTTTAATCTCTAGTCAGAGAACTAGATCCTACATGCTGCAACTAAAAATAAAAACGAACCTGCATGTTGCAACAAATGCCACAGCTGAGACCTGGTACAGCCAAATAAATAAATAAACAACATTTTTTTTAAAGGAAAAAAAAAAACACCTTACCAAAAAAAAAACAAAAAGGAGATTCGTTAAGTCCACTCCAGCTCATACTCAATGGAAAGGGAATTTCCTTCCCCTCCACCAAAGGGAGGAATATCAAAGAATTTGAAACTATTTTAAAACTACCACAATAGTATTTGAGGAGAAAAAAATCACCTGTCTTCAGATAATGCTAGGGAGGTGATTCTGCTGATTTTATGGTGTCTTTGCTCAGTCATGTCCACTCTTCAACACTGTGGACTGTAGCACACCAGGCTCTCTGTCCATGGACTCCTCCAGGCATGAAAACTGGAGTGGGTTGCCATTTCCTCCTCCATGGGATCTTCCCAACCCAGGGACTGAACCCGAGTCTCTGAGTCAACGGGGAAGCCCCTGATGATTACAAAACCATTTTAAGTTACTTGACCTGGAAAAAAGAATATTAAATCTTATATTACAGGTAGCAATAAGGTCTCTTGTCTACTCTAATCAATTGCTAGCAGTTCCCTGGAGTGCTGTGTTGAGAAGGATTTTAATTAATAGCCATCAAGTATTTATTTTCTATCACTGGATATTTAAAAATATCAAAACTCCAAACAGCGAGAACTTGGAGCAAAAGCTGTATGTGCAACATATTCAAATCTCCAGAAAGCTCATTAAGTCATGGCTCTTGAATGGCTTTACCACGGTGTTTCTCTCTGGGGTGCTGGTTTCTCAGGAGATTTCCTCTCTTCATCAGGCCATCCTTTCCACCAAGTATTATTGAGCACTTATGTGTTGCATAGGTTTTCTGGCCACCAAAAATAAAATGGAGAACAAAATAAATGTCTCACCCTCATGGTAAAATAAGAATTTCTGTCTTCTCTAAAAAAAGTTGTTTTCCTCCCTTTTCCAAACTTCATGTCTTCTTTCTTTTTTAATTTATTTCTGGTTGTGCTGGGCCTTTGTTGCTGCGTGTAGGTTTTTCTCTAGTTGTGCTGATCGGCAGCTACTCATTGTTGCAGTGCCCAGGCTTCTCACTGTGGTGGTTTCTCTTGTTGAGGAGCACAGGCTTTAGGGGTGCAGGCTTCAGTAATTGCGGCACAGAGAGCTAATTAGCTGCAGTTTGTGGGCTTTGGAGCACAGAGCTCAGCTGTGGCATAGGGGTTTAGTTTCCCCATGGAATCTTCCCGGACCAGGGATCAAACCCATGTCCCCTGCACTGCTGGGTGAATTCTTTTCCACTGCACTACCTAGGAAGCCCCTTTGTATTGTCTGTACAAAGAATGCTTGTTCAGGTGGTCTGACAAATGCTGCTAGAGGGAATCTAAAGTCATTGTTTCTTTATCTCCCTTTCTACCACATCAGTTCTCTCGTGTGTCTCTCTAAGACCTTAGAGTTCACTGCCATATAAATTGTCAATTATTACAGCCCTATACAAATCCTAAATGGAAATGGAATAGTGGCAATTATTCTCATACAGTATATCTTATATGCAGAGTATATCATGCAAAATGCCAGGCTGGATGAAGCACAAGCTAGAATCACGATTGCCAGGAGAAATATCAGTAACCTCAGGTACGCAGATGATACCACCTTTATGGCGGAAAGCGAAGAAGAACTAAAAAGCCTCTTGATGAAAGTGAAAGAAGAGAGTGAAAAAGTTGGCTTGAAACTCAACATTCAGAAAACGAAGATCATGGCATCTGGTCCCATCACTTCATGGCAAATAGATGGGGAAACAATGGAAACAGTGAGAGACTTTATTTTGGGGAGCTCCAAAATCACTGCAGATGGTGACTGCAGCCATGAAATTAAAAGACACTTACTCCTTTGAAGAAAAATTATGGCCAACTTAGACAGCATATTAAAAAGCAGAGATGTTACTTTGCCAACAAAAGTCCATCTAGTCAAAGCTATGATTTTTCCAGTAGTCATGTATGGATGTGAGAGTTGGACTATAAAGAAAGCTGAGCGCTGAAGAATTGATGCTTTTGAACTGTGGTGTTGGAGAATACTCTGGAGAGTCCCTTGGACTGCAAGGAGATTCAACCAGTCCATCCTAAAGGAGATCAGTCCTGAGTGTTCATTGGAAGGACTGATGTTGAAGCTGAAACTCCAATACTTTGGCCATCTGATGCAAAGAGCTGACTCATTGGAAAATAGACTGATGCTGGGAAAGACTGAAGGCAGGAGGAGAAGGGGACGACAGAGGATGAGATGGTTGGTTAGCATCACCAACTCGATGGACATGAGTTTGAGCAAGCTTCAGGAGTTGGTGATGGACAGGGAAGCCTGGTGTCCTTCATTCCATGATTGCAAAGAGTCAGACACCACTGAGCGACTGAACTAATTCTCATAGAGTAATTCTTTAATATCTGTGTATTTAAAATCCATATAAGTATTTTTACACACATAATTTATAATCATATATAATGTTTGCTCATCTACATGTTTATGTAAAGATATGTGCTTGTATGTACATACACACTCACTTTGGAGTCAAAACAACTTTCCAAATTGCTGGTAAGTAAATATTTATTAAGTGCACACATTGTGTCAGACACTTTTTGGTATTAAATACAAGGATGAGGAAGAGGGAATACTTAATAAATGTTAACTTGCTGATGTAATTAATAGCTCAGACGGTTTGAGAACATAAATCATTAAACTCATCATAATGGGCAGTTTATAAATAAAAGTACAGGCTACAAGCAGCCTACATCAAGGGCTCCTGTGTTATTTAGGGTTTGTGTTCACTGGATGTCACAGAAATCTGATGACAGTGGCTTAACTGAATAGCTTCACATAATTGGCCTCATAAGCAAAGTGCAGAGAAGAGTGACCCAGTGGTTCCATGGTTTCATCAGTGCCACTCGATTCTACTTCTTTTTCACTTTCCCATTCAGGAGATGCAAGAGACGCAGGTTCTACCCATGGGTTGGGAAGATCCCCTAGGCACCCCACTCAAATATCCTTGCCTGGAAAAATTTCATGGGCAGAGGAACCTGGGGCACTACAGTCCATGAGGCTGCAAAGAGTGGGACAGGACTAAGCAATTAAGCACACGTCTTCATTGGGTAGTTTAATTCTTCATCCTTGCTGTGAGATGGTCTCAGATTGGCTGTTACCTTCAACCTCACTACCTGCTTTCCAGGCAAGAACAAGAAGAAAGAAAGAGCAAAGGGGCAGAACCTAGCAAGTTTTGTCCATTATTTCATCAGCTGAAAATGTCATATAGTCACCCGTAACTGCAAACAAGTCTGGGAAAGTACTTTACCTGGACCATGGATGTACTGAGCAAAATTCAGTTTCTGTTAAATACAAAGTAGAAATGAATATATATTTGGTAGTCTACCTGCCCAATCTTTTCCAGTCTGTGGGAGTCTTGTCAAGTCAGAGAAGGTTGAAGCTTAACAATGTTTTAAAATAGATACACTTGTTTCTTTCTAAATCATCTCCTTTTTATCATTCTTCTAGCTTCCAACTACCTTTACACTAGCTATTTGCTTTTGTCATAACACAAACTTTCATGGAATTCCTACTACTTCCTTTGAATAGCCATGAAATAAATGTGTAAATAATTTCCATTAAGTATTTAAAATTTTCAACTTTACTATGTTAAGAAATGGTGGCTTGCTACTATTTTTATTCAAACTGTTTTTGCCAGAAAAAATAATTGTTCACATTGGCAGAAACAGAATATCTGCCAGCATGAAAAAGTACTGTACAGAATAGCAGCATACCAGAACACATATTTTCTTACTCTCACAAATCTAGTTTAAAACCTTAATTTTTTTATAGCTATGGCCTCAATACTTCAGAATTTTTTAACTTCTTTTTTCAACTTTGTAGCATATAAAAGTACATGTGTGAGCTTACAGTGCCAAGAAAAGTTTTCTTAAAGTTATTCCGTTTCTGCTTGGAATTCTGGCTTCATTTTGCACAGACTATGCGGTATGCCTTCTTATACGGAACACAGAAATACATTATTACACTCACTAATCTCTCTATTGATGTCTTAAATTACTCTTTGACTCTCCTTGACACCCAAGGAGCACTTTCCACTTCTTTATTCTTTTTAAATCATTTTTTAGAATACTAATTCCCTGCTAGCAACTTTCCAATATTTATTTTCTACAAACAGCTGGTAGAATAGATACTGGGTAACTCTCATTTTTAATAAATTCATAGGTCCATTGAACCCAAGAATGTCCCTAGAAACCAGATTCCTCCGAATGTAATAAATCAAAGTACCACCTATGAAAAAATTTATTTCAAGTGTCAACTGAAAAATATAGTCACAACCTGAAAGTCGAGTTATTTTACTTGATGAGAATGTTTAGGACTCCAAGCCCAGGAGCAGCATATCAGTAGCTCTGAGAAAACTGCTCCAAGGAGACAGAGGGGAAGTCAGGCTCTGTACAAGTTTGCAACAAAAGGAACAGGAAGTCTGAACTTCAAAGATCAAATATCTAAAGAATTTGGCATTCTATGTATGGGAAGACACAAGCCTCTGGGGCTCACTGACTTTATTCCTTTCATATGCAACTCAGCTATCAGGGCCGTCCTGTTTCCTTGCTCACCTTGGTTATTGCGTTCCCCCAGCTCCTCAGCAATCTCTGTGGGGGCTGGTGGCATCTGCTGGATCACAGTTTTGAGAGCCCTCATTCACATTTGGAGGACAGAAATCGCTGATGGCTGTGACATTTCTTGTTTATTGACATGGCAAGAGACGTTTTCATTTCACACAAGTTACCCATAAAAATGGCAACCCATTCCAGTACCTTTGCCTGGAAAATCCCATCGACGGAGGAGCCCAGTAGGCCCCAGTCCATGGGGTCGCAAAGAGTCGGACACGACTGAGCGATTTCACTTCACTTCACTTCACTTACCCATAAAAAATTGCATCGCTACCATTATCCAACCATGGAGAAATGGTTTTTTATACGTAATATGAACTAGTATGTCACCATGTAAAATGATAGTATTGATAATAAAGACTTTATGACAACATAGGAAAATGTTTATGATTTAATATTAAGCAGATTGCAACCTGAGGAAAATTAGAATGTTAGACAAAAATTAGAAGGTAATATGTTGTTGTTGTTGTTCAGTCACCCAGTTGTATCTGACTATTTTCAGCCCCCATGGACTGCAGCACACTAGGCCTCTCTCTCCCTCACCATCTCCCCAAATTTGCCCAAGTTCACGTCCATTGCATTGGTGATGCCATCCATCCAGCCATCTCATCCTCTGACGCCCTCTTCTCCTTCTGACCTCAATCATTCCAGCATCAGGGACTTTTCCAGTGAGTCAGCTATTCCCATCTGATGTCCAGAATACTGGAGTTTCAGCTTCAGCATCAGTCCTTTCAATGAGTATTCAGGGTTGATTTCCCTAAAGATTGACTGCTTTGATCTCCTTGCTGTCCAAAGGACTCTCAGGAGTCTTCTCCAGTACCACAGTTTGAAAGCATCAATTTTTTAGTGCTCTGCCTTTATAGTCCTGATCTTACAACCGTATGTGACCACTGGGAAACCATAGCCTTGACTATACAGACCTTTGTCGGCAGAGTAATATCTCTGCTTTTCAACACACTGTCTAGGTTTGTCATAGCTTTCCTGCCAAGAGGCAAATGTCTTCTGATTTCATGGCTGCAGTCACCATCCACAGTGATTTTAGAGCCCAAGAACAGGAAATTTGTCACTACTTCCACCTTTTCCCCTTCTATTTGCCATGAAGTAATGAGGCCAAATGTCATGATCTTAGTTTTTTTAATATTTAGTTTTAAGCCGACTCTTTCACTCTCCTTTTTCACCCTCAGCAAGAGGCTCGGTAGTTCCTCTGCTTTCTGCCGTTAGAGTGGTATCATCCACAGGATAAGGTAATATACAACAATGAAAATAATTGTGCAAGAAGGTCTATAGTATATTTTTCTTCAGTTCCTTAATTTTTTCTGTATCATCTGATTATTCTTCAATGTGCGTGTTATTTTCATAATTATAAAAAAGGGGAAATGGTTTTTAATGAAAATCTTGTCTTTTAGCATCTTCCTTTCCTGTACTTTTCCCTGTTTTTTGGTTCTTCCTTGAGATGCTCAGCAGCTGTCGCTGTCCTCCAAACACCTCTCTTTGCCCCTTCCCTGAATAAGGTAGCCCCTATTGCCCCAACCTCATCACAGGCCTTTCCCACCTTTACAATCTCATCAGCCTGAGTCCCATTTCCATTGGACCTATTGACTGGTTGGGTGCTTTTTAACTAACATTTCCACTTGAACATGTTAATAGCCAGCTGTAAAGGATGATTATACTTCTCTAACTGTGGTGCTGAACAAGACTCTTGAGAGTCTCTCGGATACCAAGGAGATCAAAGCAGTCAATCCTAAAGGAAATCAATCCTGAATATTCACTGGAAGGACTGATGCTGAAGCTGAAGCTCCAATACTTTGGCCACTTGATACGAAGAACCAATTCACTGGAAAAGACCCTGATGCTGGGGAAGATTGAGGGCAGGAGGAGAAGGGGGAAACAGAGGATGAGATGATTGGATGGCATTACCAACTCAATGGATATGAGTTTGAGTGAACTCTGGGAGATAGCGAAGGACAGGGAAGACTGGCATGCTGCAGCCCATGGAGTCACAAAGAGTTGGACACAACTTAGCGACTGAACAACAACCTCTTCTTAGTATCACCATTAGGATTAAAGAAAGTGGCAGATATCAACAACTCAAATTGTGGTGCTTGTCACAGAGTTGCTCTCATGACTCAATACCAGTAGTAGCATTTTTTAAAAAGCACTAATATTAATAGTATTCCTCCAAAATGCATATATGTGTATTTAAAAGAGTTGACTCATTGGAAAAGACCCTGATGCTGGGAGGGATTGGGGGCAGGAGGAGAAGGGGACAACAGTGGATGAGATGGCTGGATGGCATCACCGATTCGATGGACATGAGTTTGAGTGAACTCTGGGAGTTGGTGATGGACAGGGAAGCCTGGTGTGCTGCGATTCATGGGTTTGCAAAGAGTTGGACAAGACTGAGCGACTGAACTGAACTGAACTGAAACAAAATTTAGGTTGAAAGAGCTTTTAAGCAAAAGGACAGACCCATGAAAAAGTTACTTGAACCAGAGCCACTGGTAAAGAGTGTTAAGTTCAGAAAGTGAGTTTCAAAGACACGAAAGGATTGCACTCAATCCTCCACCTACTTAATGGCAGAACAGACACAAAAGCCCAATCCTTGGGGTTCCTGGGAATGTGTGGTGCTCTCCACATTTGAGCATTGCCCTCAGTGCTCAGTGCTTGGATGACTTAATAGTCCAGTTATCTGCTTAGAAGAAATCCCTTCTTTATTTTTCTCCTTTGCTGTTTATCTCTGTTGGACAATCCCAGAGTTCTGAGGACATTTGACCACCCACTACCCAAGAACAACTTCCTTTTGCCTTTGGCTGGTAGCACATACAAATTGCTAATCCTTTCTTAAACCTCTAGGCGAACCTCCAATTCTCATGAGACTCATATTTCCTCCAAAGAACTCATTACATAAAGGGCCATATTCTCTGTGGGGCCCTTTCCTAACTGTTGCTCACAAACAGTTTGGTGTGAAAAATTATAACCACTCCTAACTTCACCCTCCTAGTTGCCTCTGCCTACCCTTTGGCCTTAATTTTAAGGTAAGATCATCATTGGGTTTTTTCCAATCTTTTGTAGCAAGATCAAAAGGGAAGGGGTGAGTTTTATTGGACACTGAGAGGAAGGTTCCAATAACACCCACATAAAGAGGTAATGTGGGAAAGCCAAAGCAAGCAAAGGGATTTAAAACCAGCTGGAATATAGCCGGGAAAGAAGCTAACACCCTAGGCTTTCCATGAACTTCTCTACCATGAGTCCTAAGCCAGAGGACACTTCATGATCAGAAAGTATTGGAAACCTGGTTTCAAATTCACTAGAAAGATGATATAAGAAATGCTTAACAGGGAAGGTTTTACTTAGATTAACTGATTAATTAATGACCACATTTCAACAACTCAGGCTTACTTTGTGGATGTAAATGTATGAGTAATACACAAAACCACAAACTCAGGAGCAATAAAAGACCTTAGGTTGAAAACTCTACTTTCAAAATTATCCCAATTTTCCTCTCAGGCAACTAGGGAGATGAAAATAAAGAAATCAACAGAAAAACTCATAAATCTGAGACTCTGGAAGGAGAGGGTCACCATTCTATTGAAAGGATAGCTGCTTTCCCTGGGTCTAGTGGGAATTTCTTCCTGTGACGTGCTGGGAAGTGAAACTGGAGTAGACAGATTGTTTTCAACTTGTGTCTGGACTCATCCACCTCTCCTGCTGACTCACCAACACATTACCACTGCCTTTAACCATGAGGGCTCCATATACCAAGCTGCCTTGGAATAGAATTATGCTTCTGATGGACCTACAGCCTGCAAAGAGCTTTCCAACCAGGGACTCAGTTAACTCCCAAATTTTATTGACTCAGAGCCTGGGGGAAAAAAAAAAAACCCATAAAACATACAGAATTATCAAAGTTCTTGGTCAATCATCTGGCTATGAGTTGGCAATTTCTTTCCTCTAAAATTCTAACTTTCTCCTCATTATGGGTTGAATAGTTAATATATGTTAGTGTGTTAGCCTCTCAGTCGTGTCTGACTCTTTGCACCCCCATGAACTGTAGCCCAGCAGGCTCCTCTGTCCATGGGATTTCCCAGGCAAGAACACTGGAGTGGGTTGCCATTTCCTTCTTCAGGGGATCTTCCCAACTCAAGGATTGAACTCAAGTCTTTCATTGCAGTCAGATTCTTTACCATCTGAGCCACCAGGGAAACCCTAGGTTGAATGGTGCCCCTTGCCTTCTCTACTCCCCCAAATTCATATGTTGAAGTTCTAACTGCAAGTATATTAAGATGTGACCTAATTTGGAAATAGGGTTGTTGCAGGAGCAGTTAGTTAGGTTAAGATGAGGTCATGCTGGAGCAGGGTGGGCCTCTAATCCAATATGCTGTGCTGTGTTTAGTTGCTCAGTCATATCCAACTTTTTGCAATCCCATGGACTGCAGCTTTCCAGGCTCCTCTGTCCATGGGGATTCTCCAGGAAAGAATACTGGACTGGGTTGCCATGCCTTCCTCCAGGGGATCTTCCCAACCCAGGAATTGAACCCAGGTCTCCCACAGTGCAGGCAGATCCTTTACTGTCCGAGCCACCAGGGAAGCCCAATCCAATATGACTGGTGCCCTTACAAAAAGGCAAAATGGAGACAGAGACACTCACAGAGGGAAGATGAGGTAAAGGCACATGAGAAGAGGACAGCCATCTGACAACAGATTAGAGCAATGCATCTCCACTCCGAGGAATATCAGCGATTGCTGGCAAACAACGGAAGCTAGAAGTGGCTAAGAGGATTCAAGAGAGGATCCAGCCCTGCTCACACCTTGATATCAGGCTTCCAGCCTCTAGAACTGTAAGGCAATCACTTTCTGCTGTTTTCAGCTACCCAGTTTGTAGTACTTTGTTACAGTGGGCCCAGGAAACTAATAGCGTTCTATAATTAAAATTGTTAAATGATCTGTCAGCTGATTAGTTAAAGAATTGGAAAGTAGTTCACTGGGAAGAACCTTGTTACCCACTTTGGAATCCTTCACTGTCTCAATTTCTGGGAGGAATTCCAACAAAGAATTCACCAAATCTTCTTAAATAACTACTAACTTTAGCTTTTATTCTTATTTAGAGCCTCCTTGTTTACAGCGGGGCTTCTCTGGTGGCTCAAATGGTAAAGAATCTGCTGGCAATGAAGAAGACGCGGGGTCGATCCGTGGGTCAGGAGGATCTCCCAGAGGAGAAAATGGCAACCCATTCCAGTATTCTTGCCTGGAGAATCACGTGGACAGAGGAGCCTGGAGGACTACAGTCCATGGGGTCCCAAAGAGTTGGATGACTGTGCAACACTTGTTTCCAGCAGTAAAGTTAAATAAAAATAGGGCAAAACTGAAAGACTGTACTTATACATAAATAATGCTTACCAAATAGGTCTGTGTACATAAATGTTTCCATATATTAGGCCACTTTCTTATAAACAACTCCTGAAATTAGAATAACTGTGATAAACTGTATGAAATATAAGGAACTCTTACACATATTGAACCAAATAAATTTCCCCACGACAGTGCAGAAGTCCTATTATCTCCTTTACACAACTGAGACTCAGTTTAAGATCTTGTTGTTCAGTCACCCAGTCATGTCCAACTCTTTGCAACCCCATGGACTGCAGCACGCCAGGTATCCCTGTCCCAAGCTAGGATGTGACCTGATTCAATAACTAACCACGTCCTTTCCCTCTAACTGCACAGTACTAGCTTCTTAGTTCACTCTGCCTCCATTTTAGAGGTGTTGGAAGTGGTAAATGTGTATGGTGGAGGTAATTTTAGCCTGGAGAATACCAAGGAAGTGAAGTGATAAGAGCTAGCTCAAGATGCCAACCAAAATTTCTAATTGAAACTGTTTATGCATGTATGCATACTAAGGTGCTTCAGTTGTGTCCAATTCTTTGTGACCCTATGGACTGTACAGCCCACCAGGCTCCTCTGTCCATGTGATTCTCTCGGTTAGAATACTGGAGTTGGTTGCCATGCCCTCCTGCAGAGGATCTTCTCCACCCAGTTATCCAACACGAGTCTCTTATGTCTCCTGCATTGGCAGGTGGGTTCTTGACCTACGGGAGTGGAAAGCCACCTGGGAAGCCCCAAACTGTTCCATATCTTTACTTAATTAAAACTAAGAAACAGGTATCTTACAATTAATTCTCTCTGTTGGAGAAAATTGCTTTAAATCAACATTAAGTTGAATTGCATGCATTTGAATGGAAAATAAAGACTTTAAATTAGGATTGTTAAACAAAGGACAGTCTGTCAGGACAATTTTTTTTTTTTTAATGGGGACTAGCTTATGGAACCCTGAACTCATCTGAGTGAGGCTGACTCAAGCTTCCCAGCTTGTCAAAACTATTAGGATTTATGGAAGTTGCTTTTATTCCAGAAGGACTTCTGTTTAATAAGTTGTGGGTGAACCCATTACACATGAATACCATGGCCTCATGACTCTTGTTTCCTTGTGAAAGTGTGTTTCCTGCACTGAATCATCCTGTAATTTACTCCATGGGGTTTCCATCTGTCTAGATCAAATGTGGAACAGAATTGCCTGGATCACATATTTAATGCTGTGCAATGAAAATGCATATGGCAATATAGCAAGGACATGCCACAGACTTTATGTCAGGTATACAGGGGGAAATACAGCTTTGTCTTATTTTAAAACTGAGATCTTCCATGCCAATTAAAGGTATCTCTTTCCTTCCTGTTTAACTATTTCTTTTAGGTTAACTCTCTTTTCAGTAAGTTTTCTGCCTTTTTTGAATATCTCTTCCCCTCTCTCCTCTCCAGTTTCTGAAAGTATAAGGGAACTCATGTGATTTTAACCATCAAAGGCAAGAGGGCTTACAGTCCTCACTTGTATTAATAGGTTTTTTATCGGGGCTTCCCTGGTGGCTCAGACAGTAGAGAATCTGTCCACAGTGTGGGGGACCTGGGTTCAATTCTCTGGTCAGGAAGATCCCCTGGAGAAGGGAATAGCTACCCACTTCAGTATTCTTGCCAGGAGAATTCCAAGGACTGAGGAGCCTGGCGGGTTACAGTCCTGCTGCAGCTACTGCTAAGTCACTTCAGTCGTGTCCGACTCTGTGCGACCCCATAGATGGCAGCCCCGCAGGCTCCACCATCCCTGGGATTCTCCAGGCAAGAACACTGGAGTGGGCTGCCATTTCCTTCTCCAATGCATGCAAGTGGAAAGTGAAAGTGAAGTCACTCAGCTGTGTCCGACTCTTTGCGACCCCGTGAACTACAGCCTACCAGGCTCCTCCATCCATGGGATTTTCTAGGCAAGAGTACTGGAGTGGGGTGCCAGTCCCTTCTCCAGGGTAAAGAGTCGGACACAACTGAGCAACTGACACTCACTTCACACGTGCCTCTTCTTGGTATACCTGGGTTTGTGACGGAGCTGGACATGGTTTGGCCCTGGGCATTTTATGATGATGTCTACTGAAATGTGGCCAGTCACTCCTAGCCCCATGGAGCATCCTGTGGACACTCACTGCCAAAGCCAGTGGACACAGTCATTGGTTTGTCCTCAAAAAGTCCCCACACAGTGCTGCCTCTTTTTCCTGAGTCCAGTCCCCAGTCCTTTCACAGCCTTCTGCACTGTGGAACAAGGCACAGTACCTCTGGTTTATTTCTCCAGACACTGCTCTCCACTTGTGTTTCTTTCCTTTTCTCATCATGTTAGATGTGGCTCAAGCCAAAAAGCAAGGCTTTGCATAATGACCTGCGCAAATAATCCAGACACTTCAGGATTCCCTCATACCTATCCAATGCTTCCCTGGTGGCTCAGAGGTTAAAGCATCTGCTTGGAATGCAGGAGACCCGGGTTCAGTCCCTGGGTCAGGAAGATCCCCTGGAGAAGGAAATGGCAACCCACTCCAATACTCTTGCCTGGAGAATCCCATGGAGGGAGGAGCCTGGTGGGCTACAGTCCATGGGGTCGCAAAGAGTCAGACACGACTGAGTGAATTCACTTCACTTCATACCTATCCAGATGGCTTTAAGGGCTTCCCACAAGACTCAAACCCCAAAGAAAGGATAGGTTTACTGGCATCTGACCGATCTACTCTACTTTCTCCTCTCTTCCAATATTTCATACTTTCATCAGTTCTGAGACACACGTGATTTCATGTTTTAACATTGCTTTTGTATATCTTCATAGATACATGCAAGAAATTCTCTGAGATAAAAACCCAAGAATAAGCTAGGTCACAGGGCATAACAACAATAAACATGCCACTTCACAGATCCATAGAAAAACGTAACAGTATTTACCACTACATATCCTGACCAACACTTTGCATGCATATTTCTAATGTCTGTGTTTTGATAGCATTAACATGACATCTCACTGTTGCTTTTAATTTCTCTGATCAAAGCATTTGAGAACTCTGTGAACTTGTTAGCCATTCAGATTTCCCTCTCTACATTGCCTTTACATAGTCCCAACCCATTTCTTCCCTGAGTTTCTTATTGCTTTTTGTTTATGCTGATGTTTTTCTATGAATACTTTTGTTTATTAGATTTACAAGATTTAACTTTCACAATGATGTCTTTAATTTATGCTGAATTGCCTCTGTATACACTGAAAATTTATGAGCGAAAATTTTTCTGATGCCGCTAAAATAATCTGTTCTTTAATTCTCTTGCCACTTTATCTGTCAGTTGTATGCTGCTGCTGCCACTGCTGCTAAGTTGCTTCAGTCGTGTCCAACTCTGTGCGACCCCATAGACGGCAGCCCACCAGGCTCCCCCCACCCCTGGGATTCTCCAGGCAAGAATACTAGAGTGGGTTGCCATTTCCTTCTCCAATGCATGAAAGTGAAAAGTGAAAGTGAAGTCGCTCAGTCGTGTCCGATTCTTTGTGACCCCATGGACTGCAGCCCACCAGGCTCCTCCATCCATGGGATTTTCCAGGCAAGAGTACTGGAGTGGGTTGCCATTCCCTCCCTTAGATACACTAATATTTACCAATTTCTTCTTGTCATATTGCTTCTTGTTTCTCATTCTTTTCTTCTACTTTCAATATTTTAATTCCTTTAAAGTGTTTTCTTGAGTAATTTTTTCAATGAAAATGAATAGTAAATTCTTTCAAGATTATTGTTAAATGTCATCCTTTTACCTTTGCCCCTGAATCATAATTTAGTTGGGTGTATAAGATTGTCAACTCAGATTTCTTTAAAAACTATTTTTCTTCTATCCTCTGTGTCTGAGAAGTTTGTTGCCAATCTAACCTAATTATCTACCTTTGCAGATAATGCTTTTTCTTCACTGTTAGTTTTTCAGGTTTGGTTTTATGTTCTGCCATTAGTGTTGTGCAGTTTAATGATGATGTGTCCAAGTGTAGATTCATTTATTTGTTTATTTAGTCTTCCTTGGATCTCAGTTAACCACAAAACTAAAGTTGAGCTGATTAATAATCGGGTCTATGGATGTCTAATTAAAACACTGACATATGAAGCTAGCCTAATGAATGTACTATCAAGTCGTTCCAGTCTAGACTACAGTTCATTTGGACCTCATTAACTTTCCACGGTACAAAATTATATGAACTAAGTTATATGCTGAACACACACTTTTGGATTTTATCAAGGTTCAACATTATCCATACATATAATGTTTTTGTATTATCTACAAAACATAGTTGAAACAATATATTACAAAACTAAGATGTTAACAGTTCCAATTTCTCTGCCTCAACCCTCAGATATTAATCATTCTTTCCTTCCATCTTGGATCTGAGAAACAGAAGAATCTTTTTCCCTTTCCGAGGTACACCCACCCTTTCTTCCACTATCTCTGACACTTGGCTCAGTAATTACACCTTCACTCCAAGCTCACTGAAGTCTTTTCCACTCCGCCCACTCTTTCTTTGCAGGTAAAGAAAATTCAAGTTCACATTTTCTAAAAAAAAAAATAAACTTTCCCTTATTCTTTCCTGTCCCTTAAGCTAATAACCTCTCTTTGTCATCCTCATAGCCAAACTTAGCAAAGGAGGGAGAACTCTCTTTTTATACAAGCCCCCCTCCTCTCCCCAGCCCATTCCACTTACCCATACACATCAATTCCATCCTGACTCTGTTGCAATTAAGCTCCTTCTAGCACTTTCTAGCACTCATTGAAACCTCTCCAGGCAAAATTACTAATGCCTCCCTGACCTCTAAAAACCAAAGCAGTGTTTCCATGAACCAGTCCTATTTGGATGCTCCAAGGCTCTGGACATCTTTGACTGACCTGTCTTTATTGACTTCAGGATTATCACTCTCTCTGGATTCTCCCTCTGACTTTTCAGAGTGCTCCTCCCTGGATTACTTTTTGAACAGCACTACTATTCCTCTGCTCCCCTTCAAGTGGAGGAAAACCATGGGATATTTATTTCTGGTTCTCTTCTCATACTCATTGCCAAGTCTTCTGTTAGTACTTACAAAGTGAAGACTGCAATCTCTCTAACTCTTGCCTCTATCCTGAGTGCCAGACCTAATTTCCAATAGCATACTTGACATCTTCAGCTGACTGCCTGACAGCATCTCAAATTCATGGTATCCAAAATACAAGTACTCTTCTTTTTCTTGCAAACTTTCTCTTTCTCTTATATTCCCTATATAAGTGCCATTGTCATTCACTGTTCAAATTTAAAACAGACTAATTCTCTACTCTGGTGTTGTCCAACAGAACTTTCTGGGATGATGGGAATGTCCTGTGTCTATTCTGTTCAAGATGGTAGTACTAACCACTTGTGGCTACAGAGCACATGAAACATGTCTAGTAGGACTGAGGAAATGGATTTCTATTGCATTTAATTTAAATTGAAATAGCCACATTGTTGTTCAGTTGCTAAGTCATGTCCAACTCTTTGCGACCCCATGAATTGCAGCATCCCAGGCTTCCCTGTCCTTCACTGTCTCCAGGAGTTTACTCAAACTCATGTCCATTGAGTCAGTGATGCCATCCAATCATCTCTTCCTCTGTTGCCCCCTTCTTCTCCTGCCCTCAATCTTTCCCAGCATCAGGGTCTTTTCCAGTGAGTCAGCTTTTCACTTCAGGTAGCCAAAGAACTGGAGCTTCAGCTTCAGTATCAGTCCTTTAAATGAATATGCAGGGTTTATTTCCTTTAGGATTGACTGGTTTGGTCACCTTGCAGTCCAAGGAGACTTCTTCTCCAGCACCATAATTCAGAAGCATCAGTTCTTCAGTGGTCATTTTGTTCAACTCTCACATCCATACATGACCACTGGAAAAACCATAGCTTTGACTAGACCGACCTTTGTGGGCAAAGTAATGTCTCTGCTTTTTAATATGCTGTCTAGGTTGGTCATAGTTTTTCTTCAAAGGAGCAAATATCATTTAATTTCATGGCTTACAGTCACCATCTACAGTGATTTTGGAGTCATGTCACTGCTAAGCCGCATGTGGTTGTCGAATGGGAAAGCACAACTTTAGTCCTTCGTATCACCTAAATCACTTTTGCCATGAGGTCCCATAGATTCTATCCCCTAAATTTATCTTGAAAAGATGCTCCTCAAAGAAATCCCCTGTTCCTACCTTCAGCTCTGTCATTTGAAAACACCAACACGATTGTGTCTTTTTCCTGTCCTGAATATTTTAATTAACCTCACATTTTATTGTTTCGTATAAGATAATGTCTGAACTTCTAGTCATAGCCTATAAAGACTTCCGTGGTCTGGCCGCCCAACCACTCTCACCCCCGCCACTTTCCCATCACCTCTGTGACAAGAATGTTCAACTCTGTTTTTTACCTACCTGCACAGTAATACTTTCAAGCTCATTTACACTCTGAACGTCTACCTAGTGTATACCTTCTCTCTTCTCTCAGTTTCATGAATTTTCACTCAGACTAAAGGGAGGGGGTTGAGGGGCTTCCCAGGTGGCCCTAGTGATAAAGAATTCGTCTGCCAATGCAGGAGACATAAGAGACACAGGTTCAATCCCTGGGTTGGGAGGATCCCCTGGAGGAGAGCATGGAAACCCACTCCAGTATTCTTGCCTGGAGAATCTGATGGACTGCGGAGCCTAGAGGACTACAGTCCACAGGGTCCCAAAGAGTCAGATACAACTGAAATGACTTAGCACACACACAAAGGGACCAGATCAAATGCCGGTTCCTTCCTGTGTTTGCTTGTATGGCTCTTTCACTTTCCTGCAGAGTAAGGACAATGTTCTATGGAACAGTCTTACTCTCATATGTGAAAGAGTAAGTGAATGAATGAATGAATGAATAGTAAAATTCTAAACAATTCCTTCTGTAATTAAAGGCCAAAAGTGTATCATCAAAAAAACTGGAGTGCTCCCTTTTTTTAAAGATAACTGAAATTATAAACCTAGTTTTTCTTATCTCTATAAGTCATTTATTCTCATATGTATGAAAACAGAGCTTTCTTTATTTTTTCCTAACTGAATTTACGCAAATCACTTCACATCTCTAGATTTATCACCTATTATCTCTCTAAGTTCCAACTTTCTTACCTGAAAAATGGGGATAACTGTGTGGAAGCAGGAAATGGTGGAAAAGAGAAAGAAAGACAGGTGAGAGGGAGGGAGGGAGGAAGCATGCAGTAAATTTTCAAGTGGAGATACTTTCCCAGGCCTCCCCAAGAATCATGGGAATACATAGATGCCAATGATACTGCTCATTCAGAGAGAGTCTAAAAAGCACCCAATTAATTCCCTCTGTGAAGAAAGGTGAGTTATAGGTCAATTTCCAGACAACCCTAGGTGTTCGATCTGAGCTATTCTGAAGCATAATTAGCTCCCCTATCTGTGCCTGACTACACTCCTATATGGATGGTTCTAATTCTGAATCTGGTCTGCAGACACTAATTATAAATTCATTTCCTTGCAATAGCTGATTGGATTTTCATGAGGATTCAATGAGATCTTAATGTGCTAATCCTTCAGTGCCTTACCCACAAAAGGGCTCAAATGTGATAGTTAAGATTATCAATTATGGGATTCAATGATTCTACATGCTCAGAAACTGCAACAGTTTTGGGGGGAGGGAGGGAACATGCAACATGCACGATCTTAGATCCCTGATCAGGGTTCGAATCAGTACCTCCTGCAGTGGCAGCAGAGTCTTAACCACAGAACCATGAGGGAAGTCCTCTGAAACTCAAATTTTATAGTTTTGCATGCCAAATTATAAATTTATTCTGCTCAAGTGCTGAGAAGTCAGACTGGAAAGAAACTAGTAGCTAATATATATGTGCAGCACTTGCCAAGGTTGTATTTCTGATTGTGTGATCATTTGATTCATATCAGTCTCCTTCACTAGACTGTAATCTCCGATTGCAACTGAGCCTTGTCAATTTTGGGTTGCCCTTGGATTCCGAGTACTTAACCAGGTGCCTGGCCCATGGGAAGCACTGGATAAATATTTGCTGAAATAAATTGTTCACTTATTTGAAAACATTCCAGATACTAAGTTAGGAATTAGGGAGATAAAATGTCTCAGAGAATGTCTTCCATCATCAATGAATTCTAATCTAGTTAACAAGTCCCTAAGTCAAGCCAGTGATTATAATGGAACATTATATCTATGGAATCATAGATATAATCATATAATGGAACATTCCACTCTATGGAATCATTCACACAGAGTGTTGTGGAAACATGAAACAGGGACATCTAACCAGTCAGGAGACAAGGGTAGTTAGCAAAAGGTTTCCAAAGGAGGTGAGGTTGAAATATTCTCATAATAGTCAAGAAGCACAGAAATGAGAAAGCTAGAGGAAAGGCAAGTTTTCCTTTTTACTTGGAGAAGGATCTACAAGAAAACAGTGGCAAGAAAGAAGATGGAGAAGTAGGGAGAAATTGGAACATGGATTGTGAACCATGTTAAGAACTTTGAATTGAATTACAAAGGCAATCTAGAGAGGCTGGGGGATTTGAAACAGAAAGACATGGCAACTTGAAAAGTTTGAGTGGAGTGGACCAGATCTCTAAAGTGTCTTTCAGTTGCAGAAGTCTGTGATTCAAGCATTTTGATTGCTAAATTTAATACTAAAATACAATAACTGTATATATTGGGTTGGTCAAAAGTTCATTTGGGTTTTCCTGTAATATCTTTGGAGTGAATAAACTTTTGGGCCAACCCAACCAGATAGCATATTAAAAAGCAGAGACATTACTTTGCCAACAAAGGTCCATCTAGTCAAGGCTACGGTTTCTCCAGTGGTCATGTATGGATGTGAGAGTTGGACGGTGAAGAAAGCTGAGCACCAAAGAATTGATGCTTTTGAACTGTGGTGTTAGGGAAGACTCTTGAGGGTCCCTTGGACTGCAAGGAGATCCAACCAGTCCATCCTAAAGGAGATCAGTCCTGGGTGTTCATTGGAAGGACTGATGCTGAAGCTGAAACTCCAATACTTTGGCCACCTCACGAGAAGAGTTGACTCATTGGAAAAGACTCTGATGCTGGGAGGGATTGGGGGCAGGAGGAGAAGGGGACGACAGAGGATGAGATAGTTGGATCGCATCACTGACTCGATGCACATGAGTTTGAGTGAACTCCAGGAGTTGGTGATGGACAGGGAGGCCTGGCATGCTGTGATTCATGGGGTCGCAAAGAGTCGGACATGGCTGAGCGACTGAACTGAACTGAACTGAATATTAGCATAAACCTCTATAACGAGCAGACCCAAAATGTACTGAGAGCAGAGGTTCATTACATGCTCAGATAGCAGGCAAGGGCAGGTGCTCTTGATTACCTTGTGGAGGAAAGAAAGGATAAGTTTCTAACCATCATGCTAGTCTAACAAACCTTTGCCTTGTTCAGTGTATGACTTCCAAGCTCACTCTGGTCTTCATGTCATCACTCCATCCTTTATGAATGAGCTATGGCACGAGAAGCACCCTATGAAAGTCACTCAGTCATACAACCCCATGAACTATACAGTTCGTGGAATTCTCCAGGCCAGAATACTGGAGTGGGTAGCTGTTCCCTTCTCCAGGGGATCTTCCCAACCCAGGGATTGAACTGGGATCTCCTGCATTGCAGGCAGATTCTTTACCAACTGAGCTACCAGGGAAGGCCCTGTAGGAAGAAGCTTTATGAGTCAGGTCTGCAACTGGCACAGATCACTTCCATCCGGTCAGACTCATTGGTTAGAACCAAGTCACATGGCTACTCTAACTGCAAAGAAGGTGGGGAACTGTAGTCTAGCTCTTTGCTAAGGCAATCTCCATCACACTATTCTAGGTTAGAATTTGGGGTTTATTTGTGTTCTCTTTTCCCTAAATAGTTCTGTTTTCTATTTTAATCATCTTCAGTTCAGTTCAGTAGTTAAGTCATGTCTGACTCTTTGCGACCCCATGAATCGCAGCATGCCAGGCCTCCCTGTCCATCACCATCTCCCGGAGTTCACTCAGACTCACATCCATCAAGTCCGTGCTGCCATCCAGCCATCTCTTCCTCGGTCGTCCCCTTCTCCTCCTGCCCCCAATCCCTCAATTTCATTGTAAATTGTCTAAGAATGCAGAGTAAACATTATAGATAAAGCAAAAATCATATAATTGCTGACTGTCAACAACAAGAGTGTATAATATTTTATAGTTCATAAAGGCCTTTCACATTCTTTAGTTTTTTTTTTAAAGAAACACTTTGATATAAGCAGGAAACTGTTGTTACCATCATTTTTAAAATATAAGTATTATTCAGAGAGGTAAATGACTTACCTGAGGTTGTTCAACTTCACTCATTCTAACAGTTATTTACATGCAGGAAGTGTTTAGCTGTCCTTGAAATCCATCTAAAAATATAAAAGTATTTTTTTCAAATATTTTTAAGAACTATCAAAAATAAAGGACGTATTCATCCAGAGCTCATATTGAGGTCTATTCTGAAATACTTCGATTCACATAACTCAGCAATGCTCACCTCAACCACATAGGCAGAAATGGCAAAGGAACAAAACTATTGGTAATGATATTGCAAAGACTCCATCTGTGAGCTAGGTATTAATATCTTCCTGACAGAGAAAAATGTTTGTGAAAGAGACAAAGAGGGGACTTCCTTGGTGGTTAAGAATCTGCCTTGCAGTGGAGGGGACATGGATTTGATCCCTGATCAGGGAACTGAGATCTCATATGCCGGAGAGCAACTAAGACTGTGAACTGCAACTACTGAAGCTCATGTGCTCTGGAGTCTGTGTGTCACAACTAGAGAGTCCACAGGCCACTGGGGAAGATCCCGTGTGCAACAAGTAAGACCCAATGCAGTCAAATAAATTCAATAAATAAATATCATTTTTAGAGAGAGACAAAGAGAGAAGGCCTATGAAGCATAGACCCTGGTTCTCACTTTGCTAAAGGGTTTAGATGGTGCGTATTAGCTTCCTAGGGGTGTCATAACAAAGTGCCACAAAATGAATGGCTTAAAAAACAGATTTACTGTCCCACAGCTGTGGAGGCTAGTAGTTGGAGATCAAGGAGTCAGCAGGGCCACACTCCCTCCAAAGGTGCTAGAGAAGGACCTGTTCCAAGCCCCTCTCCCAGCTTCTGCTAGCTCTTTGGCTTACGGCAGCATAACCTCAATTCTCACAGAACTATGAGACCATAAGTTCTCATTTGTCCACCTTTGGCTTGGATTTAGTCAATGAGACAAAGGCCTACATATTAAGGAATTAACAACCTACGAGAAAATTGAAGAGAGCTTTCCTATGCCCAAGAAGGAGTTGGAAAATGAAGCAATAGAAAGAAACCAACCTAAAATTCCCAATGCTCAGGCCATGCAAGTTTTGCCCTTGAGAACATTTTACCAGCATTTGGCCTGCTTCCGCCACCAAGCCTCCCCTGGAAAGTGAACAATGTGTCAATCTCCCACATCTGTGTAAGTTGCCCACTTGTCTCCACTGAGCAACATTCTTCCCATGAGGTCATGTACAGCTCGTATCGTTATTCCAAATGACTTTTCAATCCTTTTGGCACCTAACTGGTATGTATTTAAACTATGAGCCCATGAAAAGTAAACCAAACACAAGATATTGTACAAAGACCTCAGCTATTCTACAGAAAAATACTTCCGTCGTTCTTCCCTTTTTCCAGTCCTACCCAACTTTCCCACCCAACCCTCTTCTAACAGCCCCCCTCCAAAAAAAGGAGGATTGGGAGTAAAACATTTTCACTGTCCACTAGGCACTGGGAAAGCACTGCCTCCTTTAAAGCTCACGCCCCAGTACCTGGCACACAGCATACTCTGCTGCTGTTTCATTTTTCTGACCGCCTTAATCATACTTGCCAGGCAAACATCTGTGGATTGCAAGACACAATTGGAGGAGATGGAGAGTGCGTGTTAAAGAAGGAGGGAGAGGGAAAAAAGGGGAAGGATGGGGAAAGGAAAAAGAAACAATAATCTTTTTCAGAGAAAAACACCATCTTCAGAGAAAATATCTGATAGGACATGTACCCTAAACTTCCACCCACTCACTACTCCAGGATTCTTTCCCCCAATTTTAACCCAAGATGGAATCATCTCTAGTCCAGATCGAGGCAAGTTTGGCAGCTTTAGAGGTTGTGTGGTGAAAATTTAGTAACAATCTGCTTTTCTCTGCAAATTGCTAAGGCAATAGTATTCCTTGGCCAGTTCAAAAATCAAGTGATGCCCAAATAAACTGCAGCGCATTCTTGTCTAAGGCTTTCATCCAACAGCCAGAGCAAGGTGCTGCCAGAGCTGCTGGTCCTGCCTGAGTCTCCTGCTGGAAACAGCCCTACTGTGAGACTGGCGTTCTGGGGCTGTTTCTTCTACAAAGGCGTGGGAGTTGGAGTGAAAAATGGTATGCTTATGGGATGAAAGAAAGAGGACAAAGACAAGAAGATAAGGTGATTGTACAGAATGGTGCTGCCACGGATGTGGTTATGATAGAGGCCAAATCGGCCATCAGTTTTATAGGATTATCACACCTAGATGTGATCAGGCTGAATTCAGTGTTAATCTGCAAAGATCTTCCCTGAGATTTTTATCTCAATTCACTTTCTAGTCTTTCTCTTTTGTTGAACAATACCACAAATAAATTGTATTAGCCCCCAAACCAGGATGGGCTTTCCCGATGGTGCTAGTGGTAAAGAATCTGCCTGCCAATGCAGGAGACAAGAGATGTGGCTTTGATCCCTGGGTGGGGAAGATTCCCCTGGAGGAGGGCATGGCAATCCACTCCAGTATTCTTGCCTGGAGAATCCCACGGACAGAGGAACCTGGCTGGTTACAGCCCATAGCGTCGCAAAGAGTTGGACACAACTGAGCACCTGAGCATGCACGCCCCAAACCAGGGTATGATTTCTCAGCTTCCATAGTCTATCACACCTCTTGTCAATGAGAGCTCCTAGAAAGATACCTTTCAGACACATCTGTTTTTCTGCCATTAGTATAGCTCAAGTCCTCACCATCTTCTTTGCCTGGATTAATGGCAATGGACCCTTATCTCTCCCTCTCCCCCACATGTACTCTTCATTTTTCAGTCTATCTTAAAATCAGGATGATCTTTAAATGCAAACACAAACATGTCACTACACTGCTTCAAACTCCTCATGGGTCCCTGCTGCTTTTATATTAAAGTTCAAACTTTCATCATGATTTTCAACACCATGTTTTTATGGTTTCTGCCCAACTCTCTAGATTCTCCTTTTCCCCCCATAGTACTATGTTCCATCCATACAAACTCTCTGTGGTTCCTCTAATGCACCCTCTTTTCCCCCTGTGACCCTCCTTGCCTCCCACCCAGTGTTTACACTCTCTTCTGGCAGCTTGAGAGCTTCCCACGCTCCCCTCTTGCTCCTCCTCCCCAAATCCTCTTCCTTTTCATCATCTGCTAATTTCCACTTACCCTGCAATCTTCAACTGTGATTTCACTTCATCTGAGTTAGGTGCTCTTCCCATAAGCTTTCTCAGAACCATCACTTTCTCCCTCAGTAAAGTGTGACAACCTATATTATAACTGCTTGGTCACTCTTCTCTCTTCTATTCTCTCCAACTGCTCACGAGAATGTTTTAATTTCTTTTAGAAGCAGAGAGAAAATAAACTTATAGATCAGAAAATATTTTAAAATATAATATTTGTCTTTGTTGTTGTTGTTTAGTTGCTAAGTCATGTCAGACTCTTTTGCAACCCTGTGGACTATAGCTCTTCAGGCTCCTCTGTCCACGGGATTTCCCAGGCAACGATACTGGAGTGGGGCTGCTATTTACCTCTCCAGGGAATCTTCCTGACCCAGGGATCAAATTCACATCTCCTGTATCGGTAGATGGATTCTTTACCACTGAGCCACCAGGGAAGCCTTAATATTAATCTTCGTGTGTTAGATGCGTATGCGTGCTAAGACACTTCATACCACCATAAAACATAATTCTCAATACTTTTTTGGAGGAAGGAGATAAATTAAATCAATAGTACCAAATGGCCCTGAAAATCATAATGTCTGTCCTGCTAAGTGGCTGGAAAAATATATGCACACAGAGAACAAGGCTAAAGAACTGAAATCATCTCACTGTCTTCGAACCTTGATGAAGCCCTTGTTCTGGTGAGAAAGCTGAACACTATGGAAGATTCGAGGATTGCTTCTGTACCTCTGACCTGTATGATCAGCAAACTGATGTTTCTCTCACCCTCTTTTAAAAAATTCCAACGCTACCGTAGACAATCCACCAAAGGAAACTAAAATATGTTGCCCCCAAATATGCTTCTTCAATGCAAAAATTCTGTTTCCAAAATTTGAAAAGTACTTGGCAAGAATAAAATACCCCTAAGGACGACATTAGAAACAAAGCTAGCTAGGACTTCCCTGGTGGCACAGTGGATAAGAATCCACCTGCCAATGCAGTTCGATCCCTGGTCCGTGGAGATTCCACTTGCCATCTTGCCATGGGGCAACTAAGCTCATGTGCCACAACTACTAAGCTCACATGCCTAGGGTCTGTGCCCCAAAACAAGAGAAGCTGTCACGATAAGAAGCCTGCACACTTCAAGCAAGTAGTCCTCACTCACTGCAACTAGAGAAAGCACATGCAAAGCAGTAAAGACCCAGCACAGCCAACATTGTGGCTCAATTGGTAAAGAATCTGCCTGCAGTGCAAGAGACCTGGGTTCAGTCCCTGGATTGGGAAGATCCCCTGGAGAAGGATAAGGCTATCCACTCTAGTATTCTGGCCTGGAGAATTCCATGGACAGTCCATGGGATCGCAAAGAGTCAGATACCACTGAGAAACTTTCACTTCCACTTCCAAAAATTAAAAATAAAAACAAAAACAAAATAAATTCACAGAAAATATGGAGAAAGTTGTTCTGACCCCCTCTTGACCCTTCCAGGCAAATGAGAATTTCGTAAGGAACATTAAGAGCAGGCAGAGCAATCCATATAACATGGCTCCAATAAAAGCCAGTTTACACAGGTCACAGTTTTCCAATCCAGTGCTTTTTCTGGATTATGGTGGAAGAGACAATGTAGATATGCAACCATATGACTTACTATCTACCTGCCTGCAGCAAAAGTCAGTAAAGAAATTTTGCTATATGGAGTGCTATGCCCAGGAGCTTTAAGGCCTAGGGCATACTTAATTTTTTTTCTTTTTAGTTTTTAATTGAAATTCTTTCCCTTTCATGACCTCATCCTTCATCTTTAGTAATCTATTCCCTTAACTTTCTCAGAAGTAGAAGTTGACATGAACACATATTTCTCTACCGCCAATTCTTACTTCACTCACCCTATAATATTGCTAGTATGGGAAGGGGGCCCTGTTGCCAGGGCAACCAAGAGGGCATAAGGTCAGCCTTAGTCGGATCTTCTAACTGATCAAATTCCAACTATGCTGTTAACTCATCTCAATTTTATAGACGTAAGATGGTAAAACATTTCATAATTCTTCTGACTTACATGTTTTTTCTGTATCTTCATAAGTTCCTGCTGACCTGTCTTTTCTCCTGAATTCACTAATTTAATTCACTTATTTCTACTAACTAGAGATGATACTCAAAGTATCTGGAACAGACATGACATGAAAAATACATCGGAATGGATGTATTTGCCAAATCAGAATGTATACCAGCTGTAAACAGGAAGTAAATCAGAGCATACTAGCCACCAACTAGTCTAGTCTGTAGCTACCTTGATACCTTTCCTTCCTGCTATCAAATAGACTTCTCCCCTGACTAGTTATTGCATACTTAATGCCCTAATTGCCCATCACCTTGTACAGCTGAATGATAATTAGATTTTGATATGAAATTTATCTGTGCCTTTCATGTCAGCTCATAGTTACTAAGATTTGTTTTTAATTATTTTAGATATCCCCTTCCTAGGAAGAAAGACACTGTGTTAGAAGGTGGAGAAGAATATTAAAGACTGTATGTAGGAAGGAAAAATGGGATCTCAGAAAGTACAGAATTGTTTCCTAGTTGAGGTAGGAGTGGTCCCACATGATGGTCAGCAGTATTGTTCCTGAAATGCTTCGGGTCCTTCCCCTTCCTGGTATATGGGATGATTGTACTTCCCATTCTGCTTGGGCAGGGCCAAATAACTAGTTCCAATAGAAGAGTTGTGGGCAGAAGTGATGTATGTCACTTCCAGGAAGAATCTTGCATTATTGCTGAGACCCCCTCAAGAGCAACTAGCAACCTTCCGCATTCTAGCTGCTATTCCAGCTTTGATCCCAGAGTGAGGATAACTTGAATCAGACCTCCAGCTGACTCACAATGAAAATGAAATATGAGCAAAAAATAAACTTTGTAGTCTTAGGCCAGTGAAATTTTCGGCTTTGTTTCTTACTGAAAAATACTCTAACCTATCCTGACTGATATATATAGAGAGACAGAGACTTCTGTCTAGTGTCTCCTCATTATGAGGCACCTACTTCAATAGTTTTTAAGATCCATAAATTCCCTTATGTTGTAAACAAAATTTAGGAAGCTGGAGAAGAAGGCCCAGAGTGCTCATTACATTCTCCAAAAGGTGTGTGTGTGTATTGTTTAAAATAATATTTCCCTACATCAAGATCAGAAACTTATTAAAGGGAAAATGAGAAAAGTGTTAAATTCCAGCTTAGCATGCTACTTTAATGGTTGGGAAGTTTCAGATAGGTAAACAATCTCAGTTCAGTTGCTCAGTCATGTCCGACTCTTTGTGACCCCATGGACTGCAGCAGGCCAGGCTCCCCTGTCCATCACAAACTTCTGGAGCTTGCTCAAACTCATGTCCATTGACTCAGTGATGCCATCCAACCATCTCACCCTCTGGGATCCCTTTCTCCTACTGTCTTAAATCTTTCCCAGCATCAGGGTCTTTTCCAATGAGTCAGTTCTTTGCATCAGGTGGCAAAGTATTGGAGTTTCAGCTTCAGCATCAGTTCTTCCAGTGAATATTCACAACTGATTTCCTTTAGGATTGACTGGTTTGATCTCCCTGCAGTCCAAGGGGACTCTCGAGAGGCTTCTCCAATATCACAGTTCAAAAGCATCAGTTCTTGAGTGCTCAGCTTTCTTTATAGTACAACTCTCACATCCATACATGACTACTGGAAAACCATAGCTGTGACTAGACGGACCTTTCCATGAAGTGATGGGACCGGATGTCATGATCTTAGTTTTCTGAATGTGGAGTTTTAAACCAACTTTTTCACTCTCCTCTTTCACTTTCACCAAGAGGCTCTTTAGTTCTTATTAACTTTCAATCTCAGTGGAATCTAAATTTCATAAACAAAGCAGTGAACTTTTATATATGAGTTATGATGTGTATGAATTGGCAAAGAAAATAAGAAAGCATTTAAATGATGCTTTCAATATTTAAACTTTGAATGAAAATGAAGAATGATCATGAAATAACTAATTCTTCAGTACAGTATAAGACAGCATATATAAATAATAGCTAATTAAAGTAGTGTTAATGATTATGGCTATGCTCCCTTTCATTTGCTAATGATATTCCACATTTCAAAAAAATTGTTTTGAATCTTAAAATATTTGTGTACTAAAGTAATCTTTTTCTTGGGTTGAAGGAAGCAATTTACTGCTGACAAAAATTGGTTTGAGAAGAGTACGCAATTTAAATTACTGACTCCAAAAAGTAATTATTGGTTGTTTCCTAAGAGAGTTGACACAGAGAAGAAAGGCCTAAGAGCTGAAAATCAAAACGTATTGGGGACTCCTTAAAAAAAAAAGGATCATAAGCTTATTCCCCTATGTTATCTTCTAGGAGTTTATAGATTGTGAAAACTTTTATATGCAATTATTATCAAAATCAGATAAATATTATTCAGTTCTCAAGGTTTCTGTGTAAATAGTTTAAAGCTGGAAAATCTGTGGCTCTTCTAGAACCACAACTTTTCTCCTCAAAAGGATCCAGTACTTGAAGTCACATAACCTCATGAGTTCACACACTTAACTACCTGGCTGTTACCCGGAAGAGAACTGGGCAACCTGGGCAACAGCCTCTCCAGACCATGCATGTACGGCAATATCTAAACCACCCTCTGAACCCAACTGGAAAATACAGAATGCTCTGTCATAGCACATGAAGGGTCCCACACTTCCAGCACAGAAGGGCAGAGGATGTAAAATTTAAAACACATGCTTTCTCCTGTTTTCAAACATATAAAGGAGTCATTGCATAAATGGAGAAAGATTTCATCTGGGGAAGTTCATTAAAATGTAAATGTTCAGAGATCCATCTAGAAGAAATAGAATCAGTAAGTTATAAAATATGCAAATATTACTTCATTGTAAGATTAGATGCTAAAATCTGCACTCTGTAAATGTACATCCAGGCTGATGTTTGGACTGACTGGGTCACAAGCAATCAGAAGGCAGAAATCTCCTGTCCACTTGAAATCCCACAGAGAGGATTGTTTATTTACATAACTAAGCTGTAGCAGTCTCTATTTTGTATTCTGTAAGCAACAGATACAAGACAAAAATTTGAATTTATTCTTGATTGTGTGTGTTTAGTCGCTCAGTTGTGTCCAACTCTGCGACCCTGTAGACTGTAGCCCTCCAGGCTCCTCTGTCCATGGGGATTCTCCAGGCAAGAATACTGGACTGGATTTGCCATGCCCTTCTCCAGGGAATCTTCCCAACCCAGGGATCAAACCCAGGTATACTGCTTTGCAGGAGGATTCTTTACGGCCTAGGCCACTAGGGAAGTCCTATGTATGATTGGAGACTACTAATAACACCATTATAAATATTACAAAAATGTCTGACAGCAAAAGAGGGTTAGAACAGAAGAAAATAGATGGAGAGAAATTCCAAAATCCTTACTTCCTTCAGAATAAAAGCCAAGATCTTCACAATAGCCTACACCCCTGCTGCCAGCTGGCCCACTTTACCCCTCTGAGCTCATCTCCCCTCCCTCTCTGCTCCAGCCACTGACCTCACCGCTCCTCAAATATGCCAAGCATGATCCTGCCTCAGGACCTTTGCAGTGAGTGCTCCTGCTGTCTGGAAGCCACTTTGTCAAGATATACACAGGGTTACTCCCTCATCTCCTTCAAGTCTTTGTTCTAAAGTCACCTTCTCAAGGAGGGCCACCCTAAAAACATAAACCACATAATGTCGTACTCTTAGTGTTTATTGTCTATCTCCCTCTCTGCTATAGCCAAGGTCAAGGATAGGGACTTTTTCCGGTTGGTTCATAGATTATTGCTAGTACAGGCCCTGATACATAGAAACGCTAGATGATTATTTGTTGCAAGATAGAAAAAGAAAATTTAATTTAACCATACAAATAGAACAAAGTGAGTAATCCTGGAAACATTCAAGAAATACTGATGTGACTTAATAACTTTTTCAAGTGACCAAAAAATTAAATACATCTGATTAACACTTCAACAGGAGAAAGCCCCAAACTGACATATCAGAGCACTTCAGAAAGAGATAGTATATATGGAGAAGGGTTAGCTCATTGGCTACTGAATATACTGAACTTAATCTGACTTAAAAATTATTGTATTATAGATTACTTTAGCACCTCAATATGTGTTAAAATTATAATTAGAATCTTATTTTTAAAGAAATAATCATGGGTTTGTTTGGTGTTTTTTTTTGTGTGTTTGTTTTTTTTTGGTAATATTGTATTTTACGATATGGTTTTCATTCAGGGACTCTCCAGCTGCAGAGTTAGTGAAAAAGTCTTGCCCAGCACCTGGCATTTCCTCTTCACATCCTTAGTTGCAGAGATCTTTCTGCCACAGTTCAATTTAGGAAGTGAAAAATCACCACATTTAGTTAAGAAGGATGCACATATATAAGCTGATAGAGGCTGATTTTGCTGAGCTTAAAAGATGTAACCTCAACCTTTAAGAACCTATTTAACCACACTGCTCCAAAGAAGCTTTTGGATATTACAGTTAAATGTTATGCTCTCCTTTGTGACTGGGAGAAGCCATCCAACAACTTCTAGAAAAGCAGACTGGTGGTTGGAAGGCTTCAGTTATAAGAAACAATTTTCTTATTACTGCACTTCCTCAAATAAAAGAATTCTCAAAACCCTGCCTTACAAGAAGGAATTCTTCCTCTGCCTGGAAAGAACAAAGCTCTCATTAGAAAGGTTCAACCACAACAGGCAGAAAAATGAAAGGGCTGCCCAAATCCAACAAAAGCTGTACAAGAGTGGCTATTCATATGTCATGTGTGTGTAAAGTTGCTTCGTGAGGGAAACAACTATGTCTTCTTTAACCTCACATCTTATATATACATGGTTGAAGTGAATAGAAAGTCGCTAAGTAGTATCCAATACTTTGAGACCCCATGGACTGTAGCCAGCCAGGCTCCTCTGTCCATGGAATTCTCTAGGCAATAATACTAGAGAAGCTATCCATTCCCTTCTCCAGGGGGTCTTCCTGACCCAGGGATCGAACCTGGGTCTCCTACACTGCAGGTGGATTCTTTACTAAATGAGCCACCAGGGGATCCTATATACATGGTTAGCTTTCATTAAATGGCTGTTGAATGAATGAACGGTTTAAAAACAAATGAACCCATCACTGCTTCCTAGGATTAGGATGCTAATTGCTGAGCATCTATTTCTTATCATTCTAAGCACATACATTTTACTTTTTCTTTTATTTTTTTTCTTCTTTATTAAACCCCATAAAATTTTCTTGAATTATTTTTTGAACTGCTTACTTTTGTCTTTTTGTATAACTTAATTCTTTCATCTTTTCATTCATTCAACCAATATTTGTTCATCCTAAACCAAACTTCATACTTCAGAGATAATGAAAGCGCAAAAGCCTTGGAAACACCCATGTGGACCTATACTTATTCCATCAATATTCTCTAACTATCTTCAAGCAAGCTGCCTAATCTCTCCTAGCTTCAGCAACTGCATATGTAATCTAGAATAATACCCATTGAAGTAGCTTGTTTGAGGGCTAATTGAGATCATAATGTGTTTCCCAGATGGTACTAGCGGTAAAGAACCCACCTGCCAATGCAGGAGATATAAAAGATGTGTGTTTGAACCCTGGATTGGAAAGATCCCCTGGAGGAGGGCATGGAAATCCACTCCAGTATTCTTGCCTGTAGAATCCCATGGACAGAGGAGCCTAGCAGGCTACAGTCCATAGGGTTGCACAGAGTCAGACATAACTGAAGCAACTTAGCACATACATACTCAGGTATGCAGTAGGCAACTGATGCGTTCCTTGTCGTCCATGCCTTCATTTCCTACTAAATGGTGGAAAATTTAGTGATTGATAATCAAACTCATTTGAAGCTCCCAGAAATTAGAAAATGTCATCCTGAGAGTTTCCTTCCAATGGCATAGACTATGCTATACATCACTGAGGCTCAACTTTGTTTTCCTCTGTGAACACAGAAAGACTGCAATAATCAGATCTCCTTTCAGTCAAGTGGGTCCTGTGACCATTAGAATGTAGAAGAAGTGACATTCATCACTTTCAAACCTACTGACTGAAAAAATATTCCAGGCTTGGCCCCTAACTGAAGCCCAGATGCAGAGAATCCAAGGAAGGACTTCAAGACTTTGCGTGATACAGAGGCATAGAACAGAAGGAATCCAGGGCTCTAAATTACTGCATGGACTAGATCCTTCACTCACCACGCCTCCCTACCCCTCAATGACATGCCACAAACTATGACATGTAAGTTGCTCATTTGGGAATTGTTTTGTTTTTACCAGCAATTAGCCTGTCTTGAATAATTCATTACACAAACCACCACTCAATCCTAGAACTAAAAACGTGGAAACAGATTAATAGTTTATCAGTTCTCTTGATAAATTTCTTCAGAGCTGAGACTAGGTCTTAACATGTACCCTACTTGTCACTTAGCATAATACCCTAAATAAACAAGTTGCTTATTATCTATGCATGGTGAGTAATGCCATAAGAGAGGATTAAATATTTCCGCTGCTGTTTAGTAACTAAGTTGTGTCTGACTCTTTTGCCACCCTGTGGACTGTAGCCCACCAGGCTCCTCTGTCCATGGTTTATACTTTCATACATACATATTTTAAATGAAGTCCATCCTCCACCCTCAAGCTATTTTAAAATGTAAACCTTATTTCCTGAAATCATTCCCATTTAAGAAACAATCAAGATATGATGACAATTAAAATAGCAATTAAAATATAACCCTGTTTCCCCAAGCCATAGAGCAGGGCTATAAGGAGCAGGGCTAGGGTGGAGAGGAGGAAATTATAGGGACAATCAAATGTGTAGGTGTGAATCCTAGCTGTATTTGAATATTAAGCCTTGAGATTTCAAATCCTTAACACTTCCCTGTATCACTGAGTCCTGGAGAGGTCAGGGGTCATTTTCTCCTTGGATTAAAATCTCTATTCATTTTGTTATTGCTATCATTTCCATTCTTCTAGCAGTCTTGCTTGCACCATTGTTGGACCACATCTTAACAAATTCTTATATCTCATCTTTGATGAATTTCTCTTTCCAGTTCTCAAGCATCCATCTGCAAGTGTACAAGTGTATGTTTGACAACTAAAATACAGATTGCTAGTTCAATATTTATGGCCCCCTCCCTGATGGAATGTGGGACACACTCCCCTGGAGCTATGATGAAGAGTGTTTGTTTAAGTGATAGTCTCAAAAACATTTCTCCCCTAGAACAATCAAACAGTATCCCAAGTTCTAGGGCCAGTTACTGGCTATTTCCAGGTGAATTGCCTACCTGCAAGTGACATTTTCACTAGAAACCAGCATCAGTATTTCTCTCTTGACTGTTTAAACGCCAGTGGCCTGGGTAGCTGCCAATCCCCAAATACTCTTCCCACTATTTCTTTTTTGTTTTGTTGTGTTCTGTTCTCTTTTTTCAGATTTACTTATTTTTAACTGGAGGAGATTGGTTTACAATATTGTGTTGGTTTCTGCCATACATCGACCTGAATCAGCCATAGGTATCTGTATATCCCCTCCTTCTTAGCCTCCCTCCTCCCCACCATTTCTTAATGTAAATTTTGTTAAATTTTGTTAAATGTTATAGAAGGGTACACACAGCCAAACGTCCAGTTCAGTGAATCTCTCTTTGCTGTTGTTAGTAGGCCAGTTAGCGGAGAAGGCAGTGGCACCCCACTCCAGTACTCTTGCCTGGAAAATCCCATGGACAGAGGAGCCTGGTGGGCTGCAAGTCCATGGGGTCGCGAAGAGTTGGACACAACTGAGCGACTTCACTTTCACATTTCACTTTCATGCACTGGAGAAGGAAACGGCAACCCACTCCAGTGTTCTTGCCTGGAGAATCCCAGGGATGGGGGAGCCTGGTGGGCTGCCGTCTATGGGGTCGCACAGAGTCGGACACGACTGAAGCGACTTAGCAGCAGCAGCATGTTTATTTCACTGCTCTTACATGGAGTTAAGTGGAGCCTCTTCCCCGCCTCCCACCCATAATTTATTGCAAATTTTCATGAAAAAAAAGGAACTGTCTCCTGACACAAATTTCTCCATTGTTTTTGTCTAATGATGAAACATGCCCACTGGGTGTAGATTAATCTAGTAAAAGGCCAGATGACAGGAAAGGATGGTGGTATGCCCTGTGAGTAAGCAGGAAATCTGAATCTATAAGCCAGAATCAGGACTCTTAAAACATGCTGCTGGGGATTTCCCTGGCAGTCTAGTGGTTGACACTGCACTTTCACTGCAGGGGGTACAAGTTTGATCCCTGGTTGGGAAACTAAGATTCTGCATGCCATTAAGTGCGACCAAAAAATAAAAAACTCAGAAAACAAAAAACAAGCTGCAGAATTTAATTCTAATTTTTACATACATGTATCATATGTATGTCACATGTTTCTTTAAAAATGTAATTGATTATCAAAAAGTTTTACAAAGTGCAGATGATTTTTAGTGCAGTGAAACCATTCTGAAAGGCACAGTAATGGTGGATACATGACATCACACAATTGTCCAAACCCATGGAAGATACAACACCGAGACTGAACCTTAATATGAAGCAAGGACTCTGGGTGAAGATAATGCCTTAATGTAGGTTCATCAGTTTAACAAATGTACCACTCTGGTGTAGGATGTTGGTAGCTGAGGAATTTGCCTATTAAGGGTTGGGGGATATGTCTATTTTTTTAAGTTTCTTACCTGTATATTTTTCTTTTAATATTAAATAGTGCAGAATAAATAAGTAAATGCATAATATGGATATATCTTCTCTACGTCCTCTCATTCCTCTCTCTTGGCTAAAAGATAATATTGTAACTGCTTCTAATATATCTACAACATCAGACAGATCATTTTCTGAATTTCTTCTTTTAAAGAGTTTTTAAGACTTTGCAGTGGTCCAGCGGTTAAGAATATGCCTGCCAAAGCAAGGCCACAGGCCCCTCCCAGGTTCAGAAAGATTCCACACTCCGAGGAGCAGCTACGTCAGGGCACCACAACTGCTGAGCCCATGCGCCCTACAGCCCGTGTTGCGCTCCGCAGCAAGAGAAGCCGCAGCGAGAAGCCCGCACATTGCAACTGCAGAGTGGACCAGCGCACTGCAACTAGAGAAAGCCCGAGCACAGCAGTGAAGACTCAGCGCAGCCAATATAATGAAATAAATAAATAAAACTGAAGAGCTTTTTATTCTTTCCTTGTACAGTTCCTAGACCTACCGCTCTCTCGCTGCATGCGACTTCTTTTTATCTGTATATACTTTTGCCAAGGGCACCAACTTGAGATGAAATTAGCTTTTCTAAAACCTGTCTATTTTTAGCAACATTTTTGGAATCTGTATGAAAAAATCAGTCACAGAATTAGATAACATTGCCTCCCCTTTGTATTCAGTCTCCTTATACTGCCCCCACCCAATTAATTATACAAGGCCCTATCAGAGATATCATTTTCAACAGTCCATGTTCAATCAGGGATTTCTTGGTTGAAAGCCTAGCTGGCTTCCATGTCCGCACTGGTAAGCCCTCATTTACCTTGTCTCATTTTCTCTCCCCAAGAGGTCAAGCATGGCACTTTTCCACATTCACCCACTGGGGATCCTTTGCACTCCTCCTTCCACAATGCCTTTACCCTTTTTCTGCCTGGAAAAAAAGGTTTATACATCCTTGCATTTCAACTTATCTTCATAATGAAACCCTCCTTAATATCCCAAGATAATATCAATGAACACAATCCCGCTTCTGGTTTACATCACTAGCATAAAATTTGTTAATTATATTATACTCTGGTTAATTATTTACAAAGTTGTCTTTTCACTGGATTGTAAGAAACTTGAGGCTCAAATGTCCTTTGTCATCCTTGTATTCCGGAATTTCACCTGAGTGATGGTACCAAGAAGAAATGATGAATGCATTCACATAATAAATACCCATGAGTAGTTCACCTGACCAAAGAGAGGAGCCAGAATTCTCCAATCTGACCAGTGAGAGGAAGCAGCAAAGTTCTTTTCTTATTTCTGTTTGATTGATTAGATTATGTACATTTTTCTTCTATTACAGTCTTTCACTGGATGCACTATTACCTATCTCTACTCTTCAGTTAGGTTTAAAATAACAAATCCCTCCCCATCTTTCAAGAAAATGACAATTTCAATTTGACTGATGATCATCGACAAAAATTTATCTATTCAGCCACTCAAATATATTTTCTATCTTCCACAGGGGACAAATTAAGTTCTTATTATCCATGGATTTCATCTGGGAGACAATGAACAAGACTGTTTATATCAAGCTCACAAGCAGAGTAAAAAATGTCTCTGAAAATTCAAAATCCCATGAAAATGTTGACATCAGCAAGATCGAACTCTCATGGGTTCCACAAGAATCACCTCCTACAGCACTCACTGAATGACGTTTTCCGCCAGCAGCCTGAAGCCTGAACCGGACTAATGGGCTTCAGGAAAGAGTTGTGGTTTCCGAAAATGGGAAAATATAATGATCTACTGTTGGAAGCTGCCCACCACTGCTGCCACTACTACCTCTCACCCTTCACTTATCCACTGTCTCTCTCACACACACACACACACACACACATCCCCACAGCTCCCCTCTGGAGATAGGCTGCTATAAGACACATATATAGATGTGCACCACTCTTACAGTGGTTTTCTAGGTTTACTTACTTTTACTTACAGGTTAAATGGGGTCAGTCAGGTTCCAGATTTTCCCAACTTTCAGAAACTCTAATTTCCAGGAACCCATGTGGAAAAGACATCAGGTAGAAACATCTGTCAGAGTTTGATGGGAAACGCACTGGGCTGGAAGACACTAATCCTTAATTCTCTGCTGATTCTACCATGATCTTAAGCAAATCTCCTTACATTTCATCATGTCAGTTCATTCATTTACTATAGGATATTATATATATATATATATTAGAGAGAGAGAGAGAGAGAGAGAGAGAGAGTCTATATTTCGATATTGAACATGTGCTAAATGGTTCATAAAGGGGAAGGGTAGGAACCATTATACTCGTTGGTAACTAATTTAAAATTGTTCTTTTAATAGAAAATAAATAAAGATATAATTGGAGGATGGACCTAGAGATTTTCATACTCAGTGAAGGAAGTCAGACAGATAATGAGAAATATTGTATGACATCTCTTATGTGTGGAATCTAAAAAGAAATTATACAAATGAACTTGCTTACAAAACAGAAAGAGACTCACAGACTTAGAGAACGAACTTATGGTTGCCTGTATACTCTACTATGTTTAAAATGAATAATCAACAAGGACCTATTATATAGCCATGGAACTCTGCTCAATGCTATGTGACAGCCTAGATGGGAGGGGAGTTTGAGGGAGAATCATACATGTATATGTGTGGCTGAGCCCCCTTGCTGTTCACCCGAAACTATCACAACATTGTTTGAATCAGCTATACCATAAAACAAAATTTAAAATCAAAAATTTTGAAAGATACAACTTGGAGTCAATTTTGAGGTTGGAGGATTTTTAAAAGATAAAATAGGAAACTTCAAAGACATATGATGCTCATTCTGAGTGGAACTATCTCTATTCCTCCAGACATCTGGTGAATAGGCTCTTTTTCTTCTGTGTTAGAAATCCCTTAGTGGAAAATGATGGCAAAATACTGATAAACACTCCCCAAAGTCCCTTCTATATCTTGCATCCTATGAGTCTGTATATTAAATGGCAAACATGCTGTTTGCCAGTTTGATTAAAACCCCAGTTATAAATCACTATTGAAATCTACTGATTTACATAGAAGTTAAAATTCCAGATTAATGTATATCACAATCCTAACTCAAATGTCCTTTCTTCATGGTAGGGGAAGGAGAAAATAGAGTTATAATGAGAGAAGATTTTGACAAATGGACACTTGATTCTCTATAGATGAGGGATCAAAGCAAGAGTGAGAAGTAAAGGGAATACATAGAAACTAACTACCTGGAAACGGAGCTGAGACAAAATGGAACTGTCCCAAGGAGAAGGCACAGAGAAGGTCTGCTTTTACAAGGTGGAAAAAAGTAACTTCTTCCTACAGGAATGTTGTAAAAACTAGACTCCAGTAAATACAGTCTAGGTAGCTTTACTGCTTTGGTTCTGGACATCTCTGAGAAGTCATGAAGGTTAAACTGTACCATTCCCATTCTCCATATTTTAGGTACATAGATTAACTGTAAATCTTGGTGTAACACCCACAGTCTTCATTTTATTACTTCATGTTGAATGTGGTGCATTTGAATACTGCAACTAACCACACACAGTATATCCAGCCACTCTACAATGGCCCTGAAACCAAGGCCCACAGATAAATACATAAATTCAGATATTTTATCTTGACAATATCTATCAACAAGGAAGAATATGCCCCATTGTTATTCAACAGAGCTTCTATAAAATAGGAACTTGTTAGAAGAAACATATCTATATCGAGATCCACAAAATAAACACAAAATGTACTCTTGGGAACATACATTCATGGGAAAATATTTTCTTGTACTTTAATTTCTGCTAAGGTTGTGATAACAGAGTTTGAGTCATAAGTCCTAAAAGAATCAGTTCAAAGACTACACTATATAAGGGAACACTGCTGCTGCTGCTATTGCTAAGTCACTTCAGTCGTGTCCGACTCTGTGTGACCCCATAGATGGCAGCCCACCAGGCTCCCCCGTCTCTGGGATTCTCCAGGCAAGAACACTGGAGTGGGTTGCCATGTCCTTCTCCAATGCATGAAAGTGAAAAGGGAAAGGGAAGTCGCTCAGTCGTGTCTCTTTGCGACCCCATGGACTGCAGCCCACCAGGCTCCTCTGTCCATGGGATTTTCCAGGCAAGAGTACTGGAGTAGGGTGCCATCACCTTGTAGATCAAATCTCAGTGGGCACAACTGCAATTCAGCTGTGTGTGCATCTGGCAATGTGGTCATTTGTATTTATTCTTTAAAGTGTGAAAAAAATGATATACTGAATGAATTATCCATGATTTATGAAAGGGAAGAATCATTATCTGGGACCAAAAGTACAAGCTCAGCATATTCTATGTGTCTTATGGCTTCACATATTTAATCAAATAAAGATGAGAAAGGGAAAATGGAAGATGCTAATTTTCTTTATGGCAGAGATACATGTTGTAAAGTAGCTGGTAAAACAATTGGAAAAGGTAAATTCACAAGCAAAGTTCAAAATTCTGTCTCGTCTGCATGGCTCTAATGTATCTGGAGAAGAAAACATTTGAAAGTCTGGGCTATAGTGAAGAACAATAAAGTTCTGTTTTCTGTGGAGAACAGTAAAATTCTGAGGCCTTCATTAGGCTCTCCAAACAATTCAGGGTGTTGCCTTTGATCATCAAAGCCTCAGTATCATTTGAGTTCAGGTTTCCATAGAAACTACCTTTACGTAGCAGCATACTTGTTTCAGCTGGTCAAAGAACAGCTGCCAACAGGCCTTAGGTGTGAATACCAAGGGCTGGAAGCAACACATTTTCCATGGAGAGATTCCATCTTTGGAATTCATCTTTTTCAGTTGGTTTCACCAAGTTCAGAAATATTGGCCTTCAGGCCATAGAATAAAGCCCAATTACCTGATACTCATGGGAATATTTAGCAGTAAAATAAACGTCAAGTCACAACATTATTAAGATGGAATAAGCATCTTGGCTTACATTCTCAAAATTTTTTTACTTCCTTCTGAATTGTTCCAAGCATGCCAATGTGTGTTGAAATTATAATTAAGTCCTCCCACTTCTTCATGTAAAAAAAAAAAAAAAAAATCAAGTCTGCCTAAATAATAAAGGTTCCTGAGCAAATGCAAGGGATTTTAGAACTGTCAGCAATGAGTTATTTTTACAAATAAAGCCCTCAGAACTAGAACATTTATTTGTATTGCATGTGTGGATAGCTCAAGTAGAGACATAGAAATGTCCATAAATGCATTCGTTTATGGAGATCACCAGGGAAGGATTGATCCCCTTCTCCAACCTATGGAATGAGAATCTACAATTCAGCCTGTTTAGGAAGCATTTATTTAACCATTATCAAGTCACAAGTCAAATGTCACCTCCTCAGAGGCCTTCCATATGCACCAAAGATAAAGTAACACCACCTCGAACATTACTCTCTGCTGCTCCTTCATAGCCAAACTGGAAGAAAAAGAATCAGAAAACAGGTCAATTGAGATTATGTAGGTTAAGTAAAAGAATGAAAAACTAATGAAGAAAATGAAAAGAATTTCATAAACCTATGAGAAACCATCAAGCTGTCAAAATATGCACAGTGAAAGCCATGGAAGTAGAGAATAAAAAGAAAGTGGCAGAAAAAAAATGTGAATAAACAGTTGTTAACAACTTCTCAGATCTGGTATAAAAAATTAATCTAACAATTAACTAATATTTGACAAGGGAGCCAAAGAATACTTACGTGGGGAAAGGATAATTTCCTCAATAAATGTTAGAAAAATGAAATAATCACATACCAAAAAAAGAAAAAGAAGAAAAATTAGACCTTTATTTCTAACCTCCCCCCCCCCACCAGTTAACTTAAAATAGATTAAAAACATAAATGGAGGGCCTGAAACTGTAGAACTCCTAGAAGAAAACATAGAAGAAAATCTCTGACACAAAGAAGCAGAATAATTTTCCCAAAGTCAAACAGCTAGTAAGCGATGGAGTCTGATTTTAAATCCAGGCAGACTGACGACAGAACTCAGTCTTAAGTTTGCTAGCATACATCAAGTCCAGCCCCTGAGGTGCTGAAGTGTTCAAATCTACGTCTTCTATCTGAAACCCACGTAACATAATTAGCCATCTTCTACTGCCTCCCTCTGCTTCCATCTGAAGGACTTGACATTTCTGTAACATCACTTCTCAAATCTTTAAAGACGGTGAGGTAATGAGCTTTGGTGTCATACACACCTTGGTTTGGATCTCTAATTAGGCTCTACCAAAGCCTGTCACCTTAGCAAAGGTAGTTTGATGTGCTTTCCAATTTTCACGTCTTGGGAGGCATAGAGAATTATAATATTTCTATAGAACACTGGGGAGAGGTAGCACTTAGTCAAAGGAAATTGGTCTGGAAATCCAAGTGTTTCATGCTCTTCCTACCCATCTCCTGGAGAAGGCAATGGCACCCCACTCCAGTACTCTTTGCCTGGAAAATCCCATAGATGGAGGAGCCTGGTAGGCTGCAGTCCATGGGGTCGCTAAGAGATGGACACGACTGAGCGACTTCACTTTCACTTTTCATTTTCATGCATTGGAGAAGGAAATGGCAACCCACTCCAGTGTTCTTGCCTGGAGAATCCCAGGGACAGGGGAGCCTGGTAGGCTGCTGTCTATGGGGTCGCACAGTGTCGGACACGACTGAAGCGACTTAGCAGCAGCAACCCATCTCCAGGGCTAAGAGGATCATATGTGGGCATTCTTACAATCCATCTGCATACACAACCCTTGTTGTTGTTGTGCAGTCACTCAGTCGTGTCCGACTCTTTGCAACCCCATGATTGCAGCTCATCAGGCTTCCCTGTCCTTTACCATCTCCCAGAGCTTTCTCAAACTCATGTTCATTGAGCCAGTGATTCTATCCAACCAGCTCGTCCTCTGTCGTCCCCTTTTCCTCATGCCTTCAGTCTTTCCCAGGGTCGGGGTCTTTTCTTAAGAGTTTGCTCTTCGCATCAGGTGGCCAAAGTATTGGAGCTTCAGCTTCAGCATCAGGCCTTCCAATGAATAATCAGGATTGATTTCCTTTAGGATTGACTGGTTTGATCTCCTGGCAGTCCAAGGGACTCTCAAGAGCAGTTTCCTTATTTTAACTGTAGGGTACCAGTTCATAAAACGGGGCAAATGATGTCTATTTCACAGAGCACTTGTGAACTATAAATAAAATATCATGGACAAAATGCTTGCTGTAGACAGTTAATATGTAGGGGCTCGGTTGATGGTAGTTATCATCAAGGGTTACTACGATTAGTATTGTTCAAAAAGAAAAAACAAGCACCAAATGGAGTCACTTATGCTGAGTCCCATGTCAGCAAGCCAAGACTTAATTACTGTTTCACTATCTTCCAGGAATGTGGCCTTTAACTAGTCAAACTGGGGAATTACCTGATTAGTACTGGTGAGGTAATCTGCAAGGCAGACCCCACTCTTCCCACAAAGGAAGGTGATTTTGCTGGGGAAAAAAAGAAATTCTTTCGTTTTTAACTTCCTAGTCCCACCCCCTTTCTGCCTTTTAAAAAATTCATTTTTTTTATACCTCCTGGGAGCTCCTTTCTCTTTGTTAGGTGAAATGCTGCCCAACTCATCAATCACTGAATAAAGGCAATATTTTCTTTAAATTACTCAGCTGAATTTTGTTTTTTTTTTTTAACATTATTAACATCAGCAATAGTATTTGTTTATAGTTTCCATGGTCTCTCTAAACCCAAGAAACACCCTGAGCCAGATTCCATCACACATGTTTGTTTCTCTGCTTCCTATAACACTGAAGTATTATTGCAGATTACTTTTAGTTTATTAATTTTGATTTCCTGCTCACTCGGTGATAAGGCACTTAACTGTGCACCGTGGGAGATTCCAAGAGCATAACCATAGACTCCCAGAACAGGATGAGACTACTACCCAGTTGAATTGCTTCCCTCAAAGGATTGAATCCCTTCTGAAACATTCACTGAATGAGTATTTAGTCAATTTTCAGATACCTCCAATGATGAGAATATAACCATCCAAGAAGCCCATTCTAGCTTGGGACACGATTTATTAAAAATCCTTCTTTACACTGATTCTGAGTCCAACTTCGTATGTCTTCTGCCAACTGATAATTTTTCAATTTGGAGCCACATTGAAGAGCTCCAATGTATGTCATACAGACGTCATCTTGAAAGACCACATCCTAGGTCTCAGACATACCTGGGATTGTCTAAAAAAAGGGAACCTGAATTCAGTCTAGAGCATTATTTGTAGGAGGAACTGGAGAGCTTCCTGGAAAATAAGTCATTCATTCTAATAAAAAAGCTAGCTGTGGAATGGTACATAGGAATCACAGTCTACAAATACAGGACAACAAACAAACGGGTTCTTTTCTATAATAATTTAATTTTTGACAAACAGAATAACATACCTCAAATCATGTATGGTTCACAGATGGTGAGAGAAGAGCAAATAAGTCAAGCTCAATGTCAGTTTTTGAGACATTCTTCCAGTCCTGCTCCTACGTACTCATGCTTAAGTCCCAGGGAAAGGAAGGGAGGGCCTTACATTGAAAAGAGAGATGGATTTTCCTGAAATTAAATAATTACAATCTACAAGCCTGTGCTGATAAATTCCAAAATCTCCACAAAATAAATGGTTGAAAGGAAACATATATACAATAAAAACTAAGTCAAGAAAAATATCAAACAAAAAAGATTTATAAAGTTGAAAGGAATTGAATGTCATCAACTAATTACCTCTAATAAAAGATTTCAGGAACAGACGACTTTATTGGCAGGTAATTCGGTTCATTTTATTAAGCTAGCACAACCAAAATAGCAGAGGTGACCAAGGAGGGTCTAAAATACAAAAATCTGTAAATCTCACTCACGTGGGTTTGAAAGGTCAAAATAAAGTAAGAGCAAATTTTGTAAATTGGAGACATTTAAAGGATGGCTTTTGATTAAGGATATGGGTATACAAAGAGTGAAAAGTGAAAAAGTTACTCAGTTTACCAGGCCAGAATACTGGAGTGGGTTGCCATGCCCTCCTCCAGGGGGATCTTTCCAGCCCAGGGATTGAACCCGGGTCTCCTGCATTGCGGGAGCCACCAGTACTAAGCACTAAAATACCTACTTTTCTGAGATTTCTGTGATGACGCAAGTTTATACTGTATTGAGTTATGCTTCCTAACATAGCACAAGTGAGGGTTACAGCTACCTGTCCCCTTCAGATCTCCTTTGTAGCACAGAGGCCTGGGCAAGGAGGCCAAAGGGACCACATCTGCTGAAGAAGTCAGAGAGAAGGCCTGCTTTGGTGGGCAGCCCGGGTAGTGTTGCAGAGCTGGCATGAACCACCCATGCAGCAGAGACTCTAGGTGTGTCTGATGGCAGCAGCAACAGTGTCACTGCCAGAGGGAAGAAAGAGTGTGGACCCCTGACAGCCACTCCAACTGACTGAGAAACACACAGAAGAAAGTCTAGGCAGACTCTAATCAGAACTAGTTTGGAAGAATCTGGGGGAGCTGGAATTCTCACAAAATGGGTAAGTTATGGAGACCACAGTTTCATCCTTATACCATTGTGGCCTGGGGAGAAAGTTTTCAATTGTTTATTCTCCAGGAGTCCTCGACTTGGTGGAGGAAAGAAACTCTTGAGAAGTTAATGATATTAGACAAGACAGGACTAAGTGGAGACTTTAAGTCTGACACCAAAATACTTTAGAAGGAAGTTCTCTGATAACCAAGGGGCCAGGAAAAAATTCATCAAAGAGAAAGGAATTTAAGTTTTGACTTAAATTCGTACAGGATGGGCTGGCATGGAATGAGAAAACTGGAAACGGGAGCCTGAGGGCATTCGAGTGGCATGTTCATCCTGCAGAATCGTCTTGATGGAATGTTCTAGAAAGTTTGTCCTAGGAAGCAATCTCAAGGTAAAGGTCAACACTTCATATATAGTATATACTCTAACCTCATAAAAGGACTATTTATTTTACATGAAATCTTATGAGAGCATCAGAAGTCAAGAGACATTAAAGAATAAAGGGTCTGCCTAGTGAACTTATTCTGAAAACTTAAGGATGGACAGAAAGAGAATACATAATTACAGAAAACCTGTCGTGCTATAATTTTACTGGAGAGAGAACCACTGCAATCTGACAGTGTCGAACGCCCTCTGGTGGACATGTCAGACTGGTTGCCCTGGGGATTTTCATTCATTTTTCTTAAATTGGAAATGGTTCCAAAAGATGACATTATATTGATGAAACTTCTACCCTTCCTCCTTCATTAATCTGAACACAAATTCAGCTCATCACAATTTATTTCCCTCCCCCAATTCTACTGTTTGGTGCTGCTAAAAAGCCCCTCCTTTGACGACAGCTATAGTAAAAGAACTAGAGAGAATTTGTACACATAGATAGACAATAATATGGTTAATTCCATTGGCAAGAGGATATTGTTTTGCACTTCTAAAGAAAATATCAAACATCATGAAAATCAGTGGTGTGGAAAACCTAGGCTTTTAATGTTATTCATAAAGATTTCACTCCTTCCTGTGAGATAACCAAAAACGACACAAGTATGCAGAACACCTCACAAAGTGCCTGCATAAAGGATGTATCCAGTAAACATTATTTCTTTCCGCAGAATAACCTAACTAGGGTTCAGAAATAAAATAGGCCTTTCACACACATACACTAATGTTATCTATGGGAATAGACGGATATGTTAATGATCTTGATTGTGGTAAGAATTTCACATTGTATTAGCATATCGAATCATCAGGTTGTTCACCTTAAGAATATGCAATTTATTTTTTAATTATAAAGCTGGGGAAAAATAAAAACAAAACAGTAAAAAAGGAAAAAAAAAAAGAAACAAAATGGATTTGACAGAAAATCAAACTGTCATGACACAGTTCAGTTCAGTTCAGTTCAGTCGCTCAGTCGTGTCCGACTCTTTGCGACCCCATGAATCACAGCACGCCAGGCCTCCCTGTCCATCACCAACTCCCGGAGTTCACTCAGACCCACGTCCGTGATGCCATCCAGCCATCTCATCCTCAGTTGTCCCCTTCTCCTCCTGCCCCCAACCCCTCCCAGCATCAGAGTCTTTTCCAATGAGTCAGCTCTTCGCCTGAAGTGGTCAGAGTACTGGAGTTTCAGCTTTAGCATCATTCCTTCCAAAGAAATCCCAGGGCTGATCTCCTTCAGAATGGACTGGTTGGATCTCCTTGCAGTCCAAGGGACTCTCGAGAGTCTTCTCCAACACCACAGTTCAAATGCATCAATTCTTCAGCACTCAGCTTTCTTCACAGTCCAACTCTCACATCCATACATGACCACTGGAAAAACCATAGCCTGACTAGACGGACCTTTGTTGGCAAAGTAATGTCTCTGCTTTTAAATATGCTATCTAGGTTGAGGATTGAAATTTTCATGAGATCTACTATCTGCCTGCCGTATACTAATTCTTCTTTCCTTTAAAGGCCTTCATTTAGCAACAGCTGAAAAGAGTGGGAGAAAACCATCCATATTCCTAACTACTGAAACTGAAAAGGAAAACTCAGTTCTCTGCTACTCATTGGACATACAACCTCAAAGATATCACTTAATTTATTGGGTCCTCAGTTTCTCCATTTGAAAAAAAGGGAGAGATTGTCATAGATCAGTGACTCTCTAATACAGCTCTTGGAACACCAACAAAGAAGAGTTCATTTGCTCTAGGTGAAATGAACAACGTAGAAATCATGTAAGAAATTTAATTGATTACATGACCACATGAAAAACCATAGCCTGACTAGACGGACCTTTGTTGGCAAAGTAATGTCTCTACTTTTTAATATGCTATCTAGGTTGGTCATAACTTTCCTTCCAAGGAGTAAGCATCTTTTAATTTCATGGCTGCAATCACCATCTGCAATGATTTTGGAGCCCAAAAAAATAAAGTCTGACACTGTTTTCACTGTTTCCCCATCTATGTCCCATGAAGTGATGGGACCAGATACCATTATCTTCGTTCTCTGAATGTTGAGCTTTAAGCCAACTTTTTACTCTCCTCTTTCACTTTCATCAAGAGGCTTTTTAGTTCCTCTTCACTTTCTGCTTTAAGGGTGGTGTCATCTGCATATCTGAGGTTATTGATATCTCTTCCAGCAATCTTGATTCCAGCTTGTGTTTCTTCCAGTCCAGCGTTTCTCATGATGTACTCTGCATAGAAGTTAAATAAGCAGGGTGACAATATACAGCCTTGACGTACTCCTTTTCCTATCAGGAACCAGTCTGTTGTTCCATGTCCAGTTCTAACTGTTGCTTCCTGACCTGCATACAGGTTTCTCAAGAGGCAGGTCAGGTGGTCTGATATTCCCATCTCTTTCAGAATTTTCCACAGTTTATTGTGATCCACACAGTCAAAGGCTTTGGCATAGTCAATAAAGCAGAAATAGATGTTTCTTTGGAACTCTCTTGCTTTTTCGATGATCCAGCGGATGTTGGCAATTTGATCTCTGGTTCCTCTGCCTTTTCTAAAAGCAGCTTGAACACCTGGAAGTTCACGGTTCACGTATTGCTAAAGCCTGGCTAGGAGAATTTTGAGCATTACTTTACTAGCATGTGAGATGAATGCAATTGTGCGGTAGTTTGAGCATAGTCTTATTTGCATCAATTTTGTGAACTTGGTTCTAAAAGGGAAGAAAACAAAAGGAATTGGGAAAATGAGAACTCTGACTATATAGGGTCCCCAGGCTCCTTTGGGTCTTTCACACTGCCTCCCCACAGAGCTTGGAAAGGAGAAAACACACACACACACACACACACACACACACACACACACACACACGCATGCACGCACCCACAGAAGTCCCTTCCCCCTCCCCGACAGCGTTTTTCCTCTGCCTCTGACAAAGCTGCCAGATCCAAATGTAGGTCACAGGCACCACCTAGAGGCATTAATCCTCCATCTGACTCTTACTGCTGTGAACTGATTCAAGTCAGCTCAAAATCCAGATGAGTTCTTCCTCTAGTCACAGACTTGAAAATTAATCAAGAAAGGTGTTCCCATCTCTGAAGGCTGTCAGGAGAGGTGACTTAGACTAAATGAAGAGACGTGCAAAGAGACCCACCCTGTCAAATGGTTGGCTTATCTGTCTCCATCTCATTCGTTAGCCTGTTTGTGGTTTCCCCTGCTGCCTATTCCACAAGAAAGATGTACAGCACAAAGCCCACAATTCCACCTTTGGGGGGATCAGGAGATAATGAAACCGTTAGCACGATAATTGCACACAAGCCTTAACTCAAGAAATAGCATGCCCTTTTAAAACAATGAAAATGTGTCTGCAATAAATGATGGTATTAATAGATCCTCCAGTTACCATTGCTATGAGGGACAAGGACTTCATTTACATTAACACAAAAGTTAATCTTTCATGTGCCGGCTTTATCAAATTAGCAATAACAAGATATCTGGGTACCGTTTTAAACTGATCACCTGCACATCTTATCTAACTGGAATACATAAACAGAGTCCCCAGTATTCAAAGGCTAATCTACACCCAAGGTATTACAAATCACCAGGCAAAGTTAGGAGAGAGTTTAAATAACGAACTATGGGCTTTCTGGGCCCAGGTTGCACCAGTAGTAAAGAACCCACCTGTTGATGCAGGAGACGTAAGAGACAAAGGTTCAAACCCTTGGGAAGTTCCCCTGGAGGAGGGCATGGCAACCTACTCCAGCATTCTTGCCTGGGAAGTTCCATGGACAGAAGAGCGGGCTACAGTCCATAGAGTCACAGAGTCAGACATGACTGAAACGACTTAGCATTCACAAGCATGGGTTTCCTATGATTAACTAAGCCTGCAACTCAGGACTGAGTTTTACAAATATCTCAGACTTTTTTTTTTTAACTTTTAGGAGCTCGGCTTGGCAGAAATGATGTTGGCTATAGACACTGAAGTCCCAGGTTCTAGCCTCTATATCACTACCTAGTTTTGGAATCTATGGCTGCTCATTTAACTTTTCAGTTTCTCATCTGTAAAATAAAGAAGCTGTTCCTTCTGAATTATAAAGTTCTAAGGCATACAAATATTTCCTTATAATTTGAAAGTCCTCTGTGGAATAAAAGCCTATTAAAACATCTGGTCTTTACTAGAACTGATTCTTTCTACAAACCACTAGTGGGCAGTGTTGGGCTATCTGGTTAAGATAAACTACCCGGAGGGTGAGCAAAGAGAATTCCTGCAGCTTCTCAGAACTGTCAGCAGCCCACCTGCCCATTACTCTAACAGTATTATCTCACCTATGCTATAATACCCACCAACCATATAGATCAAGAAAAGTCTAAAGAATTAAAGTCTCAGCATTAGATTTCATTTTCGCTAGAAGTTAATCATTAGGCTCCACTCTGGTATTTTTAGCTCAAACTTTAATTAATCACTTAAATTATCATATTAACTCATTAAACTTATAATTTTTCAAAAAAGACAAGATCTTGTTTAATCAAAACAATTATATAAATTTATATAATAATAATAATCTTTGCTTTATCCAAATGTTTCTGAAAAGACATATATAACTACCCTTTTTATGATGGCAAATGTTTCACTACTTTTAACTTTAGAAATTGTTCAGAAAAATCACAAAAAAAAACAAGAAGCCCCTTAAAAGTTTGAAAATATCACTTTATATTTTGTGGCTTTTTCTTGGTGTAACAACTTTTGCTTCTTAAAATTTATTTTTAATTGAGGTATAGTTGATACATAATACAAGTTTCAGGTGTACAACATAGTGATTCACAATTTTTAAAAATTATACCCCATATTGGTTATATTCCCTGTGCTGAGCAATCTACCCTTGAAGCTTGTTTCATATATAATAGTTTGTACTTCCTGATTCCCTGGACCGATATTGCCCCTCCCTTCTCACCTCTCCCTACTGGTAATCACGACTAGTTTGTCCTCTCTATGTATGAGTCTGTTTTGCTATAGTCACTACTTTTAGTTTTTAAATTCCACATAAGTGATAACAGTATTTTTCTTTTACCTATTTCACTAAGTGTAATACCTTCCAAGTCCATTCACATTTTCACAAATGGCTAAATTTCTGGTTTTTATGGCTGAGTAGGATTCTGCTATATATCTTTATCAACCCATTTGTTGATGGACACTTAGGTTGCTTTGGTATCTTGGCTATGGTAAACAATGCTGCTATTAATATACACATTGGGGTGGTGCATGTATCATTTCAGATTAGTATTTTCATTTTCTTAGGATATACACAAAAGGAGTGGGACTGCTGGATTACATGGTAGTTCTATTTTTAGCTTTTTGAGGAACCTCTATTATTGTTTTCCACTGTGGTTGCACCAATTTACATTCCTACTAACACTGTACAAGGGTTCCCTTATTTCTACAACCTCACCAACATTTGTTATCTGTGGTCCTTCTGATGATAGCCATCTAACAGGTGTGAGGCGGTATCTCCTTGTGGTTTTGATGTGCATTTATTTCTTTGATGATTCGCCATGTTAAACATTTTTTCATGTGCCTGTTGGCCATCTGCATGTCCTCTATCCCATTGACTATGTTTCTGTTTTTGTGCCAGTGTGATACTGTTTTGATTACTGTAGCTTTGTACTGGAAGTTGAAGTCAAGGAGCATGATTCCTCCAAGCTCTGTTCTTTCTCAAGATTGTTCTTTCTATCCAGGGTCTTTTATGTTTCCATACATATTTTAAAATTATTTGTTCTAGTTCTGTGAAAAATGTTATTTGTATTTGATAGGGGTTGCACTGAATCTGGAGATTGCCTTGGATAGTATGGCCATTTTAACAATTTTAATTCTTCCAATCCTAGAATACAGTGTATCTTTCCATCTGTTTGTGCCATCTTCAATTTCTTTCATCACTGTCTTATAATTTTCCAACTACAGGCCTTTTATCTCCTTATGTAGGTTTATTACAAGGTATTTTACTCTTGCTTATGTGATTGTAAATGGGATTGTTTCTTTAATTTCTCTTTCTGGTAGTCTGTTGTTAGTGCATAGAAATGGAACAGATTTTTGTGCATTACTTTTGTATCTTACAACTTGACTGAATTCATTAATGAGCTCTAGTAACATTCTGGTAATGTCTTTAGGATTTTCTATATATAGTATCAGGTCCCCTACAAACTAACAGTTTTACTTCTTCCTTTTCAATTTAGGCTCCTTTTATTTTTTCTTCTCCAATTACTGCAGGTGGGACTTTCAATACTATGTTGAATAAAAGTGGCAAGAACGGGCATCCTTGTCTTTTTCCTGTATAGGGAATGCTTTCAGTTTTTCACCATTGAGTATGGTTTTAGCTGTGAGCTTATCATATACAACCTTTATTATATTGAAGTGTGTTCCCTCTACACCCACTTTCTGGAAAATTTTTATCATAAATGGATGTCAAATTTCATCAGAAAACTTTTTCTGCATTTATTGAGATTATATGGTTTTCATTCTTCAGTTTGTTAATGTGCATTACATTAATCGATTGTGCATAGCGAGCCACCCTTACATCCCTGGAGTAAGGCCCATTTGATCATGCCATTTAATTCTTTTAATGTATTATTGAATCTGGCTTGCTAATATTTTGTTGAGGATTTTTGCATCTATGTTCATCAGTGATATTGTCCTATTATTTTTCTTTTTGGATATCTTTGTTCGGTTTTGGTATCGATATTGGCCTCATAGAATAAGTTTGGCATAGTTCTCTCCTCCACTACTTTTTGGAATAGCTTGAGAAGAATACGTGTTAACTCTTCTCTAGTGTTTGGTAGAATTCACCTGTGATGCCATCTGGTTGTTGACTTATGTTTGTAAGAAGCTATTCATGACAATATATTTTGTCATGAATATCCTTGTCATTACATTTCCCATCATCTTTGTTAATGTCTACACAGTATTACATCATGGGCATAAGAAAAAATGAAGTAAATTGCCTTTTTGGAAACTTAAGGTTGTTTCTAATTTCATAACACTGAAATGAATATTCTTATTGATAAATCTCTGTACATGTTTTTTTTATTCTTTTAAACTTTTGTGTTAGGGTATAGGCAATTAACAATGCTGTGATAGCTTCAGGTGAACAGGAAAGGGACTCAGTCATGCATATACATGTATCCATTCTCCCACAAGACCCCCCTCCCATCCAGGCTGCCACATAACATTGAGCAGAGTTCTATGTGCTGTATAATAGTTCCTCACCAGTCATCCATTTTAAACATAGCAGTGTCTGCACACATTTTTTATATCTGAGCATAACCTAAAGATTAAAAAACCAGGCAATAATTATAGATGCTTCAATATCCAGATGCCTTCATTCATTTCAGACAGCGATTTTAAGTAGACTCCTGGGTATCTGAGGACACCTTGTAGTGACTTTTCTAATACTGACTTTTACCAACTCTGATACTGTCTTAGTCTATTTGGGATGTTATCAAAGAACACAGAGACTGGGTGGCTTAAACAGTAAATATTTATTTATCATAGTTCTGAAGCCTTGGAAGTCTAAGATCAGAGTGCCCTAAGATTCAGTGTCTGGTGAGGCCCACACCCTAGTTCATAGACGGCCATTTCTTGCTCTGTTCTCATATGGCAGAAGTGGGCAAGAAGCTTTCTAGGGTCTTTTTTTCTTTTTTTTTTTTAAGGGTACTAGTCTCATTTACAGGAGCTTCACACTCATGCTGAATCACTTCCAAAAACCCCACCTCCAAATAACATCATCTTGAGGGTTATATTTCAACTTGTAAATTTGGTGGAGGAGGCACAAACATTCAGCCTATAGCAAATGCTTTTGTTTAAGTTACTGTAAAGGAATCATAAAGTAAATGTCTTAGATTCATGCACCCCCATCCACTATTCCCATCCAAATTTGGTTAATAGTCCTCCCCAGCCACCCGCCTCCTGCTTTCCATTCTCATTTTAGGATTCAGTAGAGACTTTGATTCAATTCCAGACTTATAAGATCACTTATTACTATGTATCCTTGAGCCTGAGGTTTAACCTCTTTAAACCTTAATGTCCTCATTTGTCAATCAGGGATTATAACAGCCTATAAACCAGGGTCTTGCAAGGAGTAGACAATGGATAGTATTAGTCACTCATACGTGTCTGACTCTTTGCAACCCCATGGACTGTATGTAGCCTGCCAGGGTCCTCTGTCCATGGGATTTTCCAAGCCAGAATACTGGAGGGGGCAAGGAGTAAATAAGTGAAAGTATAAAAAACACTCAGGACAGGGTATAACACACGTACCATGAAATATGTGGTAAATATTGTGATTGGTTTTCATTCAGAATTTATCAAGGACCTGTCATGTGCTAGGTCTAAGGGGAAACTTGTACCTGACATTCTATCTGCCCTCATATTGGATACATGCTAATGAGGATACTCATCCAAGTCACTTACGATACAGTGTAAATAAGTGCCGTGTAGAATTAGGTAAGCACTAAAAAGAGGGTCACTTGTGAGATAAGGGAAAGTTCCCAGAGGAAATGACACCTCAGCTGCAGAATGATTGAAGAGGGAAGCAGTGTTGCTAGGCATTGATTACAACAAATAAACCTTATTTCTCTACTCTTACTAGAGAATATAGAAAAAAGGAAGGGGCTTTATCAGACAGTGATAATGAGTTGAACATAAAGTATATTGCATTGACTGCCTGTAGATAGCCACATGGAAACAGCCACTAGTCAAGTAACCCTGTTAGTCTGAAGCTCTAGAGGGCTGAAGAACTGGAGGTGCAGATTTTGAATACATCAGTGCATTGAGAGTACTGAGGCCAAAGGAACCAATGAGATCCTCCAAGAGGAGGTTGCAGAGTGAGAGGACCTAGGAAAAACTCTACTGGTCAAGACTTAGGAGGAATGAAGTGAAGTGAAGTGAAGTGAAGTTGCTCAGTCGTGTCCAACTCCTTGTGACCTCATGGACAGTAGCCTACCAGGCTCCGCCGTCCATGGGATTTTCCAGGCAAGAATGCTGGAGTGGGCTGCCATTTTCTTCTCCAGGGGATCTTCCCAACCCAGGGATCGAAACTGGGTCTCCTGCATTGCAGACAGAAGCTTTACCGTTTGAACCACCACAAAGTAAGTCTTAGAAATAGGAGAGGAAGACGCCAAGCATGCTTTGTCATGGAAATTAAAGAAAAAGGGGTGTTTAAAGAAGAAATAAGTATGGTTAAACATACCAAATGCTGCCCAGAGGTTGAAATTAAGAAGTTAAGCAAAATAAGGATTGAACAAAGTCTGAGGAGGGCTGCAGAGGTTTACTGCACTGGCACAGTGTTTGAAGAGAAAGGAGGAATCCAGGTAACAGATTGGGATGCCTATCTGACTCCTCAAATTGCTAGAAGTTACAAAAAAAAAAAGAGAGAGAGAGAGAGACTTAAAAAGAATCTATAGCAATGATGAAAAAGAAGTGTAACATCAGTGGACTAGAAATGATGAGGAAAGCATACTCAGGCAAGGAGTTATATGAAAGGAGAGAGCAGTTCTGAGGATACTCTTAAGCTTCGGGATTTGGCAAATATGAAGACAGGGGAAAAGGCAACTGTCAGCCTGCCTTTACAGCCCTTCAACCACTTGTTTCTAAAAGCAAATGCAGGAACTATAAGAAAATTTGGAATTTGGGTTGTCTTCTGTTAAGAAGGAATAGTTATGTTTTAAGTTATATATTTATATAAATTACCTGTTGCTGTTGTTGTTTAGTTGCTAAATTGTGTCTGACTCTTTGTGACCCCAGGGATTGTAGCCCACCAGTCTCCTCTGTCCATGGGATTTCCCAGGCAAGAATACTGGAGTGGGTTGTCATTTCCTTTTCCAGGGGATCTCTCTGGACCAGGGATTGAACCCACATCTCCTGCATTGGCAGGCAGACTCTCTGCCACTGAGCCACCAGGGAAACCTCACAAATGACATACTTATATACAATTTAAATGTAATTTTAAAATTCTATTAAAATTAATATTAATTCTACATAATTATACATTAAATAAACCTAATTATATTATAACAAATTATATTATACATATGCATGCTGCTGAGTAGCTAAAGGTGTTGGATGGAGAAGTCATATCCTTTGAAAATCCATTCCTTCCCAACAATCCATTCACATGGTTCAGGCTGGAGTTACCCCAACCCTGGTTCTGGGAGTGGTAAACATAACCCATATTTGGCCACATAATATACTACACCCACACAAGTCAATCAAAGTCTTGCCTAGAATTATTTTCTAGAAATGGAGGAAGCAATGACTGAAGATATATTGTGAGCCTAGAGCAACTACTGGCAATATGTGCCATTTGTGCTTCAAGGGTCAGGCCAACCCAAGGGAAAGCAAAGTTGAAAGATAACAGGAAATGGTCCTGAGGATACAATTTAAACTTCTAGGCCCATCCATGCTTAAACCCAACATGACCTATAAACTTTGTAGTTAAAAATGTGAATAAATATATTCTCCTTTTTCTGAAGTTAGATTGAATTAGGGTGCCATCTACTGTGATCAAAAGAGGCCTTATAATCAAACTAACTGGGGAATATCGTAGAAAAAAATGTTTTTTTATAGAAAATTACTAACATAATTTACTGGCTTCCCAGGTGACACTAGTGGTAAAGAACTCGCCTGGGAATGCCGGAGATGCAGGAGACACAGGAGACGTGGGTTCGATCCCTGGACTGGAAAGAGTCCCTGGAGGAGGGACCCACTCCAGTATTCTTGAGCCGGGTGGGCTACAACCCATGGGGTCACAAAGAGTCTTATGGTACTGAGGTGACTTAGCACTAACACAAAGCATATTAATGAACTATTAATGTCAGAGGGATTGGGGGCAGGAGGAGAAGGGGACGACCGAGGATGAGATGGCTGGATGGCATCACTGACTTGATGGACGTGAGTCTGAGTGAATTCCGGGAGTTGGTGATGGACAGGGAGGCCTGGCGTGCTGTGATTCATGGGGTCGCAAAGAGTTGGACAGGAAACTGAGCGACTGAACTGAACTGAGCTGAATGTCAGAGTCTCTGGATTTTGGAATCCAACAAAATTAAGACGTGGAATACAGCACGTGACAAATTGACTAAAATAGATCAATATTCCATGTTGGGACTTCAAAATGGTGTATCTGCTGTGGTGGTGGTGACTTTCCTAAATTCGTTGTTACTCAGTTGCTCAATCATGTCTGACTCTTTGCGACCCCATGGACTGCAGCATACCAGGCTTCCCTGTCTTTTACCATTTCCCAGAGATTGCTCACACTCATGTCCTTTGATCAGTGATGTCATCCAACCATCTCGTCCTCTGCCATGCCTTCAATTTTCCCCAGCATCAGGATCTTTTCCTAAATTTAAGAAATGGCTATTTTCATGGAAAATGACCTGTTGTTATAGAAAACCCTGGTACCTTCTGCTATTACCATAACAATCTCAATTCTCATTGGAAATCAAATGAGTTGGCAGATAGTGAAAATTATCTCTTGTTTTTCAGTTACTTACCACAAGTTATCTGCATGTCCCTTCTGAATATACAAAATGCTACAAGGAAAGTCAGTGTATAATACTTGTAAAATCATTATGAAATAGCTTTCCTTTTGCCTGAAAAACATGCTTGGTCTTATATAAGCATTAAAAACAGAGTAAGAGAAAAAAATAGTGTTAGAGACCCAGAGGAACTTCTATTGGGTCCCTGCAACTGCTCTTCTTTACTCCCTCCCACATATGATCTCAGCCCCTTGTTCTCCACTCCTCTTGATAAAATCCAGATTACCCAAAGCATGGCTATGAATTTGCACAAACTATTCCTCTTTCTTGGGAGAATATCCTTCACTAATTTTTCAAACCATCTAAATGTCACCATAGTCAACAAAAGAGTCTGAAATGCAGTACTTGGATGCAGCCTCAAAAATGACAGAATGATCTCTGTTCATTTCAAGGCAAAGCATTCAATATCATGGTAATCCAAGTCTATGCACCGACCAGTGGTGCTGAAGAAGCTGAAGTTGAATGGTTCTATGAAGACCTACAGAAGGTTTTAGAACTAACTCCCCCAAAAGATGTCCTTTTCATTACAGGGGACTGGAATGCCAAAGTAGGAAGTCAATAAACATCTGGAGTAACAGGATAATGTGGCCTTGGAGTACAGAATGAAGCAGGGCAAAGGCTAATAGAGTTCTGTCAAGAGAATGCTCTGGGCATAGCAAACACCCTCTTCCAACAACACAAGAGAAGACTCTACACATGGACATCACCAGATGGTAAACACCAAAATCAGACTGATTATTTTCTTTGCAGCCAAAGATGGAGAAGCTCTATACAGTCAGCAAAAACAAGACCAGGAGCTGACTGTGGCTCGGATCATGAACTCCTTATTGCCAAATTAAGACTTAAATTGAAGAAAGTGGAGAAAACCACTAGACCATTCAGGTATGACCTAAATCAAATCCCTTATGACTTTACAGTAGAAGTGAGAAATAGATTTAAAGGACTCGATCTGACAGACAGAATGCCTGATGAACTATGGACAGAGGTTCATGATATTGTACAGGAGACAGAAATCAAGACCATCCCCAAGAAAGAGAAAAGCAAAAAAGCAAAATGGCTGTCTGAGGAGGCCTTACAAATAGCTGTGAAAAGAAGGGAAGAGAAAAGCAAAGGAGAAAAGGAAAAGATATACCCATTTGAATGCAGGGTTTCAAAGAATAGCAAGAAGAGATAAGCAAGCCTTCCTCAGTGATCAATGCAAAAAAATAGAGGAAAACAATAGAATGGGAAAGACTAGAGATCTCTTCAAGAAAATTAGAGATACCAAACGAATATTCCATACAAAGATGGCTTAATAAAGGACAGAAATGGTATGGACCTAACAGAAGCAGAAGATTTTAAGAAGAGGTGGCAAGAATACACAGAACTGTGCAAAAAAGATCTTTATGACCCAGACAACCATGATGGTGTGGTCACTCACACTCACCTAGAGTCAGATATCCTGCAGTGTGAAGTCAAGTGGGCCTTAGGAAGCATCGCTATGAACAAAGCTAGAGGAGGTGATGGAATTCCAGTTGAGCTATTTCAAATCCTAAAAGATGATGCTGTGAAAGTGCTGCATTCAATATGCCAGCAAATTTGGAAAACTCAGCAGTGGCCACAGGGCTAGAAAAGGTCAGTTTTTATTCCAATCCCAAAGAAAGGCAATGCCAAAGAATGTTCAGACTACTGCACAATTGCACTTATCTCACATGCAAGTAAAGTAATGCTCAAAATTCTCCAAGCCAGGTTTCAGCAATATGTGACCCATGAAATTCCAGATGTTCAAGCTGGTCTTATAAAAGGCAGAGGAAGCAGAGATCAAATTGCCAACATCTGCTGGATCATCAAAAAAGCAAGAGAGTTTCAGAAAAACATCTATTTCTGCTTTACTGACTATGCCAAAGCCTTTGACTGTGTGGATTACAATAAATTGTGGAAAATTCTGAAAGAGATGGGAATACCAGACCACCTGACCTGCCTCTTGAGAAATCTGTATGCAGGTCAGGAAGCAACAGTTAGAACTCGACATGGATCAACAGACTGGTTCCAAATAGGAAAAGGAGTACGTCAAGGCTGTATATTGTCACCCTGCTTATTTAACTTCTATGCAGAGTACATCATGAGAAACGCTGGGCTGGAGGAAGCACAAGCTGAAATCAAAATTCCCAGGAGAAATATCAATAACCTCAGATATGCAGATGACACCACCCTTATGGCGGAAAGTGAAGAAGAACTAAAGAGCCTCTTGATGAAAGTGAAAGAGGAGAGTAAAAAAGTTGGCTTAAAGCTCCACATTCAGAAAATGAAGATCATGGCATCTGGTTCTATCACTTCATGGCATATAGATGGGGAAACGGTGGCTGACTTTACATTCTGGGCTCCAAAATCACTGCAGATGGTGATTGCAGCCATGAAATTAAAAGACGCTTACTCCTTGGAAGGAAAGTTATGACCAACCTGGACAGCATATTAAAAAGCAGAGACATTACTTTGTCAACAAAGGTCCATCTAGTTAAGGCTATGGTTTTCCCAGTAGTCATCTATGGATGTGACAGTTGGACTATAAAGAAAGTTGAGCGCTGAAGAATTGATGCTTTTGAACTGTGGTGTTGGAGAAGACTCTTGAGAGCCCCTTAGACTTCAAGGAGATCCAGCCAGTCCATCCTAAAGCAGATCAGTCGTGGGTGTTCATTGGAAGGACTGATGCTGAAGCTGAAACTCCAATACTTTGGCCACCTGATGCAAAGAGCTGACTCATTGGAAAAGACCCTGATGCTTGGAAAGATTGAGGGCAGGAGAACGGGATGACAGAGGATGAGATGGTTGGATATCATCACCGACTCAATGGACATGGGTTTGGGTAAACTCCGGGAGTTGGTGATGGACAGGGAAGCCTGGCATGCTGCGGTCCATGGGCTCGCAAAGAGTTGGACACAACTGAGCGACTGAACTGAACTGAAATGTCAAATGACCCTTCCCACAAGCTTCTGTACAATTTTGCCTTCCTCCCTTAAGTCAGAATGTTCTTAGGTCAGTATTTGAGAGCGAAGTTTCATTCTAACGTTGCCCTGGGTGATAACTGTCTACAACAGAAGAGAAGGGGAACCAGCCCCTTTCCCTTCAATATACTGCATGAAGTGAGAAAGGTTTGATTTAATATCGCCACAGGTCCACAATTTCTTTTCCAAAAAAGCAGGAAAGAATCTTTCCCTTCAGAGCCGGCAAAGTCTTGGTTGACTGTGGCAGACTTGCAGTCTGACCTCTTAGACCAACTGAACAGATACCACTTTACACCCATTTGAAGACCCCTGTCCCCAGACAGAAGCTAGTGGGTACATAATATCTGAATACAGGTGGGAATAAAAGGGAAGAAAAATCTTGTAGACAAATCAATAGCCGTCTAATGGGGGAAAAAAAGGAAAATTAAGATAAAGGAAATGTCTAGCTTAGAGGGGAAAAAAAATTAATTCTACATTTTAGAGGAAAAAACACTAAGTCTTGGGGACCCAACTACCTTTCAGCACCTGATCTGGAGAAAGTGCTGGGGAATGCAAATTCCTTGGACACAATGGTGCATCAAGACAATTTCATTGTGTTTGGTAAGTCTTTGGAAGAACAAGATACTTTAAAGCAGTAGACAGCTTTAGAGAAACACATCTGAAACTTCCCTGTGGAGCTCTTCTAATGTACTGCATCCGTGTTAAATATGTGTGTACTTGTTATCTCAGCCAAAAGCAAACACAACCACTTGGAATACTTGCTCAAACACTGGCCTTGTCCTATCCACTGTAGAGAACTAGAGATGTTATACCTGGGAGTTACAGGCAAGCTGTTGTTTCAAAGGATCTGGATTTCCAATTCTTCTCACTATTTTCACTTGAGGTTACACTTTCGCTAGGGAACCACCATGTTTTCTCTCTCCTCTGATGACCCTCGGCAGCCTTGGGCACTGCAAGAGGGGTGGAGCCATTCCCTACTGGTACTGACGAAGAAGCCTGCAGATGAGCATTCTATGTGTAACTGAACTGAGCATTCTGGTGGGCATTCTGTATGTTGAGCATTCTGTATGTAACTCAGTGTCACTGCACCAATACTGGACCTACATAGGACAGCCTCACATCTGTGCAGAAGGCTTGGGTGCATGCGTGCTAAGTCACTTCGGTCGTGTCCTACTGTTTGCCACCCTATGGATGGTAGCCTGCCAGATTTCTCTGTCCGTGGGATTCTCCAGGCAAGAAAACTGAAGTGGGTTGCCATGCCCTCCTCTTCTAGACCCAGGGATTGAACCCACATCTCTAATGTCTCTTGAATTGGCAGGTGGGTTCTTCACCTCTGGTGCCATAGGGGAAGTCCCGGAAGGCTTGGGGTCAGTGTAATACAATTCCAGAGAAGAAAAGAATAGGAACAGTTTGTTGCTTTTGCTAGTTGGGGGTCTGTGGAATTACAGAGCTTTCTATCCCACTTATAAATCTGATTTTTTAGGGAATTCCCTGATGGTCCAGTGGTTAGGACTCTCTATTTCCACTGTTGTGGTCCTCGATTCAATCCCTGGTCAGGGAACTAAGATCCCACGAGCTGAGTAGTGTGGGCAAAAAAATTGAAAAAAAAAAAAATTAGAAACTTTAGAACTAGAGTGGGCTATTAGATATAAATTGATGGAATGATTTCAAGCATGGGTTCATCATTACTCCCTTATTTTTTTAGTTTGTGTAAACTGGATATGTCCCAGGACTACTGTAAGGTGGTATGCTCAAACTATAACTTCAGCATCTATTTTCCGTGTGGGGTAACCATGGAGATTTAGGTGTGCACCAACAAGATCATCAGAATAGCATGGAATACTGGAGGAGAATGAAAGTGGTGAGTAGATGGGTCCCCCACAATCCCTGCCTCTCTAGCTGGGCATATGAAAATGAAAGTGAAAGTGAAATTCGCTCAGTCACGTCCGACTCTTTGCGACCCCATAGACTATACAGTCCATGGAATTCTCCAGGCCAGAACACTGGAGTGGATAGCCTTTCACTTCTCCAGGGGATCAAACCCAGGCCTCCTGAATTGCAGGCAGATTTTTTACCACCAGAGCCACAAGGGAAATCCAAGAATACTGGAGTGGGTAGCCTTTCCCTTCTGCAGTGGGTCTTCCCGACCCACGAATCACACCCAAGTCTCCTGCATTGTGGGCGGATTCTTTACCGACTGAGCTATCAGGGAAGCCCTGGGCACATATGAAGCCCTAAATTATTTAATCCTAACCCTACTGTCTATATCTCAGATAGAGCTTGAGAACTGGTAAAACTTTATCTAAAACATCTGAAGCTTCAGACATGGGTGAAGGGGAGAACTGGGCTCTTACTTGTGAGGATGAAATGGAAATAAAATCTTTCTTGGAAAAAAAAAAAATGGCTATGGGTACTGTTGCCATCTCCTGAGAAATGCTGCCCATGGGAGGCTGAGGTTGTACATCTTACCTTTAGACACTTGGGGAGCACCTCGAGGGCTCTTGCAGAAATGTTTCTTCAGGACAAAGAGAACGGAGTGTCTTGACTGATAATGTGACTCCGGTGGCCAGTGCATTCATTTGAGTACACTTTACCCACCACAGCAGGCTTCCCTGGCTAATTTCAACAAACTCATAGAATTCATGTCCATGAAGCTTTTTCATAAAATCAAAGAGTAAAACCTATATACACACTTCTGTTGATGAATCATTTTTCTCCCTACACTTATGAAAGCCAAATTCTAGCTTAAATATGATGGAGAAAAATATCTTTGCTTTACTTTGTGTGGTCAGTAAGGAAAGACTGAGAGGCGGCTACTAAAGAAATGTATCATTTGGCAGGGTTTTCTTCTTAAAAAAAAAATAGTCTATTCCCCATGTATATGTGTCTGTGTTGTTCACCTGAATCTATCACATTTTTAATTGGCTGTACTCCAATACAAAATAAAAAAGTTTAATAAAAAAAGATACTAATGATGATATTTTTCCAATTAAAATAATTTTCAAAGGAAAAAAGTCTATCCCTAATCTCAGAAAAATCCCAATCTTGAGAATTTTAACAGGATCTCATTGACAATGTGAGCAACTTTGCACATAGAACAAAAACAACAGCAGGGCTAGTGTGTGAGCTGCCATACCTACAAGGCCGTGAGGAATGACCAGCTGTGTGACTGCCTCACCTTTTTTGATCTCTGTGCCCTGATTCCATTAAAGAATTTTAGAGTAAGTGACGAGCTGTCAGATTAAGCTGGGGCTGAGTTGGGAGAATGAACATCTTACTTTCTGGGGAGTTCAGCACATCACTGATATACAGAAAAGACACCAGTTACTCAGGTGCAGCAACAAGAATAGCAAACCAGACACCGGGTCCAGAAATGTCACACGTGCATTTTGGACATACAGAAAACTGACTACTGGAAGCTTACCACACATAGTGATGGACAGGGTAGGCTCCCTGAGATGGATGAGTCAGAGACCATGGTCAGGATTATCCTGGTAAGGTATTTTAATAAACTCCTGCCTCCAAGAACATGGAAAGGAGAAAACACACCCTGCCCAAGGCACTGACATTGACATTCAAGACACAAATTGGAGAGGTTCTTCTAAAGAGCATCAGAGAGTGACTCTGCTCTCCCCACCTCCTCTTAGCAGACTACAGATAGGGAGAAAAAAGGAGGGGATTATGGGAGATGGAGTGGCTCCTTGGATCTAGACAGAGTAACAGCAACATGGACATTGGAGGAGTGCATTCATCCCCACTGCTCTTGACCTAGCACTAGGGCTTGGACCTGAGAAACAAGGTCAAAGATATGCCTAAATTAAGGATCTTGGGATGGGAAGATTACCCTGAATTATCAGAAAAGAAAGATAGTACTAAATCATATCCGACTCTTGCAATCCCATGAACTGTAGCCTCAGAGTTCTCCAGGCAAGAATAACTGGAGTGGGTTGCCATTTCCTTCTCCAGGGTGAATTATCAAAGTGGCCCAATAAAAGCACTGCTGCTGCTGCTGCTAAGTCGCTTCAGTCGTGTCCGCCTCTGTGCGACCCCAGAGACGGCAGCCCACCAGGCTCCGTCGTCCCTGGGATTCTCCAGGCAAGAACACTGGAGTGGCTTGCCATTTCCTTCTCCAATGCATGAAAGTGGAAAGTGAAAATGAAGTCGCTCAGTCGTGCCTGACTCTTAGCGACCTCATGGACTGCAGCCCACCAGGCTCCTTCGTACATGGGATTTTCCAGGCAAGAGTACTGGAGTGGGTTGCCATTGCCTGCACAGGAGTCCTTAAAAGAGGCAGGCAGGAGGGTCACAGTGAAAGAAAGAGATGTGACAATAGAAAGAGAGCTAGGGGGATGGGGCAGAGATCATAAGCCAAGGAACTTGAGCAGCCTCCAGAAGCTGAAAGGCAAGAACTAGTCTCTCCAAGAGCTTCCAGAAGGAATGCAGCCCTGGGGCCCCCTTGCAGACATCTGACCTCCAGAGTTGTACGACAGCAACTGTGGGTTGTTTTAAGGACTTCCCCAATGGCTCAGCAGGTAAAGAATTCACCTGCACTGCTAGAGACACAGGAGATGCAGGTTTGATCCATGGGTCGGGAAGATCCCCTAGAGAAGGGAATGGCTAACCATTCCAGTATTCTTGCCTGGAGAATTCCATGGACAGTGGAGCCTGGAGGACTACAGCCCATGGGGTCACAAAGAGTCGAACAGGACTGAGTGACTTAAGCACACACTAAGTCATTAAGTTTGTGGTAATTCACTATAGCAGCAATAGGAAAATAATATGTGATGAGAACTTCAAAATTTGGAATTGTGTCTAATTGCTCCATCTCTTAAGGGAAACTATGAGATGGCTCAATCTCAGCTTCCTTTTGTAAGATGGTATAATTTTGCCCCCACCCCCACCCCCCTTATCCTATAGGCTTTCTTCTGCTACCCTTGCCTGCTTTGCAACATCCTAGCTTTATCATCATGTGGGCTTGGGCTGTGGATGGCTGGTCTAGTATTCACTGTGCATGAATCTGTTCCCCAGCTGACTTGGTCTCCTTGCCATGCTAAGTCACTTCAATTGTGTCCAACTCTTTCTGACCTTGTGGACTAGAGTCAGGCTCCTCTGTCCATTGGATTCTCCAGGCAAGAATACTGGAGTTGATTGCCATGCCTTCCTCTAGGGGATCTTCCCAACCCAGGGATCGAACCCACATCTGTTGCCTCTTCTGCATTGCACATGGATTCTTTACCACTAGCGCCACCTGGTAAGCCCTTGGTGTCCTTGAAAGTGAAAGCGTTGGTCACTCAATTGTGTCCTATTCTTTGTGACATAGACTGTAGTCCATCAGGCTCCTCTGTCCATGGGATGCTCCAGGCAAGAATACAAGAGTGGGTTGCCATTTCCTTCTCCAGGGGATCTTCCTGACCCAGGGATCAAACCCAGGTCTCCAGCATTGCAAGGTGGTTTCTTTACTGACTGAGCCACCAGGGAAGGCGTGATCGCCTTATCTGAGTTCAAATTTCCAAGAGAGATTTAATCAGTCCAGCTTGGGCTACTTGAATAACCCTGACCCAGTCATCTATACCCTGCAATGGGAAGGAATCGTCAATGGGATATGAAACAAAAAATCTTACTCCTGCAGGGTGGAAGGGAAATTACAAACATATCAGACAGGTAGAACAACTGAGTGGCGAAGTTGTCTGCTGGAACCTCTGTTTAGCTACCAAAGTGACCCAGTGCGATGACAGGAGTGAGGACAAGAGGAAGCCATTAAATAGAGGGGTGACGAGGCAGTCAGTAGACGTCAGGAAATTGGAGGGTAGGTAGTGCTATACCCAGCTGGCATGTGTATCAAGAAAAAGTTATTTTTCTTGGCAAAAAGTAAGGGAAATAGTAATCTATGAGTACGAGTTAAGAGGTCCCTCACCATTCACCATCCTCATCACTAGGGAAATGAAAAAAGAGCTGAAAGGGATGTGAACACTCTGAGTTTTGTTTATCATGGAAATAAGACAGATAAGCAGACTGGAGACGTTTGGGAGAGGAGGGGTCCAGTTCAGTTCAGTTCAGTCGCTCAGTAGTGTCTGACTCTTTGCGACCCCATGAATCGCAGCACGCCAGGCCTCCCTGTCCATCACCAACTCCCAGAGTTCACTCAGACTCACGTCCACCGAGTCAGTGATGCCATCCAGCCATCTCATCATCTGTCGTCCCCTTCTCCTCCTGCCCCCAATCCCTCCCAGCATCAGAGTCTTTTCCAGTAAGTCAACTCTTCACATGAGGTGGCCAAAGTACTAGAGTACAGTGGGAGGCTTAGTTAAGAGAAGGGAAACCTAGATCAGAATGAGAGTTTCAGAGAGAACAGATAACAGAAAGACCCAGTAATCACACACAATGGATTTAGCCAACCGTGTGTTTTCCCAAATAATGAGCTTTAGCTGTGCAGGGGTTGGGGTCTGCTTAGAGGCACCTTCTGAGGCCTGGAAGGGTTGTATTTCTGGGACATCCCTAGCAGTCTGGTGGCTAAGATTCTGTACTCCCAGCGCAGTGGGCCTGGGTTCAACTCTGGTCGGGGAACTAGATCCCACAGGCCACAACTAGAGGTTCTGAGCGCCACAACTAAGACCCAGTGCAGCCAAATAAGTACGTCAACAAATTAAACAACAAAGAGTTGTGTTTCTGAGCTTGTCCTAGTTCGTAAGAGCAGGCCAGTGCTGAAATCTGGTCCCAGGGACCAATCCCATAGTTTTCTTTTAACACTATTGGAAAAGTTCTTAAAATATTTCTTAGAAACACCAATTCACAGAACATCTTGATGACAATGTCTTTTCAAAGGCTTTTTTTGTTTTGTTTTCTCACCATAACACCTAGTTTGGGGACAGTGGGTTTTAAAAGAAACAAATAAGTCAATCTGGCTATATACCAAATTGTTAGGTTCTTTTTGGCCAGTATTTGTTAACTCTTTCACGAGTTTGATAGGGGTGAATGTTAGTTATTCCTGCATCTTACTTTCCAATTTCCCTAGCAAATTAAAATGAAAGGAAGTCTCAGACTAACTTCTACCACATATACATTTATGAAACAAGAAAAAAAATTAGCAATTGATTAGCAAGTAGACACAAAAAGTGCAGCTCTGTGCTCTGAGCTCTATGAGATCCCAGTCTCTTTCAGGTGACCTCATCACATCTGACATGAAGACTCATTACAGGCAGGGTTCTGCTATTCTTGAAAGGAAATCAGAACTACTCACACAGATTAAGCCTTAGGACTGTCACTAAGGTTGTAGGTACAGATGGTTACATACCATCACAGACTCAAGGGATAAGAATTTGAGAAAACTCTGGGAGACAGTAGAGGACAGAGGAGCCTAGAGTGCTACAGTCCATGGGATTGCAAAGAGTCAGACACAAAAGAGATCTCAAAGAGTCATTTGTTCAGCAAATGAACAACATTCACTCAAATGTCTCTAAACTATCTCAACTAACCCAAATGCCTTCATGCAACTAATTTGACCAATGAGAACCCATTTCAAATCTCCATTATGGTGATTAAAAAGTCACTAATTTCATCAACTAAAACTCTGTGATACTGTAATATATATAAGATGTATTTGGTCTTGATTCCTGGCACACAGCTCCTAAAACACTTGTAATTTCCTAGGTGAAAAGAACAACAGAAGGATCTTTACTTATACTATTTGGTCTTTTATGCTCCTGAAACTGTTCCTAAAGGAGCTGTGAGTTTTGTTATTCATAACAAGGCCTTCCAAACACAGCAGAGTTTATGGTAACAAGGCAATTTTCAGAAATCCTCTCCTAGATAACCAAAGATGGAGGCTGAATATCACAAAAGGAACCAATTTTCAGCCCCATCCCTTAACCTCCCATTTGAGCACAGGGGCTGGAGACTGAATTCAGTCACCACTGACCAATGCTGTATTCACTCATACCTATGTAATGAAGCCTCCAAAGCACGGGAGTTCTGTGTTCTCAGCCCTACGCACACTGACCCATGCAGTCCTTTCATATAGCTGTTCTTGAATGGCATCCTTTAATATAGATTGATAACAGTCAGTTAAATGCTCTCCTGAGTTTTGTGAGCTGTCCTAGCAGATGATCACACCCAAGGAAGGGGTAATGGGAACCGCAGATTTGCAACCTAGTCAGGCAGAAGTTGTAGGTAGTGCCTGAGATTGGTGCTGAAGTGAGGGAAGGGGCAATCTCGTGGGACTGTGTCATCTATACTGACTCTGCAAGCAGATATGGTAGGGGGTGACCCAGACACAGCTGTCCCAACGTAAGAGAAGCCATTTTTGGCCTAAGCCGTTCTGTGATCTAAGCCTGCCTATAGTGCTTGCCCTTGAACAGGTCATCAACTATCATAAAGGAATGCAGGAACAAAGGAAAAGCAGTCAAGAATCAAACAGTTCAAAAATAAAACAGAGTCCCAGTTCTTCCTCAAGAGACATACATAACAATCTGATACATACCTTTGAAGTCCTGAAGGAACTAAGGCCCTCACCCAGCTGAAAGAGGTAACTACACATCAATTAGGTGAGAACTAGACCCCAGATCCTGTTCTGTTGTTTGGCCTGAGGCCAGACTATGGTAGGGGTAATCACAGTAATGAAGCTAAAGGCAAAGGAGAAAAGGAAAGATATACCCATTTGAATGCAGAGTTCCAAAGAATAGCAAGGAAAGGTAAGAAAGCCTTCCTCAGTGATCAATGCAAAGAAACTGAAGAAAACAACAGAATGGGAAAGACTAGAGATCTTTTCAAGAAAATTAGAGATAACAAAGGAACATTTCATGCAACGATGGGCTCAATAAAGGACAGAAATGGTATGGACCTAACAGAGGCAGAAGATATTAAGTAGAGGTGGCAAGAATACACAGAAGAACTGTACAAAAAAGATCTTCATGACCCAGACAACCATGATGGTGTGATCACTTACCTAGAGCCAGTCATCCTGGAATGTGAAGTCAACTGGGCCTTAGGAAAAATCACTATGAACAAAGCTAGTGGAGGTGATGGAATTCCAGTTGAGCTATTTCAAATCCTAAAAGATGATGCTGTGAAAGTGCTGCATTCAATATGTTAGCAAATTTGGAAAGCTCAGCAGTGGCCACAGGACTGGAAAAGGTCAGTTTTCATTCCAATCTCAAAGAAAGGCAATGCCAAAGAATGCTCAAACTACCACACAATTGCACTCATCTCACATGCTAGCAAAGTAATGCTCAAAATTCTCCAAGCCAGGCTTCAACAGTACGTGAACTCTGAACTTCCAGATGTTCAAGATGGATTTAGAAAAGGCAGAGGAACCAGAGATCAAATTGCCAACATCCGTTGGATCATCACAAAAGTAAGAGAGTTCCAGAAAAACATCTACTTCTGCTTTATTGACTATGCCAAAGCCTTTGACTGTGTGGATCATAACAAACTGTGGAAGATTTTTCAAGAGATGGGAATACCATACCACCTGACCTGTCTTTTGAGAAATCTGTATGCAGGTCAGGAAGCAAGTTAGAACTGGACATGGAACCGACTGGTTCCAAATCGGGAAAGGAGTACATCAAGATGGTATATTGTCACCCTGTTTATTTACCTTACATGTAGAGTACATCATGAGAAATGCTGGACTGGATGAAAGACAAGCAGGAATCAAAATGCTGGGAGAAATATCAATAACCTGAGACACGCTTCCCTGGTGGCTCAGACGGTAAAGCATCTACCTGCAATGCAGGAGACCTGGGTTCGATCCCTGGGTTGGGAAGATACCCTGGAGAAGGAAATGGCAACCCACTCCAGTACTCTTGCCTGGAAAATCCCATGGATGAAGGAGCCTGGTAGGCTACAGTTCATGGGGTCACAAACAGTCTGACAGGACTGAGCAACTTCACTTTCATGCAGATGACACCACCATTATGACAGAAAGTGAAGAAATAAAGAGCCTCTTGGTGAAAGTGAAAGAGAGTGAAAAAGTAGGCTTAAAATGCAACATTCAGAAAACTAATATCATGGCATCTGGTTTCATCACTTCATGGCAAATAGATGGGGAAATACTGGAAACACTGAGAGACTTTATTTTGGGGGGCTCTAAAATCACTGTAGATGGTGACTGCAGCCATGAAATTAAAAGAAACTTGTTCCTTGGAAGAAAAGCTATGACCAACCTAGAAAGCATATTAAAAAGCATAGACATCACTTGGCTGACAACGGTCTTCCTAGTCAAAGCTATGGTTTTTCCAATAGTCATGTTTGGATGTGAGAATTGGACTATAAAGCTGAACACTGAAGAATTGATGCTTTTAAACTGTGGTGTTGGAGAAGACTCCTGAAAGTCCTAGGATTGCAAGGAGATCCAACCAGTCCATCCTAAAGGAAAACAGTCCTGAATATTCATTGGAAGGACTGTCACTGAAGGTGAAGCTCCAATACTTTGGCATTTGATGTGAAGAACTGACTTATTGGAAAAGACTCTTATACTGGGAAAGATTGAAGGCAGGAGGAGAAGGGGACAACAGAGGATGAGATGGTTGGATGGCATCACCAATTCGAAGGACAGGAGTTTGAGCACGCTCCAGGAGTTGGTGAAGGACAGGGAAGCCTGGCATGCTGGAGTCCATGGGGTCGCAAAGAGCTGACAAAACTGAGTGACTCAACAACAAAGGTAAGGGAGAACATATTTTATTTCAAAAATCTGTACTTGGTTGTGACCTTTACCTTATTTTGGCCATCATGCAGCATATGGAATCTTAGTTTCCCAACCTGGGACAGAACCCACTTCCTCTGCATTGAGCCCAGAATCTTAATCACTGGACTGCCAGGGAAGTCCTGTGACTGTAATTTATTTATTTTTTAACAAGCACTCACTATCTTTTACTAGGACTTGACATTTAAACCATGACTGTAATTTTACATGGGAATTGCTAGTTTTTATCTGGATCCCTAAGTGGAACATCTGTATTTGAAGCTTCATACAAGCATAACTGAAGCTTCTGCAATGGAACTTCACAGTTTTCCCAAGTGTAGCAACACATGGGATACATTCTGAATAGCATGAAATAGGAGGCTGTTAATTCTTACGTAGATACAGAATTGGTATTTTAAATACTCTTTACCCTCAGAAAATCCAGGATGTTTGAGGTTATAATTAGAAGAAATTCCTCGTTATTAATTATACCACTGTTGAAATATGCAGAAATGCAGCTGCAATGGAAGGGATATAGTTCAGTCTATTTTATACTCCAGTTTTAAGTTTTCCTGGAGAGCTACAACTTAGGCAGAAGACAAAAACCAAGGCTAAATATAATGCTGCCTTCTCAACTAAGGAAAAACAAATATAATCACCTTATCAAGGGATACAAGAGGAAAAGCATGCCCACTGAAGTTTCCTTAAAATGGTCCCTAGAGGCTTCTTTGTCATGTAGTGCTTGGCCCTCTAGGGTCTAGTAGGGATCTTCAAGGACAGAAATTTTGTTGTTGTTGTTGCCTTAGAACTCAATAAGACTGGGTGCTTTCCTGAAGCATTTATTTTTATTTTAGGTCTTTCCATCAATGTTTTTGTTCTCAAGCACCCCAGAGTCCTCATTTTATAGAACAAAATCAGCAGTATAGGCCTAATCAATTAGAAGATCTTATGTAAAAACTGGGTAGTCAAGAGATAGTCAGTGGTAGAGTACAAAGGAACAGGGATTTGTTATATATTCCTTTGGGACAGTTGTGTATTTCCCTCATGTTGGAGTTACAGAAAAGCAAAAAGTTACTGTTTTAAGAACTAGGCAAGGTTTGTGTGAAAGAGCTCCCTCTATTTAATGTTTTGCTGCCATTCCTAAGCTGGTAATTTTTCTTTCTTGTAACTGCTAGGTCTTGCAGTTCCTATGGACAGGAAATCAACCAGGATTAAAATGCTTTAATATACAGCTTTGCCAACAGAAAAAATTACCAGTCTAAGAAAAAAGATGGAAAATTTTATTCAAGCCAATTTGAGGATTATAATCTGGGAGACAGTCAGAAAGCTCTGGGGGCTGTTCTGCCAATTAGATGTCAACGCGTGAAAGTTTTGGGGACAAAGATGAGGATTGGTGAAGGGTAATCAGTCACTCAGTTGTGTTTGACTCTGTGACCTCATGGACTGTAGCCTGCCAGGCTTCTCTGTCCATGGGATTTCCAAGGCAGGAATATTGGAGTGGGCTGTATTTCCCTGTACTGTAGGGGATCTTTCCAAACCCAGGGATCAAACCTGTGTCTTCTGCATTGGCAGGTGGATTCTTTACCACTGAACCTCTGGGAAAGCCTTTTGGGTTTATGTCAAATGACAGTATGATACCGACTGCTTATGCTATTTAGAGTTTACACAATCCAGACCCACAGGAATAGTGGGTCACATGTCATCACAGTCCCTTACAAGCAGGAGTGTGGGAGGACCTGTTTGTGTGTGGGCTTTTTGACCGAGTACTAATTAAAACTTTTAATGCACAAAACCAAAACAAAATAAAAAAAGAAGGAAGTGTATCTCCTTGTGTCCACTGATGAGATTAAGATGGAATGTCATCTCCTAAGGAGCTCTGGTTTATGCGGATGCCTAATGCTTTTGAACTGTGGTGTTGGAGAAGACTCTTGAGCATCCCTTGGACTGCAAGGAGATCCTACCAGTCCATTCTGAAGGAGATCAGCCCTGGGATTTCTCTGGAAGAAATGATGGTAAAGCTGAAAACTCCAGTGCTTTGGCCATCTCATGCAGAGAGTTGACTCACTGGAAAAGACTCTGATGCTGGGAGGGACTGGGGGCAGGAGGAGAAGGGGACGACAGACGATGAGATGGCTGGATGGCATCACTGACTCGATGGACGTGAGTCTGAGTGAACTCTGGGAGGTGGTGACGGACAGCGAGGCCTGGCGTGCTGCGAATCATGGGGTCGCAGAGTCGGACACGACTGAGCGACTGAACTGAACTGAACAATAAAGGCTAAAGGGGAGGGAAGAAGCCCAAACAGGTGAAGAAAAACTGCTAGCTTTCATTTTGCTATAAAACAAGAATTTTATCAATTCTTAACTGAGTTATGTAAGTCTTAGGTGAAACAGACATGAAGGCTAGGCTTTCTGAGTACAGCAGTGGTGAACTGTGGGGAGGACCCTCTTGTAGGACCTATTTCTTTCTCAAAGGCAATCCCTAAATCTACCCCTTAAAAGAAAAATTTGAAAGAGATATATAATATCCAATATGTTCAACAGCATCTTCCTCTTGGTGTATAAGCAGCATGAAGATCTTGTTAACAGCATCCACAGAAAACAAATATACCAGTAAATATCATTTTACTTTATCTGAGAGTAAGAGTTCCAAAACAGAGACACAATACTCACAAGGGTCATACAACTACCAAATAAAGTTCAAAGATTTTTAATAGTCCTTTTTACTTTTTGACTGTATTCCACAAATGATGGCAGGCCAGTTATGTACAGGAATCATGGAATCATTTCTTCCCCATGGCTATGTAAGTTCTTACCTAATGAAGTTTGATCCAGCTGTTTGTTGGGATTCCAGCTGCTGACAGTTTAAAGCTCTTAGTGGTTGTGGCTTTGGGCCCACAACAGAGAAGTGTCTACTGTACTTTGAGATTACAGAAAAGACTCAACTCCATCTCCAGAATTCTACAAAACAATCCTATTTCACAATCATGTGATCAACGATTACATCTCTAATGAGTGAAGACATGCTGTTCAGATGCATGCTTTCTGGCTGAATAAGCTGATTCTTCATGTACTGTTTAATTTCTAGTAACATTGAAACTAATGTATTTTCATGTATTCAGTAATTATTAAATTTGATAAATACTATCCTGATCATTCAAGCTTTTAAAATTTGGCTCTTTTTTAAGCTATGAAATTATGAATTAGGTCATATATGATATTCCCAGACCAACTTAATGTTATGTATTATCACAACAAGACAAACAGGTCAGGTCTAAAGAAATCTCTTGACTAGCATTATCTTCACCCTAATACAAAACTTTTACTTACTTAACAGGTTATCAGAGATACTGAAAAGTGAAAGTGAAGTTGCTCAGTCATGTCCGACTCTTTGCAACCCCGTGGACTGTAGCCCAACAGGCTCCTCCATCCATGGGATTCTCCGGGCAAGAATACTGGAGTGGGTTGCCATTTCCTTCTCCAGGGAATCTTCCCGACCCAGGGATCAAACCCAGGTCTCCCGCATTGCAGGCAGCCACCAAGGAAGATGGCTATCAGAGATACTGAGTTCCTTCATATTCTATATGATTAGCTTAAGATTTTCTACTTTGGGTTCCAGCAGTACTCAGCGCTATACCCTTTATTGCAGACTTCTTAAATTATAGAGAAAGGAATGTACACTTTTTATATTCTTTCAGAGCACAGTTGAAAAGCAACACCACCTACCATGTTAGGTACTTTGTTACACGCGTGGACTACTTCACATGAGTATGTATCTCAAGTCCCTTTCATTTTAAAATCATACATTAACTTGTTCCATTAGAATAATTTATTAACCAGGAATTATCAGAAGGCCTTCAGGAGTTGGGACAGGGGCTCAAAAAAGGCCTCCATTTGTATTTCAAGGACTTTTCTGAAGAGAAAACCATGGCTTTATTAAAAGATCAAACAGGTCTATGATCCTCCACATCCTACAAATTTTAGAAATCACGCCACTAGATTCTCTTATTTTATAAACTTTTCTAGTCCTGTTCTCCAAAGTTCTGGAACCTCTAGCAAGTTGTAATTTTATAAACAGGGCCTGACACTTTGATTCCACTTTTACAGTCTTAGCATACAATTAAATATACTACATGTTTAGCACTGAAAGATTTTAAGTATTGTTATATATATCTGGATTATATCTTAATCCACAGTACTTCACAGAGTTCATGATTTTAAACAAAAGCAAATTAAATCATATCTGAAGTTCTAAATCTTCTAAATACATTAACAGTGAAACCTGTAACTGTTTCAGAAATTACTAGAAAGTACGTGATTTTCTTGAAATGATCTTGGAGTGAAAGGCAGCCAAGAGGTCCCTATAAGGAGTGTCTGAATCTAACTTGGTCAACGGGATCCTGCAAAGTTGGCGAAATCTAGGAGAACGGAGCAGCAAGTTCTGTGAAAGGCCCATGAAGCTGGAACATAACCAATAGAGGGCGATTGACTGCAACGAGAAGAAAGGACAGGAATATTAGCATCTCTCCATTCTCCAAGGTCCAGAGACAGGCAGGCAATAAAAAAGAAAATTAACAATCTCTGTAAACAGAACACCAGGACTGAACAAGACCTGCAGTAGCTAATAGATACCTGGGTCAGATCTAACAGATAGGTAAGAAAGTGGAAAAGAAGATCCCCAAACGAAAAGAAACCAAAAGGAGAGGTTGGTGACAGCCAGTGGATGGCAGAGAACTGCTCCCAGGCAGGGGTCCGGAGACATCGCATTTCCTTCTCTGGCAATTAAGCATACTGTTTCCCCATCGAGAGTTTGGACAAACTGCTACACAGCAGGCAGGCTACTGGAGGCAATTATGATGGCAAACTTAGCTTCCCTACACCTATACAGAGTCAGCCATCTTCCAAATTTTCCCAGGAACTAGTTTCTAAGTATAGTCAGGAATAGATTATCTTTGCCTTTTCCTGAGACAAAGCATCTCAGCCCAACCCTCGACTCTTTTTTTTTTACCACCACTGAGATTCAGTTATTTAGGTCAAAGAGCTGTCTTTCTCATGTCTTCACAGAGCTGTTACATTACGTTGCCTAATTCTGACTTTCCTATATATGAAAGAATCCACTTTTGATATTTAAGACATTGTTTTTTTGGTCTCTGTTACTCACTTGGAACCCAACTTTTCATGAGAACTTTACTGCTACTTTACTTGATCTGGGGGTTTCCTCAGTTATAACTGGTAGTCTTTTAGTCTGCAGCCTCTTGAAATATCCCCATATATACATATAAACATACATCCATACAAACATACATCTTTTCTAAACTTTTCTTTGGCATCAGAAGGTAAGCAGGCCCCAGAGGCAAGACCATGTGCTGGCTGAGTCCAGTCCTGGGATCTAACTGCCTGAGTTTGAAATCTATTTATTTAACTTTTGGCAAGTTATTTTTCTTTTTTTTCTTGTTTCGGTTTTCTCTTCTATAAAATGAGGGACAGACTGTATCCAGGGATGCTGTGAAGAATAAATGAGAAAATTCACGTAGTGTGGTAAGCACAGTAAGTGGCTCATATTAAGCATTTATTTGTTCCAGAACAAGTTTTTAAGGGAAGTAATGAAATCTTAAAGGCAGATTATTAGCTAAAGAGTAAGAGCCAAAATGCCTGGATGTGGGTGAAGACTCTGCCACTGAACAGATGAGTGACCATGAGTTACTTAACCTCTCTGTGCCTCTCCTACTTCAGTGCACTGTTGGGAGAAATACATGTACTAATACATACGTGTGTATGTGTGTGTGTGTGTGTGTGTGTGTGTACATAATGACTTAAAACAGGGCCTGGCACAAAATTCATGTTGAATAAACATTAGCTAGCATCATCATCAAACTTATCTATGAAGCAAACAGTACCCTGGGCCCAACTACTTCAGACTACAAACTGCCTAATAAGTATCATTCATCTTCATTAGTAATAAAATCCTAATTTTCAGCAAGGTATATTGCTATCTGGAAAAAAAAAAAAGACTATACTTTTCATCCTCTTCTGCAGTTTGGTATGGCCACATATTTAAGATGTAAGCACACGTGTTTGGTAGGGCATCTGGCAAGGGTCCTTCAGTGGTTGACTGTAGTTGAAGCATCTGACTGTAGCTGAAGCACCCTTTTGCTACTCTTGCAAGATAACAAGCTTCAGTGGCCATCATGACTATCCTGTGGCTTTCAAGACAAGAATGACAGGTTGTGGACGATGCAGCATTGAGAGAGAACTAGGCAGTCTTTCTCACGTCTTCGCAGAGCTGCCATATCAGCTCTACATTAAATGCCTAATTCTGACTTTCCTATATATGAAAAGGTCTCTGTTACTCACTTGGAACCCAACTTCTCATTAGAACTTTACTGCTACTTTATTTATCTGCGGTTTTCCTCAGTTATATCTGGTATTATTTCTCCTTAGAAATGTTGTGAATTTGCATTATTCTGTTTTTAGAGTATTTTATAACATTATTATTATATGAGAAGTTCTCTAACAGGCACTTGTTATTTCATTAATTTTCATAGACATTATGGTGTCTATTTGAGAAATGAGGAAACTTATTTTACACAGGATTAATGACAGTACTGTGTCTAAGTGACAGATGAAAAGTATTTAACAGACATTTTTGATGCTGAAAACATACTATTTCAGATTTTTAAGACAAGTCCTATAAGTACTTTTATACAAGGGACAGAACTTGAACTACCAGCAACAAATGGCCACTACTTTACGGTCTCTGTGTTGATTCTGATCAAAGACAGACATGCTGACACAGCTTTACCCATCTTAGCACTGGAGTATCCATGAAAAATAAGCAAAAAGCTAAAAAAATGAAATAACTGCAAATATAACATTATTTTTCTATTTCTATAAAAGTTTAATTACATATAAATGGGGACAAGTATACCTATCTCATAAAATTTCTATGAGATCAAATAATATTACATATGAACCCATGTGGATCCTTGGTGGGGAAAAATTTTTGTTTCTTTTTTAAATGCTAAATTCCTTGGATCCCTCTGTGAAGAAAAAAGAATTCAATATATCAACTAATAAAACAGAGCAAATGCTACACTCATAGTACTGTTCAGAGTACTCTGCAAGATTAAAGAAAAAAAAAAAAGAGGAAAATGGAGGGTTAAGACACATTCACGTTAAGGAAGATTAACCAATCCCAAGAAATATTCAGGTGTCACTTGGTGATAGAATCAGTAGATTTGTTATTACAGAAATCAGAAACCAGTAAAGGATTAAGTAGTCAGAGGAAGCACAGTAGAAGAGGCACAATGTCAGTCAGTCTAAGCTAAAAACAGAGAGAATTTATATTTAGCTCATGCTTCACACAATGTTGGTGCTTACTCACTGAAGGTACTGTTGCCGCTATTGGAATCATCAACACTGACACTGCACGAACAAAGTGCGTAATATACGTCTGAAAACGAGACTTTCCAAGTTTTTGCAGAGCAAAAATCTGAAAGGGTAAAATAAACACACACATGCTGATTATCTAAATACACATTAAATGAGACAAGCTTCAAAATGCAAAGTGATTTTTGACTGGCCTCTACCTATATTTTAACAAAAGCAATAAAAATTAAAAAACAAAACACTGATTTGTTGGTCAACTATCACTGGTTGATCAACTCTTTAATTCTTAAATGAAACTAAGTAACAGCAATAAAGAGATTCATCTATATTAAATAGGATCAAAGCATAATTTTTATAGGTCAGTGTTTTTTAAAGATTGTAAAACTGAAGTCCCTTCAAGATAGGTATTATGTATGAATCATTACCCTTGTTTTTTGGCACCTAAATACAGGGCCTGGCACAGAGAAAGAACTTAACAGGTATCTGAAAGGTTTGTGATCTGGTTACATGGGCCACAGAAAAGAACTAAGACGGCTAGGAAGAGGAGTTATGGTTTATGAATTACTTACAAGGCAGCTTAGCTTAATGATTATGAGCACAGATTCTGTGATTCTACACTCAAATTACGAGATTCACATGGCAGCCCTGCATTTAGTGGTCATGTGACTTTGGGCAAGTTACTTCACCTTTCCGTGCCTCCCACTCTCCACCATAAGATGGGGATAATAACAGCACCTACATCATAGGACTACTGTTAAGAATTAAGTGAGTTAACTCATGTGAATTGCTTACAATAGTGCCTGGTACATAGTAAATGTTAAGCAAGAATAGGCTTTTATTAAATTTATGCATGCTTGGTTGTTAGATGGAATAAAGGAAAGATGAGAGGACTGACATCAATTCACTGTGACCTTGTGTCATCACTTCCTTCTTCCCAAGAAATACTAGTTACTAACCAAGTTCACAGAACTATGCTAGATGCTCTTAGGGTAAAACACTTAAGACTACACATAGCGTCTTTCCTCAGGAAACCTTCACCTAAGACCTGAGAATCTTCATATTTCTCATCTGGAAAAAATAAGGGGTGTATTACATTTCCCAAACAGCAATCAGCAGATACGAGGTCTGTGAAATCTCAACTTCGTTAGATTCCTAAGATTTCTTCTAGTTAAAGGGTCTACGTTCTTCTCAAGAGTCTAAGAACAATTCTTTATGGAACTAAAGACAAGCTTCCCCTAAATTCAAGTTGAGGAAAGTAGCATGAGCTAATGGTAAGATATGGCTAAGAGGTCATATTTTATACGTATGTTTCTCCATTTCATTTTATAAAGAAATTCTATGACTAAAAATGGCAGTCAGGTATGTTTAATTGACATATTAAACATATACACAAAACATCAACATATTGTGGGAATAAGACCAGACTGACATCTTAATTGCTGCCTTTACCAAGAAGCAAATCACAGAACTGTTATGTACTAGCATTGTACCATTTTACAGTGGAAGGAGATTTTGGAACTGTTCCAATTCAGCTCTCTTATTTTAAATTATGAGCACTCTGATCCCCCAGAGAGGTTAAAGAACTGGCCCCAGAAAATTAATCAACAACTGATCTGTGACCAAAACCAAGGGGTCTCATGATTAGCTAAGACTCTGCGCCCACAATTCAGGGGGCCCAGGTTCGATCCCTGGTCAGGGAACTAGATCCAACATGCCACAACTCAAAGTTCCTACATGTCACAACTAAGACCCAATACAGTCAAATAAATAAACAAATATATACTAAAAACCCAAAAAACCAAGTAGTCTCAATGTTAGCTCAGAGTTATCACCAGTAACTCAAATTCATTTATATCTGATGTCAGGACAGCAACAGAAATCTCAATGATTTAAACAGCAAGCAAATCTTATTTAAAACCACTGACCTCCACTATTAATAAATTGATGACACCAACGGAGACAGGCAGAATCCAAGTGGAATCCAGGGCAGTGAGGTCATGAAACCACAGGACCCCACCAGTAGTTAACTGCTCCTGAACAGAAAAACCTGCTGAAACATTTTTATAGATGAAACAAAAGAATTTCTAAAAACAGCAGAGGGAGTGATTCCAGTAAGGTGTTCCTCACACTGAAGACTTGCATTTTTTATTCAGGTTATTTTCATTCTACAACATAAGCTAGTTCTTGTACTGAGAAAGAGGTAAGAAGTTTCTGGAGCAAAAGGATGTGGAGACACTAAAGACGTGTAGCAGTAACCTTTACAGACTGAAATTTAAAAAAATTACTTGTCTATAGGCTGCTTTCTTTCAAGTCAATTTAGATTACTGTATGGTTAGAAACACCTTTAAATGAAAGTAAAAACAGCCCCTTAGTTTGTAACCTTTCATATTAATATTTTCACTTATAACTGTGAAAGTTTTTCTGGCTTCTTCAATTTATAAATAGAAAAAATTCATGGCCCTGAATCCATATTATGGAATTATAATAATAATTTTATTAAGACTTCTAAGAAGTAGTACTAGTGACATCCTTCCTACACTGATTTGTATTCTCAATACAGCTAGCTTGGTTACACTTAATATTTGAAATGCTATACTTGTATAAGGGAGATGATAAAAGTGTATTCCAGTTACAGAAAGTATGGATGTTTTTTTATTTTTATTTTTTGCTTTTTCTTTAGAATACAAGACAGTGTCAGAGAACTTGCTTGGGGGAATTACATTTCAATAGTAACTACCTTCTGAGTGTGCTGCCCCTGCGCTAAAATTTCGGAGAGCGATAGACATGAAGATCCACATTGGAAGCTGAATCCAGACCAGCACAGTTGCTTTGAAGGGGTGGCAGTTATCCCGAACATAGAGCTCTGAAACAAGCCTCCGCATAGTCTTTAGGTAAGTGAGCCTAGTTTGAGGGAAGAGGGAAAAAGGGAAAGGAGGAAAATATCATTTGAATACTAGTTGTGCTTCATCCCTACAGGATAAACACACCCATGCTGTGGTTACTGGCTAAAGGACTTATGCAGCATTTTTGGCTGTCAGAAGCTATACCAACGTGAAGTGAAAGTCACTCAGTAGTGTCTGACTCTTTGCAACCCCATGGACTACATACTCCATGCAATTCTCTAGGCCAGAATACTGGAGTGGGTAGCCTTTCCCTTCTCCAGGAGATCTTCCCAACCCAGGGATAGAACCCAGGTCTCCGCATAGCAGATGGATTCTTTACCAGCTGAGCCACCAGGGAAGCCCAAGAATACTGGAGTGGGTAGCCTAGTCCTTCTCCAGCAGATCTTCCTGACCCATGAATTGAACTGGGGTCTCCTGCATTGCTGACCGACTCTTTATCAACTGAGCTAAAAGGGAAGCCCCTAAGCTACACCAAGCGGTTGCTGAAAAAAAAAAGGGAAAATAAAGCCTTTTACTCAAAGTCTGTTCACAATGTAAGCAAATTAGGTAACAATATGAGAAATCTGCCACTGTCAAACTACAGGCTTTGTTTCTGGAGGTCTTAGGCAAACTAGGCTTTAACAAGGGAAATGTCACTACTAACATGGTATAACCACAATTTAAATCAGAAATACTAGAGGTGAAAGCACATTTTACTCCAGTTTCTCCACTCCAGCCAAAGTCAATCACCTGATCCCTGAACATACCTTTCAGAGCAATGTGGTTTTGTACTATGTATGCTCTTGACCTGTCAAAACAGTCTCCATTCTTCAATCAACTCTTTCATAAAGGTTTTCTCATTGTTTCTCTGTTAACCATATTAGTTACTCCTCTTTTGTTGTTGTTGTTGTTGTTTTCAACTCCTGTTCTTACGTCCCACTTTCTAGACTACAGTATTGGGTAGGTCTTCATCTTTAAATCTCTTGTGGCATGTAGGTTTTCAATAGGTTTGCGGAATTTAATCAAATTATAATGCACTGAATTAAGAAAGTACACAGAGACATTCCAGGCTCCTTGTAACTCAGTCTTCACCCACTCTTTCAACTTTATTTCCTGTTACTCTTTTTCTGGTCCCTTGAATGACCTGGGTCATCCAACAACTCAGACTTGCACATCAGCATGCCTTGGAAGTTCTTACATCATCTTTGCAGACTGTCCACTTTCCTGGCTGTTCGTTCACCTGACAAATTCCCTTCCATTCTTCAAAGCCCAGTTCCACTGACAATGCAGGAAACCCTCAGATAATGTCTTCCTCTAGAAAGTCATTCATCTGTGTAAGGATGTGTCTGGACAATCATCCTGCCAGGGATGCATAAGGACGGTGGCACAGGCTTACCTAGGCTGCATTTATAACCCACGTGAGCAGCCACTAATGTGTTCTTCTGGTCTAGAGCTATAGTCCTCAGACTTCCTTGATCAGTAAAACTTCAAAACTATAGGTTTACCAACTTTTTATTTTATCAAGTAAAGACATTAAGCTATAAGAATGATTTTTTTAAAATGGCAGGTCCTTTTTAACACTATATAAAGTGAAGTCGCTCAGTCGTGTCCAACTCTTTGCGACCCCGTGGACTGTAGCCCACCAGGCTCCTCCGTCCATGGGCTTCTCCAGGCAAGAATACTGGAGTGGGTTGCCATTTCCTTCTTCAGGGGATCTTCCCGATCCAGGGATCAAACTCAGGTCTCCTGCATTGCAGGCAGATGCTTTAACCTCTGAGCCACCACCAGGGAACTTCTAGTAAGAATCAGAATTTGGGAACACTATATAAAGAGGGACTCAATTTCATATTGAAGATAGTTGGCAAATTTATACCTATATAGATAAAAATATATGGATAGGGCCTTCCCTGGTGGCTCAAATGGTAAAGAATCTGCCTGTAATGTGGGAGATCTGGGTTTGATCCCTGGGTGGGGAAGATACCCTGGAGAAGGAACTGGCAATCTGCTCCAGTATTCTTGCCTGGAGAATTGCAGGGACAGAGGAGCCTGGCGGGCTACAATTTCTGGGATCACAAAGAGTTGGACACGACTGAGTGACTAAGACACACATATAGCCATATACATACACATTACATATTCATACTAAAACACCCTTATTTTTCTCATTGCTATGAGATGCTGAACACTTGGTCACAGCCTAGTAAGAATCAGAATTTGGGAACCTAACTAAGCAGAACTAGGGTAGGCTGACAGGAGAAGACTTAAAAATTCTTAGTGGATGGCTGCCCACATAGAACTACAACATGGTCAAGAACCCTTAGGCAAGGGCTCTCAAAGAGCTCAGGGAGACAGCAACACAGGATAACTACAGCAGAGTAACAACTCCTGGCCTACCCAGTTGCTTTTACCATGGCATTTATATTTTCTGTCTCCTCATTCTTTTGGGCAGCTACCTGCTCTATGCTGTCAAAAGGTCAAGTTGGTAAATAACCTGTATCTTTTGTTGACTAAAATCTCAACAAACTGGCATCTGCAGTATCTGCATCCTGTGAAGCCTTCCCTAACTTCCCATGATGACCTAACTCCTTGTACATAATCTTTTTTAGTTACTTAATCCAGTCATTATTTGATTACACATCTGTCTTTTTCAGTAATCTGGAGTCCTTTAAGATCAAGGAACTCCGCTTTCTCTTTTTGCTTTCAGTCCAGTATATAAACCTACCATGCCACAAACTTTTTAAAATATTAAAAAGAACCACTTTGCTGCTAAAGCTACAGAATACCATACTCTGTAATACATACATACATACATATATATTTTTTCATGGTCTTATATGCAGAGAATTAGCTTACCTGGCAACTCTCTTGGACCATCCCAACTGATGTGCACGAACTGCAACTTCTTGGTTAAGATGTAGTGCAATGTTTTTTATTTCTGGCTGCAAATTTTCCACCTAGCTAAAGAAAAAGTAGACTTCGTTATGAGCACATTAAAGATCTGTATTCATAACCATTCATAATTTTACTATTTCCTAAACTCATTTAAAAAAATGTAGTTTACTGGTTGTGTCAGGAAACTCTAAGATTGCTCACAAGATGTTAACTTAAGATATCCTCAATTGCAATCAAATTAAAATTCCAGCTTATACACTTATCAGTGTGATGTTGGGCAAATTATTCAACCTCAAAAGTCTTGTTCCCTCTTATATAAAATGGATAACAGCACCTACTTCACAGGGTTATTTTAAGGATTAAATCAGCCCTACACTCCACACTTTCAATGTTTCAACCCTGGGTTTTCCAGTAATATAAACTGAAGAAACGGTAGTCTATTAAGTATCTTTAATATGTTCTTTGTAGCTACAGAGCCATAAAAGAATCTGCATTTACTTCTACTTGTGTTAATTCCTTCTTATAAGTTTGCTGCCTTAAAGGTGCTGATGAGTAACAGTAAGCACTCCGGCAGTATCTGGGGACCTTCCGCCCCGGTGAGACATGGGCCCTCCTCACCACGGAAGTGGGTATGCACGGTCCATGCGCGGCTCGGCACGCCTCACCTTGGCCAGGATGTAGTGCTGGTAGGCGGCCAGGGGTAGCGTGACGGCCCCGCGCAGGGCCACGGTGGTGAGGAGGATGCTGCCCCACCAGGGCAGGCCCGAGGCGGTGTGGGCGAAGAGCAGCACGTCCTCTGCGCTCTGCACCGGCGCCGAGGTAGCCAAGGCCTCGTACCAGCCTCCGGCGCCGCTCGGGCCAACTGCGGAGACCGATGCCACCGCCCACACTGGCAGAGCGGAGCTCTTGGCGCCGCCCGCTGGGGCCCGTGCGAGCGATGGGTCCAGGACACGGACCTGCAGGGCAGGCCGGGGCCGCAGCCACCTAACGCTGAGCCGGCACAGCATCTCCGCGCCAGGGATGGGTCCGAAACGCCGGCCTCACGGACCAGGCACGCTCGCGCCGCTCCGCCGAGGCCTCTACGCGCATGCGCCAGCAACCCCGGCGTAGAGTGGGCGGGATCCCGCGGGTAGCCACAGTTGACCTTCCCGGTCAAGCCAGTGACGTACTGAGTCGCACTGGAGATGACGCACGAGGCAGGAAAGTCCCACCTTTCCCACGCGGCACTGAGCAAACCTACTGCGCAGACACGAAACTTTCGCGCTGCTGTGGTGGAGCTCCTCGAGGCTAGACCGGAATTGTAGTGTTGGGGGTGGGACTTGGTGCCCGGGGCGCGGCGAGGTGTTCTCTAGGAAGCTCTCGTCCTGTAAAGTTGGTCTTCGGCATATACCTTTCCGTTCTTTTTGACTTGGCTAATCATGTCATGGTTTAGGCTTTGTGGGTGCTTTTTGTGATCAGAAGGTAGCCCTCCACGTCTTTATGTGCGCCCCGATTGCTTCCGCTAGGGATTGAGATTATACTCTACCTTGAACGCGTTGCTGAAATGCCAGTTTGGAGAGAGGCGTGTTTCTGTGTTGTTAAAATCAAGTCTTTATGCACTAAGCATATTTATCGTCTGTGCTATAAATATTTAATTTGCTCATTTGTCCTAATAGGCATTTTCAGAACCAGTTTTAGTGTCTCATCTTTCATTATAAAGCGCAGTAAAGTTTATTAAGAGTAAAGAACCATCTCCTGAGTTAAGGGTAATTATCACTGGCAGCACGGTGACTTCTTTATTGGGGCTTAACATCGTGTATAAACTTTCAGGAGCCTGAACAGCAACATTAGGTGTCTTCTGGTTAAAAGGAGCAGGCTAAATATACATGGACTAGTTTTTAGCTTTGTGTTCCTGGGAACACAATGGGATGACATGGAGTTTCTTAACATAATGATCATCGCTAGACCTAGAGGCCAAATTGTGTGGAGGAACAAAATCATTGATTAAAACGAAGGTGCCGGCCAATATTGGGGTAATGTCAAACTGGAGCTACTGTTCTTGCTTCACTGTGCACCTACCCAGGGGTACCAGATGTATTTTCGCTGGGTTCAGGAAGTGATCTTCCTTCAGATTGCATGATTAAATCCATTCATGAAATTTTATGTTAACACACACATCCCAACATATGTTACATACAGAATTTTTTTCCAAAAGTAAAAGCCTGTATCACTGTCTCCCTATCAACTTGTCAAGTTAAAACAAGCAACCTATTGGTACTGACTACTGGTTTAAAGTGGAAAAGAATTTTACATGGAATTATCTTGGCCTGAAGGTTGAGGGAGCAAAGGAACAACTTCTATGCTGCTGCACTCCTCTTGTTCTTAAATCAATTTTTCAAGCTATTCCTCAAATTCCTAAGACTTCCTTCTGTGGATTTGTATTCAGGAGTCGGGGCTGGAACTTCTTCAATGAGTATAGGTTCACCTTTTCTGCTACATTTTGGGGTCACAGCTCATAGTCTCATTTAAAAATATTCCACTTCTCTAAGTTTGAATATTGTGACCTAAATAAAATGTATGAATATTTAACCTAATTTCATATACTTAAAACATACAGTTTACAATTTGGTTAATGGAGATGATCAGGACTGGCTATCTACTTGGTACAGAATGTAGGGAGAAGTATTTGTCAATTACAAATACAATATACAAATGTATATGTATGTACTGGTAACAAACATTGTGATACCCTGAGTATTTTGAGTGGAAAAATATACTACAGAGTGACTATACAAATACTGGGGAAACCAGCTGAAATCATGTCAACCCTAATACTTTGCAAATGGATATATTATGTTTAAAAAGTTCATTTTAAAACATTTTTTAACATTTCTAAAAAGTTCAACTACTTGTTATTACCTTATTCCTGGTCTTTTTATTCATACTACATCACATAGCTAACTTTTTTCTTAATTTTATTTAAAGCTCCTGAAAAACAAAGACTATATATTTACTGTCAGAAATTTCTGAAATTCTTATTCATCACTGTGCTGAACACAGGAATGGAGGTCAAAATGTGAATATAGTCTATTATATATATATATAGACAGTCTATATGTACAGTCATTTAAATTTCTCTCTTCCCAAATACACCTTCTCAAGTATTAACAAAAGAAACTTTAAAGGATATTTTCATGAGCAACTTAAAGTGATCCCTTGGAATTACATTTCCTTTTCCTAATAACGCATTGCTTTTTAAAACCAAAGTTACCTAATGTAGAATTAGCTTTTTTTCTCATTAAAAAAATTATCTTGAATTATCATTGACTTCGTCAGTCAGACACGACTGAGCTACTTCACTTTCACTTCACTTTAAGTACTAAGTATACAATATTGGCTTTTACTTTTCAAAAGTGTGAACTGATTTCAAGGTAGAAGTCTCATATGAAACCTCTAATGACCCAAATATTAGTCCTATATTTTTACTGTCACATAAAGAAATTCTTATTTATGTCAAAGCCACAGTAACACATTTTTCTCTGTATTCACTTATCCAAAATATAAGTGATGGTGTTTTTGCAATCAAGGTGTGTACCACTGTAGATTAAATATTAGAGCATTAATGATGCTCTCATCCTAAATTCCAATCATTTGCAATTAACAGCAGTTAATTTACAATACCGTCAGTTAACTGAGTGTTGTCACTTGCTTAATCTGGGATATATATATTTCCAAAAAGATTCAGGAGCATCTAGAATTTACAAATTACAATGTAAATATCCCAAACATTAATATTAAAAGACATCTGAATAGATACATTTATCTAAAGTAAAAATACAGAGTACTGGTATACTCCATGTTAGTAATGAAAAACAGTGAAATGGTTTTCCTTTGATATTTTGAGTTAAAAATTTGTTATATGAAAGTTCTAGCATTCTTTAAATGTCATGCCAGATTTATCTGTTTAATCTGACACTTTTATTGTTTTTAAAAAGTGTTTTTAAAATGTGCAAAAAAATTTATGAAATGTATAATTAGGTCATTATAATCAACAGAAAAATATAATAATATTTTCATGAAAAACAAGACAGGAACTATTAATAAACTATTTACCTCCCTTCTCCTGAGAAGAAAAATGACTGTAAGATAAGTATAGTAATTACCCCCAAAAAAAGTAATTTTCAATTACTAATAGATTGATTTAACTTTGTAGTAACAGGAATCAGAAGGGAAAAATACCTTTCACATAAATACTAAAATCACTTTTTTGGAATATACTGGTATATGCTGAAATATATGTTGAAAAGGCATACCATGGGAATTCTCTTGGCACCAGTACACAAAATCATTTCTAAATGATTACACAATAATTTGGAGATTAATTCTTTTGGGATTTAAAGTGTGAACTAACCTAACTGTTACATCTAAGAGTTAAGCTGCTTCTTAAAAGAGTAAGAGAAAAGAAATACCTTATGTAGTCTGCAATTATACATACCACATACTTTCCAAAAAGGGGGAAAAAAAAGACCTGCATGGTCTCAAAAGATGATTTTTTTTTATTATTCAAATAAAAGTGCACTGCATTACATCTGAAATATAAAAAATGTATCTGAAAAATGTTCCCAGTACAGACTTCTAAAACCATGGTATTATATTTAACAAGCCTGGCCCCAAAAACTAAATTAGGAGCATTCCAATCAATATTCCCCTGTCCCATAGCTTTGAAGTAAAAAAAAAACAAAAAAAAAAAAACAGTTTTTCTCTGTTTTTTAGCAAGACACCCCATCTTAAGAAACTCACTTTTGTGAGTCAACACAAGTCATGTGTTGTGATAAATACTGGGTGGTATCTGTTATCTAGCAGGATTATTTTAATTAGAAAATAACCCTAGTAAACACAGAAAAGAAACTAAGCAAAAAGTTATAGGATAGTGGCAAAAGTCATACATAAAATACTCTGTTAAATAGCATTATACCCCTTTCTTAGTAAAGTGCAATAATTTTATGTCATAGCTACATTTATTTGTAGGATATCATTTAGCTTTTCCTTTAAATATGGTTGTATCAATCACAGACAGGGAGAAAAACAAATTTATATATTTTAAGACCACCTTCTAAATTAAAAGATACAAATGTGTTTATAAATTTCTGGATATGTTTGAGAAATCTTTTTACTCTTTACTTAGGCACCCAGAGTAAAAGAAATCATTTCATTTACTTGAACAGTCAAGGAACCATATTAATATTGTTAACCTGGGTGATCTATCTGAATTTTAGTTAATGTTAATGTTTCACCAATGAGGAATTATGTCTATTATTTTTTAAAGACATTACTTCACTTTTATGCTTACTTTCTTTTATATTTCAACCATATAATTTATTGTTATCACATGAGACAGGGTAGGACACATATTCTTCTTGGAATATGTTACTGTTTATTTTTTCAAGTGAAATGAATAGATAAATCCCACTGAGTAGTTTAGTGTGGCCCTGTGTCTTACATAAACAGGTTAAACAGGAGGCTTTATTTTGTAACCTGTGTATTCATGTCTACCGTAAGTTGTCTTAATGACAAACGCCAAATTTATTTTATTACTTGCCCCAAGTTAGCTGTTGATCCCTTTCACTGATAATATACAAACAAGTGTAGAAATTAAGACGACTTTAAAATATGGAAAATAAAAACTTTAACTAAATTATTGAAAACTTGAATTTTTATGTTGACTCCTGATGACTCCAAAGCCAATGTTAAGAATCAATATTATCCAATATAAAATAGTACACTGAATTGTTTAATAATAAACAGTATATTAAGAACTTGTATATGCTGACTGGGAACCAGTGGTGGCTTTTTAAATTCTCAGAAAGACTGAATGTTTTATGGTTAGAAGAAACCACAGGTGATGATGCAGATTCTCCATCTCTCTGTAGCAGCCATTAGAGTAAAAATCTTTATAGAATTATTTCATGATCAGAAAGAAAATTTTACTGGTATTAGTGGCAAGGGTGAGGAGAGAAACAAAAGAGTGAAGAGAGAAGTGTGTATTAGTTTTTAAAAGTGTGACAAGGTAATAAAAAGACATGAAAAAGTGTTAAAATTTCTTACTCTATATGTGCCTTGCTGCAAACAAACTCAAAAGGAGAGCAGCATGGGTATTTTAAAAGCCAGCGTCGGGAAACATTCACTGATAATGCCCGTTGTTTTACTTTATACTTAAATTACACAAGCAGAAAAGTTATACTTATTAATAGTTTAATGTATGAAGGAAACATCCAGATTTCTGAATATGAAGGTACATATCTCACATTAATTTAAGTCTACGTAAAGTAGAGCCTCTATACTGACATATTGAAATTTACTTTCTGCTTAGCCTTTTCTGTTATGTAAACAATTGTACATTTATTTGCCATTCTAAAACTTCAGGATCAAGTTTACATAATTTTGCTAAATTTCCGTGTTTGCTCAGAAGCAGTTTACAGTACTAAAACCAACCAGCCAAAGAACAGCTTCAACAGAAAGTTATGTCCAAGGGGAAGAGGGAAAAGAAAAAAAGAAAAATGATAAGAAAAAGGCTAACTAAGGTAAAACGGATGATGATGGGGAATGGGCAGTCACAAATGTTCACAGAAAATAGGTCAGTTAGTAAGTTCTTCTGCAAAAAGCCTACACACTTCAGTCAAGCACATCAGTAGAATGATTTGGGAGCATAAATTTTTTTTTCGGCCACTTGTGATTTCCTCTGAATGGAAAGGAATCTGCAGGCTAACAAGCTGATCCTCATCAGCCAAGCTGGTTCATATGCACACTGTTCATGTGAGGTGCCCAGGGTCCAGTCCACACCTATGGATATAAAGCATACATTTTATTAAATATGTATTTAACATATACTTGATTAAAATAAAACTCTTAAACACTAAGGAATATTTATGAACTAAACCAGCTAAGTTTCTTAGTCAATTGGCAACATACTGGGAAACAATCATTTTTAAAAAACCATTATCTGAGTACATACAGGTTGATGATTGTGGAATGAAAATCAGGTATTAAATATACATCACAATAAGTTAAAATATACAACCATCTCTAAGCATTTTCACAGTTACATACTATTTTGACATTTATAATATATTTAATAAATAACCTCTAGATGGACCTTTTCACACAACTAGTAAATTTTGATACATAAAATTATAAAACTTTACAACTTAAAATCTTTTACCTACCACCTGCTACTCAATGGAATATATTATGTCTTTCCTAATTTTGGCCCCAAACCACTACCTTTGGTACCCTTTTCCATATCCCTCTGGTATATTTCCAGCTATAATAAATTTCCCTCAATTTTCCCAACTGCCCATATTCACCAAACTCTCTCACAACCATGATTTATCTCTATTACATTTGTCTTGGCAGCTATGTGCTATGCTTAGTCGTTCAGTCGTGTCTGACGCTCTGCGACCCCATGGACTGTAGCTCATCAGGTTCTGTTCATGGAATTCTCCAGGTCAGAATACTGGAGTGTGTTGCCATGCCCTCCTGCAGGGGATCTTCCCAACCCAGAGATCAAACCCAGGTCTCCCGCATTGCAGGTGGATTCTTTACTGTCTGAGCCACCAGGGAAGCCCCTTGCCAGCTCATAATCATTAAATAAATGTTCATGGAATGATCAGCCTTACCGTTTGAGGGCCATTATTTTCTGTGGAGCTTGAAACCATCTTTATCAGGGAATTCCAAGAGGGGTCCGCAGCATGAGGGCCATTAAATATGGGTCCTCCAGCACCATCAGGAAGTGGTGCTACTGGAGGAATCATTGCATTCCCATACACAGAAAAAGGCATACCCTTAAAAAAGAAAACAAAGATTATGCACACTCAAGTCACTGGTTATTATTTTTCCCAGTATAATCAATACCCTAAAATTGTATTTGAAACCACATCATTTTGGAACATGTAAGTTATCTAAGTGATTTAAAAATTATTTTCCAATATATGATTTCTTCCAGCATTAGACAGAAGGCAGTATAAGCCTAGTATATAAAAACTTTTGTCAAAAAACATTTCTCTAAACAACTCAGACAAAATCAGGATTTATAAGTATGTTTTAGCTAGATTTTCACCTATTATTTCAAGCCAAAGCTCCAGCACCATTTCACAAATGCTTATACATGGGAAGTAAAATAAGGCTAATAATCAGAAAATCATTTAGAACTAATGAACATGCTTTTAAATCACCATTACCCCAACTTTAGGAAAGTCCATGTATCCTGCAGGAACATGCTGATGGAATGTACCAGAAGGAGTTACAATTCCTGTACTCTCTCGCTCCATTGCTTGATGTTGTGAAAACACTCCTGGATCAGACATTGGCCTGTGAATCATAGGATTTCCCATCCCAGGGTTACACCAGTCTACTTTGTCTGAGGGAAGATGAGGAGGCAGAAAAAAATAATTGGAGATATTTAAAATCAGAAAACAGCAAAAAAAAAAAACTTTATATATTTCTAATATTTTCTACATTGTATTGTGAATTCCTTCAGAATAATGACCTACTTGTATATCTTTGCCACAATATTTGCATGTTTGTAGGTAGTGAAATAATAGCCTCGTAATGTAACCTAAACACTTTGTGTTACAAAACAACAACAAAAAAACTAAGATAAAACTAAAGAGCCCCAAAGGAAATAGTAATATCTCCTTAATATGATGAAATGAAGAAATAATATGCTTGCATTAAACTATACTCAGCAATGATTAACTCAGTGAGAGATCACAGGTGAACAAAAAAAGTTCCAAACTCTTAAATAAACTGATTAGTCAAAATGAAGGGATATGAACACATATTTTCTTAAAAGAATGCCTATGATAATTAAATACTGCTTTTAAAATTAAAATTATTTAAATATTTTAATATTTTAGTTAAATGTATAAACTTAACTTCCAATAAGCAGAACTGCATACCATACCTTGATTGCCACCAATCCCTTCAAAGGACCAGATGCCACTATGTCCTACTGATGTGGACAAATTACTCCCAATAACAGATGGAGCTGAAGTTCCAGTTTGCCTGATACGTGCAGAACGTTCCGTCCCAATAGGGACTGGAACTTTTCTATCCTGAGAGACGTTGCTGGGCTTTTCTGACCCTAAAGGTACTGATGATGGGGCAGGAGAAGGTGCACGAACTCCAGAGGATACTGACTGTGCAGGAGAATCTAGAGAAAAGATATTGGGAAATAATATACACTGTCTCTATAGACCTTGTAATTTTGTAAACAAAATTTTAGAAATATGAGTATAATTCTTAAATAATAAATTATGTATATTAAAATCTGGTTAAAGTTCTGTGACTTTGCAGTCATTTTTTAATTTGGCTCACAATTTTCCTATTTAGTTTCGGGATATTAGAATGTGAAATATGAATGCTGCCTGCACACTAATTAATATTTAAATTAATTTTCCCTTAACCATAAGTAAAATATAACACCAGAGCAATGAGAAGACAATGTTTAAATTAAAAAGAAACAACAATGACAACAAAATGGAGGTGGGGAAAATCACTGATTGTATTGGCAATTTTTAAACTATTTTCCTTGGGAATATTTGTCCCTTGGTTGTATGTTAAAAAAAGTAAGTAAGTAAGTTTCTTTAAATCAGGACTTCACAGAACTTTAATATGCTGATAAAATACCAACAGAAGGCTATGTTTCATAACCCAACTGTATCTTGTGGATATTCCACAGAACACACTCTTAGAATTGGCAATTTAAGCTTTACTTATCAAAACAAGGCTAGTTCTTAATACACGCAATTTGGGAATATTCATTAGTGACTTAGTCTCTTTATACGCTATAGTGAAGAAAGTCGCTCAGTCGTGTCCGACTCTTTGTGACCCCATGGACTATACATACAGTTCATGGATTTCTCCAGGCCAGAATACTGGAGTAGGTAGCCTTTCCCTTCTCCAGGGGAATCTTCCCAACCAAGGGTCGAACCCAGGTCTCCTGCATTGCAGTCAGATTCCTTACCGGTTGAACCACAAGGGAAGCCCAAAACAACCACCACCACCTTCTTTGGAGTAGAACTTAGGATATATTTCAAGCTCTTTTACTGTTTTTTATACATGCTCAGATGCTCAGTAGTGTCTGACTCTTTGTGACTCACGGACTGTATTCCACCAGGCTCCTCTGTCCATAGGATTTCCCAGGCAAGAATACTGGAGTGGGTTGCCATTTCCTTCTCCAGGGGATCTTCCCCACCCAGGGATCGAATCTGGATCTCCTGCACTGCAGGAGGATTGTTTACCAACTGAGTCACCAGGGAAGCCACCATAGTGAAGAAGGAAAACCAAAACCAACCATACTTTTCTTATGAAAGTCTAAATATAAAGCATATTTAAAATCAAAGAGAGGCTAAACTGTAGAGGAACTTGAAGCTTAGAAAGTCAAACAGTTACCTGCATAGTGCATAGCTACAATTTATTTGAAAACAGAAAAACTGGTTTATGAACTGAATCTTTGAGGGCTACATACAAGATGAGATTATGAAGAAGCCTATATGTAAAGAGAGTCAGTAGTAGAGGACTGACAAGAAACAGACTATGAATGAGAGACCGCAGATCCTCTAAAGTGCAAGAGAGAGAATAGCTGTCTCAAAATTTCGATGGTTTCAAAGACCACCCTGCATAAGCCTTGAGGTAAGCACCACTTTCCTTCAGATTCCCAGGTCTACAGTCCTTGCTACGAAAAGAGCCTAATTATAATTTTTCTTCTTATCCCTAATTATCATAATTTCTTTAATTAGAATAAACAAGAAAAATCTAATTCAGAGTCATGTTATTAAATATGCTAACTTATAGAGAAAAAACAGATTTTACAGGTTTTGTTGGAATACAATCTTGGGAATCTGTTTTAGGAAAAAAAAAAATACAAGTACAAAACTCGGTACAGGACCTTGACAGGGCCCCTTGCAAATGAGATACCCCAAAACTTAAGCTTCAGTAAATCCACTTCAGTTCTGAATTCAAATTGGAAGAGCAATGTGACTTACAAATGAAAAAAGTGCTCCTGCAGGAAAACTGCACTGCACTATCACGCCTCAGTTCAGTGTTAACTGAACTACAGTAGATCATGAGATGACTGTGGTTAGTTATGAGTAACAAAAATTTTTTTGAAGGTTAAAGAAAACAGAATAGAAAACAGCAGCATGAGCATATACTGTAAGGATGTAAGTATTGTTTTATAGATATATTTCAGTCACACACAGGTATATGCATACTGAGTCATGATATAAAATTAATTTTTTCCTTAAAGAAACTGTCATTATTATTATTTTTTACTGCTTTTAGATACAAAAGAGCCTTATAAGATTGAACTGTCAAAGTGACCCACTGACTAAATTTGCCAAAGCCTGAAACTCACAGAGCACCAGTGATCAGTACTCAAGGCATGGACTGGTTGAGCACTGACAGGATAGATCTTAGCAGTTGGGGTGGGATAAGGGCTCAGGGGATCTCTGCCTAGCCTGTATGCAGAAGGATCTTGGGTATCACCAGTCTGTTGTTTTGCAGCCTCAGGAAGGTTCTCTGCTTTCTTTCTTTTTTTTTTTTTTTAATTTTTCATTTGGAAGTAAGGGACCCATGTCCCCCACATCCTAGTTTAATTTGCCAGAGTCCTACTATCATGTCCTGACATCCTATAGAGGAGAAGGCAAAAAGAGAAGTGGAATGCATGGACAAATGTTGATAAAACCTGTTCAAATACCTAAAATCAGATAAATACATTGTGAAGAAGAAGTAATGCTTCTTGGGTTAGTTTTCCAACAGCATCCAGAATGGCAATTTTTATGAAAAATATATAGATAAATATGAAAAAGAAAATTTTAAAAGACTACCATAAATAAACAAACCATGAAATGACATTTATGTGAACAGATAACATAAAGAAGAATCAGAAGTCAGGTAAAACAAACTAAATGGTCATTAAAAAGTATTAAGATTTATATTATTAGTAGTAGTACTGTTAGTCCCTCAGTTGTGTCCAACCCTTTGTGACCCCATGGACTGTAGCCTGCCAGGCTCCTCTGTCCATGGAATTCTCCAGGCAAGAATACTGGAGTGGGTTGCCATTCCCTTCTCCAGGGGATCTTCTCAACCCAGGGATCGAACCTGGGTAGGTGATGAAATGCAAACTAGTTAAAAGTTCAGTAATAAAGGGAAAAGTCTGAGAATCTTGGCTGAATCAACCAGTCTAATAGTTGCAAAATGATGACTCAAACTGTAATTCCTTTTACATTTATGAGTTGTCATTATACCGTAATGACATTGTAAGTCCCCTGTCTGCACTGTAAAATTTTATTTATAACCATTACATACTCCATGGATTCTTATTTTACCAGCAAGCTGACATTATTCATTTTGATGGTTAAATTGTCCTGAATTTGGCTAGTGGGAGCTCCTTCAAGCTATATGCTGCATTCCTCTGACATGCCCAACCATCTAAACACTTAATTACTTTCTGACACTACAAGACTTTTTGCAAACTTCTCTTATACTCTTCCTGCCCCAGCTCTCAAACCAGCTATTTCCCAAACAAGCCCTAGTTTCTTTTAGTGGATTAAAACATTAACAGACAGATCTGGATGCTGAATGTGCTTACTGCTACTGAAGATCCATTGCTTCTAGGCCCTTTTCAGTAGATAGTTCTGGGGGGAAAATGGCAACTTTATGTGATTCAATCCAAAACATAACATCATTTTAAAATCATGAGTTCATATTGATCTTTTAATTCCAATACAATTTCATAGCATTCTTCCTTGCCTTACTCTACATTCTTCTCTTCCTACTATCAGAGCCCTGGATTACATCATTTTCAGTATTCTTATTTATTCATTTGCTCAGCCCTATAATATAACCCGCATAGGTTTAAAATTGCTCATCCATAACATAAAATACAAATGTCCTATGTAGAAGTGAAGATTTTGTCTGTAGTCTATTTGTCTTTACAAAATACTAATGTCTTTAAGACTTTTTAGATTGTTTCTTTTTCATTTAGTAGGTTTACGTTAGTAATTTAAAATGCAGACAGGTTTACTTGTTTCTATTTATATTCAATTTTAGTGTTTTTCCTTTCATCAAGGTTGATTCTGTTTTAAATTTGTGAATAATAACATGGTTACAAAAAAAAAAAACTATTATTTCTACAGAGGTAAGTTCTACTTCTTCCCTATTTCCTTACATTCTGCCTGAGTCTGATGAGGAATAAAAGCAGTTTCAAAGTAAGTGCCCACAGATTACTTTACAAAGGGAAAAATGACAATTTGAAAGTGTAGAAACCTATGAAACCAAGTGATCAAAATTAACAGCACAAACTGACATTTTATATTTTCTAATGTAATACAATGAGAAGGCTGCAACACTAATAGGAATGTTCCTGTCAAAAATACATAACTTAAACTTAAAAATTAAGAAATATCAGAAAATCAAATTGAACCATTTTACCAAACAACTGATCTGTAACCTTAAAAAAAAAAAAAAAGCTTTCTTTGAAAGATTCATAAAATCTAAGGAAACAGTTCCAGGTTATTTGAAACTAAAAAGACATAGGAATTAAATGCAATCTGTGACACTGATTTTAATCTTGAAAAAGAGGAGATAATAAAGGCATTATTGGGACAACTGGTGAAATATGAGTATGGACTATATATTAGATAATAATAATGTATCAAACTAAAATTTGCAGAAGTTGATAACTGCATTGTACTTTTGGAAGAGAAAGTTCTTGTGATTCTAAAATATTATAATCTGGGGTATTTAGGGGAAATCAGTTTGTATCTGCAACTAACTGTAAAATGATACAGTAAGAAACCCTTACAATTCCTACACATACTCTACACATACACACTTTCTTTCTCTCTCTCCTCTCACACACACACACAGATACACAGCACTGCACGGGAGGAATGTGGCTACATGTTAACAAGTAGTGAATGGGCGTGGGGGAAATATACAAGGGTTCTTTATGCTATCTTAAAGGACCCTAGAGATATAAACAAATGCAAATGTTTACCATAAAAACGAAACACAATACATTTACCTTAAGTGGTTCATGGTTCAAAAGCAGAAAAGATCTGTAAAAATGTTTTAGGACAACTGTGTGTGTCTGTGTGTGTGTGTGTGTTCTTAGTTGTGTTTGACGCTTTGTGACCCCATGGATTGTAGCCCGCCAGACTTCTCTGACCATTGGATTCTCCAGGCAAGAATACTGGAGTGGGATGCCATCACCTCCTCCAGGGGATCTTCCTGACTCAGGGATCCAACCTGCATGTCTTATGCCTTTTGCATTGGCAGGTGGGTTCTTCACCACTAGTGCCACCTGGGAAGCCCCACTGATCTTCCTTATAATGAACTAAATAAATAAATATCCTCCAGTACACAAATTTATGTTGTATTGAATACACCTTTAAATGAGGCTATAACTTTTTAATTATAAGCCAGATAGTTAAGACTAAAATGTCATAATCAATTACTCCTTATAGTTATATTTACTTTCAATGTTCTATTAATAGTTTGTTTAGATAAACCAGGCAAATAGCTATGTTATACTATATTCACTTTATCTCAATTATGATTAAGAAACTTTCTTCAGCTTTTTCAAAGATAGGTAAAGTATCCTCAATAGGAATCGCTGTGAACTTCTCTCCTTTTATCTTGGTACTTTATTTGCATACTTATTACATTATTTCTGGCATGTTTTTGTCATAGTCACTTATTTATTCTTTCTTAAACCACGTATTTTAACTTAGGGACACCTGTACAAGGATATGCAATATTCCATGTGACAGTTTTGTTATTTGACAAACACAAGAAAAACTATACAATGTGTAAATTCACTATATATATTCATGCCTTCACTGGCAGACATGCAAATCTCTCAAATATGAATTTTTTTAAATTCTTTCATTCAGTTAACCAGTCTCTATTAACTGAGATCTAATGTTGTTAGAAGAAATTGTTAAAACTTAAAAAAAAAAGGATTCTTATTAAAATTTCCTCAAAGTGAAAGCAATTTGATGTCTTTATCCTCACTAAATAAATAACCACAAATACAAAAAAACCTACTACCCTTATTACAGAATTCTCTTAATGTGAGTTGAATTCTCTGTTTATATAGCAGATGAGAATTAAAGCAGACAAAAAAGTAGCCTTATACTATAAGGCTACAGATCCTTCTTCTTGGAAGCTACATTCTCAAATCTAAAAGTAAATGTAAATCAACAGGTGACAACACAAGACTGTCGATTCTCAAAAAATGATCCATCTTAGAAATAAACCTCAAAAATACAATATTCTAGCTTTGATAGAACTGAAGTTGATTCTAATACTTTAAAAGCCTGGAGACTATTTAAATTCCTCCTAATTTCAGATTGCCAGGAATAGTATTTATTTATTTATTGAGGTATAGGATTTACAACTTTTTGTTAGTTTCTGGTGTATAATATATACTCTTCTCCTTTTGCCTTCAATCTTTCCATATATATATATACACACATACATATAGGTACATGTACATATATACTGATTTCCATATTCTTTTTAATTATGGTTTATTGCATGCTAGTATGCCAGCAAATTTGGAAAACTCAGCAGTGGCCATAGGCCTGGAAAAGGTCAGTTTTCATTCCAATCCCAAAGAAAGGCAATGAAAAACAATGCTCACACTACCACACAATTGCACTCATCTCAAACACTAGTAAAGCAATGCTCAAAATTGTCCAAGCCAGGCTTCAGCAATACGTGAACCATGAACTTCCAGATGTTCAAGCTGGATTTAGAAAAGGCAGAGGAACCAGAGATCAAACTGCCAACATCCACTGGATCATCGAAAAAGCAAGAGAGTTCCAGGAAAACATCTATTTCTGCCTTACTGATTATGCCAAAGCCTTTGACTGTGTGGATCACAATAAACTGTGGAAAATTCTGAGAGAGATGGGAATACCAGACCACCTGACCTGCCTCTTGAGAAATCTGTATGCAGGTCAGGAAGCAACAGTTAGAACTGGACATGGAACAACAGACTGGTTCCAAATAGGAAAAGGAGTCTGTCAAGGCTGTATATTATCACCCTGCTTATTTCACTTCTATGCAGAGTACATCATGAGAAACGCTGGGCTGGGAGAAGCACAAGCTGGAATCAAGACTGCTGGGAGAAATATCAATAACCTCAGATATGCAGATGACAACACCCTTATGGCAGAAAGTGAAGAGGAGCTAAAAAGCCTCTTGATGAAAGTGAAAGAGGAGAGTGAAAAAGTTGGCTCAAAGCTCAACATTCAGAAAACTAAGATCATGGCATCTGGTCCCATCACTTCAATGGAAATAGATGGGGAAACAGTGGAAATAGTGTCAGACTTTATTTTTGGGGGCTCCAAAATCACTGCAGATGGTGATTGCAGCCATGAAATTTAAAGACGCTTACTCCTTGGAAGGAAAGTTTTGACCAACCTAGATAGCATATTAAAAAGTGAGACCTTTGCCAATAAAGGTCCGTCTAGTCAAGGCTATGGTTTTTCCAGTGGTCATGTATGGATGCGAGAGTTGGACTGTGAAGAAAGCTGAGCACTGAAGAATTGATGCTTTTGAACTGTGGTGTTGGAGAAGACTCTTGAGAGCCCCTTGGACTGCAAGGAGATCCAACCAGTCCATGCTAAATGAGATCAGTCCTGGGTGTTCATTGGAAGCACTGATGCTAAAGCTGAAACTCCTTCAATACTTTGGCCACCTCATGTGAAGAGTTGACTCATTGGAAAAGACTGATGCTGGGAGGGATTGGGGGAAGGAGGGGAAGGGGACAACAGAGGATGAGATGGCTGGATGGCATCACCGACTCAATGGACATGAGTTTGAGTGAACTCCAGGACTTGATGGACAGGGAGGCCTGGTGTGCTGCGATGCATGGGGTTGCAAAGAGTCAGACACAACTGAGTGACTGAACTGAACCAAACTGAAGTCACTTCAGTCCCATTCCATTCCTTGTGACCCCATGGACTGAAGCCCACCAGGTTCCTCTGTCCATGGGATTCTCCAGGCAAGAATACTGGAGTGGGCTGCCATTCCCTTCTCCAGGCATAGTTTTTAAATTATTAAGAGATTAAAAACTTAAAAATTCCAAACTTTGAAGAACTTTAACACTTTTTTTTAAGGGAACATAAAGGCAAAGTCTTCCTCTAGAATCACTGTATATTACTCACCATTTGATGCTGATGAACATGGAGTCAACAAACTAAGTGGGGAAAAATGTTGTCTGTTAAAGTTAGCAGCTGTGGGTGCTCCTCCAAGGGGTGCCCCAGGTCCATACATTTGACCTCCTGAAAGGTTTGAGGCAAAGTTTCCCAAGTGTGTAGAGGAAGGTGTTACAGAACCATATGGCGAATCCATATTGACAATACCTACAATGCAGAAGATAAATCATAATTTACAATAGTTACCCTTAAGATATACAACTAGAAAACCCTAAGAGGAGCCTAATAAATGCAAATATATTTTGGATTATTAAAAAAATTTCTCCTTGCTTACTTTTTCCAGTCCACTGACTCATTACCTCCCCCTTTATTTTATAAAGGTAGCCATAAAAAGGAAATTACCGTGAAAAATATTTTATATTTAATTTTAATTTTGACGGATTATTATTTATTATAGGATACATGGAGATTTAATATAACACTAGAATTTACATAGGTTTGGTGGGCAAGGAGTTGTATCAAATTTTATCTTTAAAAAACTTATAGAATTCAATCATCAATTAAAAATAAATATTTAAAAAAACAGTTAAGGGGAGGGAGGGATGAGTGGGCAAATCACAGAGGATATTTAATATACTGAAAATACTCTGGATGATAGAACTGATGGTGAATACACATCACTAGACTTTTGTTCAAATTCACAGAATGTACAGCATTACAAGAGTGAACCCTCAAGTAAACTATAGACTTTGATAAGGATGTGTGAATGTACGTTCATCAATTGTAACAAAAGTACTACTCTAGAGTGGAATGTTGGTAATAACAGAGGCTATGCCTGTATGGAGGCAGATGGTATGGGAAATCGCTGTACTTTTCTCTTAATTTTGCTGTGAACTTAAGAGTGCTACTTAAAAAAAAAACACCCTCAAAAAACGAAATAAAAAAGCTACAGAAAAAAAGGACTGTAGATATACTCTTGTAACAAAGAGACCTGATGATCAGCACCTTAACTAAAGTGACCATGCCTTCTATAGCTAATTGAGGAACAGTCTGTCACTGAGTGCCTCCTGATATAATGTAGTGTGAGATTCAAACATTACCTATCTGATGTTCCTGCTAGAAATGTTTAACCAGAATGTAACCATGGATTGAGAAAACAGGCAAATCTGAAATGTAGGACATTCTTCAAAGGATTCAGTGTCGAGAAGAACAAAAGAAGGTGGTGAGATGTTTTTGACTGGAGGAGATCAAAGAGACATAATAGCCAAAAGCAATGTGTGAACCTTGATGGCTGCATCAAAAGGAGAGAAAATACAATGTATAGGCATAAAGGATATTATCTGGCATGATGGTTCTACATATTGGGTGCTATTACTGAATTAATTTTCCTTTTCTAGGGCGTAAAAACAGTGGCGTAGCCGTGAAGGCAAACATGCCTGTGTTGACCTGAATCTAATACTTCCCCCTGACGGACTCTCAAGTTAAACTTCATGGCTAACTTTGGCTCTAATCACTGTACACCCCTGAAAACTTCACCTCCCTATGACTGTGTCCTTTTCCTATACTTTTCCAAAAAGAAAGTATTTCCTTTTTCTCTAAATCTTAATTTTAGTATTTTTTTTAACATTTAGTAATTTTATTCATTTCATTTTCATTATTTTACAGTATTAGTAAAAATAATGGTCATTATAAATAAATATAAAATGGAAGTTGATGGAAAATCCCAAGACTTCAAGGTTAATTCCCCACCCCCACCGCCCCCCCAAAACTAGCTAGTATATGGCATATATCCTTTTATATGTTATCTTTAGGCATATATTCACTTTGTGGTGGTGGGTGGTTTAGTCGCTAAGTCATGTCTGACTCTTGCGACCCCATGGACTGCAGCTTACCAGGCTCCTCTGTTCAGGGATTTCCTAAAAACAAGAGTATTGGAGTGGACTGCCATTTTCTTCTCCAAATTTTAGTCTTTCTTAACATATTTCTGACAAAATGCGGTCCCCTGGAGAAGGGAACAGCAAACCACCTCAGTATTCTACCTTGAAAACCCCATGAACAGTATGAAAAGGCAAAAGATAGGACACTGAAAGATGAACTCTCCAGATCAGTAGGTGTCCAATATGCTGCTGGAGATTAGTGGAAAAATAACTCCAGAAAGAATGAAGAGATGGAGCCAAAGCAAAAACAACACCCAGTTGTGGATGTAACTGGTGACAGAAGCAAGATCCGATGCTGTAAAGAGCAATACTGCATAGGAACCTGGAATGTTAGGTCCATGAATCAAGGCAAACTGGAAGCGGTCTAACAGGTAATGGCAAGAGTGAACGTCCACATTCTAGGAAATCAGCGAACTAAAATGGACTGGAATGGGTGAATTTAAATCAGATGACCATTATATCTATGACTATGGGCAAGAATCCCTTAGAAGAAAGGGAGTAGCCATCATAGTGTTAACAAATGAATCCAAAATGCAGTACTTGGATGCAATCTCAAAAACGACAGAATGATCTCTGTTTGTTTCCAAGGCAAACGTTACAGTATATGCCCCAACCAGTAATGCTGAAGAAGCTGAAGTTGAACGGTTCTATGAAGACCTGCAAGACCTTCTAGAACTAACACCCAAAAGAGATGTCCTTTTCATTACAGGGGACTGGAATGCAAAAGTAGGAAGTCAAGAGAAACCTGAAGTAACAGGCAAATCTGGCCTTGGAGTACAGGATGAAGCAGGGCAAAGGCTAATACAATTTTGCCCAGAGAACGCACTGGTCATAGCAAACACCCTCTTCCAACAACACAAGAGAAGATTCTACACATGGATATCACAAGATGGCCAACACTGAAATCAGACTGATTATATTCTTTGCAGCCAAAGATGGAGAAGCTCTATACAGTCAGCAAAAACAAGACCAGGAGCTGATTGCGGCTCAGATCATGAACTCCTTATTGCCAAATTCAGACTTAAATTGAAGAAAGTAGGGAAAACCACTAGACCATTCAGCTATGACCTAAATCAAATCCCTTAGGATTATACAGCGGAAGTGAGAAACAGATTTAAGGGACTAGATAGAGTGCCTGATGAAGTATAGACAGAGGTTCACTGACACTGTACAGGAGACAGGGATCAAGACCATTCCCAAGAAAAAGGAATGCAAAAAAGAAAATGGCTATCTGAGGCCTCACAATAACTATGAAAAGAAGTGAAAAGCAAAGGAGAAAAGGAAAGATACACCCATTTGAATGCAGGGTTCCAAAGAACAGCAAGGAGAGATAATAAAGCACAGTGATCAGTGCAAGGAAATAGAGGAAAACAATAGAATGGGAAAGACTAGAGATCTCTTCAAGAAAATTAGAGATACCAAGGGGACATTTCATGCAAAGATGGGCTCAATAAAGGACAGAAACGGTAGGGACCTAACAGAAGCAAAAGATACTAAGAAGAGGTGGCAACACAGGAGAACTATACGAAAAAGATCTTCATGACCCAGATAATCACGATGGTGTGATCACTCACACAGAGCCAGGTATCCTGGAATGTGAAGTAAGTGGGCCTTAGGAAGCATCACTACGAACAAAGCTAGTGGAGGTGATGGAATTCCAGTCGAGCTATTTCAAATCCTAAAAGATGATGCTATGAAAGTGCTGCACTCAATATGCCAGTAAATTTGGAAAACTCAGCAATGGCCAAAGGGCTAGAAAAGGTCAGTTTTCATTTCAATCCCAAAGAAAGGCAATGCCAAAGAATGCTCAAACTACTGCACGATTGCACTCTTCTCACATGCTAGAAAAGCAATGCTCAAAATTTTCCAAGCCACGCCTCAGCAATATGTGAACCATCAACTTTCAGATACTCAAGCTGGTTTTAGAAAAGGCAGAGGAACCAGAGGTCAAATTGCCAACATCTGCTGGATTCATCGAAAAAGCAAGAGAGTTCCAGAAAAACATCTATTTCTGCTTTATTGACTATCCCAAAGCCTTTGAGTGTGTGGATCACAATAAACTGTGGGGAATTCTGAAAGAGATGGGAATACCAGACTACCTGACCTGCCTTTTGAGAAATCTGTATGCAGGTCGGGAAGCAACAGTTAGAACTGGACATGGAACAACAGACTGCTTCCAAATAGGAAAAGGAGTACGTCAAGGCTGTATATTGTCTCCCTGCTTATTTAACTTATATGCAGAGTACATCATGAGAAATGCTGGACTGGATGAAGCCCAAGCTGGAATCAAGATTGCCAGGAGAAATATCAATAACCTCAGATATGCAGATGATACCTCCCTTATGGCAGAAAGTGAAGAAGAAAGAACTAAAGAGCCTCTTGATGAAAGTGAAAGAGGAGAGTGAAAACATTGGCTTAAAGCTCAACATTCAGAAAACGAAGATCATGGCATCTGGTCCCATCACTTCATGGCAAATAGATGGGAAAACAGTGGAAACAGTGGCTATCTTTTGGGGCTCCAAAATCACTGCAGATGGTGACTACAGCCATGAAATTGAAAGACGCTTACTCCTTGGAAGGAAAGTTATGACCAACCTAGATAACATATTAAAAAGCAGAGACATTACTTTGTCAACAAAGATCTGCCTCGTCAAGGCTATGGTTTATCCAGTAGTCATGTATGGATGTGAGAGTTGGACTGTGAAGAAAGCTGAGCACTGAAGAATTGATGTTTTTGAACTGTGGGTTTGAAGACTCTTGAGAGTCCCTTGGACTGCAAGGAGTTCCAACCAGTCCATCCTAAAGGAGATCAGTCCTGGGTGTTCATTGGAAGGACTGATGTTGAAGCTGAAACTCCAATACTTTGGCCACCTGATGTGAAGAGCTGATTCATTTGAAAAGACCCTGATGCTGGGAAAGGTTGAAGGCAAGAAAAGGGGATGACAGAAGATGAGATGGTTGGATGGCATCACCAACTCAATGGACATGAGTTTGGTTAAACTCTGGGAGTTGGTGATGGACAAGGAGGCCTGGCGTCTGCAGTCATGGGGTTGCAGAGTCGGATACGACTGAGCAACTGAACTGAACTGAACATATTACCTAGATTTTACTTTTTTTGAAAAATGAAGTGTTTTCACTAAATTCCAACTTTAAAAAAATTAAATAAAAAAAGCATTTCTTATTCATCTCCAAAATATGGAAATAGCTCATGCAGCTCAATAGAAACAAACACTCTGTCAAAAAAAAAAAAAATGGGCAAAAGATCTAAATAGACATTTCTTCAAGCAGACATACAGATGGCTAAAAAGCATATGAAAAGATGCTCAACATCACTAATTATTAGAGAAACGCAAATCAGAACTACACAAGGTATCACCTTATACTGGTCAGAATGGCCATTATCAAAAAGCCCATAAACAATAAATGGTGGAAGGAGTGTGGAGAAAAGGGTACCCTCTTACACTATTGGTAAGAATGTAAATTCATATAGCCACTATGGAGAACAGTATGGAGGGTCCTTAGAAAACTAAAAACAGAGCTACCATATGATCCCTGGTGGCTCAGAGGTAAAAGAATCTGCCTGCAATGTGGGAGACCTGGGTTGGATCCCTAGGTCGGGAAGATCTCCTGGAGAAGGAAATGGCAAGCTACTCTAGTATTCTTGCCTGGAAAATGCCATGGACAGAGGAACCTGGCAGGCTACAGTCCATGGGGTTGCAAACAGTTGGACAGGACTGAGCGATTAACACACTGTATGACCCAGCAATCCCACTCCTGGGCATATACCATAATTTGAAAAGATACATTCACTTCAATGTTCACTGCAGCACTATTTACAATAGCCAGGACATGTAAGCAATCAAATGTGCATCAACAGAGGATGGATAAAGAAGATGCGGTACGTATGTACAATGAAATATTACTCGGACATAAAAACGAATGAAATAATGCCATTTGTCGTAACATCGATGGACCTAGAATTGTCATACTGAGTGAAGTCAGACAGAGAAAGACAGATATATGATACAGTTTGTAAATGGAATCCAAAAAAAGAGTATAAATAAAAAAAAACTTATCTACAAAACAAAAATGAAGTTATAGATGTAGCTCTGTACATATGTAGACAATAAAACTTACGGGTACCAGGGGGTAAGGGACAAACTGGGAGATTAGGATTGACATATATACACTACTGCATATAAAACAAATAATAAGAACCTAGTGTACAACACAGGGAACTCTACCTACTCCTCTGTAATGGCCCATATGGGGAGACACTCTTAAAAAGAGTGGACCTATGTACGTATAGAACCAATTCATTTTGTTGTACACTTGAAACTAACACAACACTGTAAATCAAATATACTCCAATAAAATTTTTTTAAAAAAGCATTACAATGTATTAGCATATGAAGCTTTACAATAAATTATATTGATTCTATTGTTTTAGTACTCAAGAGAAACTGCTTTTGAAAATTCACAAAAAATGTTTCAGTCAACTCCCAGCAA